>NC_064819.1:145218792-146468792 GCF_024166365.1 Elephas maximus indicus | reverse complement strand
AGTAAAGCAGTAAATTTATTAACACTAGATGAATTTTTATCTTCAAGAAAATATTGCTATGTATTGGATCAGTCTATTCTGTAATATTGTTGGAAAATTTTTGTCACTCTGAAGCTTTTTTCCTTTACTTTGAGTTTTGCCGGGAAGCAAGACACTGTTCAGAAGCTCAGTATCATAAAAGGAAAAACGTATTTCTGATCTTTTCCTTCCCTGACTTAAGAGGAACTTAAATGTTTCTCTTTGATATTCCCTTCTCTTGAAGCTTTATTTGTAGTCCCAAATTCCTCATATCTGAATCGATTTTTCTCATGTAGACTTTTTCCCACATGTACATGGGAAAATACTTTTTTAATATTTTCATATTAAGAACTGCTTTCATTTCATCAATATTTTTGGTGCATATGAGAAAACTCTTAGTAGTAGCATTGTTATAACACTTTATTTTTGTTTTCCTTAAATTCTCCCATTAAGTTTTAAACCCATGATGATGGGTCTTTTATCCTGAAATAATTTAGCCTAATAAATTGGTTGTGTTATTACTAATTTTCATTGTATAATTAAGTAGGTTTGCATAATACCATCTTTAGAATACCAAATGTGATGTTTACAGCTAGCTGCCCTGTGATATATTTATGTAATGGTTTTAATATTAACTTGGCCTTTATATTTTATTATTTTAAAGAGCCCTTTTTAAAGCTTTCCTTTCCTTTTTCTGCTTTAAATTTTTTTAAATTTTTATTGTGCTTTAAGTGAAAGTTCACTAATCAAGTTGGACTCTCATACAAAAATTTATAAATACTTTGCTATGTACTCCTAATTGCTCTCCCCCTAATGAGAGAGCAGACTTCTTCCCTCCACTCTCTTCTTTCATGTCCATTTGGCCAGCTTCTGGACCCCTCTAGCCTTTCATCTCCCCTTTAATCAAAAGATGCCAACATAGTCTCATGTATCTACTTGATTCAAGAAGCTCATTCTTCACCAGTATCATTTTCCTTCCCATAGTCCAGTCCAATCCCTGTCTGAAGAGTTGCCTTGGGCTAACAGAAGGTCTGGGGGACATGACCTCCAGGGTCATTCTACTCTCAGTCAGACCATTAAGTCTGGTCTTTTTATGAGAATTTGGGGTCTGCATCCCACTGCTCTCCTGCACCCTCAGGGGTTCTCTGTTGTGTTCCCTGTCAGGGCAGTCATCAGTTGTAGCTGGGCACCATCTAGTTCTTCTGGTCTCAGGCCAATGTAGTCTCTGGTTTATGTGGTCCTTGCTATCTTTTGGGCTCATTATTACCATGAGTCTTTGGTGTTCTTCATTCTCCTTTGCTCCAGGTGGGTTGAGACCAATTGATGCATCTGAGATGGCTGCTTGCTAGGGTTTAAGACCCCAGGTGCCACTCTCCAAAGTGGGATGCAGACTGTTTTCTTAATAGATTTTATTATGCCAATCGACTTAGATGTTTGCTGAAACCATCATCTCCAAACCCCTGTCCGTACTATGCTGGCCTTTGAAGCATTCAGTTTATTCAGAAAACTGCTTTTTGTTTAGTCCAGTTACGCTGACCTGTCCTGTATTGTGTGTTGACTTTCCCTTCACCTAAAATAGTTCTTATCTACTATCTAATTAGTGGATTCCCCTCTCCCTCCCTCCTTCCATCTCCCCTCTTGTAACCATCAAGTAATATTCTGTTTAAACTATTTCTCAAGTTCTTGTAATAGTGGTCTTATATAATATTTGTCTTTTTGCAACTGACTTCACTCAGCATAATGCCGTCCAGATTCTTGCATGATATGAAATGTTTCACAGATTCATCATTGTTTTTATCGATGCGTAATATTCCATTGTGTGAATATACCATAATTTATTTATCCATTCATCCATTGATGGGCACCTTGGTCGCTTCCATCTTTTTGCTATTGTAAACAGTGCCGCAGTGCACATGGGTGTGCATATATCCGTTCGTGTAAAGGCTTTTATTTCTCTAGGATATTTTCCAAGGAGTGGGATTGCTGGATACTATGGTAGTTCCATTTCTAGTTTTTTAAGGAAGTGCAAAATAGATTTCCAAAGTGGTTGTACCATTTGACATTCCCACCAGCACTGTATAAGTGTTCCAATCTTTCCACAACCTCTCCAACATTTATTATTTTGTGTTTTCTGGGTTAATGCCAGCCTTGTTGGAGTGAGATGAAATCTCATGGTACTTTTGATTTGCAATTCTCTAAAGGCTAATGATTGTGAGCATTTTTTCATGTATCTGTTATCTACCTGAATGTCTTCTTTAGTGAAGGGTCTGTTCATATCCTTTGCCCATTTTTTAATTGGGTTGTCTTTTTGTAGTTGAGTTTTCGCAGTATCATGTAGATTTTAGAGATCAGACGCTGATTGGAAATGTCATAGCTAAAAACTTTTTCCCAGTCTGTAGGTAGTCTTTTTACTCTTGCGGTGAAGTCTTTGGATGAACATGGGTGTTTGATTTTTAGGAGCTCTCAGTTATCTCGTTTCTCTTCTGCATTATTAGTAATGTTTTATATGCTATTAGGGCTCCTAGCATTGTCCCTATTTTTTCTGTCATGATCTTTATCGTTTTAGATTTTAGATTTAGGTCTTAGATCCGTTTTGAGTTCATTTTTGTACATGATGTGAGGTATGGGTCTTGTTTCATTTTTTTGCAGATGGATATCTAGTTATGCCAGCACTGTTTGTTAAAAAGACTGTCTTTTCCCCATTTAACTGACTTTGGGCCCTTGTCAACTATCAGCTGCTCATATGTGGATGGATTTATGTCTGGTTTCTCAGTTCTGTTCCATTGGTCTGTGTATCTGTTGTACCAGTACCAAGCTGTTTTGACTACTGTGGTGGTATAATAGATTCTGAAATCAGGTAGAGTGAGGCCTCCCACTTTCTTCTTCTTTTTCAGTAATGCTTTACTTACCCAGAGCCTCTTTCCCTTCCATATGAAGTTGGTGGTTTGTTTCTCCATCTCATTAAAAAATGTCATTGGAATTTGGATTGGAATTGCATTGTATCTATAGATGGCTTTTGGTAGAATAAACATTTTTACAATGTTAAGTATTCCTATCCATGAGCAAGGTATGTTTTTCCACTTATGTAGGTCCCTTTTGGTTTCTTGCGTTAGTGTCTTATAGTTTTCTATGCACAGGTCATTTACATCTCTGGTAAGATTTATTCCTAAGCGTTTTATCTTCTTGGGGGCTACTGTAAATGGTATTGATCTGGTGATTTCCTTTTCGATGGTACGTTTGTTGGTGTAGAGGAATACAACTGATTTTTGTATGTTTATCTTGTGTCCTGATTCTCTGCTGAACTCTTCTATTAGTTTCAGTAGTTTTCTGGAGGATTCCTTAGGGTTTTCTGTGTATAAGATCATGTCATCTGCAAATAGAGATACTTTTACTTCTTCCTTACCAATCTGGATGACCTTTATTTCTTTATCTAGCCTAATTGCTCAGGCTAGGACCTCCAGCACAGTGTTGAATAAGAGTGGTGATAAAGGGCATCCTTGTCTGGTTCCTGATCTCAAGGGGAATGCTTTCAGACTCTCTCCACTTAGGACAATGTTAGCTGTTGGTTTTGTATAAATACCCTTTATTATGTGGAGGAATTTTCCTTCTATTCTTATTTTGCTGAGAGTTTTTATCATGAATGGGTGTTGAATTTTGTCAAATGCCTTTTCTGTATCGATTGATAACATCATGTGGATCTTGTCTTTTGTTTTATTTATATGATTAAAAAAAAAAACAAAAAAACCCAGTGCTGTCGAGTCGATTAGAGTACAGTAATTGTTTTTCTAATGTTGAACCATCCCTGCATACCTGGTATGAATCCTTCTTGGTCATGGTGAATAATTTTTTTGATATGTTGTTGAATTCTATTGGCTAGAATTTTGTAGAGGATTTTTGCATCTAAATGCGTGATGGATATCGGTCTGTAATTTTCTTTTTTTGTGGTGTCTTTACCTGGTTTTGGTATCAGGGATATGCTGGCTTCATAGAATGAGTTCGGGAGTATTCTATCCTTTTCTATGTTCTGAAATACCTTTAGTAGTAGTGATGTTAACTCTTCTCTGAATGTTTGGTAGAACTCTTCAGTGAAGCCACCTGGGCCAGGACTTTTTTTTTTTTTTTGTAGTTGGGAGTTTTTTGATTACCTTTTCAATCTCTTTTGTTATGGGTCAGTTTAGTTGTTGTACCTCTGTTTGTGTTAGTTTAGGTAGGTAGTGTGTTTCTGGGAATTCATCCATTTCTTCTAGGTTTTCAAATTTGTTAGAGTACAACTTTCCATAGTCATCTGATATGATTCTTTTAATTTCAGTTGTGTCTGTTGTAATATTGCCCATCTCATTTCTTATTCGGGGTATTTGCTCTCTTTCTGTTTGTTCGAGTTGTAGGGATAATTCTTTGATTTTGGCCCTTTCTTCTTTTCGTATGTGTGTATTTATTGATATAAATTGACCTCTGAGCACTGCTTTACCTGTGTCACAAAGGGTCTGATAGGAAGTGTTTTCATTCTTATTGGATTCTCTGAATTTCTTCATTCCATCCTTAATGTCTTGTATAATCCAGTCTTTTTTGTGCAGGGTATTGTTCAGTTTCCAAGTGTTTGATTTCTTTTCCCTGCTTTTTCTGTTACTGATTTCTACTTTTATGGCCTTATGGTCAGGGAAGATGCTTTGTAATATTTCAGTGTTTTGGATTCTGCTAAGGCTTGCTTTATGACCTAAAATGTGGTCTATTCTAAAGAATGTTCTGTGTGCACTAGAAAAGAAAGTATGCTTGTCTGCTGTTGGTTGTAGTGTTCTGTATATGTCTATAAGGTTGATTTGGTTGATTGTGGCATTTAGATCTCCGTATCTTTATTAAGCTTCTTTCTGAATATCCTGTCCGTAACCAAAGTGGTGTGTTGAAGTCTCCTACTATAATTATGGAGCTGTCTGTCTCACTTTTCAATGCTGTTAGAGTTTGTTTTATGTATGTTGCAGCTCTGTCATTGGGTGCATAAATATTTAATACGGTTATATCCTCTTGGTATATTTTCCCTGTAATCATTATATAGTATCCATCATTATCCTTTGTGGTGGATGTAACTTTAAATTCTATTTTGTTGGAAATTAGTATTGCCACTCCTGCTCTTTTTTGATCTTTGTTTGCTTGATGTATTTTTTCCATCCTTTGAGCTTTAGTTTGTGTCTCTAAGTCTAAGGTGTGTCTCTTGTAGGCAGCATACAGATGAATTGTGTTTTTTTTTTCCACTCTGGCACTCTCTGTGTGTTTATTGATGCATTCAGTCCATTTATATTCAGTGTAATTATGGATAGGTATGAGTTTATTGCTGTCATTTTGATATCTTTTTTTGTGTATTGTTGACACTTTCTTTTTCTCAGTTAATTTTTTGTGCTGAATAGTTTATATGTTGTGTCTTCCTCTTATTCATTGTTGTTAACTTTGTTTCTGCTGAGTCTATTTTTTTCTTGTATTTCATTTTGATGAGTAGGATAGTTAGTTTCCTTTGTGGTTACCTTAATATTTACCCCTATTTTTCTAAGTTTAAACCTAACTTTTATTTCTTTATATTGCCTTATCTTCCTCTCCATATGAAAGGTCTACCTCTTTATTGTTCTAATGTTGTCTTCTTTTACATAATGTCACTGTTTCCTTTTTTTGAGCATTTTTTTAATCTTGATTTATTTTTGTGATTTCCCTGTCTGGGTTAATATCTGATTGCTCTGTCCAGTGTTCCCTTCTTGGGTTGCTATCTGATATTATTGGTTTTCTAACCTGAGAACTCCCTTTAGTATTTCTTGTAGTTTTGGTTTGGTTTTTACGAATTCCCTAAACTTCTGTTTATCTGGAAGTGTCCTAATTTCACCTTCATGTTTGAGAGACAGTTTTGCTGGATGTATGATTCTTGGCTGGCAGTTTTTTTCCTTCCATGCTTTATATAAGTCATCCCATTGCCTTCATGTCTGTATGGTTTCTGCGGAGTAGTCCGAGCTTATTCTTATTGACTCTACTTTGTAGGTGACTTTTCATTTATCCCTGGGTGCTCTTAAAATTCTCTCTTTGTCTTTGGTTTTGGCAAGTTTGATTATATCTTGGTGACGTTCTTTTAAAATCTACCTTATGTGGAGTTTGATGAGCATCTTGGATTGATACCTTCTCATCTTTCATGATATCAGGGAAGTTTTCTGCCAACAAATCTTCAACAATTCTCTCTGTATTTTCTGTTATCCCTCCCTCTTCTGGTATTCCAGTCACTCATAGGTTATTTCTCTTGATAGAGTTCCACATGGTTCTTAGGGTTTCTTCATTTTTTTTAATTCTTTTATCTGATTTTTCTTCAAATATGTTGGTGACAAGTGCTTTATCTCCAAGGTCCCCAATTCTGCCTTCTACTTGCTTGATTCTGCTCCTCTGACTTTCCGTTCCATTGTCTAATTCTGTAGTTTTATTGTTAATCTTCTGAATTTCTGATTGCTGTCTCTCTATGGATTCTTGCAGCTTAATAAATTTTTCATTATGTTCTTGAATAACCTTTTTAATTTCTTCAGGTGTTTTATCTTTGTGTTCCTTCACTTGTTCTGTGTATTGCCTCATCTCCTTCCTGATATCTTGAAGGGTTCTGTATATCAATCTTTCGTATTCTGCATCTGATAATTCCAGGAAGGCACCTTCATCCAGAAGATCCTTTGATTCTCTGTTTTGAGGACTTGTTGAAGCGATCATGGTCTGTTTCTTAATGTGGTTTGATATTGACTGTTGTCTCCAAGCCATCCATAAGTTATCGTATTAGTTTATTTTATGTTTGCTTGTTGTGTCGTAGCTTCTTACTTTCTTTTGATATGCTGAGATGGGTTGCTTTAGTGAGCTAGTTTGGTTATTTTTGTTTTTGGAGCTCTGATATCCCGTCACCAGATGGCTTGAGCTTTTATCAGGTATATGAGCTTATGAGTCCATTCACTTTTCCTGTTTTGGCTTCAGCTCAGGTATCCAGGTAGCAGTCATCAAGTGTGTGGTGCAGGTTCTACAGTCTTAGAGGGGTAGGGGTGTTTGGTGTAGGTACCTGTATCTGGTTGCAGCAGGGGGTCATGCTCTGAACAAGGTGGGGGCTGAGAACTGTCCCCCAAGTGTCTCTGAGGAAAGCATGTCTCTGTTCCCTAGAGCATACAGGTGGGTAGGTTCTGCAGATGGACCATGGGCACCCAGTGCTTTTGGTTGTAAGGACTGGGAGGTACCAGTTATCTTTGGACTCCTGTTGCTGGTGGCTGGCTGACCTGAGTGGAGCCACCAGTCCTTAGGCCCCCGATGTGGGTAGGTGAGGACGCTTTTAATAGGCAAAGTGGTGTCAAATATCAAACAGCCACTTCTCCACCACACAGCTTAAACAGTTGCAGTCTGCCAGCAAGGGCCTATTCTTCTGAAATAGGCCCATGCAGGTCCATGCAGGGAGGAAGGTATTCAAAGTCCACGGACCGTTTATGCCTGGACAGGAGCTACTTTTGTCCTGAGCTCCCCCGGTTAGTAGAGCTGGCACATTATCTTTTGCCCCTGCTGTGAATTTATTTCTACTCCAAGGCTGGGAGCATGGCCCAGGGTGTTCATCAGGGACTATCTCAGGCCCAGGGAAATCAACAACCACTGAAGCTGGCTTGGGGGCTGGGGCACAGTAAAATGTACGCAAGTACTTAGCTTTTGCCGAGAGCATCGTTCTTTGGTTCGAGAGGTGTGAGTAGGCTGTGCAGCTGGCTGCTTCTCCCTGAGGAAACTGTGGCTGAATGCTACTACCAGCCCGCAATAGCCGCTCCCAGGAATGGTGCCTGAGGGATCCCAGCGATTCAGGTCTGGCAACTCCTCTCCACTTGTGAACCGTCTCTTTCTCTTCCTGTGCTGCTCAGCCCGTTTTCTGACTTTGCCTTTGATGTTCAGGGCTCCTAGGTCGTCATAAATATAATTGTTTCACATGATTTTTTGGGTCTTTGTTGTAAGAGGGATCGCCAGAAGCACCTGGCTATTCTGCCATCTTGACCCCACCTCTGCTTTGTAATTTTTGATAAGAATTTTGATAAAAGAAAATTACCCAGGTATATTAAAGAATTTTTTTTCTCTTAATTTAAGTAGCATAATTCTTTTAAAAAGAAATGCTTGTGAATAATGTACAAGCATGTGTAATTCACTGTTACCGTGGAGTCAGGAAAAGAAAGCTATTCTCATACGTTTGCAGAGAGAAGAGTATTTTCAAATAGCCATGTCAAATTAATTCCAAAATGGAAATCAGCCACAGAAAAACTTAAACATTCATTTTTGCTTTACAGAAATCTGATAAGCCTTATGTTAAAATGACCAGATAGGTCAGAAGATTAACTCTTTAAAATGGAGATTTAAAAAATGTACATATGTATTTTTTAATGAAAGGAGCCTACAATGAGCATTACTTACGTAAATAAAGAATTTCATCTGATTTTTTTCCAAAATCTAAGTCAGGCAAACGTTTTATATATGAGAATGTCATTAGAGAAGATTGGATACCTCTTGAAGTTTACTTGGCCTGGCCCTTGAAAACTTCAGGGCCCACCCCTTCTCAGGAATTAGGATGAACTAAATTTTAACTATCAACTTGCACACACAAATATACCGACAAGGACTAAAATTTTTGAGTATAATGCCTTCGCATAGGATAACCAGATGCGTCTTTTTCAGAATCTTCTTTAAAATTCCTGTACAGGTTCATTATCTTTTTTTTTTTCTTAATAACTTTTATTAAGCTTCAAGTGAACGTTTACAAATCCAATCAGTCTGTCACATATAAGTTTACATACATCTCACTCCCTACTCCCACTTGCTCTCCCCCTCTTGAGTCAGCCCTTTCAGTCTCTCCTTTCTTGACAATTTTGCCGGCTTCCCTCTCTCTCTATCCTCCCATCCCCCCTCCAGACAAGAGTTGCCAACAGAATCTCGAGTGTTCACCTTATATCATTAGCTCACTCTTCATCAGCGTCTCTCTCCCACCCGCTAACCAGTCCCTTTCATTTCTGATGAGTTGTCTTCGGGGATGGTTCCTGTCCTGTGCCAACAGAAGGTCTGGGGAGCATGGCTGCCGGGATTCTTCCAGTCTCAGTCAGACCATTAAGTTTGGTCTTTTTATGAGAATTTGGGGTCTGTATCCCACTGATCTCCTGCTCCCTCAGGGGTCCTCTGCTGTGCTCCCTGTCAGGGCAGTCATCGATTGTGGCCGGGCACCAACTAGTTCTTCTGGTCTCAGAATGATGTAGGTCTCTGGTTCATGTGGCCCTTTCTGTCTCTTGGGCTCTTAGTTGTCGTGTGGCCTTGGTGTTCTTCCTTTTCCTTTGCTCCAGGTGGGTTGAGACCAATTGCTGCATCTTAGATGGCTGCTTGTTAGCATTTAAGACCCCAGACGCCACATTTCAAAGTGGGATGCAGAATGATTTCATAATAGAATTATTTTGCCAATTGACTTAGAAGTCCCCGCAAACCATGTTCCCCAGACCCCCGCCCTTGCTCCGCTGACCTTTGAAGCATTCATTTTATCCCGGAAACTTCTTTGCTTTTGGTCCAGTCCAATTGAGCTGACCTTCCATGTATTGAGTGTTGTCTTTCCCTTCACCCAAAGCAGTTCTGATCTACTGATTAATCAATAAAAAACCCTCTCCCACCCTCCCTCCCTCCCCCCCCGTAACCACAAAAGTATGTGTTCTTCTCAGGTTTACTGTTTCTCACGATCTTATAATAGTGGTCTTATACAGTATTTGTCCTTTTGCCTCTGACTAATTTCACTCAGCATAATGCCTTCCAGGTTCCTCCATGTTATGAAATGTTTCAGAGATTCGTCACTGTTCTTTATCGATGCGTAGTATTCCATTGTGTGAATATACCACAATTTATTTACCCATTCATCCGTAGATGGACACCTTGGTTGCTTCCAACTTTTTGCTATTGTAAACAGAGCTGCAATAAACATGGGTGTGCATATATCTGTTTGTATGAAGGCTCTTGTATCTCTAGGGTATATTCCTAGGAGTGGGATTTCTGGGTTGTATGGTAGTTCTATTTCTAACTGTTTAAGATAACGCCAGATGGATTTCCAAAGTGGTTGTACCATTTTACATTCCCACCAGCAGTGTATGAGAGTTCCAATCTCTCTGCAGCCTCTCCAACATTTATTATTTTGTGTTTTTTGGATTAATGCCAGCCTTGCTGGTGTGAGATGGAATCTCATCGTAGTTTTAATTTGCATTTCTCTAATGGCTAATGATCGAGAGCATTTTCTCATGTATCTGTTGGCTGCCTGAATATCTTCTTTAGTGAAATGTGTGTTCATATCCTTTGCCCACTTCTTGATTGGGTTGTTTGTCTTTTTGTGGTTGAGTTTTGACAGAATCATGTAGATTTTAGAGATCAGGCGCTGGTCGGAGATGTCATAGCTGAAAATTCTTTCCCAGTCTGTAGGTGGTCTTTTTACTCTTTTGGAGAAGTCTTTAGATGAGCATAGGTGTTTGATTTTTAGGAGCTCCCAGTTATCGGGTTTCTCTTCATCATTTTTGGTAATGTTTTGTATTCTGTTTATACCTTGTATTAGGGCTCCTAGGATTGTCCCAATTTTTTCTTCCATGATCTTTATCGTTTTAGTCTTTATGTTTAGGTCTTTGATCCACTTGGAGTTAGTTTTTGTGCATGGTGTGAGGTATGGGTCCTGTTTCATTTTTTTGCAAATGGATATCCAGTTATGCCAGCACCATTTGTTAAAAAGGCTATCTTTTCCCCAGTTAATTGACACTAGTCCTTTGTCAAATATCAGCTGTTCATATGTGGATGGATCTATGTCTGGGTTCTCAATTCTGTTCCATTGATCTGTGTGTCTGTTGTTGTACCAGTACCAGGCTGTTTTGACTACTGTGGCTGTATAGTAGGTTCTGAAGTCAGGTAAGGTGAGGCCTCCCACTTTCTTCTTCTTTTTCAATAGTGCTTTGCTTATCCGGGGCTTCTTTCCCTTCCATATGAAATTGGTGATTTGTTTCTCTATCCCCTTAAAATATGACATTGGAATTTGGATCGGAAGTGCGTTAAATGTATAGATGGCTTTTGGTAGAATAGACGTTTTTACTATGTTAAGTCTTCCTATCCATGAGCAGGGTATGTTTTTCCACTTAAGTATGTCCTTTTGAATTTCTTGTAGTAGAGCTTTGTAGTTTTCTTTGTATAGGTCTTTTACATCCTTGGTAAGATTTATTCCTAAGTATCTTATCTTCTTGGGGGCTACTGTGAATGGTATTGATTTGGTTATTTCCTCTTCGGTGTTCTTTTTGTTGATGTAGAGGAATCCAAGTGATTTTTGTATGTTTATTTTATAACCTGAGACTCTGCCAAACTCTTCTATTAGTTTCAGTAGTTTTCTGCAGGATTCCTTAGGGTTTTCCATGTATACGATCATGTCATCTGCAAATAGGGATAGCTTTACTTCCTCCTTGCCAATCTGGATACCCTTTATTTCTTTGTCTAGCCTAATTGCTCTGGCTAGGACTTCTAGCACGATGTTGAATAAGAGCGGTGATAAAGGGCATTCCTTGTCTGGTTCCCGTTCTCAAGGGAAATGCTTTCAGGTTCTCTCCATTTAGAGTGATATTGGCTGTTGGCTTTGCATAGATGCCCTTTATTATGTTGAGGAATTTTCCTTCAATTCCTATTTTGGTAAGAGTTTTTATCATGAATGGGTGTTGGAGTTTGTCAAATGCCTTTTCTGCATCAATTGATAAGATCATGTGGTTTTTGTCTTTTGTTTTATTTATGTGATGGATTACATTAATGGTTTTTCTGATATTAAACCAGCCTTGCATACCTGGTATAAATCCCACTTGATCAGGGTGAATTATTTTTTTGATGTGTTGTTGGATTCTATTGGCTAGAATTTTGTTGAGGATTTTTGCATCAATGTTCATGAGGGATATAGGTCTATAATTTTCTTTTTTTGTAATGTCTTTACCTGGTTTTGGTATCAGGGAGATGGTGGCTTCATAGAATGAGTTGGGTAGTATTCCGTCATTTTCTATGCTTTGGAATATCTTCAGTAGTAGTGGTGTTAACTCTTCTCTGAAAGTTTGGTAGAACTCTGCAGTGAAGCCATCCGGGCCAGGGCTTTTTTTTGTTGGGAGTTTTTTGATTACCGTTTCAATCTCTTTTTTTGTTATGGGTCTATTTAGTTGTTCTACTTCTGAATGTGTTAGTTTAGGTAGGTAGTGTTTTTCCAGGAATTCATCCATTTCTTCTAGGTTTTCAAATTTGTTAGAGTACAATTTTTCATAATAATCTGAAATGATTCTTTTAATTTCATTTGATTCTGTTGTGATGTGGTCCTTCTCATTTCTTATTCAGGTTATTTGTTTCCTTTCCTGTATTTCTTTAGTCAGTCTAGCCAATGGTTTATCAATTTTGTTAATTTTTTCAAAGAACCAGCTTTTGGCTTTGTTAATTCTTTCAATTGTTTTTCTGTTCTCTAATTCATTTAGTTCAGCTCTAATTTTTATTATTTGTTTTCTTCTGGTGCCTGATGGATTCTTTTGTTGCTCACTTTCTATTTATTCAAGTTGTAGGGACAGTTCTCTGATTTTGGCTCTTCTTTTTGTATGTGTGCATTTATTGATATAAATTGGCCTCTGAGCACTGCTTTTGCTGTGTCCCAGAGGTTTTGATAGGAAGTATTTTCATTCTCGTTGCTTTCTAAGAATTTCCTTATTCCCTCCTTGATGTCTTCTATAACCCAGTCTTTTTTCAGGAGGGTATTGTTCATTTTCCAAGTATTTGATTTCTTTTCCCTAGTTTTTCTGTTATTGATCTCTAGTTTTATTGTGTTGTGGTCTGAGAAGATGCTTTGTAATATTTCGATGTTTTTGACCCTGCAAAGGTTTGTTTTATGACCTAATATGTGGTCTATTCTAGAGAATGTTCCATGGGCGCTAGAAAAAAAAGTATATTTTGCAGCAGTTGGGTGGAGAGTTCTGTGTAAGTCAATGAGGTCAAGTTGGTTGATTGTTGTAATTAGATCTTCCGTGTCTCTGTTGAGCTTCTTACTGGATGTCCTGTCCTTCTCCGAAAGTGGTGTGTTGAAGTCTCCTACTATAATTGTGGAGGTATCTATCTCGCTTTTCAATTCTGTTAAAATTTGATTTATCTATCTTGCAGCCCTGTCATTGGGTGCATAAATATTTAATATGGTTATGTCTTCCTGATCAATTGTCCCTTTTATCATTATATAGTGTCCTTCTTTATCCTTTGTGGTGGATTTAAGTCTAAAGTCTATTTTGTCAGAAATTAATATTGCTACTCCTCTTCTTTTTTGCTTATTGTTTGCTTGATATACTTTTTTCCATCCTTTGAGTTTTAGTTTGTTTGTGTCTCTAAGTCTAAGGTGTGTCTCTTGTAGGCAGCATATAGATGGATCGTGTTTCTTTATCCCGTCTGTGACTCTCTGTCTCTTTATTGGTGCATTTAGTCCATTTACATTCAGGGTAATTATAGATAAGTAAGTTTTTAGTGCTGTCATTTTGATGCCTTTTTATGTGTGTTGTTGACAATTTCATTTTTCCACATACTTTTTTGTGCTGAGGTGTTTTTCTTAGTAAATTGTGAGATCCTCATTTTCATAGTGCTTGACTTTATGTTAGTTGAGTCGTTACGTTTTTCTTGGTTTCTTTCTTGAGTTATAGAGTTGTTATACCTTTTTGTGGTTACCTTATTATTTACCCCTATTTTTCTAAGTAAAAACCTAACCTGTATTGTTCTATATCGCCTTGTATCACTCTCCATATGGCAGTTCAATGCCTCCTGTATTTATTCCCTCTTTTTGATTATTGTGATCTTTTACCTATTGACTTCCATGATTCCCTGTTATGTGTATTTATTTATTTTTTTAATTAATCTTTATTTGTTTGTTTTTGTGATTTCCCTATTTGAGTTGATATCAGGACGTTCTGTTTTGTGACCTTGTGTTGTGCTGATATCTGATATTATTGGTTCTCTGAGCAAACAATATCCTTTAGTATTTCTTGTAGCTTTGGTTTGGTTTTTGCAAATTCTCTAAACTTGTGTTTGTTTGTAAATATCTTAATTTCGCCTTCATATTTCAGAGAGAGTTTTGCTGGATATATGATCCTTGGCTGGCAGTTTTTCTCCTTCAGTGTTCTGTATATGTCGTCCCATTCCCTTCTTGCCTGCATGGTTTCTGCTGAGTAGTCTGAACTTATTCTTATTGATTCTCCCTTGAAGGAAACCTTTCTTTTCTCCCTGGCTGCTTTTAAAATTTTCTGTTTATCTTTGGTTTTGGTGAGTTTGATGATAATATGTCTTGGTGTTTTTCTTTTTGGATCAATCTTAAATGGGGTTCGATGAGCATCTTGGATAGATATCCTTTCGTCTTTCATGATGTCAGGGAAGTTTTCTGTCAGGAGTTCTTCAACTATTTTCTCTGTGTTTTCTGTCCCCCCTCCCTGTTCTTGGACTCCAGTCACCCGCAGGTTATCCTTCTTGATAGAGTCCCACATAATTCTTAGGGTTTCTTCATTTTTTTTAATTCTTTTATCTGATTTTTTTTCAGCTATGTTGGTGTTGATTCCCTGGTCCTCCAGATGTCCCAGTCTGCATTCTAATTGCTCGAGTCTGCTCCTCTGACTTCCTAGTGCGTTGTCTAATTCTGTTATTTTATTGTTAATCTTTTGGATTTCTACATGTTGTCTCTCTATGGATTCTTGTAACTTATTAATTTTTCCACTATGTTCTTGAATAATCTTTTTGAGTTCTTCAACAGTTTTATCAGTGTGTTCCTTGGCTTTTTCTGCAGTTATCCTAATTTCATTTGTGATATCATTAAGCATTCTGTAAATTAGTTTTTTATATTCTGTATCTGATAATTCCAAGATTGTATCTTCATTTGGGGAAGATTTTGATTCTTTTGTTTGGGGGGTTGGAGAAGCTGTCACGGTCTGCTTGTTTAAGTGGTTTGATATGGATTGTTGTCTCCGAGCCATCACTGGGAAACTAGTTTTTCCAGAAAATGCGCTGCGTCCAGTCCAAATCCCTGCAGGGCGGTTCCCCGGCTCGGACGCTGCTCTTTCTGCTCCAAGACCAGTCACTGCCTCCCGGGGACTTTTCCTACCGGCTGCGTCCCACGCCGCCTATGGAACCGGCTGGTCCCCCTCCCGGGGTTAGTTCAGGGGGGTGGAGCAGCTCTCTGTGCTTGTGCCGTACCTGACTGGTACGCTGGCTCCAGGCTCTGGAAACAATCGCTGCTTCCCCGTATTAGTTCGTTCTCCATCTCTAAATCTGTGTTTGTTGTTCAGGATTCGTAGATTGTTATGTATGTGATCGATTCACTTGTTTTTCCAAGTCTTTGTTGTAAGAGGGATCCGAGGTAGCGTCTGCCTAGTCTGCCATCTTGGCTCCGCCTCTCATTATCTTTTACCCTTTTATCTGTTGCCATCAAGTTGACTCCAATTTATAATGACCATATGGGACAGAGAACTGCCTCGTAGGGTTCCCAAGGCTGTGATCTCTACAGAAGCAGACTGCCATATTTCTCCCATGATGCAGCTGATGGTTTTGAAACACTTGCCTTTTAGTTAGCAGCTGATCGATTTTAACCACAGCACCACAGGGTTTCTGTCATTATCTGTAGTTACTTATATTACTGCAAGGAGACATTTTCAGCTTTGGATTCCCAAAAGAGATGGAGAGCAATTTATTGTTTTAATGAGGTGGGTGTCAGGATATGGCCAGATGGAAGTAAGTAAAAAAGGAAGAAAGCAGAGATGTAGAAAAGTATGGATATCAGCGTTTTTGTATTTTACATCCACTCCTGATTTTGCCTCCAAAACCTACTGTCTTAGGTTGGATTCTCTAAAGAAGCAACACCAGTGAAGCATATACGTATATATATATATAGAGGGAAGTATCAAGGAAATGGCTCACACAGTTGTAAAGGCTAGAAAGTTCCAAATCCGTGGGTCAGGCTGAAGGCTTCCCCCAACTCACGTAGCTTCAAGGGCTGGTGAATCCAAGATCCAGACCACAGAGGCTAATGAATCACAAGATCAGCAGGCAAGCTGCTAGCTCAAGTCCCAAGAACTGGAGGTCAGATGAAGAGGAGCCAGCTGCAGGATCCAGAGCAAGCAAAAGTCAGCGAACCTTGTTAGAAAGTCCACCTATATTAGATATAGGCCACACCCCCAAGGAAACTCCCTTTCCATTGATTGGCTATTCACAGTAGATCTCATCATGGAGGCAAATACATATTATAGGACTGTCAAACTACATCATAACTGCCAAATCACTGTGAGAATCATGGTCCAGCAAAGTCGACACGCAATCTTAACCATCACACCTACTCTTCTCTCCCTATTCCCTCCACCTATAGTCCTCATCTAAATAACACCATTCATCTGGTTGCTCAGGCCCCAAATCTTTTTGAGTCATCATTGAATTTTCTTCCTTTCACTTTCTACATCCAATCCAACAGCACATCTTGTTGGCCCTACATTCATAATATATCACAAATTTGGCTATTTCCTCACCACTTTCACCATAATCATTCAGTGGGACAGTTGCAGTAGCCTCCTAACTGATGTCCCCAGTTTCTGCTCTTGCCCCCCTACTTGTTTGCTTTATTGTGCGACCAAAACAGCCAGAGTTGTCCTTTAAAATGTAAGTCAGATCATGTCACACCCTGCTCAAATCTACCATGGCTTCCCATTGTACAAAGTCTCTGGTGGCCTGTAATGGCCACCTATCAGTGGTTCTCAAAAATGTTTTCACATTAGAATCACCTGGAGAGCACTGAAAAATTACTGTTGCTTGGGCTCCAGCCCAAACCAACTGAAATCAAATCTCGGGGGTTGGAACCTGGATATCTGTGTATTTTAAAACTTCCTGAGTACTTCAGAGGCACAGAGAGGAGATTCCAGAGGCTTTCTCATTCTGATCCAGGCATATTGACTTCCTTGTTGCTTTTCAAACTAGCCTCAGGATGCTCATGGATCAAGGCCATTGCACTTGCTACTCTCTTTGCTTCAGCTGACTGCACGGCTCATTCCCTCATTCCATTCAGATGTCTGTTGAAATGTTACCTCCTCAAAGATGCCTTTACTGTCCATTCCTAGCTAAAACATCAGTCCTCATCTTACCCTATCCATTTGCCCTGTTTTCTTTTTTAATTTTATTTTAGATGAGGGTTTACAGAACAAATTAGTTTCTCATTAAACAATTAATACTCATACTGTTTTGTGACATTGGTTGCCACCCCCGTGACATGTCAACACTCTCCCCTTCTTGACCTTGGGTTCCCCATTACCAGCTTTCCTGCCCCTTCTGCCTTCTTGTCCTTGTCCGTAGGCTGGTGTGCCCATTTAGTCTTGTTTTATGGGCCTGTCTAATCTTTGGCTGAAGGATGAAGCTCAGGAATGACTTCATTCCTGAGCTGTAAGGTTGCCTGGGGCCCATACTCTTTGGGGTTTCCCCAGTCTCTGTCAGACCAGTAAGTCTGGTCTTTTATTTATTTATTGTGAGTTAGAATTTTGTTCTACATTTTTTCTCTAGCTCATTCCAGGATCCTCTATTGTGATCCCTCTCAGAACAGTCGATGGTGGTAGGCAAGCATCATCTAGCTGTGTTGGACTCAGTCTGATGGAGGCTGTGGTAGTTGTGGTCTGTTAGTCCTTTGGACTAACCTTTCCCTTCTGTCTTTGGTTTTCTTCATTCTCCCTTGCTCCAGACAGAATGGGACCAGTGGAGTATCTGGAGTGTCTTTGGCCGCTCACAAGCTTTTAAGACCTACTCAGCAAAGTAGGATGTAGAACATTTTCTTTATAAAGTGTGTTATGCCACTTGCGCTAGATGTCCCCTGGGACCATGAGCCCCAGCCCTCAGCCCAGTAATTCTGTCCCTCAGGGTATTTGGATGTGTTTGTGAAGCTTCCATAACCTTGCCTTGGTCAAGTTGTGCAGGTGTCCCCATATTGTGTACTGTCTTACCCTTCACCGTAATTACAACTTACCGATTGTCTACTTAGTGTTTTTCACTCCCCACCCTTCCCTTCCCTCGTAACCATCAAAGATTGTTTCTTTCTGTGTGTAAACCTTTTCTTGAGTTTTTATAATAGTGGTCTTATATAATATTTGTCCTTTTGTGTTTGACTTATTTCACTTAGGATATTGCCCTCCAGATTCATCCATGTTGTGAGATGTTTCGCAGATTCATCATTGTTCTTTATCATTGCATAGTATTCCATTGTGTGTACATACTGTAGTTTGTTTATCCATTCATCTGTTGAAGGGCATTTTGGTTTGTTTCTGTCTTTTTGCTACTGTGAATAATGCTGCAGTGAACATGGGTGTGCATATGTCTATTCACGTGATGACTCATTTCTCTGGGATATATTCCTAGGAGTGGAATTGCTGGATCATGTGGTATTTCTAATTCTGCTTTTTTAAGGAAGTGCCATATTGTTTTCCAAAGTGGCTATACCCATTTCCATTTCCACCAGCAGTGTGTAAGAGTTCCAGTCTCCCTGCAGCCTGTCTAACATTTGTTATTTTCTGATTTGTACCAGTAATGTCTGGGTGAGATGGTGTCTCATTGTGGTTTCGATTTGCATTTCTCTAATGGCTAATGACTGGGAGCATTCCCTCATGTGTCTGTTAACCACCTGTTTTGTCTTCTTTGAAGTGTCTGTTCAAATCCTTTGCCCAATTTTTAATTGTATTATTTGGTTTTTTGTTGTAGAAGTGTTAGATTTTCTGTAAATTTTAGAGATTAGACCTTTTTTGGATTTTTCATAGCCAAAAATTTTTCCCAGTCAGTAGGTTCTCTTTTTACTCTTTCTGTGAAGTCTTTTGCATACACTTGTTTAATTTTTAGAAGATCTCAGTTATGTAGCTTATCTTCTGGTGTTTGTGTATTGTTAGTTATGGTTTGTATGTTGTATATGCTGTGTATTAGGCCTATGGCATTGACCCTATTTTTCCTTCTGTGACCTGTATTGTTTTTGGTTTTATATTTAGGTCTTTTATTCATTTTGAATTAGTTTTTATGTGTGGTGTGAGGTATGGGTCCTGTTTCATTTTTTGCTGTTGGTATTTAGATCAGGATTGCATTGTATTTATAGATTACTTTGGGTAGAATTGATATTTTCACAATGTTGAGTCTACCTATCCATGAGCATGGTATGTTTTTCCATTTATGTAGATCTCTTTTGGTTTATGTGTTTTGTAGTTTTCTTTGTACAGGTGTTTTGCATCCCTGGTTAGATTTATTCCTAAGTGTTTTTTTTTTTTTTTTTTTTAGGGGCTATTATAAATAGTATTGTTTTCCCAGTTCATTTTCGTAGTTCTCTTAATTGGTGTATGGTAATCCAACTGATTTTTGTATGTTTATCTTATACCCTGCTACTCTGCTGAATCTTTCTATTAGTTCCAGTAGTTCTCTTGTGGGGTCTTTTGCCTTTTGGATAATATAGTGTCATATTATCCACAAATAGTGACAATTTTACTTCTTCCTTGCCAGTTTGGATACTCTTTATTTTTTTCTTGCCTTGCTCTAGCTAGGATTTCCAGGATAATGTTAAATAGGAGTGGTGATAAAGGGCAACCTTGTCTTGTTTCTGTTCTAAAGGGGAATGTTTTCAACCTCTCTCCATTAAGAATGATGTAGGCTGTTGGTTTTGTATAGATGCTCTTTATTATGTAGAGGAATTTCCCTTTTATACCTACTTTATTCAGAGTTTTTAAAATCAGGAATAATTGTAGGACTTTGTCAAATGCCTTTTCTGCATTGATTGAGATGATCATGTGATTCTTTCATTTACGTGGTGAATTATGTTGACTGATTTTCTAATGTTGAACCATCCTCACGTACCTGGTATGAATCCTGCTTGGTCGTGGTGTATTATTTTCTTGATATGATGCTGAATTCTATTGGCTAGAATGTTGTAGAGAATTTTTGCACGTATATTCATGAGAGATACTGGTCTGTAATTTTCTTTTTCGTAGTGACTTTGCCTGGTTTTGGTGTCAGGGTTTTGCTGGCTTTATAGAATGAGTTTGGAAATATCCCTTCCTTTTCTGTGTTCAGAAATAGTTTGAGCTGTTCTGATATAAGCTCTTCTCTGAATGTTTGGTAGAATTCTCCAGTGAAGCCATCTGGGCTGGTGCTTTTTTTTGTTGGAAGTTTTTTTTTGTTTGTTTTTTTAATTACCTTTCAGTCTCTTCACTTGTTATGGGGCTATTCAGATATTGTTTGTGTTAGTTTGGGTAGGTAGTGTGTTTCTAGAAATTTGTCTGTTTCCTCTAGGTTTTCAAATTTGTTGAAGTATGGTTTTTCTTAGTACTGTTATGATCCTTTTTATTTCAGCTGGGTCTGTTGTAATGTCCCCCATTTCATTTCTTATTTTGGTTATTTATGTCCTCTCCTGTTTTTCTTTTGTCAGTTTGGCCAGTGGTTTGTTGATTTTGTTGATCCTTTCAAGGAGCAACGTTTAGTTTTGTTGATTCTTTCTATTGTTTTTTTTGTTCTCTATTTCATTTATTTCTGCTCTGATCTTTATTTCCTTTCTTCTGGTGGCTGTGGGCTTTTCTGCTGTTCTCTTTCTATTTGTTGAAGTTGCATAGCTAATGTTTTGATTTTGTCCCTTCTTTTTTGATGTGTGTATCTATTGCTATAAATTGACCTCAACATTGCCTTTGCTTTGTCGCAAAGGTTTTGGTATGATGTGTTTTCATTCTAGTTTTATTCTAGGAATTTTTTGATTCCATCTTTGATTTCTTCTATTAGTTAGTGGTTTTAAAGCAGGTGTTATTCGTTTTCCATGTATTTGATTGTTTTTTTTTTTTTCCCTTGCTCTTGCTGTTACTAATTTCTACTTTTTTGGCTTTGTGATCAGAGAAAATACTTTGTATTATCTCAATATTTTGCATTTTGTTGAGGGAGTCACTTTCTGGCCTAAGATGTGGTCTATTCTGGAAAACATTCCATATGCATTTGAAAAGAATGTATACTTTACTGCTGTTGGGTGGAGTGTTCTGTGTATGTCTATGAGGTCAAGGTGGTTGATTGTGGCCTTTAGATCTTCTGTATCTTTGTTGCATTTCTTTCTAGATGTTCTGCCCTTTACCAGGAATGGTGTGTTGAAGTCACCTAATATTCTTATGGAACTGTCAATTTTTCTTTTCAGTGCTGTTAGAGTTTGTTTTATGTATTTTGGAGCCCTGTCATTGGGTATGTAGATATTTATTATGGTTATGTCTTCATGATGGATTGTCCCTTTACTCATTATATAATGTCCTTCCTTTTATGGTGGTTTGTTTTAAAGTCTATTTTCTCTGAGTCTCTGAGATTAGTATTGCCACTCCTGCTCTTTTTTGGTTGCTGTTTGTTTGATATATTTTTTCCATCCTTTGATTTTTAATATATTTATGTCTTTGTTTCTAAGGTGCGCCTCTTGTAGACAGCATATAGATGGGTCCTGTTTTTTTAATCCATTCTGTCACTCTCTGTCTCTTTATGGGTGCATTTAAGCCATTTACTTTCAATGTGACTATTGATAAGTGTAAGTTTATTGCTTTCATTTTGTAGTGCTTTTTTTTTTTTTTGTGGTACTGAAGTTTTCTTTGTTCCTCTTACTCTCCTGTGCTGAATTTCTTATGCTTGTGGATTTTTTTTTGTTCTTTCATTTTTGTAGATTTTGTGTTCACTGAAGCTTTATGTTTTTCTTCTGTATAGGTTTGTTAACTTTTCTACCTTGAAATTTGCCTCTATCTTCCTAAGTTTGAACCAGTCTTTTATTGCCTGATATCACTTTGACTTCCTATCCTTTTGAAAGTTCTATACCTACACAGTTTATTTCCTATTTTATTGTTCTGTTGTTGTCATTTACAGATTGATATTTCTGGTTCCTTCTTGTTAATTTTTTAGTTTTGTTTTATCCTTGAGAGTTCATCACCTAGGTTAGTATCTGGTGATATGGTCTTGCAGCCTAGATTCAGGCTGTTGTCTGGTGTTGTTGGTTCTGTAACAGAAGGACTCCCTTTAATAATTCTTGTTAGTTTGGTTTGGTTTTTGCATATTCCTTTAATTTCTGTTTATCTGGATATATCCTAATTTTGCCATCATAATTGAGAGTTTTTCAGGGTGTATTATTCATTTGCAATTTTTTTTCTTTCAACTTTTTATATATCTGGTCCCATTAGCTTCTTGCCTGCGTGGTTTCTGCCAAGTAATCAGAGCGTAATCTTATTGTTTCTCCTCTGTGTGTGACTTTTAGTTTTTCTCGAGCTGCTCTCAGGATTCTTTGACTTCGGTTTTAGTGACTTGATTGTCTTGATGTTTTTCTTTGGGAGTATATCCTATATGGTGTTCATTGAGCTTCTTGGATGGTCAGCTTTTCATCTTTCATGATATTAGGGAAGTTTTCTGTCAGTAAATCTTCAATGATCTTGTCTGTGTTTTCTGTTTTCTCACCCTGCTCTGGAAGTCTGATCACATGCAAATTTTTGCTTTTGATTGTATCCCACATTGTTATCAGGTTTCTTCATTTGTCTTCATTCTCTTCTCTGATTTTTCCTCAAAGTGGCATCCAAGGATTTGTCCTTAATTTCACTGATCCTGTCTTCCATTGTCTAAAATTTGCTCCTAAAACCTTCTACGGTGATGTCCATTTTTGAAATATTGTTGTTTATCTTTTGGATTTCTAATTGTGTGATTTCTAGTTGTTTTTTTTTTTTTTTTTTGATATTTGTTCCTGTATTATTTTCCTGAATTCTCCCATTGCTTTGTCTGTCTTTGCCAGATTTTGTGTGTATTTTCCATGATTTTGTCTATTTTCTCTTTATTTTTGTCTGTGTTTTCCTTCCTCTCTTGGAGAGCCTTGAATATTAGAGTTTTGAATTCCCAATCAGGTAGTTCCAGTACCTTCTCTTCTACCAGAAGGTCAGCTGAGGTTTTATTTTGGACACTTTCTGGAGTCATCCTGTCCTTTTTTTTTTTATGTTCAAGTATTGCCTGCTGCCTTTCGGACATTTGGGAATTATTTTCTTTGTTTATTGATTGTAGATTTGTTTGTTTTGTTCTTTTTTTTTTTGGCTATGTCTGGGCAGGCAGGTTGGACGTTCTTTGTTGTTTGCTCATCTGTGGACACGATACTTCTCACCACCTTGTCCAGGTGGAAATGACCAGTTGCTCAGCTATGGTACAGCAGAACAGGCTCACCAGAAGGGGAGGGTTGGGGATGAATTGCTTGTAGTAAGTACTGGGGCTAGCAAGGTGGGGTTGGGGGACAGTGCCGGGTGGGGTCTGGTGGTCTGCACCTCTGCTGTTTGGGGGTGCAGCGCTCAGTGTGTGGTATAGCTAGGCAGATGGGGAGGGGGAGGATGTGGTGTGTTAAGTGGGTATGGGAAAGAAGAGAGAGAAACAGATGCCAAAAACAAAATAACAACAACAAAAAATGCCTTAAGGGAGCCCACTGGCTTGGTGGCATGGGGTGGGGAAGCTGTGTGCTGGCAGCTTCTCTGCCAAGCAGTGTGGCCTAGCCTGTCGAAAGCATCATAGACCCCACATGCTGCCAGGTGGTCCAGAGAAAGGAAAGGAAGGATGGTAGAAATACGAGAATACGAGAAAAAAGAAGAAAATAATGCTCTGAGGGAGCCCACCAGTGCGGTGGTGCAGACTGGGGAAGCTGTGTGCTGGTGGCTCCCCAACCAAGCAGTGTGGCACAGTCTGTCACAAAGTAGTGGGAATGGCACACACAGCTAGGGGGTTGGGAGAAAGGAAAGGAAGAAAGGCACAGAGAAACAAGAAACAAAGAAAAAACATTAAACGGATGTCCCAAGGGAGCCCACCAGTGTGGTGGTGCAGACTGGTGAAGCCATATGCCTTCAGCTCCCCAGCTGAGCAGTGTGTTAAAGCTCGTCAAAAAGATATGGAAATGGCACGTGCAGCCAGGTACCATTCTCCAGGAGAAAGGAAAGAAAGGAAGGTAGAGACAAGAAACCAAGAAAAAAAATACCCAGAGGGTGCCCACTGGTGTGGCGGCACCCATTGGGGAAGCCAAGTCCCGGTGTTTCCCCCGCCAAGTGGTGTTGTGCAGCCTGTCAGAGATCAGTGAAGATGGCACCAGGAAAAAGGAAAGGGTAGAAAACAGGGAGATTCAAGAAACTGAGAAGAAAAAAAATTCCCCAAAGGAGCTCACTGGTGTGGCGGCATAGACAGTGTAAATGACTGCCCAGCTGAGTGGCACAGCACAGCCTGTCAAAAAGTGGTGGAGATGGCTCCTGGAGAAAGGAAAGAAAGGAATGTAGAGAGAGTAAAGAAACTGAGGAAAAAAATGCCCTGATGGTGCCCACTGGCATGGTGGCATGGATGGTGGAAGTGTCACCTCAGTAGAGTGGTATGGCACAGCCTATCAAAAAGTGGCAGAGACAGCACCTGGAGAAAGGAAAGGAAAGAAGGTAGAGAGAGTCAAGAAACTGAGAAAGAAAAAAAAAATGCCTCAAGGATGTCCACTAATGTGACGGCGTGGTTTGGGGAAGCTGTGTGCCAGTGGTTCCCCAGCTGAGCGGTGTGGCAAAATCTGTCAAAAAGCAGTGGAGATGGCACCTGGAGAAAGGAAAGGAAGTAAGATAGAGTGAAGAAATTGAGAAAAAAAATGCCCCAAGGGAGCCCACTGGCATGGTGGCGCACATAGGGGAAGTGGCTCCCTAGCTGAGTGGTGTGGCAGCAGAGGTGGCACACGGTGCCAGCTAGATGGAAGAAAGGAAAGAAGGAGGTGAGAGACAAAACAAAAAGAAGCCAAACAACAGTAACAACAGCAAAAAATGGCACTGAAGGAGCTGGCTGATGGGGGCAGGGCAAATCTAAGCTGCAAGGAGTCGGTGTCTCTCTGGCCAAGCAACCTGCGGTCCACAGGAGAGTGTTGGAGGCCACACAGAAAGAAGAAGGGCAGGGGGTGGGAAAGCATGTATCCGTGGTTACTGGGTGCCCTGTCTCCTCTGGGAGCTCTATGAAGTTGCCTTCACGTACTCTCTGTCCACCATCCTTGGTGGCTGAGGGGTCCAAGATGGCATATCCATGCTGCCTTAGCTGGTGGGGGTCCTCCAGTCCATAGTTCTCCTCATTCTCTGTTCTTCCTCGGTTTCTTACTCCATTCAGTGCTTGGTTGAGTTCTTTATTCCTTCATTTGATGCTTAGGGGTTCAGGGCTGATAATTGTAATTTACTTAGTTTTCTGGGTCTTTGCTGTAGCGGGACAGCGTGGTGCTTCTGGGTGTAGTACCATGTTGGCTCTGCATCCTCTTTTCTTTTTCTTAAGTGTAGTTTTAGTATTACATTACATTAATATTTAATTTTTATTTAAATATTATATATTTGTTAGTTTTTTTCTTCTGTTTCCCCACTAGAATATAAAACCCGCAAGGCCAAGGAATTTGTCTAATTTGTTCACTGGTATATTTCAAGTATCTTGAACAATTCCTGGCACATAGACATAGTAGGAGCTTAATCTTTATGAATGAATAAATTAATACATGCAGTTTAATTCAACAAACATGTATTGGACACCTACTATATTCTGGGCATTGTAGGAATTTCTTCAGAGCACAAAAAGAATAAGGTATGGTTGTCTCTTTGGGAGTGGGGAGGGGATGATAAGGCAATGGATAAAAACAGAATCCAGAATGTGTTCTAGAAAATATGTTTGTGGGAACATAGGGGTATACACGCTGATACATCTTCAGTGAGTTCCTAGTCTGTATGTTGACTGATATAGAACATATAGTAAACTGGTTCATTCAACAAGTGTTTGAAACTTTTTTTGTGCCTTCCCTGACTGCAAAGGCTGGAAGGTTAATTACATTTTCCAAACTCTTGCAGTTAGGCTTTTGGATGCAATTTAAATTCTGCAGATCAGATGCTTATGTAGGAGACCATAATTCATAACAGAGTTAAGTAGGAATGGAGGCAGTGGTACATGTACCATCCACATTGCTGGTGTGGATCGAATAGGTACCACCTGGTTCTGAAGTCAGCAGTTTCAAACCCCAGATCCCTGTGCTTATCATACTCTGTGGCCTGGGAGACTATGAATTGCTTCAGCTGAGTGCAGTTGCCTTAGTTTATTTTCTCTGTGTTTCATTTTGGTACTCTATTTTCAGGTTTTCTAATATTTTCTTCTGTTTTTTCTAGTATTGCTTTAGTCCTATTGTAGGCGGAATTCTTTTTTTAATAATATTTATTGTGTTTTTGGTGAAAGTTTACACAGCAAGTTAGGTTCCCATTTGACAATTTCCATACAAATTGGTTGGCAGAATTCTAGTATGACCTTCCAAGACTTTTTTATTCTAATCCTTAGAACTGTGAATATAATGAGATATGATACTCATTATTATGTAATGTTGCATGGCAAAAGGAATTTTACAGATGTAATTCAGGTTGCTAATTAGTTGACTTCGAGTTAATAAAAAAGATTTTTTGGCTGGGCCTGATGTTACTACAATTGAGATGTTTCAACAAATGGAAGCAGCACTGGAAACACTCACTCACCTATGCCAGGAAATTTGGAAGACAGCTACCTGGCCAACTGACTGGAAGAGATCTATACTTATGCGCATTTCACAGAAAGGTGATCCAACAGAATGCAGAATTGTTGAACAATATCGTTTTTTTTTTTTAATTAAAAAAACGATATTGTTCAACAATTCTGCATTCTGTTGGATCACCTTTCTGTGAAATGGGCATAAAAAATTAAAAAAAAAACAAAAAACGATATTGTTCAACAATTCTGCATTCTGTTGGATCACCTTTCTGTGAAATGGGCATAAAAAATTAAAAAAAAAACAAAAAATGATATTGTTCAACAATTCTGCATTCTGTTGGATCACCTTTCTGTGAAATGGCCAACTCTTCCAGTCAGTTGGCCAGGTAGCTGTCTTCCAAATTTCCTGGCATAGGTGAGTGAGTGTTTCCAGTGCTGCTTCCATTTGTTGAAACATCTCAATTGTAGTAACATTAGGCCCAGCCAAAAAATCTTTTTTATTAACTCGAAGTCAACTATATATCACATACAAGTAAAATTTTGCTGAAGGTTATTCAAAAGCGATTGCAGTAGTACATCGACAGAAATTCAAGCCAGATTCAGAAGAGGATGTGGAACAAAGGATATCATTGCTGATGTCAGAAAGATCATTGCTGCTCCTTTTCTATTTGTTCGAGTTGTAGGGGTAAGCTATTGATTTTGGTCCTTTCTTCTTTTCTGTGTGTGCCTTTATTGCTATAAATTCTGAACACTGCTTTTGCTGTGTCCCAAAGGTTTTGGTATGTTGTGTTTTCATTTTCATTTGATTCTAATAATTTTTTTATTTCATTTTTAATTTTTTCTATTACACAATATTTTTAAATTAAGGTGTTTTTTAGTTTCCATGTATTTAATTTTTTCCTCTTGTTCTTTCTCTGTTATTGATTTCTAGTTTCATAGTGTTATGATCAGAGAAGATGTTTTGTATTATTTTGATGTTTTTGAAACTATTGAGGCTTGCTTTGTGGCCCAGTATATAGTTTATTCTGGAGAATGATCCCTGTGCTTTGGAGAAGAATGTGTGCTGTGCAGTTGTTGGGTGGTGTGTTCTGTGTATGTCTATAAGGTCCAGTTGGTTATGTTATTTAGATCATCTGTATCTTTGTTGACCTTCTTTGTTCTGCCCGTCATCAAAAGTGGTATGTTAAATCTCCTACTGTTATTGTAGAGCTATTTCTCTTTTCAATTTTGTTAGAGTTTGTTTTATGTATTTTGGAACTCTGTCATTGGGTGTATAAATATTTATTATGGTTATGTCTTTTTCATGGATTGATCCTTTAATCATCACATAATGCCTTTCCTTTTCTCTAATAATGGATTTTGACTTAAAGTCTATTTTGTCAGATATTATTATTGTCACTCCTGCTGTCTTTTGGTTTACTTTTTGCGTGATGCATTTTTTTCCATCCTTTCGTTTTTAACGTATTTACGTCTTTGTATCTAAGGTGTGTCTCTTGTAGGCAACATATTGATGAGTCATATCTTTTTTTTTTTTTAATCCATCCTACTACTCTGCCTCTTGACTGGTTCATTTAAACTATTTATATTTGGTGTGATTATTGATAGGTATGAATTTCTAATAGTCATATATTTCTATTTGGACGTGAAAATAGCATAAACATGAAAAGCACTTTGTAGATAAATGTGGTGTACAATATATACTACACCTTCAGTAACGAAATAGGATTTCTAGTATGAGCAGCATATCTCAACATGCCATTATATATCAACAGATCAATAGCAGACTTCTGCTTCCAACCAAGATGGAGTAACAGGACAGGATTTATGATCAAACTGAAACAACCAAAACACTGCATAAAATACATAAAACAACAGTTCCCAAGAAACTGGACATCAGTAGTCTCTGACAGATAGGAAACAAATGAGGTGCACGCTATTTCTGCCCTATCTTACAACCTTGCAAGAATTTCCAGGCTGTGGAACAGGAAGAAGGAACCTAGATGGAGCCCAGTAGACTCCTTGAGTTCAAGAGACAGAGCTGGGAGTCCCGAGAGACCAAGGATGCTGGAGTTTGCAGGGAAGAGCCCCAGTGTAGAGGGAGAGTCACAGACAGAGATGTCTAAACTATCAAGTATTAAGCTGAGTACAGAACAGTGCATGCATTTGAGAAAACCACCAGAAAGAGAACCATCTGAAAGAATTAGAAGGAATAGAACCAAGCACTCATATGGGGCCAGGAATAGTGCTATTCCTACCAATAATACTGAAAAATCTTGTAACTTACAAGATATTGGTAGAGTGCTTAGAAGGGTACCGAGACCAGTCAACATTTACCGAGACCAGCTGTATGAGACCAAACGGTCAACATTTACTCTAAAATAAAGATGAGAATCTAAGAAAGGGCAGGGAAGCTAGATTGGTGGAAGTGAGGATACGAAACAAATGACCAATTTCATATGGAAAGGAAAGAGGCCCTGGAAAAGTAAAGCATTACTGAAAAAGAAGAACAAAGTGGGAGGCCTCACACTACCTGATTTTAGAATGTATTATACCATCACAGTAGTCAAAACAGCCTGTTACAGGTACAACAACAGATACGTAGACCAGTGGAAAAGAATTGAGAATCCAGACATAAATCCATCCACATATGAGCAGCTGATATTTGACAAAGGCTCAAAGTCAGTTAAATGGGGAAAAGACAGTCTTTTTAACAAATGATGCTGGCGTAACTGGATATCCATCTGCAAAAAAATGAAACAAGATCCATACCTCACACCACGCACAAAAACTAACTCAGGGGTCAAAGACCTAAAATCTAAAATGATAAAGATCGTGGAAGAAAAAATAGGGACAATGCTACGAGCACTAATACCTGGCATGAACAATATGCAAAACATTACTAACAATGCAGAAACACCAGAAGAGAAACTAGATAACTAAAAAAACTAGTGCCATAGTTTTTTTTTTTTTATTATTTAGGAGCTCCTAAAAATCAAACACCTATGCTCATCCAAAAGCTTCACAAAAAGAGTAAAAAAATTACCTACGGATTGGGAAAAAGTTTTTAGCTATGACATTTCCGATCAGCATCTGATCTCTAAATCTTCATGATACTGCAAAAGCTCAACAACAAAAAGACAACCCAATTGAAAAGCGGGCAAAGGATATGAACAGGTACTTCACTAAAGAAGACATTCAGATAGCTAACATGTACATGAGGAAATGCTCACGATCATTAGCCATTACCCAGCAAAAACCCAGTGCCATTGAGAAATGCAAACCAAAACTACAATTAGATTCCATCTCACTCCACCAAGGCTGGCATTAACCCAAAAAACACAAAATAATAAATGTTGGAGAGGTTGTGGAGAGAATGGAACACTTATACTCTGCTGGTGGGAGTGTAAAATGGTATAACCACTTTGGAGATCGATTTCACATGCCCTTAAAAAGTTAGAAATAGAACTACCGTAGTATCCAGCAGTCCCACTCCTTGGAATATATCCAAGAGAGATAAGAGCCTTTACACGAACAGATATATGCACACCCATATTCGTTGCGGCACTGTTTTCAATAGCAAAAAGATGGAAGCAACCAAGGTGCCCATCAACGGATGAATGGATAAATAAATTATGGTATATTCACGCAATGGAATCGTATGCATCAATAAAGAACAATGATGAATCTCTGAAACATTTCATAACATGGAGGAATCTGGAAGGCATTATGCTGAGTGAAATTAGTTGCAAAAGGACAAATATTGTATGAGACCACTATTTAAGAACTCAAGAAATAGTTCATAAACAGAGAAGAAAATATTCTTTGGTGGTTATGAGAGTGGGGAGGCAGAGGGGTATTTACTAATTAGATAGTAGATAGTGGCCCAAGACACAGAAGGGGCCACATAAATCAGAGACTACATCAGCCCGAGACCAGAAGAACTAGATGGTGCCCGGCTATAACCGATGACTGACCTGACAGGGAACACAACAGAGAATCCCTGAAGGAGTAGGAGAGCAGTGAGATGCAGACCTCGAATTCTTGTAAAAAGACTAGACTTAATGGTCTGACTAGACTAGAAGGACCCTGGAGGTCATGGTTCCCAGACCTTCTGTTAGCCCAAGACAGGAACCATTCCCAATACCAACTCTTCAGACAGGGATTGGACTGGGCTGTAAGATAGAAAATGATACTGGTGAGGAGTGAGCTTCTTGGCTCAAGTAGACACATGAGACTATGTGGGCAGCTCCTGTCTGGAGGGGAGGTGAGAAGGCAGAGGGGGACAGAAGCTGGCTGAGTGGTCACGGGAATACAGGATGGAGAGAAGGAGTGTGCTGTCCCATTAGCAGGAGAGCAACTAGGAGTACATAGCAGGGTGTGTATAAGATTTTGTATGAGAGACTGACTTGATTTGTAAAATTTCGCTTAAAGTACAATAAAAAAAAAAGTGAGGATGAAATAGCAGCCAAGGTTTAACAAGTAAGGATATATCATAGTGTATCATAGTGACTCATATTCTAGGCATTTTAGAATGTAAAGCAAGCAATTTTTTAATTGTCCAAATATACAGAGATCAAGGAACAGCCTAAATTACTTTCTCCAACTACTTAGCAGTTATAAATCGCTGATTAAATATTCCAAGTACTTTTTGTTATTTACAGAAAGCTGACAACTTTTAATTTGTATAATATCTCATAATAGTTCATTAAAAAAATGATGCACAATTTAGAAAGCAATATATCATTTAAATTACTTGTAAAGTAAAATCATTCACCTTCCCCAGCCTTGTGTTTTGTTAGAATCAATTTGATTGCTTTTTGTTTAGGAAAATTTGTATACATGTTTTTATATTAGTTTTCTGAAGATAAGATGAAGGTAAGGAAAAAGTAATCATAAATTCATTATCCCTCAGAGGCCAGGTCTCAGAGGCAACCTAGAAGCAGTATTGGTGTAATGGTCATGAGGGTCTATCTGGGCTCAAATTCCAGCTCTGCAAACTTGAGCTGTGCAAACTCGAGTAAGTTGTTTAAACTCTCCAAGTGTCTTGAGTATTAGTTTGCACATCTGTGAAATGAGTATGTCAGTAATACTCATGTAAGATGTTATTCAGAATTAAATTAGCTCATTCGTGTGAATGACTAGGCACACATTGTATCAGTTTGCACATCTGTGAAATAAGTATGTCAGTAATACTCATGTAAGATGTTGTTAGGTGCCATTGAGTCGGTTCCGACTCATAGCGACCTTACGCACAACAGAATGAAACACTGCCCGGTCCTGCGCCATCCTTAGAATCGTTGTTATGCTTGAGCTCATTGTTGCAGCCACTGTGTCAGTCCACCTCGTTGAGGGTCTTCCTCTTTTCAGCTGACCCTGTACTCTGCCAAGCACGATGTCCTTCTCCAGGGACTGATCCCTCCTGACAACACGTCCAAAGTATGTAAGACGCAGTGTCGCCATCCTTGCCTCTAAGGAGCGTTCTGGCAGCACTTCTTCCAAGACAGATTTGTTCGTTCTTTTGGCAGTCCATGGTATATTCAATATTCTTTGTCAACACCACAATTCAAAGGCATCAACTCTTCTTTGGTCTTCCTTATTCATTGTTCAGCTTTCACATGCATATGATGTGATTGAAAATACCATGGCTTGGGTCAGGCGCACCTTAGTATTCAGGGTGACATCTTCACTCTTCAACATTTAAAGAGGTCCTTTGCAGCAGATTTGCCTAATACAATGCATCTTTTGATTTCTTGACTGCTTTTTTTTTTTCTTGACTAATTCTTTTTGGTGTAATGACTCTGTGTGTTCCTTCCACCTTCTTTTGATGCTCCCTGCATCGTTTAATATTTTCCCCATGGAATCCTTCACTATTGCAACTCGAGGCTTGAATTTTTTCTTCAGTTCTTGCAGCTTGAGAAACGCCGAGCGTGTTCTTCCCTTTTGGTTTTCCATCTCCAGCTCTTTGCACATGTCATTATAATACTTTACTTTGTCTTCTCAAGAGGCCCTTTGAAATCTTCTGTTCACTTCTATTACTTCATCAGTTCTTCCTTTTCTTTAGCTGCTCGACGCTCAAGAGCAGGTTTCTGAGTCTCCTCTGACATCCATCTTGGTCTTTTCTTTCTTTCCTGTCTTTTCAGTGACCTCTTGCTTTCTTCGTGGATGATGTCCTTGATGTCATTCCACAACTCATCTGGTCTTCGGTCACTGGTGTTCAATGCGTCAAATCTATTCTCGAGATGGTCTCTAAATTCAGGTGGGATATAGTCACGGTCATATTTTGGCTCTTGTGGACTTGCTCTGATTTTCTTCAGTTTCAGCTTGAACTTGCCTATGAGCAATTGATGGTCTGTTCCACAGTCGGCCCCTGGCCTTGTTCTGATTGATGATATTGAGCTTTTCCATTCTCTCTTTCCACAGATGAAGTCAATTTGATTTCTGTGTGTTCCATCTGGCGAGGTCCATGTGTATAGTCACCGTTTATGTTGATGAAAGAAGGTATTTGCAATGAAGAAGTCGTTGGTCTTGCAAAATTCTATCGTTCGATCTCCGGCATTGTTTCTATCACCAAGGCCATATTTTCCAACTACCCATCCTTCTTCTTTGTTTCCAACTTTCGCATTTCAATCACCAGTAATTAATGCATCTTGATTGCATGTTCGATCAATTTCAGACTGCATCTTTGGCCCTAGTGGTTGGTGCATAAATTTGTATAGTATTCGTATTAACTGGTCTTCCTTATAGGCGTATGGATATTATCCTATCACTGACAGCGTTGTACATCAGGATAGATCTTGTAACGTTCTTTTTGACGGTGAATACAACACCATTCCTCTTCAAGTGGTCATTCCCAGCATAGTAGACTACATGATTGTCCAATTCAAAATGGCCAATACCAGTCCATTTCAGCTCACTAAAGCCTAGGATATTGATGTTTATGTGTTCCATTTCATTTTTGACGATTTCCAATTTTCCTAGATTCATACTTTGTACATTCCAGGTTCTGATTATTAATGGATGTTTGCAGCTGTTTCTTCTCATTTTGAGTCGTGCCACATCAGCAAATGAAGGTCCTGAAAGCTTTACTCCATCCACATCATTAAGGTCGACTCTACTTTGGGGAGGCAGCTCTTCCCCAGTCATCTTTTGAGTGCCTTCCAACCTGGGGGGCTCATCTTCCAGCACTATATCAGACAGTGTTCCACTGCTATTCATAAAGTTTTCACTGGCTAATGCTTTTCAGAAGTAGACTGCCGGGTCCTTCTTCCTAGTCTATCTTAGTCTGGAAGCTCAGGTGAAACCGGTCCTCCATGGGTGACCCTGCTGGTATCTGACTACCGGTGGCATAGCTTCCAGCATCACAGCAACACATAAGCCCCCACAGTATGACAAACTGACAGACACGTGGGGGTGCAAGATGTTATTCAGAATTAAATTAGCTCATTCATATGAATGCATAGGCACACAGTAAATGCTCAGTAAATGTTGGCTGTTATTATTATAGCAACAGCATAATAAATGGAAAAAAGATTGAAGTTGTCAAGGATTTCATTTTACTTGGATCCACAATCAACACCCATGGCAGCAGCAGTGAAGAAATCAAGAGACATATTGTATCAGGCCAATCGGCTGCAAAAGCCCTCTTTAAAGTGTTAAAAAGCAAAGATGTCACTTCGAAGACTAAGGTGCATCTGACCCAAGCCATGGTATTTTCAGTCATCTCATATGTATGTGAAAGCTGGACAATGAAAAATGAAGACTGAAGAAGAATTGACACCTTTGAGTTGTGGTGTTGACAAAGAATATTGACTATACCACGGACGGCCAAAAGAAGGAACAAAATCTGTCTTGGAAGAAGTACAGCCAAAATGGTCCTTAGAAGCGAGGAGGACGACACTTCATATCACATACTTTGGACATGTTACGAGGAGGGACCAGTCCCTGGAGAAGGACATCATGCTTCATAAAGTAGAGGGCCTGCAAAAAAGAGGAAGATCCTCAACAAGATGGATTGACACAGTGACTGCAACAATGGGCTGAAGCATGTAACAATTGTGAAGATGGCGGTGTACTGGGCAGTGTTTTGTTCTATTGTACACAGGGTTGCTGTGAGTTGGACCTAACTCAATGACACCTAACAACAACATTGTTATCATTATTAGCCCTTGGAACAGTGGGTCTAAACTCAAGCTGGCTTCAACCACAAAGACTTTATTGTCTTGTGCAGTGAGAAGCCCAAGGTATGGTAGGTTTGGAGTGACCAAATCCCATGGCCTGTGCTTTCTGTATTTGTGTTCCTTTTGCTCTCTTCACCTAAGTGCAGTCTTCTGATTTCATATCTAGGCTGGCAGAGGTTCTGGCCCTTGAATCACAAACAACAATATCTGAAAAATGTCCAGAATTTTTTGTAGAATGTGGAGAATTTTTGCTGAGGATCCAGAAAACCTTTCCCTGGTCCCAGTGGGTCACGTAACAATTTACCAATACCTTGGTAAGTTGGGTGGGATTTCCTTTAGACTACTACAGCCAACCCTTAGAATTGGAGATGGGGTCAACTTTTCCTGAAGCCCTTGTGCTTCATGGAGAAATGATAACTTTCTGGAAAGAAATTGGGATTCTGTTAGGAAGGAAGATGAGAGGAATGAACACAGGGTAGACTACTGACAATGTCCAGTCAACCCAAAGCTAATGTAATGCTCTCTCTCACCTTTTCTTTTTACCTAATAAATAAGCTCCTGTCTCTGTTTGGTTCTAGGTTAAAGCTGTTCAGCCATCTGGTCTCAAAAACTCTGTTATGTTTATCAGTAGCATTTCCCAGAAATGTAGACTTTCTGGGTACACAGCCAAGGAGCGGAGTTTCAGAGATATTGCTCTCTCCCTTTCCACTCAGTCTTTCTCTGTATGTTTGGTAGCCTGGCTTTTCTGATCAGGATTCTGTGTGTTCTTTCATCGTTAATCCTCTCCTTTGCACTATCACCATCTGAAGCTTCCAGGACCCCATTCTAGAGTCCTGTCCCCTGAGCAATGAGTCACCTCTCCCGAGAACCCATCTTCTGGTCTTTTATCGTTACTGACGTTGGCATCAGCTTTGAAAAATCTAAAACCCAACTATGTTTGATTAATCCTTATCCATTAGAACAAATTCTTTTTAATTCCCATTTTATTTTCAATATCATTCAGGGGCATAAACTGAGCAGAGGAGAAAATACGAGGGTGGAGGAAGCAGTTCCTACATGTTTAGCACAGCTACTGCCAGGAGGAGCCATAGTTAAGATTCTTTTTAATGCAACAACAGTGACTCCACTGAAGGGAAGCCAATCACTGCTTATAGATTAGAGGACGAGGCTCCACAGTTCCCATCTACAACAGGAAGAAGAGCCTTGCTTGCTCTGTTTTGGGGAGTTGCTGTATTTGAGGCAAGGGAAAGTATTATGCCCCTGTAATCACATCCTCCCCAGTGAGTAATTTCAGAATATTGTAAAGCATAGTCCCAATTTTTCAAAAACACAAATTAAAAACCGATTTGCCCCAAGGCTGTTTTTCACTCTTGACCATGACTATGTATCATAATCTGTCAAACTTTTTCCCTTCAGACAAGAAGCATATGTTACTATGAATGAAAAGTATAAAAGCAGGCCCCTTTCCTATATTCTCTCCCAGAGTCAATAGCACTAACTTGGCACCTATGAATACCAACTTTAAGATCTTTGGCATATGTTCAAAATACTTGTAAAAGGGTAAGGGGTACAAGGGACATTGTTATAATAATTATCACACTAGCCAGCGTTAATTGGTACATACTATGTGCCAGGTATTAAAATGTATTAACTATTTAGTCTTCATAGGAGCCCTGGTGGAGCACTGGTTAAGCGCTTGGCTGCTAACTGAAAGGTAGGTGATTTGAACCCACTAAAGGCTCCACGGGAGAAAAGACCTGGTGATCTGCTCCCATAAAGATTATAGCCTACGAAGCTTGATAGGGCAGTTCTACTCTGTCCTGTAAGGTTGTTATGAGTTAGACTCAACTCAGTGACACATGACGGCAACATTTAGTCCTCACAAACTGCCATGAGGTTAAGTGTTACTATTATTCTTCTTCTGTTGAAACTAGGACTCAGAGGGGTTGAGTAATTTGCCTAAGCTAAACCAGCCAATAAGCAGCAGAGCTGGACTCAGATGTGACACTGTTTCTAATGCTCTTGCTCTACATATACCATAGTTGGAAGTCGCCTCCCCTATTTACAGAACTTTCCTTGCGTTCCATTATACTACATTGCACTACTTCTCTTACCTTTGTGACTATTCCTTTGCTGTCTCTTTTCTTGAATTTTCCCTCTCATTCATGTTCATGATTTCAACACTCTTTCTATGTGGAGGCAGGTCCATGCCAGCAAGGAGAGGTCTGACAAGGGTGCCTTGGCCTGTGGGAGGACCCTGGACAAAATCCAAAGAGGGAGATTGGATTAGATGGATTAGGTGAGCAATAAGTTGATCCCAGGGGATCAGGAAGTTCGCAGGGACCTAGACAAGAGAGGTCCAGAATCTTGGCAGATAAGAAGTTAAATGTAGCAGTGTTAGTAGCAGTTGCTGGCACTAAGTCAGGCACCGGGGGATGGGGCCATGGGCCTTCAAGAAGATCTTGGTGTTCACTCCTGGTTTTTCTCACTTTGCTTCTTTGTTAAAGCTTGCTGACTTTGAACTCAACCAAAACAGAAAAAAACCAAACTGGTTGCTGTTCAGTCAATTCTGAATCATAGCAAACTCATAGTGACCCTATAGGACAGAGTAGAGCTGTCCTGTAGGGTTTCCAAGGAGCAGCTGATAGATTTAAACTGCCAACCTTTTGGTTAGCAGCTGATCTCTTAACCACTGTACCACCAGGGCTCCTTGAACTCAGCATTCATCTTGAAATCTGGTTCTTGCCAAGCACCACTGTTGGGTTTTTGACTCTTCATATTGATTCTGTTTCTTGCCCACCACCTGATCTATTCCTTTTGTACTACCTGACTCACTCTAATCAAGTTCTGGCAACTGATCTGTATGCACTTCTCAGCATTGTTCCTTTGACACACCTTTGTTCTGCGTTTGCCAATCTTGTGTTGCCACTGTTATCTTGAAGCGATCCTGGACCTCTCTGGCTGAAATACAATGAAATTCTAGGGCAGAAGCTGTTTCTCAATTTATCCATGCCTCCAATATTTACTAAAAACATGCTATATTCCTGGTCTTGCCTTAGGTGTAGAAAATTAATAAGATGATCAAGACACCTAGCCCCTCTGTAGAGGAGGCAGAAAATTGGAATAGAAGACACTGTAATCTTATAAAAGTATGCCCATTAGTTAACTCTTGCTCACACCAGGTGATAACACTTGTTTCAACCTCAAATCTAGACTATTTCTTTTTGTTAGGAGGTTTAGTGTTAGTTGTCACTAGAATCAAAGCTCCAGGGACCAGATTTATGCCTTCACTGTTGTATCCCAGCAACACCCATCACAGTGCCTGAGGCATAACAGCAGCATCAGTAAGCACTTACTGAGTAAAGATTACTGTCCTTTAACCAAACCCTGGTGGCATAGTGGGTCAGCAGTTGAAATCTACCAGGTGCTACTTGGATACTCTATGGGGCTGTTCTACTCTGTCCTGTAGAATCGCTGTGAGTCAGAATTGACTCAGTGGCATTGGGTTTGGTTTTTTGTTTTTGGTCTACAAACTATTTTGTAATGTTAGTATGAACCACCCATCTGTCAGTTTGTCCTCCCGTGGTGGTTTGCATGTTGCTATGATGCTGGAAGCTATGCTACCAGTATTTCAAATACCAGCAGGGCCAATCATGGTAGACAGATTTCTGCAGAACTCCCAGACTAAGACAGACTAGAAAGAAAGACCTGGTGATTGTAGCCAGTGAAAACCCTATGAATCACAACAAAATATTGTCCAATATAGTGCTGGAAGATGAGTCCCCTAGGTTTGAAGGCATTCAAAATACACAGTGGCCACAACAGTGGACTCAAATATACCAATTATTATGAAGATGGTGCAGGACAGGGCAATATGTAGTTCAGTTATACATGGGTTATATGAGTTGGAGCCACCTTGATGGAAACTAACAACATCGGTATGTTTTTTGTATGGTTCATTTTGCTTTTTCCTCCAACTTGATTGTCAGCTCTTTAAGGGCAGTCATGTATGTGTGTGTGTGTGTTTATGTATATATATATATATATATATATATATATATATCTGTGTGTATATATATATATATACACATATATATATATACACACACATACGTATAAAAGCCCTTTGCCATTGAGTCGATTGCAACTCATAATGACCCTATAGGACAGAGTAGAGCTGCTCCATAGGGTTTCCAAGGAGTGGCTGGTGTATTCTAACTGCCAACCTTTTGGTTTGCAGCCAAGCTCTTAACCACTGTGCCGCCAGAGTTCCATATATATATATATACACATACCCCATATATACAATATATAAAACTGTGTGCTTTCTAAAAGCCTTTGTTTATGAGATGGACCCAGGAAATAAAAAGATACTAAGGAAACTCAAGAAAAGCATTCTGGAGCCTGTTTCTGTGATGTTGGTAGTAGAAAAGAGAAACACAGGAGTGAGTTCTGTGTGAAACTTATGCTTAGAGGCTCCTGGAATTAAAGCTGAATTACATTTTCATCACTGCATGTGATGGGGTGTTACATTTGTATAATGAGCCCTTAAATTTTCACTCATCATCTCATTGTCTTCAGCTGTAGGAGATCTGAGGCAGGAGAATATGTGAGAACAGAGATTTCAGAGACTGAAGGAGCATGGCGTAAATGAAACATGACTGAAAACACTGCCTTGCATGTCTTCACAGGCACCAGCATGTGTGGAAAGAGGTGAGAGGAAGAGGTAAGGGTGGGGTAGAGGCTTGGGGTGGAGGTTAGCTATTTGCTACCACATGTTTTTAGACTCTGGTGAAAATGTACAATTACGTAGCGTGCTGATTAAATCTGTTTTAGAACCAGAGATAAAATTCTCAGAAGAAAGATTATCAACTTGCCTATTTTTTAAAAAATCGAGCAAGCTGTGGCTGAAAATTTAACTAAAATTTAGGCTTTTTGGGGGAAACCATGCTGAGCTCTCGTTGCCCAGGGGACTGTGAGCAGTTTCCCATTATTATCACTGCACGTCAGCATGAGTGACACCATTCTCTCCTCTGGCCTTCTGCACCACTGGCTCGTGGCCATTATCCATTCTCAAGGTTAAGCTTTGAACAAAAGTGTTGTCAGTTGGAAGCCTGAGACTGTGAGAATTTTTCCCTTTTGGTCCTAATTCTGAATAATGTTTGCACAATTCAAGCCTCTGTTTTCACTATTAAAAGTGATATTATTCTCTGCTTTATTTTCACCTTTCTGAGCCTTAGTTTCTTCATCTCTTAAATGGAGAAACTAGATTTCTAAGCTTCCTTCTAGCTGTAATATCCTACAGCATCTATGACCTAACCCTCCTGGGAAGAAGAATGGGCCATCTCATTTTGAGAAACAATTGAGTTTCTGAAAAAGCATGTTTATTATATACGACTGCATTTTAAACATGCCATACATGGTATTTGAAGGAAATTTTCAGTGCCTTGTTTTGGAAAGTTCTTTTCTCCAACTTCACCTAATTTGATGTTGTGTTTTTGGTAGCTTTACTTAAAATAACCACTTGTCTGTGGTTTTCTGCCTATAAAATGTATGCTTGTTTTGCCAGGAGCTTGTTAAATGATAAAAGCATCAATAAAGCCTGTTATCTCCGTGGCGCTGTGTGGAAATCATCTGAAGAGAGTTAAATATACAGTACTTGCCACTGGGAAAGTATCTGATGTAACAGTTGTGTGTATAGATAAACAAAAGGCAAAAAACAAGTTCTTAAATTACAGTATTGAAGTTGAATACAAGCAACAGCGTATATTTTAAGTGGGATACTGAGTGAATTTTTATTTAGTGAATGAGAGAAGGTGCCATCTCCTACAGTAAACCAGAGAGCTACAGTATGAAGGGCATCAGAATTTAGGAGCCACAGGGGAGAGAGGGAGAGACCTCATAAATTTGGGGAGAAGAAGGCTTGGGTATCTGATGAAGTCTGGAAAAGACTTGAAGACAGCCACGGGTTTAATGAATTCCAGAGAAGATGCAGTTTTCTTATTGTGGTAGACAGAATAATGGCCTCCCAAGGATGTCCACACCCTAGTCCCCAGGCCCTGTGAACGTATTGCCTCACATGGCAAAAAGGACTTTTGCAGATGTGATTAAGGTTTCAGGTGGGTTCAATCTAATGACTTGAATCCTTAAAATCAGAAGACCTTTCCCACCTGTGATCAGAGAAGGACATGTAATCATAGATGAAGAATCAGAGAAATGTGATATTGCTGGCTTTGAAGATGGAGAAGGGCCATGAGCTAAAGAATATGGGCAACCATTAGAAGTTGGAAAAGGCGAGGAAGCAGATTTTCCCTTAAAGTCTCCAGAAAGGAATACAGCCCTGTGGACGCTTTCTTTTTAGTTGGTGAGACTATATCAAAATTCTGGCCTACCGACTGTAAGATGATAAATGTATGTTGCTTTAAGCCCGTAACTTTGTGGTAGTTGTAATAGCAATAGAAAACTAATACACGTACTTGAGTCCATAGCCACATGGATTAAAAAAACCCTGGCATTTTGATGTCAAATGACTTTACAAAAAAAAAAAAATTCACATTTCATCCTCAAATTCCCCTGTTATGCTCCAGCGAGGAACTGTTTGTGTCTCGCGATGCTGAAACCAGATCAAAATGAAAATTGAGTGCTTCTTTAATTTCTCTGCTTATGGCTTTTCCTTGGCCCTTGCGGGCTGACCCTGTGTTCTTCTTGCCCTTCGCTTGGTGTACACAAAGCTCTCTATTGGAAATGACAGCTCTTTGCCCTTCATCACTAGGCTTCCCCAAAAGCCCTTCGATTTGTACCTTGCAGTTTGAATTACTTTTGCTAAATGCTTAAAGATTTTTATGTGGGGCACAATATTCTAAGCTTTTCCTTGAGAGTTCCTGCTTCAATTTATCATGCTTATTATTACTTTTTTACGTAAACTTTGAATTGCCTCAATTTGCTGGGTCCTTATTCTTGCTCATCATGTTTAGAATGTTCTTGGCCTTGAATATTGCAGCAAGGTATACATGTCTCCTTTAGCACATTTTGTGTGATTTTATATGTAGATAAAATAACCCCTTATTGTAGAGATTCCCAGTTATAGAGGCCTCCAGGCAAGTATTTTCTAGAGATTCCTTCTGGATCTCCTACTTCAGGGAGGCTAGATAATTTAGATATTTAAAGGATTTCCCTTTAGCCTCTTCATCAAAATGTTGTAGTAGAGTCAACCAAGGTCTTCATCCTTGCCCTGCTTAGCCCAAAAAGTGAGACTCCTGTTGCCATCTAGTGCGCTCCAACTCATAGTGACTGTGTTAGTTATCTAGTGCTGCTATAACAGAATTACCACAAGTGGTAATGGCTTTAACAAATTACCACAAATGGATGGCTTTAACAAAGAGAAATTTATTTCCTCACAGTAAAGTGGGCTTAAATTCCAAATTCAGGGCATCAGCTCTAGGGGAAGGCTTTCTTTCTCTTGTCAGCTCTGGAGGAAGGTCCTTGTCTTCAATCTTCCCATGGTCGAGGAGCTTGTCAGGTGCAGGGACCTCGGCTCCAAAGGACGCACTCTGCTCCTGGTGCTGCTTTCTTGGTGGTATGAGGTCCCTGGTATGAGGTCCTCAACTCTCTGCTTGCTTCCCTTTCCTTTTATCTCTTGAGAGAGAAAAGGTGGCACAGGCCACACCGCAGGGAAATTCCCTTTACCTTGGATCAGGGAGGTAACCTGAGTAAGGGTGGTGTTACAATCCCACCCTAAAATTTTAACATAAGATTACAATCACAAAATGGAGGACAACCACAAAAAACCCCAAAACCAAACCCATTGCCATCAAGTTGATTCTGACTCATAGTGACCCTATAGGACAGAGTAGAACTGCCCCATAGAGTTTCCAAGGAGCGCCTGGCAGATTCAAACTGCCAGCCTTTTGATTAACAGCAATAAGACTTAACCGCTACTCCACCTGGGTTTCCAGGACAACCACACAATCCTAGAAATCATGGCCTAACCAAGTTGACACATAGTTTTGGGGGGACACAATTCAGTCCGTGACAGTGACCCTATAGGACAAGTAGAACTGCCCCATATGGTTTCCAAGGTTGCAATCTTTATGGAAGCAGACTGCCACATCTTTCTCCCGTGGGGTAGCTGGTGGGTTTGAACCTCCAATTTTTGGTTAGTAGCTGAGCACTTAACCACTTCACCACCAAGGCTCCGTCATAAAGGTGAGAGCAGTGCTAAACAAAGCATTCCTCCAACCACTGTGTTCTCTTTTGGTGTAAAAGAGGAAAGAGAATGAACTGTTATTCCCTGCTGAGCTCTTGTCATATCTGTGAGTGCTAGAAGCATGGAAAAAAATCCAAAGGCCTTAGCATTCCATCTCTGTGATTCATCCAGTCTGTCCACTTCAGTCACAGCTACTTTATTTGCAAGCAACAGATGCCCTCTGAAATTATCTCAATTAAAAAAGATATGTTTATTAAGGCTCTGGTTGGTGCCAATGGTTAAGTGCTTGGCTACTAACTGAAAGGTTGGTGGTTCAAATTCACCCAGAGGTGCCTCAGAAGAAAGGCCTGGCAATATACTTCCAAAAGGTCACAGCCATTGAAAATCCTGTGGAGCATAGTTCTACTCTGATACACATGGCGTCACCATGAGTTTGAATTGACTTGATGGCAACTTTTTTGAGGGAGGCTAGTTACTAAAGCTACATGGAAGTCTTAAGGAAGTCTTGAAAAATCTGAACAATTAGTCCTTAGAAAGGACAGGAACCATGGTAGCACTGGGGACCTCAGCAATAAGTTCATGAACTTCCACTCTAGCAACTTTCCCTTCTTTTTTTCTTGGAACCATCTTAGTCTCTCAGCATCCTAATGCAATTTCTAGAGGAAGAATCTGATTACCTCCCACCATCCCTACTGTGATTATTCCTGGAACAATCATCTTGCTTGGGAGAATCACATGGAATAAGCATGGGTGCCTGCTTTGACTGGCAGCGACTGGGACCAGCTCCTAGAGAGGGTGCTGCAGGTGGAGCAGGCCCATTTCTGGTCCATCGATTTACATGCCCCACTCTCGCTGCTCTTCCTCTCACCTCAACTGCTCTCTCCTCACACCTTAGCCTCTGACCCCTCAATGGGTATTTCATTTTTTGCTTTATTATCCCACTTTGACCCTTTCAGGATACACCTTTAAGTTTTCTTTTCAGCAACTTATTACCACAGTTATGTTTTATCCTGTCCTGTGTCCTGTCTTAAGCTCTGTGTACCAACAGCCTAGGCCCATTTCTTGTCTGGTTCTTACCATCGGGAACTCTAGGGAGCAGGAGATCTTCAATTTCTTTATTCCAGCAAAAGGTCCTCCATTATCTAGGTTATGGCACTATTTTCTGTCTTAAAAGGGCTATTCTGGCTGCTTTGTGACGAATATGAGCCATTAGGGATCAGGAAACAAAATAGCATGGCCATCTTAGAGGCTACTGCTGTGGTCCTGGGGAGAGATGGCTGTGGCGTGAACTAGGATGGTGGAAGTGGAGGTTAAGAGAAATGATCACACTCGGCATGTATTGTGATATTAAAGCCAATAATAGTATTTGCCATGGATTAGATGTGGAGGGTGACAGAAAGAGAGGCGTCAAGGAAACTCCATGTAGTTTGTCTGCCTGTTCAAATACATACTGATGCCATTTACTGAGCCAAGCAATATTTGGGAAGGAACAAGTTCAGGGGAAATAGGAAAGAGTCACGTTAGTTGACCTCTTGGTAGCATTTGACATACATGATTATTCCTTTCTTGAAACATTTTCTTCCCTTGGTTTTGGGAAACCATCTTCTCTTGGCTTTTTTTCCTGCCTTTCTCTCCACTCATTCTGCTGCTTTTTTGATTTTCCTCCTCTTCCCAACCCCCAAAGATTACGGTAATCCAAGGCTGGTGCTCATTTTTTTTTCCTGCCTAGGTTATGTTATAGTCCCAAAGATTTAACTACTACTTATATGCTGATGATTTCTCAATTTATGTTCCTAGCCTAATCATCTCCCTCTGACTCCAGAAAACCAAACCTGTTGCTGTTGAATTGATTCCAACTCATAGCGACCTTATAGGACACACTAGAACTGCCTCATAGGGTTTACAAGGCGTGGTAAATGTTTACGGAAGCAGACTGCCACATCTTTCTCAAGCAGACTGCTACACCTTTCACCCGAGTGGCTAGTGGATTTGAACCATCTACCTTTCGATTAGCAGCTGAGTGCTTAATCACTGCACCACCAGGGCTCCTTCCTCCAACTCCAGGATCATATAAATAACTGTTCAGCATCTCCAGTTGGATTTAACTCTTGGCTCTACTTTTTGAGCAAATATTGGTATTTCACGCTGACCTGCAGATATTCTGTAGGGGGTCTTTCTGTTACCTGCAAATTATGTCTTTGGATTATAGTAAAAACGTCTCTAAATATCTGAGACTCTAAGTGAAATCATCTCATTGGCGAGGGTTTTCCTTGACCATTATACGTTTGATTTGGCTCAGCTAAGAAATGCTTCTGGAGAGCTTTATTATGGGTTTTTTGAAGGTAATCCCATAGCTGTTGTAAAAAAAAAATCCCATAGTTGTTTAAAAAAAAAAATCGACTGGATACATAGTGATCGTCTTTGACAGAGTAAAACTGCCCCATAGGGCATCCTAGGCTGTAATCTTTACAGGAGCAGATTGCCAGGCCTTTTCTCCTGTGGAGCCACTGATTGGGTTTGAACTGCCGACCTTTTGGTTAGCAGCTGAGTGTATAACCATTGTACCATCAGGACTCAATCTCCTAACTAATGGTCTGAAGGTGCTCTCATGTAGAAGTAATGTAATTGATGACATGCTGTTATAGTGATGGCCATCACCAGATTTATTTTCTTGGTGAAATTTAAATCTCTTCACAGTGACTGTTGGGGTTGGTGATGGATATTAGATAATCACCAGATATCCAGATTTGGATTCCCACTTGATTGTCTCTTTATTTGCTTTAACATTGAATGAAATAGTTTCAGCATGTGAATTCCAGGGGACAGGATGCCTGGTGGGAAGTGTTTATTACTTTTGATGATTTTTTTTCATTCTAGGTAAACATGAATTCCACAAGGTGTTTAATTCAAGATAGTTCTCAAAATATGACTCCCAGGATGCATATTTGCACATTTGACATTGTGATGGAGGAAAAGGGCATCAACTTGAGAGTCAGATGTTCCTGAATTCAATACTTTTAGCTGTGCCACTTACGAATTGGGGAACTTGGTCAGGTTGTTTAATTTCTGCAAGCATCAGTTTCGTCATCTGTATAAAAGAGATAGTAACTGCACTTGCAGTGAGAAACAACTCAGTTGGTATATATAATGGGCTTAACACACTGTCTGGCACCTGGTTCCTTCCCTTCTTCTTCTACCTTCATTGTTTTCTACATAAGCCATTTTACGCTGAGTTCATTTAACTTTCAGAATGGAGTTCCTTACCAAGATACTTGAAATTAGATTTCTGCTGCCTGCTGTTCAGCTCTTTTCTTTTTAAATAGTATCCCAATCTTGTTGGCAAATAATAATTAATTAATTTTTTTTAATATCAAGTGGCAGGCATCCCAGATTAAATTTAAATGATTCCCTTTATAGGGTTTTGGGGGGATTGGTGGAGCTTCACTTTGTCAAACTAAAGAACCTCACTGGAAATAATTTGATCTATGAGAAGGGAGAAATGGAGCAAAAGTCTGGTTTCTGGTTAGTGGGTTTGGGCTGGAAGGGACCAAGGGCAAGTTTAATGTGGAGTGCTGGGATCGGAGCTTGGCTAAAATCAGGGAAGGCTGATTTTATACATTGTGTTTTCCTGGAAGACTTTTTTGTTTGAAGGAAGGATTTAAGCCTTAAAAATGTTTGAATACTACTTCCCTTTGGTATGTAGTTTTGGAACGGGGGGCAATTTAACTCAAGTCAAAATGAATAATATTCATGTTAACATTATACTAGTACTTTCTCCTCATATGCCTGTTGTGTTTTTCATGTCACAAGATTTATTCTTAACTGACATTTGATAGGATTTTTGTTTTCATTTAAGTAAATTTTTATGTCATAGCTAATGTATGTCAACCAATTAATACGCACTTGTGACCTTCAAAGTTAATTGTGTCTGTAGCCATACTTAACAAACTTAGAGGTTTGCTTACTTAATCAATGTTTTAAATTTTTTATTAGACTATTGCCATAACAAAATAATTTTCTTGAGTCTAAAAAGTTTGTATTTATCTCCATTACCCAATATTACCTTTTAGAAATCACACTTTTGACATAACATCTACTTCTTTTGTGTCTGAAACCATTTCTTTGCTTTTTTTAAACAAATGTCTTTTGTTACTACTGGTATGTGTAGGTACCACTTACATTTCCTGCCTCTGGAATTTCTTGGGAGGCTTTTTGGCCACTTACAGTGCATGTTGGTGTTGGGGTGGGGCCTTGTGTAACTGCATAAAACAGAAGGAAGCTTGTCGGCACCACACTGCTGGTTGAGAGGCTACTGTATGCAGTGCTGCATCCTGGAGGCCTGCTTGTGTAAAAGTTTTGTCTCTTTTGGCTTCTGTGTGAGTTTTTTTTTTTTTTTTTTATGATGAGATAAAGACTTGTAAGTATATTTATTGTTTCCTGTGTGTTGTTGGAAATATGCAGTTTTCAGCACTATGTAGTATTCAAGTGAATAAGTTATCTTCAGGTGCGATATAGTGTAAGCATGCGTCCTTGACATACTGTATCACCACAGGTACACATAAGTACCCCTTACATTTTTTGCCTCTCGGGCTTCTGAACAGTGAGATAAGCCTTTAAAGTATATTTTTGGTTTCCTGTGTGTTATTGGGAAGGTGAGGTTTTGGGGATTAATTAATAATCAAGTGAATAACTTATTTTCAGGCACAATACAGGGTAAGCATGTGCTGTAGAGTCCTTGATGTACTGCGTGTACGTTTCATGCATATATCTGTAAAAGGAACCAGAAGGGGATGCAGAGAACGCACCCCTAAGAAGCAGACTCGAACAACAGTTATGTACAGCCAGTGCAGGGCACCCTTGTGTGTTACCCTATGTTTTCAAAAGTTTCATTCAATAAAATAAAATTGCTAAGATAAAACGATTTTTTCCCTGCCTCATTCCATCTGTCCTACCTCCGGAGCCCACTGGTACATATGTATACCATATAATATTTATGAGTATTTATCTTACATAACAAAAAATTACCAAGACTTAATGATACAGCATGCATTCCATTAGGGGAAAAACATTACATTAAAAAAAAAAAATTCAATAATGAAAGGGTTAAACCATCTGTCTTAGTCATCTAGTGCTGCTGTAACAGAAATACCACAAGTGAATGGCTTTAACAAACAAGTTTCTTCTCTTACAGTCTGGTAGACTGCTGTTGCTGTTGTTAGGTCCCATCAAGTTGGTTCCGACTCATAGCGACCCTATGCACAACAGAACGAAACACTACCTGGTCCTGCACCATCCTTAAAATCGTTGTTATGCTTGAGCTCATTGTTGCAGCCACTGTGTCAGTCCACCTGGTTGAGGCTCTTCCTCTTTTCTGCTGACCCTGTACTTTGCCAAGCATGATGTCCTTCTACAGGGACTGATCCCACCTGACAACATGTCTGAAGTATGTAGGATGCAGTCCCGCCATTCTTCTAAGGAACATTCTGGTTGTACATCTTCTAAGACAGATTTGTTCGTTCTTTTGGCACTCCATGGTATATTCAATATTCTTCACCAACACCACAATTCAAAGGCATCAACTCTTCTTTGGTCTTACTTATTCATTGTCCACCTTTCACACGCATTTGATGTGATTGAAAATACCATGGCTTGAGTCAGCTTTGCCTTAGTCTTCAAGATGACATCTTTACTCTTCAACACTTTAAAGAGGTCCTTTGCAGCAGATTTGCCCAATGCAATGCATCTTTTGATTTCTTGGCTGATGCTTCCATGGCTGTTGATTTTGGATCCACGTAAAATGAAATCCTTGACAACTTCAGTCTTTTCTCCGCTTATCAGGATGTTGCTTATTGGTCCAGTTATGAAGATTTTTGTTTTCTTTATGTTGAAGTGAAATCCATACTGAAGGCTGTGGTCTTCAATCTTCATTGGTAAATGCTTCAAGTCCTCTTCACTTTCAGCAAGCAAGGATGTGTCATCTGCATAACGCAGGTTGTTAATGAGTCTTCCTCCAATTCTGATGCCCCCTTCTTCTTCATATAGTCCAGTTTCTTGTATTATTCGCTCAGCATGCAGATTGAAAAGGTATGGTGAAAGAATACAACCCTGATGCCCACCTTTCCTGACTTTAAACCAATCAGTATCCCCTTGTTCTGTCCAAACAACTGCCTCTTGATCTATGTAAACTTCTCAATGTTATCCATAATTTGTTATGATCCACATAGTCGAATGCCTTTGCGTAGTCAAGAAAACTCAGGTAAACATCCTTCTGGTATTCTCTGCTTTCAGCCAGGATCCATCTGACATCAGCAGTGATATCCCTGGTTCCACGTCCACTTCTGAAACTGGCCTGAATTTCTGGAAGTTCCCTGTGGATATACTGCTGCAGCCGTTTTTGAATGATCTTCAGTAAAATTTTGCTTGCGTCTGATATTAATAATATTGTTCTATAATTTCCGCATTCGGTTGGATCACCTTTCTTGGGAATGGGCATAAATATGGATGTCTTGCAGTCAGTTGGCCAGGAAGCTCTCTTCCATATTTCTTGGCATAGATGAGTGAGCACCTCCAGCACTGCATCTGTTTGTTGAAACATCTCAATTGATATTTCGTCAATTCCTGGAGCCTTATTTTTTGCCAATGCCTTCAGAGCAGCTTGGGCTTCTTCCTTCAGTACTACAGGTTCCAGATCATATGTCATCTCTTGAAATGGTTGAACATCGACTAATTCTTTTTGGTATAATGACTCTGTGTATTCTTTCCGTCTTCTTTTGATGCTTCCTGCGTCGTTTAATATTTTCCCCATAGAAACCTTCACTATTACAACTCGAGGCTTGAATTTTTTTCTTCAGTTCTTTCAGCTTGAGAAATGCCGAGCGTGTTCTTCCTTTTTGGTTCTCCATCTCCAGCTCTTTGCGCGTCATTGTAATACTTTACTTTGTCTTCTCGAGACACCCTTTCAAATCTTCCATTTAGTTCTTTTACTTCATCAATTTTTCCTTTTGCATTAGCTGCTCGACTTTTAAGAGCAAATTTCAGAGTCTCCTCTGACATCCACCTTGGTCTTTTCTTTCTTTCCTGTCTCTTCAGTGACCTCTTGCTTTCTTCATGGATAACGTCCTTGATGTCATTCCACAACTTGTCTGGTCTTCAGTCACTAGTGTTCAATGCGTCAAATCTATTCTTCAGATGGTCTCTAAATTTGGGTGGGATATAGTCACGGTCATATTTTGGCTTTCGTGGACTTGCTCTGATTTTCTTCATTTTCAGCTTGAACTTGCATATTAGCAATTGATGGTCTGTTTCACAGTTGGCCCTGCCCTTGTTCTGACTGATGATGTTGAGCGTTTCCATCGTCTCTTGCCACAGATGTAGTCAATTTGATTTCTATGTGCTCCATCTGGCAAGGTCCATGTGTATAGTCACCGTTTATGTTGGTGAAAGAAGGTATTTGCAATGAAGAAGTCGTTGGTCTTGCAAAATTCTGTCATTCGATCTCCGGCATTGTTTCTATCACCAGGGCCATATTTCCCAACTACCGATCATCCTTCTTTGTTTCCAACTTTCGCATTTCAATCACAGTAATTATCAATGCATCTTGACTGCATGTTTGATCAATTTCAGACTGCAGCAGCTGATAAAAATCTTCTATTTCTTTGTCTTTGGCCCTAGTGATTGGTACATTTATTTGACTAATAGTCATATTAACTGGTCTTCCTCGTAGGGGTATGGATATTAACCTATCCCTGACACCATTGTATTTCAGGATAGGTCTTGAAATGTTAGTTTTGATGATGAATGCAACATCATTCCTCTTCAAGTTGTCATTCCCAGCATAGTAGACTATATGATTATCCAATTCAAAATGGCCGGTTCCAGTCCATTTCAGCTCACTAATGCCTAGGATATTGATGTTTATGCATTGCATTTCATTTTTGATGATTTCCAGTTTTCCTAGATTCCTACTTCGTACATTCCAGTTTCCAATTATTAATGGGTGTTTGCATCTGTTTTTTCTCATTTTGAGTCATGCCACATCAGCAAATGAAGGTAGGCTAGAAGTCTATATTCAGGGTATGAGCTCCAGGGGAAGAATTTCTTTCTGTGTCAGCTCTGGAGGAAGGTCCTTGTTATCAATTATCTCCTGGTCTAAGACCTTCTCTGTGCAGGATCTCCAGGCCCAAAGGACACGCTGTGTTCCAGCCGCTGCTTTCTTGGCATTATGAGGTCCCCAATTATCTGCTCGCTTCCCTTTTCTTTTTTCTCTTGTTAGATAAAAGGTCGTCCAGGCCACACCCCAGTAAAACTCCCTTTACATTGGATCAGTGATGTAACCTGAGCAAGGGTGTTACATCCCACTCTGTACCTCTTCATCATAACCCAATCTTGTCTCATTAACCGCAGGCAGAAGTTAGGATTTGCAACATGTAGAATAATTATATCAACCACAAAATGGAGGACAACCACACTAGGAATCATGGCCTAATGAAGTTGACACATTTTTTGGGGGGTCACAATTCAATCCATGATGCCATCCTACTGCGTTAGATCTCTGTTTGAAATACAGGCATTTCCCACATCTGTCACTTCAGAGTATTAGATGCTATGCAGAGAAAAAAAAAAAGGATAAATTGTGGTACAGTTTATAATGAACAGCGGTGGAACAGGACCTATCAATACTAGCCTGATAAAGCAATTTAAACGTATTGGACATATTCACAAATTGCATAAACATAATTTAAAAATAGATTCTGATGTTTCTTGAAAGAAAATCCATAGTGACCTTAGGAGGTGAGTCTATGTTATCAAGTATTTGCTAAAGTCACCATTTGCCGCCCTTTACACAAAGAAGTAAAAGGAAAGGATGAATGAGTTCTGGGAAATTCTGACTGCAGTCTAGTACACATTTTAATAAGTAGAGTTATGTTTTCCTCATTGAGGGCTTTATTCATAGCAGTAGTTCTCAAACCTGTTGCTCATGCTCCAACCCATCCCCCTCTAATTAAATCAGAATTTCCTCATATAATTCTAATATGCTTCCAGGGGTGAGGACCACTGCCCTAAGGGTTGAATTCAACTTGCATTCCTAAGGATAACAGGGGATTGTTATTTACAAAGCATCTATTGGGTTTTTCTGTATCTAGCCTGGTTGCCTGCTAGAGGAATTAAAACTTTTATGTAGCAGTGGCTCTAAACACTGATTAATTGGATCTCCTGCAATATTAATGATTTCCTAAGGAGGTTTGTTGCTAGTAACAGAATTTTTTGCATCTCATTCATTTGCTGGTGAATTCAGATTCACATCTTTGACCATTGTCCTATACACTGGAAAGCAACTGGCTAAAGAAAACTAAAGCAGTGCGTTCGGTTAACAGCTGATCTGCATCCAGGCAGTTTCTTCAAGCTGCTCTGGAAGCTGTATGTTCTGTCACGGGAGGTTTTCAGCTGCGGTAGTTAATTAAGGCTCATTAAGATAGTCAAAATGGATTGTCTGTTTTGCTTCCTTCTCTACTCTCTTGCATCTCCATTAGTTTTACAGTCATATCCTGGGTTGCCAGTTCCTGACTTATTCTTGTTTGAGGTTTAGTTGCCTTTTATGTAGCTCTGCCAATTTCACCTCTGCATAAGTCTCTGCGCCCCCTCAGTGTGCCTGGCACTTTTGCTTTCTTGTCTCTCCCACTCACCCTATACTCCTGCTTCCAAAACTTCCAGCCCTACTCTGCCATTCTTGCTCCTGTCACTCACCAACATCTTTCCTCATGTTCTCCACTCTCAAGCCTGGGTTCTGTATATTTCATCTTTTGACCTCTACTTCCCTCTGCTAATCTTCTGTGTCTTCCACCATTCACCCAGGAGGCCAAGTTAGGAATTTCTACAAAATTATATGAAAAGAAGTTAATTTTCCTTTCCTAAAAGTGATTTTAGTGAAGCTTCTGTCTTTACTATTGCTACAAAGGCCTTTGAGATCTGTGTCTGCTTGTATCCTGGCATAAGAGCTGGTTGGCAGGCAAATGGAAATTCTCTAATGTGCAAAATTACGTATACTTATAGAACACTGGGGTAGCAGGGAGCAATCAGCATGCAAAATACAACCTGCAATTAGAAATAATAATAATTACATATGGGAACATTTAATTTTCTATGTATTATAAAATATAGCCAGGAAAATAAATCTGCAGCTGAAGTCGCAGTTTCTGAAAGAAGTTTTGTCAAGCTTAATAAGCATCAGTCCACGGATAAATGAGATTTTTAACAAAGAGACCAGATCAAGGAACGCGTCTTGATATTTCTGCCCTTGTGAACATCATTTCTGTCCACTGTAGGCCTATACCAAAAGTTCAGACTTGTGGATAAATTTGAAGAGCTGTTATACCACAGACTGCCAGAAGAACAAACAAATCTGTTTTGGAGGAAATATAGCTGTAATGCTCCTTAGAAGCAAGGATGACAAGACTTCAACTTGACTACTTTGGACACATCATCAAAAGGGACTGATTACTGGAGAAAGACATCTTGCTTGGTAGACTAGAAGGTCAGGGAAAAATCGGGAGACCCTCAGTGAGATGACTTGAAAAAGTGGCTAGAACAATGGGCTCAAACATAGCAACAATTGTGAGGCTGGTACAGGACCTAGCAGCATTTCATTCTGTTATACATGGGGTCGATAAGAGTTGGAACTGACTCGATGGCACGTAACATCAACAACAAGGTAGTTCAGAGTGTCGAGACATATTAGTGGGAATTTCACTGCAGTCTGGCTCTGAGAGGGAAAGACATGCCTTTGTAGCTCAGATATTTTTTATCTGAACTCCACAAAATATACTCAGTTACAGATAATTGGAATTATGGCTGTGAGGTAGCTTGCAGGAAGAAGAGCATTTGACCATTTATATTGCTGAGTAGTGAGAGTCTATATGTCAAAATATATACCATTATAAACAATTTATAGTGATCTAACAAAATCTAGGAGTCTTTTTTTTTAAATTGTGCTTTAGATAAAGGTTTACAGAGCAAATTAGTTACTCATTAAACAATCAATACACATACTGTTTTGTGACATTAGTTGACAACCCTACAACATGTCAGCACTCTCCCTTTCTCAACCTTGGGTTCCCCATCATCAGCTTTCCTGTCTCCTCCTGCCTTCTCATCTTTGCCCCTGGGTTGGTTTGCCCATTTAGTCTTGTTTTGTAGTCCTGTCTTACCTTGGCTGAAGGGTGAACCTCTGGAGTGACTTCAGGACTGAGTTAAAAGGATGTCTGGGGCCATACTCTGAGGGTTTCTCTAGTCTCTGTCAGACCAGTAAGACTGGTCTTTTTGTGAGTTAGAATTTTGTTCTACATTTTTCCCCAGCTCTGTCCAGGACCCTCTGTTGTGATCCCTGTCAGAGCAGTCAGTGGTGGTAGCTGGGCACCATCTAGTTGTGCTGGACTCAGTCTGGTGAAGGCTGTGGTAGTTGTGATCTGTTATTCCTTTGGACTAATCTTTCCCTTGTGTCTTTGATTTTTTTCATTCTCCCTTGCTCCAGATGGGGTGGGACTAGAGGAGTATCTTAGATGGCCACTCACAAGCTTTTAAGACCCCAAATGCCCAGCCCTCAGCCCAGTAATTCGGCCCCTCAGGAAGTTTGGCTATGCCTATGAAACTTCCATGACCTTGACTTGGTCAAGTTGTGCTGATTTCCCCAGTATTGTATACTGTCTTACTCCTCACTGAAGCTACCACTTATTTTCTGTTTAGTGTTTTTCCATCCCCATCCCTCCCCTACCTCATAACCATCAAATATTGTTTCTTTCTGTGTGTAAACCTTTTCTTGACTTTTTATAATATTGGTCTTATACAGTATTTGTCCTTTTGTGATTGACTTATTTCACTTGGCATAATGCCCTACACATTCATCCACATAGTGAGATGTTTTGCAGATTCATTGTTGTATAGTATTCCCTTATGTGTATGTACCATACTTTATTCATTCATCTGTCGGTGGGCACTTAGTTTGTTTTCATCTTTTTGCTGTGTGAATAATGCTGCAGTGAACATGGGTGTGCATATGTTTATTTGTGCGATGGCTCTTATTTCTGTAGGATATATTCCTAGGAGTGGGACTGCTGGATCATATGGTATTTTTATTTCTAACTTTTTAAGGAAGTGCCATATCTTTTTCCAAAATTGTTGTACCATTTTGCATTCCCACTAGCAGTGCATAAGAATTCCAGTCTCCCTGCAGCCTCCCCAATGTTTGTTACTTTGTTTTGTTTTGACTCATGCCAATAATGTCGGGGTACAAGATGATATCTCATTGTAGTTTTGATTTGCATTTCTGTAATGGCTAGTCATCGTGTGCATTTCCTCATTTGTCTATTAGCTGCCTGAATATTGTCTTTAGTGCAGTGTCTGCTCATAGCCTTTGCCTATTTTTTAATTGGATTATTTGTCTTTTTGTTGTAGTGGTGTTGGATTTTCTTGTAGATTTTAAAGATTATACCTTTGTTGGATTTGTCATAGCCAAATTTTTTTCCCAGTCTGTAGGTTCTCTTTTTACTCTTTTGGTGAAGTCTTTTGATGAGCATATGTGTTTAGTTTTTAGAAGATCCTAGTTATCTATCTTACCTTCTGGAGTTTGTGTATTGTTAGTTATGTTTATATCCTGTTTATGGCATATACTATGGCCTCTTCTAGGAGTCCTTAACTCTATAAATGAGTAATAAAATTGGAAATACAGATCAGGAAGTTTCAAGAATAATCTTTCCAAGAGTGCTATGGCCCAACATAAATATTAAACATTAGTGTTTAAAAGTACCTTAAATTAAAGATTTTCTTAATTAAGCCATCCTGGTTCTTTTTCTAGTGCCTGGAAAACAAGGCAAAAAACTGGCACCTGGAGGATCCTTGGCAGAATGTGTAAAGAGTAGTTTTTTTCCTTAAAAAAAAAAAAAAAAACCAAGCCCATTGCTGTCGAGTCGATTCTGACTCATAGCAATCCTGTGGGAAGAAGTAGAACTGCCCCATATGGTTTCCAAGGCTGTGATCTTTATGGAGTTTTAGAAGAGTATAGTCAGAATGCTCCTTAGAAGCAAGGATGGTGAAACTTCATCTCGCGTACTTCGGACATGTTATCAGGAGACCAGTCCTTGGAGAAGGACATCAAGCTTGGTAGAATGTCAGTGAAAAAGAAGACCCTCAATGAGATGGATTGAAACAGTGGCTGCAACAATGGGCACAAACATAGCAATGACTGTGAGAATGGCACAGAAGACTGGGCGGTGTTTCGTTCTGTTGTACATAGGGTCACTATGAGTCAGAATCAACTTGATGGCACCTAACAAATACAAAAATCTTTATGGTTGCAGATTGCCACACCTTTTTTCCTTGGAGCTGCTGGTAGATTTGAACGGCTGACGTTTTAGTTAGCAGTTGAGCACTTTAACCACTGTACCACCAGGGCTCCTTGTGTCTTTTTCCTACAGGATTGAAAAGATAATAGGGCAGTCCCAGATCCTCAAAATGAATTGTCTTCCAGATAATGGGCAGTAAAGCACCTCTCTTTATCCAATTCTCAATCACTCCAGAAGGTGTGACCTGATTTTTGCTTTGTTGTGACATTAAAAGAGGCCAGCTTAGGGTAATATAATGGAAGCCCTATGGCTTTTTGATCTTATTGCATCATTAAAAGTCAACCTTTGAATAGAAAAATGATGATCCACAATTTATTTAGAAGTTTCCGATTCCTGAAATTCTTGGTAAAAATTCTGTATCTTCCAGCAACAATTTTCAGTGTCTATAATTTATGCTATTAAGTTGCTCTTACAACTTCTGTAATAAAACCTAGGGAAAGCTTTCTAAAAGCTTCCAGACAAATAGTATGCAAAACATTTAAAGTGTTTAAAGTGTTATGGGGATTTCCATCTTTATCCAGACCAGTGGTCTCAAAGTGTGGTCCCTGCACCAGCAGTATCAGTATCACATGAGGAATTGTTAGAAATACAAGTAACAACAAGTATTTTACTCCAGATACATACCAGACATTGTTCTAAATGCAGGATGCGGGCCTTGACTTCCACAGGAGGCAAGGCCATGATAGGAAAGAAAGAGGTCAAGGCTGCATCTCCAGGTAACCTATGGAGATTGTCAAAATAAAGATGCCTAAATCCCACCTCACACCCACTGAACCAGTGCCTTCCTCATTGTATTAACTGTGCCTTCATACAAGGAATAGGAATAAGCAGACTGGTGAAAGCTTTCCCAACAACTGATGAAAGAAGAAAATATTTATGGAAGGTGCCTTCTCTGTGGGCTAAGGCTCAACATAAGCAAGAAAGAGAAGTGTTCCCCATTAGGGCATCGTTTGGTAGCAAGCTTGTCGAAAACATTTGTAGTAAGGGACAAGAAGCAGACAGAGATGACAGGGTTTTGGGGGTAAGTGTCCAGGTATCACTCAACTCAAAATATGTTTTCCCCTGTTTTATATATACCACAGATGTTTACAAAACTCTTCCCATTGCTTAGGCACAAGCAGAGGACTCTTGACAGCCCATGTGGAGTTTTACGGAGATCCGGGTTCCAGCCAAATTGGGCTTTTTTTTTTTTTTTTCCTGAACATTTCTCACCATTTCCTGTTTTCTGAACTTTGATCAGTGTCTTTTTGCCATCTGGAATGCCCCACCTCATTTCTGCTTGTCAAAATCTCATGTATTTATTAAGGCATAGTTTAAAAATTCTGTTAGAAACACTGCCCTGATCCAAATTGGATCCAGTATCTCTCTTCTTCAATTCCCCACATCATTTGGTGTGTACGTGTGTGCTGTGGGCATCAGGTGTACACTGAGACTCATGTGAAGAAATATGAACGGTTTCCTAGAAGTGATTCTAACTTACTCATCAGCCACCAATCAGCTGTGGAAAATACTTGATCTCGCCACTTTGTGTTTACTCACAAAGTAGTCAAATCATGATTTGAATTCAGTCAATTAAAGTTTCCTTTTTTTTTTTTTGGTGTCCTCCTTCTCCCTACCCAGCTCTAGATGCAGGGAAAGGAAGCACAGAGCCTCAGGGTATAGGGCATGCAGGTGCATCTGGTTGGCTTTTTATGAAGCCTTACTGAGTCTGCTCTGGAGACATCACTGGCGTATGTAGCTCATTATCTGCTCTTTTGGCATGGTCACAGTCCTTCCCTATTCACTTATCCCTAAATTGTGTCCTCACGGGTACTGCTGTTCCTCTGAGGCTCAGTGATGACCCTTGTTTGTCTCCTGGCTTTGAGCTGTCTGCCTCACAGCCTCTGAAACAGGGTTCCCTTCTCCCATGATACAGCATTCCATGGAAAGACATGAGGACTCTTCAAGCACTGAGGTTCTTCATTCTCAAATACCCTTCTTACTCCTCTGTAAGGGCTCCTGGATTTTTCTGGATTGCTTCCGCTTTGTGCTGGGGTGGATGAGGGGGCTATCTCTAGTCCTCTCAGCGTAAACACAGCTTGCTACCAATTCTGCCTTGGTGACACAGTGGTTAAGCGCTTGCCTTCTAGCTGTAAAGGTCGGTGGTTTGAACCAACCAGCCACTCCACAGGAGAAAGATGTGGCAGTCTGCTTCTGTAAAGATTACAGCCTTGGAAACTCTATGGGACAGTTCTACTCTGTCCTGTGAGGTTGCTATGAGTTGGTATTAACTTGAAGGTGGTAGGTTTGTTTTTGTTTTTTTGGTGGCCCCAGTTGGTCAGTTCACTTGTGAGGAGGTCCCTTGCAAGAGTTCCTGAAGGGAAATGGTGCCCATACCTGCTGTGCTCTTGGATTCTCAGCCTACCTGGGGCTGAATCCTCTCCTTTCCCAAGGCTTTCAGCTCTGGAGTGGCCCAAGACAAAAGCATCTCTCTGGCCTTTCTCTCCCTTTTGCAAGCCTCCTGACCTTCCCCTAGCCTCAGGATAAGCTTTCCTCAAATTCTTGCCTGTTACCACATCCTGCATCTCCCTACTCTATGTTTACAGTTAAATAAACAATCTGGTCTTCTATGTTTGGACAATGGGTGTTTCAAAGGCCACCTTTAAGATTTCGCAGAAAACCGTTTTCTCTTTCAAATATCCAGTTCTTACAACTGGAAGCTAGGGGTTTTCATGTCTATTGTTATTGTGGTGTTAGTTGATGTCGAATTAGCCCTGACTCATGGCAGCCATATAAATAACAGAACAAAACTGTTGCCTGATCCTGCACCATCTTCATGATCATTGGCATGTTTGAGTCCATTGTTGTGGCAATCTATCTCATTGAAGGTTTCCCTCATTTTTGATGATTCTCTACTTTACCAAACATGATGCGTCCTTTTCTAGCAGTTGGTCTTTCCTGATGACGTGTCTAAAGAAAAAAAGACAAAGTCTTGCCATGCTCACTTCTAAGGAGCATTCTGGTTGTATTTCTTCTGAGACTGATCTTTTTCTTGAAGTCCACAGCATAGTCAATATTCTTTGCCAGCATCACAGCTTGAATGCATCAATTTTTCTTCTCTCTTCCTTTTATACTATCCAACTTTCACATGCATACGAGGTGATTGAAAAGACCGTGGCTTGGGTCTGACTCACCTTAGTCATCCAAGTGACATCTTTGCTTTTTAAAGCTTTAAAAAGGTCTTTTGTTGCAAATATCTGCTGTAAAGCCTCTGCATTAAAAAAAAAAAAAGTGGTTGTGATTTCTTTTTTTAGGGCACATCTACCCTCCCCCTAAAACAATGAGTGCCTTAGCCTCAGTATGTGCAGAGCCACAGTGTGGCAAGTTTGATTGAAAAAAAAAAAAATAGAGACTTTGAAAAAGAAATAATAATAAAAATATTGTTAATGCTATACTTCTTTGGAGCCCTGGTGGTTCAGTGGTTAAGAGCTCAATTGCTAACCAAAAGGTCAGGTGATTTGAATCCACCAGCCACTCCTTGGAAACCCTATGGGGCAGTCCTACTATGAGCTGGAATTGACTCCTGAAGGGAATGGGTTTGATTTTCGGGTTTTATACCTCTTTTGGTTTATTGCATTCGGTCTTTTATCATACTTGTATATGTTCTTATTTTCACATACTTTTCCACTCTCACTCAGATTATGAATTTGAGGTAAGGATAGAGCTATTCATTTATATATACCCTTGTAGTGTATTGAATTAATTCTCAATGCTTTATTCACACTTCTAGAAAATAGCTATTTGTTTAATACTGGGGTGGGGGAACCTCCTTTACCTCTCTCCTCTTTTTGGGTTGCTTATTTTAATCCTGAGTAGAATATATAATTCTCTCAGGAATTTACTTCTGATTCCCTGAAGCTTAAACTACATAATGCAAGCAAGCAAGCCAAGCCCAGTGCCATCGAGTCAATTCTGACTCATAGTGAACCAATAGGACAGAGTAGAACTGCCCCATAGAGTTTCCAAGGAGTACCTGGTGTATTCAGACTGTTGAAATAGCGGTACCTAAAACCCACCACCTGGATACTGCTGAAAAAAGAAAAGAAAAAGGGCATCAGTATTCATTAGCTTTGCTTAATTAAAGGAGCGCTCAAACATGATTCCCACAGCTATTAACTACCTCCTCTGTCTCGCTTTGTCTCTGTTTTTGGCCTGAATGTACATTTTGAATGCAGGTGTGTAGACCCAGAGGAGCTCCTTAGACATACTGGTGTCTAAGGAATAGGTCTAGGCAGTAATGATGATGAGTAAGGCTAGGAAGCTTGTTCATCTTGGGTCTCATGGGTCCCAGCTTCTAGTGGAGTCAATAAGAACCTTGAGTCTGGTCTGTCAAATCCACAAGGTTAGAACAATATTAGCAGCAGCCTTTTCTTGAAGTAGGACTCTGAAAACACAAGATTATACTGTTCAAACTAACCAAAAATTTATGGTCCCAGAAAGAAATACCTACCTATCTCCTGTCTCTAGTACTAGTATAGATAGATATACCTGTCTGCCTACAGTGGGAGCAGTGGTGGTTCAGTGGTATAATTCTCCCCTTCAGTGTGGGAGACTCACGTTCCATTCCTAGCCAGTGTACCTCATGCACAGCCACTGCCTGTTCATCAGTGGAGATTTGCATGTTGCTATGATGCTGAACAGGTTTCAGCAGAGCTTCCAGACTAAACAAGGAACAAAGACCTGGTGATCTACTTTGAAAATTAGCCAGCGAATACTCTATGGATCACAACAGTCAGTTCCTCAACTGGTCATGGGGATGGTGCAGGACTGAGCAGCATTTTGTCCCATTGTGCATGGGCTTGCCATGAGTCAGGGGCTGACTCAGTAGTAGAATAACAGGAACAATCTGTCTGTAGCATTTGTTATCACTTCATAGGCCATTATTTGCACATTTGGCTCTCATGGTTATTTCAACCATCAAAATATGAAACCTGCATGGGTCAGTCAGGGTTTTAGTTCCAGCTGACTTAGGCAGAAAGAGAATTTATTAAAAGGATAATGGGTAGTGGATAGAATGACCATGAATTTGAAAGACCTGGCTTAGGTTCAGTAGATCCATGAGGACCATGGTCACCACAGATGCAGTGTATTAAGTGTTGCACTTAGGTTGTCAGAATGGATCCTCCTGGCAGTGAGCTCTGTATGCTACTGAACTGACCGCTGCCTCAGGAACCTGACGTCGCAGCCACAGCCATCATTACAAAGTGGGCTTCCTCTAGTCTCCCATTTTTCTGGCTTCATTTGCTGGCTAGAACAGGTGCATCTGATTTGATCAAGTGCTGGCACCCTAGCTGCAAGGTTGGCTTGGGAAAGTGAGCACAGAATATGCTTAGCCTCTGCAGTGGGAGATAGCTCTGCCTCCTAAGAGGACTCACAAGAAAGGAAGTGGTGGTTCTGATGAATGGCAGCCAAATGAGAAGGAAATGTGTACTGCAGTGCAGCTAGAAAGATGGCAGTGATAGTGCCTACGTGAGAGTCACTTGTGTCAAACAGAAGGCTTGTGCTTACCCCGGAGAAAATACCTCTGCTTTTGTCCTCAGAATATAACATAGAAAACATTTTGAAGAAATAAACACCTTCGTAATGTTTTTTATCTCACTAAATCCTAAGCATTTTATTTTCTCATTATTTTCCTCCTTTTCCCTCAGTGTTCCGAAAAGAAAACTTTGGGTTGAAATCCCCCAATGTTATATGTAGATTTTACCTTCTCTTGACATAACCTTCAACACTTTTGGGCTTCATATGGTATCTTGATTTCTCCTACACTTTTCTAATGGAGACGGTATATGAAGCCCAAAGTGTTGAAGGAACTACCAAAGAGAAAAAGAAAATAGTGTTTCCTTTTGGGTTTCCTGACTTAGCTTTTCTGGCTTTTTATGCATTAGGCATCTAAAGAAGGAAATAAGTAAATCATTTAGGTGAGAATTCATGCTGAGAATATGAAGAAATATAAATATGAATATGACAGGCTTCTTCCAATTAGAATCATTTTATATCCTTGCTTAAAAAAAAAAAAAGCTTTCCTACACTAATAAGACTGCTGATGCTCTATCGCTTATAAAATGGAGAAGTAAAAGTAATGAACAATGTCTGTCTAACTCTTCTCTCAGAAGTCACCAAAAAACAAGAAAGGCAAAATAACAGAATCTCAACTTGATCTTTGATCAAGTCAGGAAATACCTGAAACCTCAAACTATAATATATAAGGATAGAAAGTGGATGGTAGAGTGTTCCACCATTTAGCAGATCAAAAGTAGGCCAAATCTAAAGGTATATGTGGGAGTGGAGGGGTGGGTGTGTGTGGAAGTTGCCAGTGAGAAGCTGGATGATTTGCCCAGCCAAATTCGACAAATTCTTAGAAATTGGAAGCACTTAGGATGGAGTAGAGTCAGGAGATTGGAAATACAAGGAGTTTTTTTTTTTTTTTTTAAGGAGCAACGGGACTCCAACGCCTACCTTAACTCTGAGAAGTTAAATGACTACTCCTCCATAGGAGTGGAGAGATACATTTCTTAGAGAAACTGAAGAAACAGTTTTTATAGTTGTGGATACCAGGCACAGAAGAGGGCATTAGTTTGGTGCCAGATAGAAAACAACTATGTATCTAATAATGAGATCTCCACCCCTTCCACCATCTAACTTTAGAATACCAGTAGCCAGGATATTACTTCCAAGGAGGAAACTGAGGAATTCTTCTCCCAGGAAACTCAGGAACTAACCAGACATACAAATAAAGACATTTTTGGGTGTTCCAATGTAATAGTTGGGTTCCCACATGATCACCCTACAGTGAGGTTCACCAGTTGTCAAGTCCTACCCATACAGCAGAGATTCCAGTCAACATTTTAATACCTCATTCTTAAACATGAAGAAGCCTTTAAATATTACTAAGTGTTTAAGGAAAGCCTCCAACATGAAAGATAGAGACACAAACCAACCAAGAAAACTATAAAAAGAAACTCAGAGGTAACAGAGGGAATACAGAGAACAGAAGAAAGAAACTATAAATTAACTCTAATATCCTCAAAGAAATTAAATAGGACTGGAAAGATACAAAATAAATGTAATCAGAGCAAAGAGCAATTGAAAATGATAGTTCAAATGAAAAATGTTCATAAAGGTTTAGATTTGGCAGTCTGATCCCATAAAGATTCAGTCTTGGCTGAGTCCAGTACAACTAGATGGTGCCTGGCTACCACCACCAACTGCTCTGACAGGGATCAAAATAGAGGGTCTTGGACAGAGCTGAAGAAATATGTAGAACAAAATTCTAACTCACAAAAAATGATCAGACTTACTGGTCTGGCAGAGACTGGAGAAACCCTGAGAGTATAGCCCCTTGGACACCCTTTTAACTCAGTACTGAAGTCACTCCTGAGATTGACCCTTCAGCCAAAGATTATACAGGCCCATAAAAAAATGAGACTAAATGGGCACAACAGCTTAGGGGCAAGGATGAGAAGGCAGGAGGGAACAGGAAAGCTGGTAAAAAGGAACCCAAGGTTGAGAAGGAGAGAGTGTTGACACATCGTGGGGTTGGCAACTAATGTCACAAACCAACATAGGTATTAATTTTTAATGAGAAACTAACTTGCTCTGTAAACCTTCATCTAAAGCAGAAAAAAAAAAAAAAGGTTTGCAGTCTTGGAAACCATATGGGACAGATATCTGTCCCGTAGGGTTGCTACGAGTTGAAATCAACTCTACGTCAGTAGGACACTGCTGTTTTTTGTTGATAGCCTCTTAGTTCTGTTTGACTTTTAAAACCACATGCATGCCTTGGTAATAGACTTATATGACAATTTAATTTTTTAGTATCTTCTATGTAGAAATTTTTAAGCTGTGGTTGCTCAGAGGAAGTTAAGTGGCCAAATTAGTATTCATCCTGAAGGAGCTTCAAAAATGATGAGGGGAACAAACATATTTAAAAACTGTAAATCTGTATTTACATGTTAAGCCCATGATCTTAGGTCTGAGCTACCCAATAAAGTGGTCACTAGTCACATGTGGCTATTTAAATTAAAATCAGTTAAAATTAAATAAAATTAAAAATAAAATTCTCCATTTGTGCTAGCCACATTTCAAGAACTCAATAGCTGCATGTGATTGATGGCTACCATATTGGACAGTGCAGATATAGAACATTTCCATCATCATAGAAAGCTCTATCGGACAGCACTTCCTTGGACTGTCTGCATTTGTCCATGTAGACTCGATTCAAAGGCCAGGACTCAACAAGAGGGTATATTCTGGCTGTATGCTTCTTTGCCCATTTTTTTTTTTTTTTTTTTTGGTGACCAAGAGGATAGGGATTGGTTTAGACATATTTCCTCCATTGAAAGTGAACGAAGAGCAGTTACTCTATGTTTAGTAGAGAAGCCTACTGAGTTCCTGCACTAATATGCTGGAAAACAGAATTAAAATTGCTAGCACTTATGCTTGAACGCCCAGGCTGTTCTTAATAATACAGTTGCCATTGAGACAAATCAAAGCCCCATCTATAAAATAGAAGACACTTTTAATATTGGCTTATCTTTTTTCTTCTTGGGAAAGATTGGAGGGGAAGAGTTCAGATTGGCAGAAGTGAGATTAAAGAGGCAGTTTCCTTGTTTCTAAAAGATGCCTCTTACCATCTGCGTTAGAATTTACTGGTATGTGTGTAGGTGGTGTGTGTGTGTGTGTGTGTGTATTTGTGTGTCTTGGGGGTTGGCCTGTTACAAAAAGCTGTTTACTGGGTCCCACTCCAAACCTAATGAATTGGAATCTCTGGCATTCAGGACCAGAAGTCTGTATTTGAAACAAATTGTACAAGCAATTCTTAGTAAAGTTTGAGAACTCTAAGCAAGCTTCTTATTGAGAAGAAACTAAAAGTAGATATCAGACCCAATTGAGTGGTATTTGTAGTGAATTCTTAGGTATTTATGCCTAAGTAAAATGTATCTTATGCTTTTTTCTTATGTCTTTTGCTCATTCTATAAAAGCCCTATTGAACACTAAGTCTTCTAATTATTAAATTCATGTAAAGTATAGTTGGAAACTTTAAAGAAAGTTAAGTTCTTGAGGTTGTTTTTTTTATTGTTTGTTTTCTTACCCAGACCCAGTGCCATTTTCTTAGTGGAGGTCTTTTGGAGACTGTAAAAACTTTTGCCTTTAACATAAATTTAGAATACAGCTTTAGGGCATACCATTCTTTTTTTCTGCTCCCTTGAATCAGTGCTTTTGGTTAGGCAAAGTCCTACTTGTTCTTGGGGAGTGTAGAGAGGAGTGTTTCTTGATATACTGGCTTAGAAAAATCATAGATAAAAATTATAGATAAGGTAATAGTCCTACATTTTCTCTATAAATAGGAATTATAAGTAAATTTTCCACTCCATTATATTTTTTAATACAGCCATTAATAATTTTCTTTTAAAAAAAATAATTTACTAGTGGGCTGTTGTTCCCTTAAATAAAATGGGATCTACTGTCATATTTACTAGCTAACAAATGCACACGCACACACTTTAAGTACATGATTTCTTAGTGTGTATAGGGTAATAATGCCAGAATAGGAACAGACCAGGAATCTCTCCTCAAGGATTTGAAAGTCTGATGCCCTCAGGGACCCAGTCAGGTGAGGATGGAAATGACTGAGGTGGACGAGTTAGGATATAGAGAAGAAAATGGAGAGCCCATTCCATGCCTAAAGGTGATGGCCAATGTTCAGCTCTGGTTTTGCCAGATTTTACAAAAGAAGTTAGAACCTTAAACTTGTAAGCGAAACCTGTTTCTTAAATGTTGGAAATTAGATAAGACAAAACTAAAACCCTGCATGAGGGCATGTCTGCAGGCTAAATTTTACCCCAGGGCCTCCAGTTTACAACCTAAGGTCTAGTCCAAACAGGGGCTTTTGGCATACAAGTAACCAATGCCTGGAGAGCCCATGACTTGCCCAGATATTCAGCCATATTTTAATGGATTTACAGGTTATATTGTATTTGAACAAAAATTAGTTATTTTTAATAGGTAAAATGTAAAATGGCTCAAAATTCAAAAAGGGCATAAGGTAGAAAAGATTATTTAATGCTTTAGACTAGTAACCAGTGTTAACAGTTCCTTTGTATATTTTTCCAGAAATAGTTTATGTAACTCATCTGTGTACTTTTTTTGTGGTTATTTTTTGGAGTATTTGGATATAAAAATAAATGAAAATAAATTTTAAAAACCAAAGTATCTTATCTCTTGTTATGAAGTATCTTAAAATTTTAAGTAATAATAAAAAGGAAGTATGTGACGAAGCTATCTTTTTTTTTTAGCATTCAACCTGAACTTTTTTTTTTTAAATATTTTATTGTGTTTTAGGTAAAAGTTTACAAAGCAAGTGAGGTTCCCATTTAATAATTTTTGTACAAATTGTTCTGTGACATTGGTTACAATTTTCACAATGTGCCATTATTCTGATTTTTTCCATTCTGTTTGTTCTGTTTCCATTGATCTAGCTTCCCTGCCCCTTCTTGCATTCTCATCTTTGCTTTCGGGTAAATGTTGACCGTTTGGGCTTATTCAGTTCCTTGTTTAAGGGAGCACATTGCTCATAGGTGAGATTGTTTATTTTATAAGCCAGTATATTATGTGGCTGAAAGGTGACCTCCTGGAGTGACTTCAGTTAGAAGCTATCACCTTAAGCCCACCACTGTTATCTAAAAAAAAAAAAAAATAAAGAAAATTTATTTGTGATTTGTGTATTCATTAGTAAGAGGTAGACTTTATCATTTATTTTTATTTTTTTTAATTTGTATTGTGCTTTAAGTGAAAGTTTACAAATAAAGTCCATCTCTCATAGCACAATTTATGTACACCTTGCTATATACTCCTAGTTGCTCTCCCCCTAATGAGACAGCACACTCTTTCTTTCCACTCTCTATTTTCGTGTCCATTCGGCCAGCTTCTGACCCCCTCTGTGCTCTCATCTCCCATCCAGAAAGGAGCTGTCTACACAGTCTCATGTGTCTGCTTGATCCCAGAAGCTCACTCCTTACCAGTGTCATTTTCTAGCCCATAGTCCACTCCAATCCCTGTCTGAAGAGTTGGCTTTGGGAATGGTTCCTTGTCTTTGGCTAACCAAGGTCTGGGGACCATGACCTCCGGGGTCCTTCTAGTCTCATTCAGGCCATTAAGTCTGGTCTTTTTATGAGAATTTGCGGTCTGCATCCCACTGATCTCCTGCTCCCTCAGAGGTTGTCTGTTGTGTTCCCTGTCAGGCAGTCATCCATTGTACTTGGGCATGATCTAGCTCTTCTGGTCTCAGGCTGATGTAGTCTCTAGTTTATGTGGCCCTTTCTGTCTCTTGGGCTCATAATTACCTTGTATCTTTGGTGTTCTTCATTCTCCTTTGCTCCAGGTGGGTTGAGACCAATTGACGCATCTTAGATGGCTACATGCTAGCATTTAAGACCCCAGACACCATTCTCCAAAGTGGGATGCAGAATGTTTTCTTAATAGATTTTATTATGCCAGTTGACCTAGATGTCCCCTGAAACCATGGTCTCCAAACACCTGCCCCTGCTACACTGGCCTTTGAGGTGTTCTGTTTATTCAGGAAATTTCTTTGCTTTTGGTTTAGTCCAGTTGTGTTGACCTCTCCTGTATTGTGTGTTGTCTTGCCCTTCACATAAAATAGTTCTTGTCTGCTATCTAATTAGTGAATACCCCTCTCTCTCCCTTCCTCCCCACTGTTGTAACCATCAAAGAATATTTTCTTTTATTTAAAGTGTTTCTTGAGTTCTTTTAATAGTGGTCTCATACAATTTTTGTCTTTTGCAACTGACTAATTTCACTCAGCATAATACCTTCCTGATTCCTCCATGTTATGAAATGTTTCATGGATTCATCATTGTTCTTTATCAGTGTGCACTATTACACTGTATGAATATACCGTAATTTACCCATCCATCCATTGATGGGCACCTTGGTTGCTTCCATCTTTTTGCCATTGTAAACAGTGCTGCATTGAACATGGTGTGCATATATCTGTTCATGTAAAAGCTCTTATTTTTCTAGGATATGTTCCAAGAAGTGAGATTGCTGGATCCTATGGTAGTTCTAGTTCTAGCTTTTTAAGGAAGTGTCAAATCAATTTTCAAAGTAGTTATACCATTTTACATTCCCACCCGCAGAGTATAAATGTTCCAGTCTCTTCACACCTCTCCAACCTTTATTATTTTGTGGTTTTTGCATTAATGCCAGCCTTGTTGGAGTGAGATGGAATCTCATTGTAGTTTTGATTTGCATTTCTCTAATGGCTAATGATCATGAGCATTTCCTCATGTATCTGTTAGCCGCCTGAATGTCTTCTTTAGTGAAGTGCCTGTCCATGTCCTTTGCCCATTTTTTATTTGGGTTGTCTTTTTACAGTTGAGTTTTTGCAGTATCAGGTAGATTTTAGAGATCAGACACTGATCGGAAGTGTCATAGCTAAAATTTTTTTCCCAGTCTGTAGGTAATCTTTTTACTCTCTTGGTGAAGTCTTCGGATAAGCATAGGTGTTTGATTTGTAGGAGTCCCCAGTTATCTAGTTTCTCTTGTGCATTGCTAGTAATGTTTTGCATACTGTTTATGCCATGTATTAGAGCTCCTATCGTCCCTATTTTTTCTTGCATAATCTTTATCGTTTTAGATTTTATATTTAGGTCTTTGATCCATTTTGAGTTAGTTTTTGTGCATGGTGTGAGGCATGGGTCTTTTTTCATTTTTTTGCAGATGAATATCCAGTTATGCCAGCAACATTTGTTAAAAAGACTATCTTTTCCCCATTTAACTGACCTTGGGCCCTTGTCAAATGTCAGCTGCTCATACGTGGATTAAATTATGTCTTGGTTATCAATTCTGTTCCATTGGTCTGTGTATCTGTTGTTGTACCAGTACCAGGCTGTTTTGACTACTGTGGCAGTATAATAGGTTCTGAAACCAGGTAGAGTGAGGCCTCCGACTTTGTTCTTTTTCAGTAATGCTTTACTTATACGGGGCCTCTTTCCCTTCCATGGGAAGTGGGTGATTTGTTTCCCCATCTCATTAAAAATGTCGTTGGAATTTGGATTGAAATTTCATTTTGCCTATAGATGGCTTTTTGTAGAATAGGCGTTTTTACAATGTTAAGTCTTCCTATCCGTGAGCAAGGTTTGTTTTTCCGCTTATGTAGGTCTCTTTTAGTTTCTTTCAGTAGTGTCTTGTAGTTTTCTTTGTATAGGTCTTTTATGTCTCCAGTAAGATTTATTCCTAAGTATTTTTTTTTTTATTTTATCTTCTTGGGGGCTACTGTAAATGGTATCGATTTGGTGATTTCCTCTTCGATGTTCTGTTTGTTGGTGTAGAGGAATCCAAGTGATTTTTGTATGTTTATCTTGTATCCTGATTCTCTGCTGAACTCTTCTATTAGTTTCTGTAGTTTTCTTGAGGATTCTTTAGGGTTTTCTGTGTATAAGATCATGTCATCTGCAAATAGAGATACTTTTACTTCTTCCTTGCCAATCTGGATGCCCTTTATTTCTTTATCTAGCCTAATTGCTCTGGCTAGGACCTCCAGCATAATGTCGAATAAGAGTGGTGATAAAGGGCATCCTTGTCTGGTTCCCGATCTCGAGGGGAGTGCTTTCATACTCTCTCTATTTAGCATGATGTTGGCTGTTGGCTTTGTATAAATGCACTTTATTATGTTGAGGAATTTTCCTTCTATTCTTATTTTGCTGAGAGTTTTTATCATGCATGGGTGTTGAACTTTGTCAGATGCCTTTTCTGCATCAATTGATAAGATGAGGTGATTGTTGTCTCTTGTTTTATTTACATGGTGGATTACATTAATTGTTTTTCTAAAGTTGAACCATCCCTGCATACCTGGTATGAATCTTGCTTGGTCATGGTGAATTATTTTTTTGATATGTTGTTAAATTCTATTGGCTAAAATTTTGTTGAAGATTTTTACTTCTAAGTTCATGAGGGATGTAGGTCTGTAATTTTCTTTTTCTGTGGTGTCTTTACTTGGTTTTGGTATTGGGGATACGCTGGCTTCATAGAATGAGTTTGGGCGTATTCCATCCTTTTCTATGCTCTGAAATACCTTTAGTAGTAGTGGTGTTAACTCTTCTCTGAAAGTTTGGTAGAGCTCTTCAGTGAAGCCATCCGGGCCGGGGCTTTTTTTTGTTTGAAGTTTTTTAATTACCTTTTTAATGTCTTCTTTTGTTGTAGGTTTATTTTGTTTTCTACCTCTGTTTGTGTTAGTTTAGGTAGGTAGTGTGTTTCTAGAGATGCATTCATTTCTTCTGTGTTTGCAAGTATGTCAGAGTACAGTTTTTCATAGTAATCTGATATGATTCTTTTAATTTCAGTTGGGTCTGTTGTGATATCTCCCATCTCATGTCTTATGGAGGTTATTTGCTTCCTCTCCTTTTTTTTCTTTTGTCAGTTTGGCCAGTGGTTTATCAATTTTTTTAATGTTTTCAAAGAATCAGCTTTTGGTCTTGTTAACTCAATTGTTTTTCTATTCTCTATTTCTTTTAATTCAGCTCTAATTTTCAATATTTGCCTTTTTCTGGTGCCTGAGGGTTTCTGTTGTTGCTCTCTTTCTTTTTGTTCAAGTTGTAGGGATAATTCTTTGATTTTGGCCCTTTCTTCTATTTGTGTATGTGCATTTATTGATATAAATTGACCTCTGAGCACTGCTTTAGCTCTGTCCCAAAGGTTCTGATAGGAAGTGTTTTCATTCTTATTAGATTCTATGAATTTCTTTATTCCATCCTTAATGTCTTCTATAACCCAGCCTTTTTTGAGCAGGGTATTGTTCAGTTTCCTAGTGTTTGATTTCTTTTCCCTGCTTTTTCTGTTATTGATTCCTACTTTTATGGCCTTATGGTCAGAAAAGATACTTTGTAACATTTCTATGTTTTGGATTCTGTTAAGGCTTGGTTTATGACCCAATATGTGGTCTATTCTAGAGAATGTTCCGTATGCATTAGAAAAGAAATTATACTTGTCTGCTGTTGGGTGGAATGTTCTGTATATTTCTATGAGGTCAAGTTGGTTGATTGTGCATTTAGATCTTCTCTGTCTTTATCGAGCTTCTTTGTGGATGTTCTGTCTTTCAGTGAAAGTGGTGTGTTGAAGTCTGCTGCTATAATTGTGGTGCTGTCTATCTCTCATTTCAATGCTGATAGGGTTTGTTTTATGTATCTTGCAGCCCTGTCATTGGGTGTATAAATATTTAATATGGTTATATCTGCTTAGTATATTGTCCCTTTAGTCATTGTATAGTGTCCTTCCTTATCCTTTGTGGTAGATTTAACTTTAAAGTCTATTTTGTCAGAAATTAGTATTGCCACTCCTGCTCTTTTTTGATTGTTGTTTGCTTGATATACTCTTTTCCCATCCTTTGAGTTTTAGTTTGTGTCTGTAAGTCAAAGGTGTGTCTCTTGTAGGCAGCATATAGACAGCTCATGTTTTTTAGTCCGTTTTGCTCCTCTCTGTCTCTTTATTGGTGCATTTAGTCCATCTACATTCAGTATAATTATGGATAGATATGAGTCTAGTGCTGTCATTTTGATGTCTTTTTTTGTGTGTTGTTAGCTTCTTTTTCCCACTTAATTTTTTGTGGTGAGTAGCTTATCTTTATATATTGTCTTTTCCTCTTACTTGTAGTTCATTTTGTTTCTGCTGAGTCTCTATTTTTTTCTTGTATTTTATTTTGATGAGTAGGATTGTTAGCCTCCTTTGTGGTTAACTTAGTATTTACTCCTGTTTTTCTAAGTTTAAGCCTAACTTTTATTTCTTTATATCGCCTTGTCTTCCTCTTCATGTGAAATAGCTATGACTGCATATCTTAGTCCCTCTTTATTTTAATATTGTCTTCTTTTATGTAATGACATCGCCATTTCCCTGTTTTGAGCATTTTTTTATCTTGATTTATTTTTCTGATTTCCCTATCTGGGTTGACATCTGGTTGCTCTGTCCTGTGTTCTAATCTTGGGTTGATATCTGATATTATTGATTTTCTAACCAGAGAACTCCCTTTAGTGTTTCTTGTAGTTTTGGTTTGGTTTTCACGAATCCCCTAAACTTCTTTTTATCTGGAAATGTCACAATTTCCTTCATATTTGAGTGGTAGTTTTGCTGGATATATGATTCTTGGCTGGCAGTTTTTCCTTCAGTGCTTTCTGTAAGTCATCTCATTGCCTTCTTGCTTGCATGGTTTCTGCTAAATCGTCCAAACTTATTCTTATTGGCTCTCCTTTGTAGGTGACTTTTCATTTATCCCTAGATGCTCTTAAAATTCTCTCTTTATCTTTGGTTTTGGCAAGTTTGATTATAGTATGTCTTGGTGACTTTCTTTTAAGATCTACCTCATGTACCTTTCAAAGTAAATTGTGGATATCACAATTAAGTACTCAGGAACGTTGTTGCTGTTGTTCGGTGCTATCAAGCTAGTTCTGACTCATAGCAACCCTATGTACTGCAATACTAAACACTGCCTGGTCCTGTGCCATGCTCAGAATTGTTATGCTTGACCCCATTGTTGCAGCTACTGTGTCAGTGCATCCTGTTGAGGGTCTTCATCTTTTTTGTTGACGCTGTACTTTACCAAGCTTGATGTCCTTCTCCAGGGACTGATCCCTCCAGATCACATGTCCAAAGTATGTAAGATATAGTCTTGCCACCCTTGCTTCTAAGGAGGATTCTGGTTGTAGTTCTTCCAAGACAGATTTGTTTGTTCTTTTGGCAGTTCATGGTATGTTCAATACTCTTCGTCAACACCACAATTCAAAGGCATCAATTCTTCTTCTGTCTTCCTTATTCCTGGCCTAGCTTTCACACGCATATGATGTGATTGAAAATACCATGGCTTGGATCAGGCGCTTCTTAATCTTCAAGGTGACATCTTTGCTTTTCGACACTTTGAAGAAGTCTTTTGCAGCAGATTTGCCCAGTGCAGTGCATCTTTTGATTTCTTGACTTCTGCTTTCCTGGGCGTTGATTGTGGCTCCAAGTAAAATGAAATACTTGGCAACTTCAGTCTTTTCTCCGTTTTTCAAGATGTTGCTTATCAGTCCAGTTGTGAGGATTTTTGTTTTCTTTATGCTGAGGTGTAATCCATAGTGAAAGCTGTGGTCTTTCATCTTTATTTGGAAGTGCTTCAAGTACTCTTCACCTAAGCATGCATATCACTAATTAGAATTCGATTTTTTATTTCCAGTTCTTTGAAATAGCTTTTTAATTATAAAACTACTGATACATATTCATTGTAGAAAAGTGGAAATTTCAGATGAAAAAACTTGTAACTCTTTTAGTTAACATTTATTTGTACCAGATATTGTGCTGTGTACTTTATTGGTATCATTTCTTTCAATCCTTTTCTAAATCCTGAATGGTAGCACTATCCCCATTTTACATATTAGGAATCTATTAGCAAGTTCTGTGGTTCCCACGGTGGCAGTTAGAATATGCACTCAGGTCTGTTAGACTGCATAAATAAGCCTTAACTATGTACTGAAACCACTGTTAACACCTGGTCAGAGCCTTTTCTAGGTATATGCATTTCTGTAAATATATTTTCACAAAAATGGAATTATATTGTACACACCATTTTGTAACCAGCCTTTTCTCATATATGAAAATCTCTTCATCTAACATCTTGTTAACGGCTACAGAGTATTCTGTTGAGTGAATATATCATATTTTATTGTCACCTTATTATTGAATATTTTTCCAATTTTTTTGCTATTATCTACACTGTAAAGAGAGAAATCTACATCCTTAGGATTGCTGGGTCAGAGGTGATATGTAGTTTCCACCTTTAATATAGATTCCCAAATTTGTTTTTACCAGTATGCTCCCACCAGTAGCCAACATTGACACTGAATATACATTTAAAAAAAAGACAAAAACTTTTCTAATTAGATCAGCAAGAACATTTTTGTTTTGAACATATTCTCTTATCTTTGTTCATCGTTTAGTCTTCTCTTTCCAGGTACTACTTATTCATGGTCACTCTTCATTTTTAAACTAGTCCCTTGAAGTAGAATTTCAACCCATTCCATTTTAAAGCTAATGCTAAGACTCAATTTTTTTTTGCAGAGGTTACGTTTTGAGAAGTGCAGCAAAGGCAGTCACACTTGGAGTACCTTAGTGACAGCAGAAAGATTTATGTTTTTCTCTTTGTGACAAGATAAATCTCTGTGAGATTGCTGGGAAGGAAGGAAGGTTTTTAGAATTCATTTGTACAGGGGCTCTCAGAGCTTCCAATTTGACACAGGTGGCCTTGGGAGATTCACCTGGACAAATAACAAGGGCAGAGGGTTGGCTAATTTAGTAGATGGCTTTGAATTAGCAGCAGAGTGCAGTGGGCAGCGTGAGGCCCTGAGCATGCCCTCCAGGGCAGGTGCTGAGCCACAGAGGAGAGCATCATGGGAGAATGTGAGCCACCTTGGGTGAGGAAAGGAAAACCATCTCCAGGCGAAGAAGAGGGTAACGGAATTCTCCAAGAAGCAGGAGACAAAGAGATGGTAGTTTATCTTCACTTTCTTTGATTAATAATCTTCACCCTTTCTGCCTGCCCTGCTTGACTGTGAGAAAAATCTGAAATGTGCTGCATGTTGAGTCCTGTCTCCATGTTGGTGGGTAGATGCAGTGGCTGTCATCCAGCATTAACTCTCAGAGGATAGGCGATAGAGCATCTTTTGGCTGGTGTAGTTAGTAAAAATATTTGCTCAAAATTAATTTATGGTTTCAACTATATTTATTCTCCATGGTGGTATCAAATAGTAAGGAAAAAAGGATAGAAAATTCTTGAAAATGTTAATATGAACGGATAATGGGCAATACTTTTTTTCCCTCCTTTCTGTTTTTTTAAATTCCATAATGAGCGTATTTACACATGTAGTGGAAATACTAAAAAAATGTATTTTAACTTACTCCCCTGGGTGAGAGTCTGGCCTTGCTGGTGCTAAGCTGGGTCCAGGAAACAGGAAATCCTATTGTTTGTAAACAATCCTTTATTCCTTTAAACAGAAGTTACCACTTGAGTGTAGGTTATTCTGTATTGGTAAGTTAAGCCTTAGTAGAAAAGGCAGCAGTTTAGTTTGTTGTTGGCTGGTGTTGTCTGTCTTGATGACTGTGTGAGGTGCATTGGTAAGAAAATGAACACAGGAAGGCAAAAATTCTACCATTGAACCACTAATGCCCCCTAACAGTTTAGTAGCAGTAAAGTTTAAAGCCAGAACTGAGTGTTCTAGACTCCCCAAGACCTTGCTTCATGTGGACAACGTGACTGGCAGTGTGTGCTCCTATTAGGGACTTTGCGTGATATCTTAGGCTGGGTTTTCTAGAGAAGCAAAACCAGTAAAGTGTATAAATATATATATAGAGAGAGAGACTTATATCAAGGAAATGGCTCACGCAGTTGTAGAAGCCAGAATGTCCCAAGTCCATGGGTCTGGATAGATGTATGTAGCTACAGGGGCTGGCGAACCTAAGATCGGCAGGTAGGAGAGCAGGACTATTGTTCACAGGCTATGAAGATCAATGAATTCCAAAGATTGGCAGGCAAGACCAAAGTTAAGCTTCTAGCTCAAGTCCCAAGAACTGGAGATCAGATGAACAGGAGCCAGCTGCAGGATCTAGAATGAGAGAAAGCCGCAAGCCTTGCCAGACTATTTGCGTGAATTCAGTGCAGGCCACACGCCTAAGGAAACTCCCTGTCAACTGATTGGCTACTCACAGCAGATCTCATCTTGGAGGTGATCACATAATATCAAATCTCATCATGAAAGTGATCACACCATAATAGGACTATCAAATCACTGAGAATCATGGCCCAGCCAAGTTGACACACAGCCTTAACCATTACAGGTGCCAAGGGAATCCATGCTGAGATCTGTTGCATTTGCCCCAACCCTGTGTGGCTGTTCCTTTAGGGAATGTAATCTAATCTCAGTGGGAGTATATAGAGCTCTTCCTGATAATTCCACCAGAAAGTCTCCAAAAGCTAAGGTTACATAAAGGGAAACTCTTGCATAAGGGGATGTCATTACTGTCCCCTCAGGAATGGTCCCACTGAATGGGCAGGAGGTGGCACTCAGTATGAAAGCCAGTCCATCCAGTGAGCCATGTGGTATCTGAGCTGAGAGGACTAACATGTAAAAGGTGCTTGAAGCGAGCATGAAAAAAATTCTGAAAATGTTACCAATGCATCTTTTGTTGGCTTGAAATTCTTGGCATTTTAATTAGTCTAAAAAAAGGGCCTTGCCAATGTCAGAAGGCAAGTTCTAAAAGCTCAGGCTTTTAAACTTGAAGTCGCACAGTGAAGGACGGACCTCACACAGAATGTTCACAATGAATCTCAAGAAGTGACAAAAGTTGATTAATTACTTATATTAAAACTAATTTGCAGTGATGATATTAACATTCCAAAGCCAGCAATTTCCTTCAATTTGCTTCTTGTGGTTAGGAACCTGTCTTCCTTCTTTGTTCTTTTCTTAAAGGAACCATCTTTCATTTTCCCTCTTTTTTTTTGGTAACCTGTTTTTTCCAAGGACTATAAATATCTGAAATTCAGTTATCTAATCAGGATTTCTCTTTGACAGAGGTTCTTAGGGAATTCATTGGCAAAAATGGATTACATCTTTGAATTGAAATCCAAAACCATTTTTAAAAAGAAAGAAAAATGCCCATTTCAACAAGATTATTTTAAATTGTTTATTTGCAGAATTGAAGATAGCAAGTTCCTTTCTTATCTTGGGTTTTGCAACAATTCTGTTAAGCTGAACACATTAAAATGTCATGTCGTATCAATCCCTCATTCCCTCCTCCCAAATTTTAATCAACTAATTCAACATAGGAAAATTCAACAGCAAGTATTCTATTTACAAAAATTAGCTTTTGTTCATCTACAAGGGGCTCAAACTTTAAAAAATTTAAGGTCTGTAAACTTAGCACCTTACCTGATTTGTAATAAGTGCCCAATAAAAAGTAGTGATTATTTTTACATCTTGATGGAGGCATTTCTGTTTTACCCCTGGCACGAGTGAGGAACGATAGGAACCGGCCTTCCCTTATATGCTCCAACTGTTTGGGGCACCAGGAGTGGATAATATGGGGAGCTGACGACTCTTTATTGCTCTAGTTCATTTTTTGGTCCATTGGCCCAAGCTTGCTGTATTCCATTGAACAAAATTTTTCAAAGCATGTTTCATGGAACACTGGTCCCACAAGAGGCGCCACAAAAAGACGTCTCTCAGCTGAGTTTGGGAAGCACTAGAGAGTGAATGTTATGAAATAAGTGAAAGTTATTGAAACGTGAAAGCCATTCTGTTAAAATAGTCACATGCACATTTGACTGGTGTAGGTAAGCAATGGTGGTAGTTGTGTTTTACCATCAGGCTTTAAAGTGGTTGCAATGCAGGAATCCCCCTGTATAAGGTGCTGCCTCCTAATTCCAACCAGATTCCTTCCCTCTGTGTCAGCCTGTGTATCAGACTTGGCAGTTGCATTCTCCACTCACCTTAACAAGATTAACAAAGCCACTCAGACATTAGAGCCAACGGGCTCTGGCATGTACCTTCAGGTGTGATAACACTAAATTTTAAGTTCAATCCGTGGTGCACCATTAGTGCTGAGATCTTACTGTCTTCTTCAGGAAGTTTTTCAAATGCACGTTTCTCAATGAGAACAGCTTGTTCAAGAGTGAAGCAGTATTTCATGCAGTTCAGACTGCAGAGTCAAACCGGCAGGGTTTGCAGATAGATGTGTCATTTATTATACATGTGATCTTGGAGGATTCAACTTTTTCTACTTCAGTTTTTTTGTATGTAAAATAATAATAATAATAGCTCTATTTCATAGAGTTGCTGTTAATGAGATTCTGACTCATAGCACCCCTATAGAACTGCCCCATAGAGTTTCCAAGGAGTGCCTGGTAGATTCGAACTGCCGACCTTTTGGTTAGCAGCCATAGCTCTAGACAAACAAAATATGTTTTTTTTGTGTGGGGGAGAGGAGCAGTAGTTTATCACTAACATTGTTTAGACTTACTGGCTTATTAAAAAAAAAAAAAAAAACAAACCTACTGCCGTCGAGTCAATTCTGACTCATAGCGATCCTACAGGACAGAGTAGAGCTGCCGCACAGGGTTTCCAAGGAGCGCCTGGCGGATTCGAACTGCTGACCTTTTGGTTAGCAGCCATAGCACTTAACCAGTATGCCACAAGGGTTTCCACAGGAATGTTAAAAAGCATACTGACTTTTAGTCAGTTTTATTATTGCTTTAAATTCTTTACAGATTTTCCCATCAAATTGCCTGCACATAAGTGGACTGCTTCTATCACCCTGCCATTGATATTCCATTTAGAAGGCAGCGAGACAGAAGTAGAGATGCTGGTAAGGAACTAAAAAGCATTTTGCAGAGAAACGGATAGAGAGGACCTGAGCTAGAGGAGTCACGATGGAAATTTAGCTATTTTAGGTAACTGGTCTTTGGATTGATAATCAAATTTAATCTCTGAAATGACCACCACCTCTTAAAATTTCTGCTACAGCTATGCCCTGTCAGATCCATTCTTCTGTAGTTGGCATTGCTAATTACTTTTGAACCGCTTTTTTTTTTTTTTTCAAGCTTACTTGTAAACTTGCTAATTGCCCTTGAATTCTTCCAGCCCTCCCCAAATCTACATCTGACCCTTCAGTGAGATTTGGCAATTCCCTCAGTTGCATTTGGCAGTCTAAAAAACATGGTTTGTTCTTAAAAATCATTAATGAAACAGATTCTAGAATTACCTTATATTCTTTCAGAATCTCCTAATTTTTTTTTAATAATTTTTATTGAGCTTTAAGTGAACGTTTACAAATCAAGTCAGTCTGTCACATATAAGCTTATATACACCTTACTCCATACTCCCACTTACTCTCCCCCTAATGAGTCAGCTTTTCCAGTGTCTCCTTTCGTGACAATTTTGCCAGTTTCTAACCCTCTCTACCCTCCCATCTCCCCTCCAGACAGGAGATGCCAACACAGTCTCAAGTGTCCACCTGATACAGGTAGCTCACTCTTCATCAGCATCTCTCTCCAACCCATTGTCCAGTCCCTTCCATGTCTGATGAGTTGTCTTCGGGAATGGTTCCTGTCCTGGGCCAACAGAAGGTTTGGGGACCATGACCGCCGGGATTCCTCTAGTCTCAGTCAGACCATTAAGTCTGGTCTTTTTATGAGAATTTGGGGTCTGCATCCCACTGTTCTCCTGCTCCCTCAGGGATTCTCTGTTGTGCTCCCTGTCAGGGCAGTCATCGGTTGCGGCTGGGCACCATCTAGTTCTTCTGGTCTCAGGATGATGTAGGTCTCTGGTTCATGTGGCCCTTTCTGTCTCTTGGGCTCATAGTTGTCATGTGACCTTGGTGTTCTTCATTCTCCTTTGATCCAGGTGGGTTGAGACCAATTGATGCATCTTAGATGGCCGCTTGTTAGCATTTAAGACCCCAGACGCCACATTTCAAAGTGGGATGCAGAATGCTTTCATAATAGTATTATTTTGCCAATTGACTTAGAAGTCCCCTTAAGCCATAGTCCCCAAACCCCTGCCCTTGCTCCGCTGATATTTGAAGCATTCAGTTTATCCCGGAAACTTCTTTGCTTTTGGTCCAGTCCAGTTGAGCTGACCTTCCGTGTATTGAGTATTGTCTTTCCCTTCACCTAAAGTAGTTCTTATCTACTAACTAATCAGTAAATAACCTCCTACCCTCCTTCCCTCCCCACCTCGTAACCACAAAAGTATGTGTTCTTCTCAGTTTATACTGTTCCTCAAGATCTTATACTAGAGGTCTTATACAATATTTGTCCTTTTGCCTCTGACTAATTTCACTTAGCATAATGCCTTCCAGGTTCCTCCATGTTATGAAATGTTTCACAGATTCGTCACTGTTCTTTAACGATGCGTAGTATTCCATTGTATGGATATACCACAATTTATTTACCCATTCATCCGTTGAGGGACACCTTGCTTGCTTCCAGCTTTTTGCTATTGTAAACAGAGCTGCAGTAAACATGGGTGTGCACATATCTGTTTGTGTGAAGGCTCTTACTTCTCTAGGGTATATTCCGAGGAGTGGGATTTCTGGGTTGTATGGTAGTTCTATTTTTAACTGTTTAAGAAAACGCCAGATAGATTTCCAAAGTGGTTGTACCATTTTACATTCCCACCAGCAGTGTATAAGAGTTCCAATCTCTCCGCAGCCTCTCCAACATTTATTCTTTTGTGTTTTTTGGATTAATGCCAGCCTTGTTGGAGTGGGATGGAATCTCATCGTAGTTTTAACTTGCATTTCTCTAATGGCTAATGATCGAGAGCGTTTTCTCATGTATCTGTTAGCTGCCTGAATATCTTCTTTAGTGAAGTGTGTGTTCATATCCTTTGCCCACTTCTTGATTGGGTTGTTTGTCTTTTTGTGGTTGAGTTTTGACAGAATCATACAGATTTTAGAGATCAGGCGCTGGTTGGAGATGTCATAGCTGAAAATTCTTTCCCAGTCTGTAGGCGGTCTTTTTACTCTTTTGATGAAGTCTTTAGATGAGCATAGGTGTTTGATTTTTAGGAGCTCCCAGTTATCTGGTTTCTCTTCATCATTTTTGGTAATGTTTTGTATTCTGTTTATGCCTTGTATTAGGGCTCCTAAGGTTGTCCCTATTTTTTCTTCCATGATCTTTATCGTTTTAGTCTTTATGTTTAGGTCTTTGATCTACTTGGAGTTAGTTTTTGTGCATGGTGTGAGGTATGGGTCCTGTTTCATTTTTTTGCAGATGGATATCCAGTTATGCCAGCACCATTTGTTAAAAAGACAATCTTTTCCCCAATTAACTGACACTGGGCCTTTGTCAAATGTCAGCTGCTCATATGTGGATGGATTTATATCTGGGTTCTCAATTCTGTTCCATTGGTCTGTGTGCCTGTTGTTGTACCAACACCAGGCTGTTTTGACTACTGTGGCTGTATAATAGGTTCTAAAATCAAGTAGAGTGAGGCCTCCCACTTTCTTCTTCTTTTCCAGTAACGCTTTACTTATCTGGGGCTTCTTTCCCTTCCATATGAAGTTGGTGATTTGTTTCTCCATCACATTAAAAAATGTCATTGGAATGTGGATTGGAAGTGCATTGTATGTATAGATGGCTTTTGGTAGAATAGACATTTTTACTATGTTAAGTCTTCCTATCCATGAGCAAGGTATGTTTTTCCACTTAAGTAGGTCCTTTTTAGTTTCTTGCACTAGTACTTTGTAGATTTCTTTGTATAGGTCTTTTACATCTTTGGTAAGATTTATTCCTAAGTATTTTATCTTCTTGGGGGCTCCTGTGAACGGTATTGATTTGGTTATTTCCTCTTCGATGTTCTTTTTATTGATGTAGAAGAATCCAAGTGATTTTTGTATGCTTATCTTATAACCTGAGACTCTGCCAAACTCTTCTATTAGTTTCAGTAGTTTTCTGGAGGATTCCTTAGGGTTTTCTGTGTATAAGATCATGTTATCTGCAAACAGAGATAATTTTACTTCTTCCTTGCCAATCCGGATGCCCTTTATTTCTTTATCTAGCCTAATTGCTCTGGCTAGGACCTCTAGCACAATGTTGAATAAGAGTGGTGATAAAGGGCATCCTTGTCTGGTTCCCGTTCTCAAGGGAAATGCTTTCAGGCTCTCTCCATTTAGAGTGATGTTGGCCGTTGGCTTTGTGTAGATGCCCTTTATTATGTTGAGGAATTTTCCTTCAATTCCTATTTTGCTGAGAGTTTTTATCACGAATGGGTGTTGGACTTTGTCAAATGCCTTTTCTGCATCAATTGATAAGATCATGTGGTTTTTGTCTTTTGTTTTATTTATGTGATGGATTACATTAATGGTTTTTCTGATATTAAACCAGCCTTGCATACCTGGTATAAATCCCACTTGGTTGTGGTGAATTATTTTTGTGATATGTTGTTGAATTCTATTGGCTAGAATTTTGTTGAGGATTTTTGCATCTATGTTTATGAGGGATATAGGTCTGTAATTTTGTTTTTTTGTGCTGTCTTTACCTGGTTTTGGTATCAGGGATACGGTGGCTTCATAGAATGAGTTGGGTAGTAGTCCGTCATTTTCTATGCTTTGAAATACCTTTAGTAGTATTGGTGTTAACTCTTCTCTGAAAGTTTGGTAGAACTCTGCAGTAAAGCCGTCTGGGCCAGGGCTTTTTTTTGTTGGAAGTTTTTTGATTACCGTTTCAATCTCTTTTTTTGTTATGGGTCTGTATAGTTGTTCTACTTCTGATTGTGTTGTTTAGGTAGGTAGTGTTTTTCTAGGAATTCATCCATTTCTTCAAGGTTTGCAAATTTGTTAGAGTACAATTTTTCGTAATAATGTGATCTGATTCTTTTAATTTCATTTGGGTCTGTTGTGATGTGGCCCATCTCGTTTCTTATTCGGGTTATTCGTTTCCTTTCTTGTATTTCTTTAGTCAGTCTGTCCAGTGGTTTATCAATTTTGTTAATTTTTTTCAAAGAAGCAGCTTTTGGCTTTGTTACTTCTTTCAATTGTTTTTCTGTTCTCTAATTCATTTAGTTCAGCTCTAATTTTTATTATTTGTTTTCTTCTGGTGCCTGATGGATTCTTTTGTTGCTCACTTTCTATTTGTTCAAGTTGCAGGGACAGTTCTCTGATTTTGGCTCTTTCTTCTTTTTGTATGTGTGCATTTATCGATATAAATTGACCTCTGAGCACTGCTTTTGCTGTGTCCCAGAGGTTTTGATAGAAAGTGTTTTCATTCTCGTTGCATTCTATGAATTTATTCCCTCCTTAATGTCTTCTATAACCCAGTTTTTTTTCAGGAGGGTATTGTTCAGTTTCCAAGTATTTGATTTCTTTTCCCTAATTTTTCTGTTATTGATTTCCACTTTTATGGCCTTATGGTCTGAGAAGATGCTTTGTAATATTTCAATGTTTTGGATTCTGCAAAGGTTTGTTTTATGACCTAATATGTGGTCTATCCTGGGGAATGTTCCATGTGCGCTAGAAAAAAAAAGTATACTTTGCAGCAGTTAGGGGAGTGTTCTGTATAAGTCAGTGAGGTGAAGTTGGTTGATTGTAGCAGTTAGGTCTTCCGTGTCTCTGTTGAGCTTCTTACTGGATGTAAGAAGCTCCGAAAGTGGTGTGTTGAAGTCTCCTACTATAATTGTGGAGGTGTCTATCTCACTTTTCAGTTCTGTTAAAATTTGATTTATGTATCTTGCAGCCCTGTCATTGGGTGCATAAATACTTAATATGGTTGTATCTTCCTGGTCAATTGTCCCTTTAATCATTATGTAGTGTCCGTCTTTATCCTTTGTGGTGGATTTAAGTCTAAAGTCTATTTTGTCAGAAATTAATATTGCTACTCCTGCTCTTTTTTGCTTGTTTGCTTGATAAATTTTTTTCCATTCTTTGAGTTTTAGTTTGTTTGTGTCTCTAAGTCTAAGGTGTGTCTCTTGTAGGCAGCATATAGACGGATCGTCTTTCTTTATCCAGTCTGAGACTCTCTGTCGGTGCGTTTAATCCATTTACATTCAACGTAATTATAGATAAGTATGTGTTTAGTGCTGTCATTTTGATGCCTTTTTATGTGTGTTGTTGACAATTTCATTTTTCCATTTTTTTGTGCTGGGACGTTTTTCTTTGTAAATTGTGTGTTCCTCTTTTTCATAGTATTTGACTTTATGTTTGCTGAGTCGTTACGTTTTTCTTGGCTTTTATCTTGAGTTGTGGTGTTGTTATACTTCTTTGTGGTTACCTTAATATTTACCCCTATTTTTGTAAGTAAAAACCTAACTTGTATTGTCCTGTATCGCCTTGTATCCCTCTCCATATGGCAGTTCTGTGCCACCTGTATTTAGTCCGTCTTTTTGATTATTGTGATCTTTTACATATTGACTTCAGTGATTCCCTGTTTTGAGCATTTTTTTCTTTTTAAAATTAATCTTAATTTGTTTCTGTGATTTCCCTATTTGAGTTGATATCAGGATGTTCTGTTCTGTGACCTTGTGTTGTGCTGGTATCTGATATTATTGGTTTTCTGACTGAACAATGTTCTTTAGTGTTTCTTGTAGCTTTGGTTTGGTTTTTGCAAATTCTCTAAACTTGTGTTTATCTGTAAATGTTTTAATTTTGCCGTCATATTTGAGAGAGAGTTTTGCTGGATGTATGATCCTTGGCTGGCAGTTTTTCTCCTTCAGTGCTCTATATATGTCATCCCATTGCCTTCTTGCCTGCATGGTTTCTGCTAAGTAGTCTGAACTTATTGATTCTCCTTTGTAGGAGAGCTTTCTTTTATCCCTGGCTGCTTCTAAAATTTTCTCTTTATCTTTGGTTTTGGCAAGTTTGATGGTAATATGTCTTGTTGATTTTCTTTTTGGATCAGTCTTAAATGGGGTTCGATGAGCATCTTGGATAGATATCCTTTTGTCTTTCATGATGTCAGGGAAGTTTTCTGCCAACAGATCTTCAGCTGTTCTCTCTGTGTTTTCTGTTATCCCTGCCTGTTCTGGGACTCCAGTGACACGCAAGTTATTCTTCTTGATAGAGTTCCACATGATTCTTAGGGTTTCTTCATTTTTTTTTTAATTCTTTTATCTGATTTTTTTTCAGCTATATTGGTGTCAATACCCTGGTCCTCCAGATCTCCCACTTTGCATTCCAATTGCTCGAGTCTGCTCCTCTGACTTCCGATTGCGTTGTCTAACTCTGTAATTTTATTGTTAATCTTTTGGATTTCTGCATGCTGTCTCTCTATGGATTCTTGCAACTTATTAATTTTTCCACTACGTTCCTGAATAATCTTTTTGAATTCTTCAACTGCTTTATCAGTGTGTTCCTTGGCTTTTTCTGTAGATTGCCTTATTTCATTTCTGAGGTCATCCCTGATGTCTTGAAGCATTCTGTAAATTGGTTTTTTATATTCTGCATCTGGCAATTCCAGGATTGTATCTTCATTTGGGAAAGATTTTGATTCTTTAGTTTGGGGAGTTGTAGCAGCAATCATGGTCTGCTTCTTTATGTGATTTGATATCGACTGCTGTCTCTGAGCTATCACTAAGATATTGTAGTGATTTATATTTGCTCACTGAGTCTTATCTTGTTTTGTTTTCTTTCAATATGTGTAGATGGGCTACTAGATTGCGCTGTCTTGATTGTTGTAGCCCTCGAATCACTTACGTCCTATTTCCAGGTGGTTTGGACTGTTACCAGATATATTAGCCTAAGAGTCCATTCACTATTCTTGAGCAGAATCTGAGTTTGGGTCATCAAGTATGTGGTGCAGACTGTCACCTATCCATCTAGAGAAGTAGTGGTGATAGTTGTGTATACCAGATTCTGGTAGCAGCAGGGGTTCACACTCTGGGGGGGGGCAGGATGCTGACAGGCTTCCCCTAAGAGCCAGTGAGGTAGGTGTGTCTTTATTCCTAAAGCACTTTGGTGGGTGGGCTCTGCAGCTGTACCTTAGGCCCCCAATGCAAGTACCTCTACAGATTGGTAGGTGTCACCCTCCTTAGACCCCTAAGGCAGTAGGCTAGGTGGTCTGGGGGGAGCTTCAGCCCTCAGTTCCCTGTTGAGGGTCAGTGAGGGCTCTGTTTAATACGCAGAGATATCAGACCTGGGAAACTTGTCTTTCCAGTAAATCTGCTAAAACAAGTGCAGTCAGATCCCTATCAGAAATGCCTTTGGATTGTAATAGCCACCTTGTTCCCTGTAGGGATGAAAGTCCAAGACTGTGGATCACATGTGCTTGGCTGGAGCTGGCTCTGTGTTTTTAGTCCAATTAGGGAAGGATTTTTGGTCCCTGGGTTTTTTGTAGCTGCTTCTCTCAGGCCAGGAGAATGGGTTAAGAAAAGACCAAAAAAAAAAAAAAAGAAAAGAAAGAAAAACTGCAGCGGAGTTCAGTCTCTGGCTCAGGAAATTCCAATGTTAATGAAGCCTCCTGGGAAGGGGAGGGGAGGGTTCAGATAAATAGGAGAGAGTAGCACCCTGGAATATAGACAAAGTTACTTATCTTGCTTGGGATGACTGTTTTATCTGAGATTCCTGAGGGGTGCGTCGACTGTGTGCGCTGGCTGGGTAGAGATTGCCCCTGAGGGTCAGGCCCGTGTCCCTTGCTTGCGCTGTCTCAGAAGCTCCGGTTAGTTCCTCCGCTCCCAGTCCAAAGCCCAGCGCCAAGGTTCCCTAGCTGGGACGCCACACTCCCGGCTCCAAAACCAGTCACTGCCTCCCGGTGACTTCTCCTCCTGTCAGCTGCACCGCTGCGCTGCCTGCGTGCACTGGCTGGGCTTCCCCCGAGGTCAGTTCAAGGGGGCTAGGGCTGCGTCCTGTGTTTACGCCGTCTCAGGATGCTGTGCTTAGCTCCTCTGCATCCAGTCCAAAGCTCGTCGCCAAGGTTTCCTGACTGGGACGCTGGCTCCAGGCTCCGAAAACAGTTGCTGCTTCCCCGTGGTTGTTCGTTCTCAGTCTCTGTCACTCAGGTCAACTCTTTAGATCTGTGTTTGATGGTCAGGGTTTGTAGATTGTCATGTATGTGATCGATTCACTTGTTTTTCCGAGTCTTTGTTGGCAAGAGGGATCCGAGGTAGCTTCTACCTAGTCAACCATCTTGGCCCCGCCTCAGAATCTCCTAATTTTTAAAGTCAGGAATCCACCCGCAACTCCACAACCAGTTTCCTCAGATGACTGTACCTATTTCCCTTCTAGATAATCATTGTATAACAGCCTTTTATAAATTTGCTCTTTAATCATGCTGAAGGCATATATATTTTAATCATGTACCTGCATGTCCTGGAAAAGGTACAACAACAACAACAAAAACCCAGAGTTACAATTACATAGTTGGACCGGAAGTTACAACTGGATGACCTTCAGTCCCAATTACTACGTCGAAAAAAAAATTGTTGCATCAATTTCGACTCATAGTGACCCTATAGGACAGAGTAAAACTCCCACATAGGGTTTCCAAGGAGCAGCTGGTGGATTCAAACTACTGACCTTTTGGTTACCAGCCAAGCTCTTAGCCACAGTGCCACGGGGGCTCCAGTTCATACCACAGATGTATTTAATTTGGCCTGTATAATTTTTGGGTCTACATTTGCACAGGGCAGCAGTTAATTGGTAACTACTACATTTAGACAGGATTCCCCTAAATTTGATTCCTACTTTCCTTGATTCTTGCTTTTATGATACCTACTTAACCCAGTAGACATTTGAATTTGTAACAACCCATCATTTAGCATTTAGACTCTGTGTTATCAAGAAATACATTAGCCAAAGCTGTTTCCTTCAGAATAAATAATGAAACTGTTGACTGTCTACTCCGCAAAAGACCACCTGAAAAACTGTTGATTAGAGCTATGTTTATTCCACTTACTGCAGTAAGGGAGAACACCACCTCAACAATCTTAGTTACATCTCAGAATGGTGCGATTAGAGCAGAGTATTTATAGGATTTTAGGGCCTGGGCTGAGGAATCTTTAAGGGAGAGTTAGTGAGGTGGGGAGTTAGGTGAGATTGGGCAGAATTTATTATGTAATAGTTTTGGCTTGGTGAGTATAAGGCAAGGGTCTTGAAGAGCAAGTTATAGCTGTTTTAGTTGGTTTAGAACCTTATCTTCCAGGAGGAAGTATGTCCTGTAAGAAGTAGCTAAATATTTTTGCTTGTTCTCTGTAGTGTTTAACGTAGAGACAGAAAAGCATATCTGATCTCAGTGTTGTTTAATATGGGGACAAGACAACAGTATGTTTGGTCTGGCACTGTTTCATATGTCATTGTTGTTGGATGCCATGGAGTCGATTCTGAGTGATAGACATCTCATGCAACAGAGTGGAACTGCCCCATAGGGCTTCCTACTTGTAATCTTTAAAGGAGCAGATCACCAGGTCTTTCTCCTTCAGAATCAAAGCTGCCCGGTATGCTCAAACCACCCACCTTTCCTTAGCAGTCGAGCATTTAACCATTGTACCACCAGGGCTTCTTTACTGTTTAACCTAGGGATAGAAAATTATATTGATTTCTTTTCTCAGTACCTTTTTTTATAGGGTCAGGGTTGCATGGCTTTGGAGCAGAATTTGAATGAAAATGCAGGAGAGATGCCTCTTCCCAATCATGCAGGTAGGAATCAGTTAAGTATTCTAGAAGTATTTTGAAATTCCTAAACTGTCAACTGTTAACTGAATGTGGCTACACTGTGCACTAGTCTCGTTCATAAGGTCTTAGTATTTGGCAGGTGAAACTGCAAATATTTGCTTGCCTGCCTTTCCTGCGATCCTCTCCAGCTCAACTTGCCATCTTTACAAGAATACACAATAATTTAAACCAAATCATGATTTGAATTAAAACATTTTTTTTTCCAAAGTGAAAAAACAAAATCTGAATAATAATAAATCTGCCAATTTTTTTATAGAGGCAGTTTACCTACCCTGACTGCTTCAACTTCACCCTCTGAAATAGCAGCAGCCAGATCTTTCTCAGGAACAAAAGATGTGCACTTATCTTACATTTGTGTAAGTAAAAGATCTATTGGATTGGTTTTCCTAGAACAAAACAACATTAATTCAGGGCTTCTTATTTTAGGAGATAGACTGAAACTGTGTTTCAAATTTTTTTTTAAATAAAACTTTTAATTTTAGAATAGTTTTAGACTTAAAGGAAAATTATGAAGATAATAGAATTCCTTTATACCCCATACCCAGCTTCACCTATTTTTAGCCTCTTTCATTATTATGACACAAATAAGAAACCAACACTGATAATATTACTACTAACTAAACTCTATATTTGGATTTCAGTAGTTTTTCCCTGCTGTCCTTTATCTGTTTCAGGATCCCATTACTACAGAACGCCACATTGCATTTAGTCATCCTGTCTCTTTAGGCTCTTTAGTCATCCTGTCTCTTTGGCTGTGACAATTTCTCAGATTTTCCTTGTTTTTGGTGACCTTGACAGTTTTGAAGGGTACTAGTCAGATATATTGTAGCATGTCTCTCAATTTGGAGCTGTCTGTTGTTTTTTGTCATGGCCAGTCTGGGGTCATGGGTTTTTGAAAATAATACCATTGAGGTAAAGTATCCTTATCACATCAATATCAGAGGTGTATGCTACCAACATGACTTGTCACTGATGATGTTAACCTTGATAACCTGGTCAAGGTAGTGTTTGCCAGTTTTCTGCACTGTAAAGTTACTTGTTTCCCCCATTTTAGTACTTTACTCATTGAAAGCAAGTCACTAAGTGCAGCCTGCACTCCAGGGGTGGGAAGCTATACTGTACCTCCTTGAGGGGACAGTATTTACCTAAATTATTTAGAATTCTTCTGTGTGCGAGATTTGTCTCTTCATCCCTATTTATTCAGTCATATGAGTATGAACTTGTGGATATGTATTTTATACTTTGGGTTATAATCCAATACTACATTTATTTTGTTGCTTAAATTATTTCAGCTTTGGTTTTTGGGAGCACTTTCATGTTGGCTCCTATGTTCCTTTCACTTGCTTCTATCCTTTTTTTTTAAACTTTTTATTAGTGTGCTTTAGATGAAAGTCCACAGCTCAAGCTGACCTCTCATACAAAAATCTACACACATATTGCTAGTTACAATCCCAACAATGTGACAGTACCCCCACCCCAGGCTTCCTGCATCCATCCAGCCAGCTTTTGTCCCTTCCTGCTACCCCATCCTACCTCCGGACAGGAGCTGCCCACCTGGCCCCGTGTATCTACTTGAACCAAGAAGCACTCTCCTCACGAGCGTCATTCTATTCTCCATAGTCCAGCCTAACCTTTGTCCAAAGAGTGGACATCGGGAATGGTCTCAGCTCTGGATTAACAGAGGGTCCAGGGGCCACAACCTCAGGGGTTCCTCCAGGCTGAGTCAGACCATCAAGTCTGGTCTCTTTACGTGAATTTCAGCTCTGCTCCACACTCTTCTGCTCTGTTGTGTTCCCTGTCAGGGCAGACATTGGTGGTAGCCAGGCACCATCTAGCTCTTCTGGTCTCAGGCTGATGAAGTCTCTGGTTTATGTGGCCCTTTTGTCTCTTGGGCTAATATTTTCCTTGTGTCTTTGGTGTTCTTCATTGTCCTTTGCTCCAAGTGGATTGAGGCCAATTGATGCATCTTAAATAGTCACTTGCAAGCTTTTAAGACCCCAGATGCCACTTACCAAAGTGGGATGCAAAACATTTTCTTAATAAGCTTTTTTTTTTTTTTTTTTAATGCCAGTTGACCTAGGTATCCCCTGAAACCATCCCATCATTTTGTATTTTTGAGCACTTCCTTACTTTCTAACACCATAAGATGCTCCAGGCTCATCTTGTATATATCCTGCCATAGACCTAGAACAGCCATTTCTCCAAGATGCATTGGTTCCTTTTATTGGAGAATGGTATTAGAAACCAAGATGTGGTCACTGGGTGTGCTTATTGCTACTGGGGTGTTGTTGCTTCTACACCCTCTAAGTGGATAGAGCTAGATAATATATCCCCCCCCCCAAAAAAATTCTGTATCCATTTGTGTCTATTTCAGGCTAAACATTAGTTCATGTTTTGTCTGATGTCTTTGACTGTAATCCTGTACCACATGGTTCTTTCTGGCCTTTCATCTTGATTATCTGTAACCTCTCAACACTGAGAAACAAGGCTTCCACCAACCACCATCCATGTATTCATTCAATCCCAGTAAAATATTTTCTTATCTTTCTAGTCTTTGTTTACCATGAGTTCAAGAGAGATCTTGAGGCTCTTACTTCTTTCTAAATAAAGATGTAGGTAGTAAAGCATAATTTGACCACACTGCAAAATAAATCTTTTAGTATGTTTCCTTAATTCGTTGAAATAGATAAGTATGTGTTAGATGATACACCTGCACACACCTGGGATGCTGTGAATGCCATTTAGGGATATCAGGTCTAGAGAATTTATGAGGCATGTGATTAAACATGTAAATATAGATTTTAGACATTCAACATATCAAGAGTACAAATTTTGTTATTGTATAAAATAGAAGCCACTTGGGAAACTAGCACTACTCATTACTTGGTTGCAAAAAAAAGACTTTTATAAAAGAGTAGTTTGAAGTTGCACAAATGAGATTTTACCTTTTGGGAGTAACAAAAACCAAGGTGAATGATATTTAGGGAATTAAATTATAAAATGAGATAACATAAGTTTAGGGTATACTGAAACTATTGCATTAAGAGTTGTTTGAATGCAGAAACATCTTAATGTCTTTCTGGAGTAAAATAAATTTCAGAGTTTTTTGAAAAATGCTAATGTAAACATCTTATAAAGAAGTTTTAGGATTGTTAGATAGAGGCAACTGAAATAATGACTGTGCTTATGGGAAGATTTATGGTGCTTTTGGAAGAATTGATCATGTTCTTCAGTGAGCCTTGCTATGGGTGCTGCAAAGTATGCTAGGGTCGGGAACATAAAACTACTGTTATTACAGAGCAATGGAGTACTAATATTAACAATTACAACGAAAGCATTGAAAGAGACCAAAGAAGATTTCTAAAGTTCACAATTAGTATAAAGTATTAATACAATTAGAGTATGAGGTGGGACTATGATGGTGTAAGTCCACAAAACTTTCATAAAAATGTGGCTCATTGCTTGTTGCTGTAATTAGTGACTATTTCATCTAAGTCAATAGCCAGCTATTCCCACACGGGTGAACTATGTTGGGAAATTGTAAGTGGCAACATTAACTGTCATGGATTAAATTATGTCCCCCCAAAAATGTGTGTATCAACTTGGTTAGGCCTTGATTCCCAGTATTGTCTAGTTGTCCTTCAGTTTGTGATTATAATTTTATGTTGAGAGGATTAGAGTGGAACTGTAATACCACCCTCACTCGGGTCACCTCCCTGATCCAAGGTAAAAGGAGTTTCCCTGGGGTGTGGCCTGCACCACCTTTAATCTCTTAAAAGATAAAAGGAAAAGAGAAGCAAGCAGAGAGTTGGGGACCTCATACCACCAAGAAAGCAGCACCGGGAGCAGAGCGCATCCTTTGGACCTGGCGTCCCTGTGCCTGGGAGCTCCTTGACCGTGGGAAGATTGAGGACAAGGACCTTCCTCCAGAGCCGACAGAGAGAGAAAGCCTTCCCCTGGAACTGACACCCTGAATTTGGGCTTGTAACCTACTAGACTGTGAGAAAATAAATTTTTCTTTGTTAAAGCCATTGAGGTATTTCTGTTATAGCAGCACTAGATGTCTAAGATACTAACTTTCAAGAAAATCCTTGGACGTACCTTCAATCCTCTCTTTTTTCCCTCCCCCACTTGCCAACATGCAATTCCACTAGCTATCCGTCTGCTGCCTAGTGATTGTCATCTCAGGAAATTCAGAGTGAGAGTGGTACGTAGAAACCCAAGCACCACTACACTGAGGCTTTGAGAAGGAAACTTTGGGGAGGAAGTTATGTTAAATCAGGTAAGAGTACCTGTAGTAGATTAAAGGGAGAAGTAGGGAAATGTAGAAAGCCTATTTTGTTTATGGTATATTCCTGGAACATTTGATATACTATTGAACCTACTTCATAGTTTAATATGGAGGATTTATGGAATAAACAGCCTTCTTTGGCTGTATTAGCGTGGCTAACCAAGAGCTGTTCAAACAGATCAGACTAGTACAATTGGTTGAGTAAGTGTAATTTGCAGGCTGCATAATTCTGTACCTGTCATGGATTGAATTGTGTCCCCCAAAAATATGTGTATCAATTTGGCTATGCCATGATTCCTAGTATTGGTGATTGACCACCATTTTGTCACCTGAAGTATTTTCCTATGTGTTATAAATCCTATCACTATGATGTTAATGAGATGGGTTAGCCACAGTTATGTTGATAAGATCTCCAATAGTAGATTGTGTCTTAAGCCAATTCTCTGTAAAAGAGAGAAGCTAGCAGAGAGGGTCGCTATGAGTTGAAATCGACTCCACGGGACTTGGTTTGGTTTTTTTTGGTTTAGCAGAGAGACATGGGACCTTATACCACTGAGAATGCTGCATGAGGAGCAGAGTGTGCATCCACTTGTGGTATTTCTGTTATAGCAGCACTAGATAACCAAGATACTGCCTATTACTACTCTTATAGTTACCACCTTGGGAAGCACAAAAACATTACAAAAATAAAAATACTGATGTATCCTTTCTAAGATATTAAAAAATAAATCAGTTAAAGGTATGATTCATCTTTGTTTAAAAAAAAAGGTAATGAAATATTTCTTATTGATATGCCATTAGCCTGTCAAATTGGGTAAGTACAAAATAGATTTTATCCCTTTATCCTCAGTAGTGAAATCTCTTCTTTTTTAAGGTTCCAAGCCAAGAAAATCATGTTTTATATTATAATAATATTAAATACTTCAAAATATGCTGTTTACATAATGACTTACCTTTTATAAAACATTTGCACAATTATTTTAATTGGAGCCACCAAACAGGTGAAATGTAAGATTTAAAAAATATATATTTTTGGAAATTCTGAAAGAAAATGTTTCTTTGAAATATTTGCTTGATTTATGTTTCATCTTCTAAGCCCAATATATGTTATACTTTTGTAGTTTTTTATACTGTTATACTTTTAAGGTAAAATGAATTTTTAAAACATTTTATTGTGCTTTAAGTGAAAGTTTACAAATCAAGTCAGTCTCTTGTACAAAAATTTATATGTACCATGCTATATACTCCTAGTCACTCTCCCCCTAATGAGACAGCACATTTCTTCTACCTACTCTCTATTTTTGTGGCCATTTGGCCAGCTCCGAACCCCTTTGCCCTCTCATCTCCCATCTAGACAGGAGCTGCCCACATAGTCTGATGTTTCTACTTGATCCAAGAAGCTCATTCCTCACCAGTATCATTTTCTGTCCCATAGTCCATTGTAACGCCTGTCTGAAGAGTTGGCTTTGGGAAGGGATCCTGTCTCTGGCTAACAGAAGGTCTGGGGACCATCACCTCCGGGGTCCTTCTAGTCTCATTCAGGCCATTAAGTCTGGTCTTTTTATGAGAATTTGCGGTCTGCATCCCACTGCTCTCCTGCTCCCTCAGAGGTTGTCTGTTGTGTTCCCTGTCAGGGCAGTCACCCATTGTACTCGGGCATGATCTAGTTCCTCTGGTCTCAGGCTGATGTAGTCTCTGGTTTATGTGGTCCTTTCTGTCTCTTGGGCTCATAATTACCTTGTGTCTTTGGTGTTCTTCATTTTCCTTTAGTCCAGATGGGTTGAGACCAATTGATGCATCTTAGTTGGCCATGTGCTAACGTTTAGGACCCCAGACACCACTGTCCAAAGTGGGATGCAGAATGTTTTCTTAATAGATTTTATTATGCCAGTTGACTTAGATGTCCCCTGAAACCATGGTTCCCAAACACCTGCCCCTGCTTATGCTGGCCTTTGAAGCGTTCAGTTTATTCAGGAAACTTCTTTGCTTTTGGTTTAGTCCAGTTGTGCTGACTTCTCCTGTATTGTGTGTCATCTTGCCCTTCACATAAAATAGTACTTGTCTATTTTTTTTTACTATCTAATTAGAGAATACCCCTCTCCTTCCCTCATCTCCACTCTCGTAACCATCAAAGAATATTTTCTTCTGTTTAAATTATTTCTTGAGTTCTTATAATAGTGGTCTCATACAATATTTGTCCTTTTGCAACTGATTAATTTCACTCAGTGTAATGCCTTCCAGATTCCTCCATGTTATGAAATGTTTCTTGGATTCATCATTCATCATCATTTATCGATGCATAGTATTCCATTGTGTGAATATACCATAATTTATTTATCCGTTCATCCGTTGATGGACATCTTGGTTGCTTCCATCTTTTTGCTATTGTAAACAGTGCCGCAGTGAACATGGATGTGCATATATCTATTCATGTAAGGGCTTTTAGTTCTCCAGGTTATATTCCAAGGAGTGAGATTGCTGGATCGTATGGTAGTTCTATTTCTAGCTTTTTAAGGAACCACCAAATCGATTTCCAAAGTGTTTGTACCATTTGACATTCCCACCAGCAGTGTAGAAGTGTTCCAGTCTCTCCACGGCCTCTCCAACATTTATTGTTTTGTGTTTTTTGGATTAATGCCAGCCTTGTTGGAGTGAGATGGAATCCCATTGTAGTTTTGATTTGCATTTCTCTAATGGCTAATGATTGGGAGCATTTCCTCATGTATCTGTTAGCAGCCTGAATGTCTTCTTTACTGAAAGGCTTGTTCATATCCTTTGCCCATTTTTTAATTGGGTTATTTGTCTTTTTGCAGTTGATTTTTTGCAGTATCAGATAGATTTTAGAGATCAGATGCTGATTGGAAATGTCATAGCTAAAAACTTTTTCCCAGTCTATATAGGTAATCGTTTTACTCTTTTGGTGAAGTCTTTGCATGACCACAGGTATTTAATTTTTAGGAGCTACCAGTTATCTAGTTTCTCTTCTGGTGTTACTGCATTGTTAGTAACGTTTTGTATACTGTTTATGCCATGTATTAGGGTTTCTAGCGTTGTTTATCTTTATATATTGTCTTTTCCTCTTATTCATTGTTGTTGGTATTGTTTCTTCTGAGTCTCTATTTTTTTCTTGTGTTTAATTTTGATGAGTAGGATTGTTAGCCTCCTTTGTGGTTACCTTAATATTTACCCCTCTTTTTCTAAGTTTAAACCTAATTTTCTTTATATTGCCTTGCCTTCCCCTCCATATGAAAGATCTATGACTACATTTCTTAGTCCCTGTTTATTGTTTTAATATTGTCTTCTTTTACAGAATGACATTGCTGTTTCCCTGTTTGGAGCATTTGTTTTTTTTATCTTGATTTATTTTTGTGACTTCGCTATCTGGGCTGACATCTGGTTGCCCTGTCCTGTGTTCTAGTCTTGGGTTGAAATCTGATAGTATTGATTTTCTAACCAGAGAACTCCCTTTAGTATTTCTTGTAGTTTTGCTTTTGTTTTTGTGAATTCCCTAAACTTCTGTTTATCTGGAAATGTCCTAATTTCACCTTCATATTTGAGAGGTAGTTTTGCTGGATATATGCTTCTTGGCTGGCAATTTTTTTCCTTCAGTCCTTTCTATAAGTCATCATATTGCCTTCTTGCTTACATGGTTTCTGCCAAGTAGTCCAAGCTTAGTCTTATTGGCTCTCCTTTTTAGGTGACTTTTCTAGATGCTCTTAAAATTCTGTCTTTGGTTTTGGCAAGTTTGATTATAATACGTCTTGGTGACTTTCTTTTAAGATCTACCTTATTTGTAGTTTGATGAGCATCTTGGATAGATATCTTCACATCTTTCATGATATCAGGGAAGGAATTTTTCTGCCAACAAATCTTCAACGATACTGTCTGTATTTTCTGTTATCCCTCCCTGTTCTGGTATTCCAGTCACTTGTAGGTTGTTTGTCTTGATAGAGTCCCACGTGATTATTAGATTTTCTTCATGTTTTGCAAAATTCTTTCATTTGACTTTTCTTCAAATATTTTGGTGCCAAGTGTTTTATCTTCAGTCTCAGTAATTCTGGCTTCCATTTCCACAGCTCTGCTCCTCTGACTTCCTGTTGAGTTGTTTAATTCTGTAATTTTATTGTTGATCTTCTGAATTTCTGATTGCTGTCTGTCTGTGGATTCTTGCAGCTTATTAAATTTTCATTATGTTCTTGAGTAACCTTTTTAATTTCTTCAGCTGCTTTTTCTGTGTGTTCCTTGGCTTGTTCTGTGTATTTCCTGATCTCCTTCCTGATGTCTTGAAGAGTTCTGTTTGTTAGTGTTTTGTATTCTGCATCTGGTAATTCCAGGAAGGCACCTTCATCCAGAAGGTCCCTTGATTATTTGTTTTGAGAGCTCATTGAAGCGATCATGGTCTGCTTCTTTATGTGATTTGATATTGATTGTTGTCTCCAAGCCATCTATAAGTTATTGTATTCATTTATTTTATGTTTGCCTACTGTATTCTAGCTTCTGTCTTTGTTAGGTTGTTTGAGTGAGCTTGCTTAATTATTTTCACCTTTGAAGTCCTAATGTTCTGTCACCAGATGACTAGAGCTGTTATCAGGTATATGAGCCTAGGAGTTCGTTCACTTTTCTTGTATGGATTCACCTCAGGTGTCCAGGTAGTTGGTCATTAAGTGTGTGGTACAGGTTCTGTCTTACAGGCTTGAGGGACAGGGGTGATTGGTGTAGGTATAGCTATCTGGTTACAGCAGGAGGTCACGGCTGACAGCCGTCCCCGAGTGTCTGTGAGGAAAGTGTGTCCCTGTTCCCTAGAGCACACAGGTGGGTGTGTTCTGTACATGGACCATGGGCATGCAGTGCTTTTGGTTGTAAGGACTGGGAGGCACTAGTTATCATTGAACCCGTGTTGCGGGTGGCTGGGTGGCATGCAGTGGAGCCACCAGTCCTTAGACTCCTGATGTGGGTAGGTGGGGACCCTGTTTAATATGCAAAGTGTTGTCCAACATTAAACACCCGCCTCTCTACCACACAGCTGAAACAGTTGCAGTCTGCCAACAAGGGCCTGTTTTCCTGAAATAGGCCCACACGTGTCCATGCAGGGGGGAAAGATGTTCAAAGTCCATGGACCATTTATGCCTGGACTGGGGCCGCTTCTGTCCTGACCTCCCCGGGTTAATGGAGCTGTTAAATTATTCTTTCCCCCAAATGTGAATTTATTCCTTCTGCAACGTTGGAGAGTGGCTCAGAACGCTCAGCAGAACCTACCTCAGGTGCAGGGAAATCAACAGCCCCTGAAGCTGGCTTGGGGGTGGGGGGCACGGTAAAATATACACAAGTACTTAGCTTTTGCCGAGAGCACCATCACTGTCTGGATCCAGAGGTGTGAGTAGGCTGGGAGGCTGGCTGTTTCTCCCAGAGGAAACTGAAGCCAAACACTACCACCAGCCCACCACAGTTGCTCCAGGAATGGTGTCTGAGGGTTACCGGTGATTCATTTCCGGGAACTCCTCTCTGCTTCTGAACCGTGTCTCGCTCCCTTGCTGCTCATTTCATTTTCTAACTTTGACTTTGATGTTCAGTACTGTTAGCTTGTCATAAATATAATTGTTTCACTTGATTTTTTCGTGGCTTTGTTGTAAGAGGGATCACCAGAAGCGTCTGAGTACTCCACCGTCTTGGCCCTGTCTCCTCAGTAAGATTAAATTTTAATGACATAGAAACTTATTAGCAATACAGTAAATCCACATCATATTAGTAATACAATGAATTTATATCGTAGGAAATCTTCCCAGTAAAGAAATCATTCATTTTAATTTAATCAAATTCCATTCAACCATTACTGACTGCAGGTTTGTCATGTGGAGGGTGCTGTGCTGGGTGGTATGGGAGATACCATGAGTAAAACCACTTCCTGCTCTCAAAGAGCAATAATTACACATAAAATAGGAGTAATTTAAATCAGGAGCTTCTCTTTCTGCTGTGGGGAGATTGGAACATAAGAAACTGTGACACTAAGCAAAAGATGGTGATATCAGTGAAAGAAAAGCAATCTGCCTTAGGAGTTCAAAGGACAAGACAGAGCTCTGAGTTGGTAGGATTGGGAATGACGTCATGGAGGTAGTAAGCATGACATGAGCCTTGAAGAATATATAGTGCTTAAAGAAGTCAAGAAGTTTAAAAATAGTAATGGGCAGAAACAAAAATATTTGAGTTGAAGATGTCTTCATGAGTTGAACTTTCTGTCAAAGGTATCTGTAAATCACCATTTTATCAGTGAATGACAAAGTAGACATTGCTGCTAAGTGAATGCATGAGAGTCATAAAACTATTGAAGCAGAAGAACTCTAGATTTTGAAGATCTGGCTTCCTTTAATTCTAAAGTATTATGATCTGGTGTATTTCATCCAATTTTCTTAGGAAACTCTGGTCTAGAGAAGTGCCAGTTCCTAAACCTTGACAGTTTGTGAGAGAAGTCAGACTCAAAGCATGTCTTTTTATTTCCAGGCGAGTGTTGAAATAAGTTTACAAAAAAAAACAAAACAAAAGCTGTCACTTGCAACCTTGCTTACAGTTCTAGGAAGGGTTCCAGAGCCTAAGATCACTGCCCTCCCCCTGCCAACAACTGCTTTTTGGCAGAGCTCCTCTGTTGGGTGACCTCAGTCATTCCTCCTTCACTAGTGGCACCGCTAGGCTTCCACATGGAGTCTGCTCCTGTATAGAGGCTACAAGTAAAGATACCTTTAAGTCTTTTAAGAAGCAATGGCATCACTCTATGGGGCAGTTCTATGCTGTCCTATAGGGTCGCTATGAGTCGGAATCAACTCAATGGCACTGGATTTTTACTGGGGCATCACTAGGGGGGTGCAAACCACACCAGGTGACACTGTCAGAGGAGGTGACACCAAAATGACTGTCTATAAAATTTTTGTGCAGTTTTTCAGCAGAAATTTATTATTTTTTATAAAAATATACCTGTAGTTACAACAATAAAAATGTTTTTGTAAGCCCAGCTTTCATGTGTCAGTGTACCTACAAGGCTAAATAAAACTCTATGGTAATTTACTTGAAAAGTCCGATGTGCTCCGGTCAGAGCTGTCATTATTATCCAATTATAATGATGCCTTGAATCACACAGTTTCATCTGCATGCGTTATAAGCAGGCGCTATTGTTTTTAAAAAAAAAAAAAAAATTTTATTGTCTTTGTTGCTGCTGGTTCTTTACAGTTACCGATTTTGCCAATTTTTCTGATGTTTTAGCAAAAATATTGTGGCAATTAGTGAGGGGAGAGTGACGCTATGAGTTAACTGCACTGGGTGACACCAACCCTAGTGATGCCACTGTTAAGAGGGGAACTTTACTGAAGACTGAATCTAAAAATATTTGCAAAAGAGGAGTCCATAGGAAGTGAAATTTTCAGTCACACATACAAACAGAGAAAAAAGCAAAATGGAGACTTCCAGAATAAGGTTTCAAATCTAATGACAAGTGTCCTGATAAAGATGGGAAATTTTCTCAGCATATTGCTCTCATTTTATTTTTAATTACAATAAGTTACAAGGTTAGTCCTGCTCTTTGGTTGCACTTTAATTATTCTTCCAATGCTGACTTTCTGTGTTATGATCCCTTTAACAAGCAGGATGAAATAGACATTTAATTAGCCAGATGTCACTCAATAAATCTTAAGTGTTATTCTCTGTGTTGGAAAACCAAATGCAGACCAGGAGAAAAAGGGCTTGGTTTTAAATTTATTAATTTGTTATAGTTTAGAGTTTTTATGATAATACTCTTGAAAGTAAAATCGAGAAAGCCTTTTAAAATGCGGGGTTCAAGAGTGTTTCCTTTGGGTCAGATGAGCGATACCATTAATGGAGAATTAAATCATTATAGTCTTTATCTTTCTATATATTCACCATTGACTTATTAGCTATAGTTTGTTCCTGACGCACCTGTTTCTTCTAATAAAGGAGACTGATTTCAGAAAAAGACTCAATGAGAATTGGTGGTAATTAGGAAGGAAAGGTGAGAGGTGGCAGGACACTTTATGTTTGAACAATCGCCATTGAAAATAGAACCTCGTTGAAGATAGAACTATAATTTTTATTCAGCCTCTGCCTGGGAGCCTTTACTTGGAGTATAGCTGAACTCTCCCCCAACCAAAGAGGTGAATTCTGAATACTTTAAACCAATCATAGTGGTCTCATTCAGTTTTCCAAGTGCTTGGTTGATACATGTTCATGTGAAAAAGTTCTGGCCAATGAGACATGAGGAAAAATCTACTTAGGGCTTCTGGGAACGTTTTTTTAATTACTGTTAAAAGGAAGAAAAGATAGGGTAGATGTGTGTAATGCCTCATAGAATTCTTGAAGCTGAACCAGACATCTTGGGGTTATGAGTTTGGGATGGAGCAGGGAGGAGGCACCCTAAAAAAGCAGCCAGTATTCTGGGGATCTGTGGATGGCAGAGCAGAAAATGAGAGCAACCTGTTTTTTTTTTTTTTTTAACATGTTATTGTTGAGTTACTGAACATACGTAGAATTGATATACCTCCAGACTTCTAGCTAATAGAGATGGAAGATGCTCTTATTTTATAAGAATTTTTGTCTGAGTTTTTTCTAGCTTTCAGGTGAAACACTCTAATTGATATGTCTCAACTTTTCTTTCTAAGATTTTCTGTGGCTGCTCCTCAATTTGAACTCATTCCCACCTTGATCCTATATTCTCTAAAATTCTCTTTCCTTGCTTCTCAGACCATCCCGTCTGGCATCTCATATTCTACTTGAAATCCTCCACAGAATTTCCTGTAGGGAGTCCCTTTTTCTGAATTTCTAGAGCAATGCTTCTCAAACTTTGATGTCCACAGCAGTTACTGGTAATCTTGAAAAAATGAAGGTTCTGATTTAGTAGGTCTGGAGTGGGGCCTGAGATTCTGCATTTCTAAAAAGCTCTCAGGAGTTGCAGTACTGTTGAACCATGGACCATACTTTGAGTGACTAAGGGCACTCCTAGCTATAACATTCATTTTGTACTCAGTCACACATAATTTTGCATGTTGTTTAACCTTTTTTGAGTCTATGTCTCATGTTTCCAACTAGATTTCAGACTTTTTGAGGTAGGGACCATGCCTTCTCCCCTCCCCCCCACACATTTTTTTTTTTTTTATTCTGTAACAGCGTACGACATAGTGCCTTACACAAAGTATATGTTAAGCAAATGAAGGAATGAATGAAAAGGAGATAAAGTTAATTGTAACAATGTTTTTGATAAAGAGGAATTTATTATCTCAAATGGCTGCTGAATTCAGTGAGATCAGTTGGTTCTGTCTCTGGTAATGGGCAAGTGCTACTACTAACAGCCACAGATAACCACAGATAACTAAAAATTCTGAACAAAATATAAAAAATAACTACCTGAAGGCATTAAAAAGTTATCAAAAGCAGACAAATACTGGAGGGTACCTGACGCTTGGAAGGAAGGAGTATCATTTGATGAGATTTTTTGCTTTTTTCCCTAGGGCAGGTCTCAGTTAGCCATACAGGTCCAAACATGCAAGTCCTATTTGAAATGAAACCCCACACAATTTGACTAGTTTAAAGAGGTAGAGGACAGACTTTGGAGGAACCATAGCCACTGCAAAATTAAGATGAAATCTTGTAGAGGAAAGAACCAGAGAGGCAGAGTCCAAAATTCTGTGTACAAACTGCCCAAATCTCTGGCTGATCCCAAATCATGTACAACTGGGGCAGATTCCAAACAGTCCAGTTACGGTTAAAGGAATTGAACTGATATTTGAGCTGCTACTCTGTCAGAAGAGATTTCCGTTTAACTGTTTTAACAACAAAAACATACACAATCAATACCCTTCAAAAGATTATACCTGAATCAAGTCTGTATATCATTCACAGTCTCAAGATACAGTCCAAAAGTACTTGACATACAAAAGAAACAAGAGAAGTTGACCATTTTTATGAAAAACAATCAACAGAGAATAAGTCTGATATAAGGCAGATGTTGGATCAACAGATAAGGATTTTAAAGAAGTAATAAGGAAAATATGCTCATTCATGAATTAAAAGGTAACAAATCTTAGCAGCAAAATATGACTATAAAAAAGAACCAGATAGATATTCTGGAACTGAAAAATACATTATCTGAAATTTAAAAATCCGTTGAATGGGTTTAACAGCAGAATGCAGATGATAGAAGAAAGAATATATTTTGAAAATAGATCATCCAAATTTAATGTATTGATTTGGCTTTATAGTTTCTAGGCTGAGTCTCAGAAACAGAGTTATGACTGGTCTGAAATACACTTGTGGAAGGCCTGTCTGTGGACATTACCATTTCAAACATCTCAGGAATCCACTATTGTTCTAGCCCAGTGGCCTTGAAACTCAGGGAAATTCAGAGATTTCATTGGCTGAAAATCATGAGTGAGCTCATAAAAGTCCCGCCAAGAAGGATTTTCTAGGTATCTGCTTGATGTCAGCCCAAGGTAGGGAAGCGCCAGAATGAATGACACCAACCTAATTAGATTGATTAGAATCTGATCAGTTCTGAGAATGCAGTTAACCAATACCACTGCTTGGTTAGTGTTATATCAATTCCAGAAAACAGAACTGTTTGATGTCACTGAAAGAAGAGGGCGAACTTGCTGTGTGCCGTGGAGTCAGTTACCACTTACTGTGACCCTATACAGTAGAACTGCCCCGTAGGGTTTCCTAGGCTGTAATGTTTACAGGAGCACTTAAAAGGCATCAAAAAATGGACAGATGACTGACAACCACCGTATTAATAATGGTTTCAGGCAAGAATTAAGAAAAAATGCTAAAACTAGTGGGTAAAAGTTTTATTACAAACAGCGTCAAAGTATCTCCTCAGAAGATATTAATTACAAAAGGGAAATGAGTTGTTTGACAATGGAGAAACCTGACAGACACTTAACTACTAATAACAATTAACATCTAAGAGTAGGACATAGAAATATTTTGTGCATCTTACTATTATACACTGGTAAGGATGAAATATGACTTCTGTGGTATTTCTTCCTAAAATTCATAACCTAAATCTATTCATGGGAAAACATCAGACAAACTCAAATTAAGGGCTGGTATACTTCTTGGAAACCCTGGTGGCGTATTGGTTAAGTGCTACAGCTACTAACCAAAATGTCAGTGGTTTGAATTCACCAGTGCTCCTTGGAAACTGTATGGGGCAGTTCTACTCTGTTCTGTAGGGTCGCTATGAGTCGGAATCGAGTCGATGGCAGTGGGGTTTTTTTTAGTATACTTCTTGAGTGTAAAGCTCACTGGAAGTCAAAGAAATGCTGAGAAACTGTAAGGAGACTAAAGAGATTTGGCCACTAAATGAAATGTATAATCCTGGGCCAGAAAAAAAAATAATAATTTTTTTCTTTCGCTGTCAATGACATTAGTGGAAAATTAGTGAAATTTGAATAGAGTGTGTAGATTATATAATAAAAAAGACCTGTTGCTGTTGAGTCGATTCCGACTCATAGTGACCCTGCAGGACAGAGTAGAACTGCCCCATAGGATTTCCAAGGAGCAGCTGATGGATCTGAACTTCAGACCTTTGGGTTAGCAGCTGTAGCTCTAGACCAGCTGTGCCACCAGGTCCCCAGATTAGATAATAGTACTGTATAAATGTTAAGTTTCTGATTTTGATAATTGGACTGTGTTTATGTAAAAGAATGTCTTGTTTTTAGGAAATACACATTGAAGTATTTGGTGGTAAAGAGGCATTGTGGCAATATAATCCTCCCTAGTTCAGGAAAATACATATATGTTGTAGGTACTAGGCACTTGTAAAGTAGTAGCTATTAGTAGTGATTCCACCTTTTTCCTAGCTTCATCTTCCCCCATCCTAATCTTCAAATTCTCTCCTTCTGTTTTATAACCAAAATAGCAAGGAGTAGTTATTATGGCCAGGGTTGGTGGGAAGAAGTGAGAGAAACACATTTCAATTCCATATGGTCTGACCATAAATCCTAGAAGAGGAGTTTTCAAACTTGTTTGCACATTGGAATCATCTGAGGGGTTTTAAAAAAAATGATAACAGGTCCATTACTAGGCATTATGTTTTAATTGGACTGGGCTATGATCTAGATTTTTAAAAGCTCTCCAGGTTATTTCAAAGTGCAGCCAAATTTGAAAACCACTACCTTGGAGTTAGCTTGTGATTTACATATGCAAAGAAAACATTGCGGCATGGAAATTGGGTCCCGGATTTATAAAATATTTAAATCCTAGATCAAATAAACCTGTAAAGGCAGGCATCTCTTGTTTTTGAGGAAGGCAAGCACAAAATGATTCTTAAACCTGGCCTGATGAGCAGGATCACATTGTTTGTTGTTGTTAGGTGCCGTCAAGTTGGTTCCGACTCATGGTATCCCCATGTACAACAGAACAAAACACTGCCGGCTCCTGTGCCATCCTCACAATCATTGCTATGTTTGATCCCATTGTTGCAGCCACTGTGTCAGTCCATCTCGTTGAAGGTCTTCCTCTTTTTTGGTGACCCTTTACTTTACCAAGCATGATGTCCTTCTCCAGGGACTGACTGGTCCCTTCTGATAATATGTCCAAAGTACCTGAGACAAAGTCTCACTGCCCTTGGTTCTAAGGAGCATTCTAGGTATACATCTTCCAAGACAGATTTGTTTGTTCTTCTGGCAGTCCATGGTGTATTCAATATTCTTCACCAGCACCGTCACTCAAAGGCATCAACTCTTCTTTGATCTTCATTATTCACTGTCCAGCTTTCAAATGCCTATGAGGTGATTGAAAATACCATGGCTTGGGTGAGGTGCACCTTAGTCCTAAAGTGACGTCTTTGCTTTTTAACGCTATAAAGAGGCCTTTGCAGCAGATTTGCACAACACAATGTATCATTTGATTTCTTGACTGCTGCTTCCATGGATGTTTACTGTGGATCCAAGTGAAGTGAAATCCTTAACAACTTTGATCTTTTCTCTGTTTATTATGATGTTGCTTACTGGTCCAGTTGTGAGGATTTTTGTTTTCTTTATGTTGAATTGTAATCCATACTGAAGGCTGTAGTCTTTGATCTTCATCAGTAAGTGCTTCAAGTCCTCTTCACTTTTAGCAAGCAAGGTTGTGTCCTCTGCGTATCACAAGTTGTTAATGTGTCTTCCTCCAATCCTGATGCAGCATTCTTCTTCATGTAGTCCATCTTCTCGGATTATTTGCTCATCATACAAATTGAATAAGTATGGTGAAAGCATACAACCCTGACGCACAGCTTTCCTGACTTGAAACCACACGGTATCTCCTTGTTCTGTTTGAATGACTGCTTCTTGTCTATGTACAGGTTTCGCATGAGGACATGAAGTGTTCTGAAGTTCTTATTCTTTGCAATATTATCCATAATTTATGGTCAATAAAACACAAGTAAACATCTTTCTGATACTCTCTGCCTTAAGCCAAGATCCATCTCACATCAGCAGTGATATCTGTCATTCTGCATCCTCTTCTGAATCCAGTTTGAATTCCTGGCAGTTCTCTGTTGTACTACTACAACTGTTTTTGAATTATCTCAGCAAAACTATTTGCCTGTGATATTAATGATATTGTTCAATAATTTTTGCAATTCTGTTGGATCACCTTTCATTGGAATGGGCATGAATATGGATCTCTTCCATTTGGTTGGCCAGGTAGCTGTCTTCCAAATTTCTTGGCATAGACGAGTGAACACTTCTGACATTGCATTTGTTTGTTGAAACATCTCAGTCGGTATTCCATCAATTCATGGAGCCTTGTTTCTCACCAATGCCTTCAGTGCATCTTGGTCTTCTTCCTTCAGTTCTATCAGTTCTTGATTATATGCTACCTCCTATAATGGTTAAACATTGACCTTTTTTTTGGTACAGTGACTTTGTGTATTCCTTCCGTCTTCTTTTGTTGCTTCCTGCGTCATTCAGTATCTTGCCCATAGAATCCTCAGTGTTGCAACCAGAGGCTTGAATTTTTTCTTCAGTTCTTTCAGCTTAAGAAATGCTGAGTGTGTTCTTCCTTTTTGGTTGTCTAACTCCAGGTCCCTGCACATTTCATTATAATGCATTGCTTTGTCTTCTTGAGCTACCCTTTGAAACCTTCTGTTTAGCTCTTTTATGTCATCATTTTCGAAGGGGTGGGGGTGGAGGATGGGGCAAGGCCTGATGGCTCAGTGTGTGTGGGGGGTTTCTTCCAGCTGATCCTGCTCACCAAGGGTGGGGGATGATATGTGTGTGTGATACCATGAATTATGGCACTGGGTGGCACCAACCCTAATGACACCACTGTTTTGAGAAACTCTTCCATGGGGGAACCATAGATCTACTTCAGAAAGTCTTCAAGTTTGCAGTTGTGTCCAAAATTTTGTGCGTGTGCCCATGTACATTTTTCTAGGATGAGAGGCCTTATCTGTTCATCGGATTCTCAAAGGGATCAGTGACGCACTGCTTTTGATAGATAATTTGAGTGTCGTGCAATATGTAAAGAGTTAACAATCTAATAGGGAATTGGGAGAAAATAAAAAAAGGTAATAAGCCATGATCTAAATGTAGTCATAGATACAAAATACCGAGGGGCTGAAAGAGGAATAAAATTAATTCAGTACTGACTGGATTACAGGTTCCACACAGGCTGCTTTACATATGCTGTCACATATTATTCTCACAACAACCCAATGTGGCAGGGTTTATTTTCCTCCTTTATAGATAAGGCTAAGTCATTTGCTCAAGGGCAATTATTGAAGTCTGTTTTATTCTATCTCAGTGGTTCTCAAAATGTGGCCATAGGCCCCTGGGACTCCCCAGGACCCTTTCAGGGGGTTTGTGAAGTCAAAATTATTTCAAAATAATACTAAGATGTTATTTTCTTCTTTCACTGTATTGACATTTGCAGTGATGGGGCAAAAGCGATGGTGAGGGAAACTGTGGGTATCTCAGCACAAATTAACACAGTGCCAGCCTGGTGGTATAGTGGTTAAATGCTGCAGTTGCTAACCAAAAGGTCAGCAGTTCAAATCCACGAGACGCTCCTTGGAAACTCAATGGGACAAGTTCTACTCTGTCCTGTAGAGTTGCTATGAGTCGGAATCGACTCAACGGCAGTGGGTCTGGTTTTTTTTTTTACCCATCTATACCAGAAAATATTGTATCCTTCACTGCCATACACTCATAGTGAAACAAGTGCCAGTGCCAGTTTTGCTTAAGAATGCCCTTGGCTAAGCAGTAAAAATTATTAACTTTATTAAATCTTGACTCTAGAGTATGTATCTTTTTTATTATTATTATTGTCGTCATTGAGAATATGACAGCAAAACATACACTAATTCAGGAGTTTCTTCACGTACAATTCAGTAACATTGATTACATTCTTTGAATTGTACAACCATTCTCACCTCCTGAGTTGTTTCTCCCCTATATTCTGTGTTTGGAATGAGAAGTTCATACAAAGCACTTTTGTGAAATACTGAAGTACAGTGGTCATCTTAAGGAAAAAGCATTTGTGTAGTTTTTTTTTTTTTTTTTATTGTGCTTTAAGTGAAAGTTTACGGTTCAGGTTAGCTTCTCACACACGTTGTTATGTGACCGTAGTTACTCTGCCTATAATGTGACAGCACACTCCTTTCCACCCTGTATTTGCCGTGTCCATTCAACCAGCTCCTGTCCTTCTCTGCCTTCTCATCTCATCTCTGGACTAGAGCTGCGTGTTTAGTCTCATATATCTACTTGAGCTAAGAAGCATACTCTTCACGAGTATCATTTTATGCCTTAGAGTCCGGTCTAATCTTTGTCTGAAGAGTTGGCTTTGGGAATGATTTTAGTTTTGGGCTAACACAGAATCCAGGGGCCATGTCTTCTGGGGTTCCTCCAGTTGCAGTGAGACCCCTAAGTCTGGTCTTTTTTTCTAGAATTTGAGTTCTGCACCCCACTTTTCTTCTGTTCCATTAGGGATTCTTTGTTGTGTTCCCTGTCAAGGTGGTCATTGGTGGTAGCTGGCTACCATCTAGCTCTCCTGGTCATAGGCTGGTGGAGTCTCTGGCTTATGTGGCCATTTCTATCTCTTGGGCTCATATTTTCCTTGTGTCTTTGGTGTTCTTCATTCTTCTTTGCTCCAGGTGAGTTGGGACCAATTGATGCATCTTAGATGACCACTTGCTAGCTTTTAAGACCCCAGACACCACTCATCAAAGTTGGGTGCAGAACATTTTCTTAATAAACTTTGTTATGCCAATTGACCTAGGCGTCCCCTGAAACTATGGCTCACAGACCCCCACCCCTGCTTCTCTGTCCCTCAAAGTGTTTGGTTGTACTCAGGAAACTTCTTAGATTTTGGTTTAGTCCAGTTGTGCTGACTTCCCCTGTATTGTGTGTTGTCCTTCCTTTCACCTAAGCTAATTCTTGTCTACTATCTAGTTAGTGAATACCCCTCACCCTCCCCTCCTCACCCTCATAACTATCAAAGAATGTTTTCTTCTGTGTTTAAACCTTTTCTTGAGTTCTTATAATAGTGGTCTTGTACAGTATTTGTCATTTTGTTCAGTTGTTTTTTTGTGAGCTAAGTTAGCTGTGTTTTTTGTGGCACATCATTTTTACTGGAAGAAATGACTAACAGATAAACTATGATTATTCAGACATGGGTTTAGACATTTTCTCAAAAATGAATTATTGCTTCAAATAAAACAGCTAACAGTATTTGTTGCCAATGATAAAACTCAAGCTTTCAAGTAAAAATTATAATTTTGAAAAACTATATTTTCCACCGTAAACTTGACAGCTTCTCAATAGTTGAAGACTTTTATGATGAGATAGGTGGTGATATTAATGCGATTTTTTAATATTGTATAATCAAATATGGCAACATTTGGAAGATCTGCATAATTAATATTTTCCAAATGGCCAATGCATGATTATTACAAAATTATGCATGGGTGAAAAGATTTATTCAAAGTACAAAGTAGAACAATAATTTCATGTAACCACAAAGTATGAAAAGTTACTTAATATTGCTTCATATTCCATATTGCAACTAAATTTAAGAAACTACTAACTTTAGAGGAAACCCTGGTGGCGTAGTGGTTAAGTGCTACGGCTACTACCCAAGAGGTCGGCAGTTTGAATCCGCCAGGCACTCCTTGGAAACTCTGTGGGACAGTTCTACTCTGTCCTGTAGGTCGCTATGAGTCGGAATCGACTCAACGGTAGTGGGTTTGGTGGGGACTGCCTCCAGATACTCTTTCCTTTTCCAACTACATATCATGTGATGCCAGGCTTCTGCCATGTCAACCAAAATGATATATTGCAACATATTGAGTACAGAAGCAGATATGAGAATCCAGCTGCCTGTTCTCGAAGAAGCCAGACATTAAAGAGATTTACAGAATGTAAAACAATACTGCTGTATTCACTGTTTTTTTTGGGAGGTGTGGAAAAAAAGAAAAAAATAGCTGTTTTTAATTAAAATGTTATTTATGCCAATATGTAATGAGTTTGTTGATTTTAAAATGAATTAATAAATTTTTCTTTCAGGTTTTCTAACATGGTAAAATATTTTTAAAAAATTTTTTGTTGAACTTAAGATGAAGGTTTTCAGAATAAACTAGCTTCTCATTAAACAGTATATATATTGTTTTATGACATTGGTTAACAACCCCACGACATGTCAGCACTCTCCCTTCTTGACCCTGGGTTCCGTATTACCAGCTTTGCTGTCCCCTCCTGCCTTCTAGTCCTTGCCCCTGGGCTGGTGTGCCCGTTTAGTCTCGTTTTGTTTTATGGGCCTGTCTAATGTTTGGCTGAAGAGTGAACCTCAGGAGTGACTTCATTAGTGAGCTAAAAGGGTGTCCAGAGGCCATAGTTTCAGGTTTCTCCAGTCTCTGTCAGGCCAGTAAATCTGGTCTTTTTTTGTGTTAGAGTTTTGTTCTGCATTGTTTTCCAGCCCTGTCCAGGACCCTCTGTTGTGATCCCTATCAAAGCAGTCAGTGGTGGTAGCCAGGCATCATCTAGTTGTACTGGACTCAGTCTGGTGGATAATATGGTAAAATATTGACAGGTATAATCCATATGAATAAATAAAACCTCTTTGGGATCTTCAGTAAGATTTAAGAGTGTGATGGGATTCTGAGACTATATGGGTCTATCAACATTCATGGGAAACCAAAAAAAAAAAAAACTTAAACCCATTGCTGTCAAGTCGATTCCGACTCATAGCAGCCCTATAGGACAGAGTAGAACCACCCCGTAGAGTTTCCAGGAGTGCCTGGTAAATTTGAACTGCCGACCTATTGGTTAGCAACCGTAGCACTTAACCACTACACCACCAGGGTTTCCATTCACCTGGGAGGAGTGGGAAGAACTTCTCAGTGTTTGATAGTGTACTTATGAATTGGCTTCAGTTTAACTATTGAAGGTTGGAGCTGGGTGCATGTGAGGACAGGCAGAGGGATCAGTGTGAGCTGAAGCCCAGATATGTGAAAGCTGAAGAATATCTAGGAAACAATGGATAGTCCATTTCATTTCAGCAAGTATCTGCAGAATGCCTTTTGTGTGACAGGCTTGAGCTGTGTGTGGAGTGCTGTGGAGTAAGACGTAGTCTCTGCCCTGAAGGATTACAGTTCATATCGGTGAGGGAATTGAATTTTGAGTGGGGAATCAGTGGATACACCAGGCCTGACCTCAGTATTATTTCCTGAGGTGCTTTCTTTTTTAGAACACCAATTTGCTTAATTTTATAATAATTCCTCATTTATTATTCTATGCAACAACTTATATTTAATTAACTAGAATGTCTCTAGGCTTTATTATCCAGGCAATCTTTAGCAGCAACCTCAGTTTTTCTTTATAGGCACCTTTTTCTTTTTGCAGCAGTTTTACACAGAAGCAGGTGAAATCCTTCAGCTGATATATGAGTAAGTTATGTCCATAAAATTAATGGGAGTTGAATATGTGCACCAGGGGAAGGATATACTTCAAAAAGTCAGTTTATGCAGTGTTCCGTGTTACATTCTCATTGCAGGGTTTCTATTTCAATTATATTTAATGAATTGTATTAGATGCCCCTGTCTCTAAGGTTAGTGACATTAAATATGCTTCTAGTTCTCTTTCTTGTCTTGAGCTGTCCAAAGCAATCTTTTAGAAGTGGAATTAACCTCACTGCCTGTAATGTTTAGACAAACTTAATGGTTTCCAATATAGTTCAGTGCCAAAGTCTGCACAGCAATAAAATATGATTAAGAGCCTAATAAAGGAGAAATAACAGATACCGTGTAAAACACATGAGTTTAAGAGATAATAAATGACACGTTATTCGTTGAAAGAGCATTCCTGATTAGAAAAATAAACAGAACAATTGTAGACAAGCATGGATATTTAGGGAAGGAAATGGGCCCTTTCTCCCAGGAATCCTTTGGTGGGTTTTGCACACTTTGTCAATAAAATGTGGTTTCATTAAGGATTGTTCGTCTCCTCACTGATAAATCAGATTCACCCAGAAACCCCAGAACAACATGATGGCAAGCATAAACCACACATTTATGTTATTGTCTACTTATTAGCTTTTGGATGTAATCTGACCCTCTGTTGGCTAGGCTGTCTCAAACTTTCTAACAGGCTCAGGAGCTGCCTGGGGCTTTCACTCCACAAGGAGCCGATGAATCTGGTCATCTTTGTGGTTGTTGTTGTTATTCTTAATAATCTTTCTTAACTTCTTCCAAGAAACACCTAATAAGTGCCCCGACTCTCCATCAGCATCACTGGCATTATTATTACAGGAAACTTTCACTGTCCCCTTGCTGTTCTGCTTCTAGTGACGTTGATAGGACCTTGGAGAGGACTGATGTAATGCTTTAGCACATCAAGAGGGTTCCTTGGATTGAGCGTCTATATGACTGACTCCACGGCACTGGGGTTTAATCTGAGTATTTGCTGTTGAGGGGTGGATATGGGAAAACCACAGGAGGCAGTCAACACAGCTTTACTTGATGGTTTTGTGCTTAGCGTTTTCTGCTGTTAAAGTCTCCTCCTTTTGAATGCTTATAATCTAGGACTGTGCATGGGGAGCTTTACAGGATTCTCCCATTTACAACTCTTTGAGGGAAATACTGTGATTGTTATCTTTTCCTTTTAAATATAAGAAAATTGAGATTGGGAGAAGCTAACAAATTGGGATGAAATTGCACAGGATTTGAATGCAGATGGATTTGACTTCTAGCTTGGGCATTTGGTGACTTACTACTTCATGGTACTAGGGGTGGGGTGGGGATTAAATCAGCACTAAGAAGGTTTAAGAAGGTTTACGGGGTCAGTGGTGATTCAGTGGTAAATTCTCACCTTCCGTGTGGGAGAGGTTTGATTACCAACTAATGCATCTAAGGTCCAGTCACCACCCATCTGTCAGTGGAGGTTTGCATGTTGCTATGATGCTGAACAAGTTTCAGTGGAGCTTCCAGACTAAGAAGGACTAGGAAGAAAGGCTTGGTGATCTACTTCTGAAAAATCAGCCAGTGAAAACCCTATGGATTATAACAGATCAGTCTGCAACTGATCATAGTGATGACATAGACTGGGCAGCATTTAGTTTTGTTGTGCATGGGTTTCCATAAGTTGGAGGCTGACCTCAATGGCACCTAACCACAAGAAGGCCTGTATCATTCACTGTGATTTGCTGTTTATGGTCATCCTCCAGCAAGGCCAGTTCTCATCAGCTTTAATACTATGTATGCTTCCCAGCCATTCACTGCAGAAGTTGATAGCTGTGATTAGATTTCTACATATGCTTGTGTATGTACATCCTATGCTAAGGAATTTGCCTCAAAGTCTTGTTGCAAGTAGAATAAATATAAATGACAAATAAATAAATGAGGAGCAACATGCAATGTCCAGAGTTTTCAACCCATCCTTTGTATGATAACATTTCTTATTTTCAAGTTTTTAGAAGCACTGTGGCTCAGGCTCAGACATTGGATAGACCTCAGTTGTAATCACAGCTCTGTCCTTAATGCTGCATGATATGGACAGGTAGCTTAACCTCTTTGAGGGTCATTGTGGGATTACATGAACTACTGCGTTAAACCTTTAGCACCATGCTGTCACAGAGTATGCACTGAATGGTTCTATTTATTGTTAGTTTTTACTTTCAGCCACCAAGTAGCAATCATTCTAGTTTTTGGAAAAGGTCATTCATGCCTTCATTCATTTGGCAGACGTGGTAGCAATCATTAACAGTCACTTTCCTTAAAGATCTTTTGCTTTAGTGATCTACTGAATACATACACTATTATTTTCAGTAAAAAATAGATTTAAGAGATTGACCCTGTGCACAGTGAGTGACATTTTGGTTTTCCTCACTCATACCAACATAGTATTAATAGAAATCCTTAGCCAAAAGATGGAAACCAAGATGATTTCTCATGAATTATATATTTGCTGTCTAACAGTCTCCTTTGAAAAGGTGTTTCACTTCTGAGGGTCTGCTAGCTGAAGTATTACTGTGCTGCTCTGGATACAGAATGTGGGTACCTTTGGTCCCTGTAAGGAGTAGTGACAGGCAAAACTTGCAGATTCCAAGCAGACTGTTAGGGCAGTGTCTAGCACACACTGCTGTTCCCTTTCCTTTAATCCTCCATTCTCTGTCCGAGATTCCTCATGGAGACTATAGGTTTTCCAGTCAAATTTAGTATTTTAGTACTTAATTTTATTTTGGGCTGTAACTTCCTTTTCCTGACACCTTAGAAGGCACCCTTGATCTCCAATATTTCTTGGTACCAATGTTTCTGAGGACATACTTTCTTCAGTTACAACAGGAAGACTTTATAGGGAAGGGTCCAAGCTACCTGCAAGTGTTTCTCTAACATTGCACAGAACAGAACCAGCTCCCAGACTGGATGCTGAGGCATTGCATGGGCTGAGGAGGTGGAAGCTTAATTTTAACTTGAAAGTTCAGGTTTGGGCTTGAGGTTTTTTTTTTTTTTTGGCGGGGGGAAGGGTATAGATCAATAGGTTTTGGCACAGCGGTGCCCAAATGATGACAGAAATGGTGATGGGGAAGGAAATCTACACATCAACATATTCTAAGATCTGAAGGTGCTAGAATAAAGAGAAGAGAAAGTAAAAGAAATGGAATCTACATGCAAAGTATAAACGCCGACAGCGCTGGGTTTGGTTTTGGTTTATTAAGATACAGTAAAATGTAAGAAAGAACTTGTAATGGAAACAGACTGAGAAGCATTATTTTAAAACAATCTGCCTCCCTGCTACCTTTTTTTTTTTTTTCAATAAACCCAGTCGAAATATCCTTGAGTAAATCCCAGGTTGATTGCATATGGAAAAGTTGATATAAAAGGAAAGTCCTGTGATAAGGACAAGCAATTAATGATGTCATTTCTTTATAGTTCAAATAGCATTTTTTTAAAAATAATTTTCATTGTGCTTTAAGTGAAAGTTTACAAATCAAGTCTGCCTCTCACATAAAAACTTATATATACCTTACTACATACTCCCAATTACTCTCCCCCTAGTAAGACAGCCCACTCCCTCCTTCCAGTCTCTTTTTTTGTGACCATTTTTTCAGCTTCTAACCCCCTCTACCCTCCCATCTCCCCTCCAGACAGGAGATGCCAACATAGTCTCAAGTGTCCACCTGGTGCAAGTAGCTCGCTCCTCATCAGCATCCCTCTGCAACCCATTGTCCAGCCCAGTCCATGTCTGACAAGTTAGCTTCGGGAATGGTTCCTGTCCTGGGCCAACAGAAGGTTTGGGGACCATGACCGCCAGGGTCCTTCTAGTCTCAGTCAGACCATTAAGTCTGGTCTTTTTATAAGAATTTGGGGTCTACATCCCACTGTTCTCCTGCTCCCTCAGGGGTTCTCTGTTGTGTTCCCTGTCAGGGCAGTCATCGGTTGTGGCCAGGCACTATCTAGTTCTTCAGGTCTCAGGATGATGTAGTCTCTGGTTCATGTAGACCTTTCTGAATCTTGGGCTCATAATTACCTTGTGTCCTTGGTGTTCTTCATTCTCCTTTGATCCAGGTGGGTTGAGACTCATGGCCGCTTGCTAGCGTTTAAGACCCCAGACGCCACTCTTCAAAGTGGGATGCAGAATGTTTTGTCAATAGATTTTATTATGCCAATTGACTTAGATGTCCCCTGAAACCATGGTCCCCAAACCCCCGCCCCTGCTTCACTGACCTTCAAAGCATTCAGTTTATTCAGGAAACTTCTTTGGTTTTGGTTTAGTCAGGTTGTGGTGACCTCCCCTGTATTGAGAGTTGTCCTTCCCTTCACCTAAAGTAGTTCTTATCTACTATCTAATTAGTAAATACCCCTTTCCCACTCTTCCTCCCTACCCCCTCTCATAACCACAAAAGAATTTGTTCGTCTCAGTTTAAACTGTGTCTCAAGATCTTATAATAGTGGTCTTACACAATATTTGTCCTTTTGCAACTGACTAATTTCACCCAGCATAATGCCTTCCAGATTCCTCCATGTTATGAAATGTTTCACAGATTCATCACTGTTCTTTATCGATGGGTACTATTCCATTGTGTGAATATACCATAATTTATCCATTCATCCATGGATGGGCACCTTGGTTGCATCCAGCTTTTTGCTATTGTAAACAGTGCTGCAATGAACATGGGTGTGCATATGTCTGTTCGTGTAGAGGCTCTTATTTCTCTAGGATATATTCCAAGGAGTGGGATTGCTAGATCGTATGGTAGTTCTATTTCTGGCTTTTGAAGGAAGCGCCATATCGATTTTCAAAGTGATTGTACTATTTTACATTCCCACCAGCAGTGTGTAAGTGTTCCAGTCTTTCCACGGCCTCTCCAACATTTGTTTTGTGTTTTTTGGATTAATGCCAGACTTGTTGGAGTAAGATGAAATCTCATTGTAGTTTTGATTTGCATTCCTCTAATGGCTAATGATTGTGAGCATTTCCTCATGTATCTAAAAAAAAAAAAAAAAAATTGTGCTTTAGGTGAAGGTTTACAGAGCAAAATAGTTTCCCACGCAACGATTTGTACACAGAATGTTCTAAGACATTGGTCACAGTCCCATCAATGTGTCAGCACTCTCCTCATTTACTCCTTGGGTTCCCCGTTATCTTTCATCTGTTTTTCCCACCCCTTCCTGCCTTCTTGTCTTTCCTTTTGGGCAGATTTTGCCCTTTTGGTCTCATATAATTAACTGTCCTAAGGAGCTCGTTCCTCTCGGGTGTTATTATTTTGTACACCTAATGTTTGGCTGAAAGATAGTCTCCAGAAATGGCTTTGGTTCCATGCTAGAAGGCTGTCTTAGGGCCATAGTCTTGGGGGTTCCTCCGGTCTCTGTCCAACCATGAGTCTGGTCTTTTTCACGGATTTGGTTTTTGTTCTACAGTTTTCTCCCACTCTGCCCGGAACCCTCTATTGTGATCCCAGTCGAAGGAGTTGATAATGGTAGCTGGGTATCTTCTAGTTCTTCTGGTCACAGTCATGTAGGCTGTGGTTCATGTGGTCCGTTAGTCCTTTAGACTAATTGCTTTCTTGAGTCTTGAGTTTTCTCCACTCTCCTTTGGCTGAGATGAGACCAATGGTTGTATCTTTTATCACCACTTACAAGTTTTTAAGACCCCAGACGCTATTCATAAAATAGGATGTAGAAGATTGTCTTTATGAACTATGTTATGGCAATTGACATAGATGTCCCCTGAGTTTATGGTCCTCAGCCTTCAAGCCTAGTAACTTAGCGCTGTCAAGTGTTTGGTTATGTCTAGGAAGTTTCCGTGACTATACTCCGGGTGTGTTGTATTGTCTATGTTAATATACATGCAGCATCTACAAGTGTGTATGTAGTAATATCTGCAACCCAACCTATATCTGCAGGTGGGAGTGTTGTGTCTTTAAAAATGGCACACCCTAGATTCAGTTCCTCACAGAAAAGTACAGTAGGTATTGCTTAGTTTGCCAGTCAGTAAAAATGTTGCTTCAAAATTTGGAACAGTTTACTCTTATTATAGGCAACCACAGGTATTTTGATAAAACAATACCATGTTGAACATTTATTGAGATTTGAGGTCCATTGTGATAGTGTAAATAAAGGACAGACAAATCAGTTCAGAGAATATAAAAATACTGTTTACATAGCATCATTTCAGTTACAATGTCTATGCTAAAGCCTGTTTGGCAATTTTATTTTTACGTTGCAGTTATAGCAGGAGGTAAAATTTAAACCTACCGGTATGTCTCCCTCCCCAGGGATGTGATACACAGAAATGGACTCCAATATAGGTCGTGTATCAAGGAAATTATTTGTTACATTTTATCAAGGCTTGCATTCAGAATTTTGGGGTCTCCTCAGCCATATTTTGTGTGTGTGTGTGTGTGTGTGTGTAAATACGCAGCTTTGACTTTTGTATGGAGTCTGCTGCATTTCTACCACGTTCTGAATAACACCCTCTCACGTGTTTTTACTTTTGTTCCTCTTTAGCCTTGCAATCAGTAATATTCATTATCATCATCATTGTGATTATTATTTTAATCATCTTCCTCTAAAAACTGCTGAGATGCTGGATCTGAGATTCATGTAAGAGAGCGTCATGTTCTAGTATTTTGGAAAGATGTTTAATTAAAAACCAGAGGCTTTTAAGCTTAGTCTGGTCTGTTCAATTAATCTTTTGGCCTTGGCATAAAATCCTGAAAATAAAAGCATGCTAGCTACTTTTCGTTCATAGGTTTTTACTTATTTGAATTGTAGATTTAAGATATTATCAAACATTTGTTACATTTCTTTAAACTTTGACATTCTGAAAGCTTTCCTGCACTGTGAAGTAAAATCAGCCTGACCACGCACGCATGTTATGAAGACTGCTTTTTTTCCCTCAGACGGACACGTTTGAAAAGTTTTAATGAAAAAAACAAGAGATTAAATACAGCGATTTACTTCAAAGGCAGCCTTTATATGGCTGCTTCTGTTTTGCCAAGTAGGAAAAATTAGTCTTACATTCAGGACCACCATTCCCATTTGCAGGGGATGATCGGGGTTGAAATTCAACCAGTGATCTAGCTTGTGGGAAGGGGCTCCTTTTTTCACTTGGCCTATCCAGTCAAGTGACTTTTTCTGATTCCTACAAAAGTCACTGCATGTGCAAGCAGTAGCTCTGAATATGATACTTTTCAAAGTAATTTTTAAAAAAATTTTAATAAGGTAAGAATTGTCCCTTATTTATCATTTTAAACAAATCCAACAATGAAGTCACTGCTAAGTAAGGCAACCATGGTGGAAAGTCCATGTATTTCTGGAAGCATTAAAATGTTTCTGTTCCTACATATATTTTTTTTTTTTTCTCTCTCTCTCTCTTCCTCTCTCTGCATATAAACAGAGAAAATTTCCAGTTTGGAAATTTAATGATGTATTATATTGATATCCCAGATCAACAATAACATTTCTGTTATATGTTCCCACTGTAAAAAATTAATCCTAGCAATTGTTAGGTAGTTATCCATAGTCACTGAGTTTAGAAAATAATTTTTCTAGAAAAAATTGCTGATGTCAGAAGAATGAAAATTAAACTTGTTCACCTGGAATCTAGAGTTAAAGTATTTGTAATGTTAATTTGCATAATCTATTCACTGTTTGGAAACCCTGGTGGCATAGTGGTTAAGTGCTATGGCTGTTAACCAAAAGGTCAGCAGTTCGAATCTGCCAGACGCTCCTTGGAAACTCTATGGGGCAGTTCTACTCTGTCCTGTAGGGTCGCTATGAGTCGGAATCGATTTGACGGCAGTGGGTTTATTCTCTGTTTTGATCAGAAAGAGACAATGGTAAGTAAACAGATTGATGTCAGGGAATTTTGAAAATCAGCATTCAGACTCTGCTATGGTTGGAGATCATAAAACTGATCCAGAAAACCTAGGCACTTTTGAGAATGAAAAGGAGAATTGTGTTGGGACAACAGGTGTTAACTAAGACTGTCTTGAGCAAATTGGAATGTGCGATGACTCTGGTTATAGATCACAGAATAATCCGTTTAATAATCTGAATTAATACTACGCTTAATAATTTCCTAAATGCTCACTGAACACTTTATGGTGTGCAAGTATACATCAGTGTGTATACTAAAATAAACCAACTACAGATTCTGGCTTGAAGGAGCTTACAATCTAGTAGGACATAAAAGACAGGTATATACAGCCTGGTTTGGCTCCTTTAAGATGCTGCTTCTGCCTGATGATACATGTCAGGACACAGAGAAATAAAAAGTTCACAGACTGAAGCGCTGAACCGCTTTGATTCCTATGCCTGAACCTCTGTCCTCACTGTGTTGTCTTAACCACCTTTGTTCTGACCTCCCACCTAGTCTCTCACACCTCTGCTTTCTCCTTCGCCCCACTTCCTGGCTTTGCTTCCATCCTTCCCCGCCCTCATCCAGCTTGCTGACTTTACCCTCCTCTCCTGTTCTTTCCCTCCTCACGCTCAACAAGACTGTTTCCCCTCTGCCTCTCTCCTCCAACCTTTCTGGAAACATGGAAGCTTATTACATGTTTTATGGATTTACAGCATAGATTAATTTTATTTGAATATGTAATACTGATTTGTTAGTGTGTAGTAGATTGTTTACTAGTCAATTTTCTCTTCAGTGATATACTTAAGGTTTTCAAACCGTGGCTACAACTTATTTTGCGTTTTATCATGTATTATAATTTTACTTTAAAATTGCGCGATGCATGTAGAGTTCTCTTCAGTTTTAACTTATTTTTATGTTGTCTCTCCCTGGCAAAAGTAGTGATCCTTTTTATTGTATTCTGCCTAATAGAGCAGAAAACAATAATAAAACAAACCAATTAAAAAGGAGATAAGTTATAAACTTCTCACTGAGCTGATAATACTCTGCCTACTGAAGAATATTCCTTGAATCTATTTCCATGAGACTCTTAAAATATTAGATAATCATAATTTATTTCTTAGCATAGAACATTTGGAAGATGGTGATTATAATTAAGAGAAAGAGACCTAATTGCAGAAAGTCCAATATGAAATCCAGTGATGACTGATTCTACATTGCCCCAAGGGAAGCAGACATTTAGCCATTATCTCTTTCATCTGATCAATACAGACATTCAAACTGGGTAATTTAGGCCCCAAATAAAGATCCCTCAGAGCATCTCTAGAGGGCCCACTTATGAACTCGATTCCATTCAAAGAGTTTGAAATTTCAAAAGAGAGAACAGAATTAATATTCGGGAAAATATGAAGTCTTCAGTATTTAACAACAGTCAATTCTTCCCTGTTTATTGTGTGCCCAGCAGTGAAGAGTGCTAGAGTTTTAATAGCAAATAAAATAGCCTTTGTTATTTGAAGTAGCCTTTGGATACCCTGGTGGCATAGTGGTTAGGAGCTCAGCTGCTAACCAAAAGGTTGGTAGTTCAAATCTATCAGGCATTCCTTGGAAACCCTGTGGGGGCAGTTCTTCTCTGTCTTATAGGGTTGCCGTGAGTTGGAATTGACTCAGTGACAGCGGGCTTGTTTTTTTTTTTTTTTGGCTACCTTCAAGGATTTGTACTGTAGCAGGGAAGAAAGAAAGTAAACATGAAATTTCACCAACATGAAATTATGAGTTTGGTGATTGTTTCTAAGGAGAAGTGCATGATTGCATGGGAGCTATGTAGATGAATCATAAACTGAGACACTCAGGTTTGGAAAGGGCATTTGCCTCTATTCATTACAGGTGCCAAAAAGGTTCTCGGGGGTGGGGGTAGGTGTGTTTCAACAGGTGGAGCTAGTATGGGCAGGAGGGCAGAGGGCATGGGCAAAGAAAGGAGGGAAGTACGCTTTAAAGCATTGCCTGGTTGGAACATGGACTGGCGGCATATTGAGACTGCGCTTGAAAACCTGGTTCAAGAGCGAATGCTTGAATTGATAGGTAACAGGGCTACTGAAGGTTTTTTAGCAGAGAAATGATTTCAGAACTGCAGTTAAAGGAAAATCTATCTGGCAGCAGTGAACTCAGTGGTTTGGAACAAGGGGAAGAATTTGGAGGGTTTTGCAGTGGTTCAAGGGAGAGGTAATGAGGCTGAACTGGGATGGTGATGGGGGGGATGCTGCGGAGGAGGGTCACAGGCAAGAGGCTCGGCAGAAAGAGTGTCCAAAGGGCCTGAATATTGGAGATTGAAAACAAGGGATCAAAGTTGGCATTATGATTTTGAGCTTAAGTGACTGAGAGAAAAATGCCAACAGTAATAGAGAAAAATTAGATGGAGAAAGTTGATTTGGAGTAGTGAGAGCAGAAAGGGAGGGACTGGTAGAAATGATGACTTTGATTTTAAAACGTTGACTTGGCGGTTCCAGTGTGACGTTCTGATGGAGGTGGATGGAGGGAGAAGAGCTAAAAAGAGGTTTACTTATCCCCGTCTTAGTTCATTAAAACTCACCTATCTTGTATATTGGAAAGCCTGGTGGTGTAGTGGTTAAGTGTTACGACTGCTAACCAAAGGGTCGGCAGTTCGAATCCTCCAGGCACTCCTTGGAAACTCTGTGGGGCAGTTCTAATCTGTCCTATAGGGTCCCTATGAGTTGAGATTGACTCGATGGCACTGGGTTATCTTGTATATTTGGTAAGTTTATGTATGACGATGGAGAAAAAAGGTGCATAGTGACTGCGTTATCCTTTCAAGGAAAAATTACCAGGGTTTTGTGATTATGTTGCCTTAACTTAAGAGTGACCCTAAAGGTAGGAGTTTCAGGAAAATTAGCAGGGGCATATGTTTTTGAGCAAAGCCATTTTCTTTTTCTTAAATGATTCTTAATGAATAGGAAGTAAGATCAAAGTCCAGCTTTATAACCAGAGTCAAATCACTTAGCCCAACTATGATCATTTTTGTCTCTTTTATATTCTAAATTATCTTCTTATTTCTACCTATTTTAAGTTATCTTCCTATTTATACTATCCACCTGATGTGACTAAAAAAGAAGCAATATTGGATTAAGCTCTTTGGATGTTTCTCAATGAAATGGGGGTGATAATAATTTGTTGTTGCTGTTAGTTAGCTGCCATCTAGTCAGCCCCCGACTCACGGCGACCATGTATTATAGAGTAGAACTGCTCCATAGGGTTTTCTTGGCTGTAATCTTTACAGAAGCAGACCGCCAGGGCTTTCTTCCATGGTGCTGCTGGGTGGGTTTGAACCACCAACCTTTCAGTTAGCAGCTAGTCACAAATTGCTCGCACCAATTATATAAATAATAATAATACTATATAAGCACAGTGACTATCTCCCTTTTGTTTGTCCCACTATGCCCCGAGGTCCTTAAGAGGAAGGACCACGTCTTACTCACTTTTGTATTTCTAATCACTGGTAAACTGTCTGGCGCACAGTGGGCATAAGTTCATGGCCCTTGAAAACAGAATCATGAAAAGCAAAAGTGGAAGAACCTGGAGGAACCATGCAGTCCCTCCCCTTTGCTGTCAAATGAAGAAATGAAACTCAAAGAGTTGGTCAGCTTACCTATGGAAGTATTAGATGGTGGGCTAGTCGGGACTAGAACCTGAATTTGCTGACTCTTAGTCCAGTTTTACTTCCACTATCATTTCAGGAAAGTTCCTTAAGCTCACAAACCTCCAGTTATATCTCACTGTACCATGCATATTGCCCAACACAGTGTTTTACACTTAATAGTTGTTGAAAAATATTTGCTGGATCATTTCCAAAGAAAGATGGGGAGGGGATGGGTAGGAGCCACAGCAAATGTGACATATGATACCTGAAGCAAGTTCTTACTTGAGTTGAATGATACCTGAAGCAAGTTCTTACTTGAGTTGATATTCTTAAACGAAGTATTTCTGTGCACTGGGTTGTTAAATCAAATTTAGGAATCCGTGACTAAAATGAAGTATTTTATGACAATCTTATTAGCTGTGTGTTATGAATTCACTAAGCCAGTCATTCACACAAAACTCTGCATAAGTACCAGGTTATAAAGAAAGCAGGTATCAGGTCAAATTCTTCCATATATACACATATTTATTTAACAAATATTAACTGGAAAGCCAGCACTAACTAATATATGAAGCCAGCTGTGTGAGCTTGATGACATCCCACTGTCTGTCCTTTAGTGTGTTCTGAGGCCTATCTTGTATGAAGTTTACTTGAGGCAAAGCAACAACATTTTAGAGGCAAGATTCTAGCCCATTATAGGCAGTATCAAAACCAGAACCCATTGCCAATGAGTCAATTCCAACTCATAGCGACCCTGTAGGACATAGTAGAACTGCCCCACAGGGTTTCCAAAGAGTGAATGGTGGATTTGAACTACCAACCTTTTGGTTAGCAGCCAAGCTCTTAACCATCGCGCCAGTCAGGCAGTAGAAGTCCTCCTATACCAATGGGTTGGAAAGAGAACCATTTAGGTAGGTGCCATCCTTAAAGACGAAGGCTTACACCTACTGGATTTTATTCCCTGTTCACGCAAAGGAGTTGATTATCTCCAGAATATCTTAAATAAATCCCTATTTAGAGTACCTTTATTTATTTATTTTTTTGTTTAATTTAAACAATAAAAGCCATTTCTAAAAGTTATCATGTTAGGCATCCATTGCTCATCTTCAGTAAGCTGATTATCAAAGTGTGGCTATTGATTGAGAGATGAATGAATGAAGTTATGGTAGCTGCTTTTGGTGATGGACTTCTGAGTGGAACCCTAGCAGAGCACCTTGGTGTGTGCATTTATGATCAATACCTGGGCTGAGTTTGCCTTAAGTAATATTCACATGCTATTATACTGTATATGCTGAGTATTGTAAAGTACTTCATAAGACAGCATAACACTATGCCAGTTTTCCTATTAACTAGGTCATTTTAGATGAATTGGCTGATTCAGGACCCAAAGTGGAATCCCAGGGCTTGTTTTAGTACCTTGTCTGGGTTGGATGTCTTTTTCTCATAAATGCCAGTGAATTGATGTGACAGATATGGAGACTCAGCCTCAGACTAGTTAAGTGACTTCTTTAAGACCAGAGAAAATAGTGTAGGGAAACAACCACAGAGAAATTCCGGAGTCCCTAATTTCTTTGCCATTGTGCATTCCATGGAGTTCTATAGTGTAAGCAAAGAAAGACATTTTTAGGGGAGAATTAAGTGAGACACTAAAATTAGTTCACCCCTAAAATCTTATTCCCTCAATATGGGACTTTAGACTGCACTTTGGGCAGATATTTGTCTGTTCTTTCCTCAAGGCCTGTTACAAATGCAGTTGCCCTCCCTGCCTCTGAGACCAGTGTCCTCATCACCCTCAGCTGAGAGGTCAAAGGGTATGGCCACTACGTGTGTGCCCTGAGCTGTTGGGTTGTGCTTTCTGGTCACATAACAAGGGGCAGCAGTGATGACAGTGGATGTGGCAACAGTAACCCGGTGATTGTGAACCAAACTGTCTGTCTGGGGGTAATTTCCTTTTATTTTGACTGGAGAATCCTATGCCAGCACTGTGCCTATCACTGGCCTTTTGGTGCTCCATATTCTCGTCGTAAGCATTGAACTAACACAAATCTTGGAATCTACTTTTGAAGAGTTTTATTCTAAAATCTTTATTTCTAAGATATCTACATCCTCAGAGTGACCCTTCTGTGTTTCTCCTCTTCTTTTTGCTTATCATCACCCTTACCCCAAATGCCTGGATCGTTGGAAATGTTGAGGCACATGAGAAAGTATGGACAGATGGAGAGTATTTTTAAAAAGTCATGTTTTCCTTCAAAGGGAAAGGATACCCAATCCTTCCCCAATCCAATTTCAAGTTTTTAAGACCAGATTGGAGCTCTGGTAGCTCAGTGGTTGAGAGCACGGCTGCTAACCAAAAGGTCAGCAGTTCAAATCCACCAGCTGCTCCATGGAAACCCTATGGGGCAGTTCAAGGTTGTGGAGAGGTTTATGCCTCTTTTTTGGACATTGTCTTTAGTGGGCAGACCTGGTCTGAGTTCCTTAGTTTTGATAGCTACCCCTTAGGCCATAGAAATATTTTGATAGCTCAGTATCCCAAAGCCATGGGAATGATTGTTTTAACCGAGGAATACCTTTGAGATCCTTCCAGGCCCTAGACACTATTTCAAACGTTGATGTCAGTAGTAGGACTATAATTTGCCATTATTTCAGTGTTTTCTGATTTAGTAGTAAGTTACTGGCAATTAAAAACTGAATTCTTGAATCTCATTCTGTGTTTGAACTTACATAAAACTTAAAGTTGTTTTATATATGTTCAAATTTATTATTCAAAATCTTGTTTATTTTTTTTTAATGTAATACAACACAGAGAACACAGTAAAGTCATAAATAACATTTAAAATACTAGGATATAAAGTATGACTTCATCTAATGAGTATTATGAACACCTTGTTTAATGGAATTTGTGGAGGTTTGGAATGTGTAATTAAGTTTCTGAAAAATGAAATTAGTCCTAACATTATATAAGATATAAATCTTTTTGATCCCAGAAAATGCAATAAAAAATTTGTTCAGGCTTTTAAACCATTGAACTTCCTGTTCGGGTAAGTTTTAGACTATACCTTCTGGTGTCCAAGAGTGGGCTCTTTCTTGTTCTTTGGTCCTGCATCTGCCAAGTCCCTCTCTTCTAGCAATGGTGATGATGGTAACTAACATCTCAACAACTCATCTCTGTACATATATGTGCTTATCATACAAACACTATGGTAAGCACTTTATACACATTATGTCCTTTAATGTGTGGAAAGGAGGAAACTGAGGCTTAGAGATGTTTAGTATCTTAACTCGGCTCTCCCAGTAAGGACATGGTGCAACAAGGATGCATAGATTAGCCATGCAACCTTTTGGGTTTCTCAATTTTGCAGTAATTACTGACTTTCAATTTCATGTCTGTCACTGGCATATGGGTCCTCACAGACTCCTTAGACATTCTGAAATAACCCCTTCTTGGCCCAGCCCTAGCCACTCCCAACCTGGGTAATTGTGTCCAAGGCAGATGCTGCTTTGGTTGAATCATAGAGACTTTTGAAAAGATATACAGAGTTGTGTAAGAGAATGTAATGGATTGTATTGTGTCCCCCAAAATATGTGTTGGAATCCTAACCCCTATACCTGTGGATGTAATCCCATTGGAGAATAGGGTTTTCTTTGTTATGTTAATGAGGCAATATCAGTGTAGGGTGTGTTTTAAACCTACTCACTTTTGAGGTATGAAAAGAGCAGATTGGGCAGAGAAAAAAAAAAAAAAACTATTGCCGTCAAGTCCATTCTAACTCATAGCAACCCTGCAGACAAAGAACCTAGTTGTATCTTAAAGATGTTCGGCATATATCCCTCCTTCCCTTTCTTTCTTCCTATCTTTTGTTTTACAAAAGACATGTCCCCCCACCCACCACCAAAAAAAAAGAAAGAAACACTATAATTTAGTTAGTCCTTGTATTGATCCTGTATAAAGGCAGAGGGACTAGGCAAATGACAGCATAGAGCACAGAATGGGTTATCTGAGAATCAGGTAATAGATACTGGCTTCCATGTGATTTATCATCATGTTAATTAGACTTTGACTTCATCAGTCTGCCAAAGAAAGTTAGACTCCCCTGAGCAGAGGACACACACTTTATCTTAGAATGAGAAGGGTAGATGAGTCATTTCTGTTATAAATTGATCATGACAGGCAATGTCAGAAGCTCAGGGCCAATAAGTCAGTGTCACTTACTGAGCCCTAACCTGGCCACTGTGTAATTACCCCTGGGCTTTTCCTCTTGAGTTCTTCTTATTTGACAAGGTATTAATTACTAGACTTGGGAAGTTCAGTGTGTCTGATTTCACTTAATCACTCAAACTCACGTCAGTCTTCATGCGTCTTACAGTTGGGCATGGGGAGTAAGGCTAGTGGAAAATAAGGAGTAACTTGATCTCTATAATTCCCCTAGGCAAACCTAAAATATATACATACTTGTTTTCAGAAACTTTTTAGTAATTCATGCCATTCTGTATTTTCATTGTAATTGTCACCACTGTTACTGTCATCACTAGAAACTGCCACATAGTAAAAAAATGTGAGTTTTTCTACGTTTCCTAACCACCTAGAGGGAAACTTGTGAGTAGCGGAGGAAAAAAAAAAAAAAAAGATACTGTGCAAGCTTCCCCCAAATTATATATTCTTAAAGGCCATATGTAAATTTTATATATACCTGAAGATTCATCTTAAAATCACTTCTCTGTCGAACTATATCTGGGGCTCACTTTTGCTCTTGGCAGAGTTAGAGCCCTGCCCTTTTTGTCCCCATTATACCTGAAGTTGGCCTCTTTTGACAGCGTAATTATTCTTTCTATATTTTTCCCTTTCCCCATTTCAAACAAGTAGCCAGAGCTCTTTGGCCTTCTTATCACAGGGATGGTTTATGTTTCTGGGCCAAATGCCAAAGTTTCATGCAATTAATACACCTTTCAGGTTTTTGAAAAGCCTAAACCATTGAAGAGATGTGCAAGGTGTCTTGGAGGCAAAGTGGAGTGAGAGAATTGGGCCTTTGAGAAGCTGCAAAAGAGGGGACAGGGCAGAGTAGAGCTGGTAGAATATGAAAAGGGGGTAAAGTGTATGGGTCCCAGAAACAGCAAAGACTTCTGCTCTGAGGCAGCACCTGACAGGTGTCATGACTCAGAAGGCAGGGTTGCATGTGCAGCTTGGGGGCTGGATGCTGCCAGGAGGTTCCCAATCTTATAAAGGACACCCTTTGCCTACATAGGGACAGAAGGAGTGGAGTGCTGGGTCTGATGGGACCATGCAGACTCTACAACGGACATATCAGTGCTAACCAGGTTGGGCTGTGTGACTGTAGTGGTCTCCTGATCCCAGGACCTTTGCCTGGCCCTGCTGGGTTACACCCAGCCATGGTTTCAGGTATTGCCATCTGTTTGCCAGTTTCAAGTAACCAACACCTTCCCAACAAAACTGACCACTGTTAATAAAAAAGCGAACTCTGTGTTCTTACAAATCACTGTCAAGAACTTTACCCTCTGATTTAAAACTCTTTGCTAGGTCCCAGGTCTAATGCATTCTTTTTCTTAACCTACATTTTCTCTTTGTAAAGTTTTTCAAACCCACTTTGTCTAACTGAGTCCTTCATTCTCTGGGGACCTCAGGACCCCTAATATTAAGTGGCTACCTTGGTGACCCCAGCTCTTTGGTTAACTATAGTTACCATGCACAGCTATCGCCTGTCTGAAATAGGTACATTTTTGGGAATGAGGCACAGCAGCCTGGGTTTTGTCCTTCCTGGGTGGGCAGATGATTCTAGGAAGGAAGCCTAGAAAAGACAGAACGCATACTAAATTTAAATCACCAGAGAAGACTAAAGCTGAGCAAGCAAAGACATACAGAATGCGGGCTGAGGTAGACCAGCTAAGGAAGGGCCCTGTGGTGAAGGAAGGGCCCTACAGATGGATATATATAGCAGGGCCTGCCTTAAAGTGTGTCTGCCTCTTCTGAGGAGCTCTCAGCAGAATGGGAGGTTAGGAATATATTGTCAGTTATCTGCTTTTATTGGGCTTAGCTAGCTCCTAAAGAGTGTACAGGATTGAAAAGATTAAAAAAATAGTCACCATGAACTTTATTAAACTTAACTCAGAGATTTTTAGAATCCCTAGGCAGGCTGGATGATCCTGTTGCTGTCAGTGGAGACCGAGTAACATTTACTGTTGAATTTTATCTGCATGGTTGTGTGGTACTCGATCATTTTCCTTTATGTCCTGAATTAGTTCCTCTGTTCCCACTAGAATCGTCTTCCTTACATCATAAATGCCCAGAGGTTAGGCACCGTGTCTGTTTAATTAGCTTTATAAAATGCCTAGCACAGCTCTATACACAGGAAATTATTAAATGTGCTTGGATAATGATACAATGTTTGAAAAGTGGAAAAGGGCTCTGAGTCAATTAAAATAAAGATCACATTTCATACGGCGCTTCACAGCCTCTTTTTAGGATCATGGGAGTTTACAGGGAGCATCTTATGCTCTAATAATTTGGCACTAATGCCAAATATGAAGAAATGGAAGATTTTTACCAACTTCTGCAGTCTGAAATTGATCAAACATGCAATCAAGATGCATTGATAATTACACGTGGTTGGAGTGCGAAAATTGGAAATGAAGAAGGATCAGTAGCTGGAAAATATGGCCTTGATGATAGAAATGACACCAGGGATTGCATGTTAGAATTTTGCAAGACAAATGATTTACTTACGGCAAATACCTTTTTTCAACAATATAAATGGTGACTATATACCTGGTCCTCGCTGGATGGAATACACAGGAATCAAATCAACTACCTCTGTGGAAAGAGACGATGGAGAAGCTCAGTATCATCAGTCAGAACAAGGTCAGGGGCTTACTGTGGAACAGAGTATCAGTTGCTCATATGCAACTTCAAGTTGAAGCTGAAGAAAATTAGAACAAGTCCACGAGAGCCAAAGTACGATCTTGAGTATATCCCACCTGACTATAGAGACCATCTCAAGAACAGATTTGATGCACTGAGCACTAATGACCAAAGACCAGACAAATTGTAGAATGACATCAAGAACATCATATGTGAAGAAAGCAAAAGGTCATTAAAACAGAGTAAAGAAAGAAAAGACCAAAGTGGGTGTCAGAAGAGACCCTAAGACTTTCTCTTGGACATAGAATAGCTAAAGCAAGTGGAAGAAATGATGAAGTAAAAGAACTGAACAGAAGATTTCAAAGGGTGGCTTGAGAAGATAAAGTAAAATATTTTAATGAAATATGCAAAGACCTGGAGTTAGAAAACCAAAGGGACATTTCTCAAGCTGGAAGAACTGAAGAAAAAATTCAAGGTTCAGGTTGCAATATTGAAATTCTATGGGCAAAATGTTAAATGACACAGGAAGTACCAAAAGAAGACGGAAGGAATACACAGTGTCACTGTACCAAAAAGAATTGGTTGACACTCAGCCATTTCAGGAGGTAGCATATGATCCAGAATCAATGGTATTGAAGGAAGAAGTCCAAGCTGCACTGAAGGCATTGGCAAAAAACAAGGTTCCAGGAATTGTGGAATATCAGATGAGATGTTTCAACAAACAGATGCAATGGTGGAAGCACTCACTCGTCTGTGCCAAGAAATTTGGAAGATAGCTACCTGGCCAGCTGAATAGAAGAGATCCATATTCGTGCCCATTCCAAAGAAAGGTGATCCAACAGAATGCAGAAATTATTGAACAATATCATTAATACACCACAGAAGTAAAATTTTGCTGAAGGTAAATAAAAAACGGTTGCAGCAGTACGTCAACAGGAACTGCCAGAAATTGAAGCTGGATTCAGAAAAGGATGTGGAACAAGGGATATCATTGCTTATGTGAGGTGGATCTTGGCTGAAAGCAGAGAATACCAGAAAGATGTTTACCTGTGTTTTATTCACTATGGAAAGGCATTTGCGTGGATCATATCACATTTATGGATACAACATTGTAAAAAGTGAGAATTCTAGAATGCTTAATTGTGCTCATGCTGAACATGTACATAGACCAAGAGACAGTCGTTTGAAAGAACAAGGAGCTACCGTGTGGTTTAAAATCAGGATAAGTGTGAGTCAAGGTTGTATCCTTTCACCATACTTAAATCTGTATGCTGTGCAAATAATCTGAGGAGTTGGACTATATGAAGAAGAATGTGACATCAGGATTGGAAGAGGAGTCGTTAACAACCTGAGATACACAGATGACACAGCCTCGCTGAAAACAAAGAAGACTTGAAACACTTACTGATGAAGATCAAAGACTACAGCCTTCAGTATGGATTACACCTTAACATAAAGAAAACACAAATCCTCACAACTGGACCAGTTAGCAACATCATGATAAACAGAGAAAAGATTGAAGTTGTAAAGGATTTCATTTTCCTTGGATCCACAATCAACATCCAGGGAAGCAGCAGCCAGGAAATCAAATGACATATTGCATTGGGAAAACCTGCTGCAAAAGACCTCTTTAAAGTGTTAAAAAAGCAAAGGTGTCACTTTGAGGACTAAGGTACACCTGATGCAGGTCGTGGTATTTTCATTCACCTCATATGCATGTGAAAGCTGGGGAATGAATAAGGAAGACTGAAGAATTGATGCCTTTGAATTATGGTATTGGCAAGGAGTATTGAATGGCCTGTGGACTGCAGGAAGAACCAACAAATCTGTCTTCGAAGAAGTACAGCCAGAATACTCCTTGCAAGTGACGATGGCGAGACTTCATCTCATGTACTTTAGACACGTTATCAGAGGAGACCTGTCCCTGGACAAGGACATCATGCTTGGTGACGTAGTTCGGCAGTGAAAAAGAGAAAGACCCTGAAGGAGATGGACTGACATAGTGGCTGCAACAATGGGCTGAAGCAACAATTGTGAGAATGGCACAGGACAGGGCAGTGTTTTATCCTGTTGTGCATAGGGTGGCTATGAGTTGGAACCAACTTGACAGCCCTAACAACAGCAACAACATCACGTGCTCAATTGCTAATTGAATGATTGGAGGTTCAAGTCTACTCAGAGGCACCTTTGAAGAAGGGTCTGGCAATCTACTTCTGAAAAATAAGCCATTGAAAACCCTGTGCAGCACAGTTCTACTCTGAAACACATGGGGTTGCCATGAGTCAGAGTTGACTCCCCAGCAACTGGTGGTAGTGGTGGTGGGTTTTATAGATGGGGTTTTGTTGGGGGTGCATAGGGATCTGGTGTCCATTTTTGAGGAAGGGAACATATTTTCTAAGTGCACAATCATAGACGTATACCGAACTAAGGCATCCTTATGGATACCTGGCTGAGTGTAAGAGAAGATGGGCATTAGGAGTGCTTGATTCTAGTCCTTCAGGGACATGCTATAAGCACCCCAGTCTGTGCCCTTCTTCGTGGAGGAGGCACAGGACAGGCTGACATCAAGACATGCTTGTAGTAGAAGTGAGCCTGTGCCCTCGCAGAATGAAACACATGGCTTGCTCCTGTCCTTTGCTCAGGGCAGGGGCCAAAACGACCGAAACAAATAAAAACTCCAAAACCGTGTTAGCTTAAAGAATGACTGTGAATTATCAAAGTTATAAAGAGCAAGCATCGTAATAAAAGAAAATTTAAGCTTCTCTCTGAGTGGTCCAATTTTATACATCCATTGTCCTTGAAATGTAAAGGACCATGAGGATGAATGTATCCATGACAGAAAACCTGAGATGCAGTTGGACCAGAGTACAGGGCTATTGTTGACTCTGACAATAGAGGAACTAATGAGGCTAGCAGTCCAGGAATTTTTTTTAAAAAAATCTTGAAAGGAACCTTGAAGCATTCGCTGTAATAGTTCTGGAGCAGTTATCACAAGCTGTCACGTCCTCAAGTCCTATTTCAATAACCGCTTTGTGTGCCCAGCTTGTTGGAAATTACACATTTGAAGACCTTCATTGACAGGCATTTACTGAAGATGACAGCTAATAAAATCTCCAAACAGGCTTGCTAAACTATTCAGTGGAGACTTTGGAGTTGTGGTTGGAGAGGAGAGATGGTTAGTACAGAAGAGCAAATCTCTGGAAGTTTTTGTCTCATTTGATGAATTGCCTTAGGTTTAAATTGAAGAAGGAAGATTTAAAAGGCAGCACTTGGAGGTGATGGATGTCTGGTGACTTTGCTCTATAGCCCACCGGCGATCTAGAGGGAGAGTGTGAGCACTGTAGGCAGAGATCGGCCGTAGAGGTGTGAATACCTGTTCTCTCCTTTTCTTTCCCCTCTGCTTCTGGACTTCATTGGTGTTTGTGTCTTCACCTACCAGCTTGAAAAAGATGGCTTCCAATTCTGTATTTCTGGCCTTAATCTCTCTTCTGAGTGCGTGTCAGACATATTAAATTGTCCACTGGATGTTTCCACTTGGAGACTAAAATTTTTTTAAAACCTAACTCACTTTCTTCCATCAAAAACCCTCCTAACTTGCCTGTTCCTTAGGGGTACAGCCTTTTCTTTTTCTTTCCCCTGTACCATCAATAGGAAATCCTGAGGTCACTGTTGACTTCACCCTGTTCCCAACTTCTCTGTAAGTAATTACTTACCAGAATAAGTTAACATGAGACCTGGCCCTGTGGTGTACATACTCATCCTGTCAAATACGAGGAGAATATGTTGAGGAGACCCATAGATACTGCCACACGATACGCTCACAAAAGGTTGGCATGAAGTAATAAAGAGAAGTTAATTTAAATAGCACAACTAGATGCCCCTTCCCAACAGGTAGGATCTGAGGAAACCGGAGAATGGAGTCAGTTTTTCTCCCAATATCCTTTCCCACAGCATGGGCATTCTGGGCTCTTTTTGTGGCAGGCTTGGATTATTTCACCCATCCTTGCAGTGTGCATGTTTATAGTTTTAACCTTCCATTGGAAAGGCGATTTGTATTACAGAGCACTTTCACATCCACTAACTAACTTGATCGTCATCATAATTCTTATAAGGACAAGGAAACTTGAGACTCAGCAAGTTAAGTGACTCACCAAGGGGGCAGCTATACAATAGTAGTCTAGGTCTCTTGACTCCAAATCCCCAGCTCTTTTTCATATAAGGAGTGTCCTTTCATGTCACCATAATTTAGGAGTTTAGTCTGTACCCTTGACAGCTCCTGCCCACTGCACCCCACTCTAGGCAGTGGTAGCAGGTGGACCATACCCTGAAGATGTGATTATGTCTTGGGTCTCATGGAATTTTTCCAGAACCCACCTTTCTCCTCATCTTTTTTGCTCTTACATGTCCAGTTTACCTCTCCACAGCCTTTTTAGCTTGACAGCATGACCTGATTGAATGATCTGCTCATTTTTGGTTCACAGTTCCATCTAAGATCCTTCTAGTCCAGTTTTCACATACAGTAGCCCAAGAAAGTTCCATTCTGGTGAATTAATTCAGTTTCCTCAGATCCTACCTTTTGGGAAGGGGCAGCTAGCTGTGTTGCTTGAATTAATTCCTCTTTTACTTCATGCCAACCTTTTGTGAGTGTATCTTGTGGGAGTATCTGTGGGTTTCAACATATCGTCCTAACATTTGACAGGATGAGTATGCCCACCACAGGGGCAGGTCTCATGTCACTTGGTCCCTGCACAGCGCCATGCACATGGTTGGAACCAAATGCATGTTTGTTTGAGAGTTAAATGAGCCCACTAGTACCTAGCTGGAGGAAGAGATTTTGTCTTTTATGTTTTAGCTTAGAAAAACAGACCAGTACTGAAGTCACTCTTGAGGCTTACCCTTCAGCCAAAGATTAGACAGGCCCCCAAACAAACAATAATACACGTAGCTCAACCATGTATTCAATACTAAATGGGCACACCACCCCAGGGTCAAGGAAGAGAAGGCAGGAGGGAACAGGAAAGCTGGGTGAATGGAAATGGGGAACCCAAGGTGGAGAAGGGGAGAGTGTTGACACGTCATGGGGTTGGCAACCAATGTCAGAAAACAATGCGTATTAATTGTTTAATGCGAAACTAGTTTGCTCTGTAAAGCTTCATTTCAAGTGCAGTAAAGAAAAAAGAAAAATAGAACAAAGATGAAAATTTTAAGAAGAAGAAAAGGAAATAGCTCTTTGGAATCAAAGCCCCTGGACATTAAAGACAAAAGAATATATCAATGTGTTGTACTAAAGAGGATATTGTATTTAGAGTTATAAGATCTAGACATGAATTCTAGCTTTGTCATCTTTGGCAATTTACTTTTTTTTTTCTCTAAGCTTTAAATACTTAACCTCCTGAAGTCATTGTGAGAATGCAATGACATATACAATGTTTTACAAATAAAATGAAACCTTTTTGTTAAATCTTCTTGTTAAATCTTCATTAAGCTTAGCGCCAAATATTCATTCACAGATAAATGTTTGAAAAACACTGGTTGAGCATATGTATACAAAAGAGAACAGCCTCTGACACTCAGTTCACTTTTTCATTTTTGTTTGGAGAAGAGGTGAATCCTACGATTTTACTGTTTTTTTCTTGGCTTACATAAGTTTCACATGGTGTTACCGGTTTGTAGAACTTGAGATTAATGCTGAATGAATATTTACAAAGACACATTTTTGGTGCTCAAATTCATGCTATGGGGCTTACACTGTCTGTCTAATATAAGCTCACTTTAGTTCACAGCTACTAATGTGTTTTTAATTAATGAATGTGTAATGGGAGCATTGAAAAATCTCCCCTTTCATCATGACGAAGTGAGGGCTGAAATTATTCTTTGGTTTTGTGTGCACCTTTTTTTGTTTGTTTATTTAAGGTTTATTGCCAAATGGAGATTTTATTCCCTATAATTCATCAACAGAACATATTTTTCCATAATAGAATTTCTGAAATATCACTTATGTACTGTATATGCATTTCGTAAAGTATAACTAATTTGCAAGAGGTCCTCATCTGGAACCTGAAACTGTTTAATTGCTATTAAAATTTTTTTAAAAACAAGTTCAACTAGGGCCTCAATGGGGAGAACACTTCTAGATTTGCAACTCACACTTGCCGTTGGTTCCTGCCTGTCTCTCACAGCAAAAATTACTAATTAATACCTTCCAATCCATGTGCAGTTTTCCCCAGTTGGCTCCAGTCAGGAACAAGTCTTGAACACGCAGTCAGATCCTCATCCAGTGGGGTTGGGAGTCAGTCATGTTGCTATAAACCTATGCCTGCAGCTGGCCGTAGATAGCCATTCTGACCAATCCATGCAAAAGAGCTTTTGCCTCAGCCTACTTGGGTGGTCCCTGGTACCTTGCCAAGCTCTAGCGTTCCCTTTTCTCACCAAAGAACAGCTATGTTTGGCCAATCACATAAATCCATAACTAATACCGGGCTTCCTTCTCAAGAAACTCAACCAGAGTGTTTGATTTCCTTGGAGATCTCTTTTCTCATGGCTCAATCTCTTGAAATCAGTTTTCTAGCCATACTAAGCTGCTTTCAGTTCTAAGGCCTCAGGCTCCTCTGGTATCTTAGTATTTTTATGTACACTGCACTGTGTGTAGAACAGTTTCCTGTCTCCCCTCTCTGACAGCTACTCCTTGCCCCACCTAATTCTACAGGTCTTTCAGCTTATCCTTCCATGATACCCCAGCTTGGTTGGGTATTTTTTCTTGTATTTCTGTCACATCTTGTTATTTACCCTATTATAGCATTTTGTAGCATTATTCCAAAAACTCAAACCAAATTCTTGCCATCAAGTTGATTCCAACTCATAGTGACCCTGTAGGACAGATTAGAACTACCCTATAGGGTTTCCAAGGCTGTAAATCTTAATGGAAGCAGAGTGCCACATCTTTCTCCTGTGGAGCAGCTGGTGGGTTCAAACCACCAACCTTTACGTTAGCAGCTGAGCGCTTACCCGCGGTACCACCAGGGCTCCTTGTAGCATTATTATACCAGATTATAATTACCTCTTTAATTTTGTGTTACCCGCTGCTGTGAGATTATAAGAAATCGTACCTGTCATGTTCACAGTTGCATTCCCCAAAGGGCCTGGCATATAATAAGCATTCGATAAATACTTGTTGAATGATTCCTACCCCAACCAAGTCTGAGTTTGTCGTACTCCTGAGGTTGAACATCTACCTGCCCTTAAGGAAACGAGCTCTATAACCTCTTTAATTCTTCCATGACCTTTACTTGTCAGGTTCAGAATCCTCCTTTTACCGGCCCGAAATGGTAGAATTTTGACATGCTCCTGAAGCCCTGCAGATGAGGGCTGAAGTAAGTATGTGGAAATGTGAGCCTTAGTTCACTGTGTTTCTCCTGTATCCTGTTAGTCCTCTGAAACCCTTCCTCCATTCTAAGGAGCTGTGCAATCATACCTTTATTCAGATTTTAAATAAACCCATAAGACCTTTCTGAAAGCCGTCATTCCCTTGTTTCTTAGCTGTGTCAGAAGTAGCGGTTTGCACCGACAGTAGAGAAGAGAAAGGAGACTCCCCGTACCTGCCCCACCCCCGATGCTGCCCTTAACATACATTTTTTTCTCAAGGCAGGAGAAAGTCATGTCACAGAGTCACCAGTGCCTCTGAGTCTCCCACAGGGACACCAGTGCAGGGATGTGTCCCTGGGTGTGTTCCACAAGGCTGGAAACTACCTATTGTGCATGTCTGATTGAAATAGATGGGTGGATGAGACTGAAATTATCAGGGTGCAGTGAACCTCAATCAGATTTTATGGTTTAAAGACTACCCAGTTTTCCCTTTCTCAGTTTGGCTCCTTCTATGAGGGCCCAGCCAATGTAGATACCTCAGAAATGGAGGCCCATGGGCTGAACTGAGCCCCCATATGATTTTATTTAGCCTAAACAGTGTTTCTTAAAAATTGCAATTAGGGAGGCGGGGCCAAGATGGCGGACTAGGTAGATACTACTTCAGATCCCTCTTGCAACAAAGACTCGGAAAAACAAGTGAATCGATCACATACATAACAATCTAGGAACCCTGAACAACAAACACAGATTTAGAGACGGAGAACGAACAAATACAGGGAAGAGGCGACTGTTTTTGGAGCCTGGAGACAGCGTCCTAGTCAGGTAACCTTGGTGCCGGGCTTAGGTCCGGGCCCAGGGGAGCTGAACACAAAATCTTGTGATGGCACAAACAAGGGGCGCAGCCCTACCCCCCTGAACTGACCCCGGGAGGGGGCCCAGCTGGTCCGCGCGGGCAGTGTGGCGACGCGGCTGGTGGGAGAAGTCCCTGGGAGGCAGTGACTGGTTTTGGAGCCGGCAGTGCAGCATCCCAGCAGGGGAACCTTGGCGCCGGGCTTTTGACTGGGCGCTGTCAAGGCGCAAGCACGGGGCGTAGCCCTACTCTCCTGAACTAACCCCAGGAGGGGGCCCAGCTGGTCCGCGGAGGTGGGGCGGCGACGTGGCTGGCGGGACGAGAAGTCCCCGGGAGGTAGCGACTGATTTTGGAGCCGGGCGTGCAGCGTCCCAGCAGGGGAACCTTGACGCTGGGCTTTGGATTGGCAGCGGAGGATCTGACCACGGCTTCAGCGGGCCAGACCCTCAGGGGCAATCTCCACACAGCCAGCACACATAGGCGACACGCCCCTTGGGAATCTCAGATAAAATAGTCATTCTAAGCAAGATAAGCAACTTTGGCTATATTCCAGGGTGCTACTCTCCTGTTTCTCTGAACCCTCCCCCACCCTTCCCAGGCAGCTTCATTAACATTGGAATTTCCTGAGCCAGAGGGAGAACGGCTCCGGCTCCATGGCGGCTTTGCTTTTCCCTTTTTTTTTTTTTTTTGGTCTTTTCCTAACCCATTCTTCCGGCCTGAGAGAAGGAACCACAAAAAACCCAGGGACCAAAAATCCATCCCTAATTGGACTAAAAACACAGAAACAGCTACAGCCAAGCATATATGATCCAGAACTCGGACTTTCATCCTTACAGGGAACAAGGTGGCGGTTATAATCCAAAGGCAGTTCTGATAGGGATCTGACTGCATTTTTTTCTTAGCGGATTTTCTGGAAAAACAAGTTTCCCAGGTCTGATACCTCTGCTTATTCAACAGAGCCCTCACTGACCCACAACAGGGAACTGAGGGCTGAAGCTCCCCCCAGACCACCTAGCCTCTTGCCTTAGGGGTCTAAGGAGGGTGACACCTACCAATCAGTAGAGGTACTTGCATTGGGGGCCTAAGGTACAGCTGCAGAGCCCTCCCACCAAGGTGCTACAGGAATAGAGACACACCTACCTCACTGACACTTGGGGGAAGCCTGTCAGCATCCTGCCCCCCCTGGAGGGTGAACCCCAGCTGCTAATAGAATATGGTGCACACAACTATCACCACTACTTCTCGAGGTGGATAGGTGTCAGGGTGCAGCACACACTTGATGACCCAAAATCAGATTCTACTCAAGAATAGTGAATAGACTCAGGCATATATATCTAACAACAGCCCAAAACAGCTGGTAATAGGTCATAAGTAAGTCAAGGGCTACAACAAACAAGACAGCACAATCTAGTAGCCCATCCACGTATATTGAAAGAAAACAAAACAAGATAAGACTCAGTGAGAAATTCCAGAATAAACCACTACTATATCTTATTTTATATCTTAGTGATGGCTTGGAGACAGCAGTCGATATCAAACCACATAAAGAAGCAGACCATGACAGCTTCTACAACCCTCCAAACAAAAGAATCAAAATCTTTCCCAAATGAAGATACAATTCTGGAATTATCAGATACAGAATATAAAAAACTAATTTACAGAATGCTTCAAGACATCAGGGATGACCTCAGAAACGAAATAAGGCAAACTGCAGAAAAAGCCAAGGAACACACTGATAAAACAGTTGAAGAACTCAAAAGGATTATTCAAGAACATAGTGGAAAAATTAATAAGTTGCAAGAATCCATAGAGAGACAGCATGCAGAAATCCAAAAGATTAACAATAAAATTACAGAATTAGACAATGCAATAGGAAGTCAGAGGAGCAGACTCGAGCAATTAGAATGCAGACTGGGACATCTGGAGGACCAGGGAATTAACACCAACATAGCTGAAAAAAAATCAGATAAAAGAATTAAAAAAAATGAAGAAACCCTAAGAATCATGTGGGACTCTATCAAGAAGGATAACTTGCGTGTAATTGGAGTCCCAGAACAGGGAGGGAGGACAGAAAACACAGAGATAATAGTTGAAGATCTGCTGACAGAAAACTTCTCTGACATCATGAAAGACGAAAGGATATCTATCCAAGATGCTCATCGAACCCCATTTAAGATTGACCCAAAAAGAAAAACACCAAGACATATTATCATCAAACTTGCCAAAACCAAAGATAAAGAGAAAATTTTAAAAGCAGCCAGGGAGAAAAGAAAGGTCTCCTTCAAGGGAGAATCAATAAGTTCAGACTACTCAGCAGAAACCATGCAGGCAAGAAGGCAATGGGATGACATATACAGAGCACTGAAGGAGAAAAACTGCCAGCCAAGGATCATATATCCAGCAAAACTCTCTCTGAAATATGAAGGCGAAATTAAGATATTTACAGATAAACACAAGCTTAGAGAATTTGCAAAAACCAAACCAAAAAAAAAAAAATTTTTTTTTTAATTAAAAAAAAAAAAAGCTACAAGAAATACTAAAGGAAATTGGTCAGAAAACCAATAATATCAGATACCAGCACAACACAAGGTCACAAAACAGAACGTCCTGATATCAACTCAAATAGGGAAATCACAAAAACAAATTAAGATTAATTAAAAAAAAAAATGCTCATAACGGAATCATTGAAGTCAATATGTAAAAAATCACAATAATCAAAAAGAGGGACTAAATACAGGTGGCATAGAACTGCCATATGGAGAGTGATACAAGGTGATATAGTACAATACAAGTTAGGTTTTTACTTAGAAAAATAGGGGTAAATATTACGGTAACCACAAAGAGGTATAACAACTCCATAACTCAAGATAAAAGCCAAGAAAAATGTAACGACTCAACAAACATAAAGTCAAACACTATGAAAATGAGGATCTCACAATTTGCTAAGAAAAACGTCTCAGCACAAAAAAGTGGAAAAATGAAATTGTCAACAACACACATAAAAAGGCATCAAAATGACAACACTAAACACTTATTTATCTATAATTACGCTGAATGTAAATGGACTAAATGCACCAATAAAGAGACAGAGAGTTTCGGACTGGATAAAGAAACACGATCCGTCTATATGCTGCCTACGAGAGACACACCTTAGACTTAGAGACACAAACAAACTAAAACTCAAACGATGGAAAAAAATATATCAAGCAAACAATAAGCAAAAAAGAAGAGGAGTAGCAATATTAATTTCTGACAAAATAGACTTTAGACTTAAATCCACCACAAAGGATAAAGAAGGACACTACATAATGATAAAAGGGACAATTGATCAGGAAGATATAACCATATTAAATATTTATGCACCCAATGACAGGGCTGCAGGATACATAAATCAAATTTTAACAGAACTGAAAAGTGAGATAGACACCTCCACAATTATGGTAGGAGACTTCAACACACCACTTTCGGAGAAGGACAGGACATCCAGTAAGAAGCTCAATAGAGACACGGAAGACCTAATTACAACAATCAACCAACTTGACCTCATTGACTTATACAGAACTCTCCACCCAACTGCTGCGAAGTATACTTTTTTTTCTAGCGCACATGGAACCTTCTCTAGAATAGACCACATATTAGGTCATAAAACAAACCTTTGCAGAATCCAAAACATCGAAATATTACAAAGCATCTTCTCAGACCACAAGGCAATAAAACTAGAAATCAATAACAGAAAAACTAGGGAAAAGAAATCAAATACTTGGAAACTGAACAATACCCTCCTGAAAAAAGACTGGGTTATAGAAGACATCAAGGAAAAGAGGGAATAAGGAAATTCATAGAATGCAACGAGAATGAAAATACTTCCTATCAAAACCTCTGGGACGCAACAAAAGCAGTGCTCAGAGGCCAATTTATATCGATAAATGCACGCATACAAAAAGAAAAAAAAAAAAAGAAAGAGCCAAAATCAGAGAACTGTCCCTACAACTTGAACAAATAGAAAGTGAGCAACAAAAGAATCCATCAGGCACCAGAAGAAAACAAATAATAAAAATTAGAGCTGAACTAAATGAATTAGAGAACAGAAAAACAACTGAAGGAATTAACAAAGCCAAAAGCTGGTTCTTTGACAAAATTAACAAAATTGATAAACCACTGGCTAGACTGACTAAAGAAATACAGGAAAGGAAACAAATAACCCAAATAAGAAACGAGAAGGGCCACATCACAACAGACCCAACTGAAATTAAAAGAATCATACCAGATTATTACAAAATATCGTACTCTAACAAATTTGCAAATCGAGAAGAAATGGATGAATTCCTAGAAAAACACTACCTACCTAAACTAGCACATTCAGAAGTAGAACAACTAAATAGACTCATAACAAAAAAAGAGATTGAAACGGTAATCAAAAAACTCCCAACAAAAAAAAGCCCTGGCCCGGACGGCTTCACTGCAGAGTTCTACCAAACTTTCAGAGAAGAGTTAACACCAATACTACTAAAGGTATTTCAAAGCATAGAAAATGACAGAATACTACCCAACTCATTCTATGAAGTCACCATCTCCCTGATGCCAAAACCAGGTAAAGACATTACAAAAAAAGAAAATTACAGACCTATATCCCTCATGAACATAGATGTAAAAATCCTCAACAAAATTCTAGCCAATAGAATTCAACAACACATCAAAAAAATAATTCACCATGACCAAGTGGGATTTATACCAGGTATGCAAGGCTGGTTTAATATCAGAAAAACCATTAATGTAATCCACCACATAAATAAAACAAAAGACAAAAACCACATGATCTTATCAATTGATGCAGAAAAGGCATTTGACAAAGTCCAACACCCATTTATGATAAAAACTCTCAGCAAAATAGGAATTGAAGGAAAATTCCTCAACATAATAAAGGGCATCTATGCAAAGCCAACAGCCAACATCACTCTAAATGGAGAGAACCTGAAAGCATTTCCCTTGAGAACGGGAACCAAACAAGGATGCCCTTTATCGCCGCTCTTATTCAACATTGTGCTAGAAGTCCTAGCCAGAGCAATTAGGCTAGACAAAGAAATAAAGGGCATCCGGATTGGCAAGGAGGAAGTAAAATTACCTCTATTTGCAGATGACATGTTCTTATACACAGAAAACCCCAACGAATCCACCAGAAAACTACTGAAACTAATAGAAGAGTTTGGCAGAGTCTCAGGTTATAAGATAAATATACAAAAATCACTTGGATTCCTCTACATCAACAAAAAGAACATCGAAGAGGAAATCACCAAATCAATACCGTTCACAGGAGCCCCCAAGAAGATAAAATAGTTAGGAATAAATCTTATCAAGGATGTAAAAGACCTATACAAAGAAAACTACAAAGCTCTACTACAAGAAATTCAAAAGGACTTACTTAAGTGGAAAAACATACCTTGCTCATGGATAGGAAGACTTAACATAGTAAAAATGTCTATTCTACCAAAAGCCATCTATACATACAATGCACTTCCGATCCAAATTCCAATGTCATTTTTTAAGGTGGTAGAGAAACAAATCACCAACTTCATATGGAAGGGAAAGAAGCCTCAGATAAGCAAAGCATTATTGAAAAAGAAGAAGAAAGTGGGAGGCCTCACTCTACCTGATTTCAGAAGCTATTATACAGCCACAGTAGTCAAAACAACCTGGTATTGGTACAACAACAGGCACATAGACCAATGGAACAGAATTGAGAACCCAGATATAAATCCATCCACGTATGAGCAGCTGATATTTGACAAAGGCTCAGAGTCGGTTAATTGGGGAAAAGAGTCCTTTTAACAAATGGTGCTGGCATAACTGGATATCCATTTACAAAAAAATGAAACAGGACCCATACCTCACACCATGCACAAAAACTAACTCCAAGTGGATGAAAGACCTAAACATAAAGACTAAAACGATAAAGATCATGGAAAAAAAAATAGGGACAACGTTAGGAGCCCTAATGCAAGGCATAAACAGAACACAAAACATTACCAAAAATGACGAAGAGAAACCAGATAACTGGGAGCTCCTAAAAATCAAACACCTATGCTCATCTAAAGACTTCACCAAAAGAATAACAAGACCACCTACAGACTGGGAAAGAATTTTCAGCTATGACATCTCCGACCAGCGCCTGATCTCTAAAATCTATATGATTCTGTCAAAACTCAACCACAAAAAGACAAACAACCCAATCAAGAAGTGGGCAAAGGATACGAACACACACTTCACTAAAGAAGATATTCAGGCAGCTAACAGATACATGAGAAAATGCTCTCGATCATTAGCCATTAGAGAAATGCAAATTAAAACTACGATGAGATTCCATCTCACTCCAACAAGCCTGGCATTAATCCAAAAAACACAAAAGAATAAATGTTGGAGAGGCTGCGGAGAGATTGGAACGCTTATACACTGCTGGTGGGAATATAAAATGGTACAACCACTTTGGAAATCTATCTGGCGTTATCTTAAACAGTTAGAAATAGAACTACCATACAACCCAGAAATCCCACTCCTCGGAATATACCCTAGAGAAATAAGAGCCTTCACACAAACAGATATATGCACACCCATGTTTATTGCAGCTCTCTTTACAATAGCAAAAAGCTGGAAGCAACCAAGGTGTCCATCAACGGGTGAATGGTTAAATAAATTGTGGTATATTCACACAATGGAATACTACGCATCGATAAAGAACAGTGACGAATCTCTGAAACATTTCATAACATGGAGGAATCTGGAAGGCATTATGCTGAGCGAAATGAGTCAGTTGCAAAAGGACAAATATTGTATAAGACCACTATTATAAGATCTTGAGAAATAGTATAAACTGAGAAGAACACATACTTTTGTGGTTACGAGGGGGGGAGGGAGGGGGGGGTGGGAGAGGGTTTTTTACTGATTAATTAGTAGATAAGAACTGCTTTAGGTGAAGGGAAGGATACTACTCAATACATGGAAGGTCAGCTCAACTGGACTAGACCAAAAGCAAAGAAGTTTCTGGGATAAAATGAATACTTCAAAGGTCAGCGGAGCAAGGGCGGGGGTTTGGGGACCATGGTTTAAGGGGACTTCTAAGTCAATTGGCAAAATAATTCTATTATGAAAACATTCTGCATCCCACTTTGAAATGTGGCGTCTGGGGTCTTAAATGCTATCAAGCGGCCATCTAAGATGCATCAATTGGTCTCAACGCACCTGGAGCAAAGGAGAATGAAGAACACCAAGGTCACACAACAACTAAGAGCCCAAGAGACAGAGAGGGCCACATGAACCAGAGACCTACATCATCCTGAGACCAGAAGAACTAGTTGGTGCCCGGCCACAATCGACGGCTGCCCTGACAGGGAGCACAACAGAGAACCCCTGAGGGAGCAGGAGATCAGTGGGATGCAGACCCCAAATTCTTATAAAAAGACCATACTTAATGGTCTGACTGAGACTAGAGGAATCCCGGCGGTCATGGTCCCTAAACCTTCTGTTGGCACAGGACAGGAACCATCCCCGAAGACAACTCATCAGACATGAAAGGGACTGGACAATGAGTAGGTAAGAGATGCTGATGAAGAGTGAGCTAATTATATCAAGTGGTCACTTGAGACTGTGTTGGCATCTCCTGTCTGGAGGGGGGATGGGAGGATAGAGAGAGTTGGAAGCTGGCAAAATTGTCACGAAAGGAGAGACTGGAAGGGCTGACTCATTAGGGGGAGAGCAAGTGGGAATACGGAGTAAGGTGTATATAAACTTATATGTGACAGTCTGACTTGATTTGTAAACGTTCACTTGAAGCTCAATAAAAGTTAATAAAAAAAATTGCAATTAGTTGTCAATTCTTTAAAATCAGAAGATTTCACATAAAAAAAAATTGGATTTCTGGCTCCTCTTGAAAAAATGAGATCTGGGCTTGTATTCATGTATAGCCACAATAGTCTTGAGCTGGGTGAGGCTGCCTTTTTAAAAAGGTCTGTGCTTTCTGGTTCACCACAGTCCTCACTAGGGCCTATTGTTGTCACTATGCCCAGACCAGGCCACATATCTATGTTACCTGCCAGGCCCTTATGACTGTTTGAGTTTATGATTCCTAGTTCATAGATCCAACGTCATCTAGTTTCCAACTCACTAGAGTTAGGCCATGGGTGATCTTGCCCAGAATAGTAGATATAGTCTACTTCCCCCTCCTATTGTGTATGTGACGCAGACTGTGGGCTTAAGAACACTTAACTTCCCATAAAGAGACTTGATTATGTTTGATGAGAAATAACCCCAACAGAGAGGCATGCTTAAATATGCCATATTTATCTGGTGGCATATAGGGAGCCATTAAGAATGTGTTTTTGTAAAGTTTTTAAGGAAAAGGAAAATAATCGCTATGTATTTATAAGTGGGGAGAAGCAGAATGTATCACTGTATATGCTATTATGCTAGTTTTGAAGGAAAAATATATATGTATCAAAATGTCTGAGATGAAGGGAAGACATTAAAGTGTAAAGATGGCAATCTCTGGCCGATGAGGTTAGAGGTGATTTTTCGGGCTTTTAAAAATATATTCTTATATTTTCCAATTTTTATAGTGGTTTCCTATCACCTTTATAATCAGAAAATAAGTAATTTTTTAAGTAAAAGAAAACACCATTATGCCAGCATTCTAAATGTATCGCTTCTATAAGATTTTTATGGTCCTAAAAAAAAAAAAATTTTTTTTTAATGAGAAATATTAGTATTTCCCAAGTTACCCAGTGTATAATTTTTTTTTTTTCTGTAAAGAACAACACTGAAGCGAACTTGAACTCCATTAGCAGAGCCAGAAGGACAGCTGGGGGATGACTGGAAGGAAATAGGTACCAATGACTCTTGCTACTGGCGTGCCTGCCCTACCACTGTCCCTATTGCTGTGCTTCTGGGCCTGTACAAAACAAACAACGAAGAAAGTCAAAGGACCAGTGTGAAAGACGTTAGAAATGGATGCAGTCACAGAGGTGAAAGTTAAAAGAGCAGAAATTGGGAGACTAAAGTGTAAAGGATAGAAAGAATAAAAGCAAAAATAAAGAATGCTTCAAGGTTGAGATATAAAAGAAAAAGCAGAAAAATATAGATGACAAAAAATGTTAGGGAAAAAACTCAAATTTAGAAATTAAAAGGGTTCAATAAAGAGAGATATAAAATATAAAATAAAAACAAAGTCTCAAGGAATAAAACTAACTCAAGAATTAAAATTAGCTACAATGATGAAATTTTAAAAATAAATGAAAAGAAGTAAAAAAAACCTTAGAATGCACAAAGTGAAAGGTTACAATGACATAAAAATTATAAATAAGAAAAAGTAAAACTCAGTTTAAAAGAAAATAAAATCAGGAAGTTTAAAAATTAAAGGAAATATGATAAAACAATTAAGAAAAAAAAAAAAAAACCTGTTACTGTCCAGTCGATTCCAACTCATGGAGACCCTATAGGACAGGGTAGACCTGTCCCATACGGTTTCCAAAGAACACCTGGTAGATTGTAACTGCCGACCTTTTGGTTAGCTCTTAACCACTATGCCACCAGGTGGAAATTAAGAAACAGAAAAAATGGCATTATAGTAGCCAGTTTCTGTTAGGAGCTTATTACATAGGGACTTTACAGTAATTCAGGTGATCTTATCAGTCATCCTATGAGGCCCATACTGTTACCATTCTGTTTTGAAGCAAGAGGAAAGTAAGGCACACAGGTGAGAAGAAGTTACTCTTCTGGGACAAGGTGGTACTGGGGCTTGAATTCAAGTCACCTGCCTCTAGATCCTGACGTTGTCTTGAGCACTTGACCTTACATATATATACTGGGGCTTAGTATAGATGAAATGGATAAACTCTGTTAAAATAATACTGTCTTGGAAATTGAAAGGCATTTAAAATGAATAAAATTCCAATGAAGAAGGCAAAGAAGGAGGAAAATGAAGATCCAGACAATGGCATTAGTAAAGGCTGCTCTGCAGGGTGGAAGCATTTCCTGGCTCAGAGGGTAGAGGCTTGGGCGAAGTTCTGTACTTTCTCTAAGGAGAGGATGCAGCCTCGTGAAATCTCCGAAGAATACCCACACCCCAAACCCTGCAGTTCTGTGCTGCCTGCGTTGCACAGTCAGCAGTGTTAGCTGCCCAAAATATGTGAGGCAGGGTAACATTGAACTATCTTTACTTATTTAATGGAATAGGAAGTTTAGAATAGGTAGAAAGTTACAGGAAAGCCTCACATCTTTCTTTTCCATTAGATCTTTCTTACAGAGTGTTGAGATATACGAGCCTCATGATAATACACTTTTCTTTTAAAAAGGATTTTGATTACTGTTTTCATTCTTCAAGGATCTTTAACAAATTAATTCTTTAAACAAATCACCAACTTCCTGCAGTGAGTTCAGCACATTGTTGTTTTCTGAGTTCTCTGATTCAGGGTATACCAAATAGGCATATGTGAAAGAAAATAAATGGTGTAACAAGTAAAAATTTTGGGCAAGTTTTGAGGGCGATATCAAATGTACTATGTTCAACAAAATTAGAAAAGTCAAATTCAATGAGTATCTGAAGCTCAATACCTCACATGTAATAGGTATAAATAAATCAATGGCAGGGACAGATTATCCAGGAGGCAAGGTGAGAATAAGTAAGGCCATGCTTACCTTGCTTACCAGATTGTCTGTAGTGAACAATTTCACATTTTTTCACCACATCAAAGATTCTGCTTCTAGGTATGTCTGGCATCTGTCTTCCAAACCGAGAGCACCTTCCTACAGAATCAAAGCCTCTCTTCAAATTTACAGTCCCTGACAGGGACGAATGACCCAGTAAGCAAGGTAAGCACGGGCTTACTTATTCTTACTGCCTAAATGTAGTGAACAATGTTGTTAAGCCCCTGCTTGCTGGTAAAGTACTACTTTGGACAATGCAAACACTTAAATATAGGCAATGTTATTGCAAAGTCTAGGCAGAAGCTGAGAAAATCAGGTGTCATTTTATGTCAGGAATTTCTTGTTGCTAACCTGAAGCTTGGAAAAATCTTACAAGGAACATGGACTGATTCAATCTTTCATTTCAGCAGTTGCTGTTATACTAAAATTGTATATAGGACATTACTATTCTGACTGCTTTAAAGTTCAAAAAGGTGCCAAAAAACACCATTGCAATCTGCTTGGTCTTAAAATGTAAAATTAATACAAGATAGTGGGAAGGAGGGGAAAGAAGTGCTGAGCGTTGCAGTTAACTTTGTTTTAATGCTTCTTCTTTGAAACTAATTTTGGACTTTCTGGTTAAAGATACTGTAATAGAGATCTCTCTGCTCCTCTTTCCATGCAGAAAACAACTTTAAAAAAAAGCAAAGAGAAATAGTTGACACTAGAAAAATAAAGCTATAAAAACAGGTTCAAATTTTTAAATGACAATCCACATCTCTGACATTACTTATTGTCTTTGTATCATTCGGTAAAAATGGTGTGGGGTGGTGTCTGACCTCCTCCAACCCCGCAAGGAGGAAGGAGAACCAAGATTAACTGCATAAGGCTGATTCCCATGAGGCGGAGCCCAGACAAGCCTCCTGCCTCCTGAATCTTTACCAGTTCTGACACCAATCATCTCTTCCACAGCACTCTCTACTTCTCTGCTGGGTTAGATTAATTCATTGCAGTTGCCACACAGAGCTATACTCACAATTACGGGGTTATTAGGGAAGTAACAGGTTACAGTTCAGGCTCAGGAACAGATACAGTTGTTTCATTAGGACAGCCTCTTCCCAACCGTGCTCGCAGGCACACCTCTCCTTGGCCCTAGGCCACTACCCAAAAGCACTCAGCTTTATCTCTCTGTGGGCTGGGAAGTCCAATGTGCCATCTCCTGCTGCCAGGTCTCTACTGCCACCACTTCTCACTGTCTTCAGAGTTACAGCTCACTCTCTGTCCATGTCCTGCTTTCAGGAGCTTCTCAGTGCGGGAATCTCAGGTCCAAATCTCAGGTCCTTGGTGGTGGTAGTATCTTCCCTTTCCCTCCTCTGGCGTGGCTCATTTCAAGCCCAGTGGGATGGCAAAACTGACCAATCCCTTTGGTGAGCCATAGTTACCCTGTCACACAAGCCCACCCAGTCACCTGGGTGGGAGTTACAAGACTGTGGTGGAAAGGCCGCACAAAAGCAATCCATTACACTGCACATTCGTTCATAAATCAAACAACCACTTTGGGAAACAGGAGACCCACTCAGATACTCTTAATGAAGTTTGAAGTTAAAAATTCTGAATTCTTTGATACTTTTAAATTTTTCTATGTTTATTAATGGAAAAGAAAAGCAGTGATTTTTCCAAAACAGGAATGAGCCTTAAATGTCTTGGGCCCCTTTAATTGCCTCTTTTTCCCTTCTATTTCACTTCCTAAAACTACTAAACTAAATGTTAATAAAGGTTAAAATCTACGTTCATAAACATACCACTTGGACTTCAGGGAGTTACAGTTTTGACTTGAGGCAAATAAACCCTGTTGCCTGTTGAGCCAATTTCAGCTCATTGAGACCCTATAGGACAGAGTAGAACTGCCCCTTTGGGTTTCCAAGGCTGTAATCTTTACAGAAGCAGACTGCCACATCTTTCTCTCAGACAACTATAGCAAAAAGAATTCCAGAACTTTCTGTGTTATTACTATTGTCATTCTAGTGCAGGAGCTGTCTCCTAGTACCTGGAGTTTTGCAATTATCTCCTGACTGGTATCCATTCTTCTTATTTAATACCTATAAAAAACCCATTACTGTCGAGTTGATCCTGACTCATAGTGACCCTAATATACATGTGCAATATTTTGCTGATAATTGTACCAGTCACTTCTGAGGATTCTGTTTTACTTTTTGAGAGGGAAACATAGACCTAGTCTCACATCTCATGGAAAGAACTTGGGATTTGAAGTCAGATAGCCCAGGTCTGGAATCCTATCTGCTCTACTGGTTAAATCTGAGCAAGCTGTTTAACGGCTCTAAGCTTTAGTTTCTTATTCTTTGAGGGAACTTTGAAAGATTGCCATAAGAATTAAATGATAAAGAATGTAAATAAGTCTTAGTTTTAATTCCCTTTCTACAAATGGACCCCAAGGGACTTTACAGCTTTGTTTCCCAAACCACAAACAAGGAATTATTTTTCAAACAAGTTTTTCCTTTCCTCGGTTCTGTACATTTTGTTATGAGTTCTCTCTGACTAGAATGTCCTTCTTTTCATATTTCTGTCTGCCACAGTGTCAGTGCTTTTCTTCAGCCTAGCCGTGGACATGGAGGATCTTCTGAGGGCTTAAGCCCACTATTTCCTAAGCTAAGATCCTAGTCAGGGTGCATCATAAATTAGTACATTCTACCCACCTTGGTGGTATATGTTTGGTAACTTATGGGCATACATATCCACTAAGCCACAGACTTCTCTTGACTCCTACTGTATTTCTGTAGTATGTAAAATTGGGATTCCCTCTAAGTTTCTTCGTAGCGCTATAGTTGCCCTATGCTAGGGTTGCATGTAAGCCCTGGGCTTTGGCCCTCTAGACTGGGATTCTGATGCTTCCAATTTTTTTTTTTTTTAATTGTGTTTTAGGTGAAAGTTTATAGCACAGATTAGTTTCTCGTTCAAAAATTTATACACAAATTGTTTTGTGACATTGGCTGCAATCCCTGCAATATGTCAGCACTTTTCCACTTTTCTTTTATACCATGGGTTCCCTGTGTCCATTCGTCCAGGTTTCCTGTCCCATTCTGCCTTTTCATCTTTGCTTTGGGGCAGATGTTGCCCGTTTGGTTTCATATACTTGATTGAACTAAGAAACACATTCCTCACATGTGTTATTTTTGTATTATAGGCCTGTCTAATCTTTGGCTGAAAGGTGGACTTTGGGAGTGGCTTCAGTTCTAAGTTAGCAGGGTATCCAGGGGCCATAGTCTTGTGGGTTCTTCCAGTCTCTGTCAGACCAGTAAGTCTGGTCTTTTTGTAAATTTGAATTTTGTTGTACATTTTTCTCCTGCTCTGTCTGGAACCTTCTATTGTGATTCCTGTCAAAGCAGTCAGTGGTAGTAGCCAGGCACCATGTAGTTCTTCTGGGCTCAGGCTGGTGGAGGCTGTGGTTCATGTGGCCCATTAGTTCTTTGGACTGATATTTGGATCTTTGGTTTTCTTCATTTTCCTTTGCTCCGAGTGGGATGGGACCAAAGATGTATTTTAGTTGGCCACTCTCAAGCTTTAAAGACCTCAGATGCTACTCACCAAAGTAGAATGCAGAACATTTTCTTTGTGAACTATGTTATGCCAATTGACTTAGATGTCCCCCAAAGCCATGGTCCCCAGCCTTCAGCCCTAGTAACTCAGTCCCTCAAGGTGTTTGGATGTGTCTAGGAAGCTTCTATGGCTTTGCCTTGATCAAGTTGTGCTGACTTCCCTTATATTGTGTGTTGTGTTTCACCAAAGCTAACACTTGTTGATGCTTCCAAATTCTTGATAGCTCCTCCAGAGGGGTCTGATTGGGGTCTTCAACTGCAAAGATAAACCTACACATGATACTACACATAACTCATCTTAGTATCTTTACTTGAAAGCCTCATACCACAGACTGCCTACAGGATAATTTTAATTTAATTAAATTTACATTTCTGATTTCTGCCAAATCTCTCTGGGAGTTATAATTTAGACTTCTGGCCTATAGCAAATTCAGTTTCCCTACCTGCCTAGATCTTCCTATTCATTCTCCTTAGCCTGGGCACTGAGAAATGAAAGATTCTCTCTTGCCTCATGGCCATATTATGATGCAATGGGAAACTCATCAGTGAAGGCTAGCTCAAATGCTTCCTCTTCTGGAACTTTCCAGACTCCTCTCACACATACCCACTGGACTCCCTGTGAACTCCCAGATCATTCACTCAACAAATACGTAGTGAGCAACTAGTATGTGCCAGACACTTGGAATGTAACATATCCTTGGGATGTAACAGGAAAAAGAAACAAAAAAATAAGAAAAAAGTTAAAAACCCATACTTACATAGCTTATATAGTTTTTATTACACAGCTGTTATTATACTTTATATACTGCCTTATATTAGTAATTTGTAAATACTATTTATGATACAAGAGCAGGAGACTTTAAAATTGTCTGGTCACACTTGTAGTGAGTTGAATGAATAGGCCCTTGTCTTAACCCCTGGAACCTGTGGCTATGACTTTATTTGAGAAAAGAGTCTTTGCAGATTTAAGTAATTAAAGATCTTGAGATAAGGTCATCTTGGATATTGCAGGCGGGCCCTGAATCCAATGATGAGTATCCTCATAAGAGACAGAAGAGAAGAAGACACAGACACAGAGAAGTCCAAGTGAAGATGGAGGCAAAGATTGGAGTGATGCAGCCATAAGCCAAGGAATGGATGGAACAGATAGAAGCTGGAAAAGGCAAGGAGGGATTCTCTCCTAGAGCCTTCAGAAGGAGTGTGGCCCTGCCAACACCTTGATTTCAGACTTCTGGCTTCCAGAATTGTGAGAGAAGACATTCTTACTGTTTTAAGCTTCCAAGTTTGTGGTAATTTGTTATGGTAGTCACAGGAAACTAATACATCACCATACTTTGCAGATGATCAAGGCTGGATAAGATCTTTAGAAACCATAATACTAAAAGGCTTGTAGTCCTCCCCCCTCTCCTTATGCCACAACATGTAATTTAAAATAAGAACAATTACAAACTAAAAAAAAAGTATGCAAAAATTAAAATAGTTCCCTTTCAGCTTTTCTAATTACAAAACTCCAAAAAGTTCATAAAGTATGAATTATTCTTTTGATGTTTTAGTCTGCAGATCAGAAATAACAAGCCATCCTATAGGGTTATTTTGGGCATTAAATGATACATGTAAAAATGCCTTGCGTGGATGGTGCCTGCCACTTGGTAAATGTGCCTCTATATTGAGTCTGGTGGTAGGGTGGTGATGGGTGTAATGAACACATGAGAGACATACTTTGTTTTGTTTCTTGTCTCTATCTATTGAGTCAGTGGTTCCACATTCTTGAAGTAGAGAAATGAGGAAATTATCTAGGTAATCTGAATTAACCCAGCTCAAGAGACAATTGTTCAGATAATCACTCTATTCTACAGCTAGCACTAAGCATATTTTCCAGCACTTCATTTCTGCACTATCATTTTTCCACTAATGAAATGAGATCATTTGTGCCTTTCTTAATGGGATGTTCTAGAATCATGAGGCAATATGTAGCTGAATGTGACTCCCAAGGAAAAAATCCTAAAATCATTTTCCTTGAGAGGATGAGAAAAAGATAAACAAGAGCTTTCTCCTTGAGATGTTCCTGGGTTTGTAAGTGGCTGATTGAGTAGCTGTGAGTCATACTTGAGCCTTAGCATTTCTTCCAAATGGGAGTGAAAATCACATAATATCTTTGGGAAGTTTTTCATGCTGTCAATTATATCTTGCCTCCTGGTGAGATTAGCCAAACAGAGTCCACTGAAGATATGTAAAAGAAGCATCTTATGCGCCACTGTATTGTCCCCCAGAGCTTTGGTCTCTCTTTAAGACTATAAAAAATGCCAAAGATTATTTTAACCTTTTTTTTTTTTTTTTTTAGTTAAAGGAATTCTTTAACCTTTCTCAAAAAGCTGCCCCTTTTAGCTGAAGCCATACTTTACTCTGGTCTTCTGAACCAGCTAATTTCTGTGCAAACAGGTTTCTTTATATTCATCTGAAAATGGGGAAATAATGGGTTTTCTTGAGCCATAAAGTTATTTTCTGTGTTGACTTCCAGTTGAGTTAGATCAATGAAAGACTAGGACTGTGATCATTAAAGTGAGTTCACATATCTACCTTGTTGTTGTTAGATGCCATTGAGTTAGTTCCAACTCATAGTGACCCTGTGCACAACAGAACGAAACACTACCCAGCCCTGAGCCATCCTTACAGTTGTTATGCTTGAGTTCACTGTTGCAGCCACTGTGTCAATCTACCTCATTGAAAGTCTTCCTCTTTTCCGCTGACCCTGTACTCTGCCAAGCATTATGTCCTTCTCCAGGGTCTAATCCCTCCTGACAACATGTCCAAAGTATGTAAAAAACAGTCTCACCATCCTTGCTTTCAGGGAGCATTTTGGTTGTACTTCTAAGAAAGATTTGTTTGTTTGGCAGCCCGTGGTATATTCAATATTCTTCGCCAGCACCACAAATTAAAGGCGTCAATTCTTCTTCGGTCTTCCTTACTCGTTGTCCAGCTTTCACACACATATGATGCAATTGAAAATACCATGGCCTGGGTCAAGCACACCTTATTCTTCAAGGTAACATCTTTGCTCTTCAACACTTTGAAGAGGTCCTTTGCAGCAGATTTACCTGATGCAATGCATCTTTTGGATTTCTTGACTGCTGCTTCCATGGCTGTTGATTGTGGATCCAAGTAAAATGAAATCCTTGACAACTTCAGTCTTTTCTCCATTTATCTTGATGTTGCTCATTGGTCCAGTTGTGAGGATTTTTGTTTTCTTTATGTTGAGGTGCAATCCATACTGAAGGCTGTGGTCTTTGATCTTCATTAGTAAGTGCTTCAAGTCCTCCTCACTTTCAGCAAGCAAGGTTGTGTCATCTGCATAACACAGGTTGTTAATGAGTCTTCCTCCAATCCTGATGCCTTATTCTTCTTCATATAGTCCAGCTTCTCAGATTATTTGCTCAGCATATAGATTGAATAGGTATGGGGAAAGAATACCACTCTGATGCACACCTTTCCTGACTTTAAACCACTCAGTATCCCCAGTTGTCCAAACAACTGCCTCTTGATCTATGTAAAGGTTCCTCATGAGCACAGTTTAGTGTTCTGGAATTCCCATTCTTCACAATGTTATCCATAATTTGTTATGATCCACACAGTCGAATGTCTTTGCATAGCCAATAAAACACAGGTAAACATCCTTCTGGTATTCTCTGCTTTCAGCCAGGATCAATGAGACATCAGCAGTGATATCCCTGGTTCCACGTCCTCTTCTGAAAGCGGCCTAAATTTCTGGCAGTTCCCTGTCAATATACTGCTGCAGCCATTTTTGAATGATCTTCAGCAAAATTTTGCTTGTGTGTGATATTAATGATATTGTTCTATAATTTCCACATTCAGTTGGATCACCTTTCTTGGGAATAGGCATAAATATGAATCTCTTCCAGTCAGTTGGCCAGGAAGCTCTCTTCCATGTTTCTTGGCATAGATGAGTGAGCACCTCCAGCATTGCATCAGTTTCTTGAAACATCTCTGTTGATGTTCCATCAATTCCTGGAGCCTTGTTTTTCACCAGTGCCTTCAGAGCAGCTTGGACTTCTTCCTTCAGTACCATCAGTTCCTGATCATATGCCACCTCTTGAAATGGTTGAACATCGACTAATTGTTTTTGGTATAATGACTCTGTGTATTCCTTCCATCTTCTTTTGATGCTTCCTGCATCATTTAATATTTTCGCCAAAGAATCCTTCACTATTGCAACCCGAGGCTTGAATTTTTTCTTCAGTTCTTTCAGCTTGAGAAATGCCGAGCGTGTTCTTCCCTTTTGGTTTTTCCATCTCCAGGTCTTTGCACATGTCATTATAATACTTTACTTTGTCTTCTCGAGCCACCCTTTGAAATCTTCTGTTCAGTTCTTTTACTTCATCAATTCTTCCTTTTGCTTTAGCTGCTTGATATTTGAGAGCAAGTTTCAGAATCTCCTCTGACATCAATCTTGGTCTTTTCTTTCTTTTCAGTGACCTCTTCCTTTCTTCATGTATCATGTCCTTGATGTCATTCCCCAACTCCTCTGGTCTTCGGTCACTAGTATTCAGTGCCTCAAATCTCTTCTTCAGGTGGTCTCTAAATTCAGGTGGGACATTCTCAAGGTTATATTTTGGCTCTTATGGACTTGCTCTGATTTTCTTCAGTTTCAGCTTGAACTTGCATATGAGCAATTGATGGTCTGTTCCACAGTCAGCCCCTGGCCTCGTTCTGACTGATGATATTGAGCTATTCCATCGTCTCTTTCCACAGATGCAGTCAATTTGATTTCTGTGTGTTCCATCTGGCGAGGTTCTTGTGTATAGTCGCCGTTTATGTTGGTGAAAGAAGGTATTTGCAATGAAGAAGTCGTTGGTCTTGCAAAATTCTATCATTTGATCTCCGGCATTGTTTCTGTCACCAAGGCCAGATTTTCCAACTACTGATCCGTCTTCTTTGTTTCCAGCTTTTGCATTCCAATCACCAGTAATTATCAATGCATCTTGATTGCATGTTTGATCAATTTCAGACTGCAGCAGCTGATAAAAATCTTCAATTTCTTCATCTTTGGCCCTAGTGGTTGGTACATAAATTTGAATAATAGTCGTATTAACTGGTCTTCCTTGTGGGCGTATGGATATTATCCTATCACTGGCAGCGTTACACTTCAGGATATATCTTGAAATGTTCTTTTTGACGATGAATGCAGCACCATTCCTCTTCAAGTTGTCATTCCCAGCATAGTAGATTATGTGATTGTCCGATTCAGAATGGCCAATACCAGTCCATTTGAGCTCACTAATGCTTAGGTTATCGATGTTTATGCATTCAATTTCATTTTTGATGATTTCTGGTTTTCCTAGATTTATACTTCATACATCCCGGGTTCCAATTATTAATGGATGTTTGCAGCTGTTTCTTCTCAGTTTGAGTTATGCCACATCAGCAGATGAAGGTCCTGAAAGCTTTACTCCATCCATTGACTCTACTTTGAGGAGGCAGGTCTTCCCCAGTCATCTTTTGAGTGCCTTCCAACCCAGGGGGCTCATATTCCAGCACTATATCAAACAGTGTTCCACTGCTATTCATAAGGTTTTCACTGGCTAATGCTTTTCAGAAGCATTCATCACCCCTGGGAAAATGATACGTATTTTACATATACTCCAGAAAATTCTTAGTATTCAACTTCCTGTATCCTAAGTAGAACTGTGCTCAGTAGGGTTTTTAATGGCTGATTTTTTGGATGTAGATTGCCAGGACTTTTTTCTGAGGCTCCTCTGGGTGGATTCAAACCAGCAGCTTTTTGGCTAGTAGCCGAGTATATTAACTATTTGTAGCACTAAGTCTCCAAGTTTATCTTTAGCTTAGTCTTATGAGAACTTAGTGGCCAGTACAACCATACAACATACTTGTTGTTCGTAGCCATATTCTGTTCTGATCAGTACCTAGTGTTTAGAAAATGTTTAACATAGTGAGTCACGTCTTAGTCTGTGGAAGGAATAGGAAAGCTGATGGGCAGTATTATACCATTTAACCACTTAGGTTTGTTTTCCTCTCCAAGCATTTAACCAATTTATTTGGGATCATAGTTGTTGGGAGAGGCAGTCTGCCATGGGACCTGCTGTACGTTCTTGCTGGGTATGCCAAGAATACAAGGCCCGGACCACTCTTTACCTGGCTATTTCTCAGAGTTGTGTGTGAAGTGTGAAACTTCAAAAGACAAAGTCATGTCTGTCCCTAGACAAATAGCAGGCTTGCTTCTGGTTACTGTAAAACCAGTGGATTCCCCAAAATCAGTGTTCCTTTCCTATAATGCAACCCTCTTTGTAGGCATTCACCATGGGTTCTTTGCATTGCTTCCATGAAATTTGGGGAGCATGGAAACCTGAAGCTCTGGCCACTGGTTTTTCTGTGAGTAATAAAGTCCTTTGTCTCTGACCCAGGAGTCTCATGCCTTTTGTCAGCATCCATGAAATAGTAACAGGCAACTTGTTAGTTTGTAAGTAGGGTAAAGCCTCAGACCCTGTACAGTTCCTGAAAATTTGTAAATATTTATGTTTATTCCCATAAAATAGCTCCTATGATTACTTACATTACTTCAAACAATTAGAAACCACAACTAGTGTAGAATCTTGGTTTTTAGTCTTCACTCTATTACTAAGTAAATGATCTTAAATAAGTTTTTTATTCCTCTGAGCCTGTTCCTTCATTTGTAAAATAAGAGGGTTCAACTAAATCAGTGGCTTTCAAACTGGCTTTGGGGAGCCCATGACTCCTGGGTAGAGTTAGAGCAATCATATAGCTTTGTTAGCTGGCCTAGTCACCTATCCTCAGCAGGACCATTTTCTTCACAGTTCTCCTCATACTTCCTAACTTTCTCATTTCATATTTTCCAACAGAAAAAAAAAATGCAAATAATCAGGATTTTGTCCTATCTTGACACATTGGCTGCTTTCTACATACCATCCAGGAAAGAGGCACAGGTTCTCTCCTGTTTAATTCTGTAATCTATCTGGGCCATCCTATCAGTCCTTCCAGGACATGACTCCTGGCAAGGCCCAACGCCCTACCTTGGGACTCTTGCTTTCCAAAACTCCTTCACTCCAAGGTATGGGACAGGGAGCAAGAGAAACTGACTCTTGCTGTGGTGACCATCCATCCTGATTTACCTAGGACTAAGAGTGTTCTTGGAACATGGGGCTTTCATGTTTTAAAACTGGGATAGTCCTGGGTAAATGGAAATAAATTGGTCACCCTATTAACTTACTTTTCTACATCTGTACCTTATAGTCTAAGTGTTATGTCATGAGATCGTCAAGAATTAGGGTCTTGAAGCTCAAAAATCAAGAATTTAACACATGGTTCCTATATTTTGTTATAACAACCATATCCCAAGGCAATAAATGGGGGAAAAAAGTAAAATATACTAGAAAATGTTGATTAACATAAGTACTACCCACCTGTAACTATCTTTAATAGTTTATAAACCAAGCCAAACTCATTGTCATCAAGTCGATTCCAACTTATAGCAACCCTATAGGACAGAGTAGAACTGCTCAATAGGGTTTCCGAGGCTGTAACCTTTATGGAAGCGGACTGCCACATTATCTTCCCATGGAGCAGTTGGTGGATTCGAGCCTCCAGCCTTTAAGGTAGCAGCTGAACATTTAACCATTTGTGCCACCAGGGCTCCTTGCATTGGGCATATCTGCTGCAAATGACCTCTTTAAAGTGTTAAAAAGCAAAGATGTCACTTTGAGGCCTAAGGTGCACCTGACCCAAGCCATGGTATTTTCAATCACCTCATATGCATAGGAAAGCTGGACAATGAATAAGGAAGGCCAAAGGAGAATTAATGTCTTTGAATTGTGGTATTGGTGAAGAAGATTGAATATTCCATGGACTGCCAGAATAACAAACAAATCTGTCTTGGAAGAAGTACATCCAAAATGCTCCTTAGAAGCAAGGATGGCAAGACTTTGTCTCATGTACTTTGGACATGTTATCAGGAAGGACTAGCCCTGGAGAAGGGCATCATGCTTGATAAAGTAGAGGGTCAGGGAAAAAGAGGAAGACCCTCAATGAGATGGATTGACACAGTGGCTGCAGCAATTGTGAGGATTTTGCAGAACCAGGCATTGTTTTGCCCAGTTGTACATAGGGTCACTGTCATGGATTTAATTATGTCCCCCCAAAAATGTGTGTATCAATTTGGCTGGGCCGTGATTCCTGATATTGTGTGATTTTCCTATATGTTGTAAATCTGCCTCTATGATGTTAATGAGGGGAATGGGCAGCAGTTGCATTCATGAGGCAGGACTTAGTCTATAGGACTGAATTGTGTTTTAAGGCAATCTCTTGACATATAAAAGAGAGAAGCGAGCAGAGAAACAGAGGGACCTCATACCACCAACAAAGCAGTGCCAGGAGCAGAGTGCATAAACTCCAAGTCAGGGGGAAGATTGATGAGAAGGCCGACAGAGGGTTAAGGCCCTGAATTTGGACTTTAAGCTGTGAGGAAATAAACTTCTCCTTGTTAAAGCCATCCACTTCTGGTATTTCTGTTATAGCAGCACTAGATAACTAAGACAGTCACTAGGAGTTGGAACTGACTGGACGATACCTAGTGGCAACAGAATGGTCTTAAATTTTCTAATGGATTCCTAAGTAGTGGGGCTTAAAATACACATAATAATGTGCTTAGAGTAAAGGCCTGATATAGAAAAGAACAAAGAAAGAGAGGAGGGTGAAAAGCCTCTGGTTGGAAGTAAAATTAAATTTGAAGAATGGTTGGTTTTCTGGGTATTTCTTTTTATTTAAATTTCTATATTTTTTCATAATTTTCAATTTGTCTGCAATAACTAGATACTACTTTTATAATCAGAAAAAAGTTCATCAAACAAAGCTTAAAAAAATGAGAAAGAAAGAAATATATATGAAAACCAAAGTGTGAAAGAACATGTTAAGAGATGTTAGGATCCCATCTTAGAGGCAATGGCAATCCACTGGTGATTTGTAACAGGAGAATAACTTATTATACTTGACCAGAGTGAGTTTTAGATCAGATTTTCAAAGGATCCTAGTAGTATGCACAGAGATATTGCCCTGGCTGGGATATTTGCTTTCAAATTCCAAGGTAGCAGAAGTGCAGGGCCTCTGACAGGTAACTTGAGATTTATTTGTGCCAGTCCAGCACCTGCCAAATGTTTTTTGACTTAGGTGAGCACTTTTTTTTTCCTACTCAAGTGAACTGCCGTTTTCTTCATCAAAATCATTTAAAGGTCAGCTAGAGAGCTTGTTGAATTCATCAGCCTTCACTGCCTCAGAATTTCAGGTAATCAGAGGGTTTCTGGGTCAAGTAGTCTTCTAACAACTGAGTTTTTATGAGTTTGATATCATATGATTGAACTAATTTGTATAGTGGTATACTACTATAGTGCAATTAGGAATATGCAAATAAGCTCAGGGATTTTTTTTCCTAGATACATTTGTTGAAGTTCTGGGCTTTCTGTAATTCTGTAATCACTTACCAAAGAGAGAATTTGAATAAAAAGAATATGAAGGAGCTGATAGACACATTAATTAATTACTATGACTGGTAACACCAGAATACAAAGGAAATCATGGGTCAGACTAGGAAGCGCTTCTTAGTTTTAGTTTCTTCTAGGCACAATATTTATTTTTTTATTTTTGGTGGTGCCATGGTTAAGTTCTTGGCTGCTAACTGAAAGGTCAGTGGTTTGAAACCACCGGCCACTCCTTGGGAGAAAGATGTGGCAGTATGGTTCTGTAAAGGGTACAGCCTTGGAAACCGTATGGGGCAATTGTGTTCTGTCCTGTAGGGTCACTATGAGTCAGAATTGACTTGACGGTAGTGAATGAGTAGGCAATATTTAGAGGATTTAGGGTATGTGCTGAGGTAGTATATTCTTAGCAACACTATGAAACTGTGAATCACTAAGTTTCCCTGAGAGTGCCTGTGGCTTTTATCTTCAGGATTTACAGCACACAACTGTATTTCATGGTTCCTTGCTGTCCTGCATTATCAAGAGCATTGTCTAAAAGGGATTTCTTTCCAGTGTGCTACTTGAATGCCATGTTGTCATCTAACTAAAACATGAAATGATTTAAGCTTCACAGATGTTACTGTTTTCAATGAAACCACTGCCCAGCACTTCCAGGGACAATGTCAGGTGCACAAAGACGCTATCTGTGCCAATTGAAGTGAGAAGTTGAACAATCTGGGTTTAACCAATGCAGACAACCAGTCTAAATAACTTAGAGGCAGATAGGCAAAAGTTATTTTCACTGGCCAGAGTAACATAGCAAATTGCTTTAGTTCCTTTACCTAATTTATGTGATTTTGGACTTAGCCTAAGTGAATGACTTAATAACCAACTTCATAAGATACTGATGTATGAACTTAAATGCAAATTTAGTAATTTACAATGGTAACCATAGTTTATTCCAGTGTGATTCTCTTGGAAAGATCTATGTGAGAAGCCAAATACTATTATCAGATTTGTTTACTGTAAAGGGTTAACTCAGCAGGCTTGGAAGTATCAAACCCTGCACATTTCAAAGAAAGAACTAGCCCCTTGACCCATTTCTGGGTCAAGAGATAACCTCTATGGCCTTAGAATACCCTGCTTGATAAGACAGTCTTTGTAAACCTGGGACTTTGGACCATGCCCTATAGTTCATGCTAACAATGTAAGGTGCTTATACAGTGAGGGCATGAGCCACACTGTTCCAGTGTAACTTCTGGAGGGGTTGGACATTGAGTAACCTTGATCTTTCATGTAGTTTCTCCATGCCTATGTGAGTGACCACCAGTAGAACCCTGGACAATATGTATAACAATACTCCATACATATTGTCACACATCTTTGCTGGGAGAACTTAGCACTGTCCGTATGACTCCAACTGAGAAAGAACACCTGGAAGCTTCTACCTGGTCTCTCCTGGAATCCACACTATGTGCCTTTTGCCTTTGCTGATTTTAATCTAGATCCTTTCACTATGTAAACAACCACGAGTACAACAGCTTTTCTGAGTTCTGTAAGTCCTGCGGGCCTTGGGGATCCCAGACACACTTATAATAGCACCCTGAGCAAGAGAAGTCAGATCTTTTAATCAATAGTGATCTCAGCTATGTGAATAAAACTTCCCAGTGATAGATTCAGGATTTCAACCCATATAACATGACTCTAAGCCTCCTAACCATTATACCATGCTATCTTGAGCATTTTTTCTTGCTGGTTTTAGTCTTGTTTCCAGAATTCTGTGTACCTTAACTGACTTGAATGTTCACTACATCTGTCTATCAGATTTGTACATATTTATAAAATCCTGAATCCTGTTTTCACACAGCAGTTCTATCCAATATGAGTGATTTTCCTACATTCCAATTCTCAGTCATTAAGGCTGTTTGTAAGGTCTGGGGCCTTTTACTTTGATCCTTGGCACTAAGAACAGGAGACATGTGAGTTTCAGAGTACAGACAATAAAGACTCAGAGAGATCAATGAAGAAACAAATCACTGCAGGCTGGGACATGGAAGAATGAGGAAATGACCTGGATTTTCAAAACTGGTATTCTGAAATGCCAGAGGAGAGTTCTGGAGACATGACTAAATCAATTTGCCTAGGAGAATTTAGAGACCATCTTAAGAATAGATTTGACTCATCAAACACAACCGACGGAAGACCAGATGAGTTGTGGAATGACATCAAGGACATCATACATGAAATCAGGAGGCCATTAAAAAGACAGGAAAGAAATAAAAAACCAAAATGGAGAATAGAAGAGACTCTGAAGTTACTCTTGGATGTGAAATAACTACAGCAAAAGGAAGAATGCTGAAGTAAGAGAGCTGAACAAAGGGTTTCAAAGGGTGGCTCAAGAAGACAAAGTTAAGTATTATAATGAACTGTGCAAAGACTTGGAGTTAGAAAACCAAAAGGGAAGAACATGCTTGGCATTTCTCAAGCTAAAAGAACTGAAGAGAAAATTCAAGCCTCAGGTTGCAATATTGAAGGATTCTGCAGGGAAAATATTGCATGACGCAGGAAGCATCAAAAGAAGATGGAAGGAATACACAGAGTCACTGTACCAAAAAGAATTGATTGATGTGCAACCATTTCAGGAGGTAGATATGATCAAGAACCAATGGTATTGAAGGAAGAGGTCCAAGCTACACTGAAGGCATTGGTGAAAAACAAGTCTCCAGGAATTGACAGAATACCAAATGAGATGTTTTAACAAACGGATGCAGTGCTGGAAGTGCTCATTTGTCTGTGCCAAGAAATTTGGAAGACAGCTACCTGGTCAGCCAACTGGAAGAGATCCACGTTTCTGCCCATTCCAAAGAAAGGTGATCCAACAGAATGCAGAAATTATCGAACAATATCATTAATATCACATGCAGGGTAAATTTTGCTGAAGATTGTTGAAAGGCGGTTGTAGCAGTACATCGACAGGGAACGGCCAGAAATTCAGGCCGAATTCAGAAGAGGACGTAGAATGAGGGATGTCATTGCTGATGTGAGATGGACCTTGGCTGAAAGCAGAGAATACCAGAAGATGCTTACATGTGTTTTATTGACTATGCAAAGGCATTCGATTGTGTGGATCATAACAAGTTATGGATAACATTATGAAGAATAGGAATTCCAGAACACTGAATTGTGCTCATGTGGAACCTGTCCATAGACCAAGAACCAGTCGTTCAAACATAACAAGGGGATACTGTGTGGTTTACAGTCAGGATATGTGTGTGTCTTTGTCTCTCAATGACCTTGACACTTTCAAAGAGTAAAAAAAAGTACTGGACAGTTATTTTGTAGAATGTTCCTTAATCTGTTTGTCTGTTTTCTCCTGATTAGATTTAGGTTTTGCATTTATGGCAAGAATATCTGAGGGGATATGCCCTTCTCAGTGCATATTATGTCTCATTACAGATGATATAAACCGTAGTCAGTAGTTTAAAACGGGTCTTCTCAGACTTCTATTGCTCTTAACATATTTAGTCTTGAATTCTATATATTTTTTGCCATAATGTTTTAGAACTGGAAAGGATCAAAGAAATTATTTTTGATAACATTAAAAGTAGCATAGTATTAGCTAATATATGCTAAAGATTTATTATTATATGTTCAAAATTACAGTTTGTTCATTTAATCTTTCAAATAGTTCTATAAAATAGCATTTTTATCAACTTCGTTTTACCTCTTTGAGTGGTAGTTCCTGGTTCACAAGTGACTGCCTCAAGATGAGGAAACAGTGCTTACTCATTTTTTAATCACATTTAAGAGCCTAGTACAGTGCTTTACACTAAGTAAGGAGAAGTAAATATTTGTTAAGTTGACTTAAATTGGAATTAAATGGAAGGCAGAGTTCACATTGTGTAACTGATTAAGTATGTCAACAGAGGAGAAAGAGGACTCATGGGTAATTATGAAGTATTGGATTTGGGGGAGGGGGATACTTATTGGTGGTGATTTATTTTCAAAGGGGTAAAGCTGAGAAAGACAATGAAATCTTTGTGACCCAGAGTGAAGAGAGTGGGTTAAGAGCAAAGACTTCAGAAGCATTCCTATTTAGGAAATATTTGGCAGAAGAAAAATCAATAAAGGAGTGAGGTATTAATGAGGAAGGAAAAGCAAGATAGTGAAGGGTTATGGCTAGCCAATTTTCAAATCTGGGATGAAGAAAAATTAAATGGGAGTATGCAGGGTGCCATTATTACATTCCAATGAGTATTTTTGGAAACTGTAAAAGCACATTATAAAATAGTGTTATTGGTTTTTAAAAATTTAGCCAACATACAATTATCCATAGTAACGGAAGAGAACAATTGTCATGCATCAGTCAGAAGAATAGATAATTCTGAACATGCAGAATTGGTTGTAAAGCACATTGTGTATGGTTTCTGAGGCAGCACATTTCCTTTTTAATGTTTGCTAAATTTAATATGAAGAATAGCTTTTATTTCTTCATTCAAAAACTGAGTGGTGGAAGGAAAAGAGGACTAGAATTTGAAAAGTGGTCACATGCTTATAGTCAAGGGCTTATTATAAATATGTGACTGCTTCACATTGTTCTAAATGAAAATGCTTTCTGGCTTTATCTACCTTTCAAATTTTACAACGAGGGAGATCAGATCATTGGACCAGAACTCAGACCTGGTTTCTATTCTTAGCATCACTGCTACCTGTGTATCGTAGCAGGGAAATTCATTCAGCCCCTTTGTGCCTCTGTTTTCTCGTATAAAAATGAAGAGATTAAAAATCTCAATTATCCACTCTGGAGCTAAAACTCTGTAGATGGTTCTTTTGTTTTGGGGATACTATTTTGCATTCCATAAAAACATTATTTACTAAATTATTTGACAAGTGTAAGTACTTCCTTAAAAGCAGATTTTTAGGAGAAAAATAAAAGTGGAGAGATTCATTGCCAGTGACATAACATGCTAATTGTAGAATTACAGTTACAGAAATACTTTATTTAAAACAAGCTTGGTATTTTCCATTTGTTTGGGGTTTTCTCAGTAGTGTTGAGGATGACCCTTGCCAATTAATTCTCATTCCCTCTGTCCCTGGATGAGCTGCTTCTGTGTGAGAGATTGGACTTGGAAGACCAAGGCAGCCAAGAGGGATGACAGATGGAGAAGGGTAACTAAAGAGGGGAGGACCCTGACAAAGGAATGAGATTCATTTGGATGGGACCCCTGGAGATTGGCTGAGGGTTAAATAGTTTAACAGCAGGTGGCTTATTTTGCAGCCAGTAGTAGTTTTCTTCCGAAAGAAGAGCTCTTTATGCTGAAACATTCTTTCTCCCTCCATGGCAATCTCTGCTTTGAGACTATTCTTGCCTTTTCCCTCATCATCTTTCCTTTCCCATTTCTGTGTCTCACTGTCCTTCTCCCCACTGACTTTCCCTCCCTTCCTCGCACCTTCCTTCTCTTCTTAATACTTCTTTTCTTGATTAATTTGTTCCCCCAGACAAGGAAGAGAGTGCGAATTAGTATAGTGGTAAAAACAGGCTCCTGTTTCCAGTGCACAGTAACACTGAAAATAGCAAACACCTTCTCTGCTCTGTGGATGCTGGGACCACGAAACAGTGGCACCTGGTCCTAAAAGAAAAGGAAAAATATGGTCCCAAGATCTTTTAAGATTAGAACTATTCAAAGTCCCGCCAAAGTCAGGACAGGGGGAGGTTGTGTGTGTGTGAGCGTGTATGTGTGTGTGAATGTGTGTATCTGTATGTGTGCTGACCCGGAGTCCTGCGAGATTATCATGAGGAGTCTCTGAAGTGGAAACAGATAAGGCTCTGATGAAGACTGATGCAGAGGTGATGGAGGGCAGAAGGAAGCATACAGAACCCTGTTGCAGCTAGGAGGTATCTTGAATTAGGAGAGGTAGCCTGAACTGAGTATATTTTTCAAATGATGCAGCTTTGATACTGCCAGGTTCATACTCCCAGGAGAGGGAGTCTGGAATGGCAGTCTGAAAATCTCAGCAACAACAACAGCAACATGATACCTTACTTTACTTACCCAGAATTCCTGAAGAACAGAATATCTGATAAATGAAATTTATTTGTACAGAATTGCCTTTAGTACTGTATATAGATCAAGAGTTCTTAAGAACTGAAATGCAATAAAATATGCTTAACAGTCCAGTAGCTCTTTTGTGATTTAAGAAATGCTTGAGGGACTCATATTGCCTAAAGTTGATTCATCAGGGGCATCAAGTCAAGAATGTCAAGTATTGGTCTTAATATGATGTCCCCATAAGAGTGTAATTCAGGAATTGACTTTAAAATGATTTTAGCAGAGTTTCCCCCCCTCTGCCAACTTTCTCAAAGCTAGAATATGAAAACTTCAGTGGTTCAAACCCACCCAGAGGTGCCTTGGAAGAAAACCTGGGAATCTGCTTCTGAAAGGTCACAGCCATTAAAACCCTGTGGAGGCATTTCTACTCGGAAACACATTGAGTTGCCATAGTCAGAATCGACTTGATGGCAGCTAGTTTGGTTTTTGGATTAATATACAGTCAGTACCCAGGTTATGAACCTCTGACTTACTAAGGACTTACACTTGCCCTTTAATGTTATGTAAATTTGCCCTCACTTTGAAGCGATTGAACCAATTCCTGTCCAAAACCCACTGCCACTGAACCAGTTCTGACTCACAGAGATCCTATAGGACAGAGTAGAATTGCCCCGTAGGGTTTCCAAGGCTATAGTCTTTACAGAAGCAGACTGCCATATCTTCTTCCTGCAGAACCAATCCCTACTTACAACAAATTCTTCATCACAGTCACCTTCACTTGCTGCATGTGCAGCTTTTAAATCACTGAAAAGGCTTCCAGCCTTTTCTTGCGCTAAAGTAAGGCTAAGTAAGAACCGTATGCCCCTGTTTTGAGTTACCTACAAATTCAGCTTAAAGACTTAGAGACACAGGAACAGATCTTGTTCATAACCTGGGGACTGCCTGTATAAAGAACATTGTCTTCACACAGGCAAAGCCTATTATATGCAATATAATTTTCACACCAATGGAAAATCATAGGCTCCCACAAAGATTTAAAAAAACATTTTTTTCTATTTTAAGTGTGTTATTCAGAAATCTAGCATCTATTTCTTAGAACCTTTAAAAGTAGCTTTAATCCAAGAAACAATATTTTTGGGGGGGGGTTAAATTTTTTTGTGCGTTAGGTGAAAGTTCACAGCACAAATTAGTTTCTCATTCAGAAATTTATGCACAAATTGTTCTGTGACATTGGTTGCAATTCTCCCCAATTGTTAGTACTCTGTCCATTTCTACCCCAGGTTACCTGTGTCTGTTCGTCCAGTATTCCTGTCCCTTCCTACCTTCTCAACTTTGATTTTGAGCAGGTGTTGCCCATATGGTATCTATACTTAATTGAACTAGGAAGCATATTCTTCCCATGTGTTGTTTGTTTTATAGGCCTATCTAATCTTTGGCTTGTTTTTCACCCTTGCCTTCAGGGCAGCTTGGACTTCTTCCTTTAGTACCATCAGTTCCTGATCATATACCACCTCCTGCAGTGGATGAATGCTAACCAATTCTTTTTGGTACGTTGACTCTGTGTATTCCTTCCATCTACTTTTTTTTTTTTTTTAGTAACTTTTATTGAGCTTCAAGTGAACGTTTACAAATCAAGTCAGTCTGTCACATATAAGTTAATATACATCTTACTCCTTACTCCCACTTGCTCTCCCCCTAATGAGTCAGCCCTTCCAGTCTCTCCTTTCGTGAAAACTTTGGCAGCCTCCAACTCTCTCTATCCTCCCATCCCCCCTCCAGACAGGAGATGCCAACACAGTCTCAAGTGTCCACCTGATATTATTAGCTCACTCTTCATCAGCATCTCTCTCCCACCCACTGTCCAGTCCCTTTCATGTCTGATGAATTGTCTTCGGGGATGGTTCCTGTCCTGTGCCAACAGAAGGTTTGGGGACCATGACCGCCGGGATTCCTCTAGTCACATCCAGACCATTAAGTATGGTCTTTTTATGAGAATTTGGGGTCTGCATCCCACTGTTCTCCTGCTCCCTCAGGGGTTCTCTATTGTGCTCCCTGTCAGGGCAGTCATCGATTGTGGCCGGGCACCAACTAGTTCTTCTGTTCTCAGGATAATGTAGGTCTCTGGTTCATGTGGCCCTCTCTGTCTCTTGGGCTCTTAGTTGTCATGTGACCTTGGTGTTCTTCATTCTCCTTTGCTCCAGGTGCGTTGAGACCAGTTGATGCATCTTAGATGGCCGCTTGTTAGCTTTTAAGACCCCAGACGCCACATTTCAAAGTGGGATGCAGAATGTTTTCATAATAGAATTATTTTGCCAATTGACTTAGAAGTCCCCTTAAACCATGGTTCCCAAACCCCCGCCCTTGCTCTGCTGACCTTTGAAGTATTCATTTTATCCCGGAAGCTTCTTTGCTTTTGGTCCAGTCCAGTCCAGTTGAGCTGACCTTCCATGTATTGTGTGTTGTCCTTCCCTTCACCTAAAGCAGTTCTTTTCAGCTAATTAATCAGTAAAAAAACCCTCTCCCTCCTTCCCTTCCTCCCCCCTTCGTAACCACAAAAGTATATGTTCTTCTCAGTTTATACTATTTCTCAAGATGTTATAATAGTGGTCTTATACAATATTTGTCCTTTTGTCTCTGACTGATTTCGCTCAGCATAATGCCTTCCAGGTTCCTCCACGTTATGAAATGTTTCACAGATTCGTCACTGTTCTTTATCGCTGCATAGTATTCCATTGTGTGAATATACTACAATTTATTTACCCATTCATCCGTAGATGGACACCTTGGTTGCTTCCAGCTTTTTGCTATTGTAAACAGAGCTGCAGTAAACATGGGTGTGCATATATCTGTTTGTGTGAAGGCTCTTATTTCTCTAGGGTATATTCCAAGGAGTGGGATTTCTGGGTTGTATGGTAGTTCTATTTCTAACTATTTAAGATAACGCCAGATGGATTTCCAAAGCGGTTGTACCATTTTACATTCCCACCAGCAGTGTATAAGCGTTCCAATCTCTCCGCAGCCTCTCCAACATTTATTATTTTGTGTTTTTTGGATTAATGCCAGCCTTGTTGGAGTGAGATGGAATCTCATCACAGTTTTAATCTGCATTTCTCTAATGGCTAATGATCGAGAGCATTTTCTCATGTATCTGTTAGCTGCCTGATTTAGTGAAGTGTGTGTTCATATCCTTTGCCCACTTCTTGATTGGGTTGTTTGTCTTTTTGTGGTTGAGTTTTGACAGAATCATATAGATTTTAGAGATCAGGCGCTGGTCAGAGATGTCATAGCTGAAAATTCTTTCCCAGTCTGTAGGTGGTCTTTTTACTCTTTTGGTGAAGTATTTAGATGAGCATAGGTGTTTGATTTTTAGGAGCTCCCAGTTATCTGGTTTCTCTTCGTCATTTTTGGTAATGTTTTGTGTTCTGTTTATGCCTTGTATTAGGGCTCCTAAGGTTGTCCCTATTTTTTCTTCCATGATCTTTATCGTTTTAGTCTTTATGTTTAGGTCTTTGATCCACTTGGAGTTAGTTTTTGTGCATGGTGTGAGGTATGGGTCCTGTTTCATTCTTTTGCAAATGGATATCCGGTTATGCCAGCACCATTTGTTAAAAAGACTATCTTTTCCCCAATTAACTGACACTGGGCCTTTGTCAAATATCAGCTGCTCATACGTGGATGGATTTATATCTGGGTTCTCAATTCTGTTCCATTGGTCTATGTGCCTGTTGTTGTACCAGTACCAGGCTGTTTTGAATACTGTGGCTGTATAATAGCTTCTGAAATCAGGTAGAGTGAGGCCTCCCACTTTCTTCTTCTTTTTCAGTAATGCTTTGCTTATCCGAGGCTTCTTTCCCTTCCATATGACATTGGTGATTTGTTTCTCTATCACCTTAAAAAATGACATTGGAATTTGGATTGGAAGTGCATTGTATGTATAGATGGCTTTTGGTAGAATAGACATTTTTACTATGTTAAGTCTTCCTATCCATGAGCAAGGTATGTTTTTCCACTTAAGTAAGTCCTTTTGAATTTCTTGTAGTAGAGCTTTGTAGTTTTCTTTGTATAGGTCTTTTACATCCTTGATAAGATTTATTCCTAACTATTTTATCTTCTTGGGGGCTCCTGTGAATGGTATTGATTTGGTGATTTCCTCTTCGATGTTCTTTTTGTTGATGTAGAGGAATCCAAGTGATTTTTGTATGTTTATTTTATAACCTGAGACTCTGCCAAACTCTTCTATTAGTTTCAGTAGTTTTCTGGTGGATTCGTTGGGGTTTTCTGTGTATAAGAACATGTCATCTGCAAATAGAGGTAATTTTACTTCCTCCTTGCCAATCCGGATGCCCTTTATTTCTTTGTCTAGCCTAATTGCTCTGGCTAGGACTTCTAGCACAATGTTGAATAAGAGCGGCGATAAAGGGCATCCTTGTTTGGTTCCCGTTCTCAAGGGAAATGCTTTCAGGTTCTCTCCATTTAGAGTGATGTTGGCTGTTGGCTTTGCATAGACGCCCTTTATTATGTTGAGGAATTTTCCTTCAATTCCTATTTTGCTGAGAGTTTTTATCATAAATGGGTGTTGGACTTTGTCAAATGCCTTTTCTGCATCAATTGATAAGATCATGTGGTTTTTGTCTTTTGTTTTATTTATGTGGTGGATTACATTAATGGTTTTTCTGATATTAAACCAGCCTTGCATACCTGGTAGAAATCCCACTTGATTGTGGTGAATTATTTTTTTGATGTGTTGTTGAATTCTATTGGCTAGAATTTTGTTGAGGATTTTTACATCTATGTTCATGAGGGATATAGGTCTGTAATTTTCTTTTTTTGTAATGTCTTTACCTGGTTTTGGCATCAGGGAGATGGTGACTTCATAGAATGAGTTGGGTAGTATTCCGTCATTTTCTATGCTTTGAAATACCTTTAGTAGTAGTGGTATTAACTCTTCTCTGAAGGTTTGGTAGAACTCTGCAGTGAAGCCGTCCGGGCCAGGGCTTTTTTTTGTTGGGAGTTTTTTGATTACTGTTTCAATCTCTTTTTTTGTTATGGGTCTATTTAGTTGTTCTACTTCTGAATGTGTTAGTTTAGGTAGGTAGTGTTTTTCCAGAAATTCATCCATTTCTTCTAGGTTTGCAAGTTCGTTCGAGTACAATTTTTCGTAATAATCTGATATGATTCTTTTAATTTCAGTTGGTTCTATTGTGATGTGGTCCTTCTCGTTTCTTATTCGGATTATTTGTTTCCTTTCCTGTATTTCTTTAGTCAGTCTAGCCAATGGTTTATCAATTTTGTTAATTTTTTCAAAGAACCAGCTTTTGCCTTTGTTAATTCTTTCAATTGTTTTTCTGTTCTCTAATTCATTTAGTTCAGCTCTAATTTTTATTATTTGTTTTCTTCTGGTGCCTGATGTATTCTTTTGTTGCTCACTTTCTATTTGTTCAAGTTGTAGGGACAGTTCTCTGCTTTTGGCTCTTTCTTCTTTTTGTATGTGTGCATTTATCGATATAAATTGAGCTCTGAGCACTGCTTTTGCTGTGTCCCAGAGGTTTTGATAGGAAGTATTTTCATTCTCGTTGCATTCTGTGAATTTCCTTATTCCCTCTTTTGCTTGATGTCTTCTATAACCCAGTCTTTTTTCAGGAGGGTATTGTTCAGTTTCCAAGTATTTGATTTCTTTTCCCTAGTTTTTCTGTTATTGATTTCTAGTTTTATTGCCTTGTGGTCTGAGAAGATGCTTTGTAATATTTCGATGTTTTGGATTCTGCAAAGGTTTGTTTTATGACCTAATATGTGGTCTATTCTAGAGAATGTTCCATGTGCGCTAGAAAAAAAAGTATACTTTGCAGCAGTTGGGTGGAGAGTTCTGTATAAGTCAATGAGGTCAAGTTGGTTGATCGTTGTAATTAGGTCTTCCGTGTCTCTATTGAGCTTCTTACTGGATATCCTGTCCTTCTCCGAAAGTGGTGTGTTGAAGTCTCCTACTATAATTGTGGAGGTGTCTATCTCACTTTTCAGTTCTGTTAAAATTTGATTTATGTATCTTGCAGCCCTGTCATTGGGTGCATAAATATTTAATATGGTTATATCTTCGTGATCAATTGTCCCTTTTGTCATTATGTAGTGTCCTTCAGTATCCTTTGTGGTGGATTTAAGTCTAAAGTCTATTTTGTCAGAAATTAATATTGCTACTCCTCTTCTTTTTTGCTTACTGTTTGCTTGATGTATTTTTTTCCATCCTTTGAGTTTTAGTTTGTTTGTGTCTCTAAGTCTAAGGTGTGTCTCTTGTAGGCAGCATATAGACGGATCGTGTTTCTTTATCCAGTCCGAAACTCTCTGTCTCTTTATTGGTGCATTTAGTCCATTTACATTCAGCGTAATTATAGATAAATAAGTGTTTAGTGTTGTCATTTTGATGCCTTTTTATGTGTGTTGTTGACAATTTCATTTTTCCACTTTTTTGTGTTGAGACGTTTTTCTTAGCAAATTGTGAGATCCTCATTTTCATAGTGTTTGACTTTATGTTTGTTGAGTCGTTAACGTTTTTCTTGGCTTTTATCTTGAGTTATGGAGTTGTTATACCTCTTTGTGGTTACCTTAATATTTACTCCTATTTTTCTAAGTAAAAACCTAACTCGTATTGTCCTATATCGCCTTGTATCACTCTCCATATGGCAGTTCTATGCCACCTGTATTTAGTCCCTCTTTTTGATTATTGTGATCTTTTACGTATTGACTTGAATGATTCCCTGTTATGAGCATTTTTTTTAATTAATCTTAATTTGTTTTTGTGATTTCCCTGTTTGAGTTGATATCAGGATGTTCTGTTGTGTGACCTTGTGTTGTGCTGGTATCTGATATTATTGGTTTTCTGACCAAACAATTTCCTTTAGTTTTTCTTATAGCTTTGGTTTGGTTTTTACAAATTCTCTAAGCTTGTGTTTATCTGTAAATATCTTAATTTCGCCTTCATATTTCAGAGAGAGTTTTGCTGGATATATGATCCTTGGCTGGCAGTTTTTCTCCTTCAGTGTTCTGTATATGTCATCCCATTGCCTTCTTGCCTGCATGGTTTCTGCTGAGTAGTCTGCGTTTATTCTTATTGATTCTCCCATGAAGGAGACCTTTCTTTTCTCCCTGGCTGCTTTTAAAATTTTCTCTTTATCTTTGGTTTTGGCAAGTTTGATGATAATATGTCTTGGTGTTTTTCTTTTTGGGTCAATCTTAAATGGGGTTCGATGAGCATCTTGGATAGATATCCTTTCGTCTTTCATGATGTCAGGGAAGTTTTCTGTCAGGAGATCTTCAACTATTTTCTCTGTGTTTTCTGTCCTCCCTCCCTGTTCTGGGACTCCAATCACCCGCAAGTTATCCTTCCTGACAGAGTCTCACATGATTCTTAGGGTTTCTTCATTTTTTTTAATTCTTTTATCTGATTTTTTTTCAGCTATGTTGGTGTTAATTCCCTGGTCCTCCAGATGTCCCAGTCTGCATTCTAATTGCTCGAGTCTGCTCCTCTGACTGCCTATTGCGTTGTCTAATTCTGTAATTTTATTGTTAATCTTTTGGATTTCTACATGCTGTCTCTCTATGGGTTCTTGCAGCTTATTAATTTTTCCACCATGTTCTTGAATAATCCTTTTGAGTTCTTCAACTGTTTTATCAGTGTGTTCCTTGGCTTTTTCTGCAGTTTGCCTTATTTCGTTTCTGATGTCTTGAAGCATTCTGTAAATTAGTTTTTTATATTCTGTATCTGATAATTCCAGAATTGTATCTTCATTTGGGAAAGATTTTGATTCTTTTGTTTGGGGGGTTGTAGAAGCTGTCATGGTCTGCTTCTTTACGTGGTTTGATATGGACTGCTATCTCTGAGCCATCACTGGGAAACTAGTTTTTCCAGAAAATCCGCTAAGAAAAAAATGCAGTCAGATCCCTATCAGAACTGCTTTTGGATTATAACCGCCACCTTGTTCCCTGTAAGGATGAAAGTCTGAGATTTGGATCATATATGCTTGGCTGTAGCTGGTTCTGTGTTTTTAGTCCAATTAGGGGTGGATTTTTGGTCCCTGGGTTTTTTGTGGTTCCTTCTCTCAGGCCCGAAGAGTGGGTTAGGAAAAGACCAAAAGAAAAAAAAAGGAGGAGGGGGGAAGCAAAGCCGCCACGGAGCCGGAGCCGTTCTCCGTCTGGCTCAGGAAATTCCAACGTTAATGAAGCTGCCTGGGGAGGGTGGGGGAGGCATCAGAGAGATAGGAGAGTAGCACCTTGGAATATAGCCAGAGTTGCTTGTCTTGCTTGGAATGACTATTTTATCTGAGATTCCCGAGGGGCGTGTCACCTATGTGTGCTGGCTGTGTGGAGATTGCTCCCGGGGATCTGGCCCACTGAAGCCGCGGTCACTCCGCTCCCAGTCCCACGCCCAGCGTCCAGGTTCCCCTGCTGGAACGGTGCACTCTGACTCCAAAATCAGTCGCTGCCTCCCAGGGACTTCTCGTCCCGCCCGCCGCGTCGTCGCGTCACTCCTGCGAAACGGCTGGGCCCCCTCCCGGGGTTAGTTCAGGGGAGTGGAGCAGCTCTCCATGCTTGTGCGTTAACAGCGCCCAGTCAAAAGCCCGGCGGCAAGATTCCCCGGCTGGGACGCTGCTCTCCCAGCTCCAAGACCAGTCACTGCCTCCCGGGGACTTCTCCCACCAGCTGCGTCGCCACGCCACCCGCGCGGACCAGCTGGGCCCCCTCCCGGCGTGAGTTCAGGGGGGTAGGGCTGCGCCCCTTGTTTGCGCTGTCAGCTCCCCTGGGCCCTGCCCTAAATCGGGCGCCAAAGGTTACCTGACTGGGACGCTGGCTCCAGGCTCCAAAAACAATCGCTGCTTCCCCGTATTTGTTCGTTTTCCATCTCTAAATCTGTGTTTGTTGTTCAGGGTTCGTAGATTGTTATGTATGTGATCGGTTGACTTGTTTTTCCGGGTCTTTGTTGCAAGAGGGATCCGAGGTAGCGTCTATCTAATCCGCCATCTTGGCCCCACCACTCTTCCATCTACTTTTGATGCGTCCTGTGTCCTTTAATACTTTCCCTATTGTTGTCAGGTGCCGTTCAGTTCGTTCTGACTCTTAGCGACCCTATGTAGAACAGAAGGAAACACTGCCCAAGCCTGCACCATCCTTACAGTTGTTGTTATGTTTGAGCCCATTGTTGCAGAACTATGGCAGTTCATCTTGTTAAGGATCTTCCTCTTTTTCTCTGACACTCGCCTTTACCAAGCATGCTGTCCTTCTCCAGGGAGTGATCCCTCCTGCCAACATGTCCAAAGTATGAGACATAGTCTCACCATCCTTGCTTCCAAGGAGCATTCTGGTTGTGCTTCTTCCAAGACAGATTTGTTCATTCTTTTGGCAGTCTGTGGTGTATTCAATATTCTTTACCATTACTGCAATTCATAGGCCTCAGTTCTTCTTCAGTCTTCCTTACTCATCATCTAGCTTTCGCATCATATGAGGCGATTGAAAACACCATGGCTTGGGTCAGGCACACCTTAGTCTTTAAGGTAACATCTTTGCTTTTCAACACTTTGAAGAGGTCCTTTGCAGCAGGTTTGCCTGATGTGATGCATCTTTTGATTACTTGACTGCTGCTTCCGTGGGTGTTGTGAATCCAATTAAATTGAAATTCTTAGCAACTTCACTGTTTTCTCTGTTTATCGTGATGTTGCTTATTGGTCCAGTTGTGAGGATTTTTGTTTTCTTTACGTTGAGGTATAATCCATACTGAATGCTGTATGTAGTTTTTGGTCTTCATCAGTAAGTACTTAAAGTCCTCTTCACTTTCAGCAATCAAGGTTGTGTCATCTGCATAATGTAGGTTGTTAAAAAGCCTTCCTCTGATCCTGATGCCCCGTTCTTCTTCATATAGCCCAGCTTCTCAGATTATTTGCTCAGCATACAGACTGAATGAGTATGGTGAAAGAATACGACCCTGACACACACCTTTCCTGACTTTAAACCATGAAGTATCACCTTGTTTTATTCAAACGACTGCTTCTTTATCTATGTACAGGTTCCTCATGAGCACAATTAAGTGTTCTGGAATTCCTGTTATTCGCAATCTTATCCAAAATTTGTTACGATCCACACACTCAAATGCCTTTGTATAGTCAGTAAAACATAGGTAAACATCCTTCTGGTATTCTCTGCTTTCAGTCAGGATCCATCTGACGTCAGCAATGATATGTCTGTTTTTGCATCCTCTTCTGAATCTGGCTTGAATTTCTGGCAGTTCCCTGTTGATGTACCACCGGAACCACTTTTGAATGATCTTTAGCAAAATCTTACTTGCATATTATGTTAATGATATTGTTTGATAATTTCCACATTTGGTTGGGTAACCTTTTCTTGGGAATAGGCATAAATATTGATCTCTTCCAGATGGTTAACCAGGTAGCTGTTTTTCAAATCTCTTGGCATAGACAAGTGAGCACCTCCAGCACTGCATCCATTTGTTAAAACATCTCAGTTGGTATTCCATCAGTTCCTGGAGACTTGTTTTTCACTAATGCCTTCAGTGCAGCTTGGATCTCCTCCTTCAGTACCGTTAGTTCCTGATCATATGCTACCGCCTAAAATGGCTGAATGTCCACCAGTTCTTTTTGGTATAGTGACTCTACATTCTTTCCATCTTCTTTTGATCCTTCCTGGGTCGTTAAGTATTTTCCCCGTAGAATCCTTCAGTACTGCAACTCGAGACTTGAATTTTTTCTTCACTTCTTTCAGCTTGAGAAATACCAAGTGTGATCTTCCCTTTGGCTTTTCTATCTCCAGGTCTGTGCACATGTCGTTATAATACTTTGTCTTCTGAAGCCCCGCTTTGAAATCTTCTGTTCAGCTCTTTTACTTAATCATTTCTTCCTTTTACTGTAGCTACTCGACGTTCAAGAGCAAGTTCATAGTCTCTTCTGACATCCATTTTGGTCTTTTCTTTCTTTCCTGTTTTTTTTAATGAACTCTTCCTTTCTTCAAGTAGCATGCCCTTGATGTCTTTCCACAACTTGCCTGGTCTTCAGTCATTAGTGTTCAATACATCAGATGTATTCTTGAGATGGTCTCTTAGTTCAAGTGGGATATACTTAAGGCCGTACGTTGACTTTCATGGACTTGTTCTAATTTTCTTCAGCTTCAATTTGAACTTGCACATGAGCAACTGATGATCTGTTATGCAGTCAGCTCCTGGCCTTGTTTTGACTGATGATACTGAACTTTTCCATGGTCTTTTTCCAAAAATGCAGTTGATTTGATTTCTATGTATTCCATCTGGTTAGGCCCACATGATAAAAAAATAAGTAGTCGCCATTTATTTTGGTAAAAAATGTATTTGATATGAAGAAGTCGTTGGTCTTGCAAAATTCTATCATTTGATCTCTGGCATTCTTTGTGTCACCAAGGCCATATTTTCCAACTACCAGTCCTTCTTCTGTGTTTCCAACTTTCGCATTCCAATCACCAGTAATTGTCATTGCATCTTGATCAATTTCAGACTATAAAAATTGGCAAAAATCTTCGATTTCATCATCTTTGGCCATAGTGGTTGGTGTATAAATTTAAATGATAGTTGTATCAACTGATCTTCCTTGTAGGTGTATGATATTATCCTATCACTGACAGCATTGTACTTCAGGATAACCTTGAGATACTCTTTGGATGATGAATGCAATGCCATTCTTCTTCAAGTTGTCATTCTTGGTGTAATAGATCATATGATAGTCTGATTCAAAATGGCTAATACCAGTGCATTTTAGCTCACTAATACCTAAGTTATAGATGTTTATGTGTTCCATTTCATTTTTGACAACTTTCAATTTTCCTGGAAATGGCTCTCTTTAAGGAAAAACTGACCCAATCCCCTTGGTAGGCTACAAGTACCCTATCACACAGTCACCTCGGTAGGAGTTACCAGCTGGTAGCTAGAAACACCACACGCAAAAGTAATCACACTGCATCCCCACAGTACAACAAACTGACAGATGTTTTTGGTACATAGCTGCCCTTTATTATGCTGAGGAATTTCCCTTCTATTCCTGTATTATTGAGAATTTTTATCAGGAATGGGTGTTTCTTTTATCAAATGCCTTTTCTGAGTTGATTGAGATGACCATATGAGTCTTTTCTTTTGTTCTATTTATTTGGCAGATTTTGTTGATTGATTTTCTAATGTTGAACCATCCTTGTATACCTGGTATTAATCCCACTTGGCCAGGGATTATTATTTTTTTGAGAAATTTTACATGTATATTCATGAGTGATATTGGCCTGTAATTTTCTTTTTTTTTGTGGTATCTTTTCTTGTCTTTGGTATCAGGATTGTGCTGCCATCATAGAATGAATTCGAGAGCATTCCTTCCTTTTCTGTGCTATGAAGTAGTCTGAGTAGTAATGGTGTAAGTTCTCTGAATGTTTGGTAGAATTCTCCATTGAAGCCGTCTGTGCCAGGGCTTTTTTGGGAGGTGGGGGAGTTTTTTTTTTTTTTTTTTTTTAACTCTTCAATGTTTTCTAGCTCAGTTTTTGGTTAGTTTTGGTAGGTAGTGCATTTCTAAAAGTTTGTCTATTTCCTCTAGGTTCTCAAATTTGTTGGAGTATAATTTTTCATAGTATTCTGTTATGATCCTTTTTATTTTGGTTGGATCTGTTGTAGTGTCTCCCATCTCATTTTTTATTTGTGTTATTTGCTTCCTCTCCTGTTTTTCTTTTTTCATTTTGCCCAGTGGTTTGCTGATTTTGTTGATCTTTTCAAAGAACCAACTTCTGGTTTTATTGATTCTTTCCATTGTTTTTCTTGTTTTTCTGTTCTCTATTTTATTTATTTCTCCTCTAATCTTTATTATTTCTCTTTTTCTTGTGCTTGTGGGCTTCTTTTGCTGGTCTCTTTCTATTTGTTCTAGTTGTAGGATTAGCGTCTTCATTTTGGCCCATCATTCTTTTTTAATGTGTGCATTTATTGGTATAAATTAACCTCTGAGTACTACCTCTGCTGTGTCTACAGGTTTTGGTATGATGTGCTTTCATTCTCATTTGATTCTAGGAATTTTTTGATTCCCCTTTTGAGTTCTTCTATTACCCAGTTGTTTTTCAGCAAGATGTTATTCAATTTCCATGTATTTGATTTTTTCCTTGCTCTTCCTGTTATGGATTTCTACTCTTATGGCATTGTGATCAAAGAGCATACTTTGTATTATTTTGATGTTTTGGATTTTGGTAAGGGTTGCTCTGTGGCCTAAAATGTGATCTATTCTGGAGAATGTTCCATATGCACTGGAAAAGAATGTATACGTCACAGCTTTTGGGTAGGGTGTTCTATATATGTGTATGATGTTAGGTTGGCTGTGGCCTTTACGTATTCTGTATTTTTTTTTTGCTTTAACAAACAGAAGTTTATTTTCTCACAGTTTAGGTGGCTGGAAGTCCGAATTCAGGGCCCTGGATCTATGGGAAGGCTTTTTCTGTCTATTGACTGTAGGGGAAGGTCCTTGTCTCTCAATTCCTTTGAGATCTTCATGTGGTATGGCATCTTTCTTCCCCCATCTCTGCTCCCTTCTCTATGCCTCATATTCTCTTTTTATATTTCAAAGGTGATTTGCTTAAAACACAACCTACACAGATAGGACCTTTTAACATAACAAAAGAAATCCATTCCCGAATGGGATTATAAGCACAGGCATAGGCGTTAGGATTTACGATACATTTTTTGGGGTCACTAGTCAATCATGGAGCCCTGGTGACGTAATGGTTAAGAGCTTGGCTGTTAACCAAAAGGTCAGCAGTTCGAATCCACCAGCTGCTCCTTGGAAACCCTATGGGGCAGTTCTACTCTGTCCTATAGGGTCGCTATGAGTTGTAATCAACTCAGTGGCAATGAGTTTGTTTTTTTGAGTGTGAGTCAATCCATACAGGCCCTGTAACTAAATTTACAAGATGTTACTTCTGCTTTCCTGAAAACATGTTAATTTCTTTCCAAGGAATGACAAATAGTTCTGTAGAATCAGAATTTCAGAGATAGAAGGGAGCTTAGAGGTCTTCTGGTCTAATTAGATCTTCTGTATTTTTATTAAATTTCTTTCTAGATGTTCTGTCCTTTACTGACAGTAGTGTGTTGAAGTATCCTACTATTATTGTGGTATTTTCTGTTTCTCCTTTCAGTGCTATTAGAATTTGTTTTATGTATTTTGAAGCCCTGTCGTTGGGTATGTAGATATTAAGGTTACATCTTCTTTTTTTTAATTAATTTTTATTGTGCTTTTTAAGTGAAAGTTTATAAATCACGTCAGTCTCTCATACAAAAATTTACATACACCTTGCTATACACTCCTTGTTGCTCTCCCTGTAATGAGATAGCACAGTTCTTCCCTCCACTCTCTCTTCCTCGTGTCCATTCGGGTAGCTTCTGGCCCCCTCTGCCCTCTCCTCTCCCCTCCATACAGGAGATGCCAACATAGTCTCATGTGTCTACTTGATTCAAGAAGCTTGTTCTTCACCAGTATCATTTTCCATCCCATATTCCAGTCCAACCCCTGTCTGAAGATTTGGCTTTGGGAATGGTTCCTGTCTTGGGCTAACAGAAGGTCTGGCCTTCAGGGTCCATCTAGTCACAGTCTGACCATTAAGTCTGGTCTTTTTACGAGAATATGGGGTCTGCATCCCACTGCTGTCCTGCTCCCTCAGGGGTTCTCTCTTGTGTTCCCTGTCAGGCCAGTCATCAGTTGTGGCTGGGCACCATCTAGTTCTTCTGATCGCAGGCTGATGTAGTCTCTGGTTTATGTGGTCCTTTCTGTTTCTTAGGCTCATAATTACTTTGTGTCTTTGGTGTTCATTCTTCTTTGCTCCAGGTGGGTTGAGACCAATTGATGCATCTTAGATGGTGGCTTACTAGCATTTAAGACCCCAGACTCCACTCTACTGAGTGGGATGCAGAATGTTTTCTTAATAGATTTTATTATGCCAGTTGATTTAGATGTCCCCTGAAAACCATGGTCCTCAAACCCCCGCCCCTGCTATGCTTGTCTTTGAAGCTTTCAGTTTATTCAGAAACTTCTTTGCCTTTGGTTTAGTCCAGTTGTGTGTATTGTGTATTTTCTTTCCCTTCACCTAAAATAAAACTTATCTACTGTCTATTTAGTGAGTACTCCTCTCCTTCCCTCCCCTCTCTTGTAACCATCAAAGAATATTTTCTTCTCTGTTTATTTCTCCAGTTCTTATAATAGTGGTCTTATACAATATTTGTCCTTTTGCAGCTGACTAATTTCACTCAGCGTAATGTCTTCCAGATTTCTCCATGTTATGAAATGTTTCATGGATTCATCATTGTTCTTTATCAATGCGTACTATTCCATTGTGTGAATGTACCATAATTTATTTATTCATTATCCATTGATGGGCACCTTGGTTGCTTCCATCTTTTTGCTATTGCAAACAGTGCTGCAATGAACATGGGAAGGTTACGTCTTCTTGATGGATTGTCCCTATAATCATTATATAATGTCCTTCCTTGTCTTTTATGGTTGATTTTGCCTTACAGTCTGTTTTATCTGAGATTAGTATTGCCACTCCTGCCCTTTTTTGGTTACTGTAAGATTGATATATTTTTTTCTATTTTTTGATTTTTAATATTTTTTGTCTTTGTGTCTAAGGTGTTTCTCTTTTAGACAGCATATTGGTGGGCCATTTATTTATTTATCTATTCTGCCATTCTCTGTCTCTTTATGGGTGCATTTAAATCATATACATTTAATGTGATTATCCATAGGTATGAGTTTATTGCTGTCATATTGTTTTGCTTTTTTTTTTTTGTGGTTCCAATGTTTTCTTTGTTCCTCTTCTGTGCTGAGTTCCTTTTGTTTGTGGATTTTCTTTTCTTTCATTATTATAGGTTTTGTGTTTATGGAGTCTTTTATGTTTTCCTTCTTTTTTATTTTGATGAGTAGGTTTAACTTTCTTTGTGTTGTCCTTGAAATTTACCCTTATCTTCCTAAGTTTCAACCAGTCTTTTATTACTTAATATCACCTTGATTTCCTCTCCATTTGAAAGTTTTATATCTACACTGTTTATTCCCCCTTTTATTGTTTTTACGTTGTTGTCATTTACAGATTGGCATCTTTGTTTTCCTGTTTTAAGTCTTTTAGCTTTGTTTTATTATTGGGAGTTCTTTACCTAGGTTGGTTTCTGGCTGATAACTGTCCTGTGTCCTAGACTCATGTTGTTGGCTCTCTGTCTTGGTTATCCAGTGCTGCTGTAACAGAAATACCACAAGTAGATAGCTTTAACAAAGAGAAATTTATTCTCTCACAGCCTAGGAGGCTGGAAATTCAAATTCAGGGTGCCAGCTCCAGGGGCCAGCTTTCTGTCTCTGTTGGCTCTGGAGGATGGTCCTTGTTATCAGTCTTTTCTTGGTCTAGGAGCTTCTCCACACAGGAACCGAGGTCCAAAGGATATGTTCTGCTCCCATTGTTGCTTTCTTGGTGGTGTGAGGTCCCCATGTCTCTCTGCTTGATTCTCTCTTTTATATCTCAAAAAAGATTGGCTCAAGAGACAATCCAGTCTTGTAAATTGAGCCCTGCCTCATTAGCATAACTGCCAGTAATCCTATCTCATTAACGTCATAGAGACAGGATTTTCAACATATAGGAAAATCACATCAGGTGACAAAATGATGGACAATCACACAATACTGGGAATCATGGCCTAGCCAAATTGCTAAACATATTTTTAGGGGACATAATTCAATCCATGACACTAACTGAAGGATTCTCTTTAATATTTCTTGTAAGTTTGGTCTGGGTTTTATGAATTTCCTTAATTTTTGTCTGTCTGAAAATGACCTAATTTCACCATCATATTTGACAGAGATTTCTGCAGAACATATTATTCTTGGTTGGCAGTTTTTTGTTTTTTCTTTCAAGGTATTGTATATGTCACCCCGTTGTCTTCTTGCCTGTGTAGTTTCTGTCAAGTGATTAGAGCTTGGAGTCCTGGTGGCACAGTGGTTAAGAGCTCGGCTGCTAGCCAAAAGGTTAGCAGTTCGAAATCACCAGCTACTCCTTGGGAACCCTATGGGGCAGTTCTCCTCTGTCCTGTAGGGTCGCTAATGAGTTGGAATCGACTCAACAGCAACAGATTTTTATCAGAGCTTAGTCTTAGTGTTTTCCCTTTGTAAGTGACTTCATTTTTCTCAAGCTGCTCTCAGGATTCTTTATTCGTTTTTTATTTTGGTAAGTGTGGTTATGAAAGCCTTGGTGCCTTTCTTTTCAGGTCTATCTTATATAGGGTTCATTGAGATTTCTAGATGGTCAGCTTTTTATCTTTCATGATATTTGGGAAGTTTTCTGCCAACAAATCTTCAGTAATCTCTGTGTTTTGCATTATCTCCTCCTGTTCTGGGACTCTGATCACATGCAACATTTTGATTCTGATTGTGTCCCACATAATTTTTAATTTTTTTTCATCCTTTCTCTGATTTTTCATCAAAGTGGCCTCCATGGATTTATCTTCAGTCTCACTGATTCTGTTATCCATTGTTTCAAACTTGATCCTAAAATTTTCTATTGAATTGTTTGGTTTTGAAATTTTTTTTATCTTTTGTTTTTCTAGTTGCTGTTTTTTATGACTTCAAATTGTTTATTTATTTTAATGTTTTGTTCTCGTATTATTTTCCTGAATTCTTCTATTGCTTTGTTTTTCTTGATTTTGGGTATGGATTTGTTGGTTTTGTCTGTGTTTTCCTTGGTCTCTTTCCTAATCTCTTGGAAAGCCCTAAATATTAGTCTTTTCAATTTCATATCAGGTAGTTGCAATGCCTTTTATTCTACCAGTAGGTTATCTGATTCTGTTTTTTGTTCACTTACTGGAGATACCTTACCCTGGTTTTTTTAATATGCTTTGATATTGTCTACTGTCTCCGAGACATTAAGGTATTATTTTCTTTGTCTATTGAGTTTATGATCATTTGTTTTGCCCCACTTTTTTGTTCTGTGTTGATATGTCAGGGTGAGCGGGCCAGGCATGGTTTGCTGCTTGCTTTTCTGTGGACACAATAGCTCTCACCACCTTTTCTGGGTGGGCAGAGCAAGCCCTCTCTCTGTACACTGTGGTGGCTCAGGGCGAACTGGACAGATGCTGCCTGCCTCCTGATGTTGGTCCAGCAGTGTGGAAGCATTCACAGCCCCTCACAAGATGGGCAAGAGTGTTGGACAGGGAGTGGTACGGGCTTACTTCCCATCGTTTAGCAGTTGATCAAGTGGTGGGAGGGGAGGGGTTGTGCAAACCTGGTGTGGTGGTGGCCTGAGCACCAGCAGCACTTTAGCCATGGCAGCATGGCAGGGGCCAGTGGGAAGGGTGGGAGGTGGCATATGGAGCTAGGTGGGAGGGGGAAAGAAAAGAAAAGTGGGAGAAAGGGAAAACAAGGCATGGTGGTAGCTGGCGGGTGGAGGTTGGGCAGACCTGGGGGCCAGCAGGAAGGGGGAATATGGGGCTAGGTGGGAGGGAGAAAGAAAATAAATAAATGGCAACACTGTGGGGGCCGGTGGATGGGGGCAGCGTGGACCCAGGGTTGTGGGAGGCTGGTGCACTGGTAGCACTTTATCCACGGCAACACAGCGAGGTCTGGCAGGAAGGAGGGTAGGTGGTGTATGAGGGTAGGTGGTGTATGGGGCTAGGTGGGATGGAGAATAAAGTAAGAAAAGACAAAAGAAAAAAATGGCTGCACAGTGAGGGCTGGCAAGTATCAGTGAAGCTGGGTCCAGTGGAAAGGGAGGGGAGGTAACTTATGGGGTTAGGTGGTAGAGAGAAAGAAAAGAAGGAAAAAAAAAAATGGTGGCTCAGTGGGAGCTGGTAGGTGGGGGCGGAGCTGACCTGGGGTGATGGCGGAGCTGACCTGGGGTGATGGCAGGCTGATGGCACTCTAGCTGTGATAGTTCAGTGAGAGATGGCAGAAAATGGGAGGGGGGAAGTGGCCTACGGGGCTAGGTTAGAAGGAGAAAGAAGAAAATAAAAACGATGTGATGGGGGCCAGTGAGTGGGTGTTAGGTGGACCCGGGGGCCGGTGGGAAGGGAAGGGAGGCGGCATATGGTACTAGGTGGGTAGGAGAAAGAAAAGGAACAAAAGAAATGGTGGTACGGCGAGAGCTGGCAGGATGTGGTGGGAGGTGGTGTACAGGGCTAGGTGGGAAGGAGAAAGAAAAGGAAGAAGAAAAAAAAGCTGCACAGTGGGAGAGGGTGGGGTGAACCTGGGAGGGCTTGTACTGTGGACTCTGGTGGTGGGGGCTACTGGGATGGGGAGGTTCTTGTTCCCGTTCACCAGAAGGGTAAGGGGTGAGAAAGCATGTTTTTCTAATGCCGGGTGTTCTGACTCCTCTTGGGAGCTCCGTGAAGTTGCCTTTCTGCCCTCCCTGTTCAGGGTTGTTGCTGACTGTGTTTCAGTAACACAACTGTGCTGTTGTGTTAGTTGGGAGGAGACCTCCACTCTGTATCTGTCCTTGTTTTCCATCAGTTTCTTCTTCCATTCAGTCTTTGATCTGCTTCTTTATTCCTACATTTGATGCTCAGGGTTCCAGGACTGATGTTTCTGTTTTACTTAGTTTTTCGGGTCTGTGCTGCAGAGGAACGGTGTGGTGTGTCTGTCTAAGGTACCATGTTGGCTCTGCCAAGAAACAATTTTTTGATCCAGATTTGTTCTTTGGCTTTTCTTTGTCTACTTGAGAGATACAATAATTAAAAGTTTTAAATGTCCACGTCAAAGAGAGAAGAAAATCTGTATTTATTATTAATATTGTGGTCTGGGCTGGCAAATTGAAGTGTCTTACTTTTGTGTAAATGAAAAAAGTTTTCCTATATGAATGACTTCTGGAAAGACATCTCCCTAATTTCTTCTCTTCTGCTTTCTCCCCTAATAGAAGAGCTCATCTGTTCTGATGGCTTAGATCATTATCTTTCCACAGCTGCCCTGCAAATTTCGTTCTCCCCTTCAAACCGCTTTCTCTCTACTCAGCAGCTCTTCTCTACCTGACTCTCAGATATATCAACTTAGTTTTTTTTTTTTTTTTTAATTTGGAAGTTAAACATGGAAAAGACAAGAATAGAAGAGCTCATTAATCGGTATAAGAAAAACATGTCAGAGTGAGAATAAGTTATAAGGGCAAGCAGAGTGTTGATTTTTAGCAAGTTGACCCAAGATCATCCTTCATTAAATAGCTGTAATGTAGTTCACAGTTTGGATCATGCAAATATTATGAAATACTTAAATGACTTATAAATTTATTATTAATGAATGATAATATTAGTAATAAATGTATACTAGACTCAGCTGCTTCGTTTGGCAATATAATGCTAATAAACCCTATGTTCACATAAAAGGAAAAAAAGCAACAAAAACAATTTGCCAAAGGGGCCGTTTCCCATTTGATACGACAGCCTTCTTTAATTTGTTCTCTATGCCTTTACTTATTTTCTCATTTACTGTAACCATTTCTGACTTGGGAAGTAAATAAGGTTACATGCAAAATTGTAATTAGATTTTTCAAGTTTAGTCACCAAAAAGTTGGGCTTAGAGGCAAAGGAAATGTTTTATGGTATAGCAAGTGAGAATCTTTTTAAATATTCATAAGAATACAATAATCCTGATCTGGAAAACCTGAAATCAGGGAAGAAAGTGTAGCATTGCTAAAGCTTGTCTCATAGATAAGTAAATAGAGAATGTATTTTCTTTTTACTGGTGTCTGGGTTAGTCTTATGAGAGATTAATTTGTTATTTTTTTCCAAGGTTTTTTTTGGTTGTTGTTGTCGTCGTTCTCCTGTTATATTCCTAGATGCATTTGTACTCCCTTGCCTCTGGGGAGGAGTGTATCATAGAGTGGAAGCAAAAGTTGTTTGTAGATGACAAAGCACAGCATGCAGACATTGAAGAACAACATGGAACATGGACAGTGGGAATCTCAGTAACAGCCATAGTGGCTGGGAGATTAGAGGGGGCTTTCCAGTGCTATTGCCCTTGATAAGGCCCCCCTAGGACCTTTGCAGGGCATTGGTTAGGGGAGTCCTTCAAATGCCTGTGATTAAATTTCCCACTGTGTTGGCAGGATGAAATTTTTGGATGAAATTAATTTGATTTATTATTATCATCATCATTACTATCATTTATTTGGGACCTTAGGGCACCAGGTAGGACTAATCATGATCTTTGGTTTATGATATACTGCCATCGTTGTTTATGCGTCACATTCATTTATTTTATTTAATTTTATTCATTAATAATATAATGAAATTATGTGAATCCACTGCCTGAGTGCACACTTATTCATAACTTCTGGCTACCTGTGTGCTCCTCCTTATCTCTTTTGCCTGCCATTGGAGTAAATGTTACTTTGAATTTTATCTTTATCTTCACCCTGCTTTACAGAAAAATTATATACATATATAATCCGAAAAGTATTTTGTTTAGTTTTCCGTATTTTTGAATTTTATAAAAAGGGTATTGTAATGTATGTATCTTTTGGGACTTGCTTCTTCCACTCACCATTATTGTAATAAGATTCATCCATGTGATACATGTAGCTTAGTTCACTCATTTTCATTGATATTTAATATTTTTGTGATTACACTATAGTATATTTAATCAGATTCCTGTTAGTGAACATTTTTATCATTTCCAGATTTGTGCTGTTATAAACAATGCTGTTAGGTGTTTTCTGGTACACATTTCTAAACTTCTTTTGGGTAAATACTTAGAAGTGGAATTGCTGGTTCATTGGGTGTACAAATATTCATATTTTATGAGATAATGCCAAATTGTTTTCCAGAGTAATTAATTTATATCCTATCAGCAATGTGAGAGCCCACTGATCTACAATATCTTCAATACTCGCTATTGCTAGCTTTTTATGTTTTGCCCATTGAATGAATGTCCAATAATGTTTCTTGCTGTGGTTTTACATTTTCCTAATTACTAGTTAGACGGAGCCTCATGGCGTGGTGGTAGCTGGCAGGTGGTTCAATAAGACAAAGGAATTAATTAAAAGCCATAAGAATAAGAAAGAAGGAAAATAAAACAGTCATTTTCAAATGATTTGACAGTCTATTTGAAATCCCCCCAAACTGAGTAAACAAAAGAATAATAAGGGAATTTAGCAAGATCAATACACAAAAGTTGATTGCCCCTCCATGTACCAGAAACAATTAGAATAATAATAACAATGAAGACACCAATTATAGTAACAGCTATAAAGTACAATATTTAGAAATAAATATAACAAAAGATGTACAAAATGTGTATGTAGAAAATCATAAAGTATTACTGCTGGTATTAAAGATGACTAATAAGTGAAGTATCCTGTGTTCATTGATGGGAAGAAAATGTCATAAAGACCTCAATCCTTCCTATACAGATCTATAGATTTAATGCAACTTCAGTGAAAATTCCAACCAGATTCTTTGTAGAACTCAACAAATATAAGAATAGCCAAAATACTTCCTAAAAAATGAAAAATTGTGGAAGGAGTTGCTCTACCAGATAAAAAGGCTTACAGAGTTATATTCCTTAAGATGTGTTATTCACACCAGGAGAGAAAATGATGCATAAAATAGTGTAAAACTCAATAAAATACCTGTATGTATGTAGGACTTTGACATTTGATGGACATAGCATAGAAAATCACTTGGGAAATGAATTACTATTTAATAATATTGCAGCTGAAAAAAATTGTTATCTACATGGAAGAAACATGAAAATCTCTACCTCACATCATACATAAAACTCAAATCTCCACGAAGTAAGAAATGAAATGGCAAAGGCAAAAAAGGAAAAAGTTTCAACAGAGTTAAATAATGTGACATTTCTGCATACTCAGATTTGCAGTTACATATTCATACCTGATTTTAATATCGAGCATATATTTACTGTGGGATACAGATTCTCAGAATCCTTTGAATAAAAAATATATAAGTTTCTGTTTCCTTTTATAAAATGATGCTCATCTTTTCCCCACTGCTCTCCCCTTTCCAATCCTTGTGATTACTCCAGGGGAGAAGATCCTAAATTAGTTATTAACGTCTTTAACCCTTGCAAAATATAAAGAGGGTTATGGTTGGGAAGATGAAGGGAAGTTTGAGCAACACTGAGAAAGCAAGAAGCAGCAAATATTAAAACTTTGAATTCTGAATATAGATTTCAATGGTTTTTCTTATGTGTGGTAGATATTGTTAGTTGACTTCCTCAACACCCATTCCAATTCCTCCTCATTTGCTTTCCTCCATTTTGAAAGATTTAAAGCCAAAAGTTCACCTTTTTAGACTCCTTTTTAGCCAGAGGTGGCCCTGTAACTCAGTTCTGGCCAGTGAGACATAAGCACTTGAATTCTATTGGTGTTGCCTCTTCTGTTTCCTCCATTTTGGTATTTGGATGTATGAGACTTCAGTTTACCTCTCTTAGAATTTAACAGTTCTGGTAGACAAAAATTAAGTAGTAAAAACATAAAGGAATTGAATTATACAGCTAATAAATTTGATTTAATAGATATAAATAGACCCTAACATCCTTTAAGAGGAGAATTTTTTTTTTTTATGCACCATTAAACTTGCACAAAGACTGATCATGAATTTGACTACACATTTTTATTTTTAAATTGTGCCTTAGGTGAAATTTTACAGCTCAAGTTTATGGCTCTCATACAAAAATTTATACACACACTATTGTGAGACCCTAGTTGCAGTCCCTATAATGTGACAATACAGTCCCCATTTCCACTCCCAGTTTCCCGTGTCCATTCAACCAGCCCCTGTGCATTTCTGCCTTCTCATCTGACTATACATTTTTTTTTTTAAGTAGAAATATTATGGATCACAGTCTGTGGTCATGAGTCTGTAATATTTGAAATAGATAGTAAATAGATAAACAGAAATTCTACCTACTTGGAAACAAACTTCTAAAAATTTTATGTTGGGTCAATGAGGAAATGAAAATGGGAATTAGAGTCTACCTGAGAAGTAATGAAAATGAGAATACTTTATCTCCAAATCTATGAAATATAGCAAAAGGTATAATCAAAATAAAATCAGTAGTCTTAAATGCCCCCAAAATTGAAGAAGAAAAATGGAAAATAAGGAAAGTAAGTATTCATCTTATGAAATTAGAAAAGGAACAAAAAAAGAAACCAAAAAAAAATAGAGGGAATTTAAAAAGATATAAGCTGAATTTATGAAATTAAAAAAAATAGTGAAAAGAAAAAATAAATCTAAAAGTTGGTCATTTGAAAAGATCAATATAACAGATAAACCTCCATAAGTTTGATTATAAAAGAGAGAATAAAAATATCAGTAAGATTAGAAATGAGAAAGTAGACCTAAGTACATATATAGGAGAAATTAAAAAGAATTATAGAAGACTACACATGTATTTTGAAATCAAATTTAGAGACTTAGAAAAGATGCTTTCTAAGCAAAAGATACAGCACCAAATTTGACCTAAGACGATGTAAGATCTTTGAAGAGACCAGTTACAAAAGACAAGATTGAAAAGGTGAATAAAGATGTACCATTCAAACAGAACACCAGGGCCAGGTGAATTCTCAGCCAAGTTTTACTTAACCTTTAAAGAAGAGTTTATTCCAGGTTTTAAACTATTTTGAGCTGTAGAAAATCTAGAAACCTTTCTAATTTATCTTATAAATCTCACAAACTTATTAACAAAACTTAATGAAGTATTAATATAGTAGCCCAAACAAAACATTTATTAATACATATCGGCATATAGAATCCAACAATACATCAAAAGAATAATACAGTATCGCTAAGAGGTAACTCAGGAATTAAAACATAATTCAGTATCAATATAGTCCATTATTACATTAATAAATTTAAGAAGAAAAAAATATATAAATAGGTGCTGAAGGAATTTGATAAAATAAAGCAGCTGATTAAAAACCTCTAATAAAAGCTCTTAAGTAAAACTAGGAAAGAAATTACTTAAATGTACAAAATCTTTTTACGATATCGCTACAGCAAATACCATTCTAAAGAGCAAAATACTATACTTTTTAATTAAATCAAGCATATGAGATAGATACCGTCATAATCCCCATTTTGCAGAGGAGAAAACTGAGGTACAGACAGGTTAAATAACTTGCCCAATGTCACATATACAGCTAGTGGTGAATTTGGGATTCAAAGTGACGCAGTTGCAATCCTGAGGCCATGCCTCTCCACAACTAACCAGGGATACCTTTTATCACTATTACTATTAAACATTTTTCGGAGGTGCTAGCAAATGTAATAAAACAAGAAAATAAGAGATCGCCTTGGAAAAGAAGAGAGAAATTGACTTTTTTGCTGATTATATTCCTTGAAAACTAGAGAGTATCCGGTAAAATACTACTAAAATTAGTAAGGACATTTGATAAGGTAGATGGACAAAAGGTGAAGAACCAAAATTGTTTTCCTCTACTCTAGCAATAAAGAGTTATAAATGGAAGTGGGGGAACTATTTCACTCACAACAGTCACAAACACACATATGCAAACACATAGGAAGAAAACAACTTTAAAAGTTGGCAAATATTTGATAAGAAAAGCACAGGGCATATAAAGAAAACTAGTCTTATCAGAAGACACACAGAGAAAACTTGAACAAATGTGAAATAAACATCTCAGAGAGAAGACTAATTATTATTTTAAATGTCAGTTTTCCAGAATTAATGTGCAATTATAATGAAATTTCAGAAACAGGATTTTTTTTTTGGGGGGGGAGACATTGGATAAAATCATTTTAAAGTGTAAATGAATATATGCCAGAAAAAATGTATAAAATTGATGAAGAGTGAAGGGGAAATTATATTAGGTGGTGTTCAACATGGGCATAGGGAGAGACATAATCAGAATAGGCATAGGGACAGACAAATAGTTTGGGATTTAGGAATGAATCTCAGGGTATATGAAACTTTCATATTTGATAAGAATAGGGGTTCAATTTAGTGGGAAAGGATAGATGATTAACAAATGGTAATGACACAATTGCCTGTTCACTTGGAATAAAAGTCATAGGGCTGTCTTTAATCCACCAGTCTGTAAAATTTTTTTTTTTTTTTTTGTAATGACACAATTGCCTGTTCACTTGGAATAAAAGTCATAGGGCTGTCTTTAATCCACCAGTCTGTAGTCTTTTAAGTGGCAAATCAAATAGCCAGGCCATTTGCAATACCCCCTGGAGTTAGTAAAAATATAATAAAGCTCATCAAAAGGACATTGGCTAGAGCTATGAAAATGGCCTTGAATTCTGCCCCCTAAGTGGAGCAACCATGTCCATTTTTACTTTTGCCTTACTGGTGCTGGAATTGAAAAATAGCAGCCCAGTGGACACCACTGGGTATAGCTTAGCCAAATGATCAGTCAGCTAGACCCAGGAATTTAGAGAACCTCAGTGAATCAAGGGCCCCACTGAGCCAACAGCTTCCTTCAGGTGGCAGAGTAGGGGATGAAGTGTCTCCCAAAGGGATAGCTGCCACTTCTTAAAAAATTTTTTTATTGTGCTTTTAGTGAAAGTTTACAATTCACGTCAGTTTCTCATACAAAAACTTATATACACATTGTTATGTGACCCTAGTTGCTCTCCGTATAATGTGACAGCACATTCCTCCTCTCCACTCTGTATTTCTCGTGTCCATTCAACCAGCTGCTGTCCCCCTCTGCCTTTTCATCTCTGGAGCTGCCCACTTAGCTGCCACTTTTTAAGGTAAGCCAAGATGTTGCTGTAGCCAAGCCAGCTGTATTCTTTAATAGTCCATTTCCATGTCACAAGCAGGGGTGTTAGCCTCTTCCCATCTTGTTAATTGTTGAGTATGAGATGACCCACCCTAAAATGGGAATATTAAGCCCTAGAGGGTCATAAGGCCTCCATGGGTCAGGCATTCAGTTTTAACAAGCTGTCAACAGCAAGCTGGAGTGTTCCTGATAGCCATATTAGGGAGGCAAAGAGTCTAAAATCTCAAAGGGAACCTCTGATTGGAGATTGCCTCTCTTTGCCACTGGCTTCAATTGACAAAATTATCAGTCACAGAGACTTGAATCACTAGAGCATGCCACAACTTGCTGAATAGCTTTCCATGCAGCCTTTTGGTTTGAGCTCCCACTCAGAAAGGATGCTGCTTTGTGTGTTAGCTGGTGTAATGTCCAGGTGAGGCACACACTGTCTCCACGACCAAAGACTCCAAAAAGGTGCCGTTCTTTGTAATTGAGGGGGACAAAAGAGAAAGCAGTTTTTCCTTGATGATCAAAGGAATTGAGCATTGTGATTATGCTACGTAGTCCCAAGAAACTTCAGTGAGCAAAAGTTCCTCTGAACTTTATCAGAATTTATCAGCCTGCTGGCAGAAGCATGATAACACTGCGGTTAGGGAAGCTGAAACTGAATCTTCTCACATAAGGTCACTATGAGTCAGAACTGATTTGACAGCACCTAACTTTTTTTTTTTTTTTTTTAACAACAACAAGGCAACTTTTGGGTAGCTGTCTTTGAACCTATTTCCCAGTAATCAGCCTGCATCCACCCCCTCAATTCTTCCTCATTAGTAGGCAATAGAGGACCATTTATTGCTAAGTTGATCATATAATTTGGTCAGTAAGTTCGCTACTGATTCCCACGGACTTGCCTCAGATTCCTTTTATCAGCCCAAAAGGTCCTCTTCTTTCCTCTTCCGCAAAGTAACGTCTCTGTCAGCATCCCATCCTCGTTGCAAAAACTGGCAAAAACTGTGACAGGTCTGAGATTTTACCTCACTTTCAAGCTGGTATGTTAGCCTGCCACAATTTCATAAATGGTGATAGAGGATGTAACACTCCTAAGTCAAAAATAAAGGGCATTTTATTACTCACAGCAATAATAGTATTCAAAGAGTATCAGTGTTTTTTTTGTTTTTTTTTTTTTTTGCACTGATTCCCTGAGCCCCAGTTCCCACATCTGTGAAGAGCACCAGATGATACCTGCACACGAAGTGGGTTGTGTTACAGGAGAGAAACCTTGAGCTTAGGGAACGTGAATTGTTCGTAATGGGCAGTCAGTGTGCCTGAGCTTTGCTTCAGAGGGATATATATATATGTATGTATTTTTTTTATGTATGTATATGTATATTCCAAGGTTGTTTACTATAAAAACATCCTTTTGGTAGTTCTAAAAAAAAGACAATTTGTGCCTCACATGAAAGACATGGAAAAATGCAACAGATCCATGGAGAATTGTCTCCTAATGATGACTTTATACTCTGCCAGAATGGAATAAAATTAAGAACTAAAATTTTGCAGAATCTAAATTGGGGAATATTAAGAAGAATCATAGATATAGAAAACTTATTTGATGGAAACTACCCTCGTGATGTAGTGGTTAAATGCTAAGGCTGCTAACCAAAGGGTTGGCAGTTCGAATCCAACAGGCGCTCCTTGGAAACTCTGTGGGGCAGTTCTCTTCTGTCCTATAGGGTCACTATGAGTCAGAATCGACTCGATGGCACTGGGTTTTTTGGTTCATTATTTACAGAGCCCTGGTGGCACAGTGGATAAGGGCTCAGCTGGTAACCAAAAGGGTCAACAGTTCAAATCTACCAGCTGCTCCTTGGAAACCCTATGGGGCAATTCTACTCTGCCCTATAGGCTTGCTATAAATCAGACTTGACTAGACAGCACCAGGTTTGGTGTTTTGGTTTATTATGATCTACAGAGAAGATTCAGTTGAAAATATCAACAATTTCAAATATATAAACTGTTAATAAATTCTACGTATCTTGAAGATTGTAGGCTATTTCATGAAAAGAAAACTATGACATTGAAAAAAATTTAGAAAAATATCAACAATACAGTGTTTGCAGTGATATAGCTCAAAAACTGGTTGTTCTGTTTGTTATTTTTTTTATAATTTTTATTATGCTTTAAGTGAAAGCTTACAAATCAAGTCAGTCTCTCACACAAAAACTTTTATACACCTTGCTACATACTCCCAATTACTCTCCCCCTAATGAGACAGCCCGCTCTCTCCCTCTACTCTCTCTTTTTGTGTCCATTTTGCCAGCCTCTAACCCCCCCTACCCTCTCATCTCCTCTCCAGGCAGAAGATGCCAACATAGTCTCAAGTGTCCACCTGATCCAAGAAGCTAACTCCTCACCAGCATCCCTGTCCAACCCATTGTCCAGTCCAATCCATGTCTGAAGAGTTGGTTTCAGAAATGGTTCCTGTCCTGGGCCAACAGAAGGTCTGGGGGCCGTGACCACCAGTGTCTTTCTAGTCTCAGTCAGACCATTAAGTCTGGTCTTATGAGAACTTGGGGTCTGCATCCCACTGCTCTCCTGCTCCCTCAGGGGTTCTCTCTTGTGTCCCTGTCAGGGCAGTCATTGGTTGTAGCCGGGCACCATCTAGTTCTTCTGGTCTCAGGATGATGTAGCCTCTGGTTCATGTGGCCCTTTCTGTCTGTTGGGCTCATAATTACCTTGTGTCCTTGGTGTTCTTCATTCTCCTTTGCTCCAGGTGGGTTGAGACCAACTGATGCATCTTAGATGGCTGCTTGCTAGCATTTAAGACCCCAGACGCCACTCTTCAAAGTGGGATGCAGAATGTTTTCTTAATAGATTTTACTATGCCAATTGACTTAGATGTCCCCTGAAACCATAGTCACCAAACCCCTGCCCCTGCTACACTGGTCTTCAAAGCATTCAGTTTATTCAGGAAACTTCTTTGCTTTTGGTTTAGTCCAGTTGTACTGACCTCCCCTGTATTGTGTGTTGTCTTTCCCTTCACCTAAAGTAGTTCTTATCTACTATATAATTACCGAATACCCCTCTCCCACCCTCCCTCCCTCCCCCCTCTTATAACCACAAAAGAATGTTTTCCTCTCAGTTTAAACTATTTCTCAACTTCTTATAATAGTGGTCTTATACAATATTTGTCCTTTTGCAACTTACTAATTTCACTCAGCATAATGCCTTCCAGATTTGTCCATGTTATAAAATGTTTCACAGATTCCTCACTGTTGTTTATGTTATTTTTAATATTCTGATTATATAAAGAAGTTTTTAAAATTTTTCTTTAAATATACACAGATATGTCATCTTTATTTTTACGAAGAATTTTAATTTTGAAAGTAGTTTCTGAATAGAACCATTTATAAATCCACTAATAAATAAGATACAACTTGTAGTCAGTAAATAATATTTCCCTCCAAAAGTGTATAATTTCAGTTATTTTGGGATCCCCCTTCCGGTATCAGAAATGTCTTGGTTTGGACGACACATTTTCTGTTCACCTAAGCATGAAGGAAAGTACCTGCTGAGAGCAACAAATTCTAAGTGATTGCAGGAGACCAAAGGGGGGTGGAGAAGTTTTGAACAGTTTCCACAAGAAATATGAAAGTGATTTTATACAGTGTATGCACAGAATAGTGCTGTTCAATTCATTTATGTTTTCACCAATCATTCAGAGAATCATTGAACTTTTAAGTTAGAAGGAAACTTAGAATTCATCAACTTTAATGCCCGGCTCAATGCAGTGTCTCTTAAAATATCCCTTACAGATTTAAATTTTATATTAAAAGTATTTAAGTATGTTTTCAATAATTTAGGAGCTTTGTGAAAAATTAATATGTTGGATATATTCAACTTAGGTGTATATTCTATTCATACAGATCTTACTCTGTTTGAAGAATCTGCTGTATTCTCTCCTGTGGTTAACTTTTCTCCTTTCACTTGATTTAGGTTTATTTGACTCTTTTAATGAAAAAGTTACTTTAGTTTGGAAGTTCTACACCTGCAATAACATCACCTTCTTGATGTTTTCTGCGTATCCATAATTGCATTGAATTTTAACACCACATTTGGTTGCTGAGTAATTCAGTCATGAAGATTAGCATGATGGGAACATAACCCATTGCTGTCAAGTTGATTCTGACTCAGAGCCACCCTATAGGACAGAGTAGAACTGCCACACAGGATTTCCAAGGCTGTAATCTTTACAGAAGCAGACTGCCACATCTTTCTCCCATGGAGCGGCTGGTGGGTTCAAACCATCAACCTTTCGGTTAGCAGGTGAGTGCTTTAACCACTATACCACCAGGGCTCCTGATGGGAACAAAGGGGAGCTATTAAAAGCTGGGACTCCCTGCAAAAGGTTGATGTGCTGGGCTCCTCACTGAAAGGTTGGAAGTTAGAGTCCACTCAGAGATAACTCAGAAGAAAGGTGTGGAGATCTTCTGAAAACACTACAGAGCACAGTTCTACTCTAATATGGGGTCCCACGAGTTGAAATTAACTCAACGGCAACTGGTTTTATTATAAGCCAAGGCTCTGAAGTCAGAGCAGGCTTTGAATTCTAGCTCTGCTTCTCACAAGTCTTGTGACTTCTCCAAGTTACTTGATTAATTTGTTACCCTCTAAGGCTCGACTGCTTTGTCAATAAAATGGAGATAGTAATAATACTTTCCTCATTAAGTTGTTGTGAAAATTAAATGAGGTAATAGATGTTAAAAGCTTAGCACAGTGCCTGGCACATGGTTAATGCTCAATAAACGTTAGGGATGATGATTATGGTAAGGATATCAACGTAACACAAAAACCAGAGGTCTAAAAAACTCAGTGTAGACTTAACAAAAAACAAGCCATTAATTGTAGAATTTAACTCTTCGTTTATTTATTAATTTATTGATTGCTTCACATTTCATTGATTTACTTAAAGAGGGCTGTCTGATGATACCTACTGTCGGTCCATTTTCACATCCAAGGGAATTCAGTATGTGGGAGAAGGGATTGAGTGGGAAAGGATGACATTTGGAAGGATGAACAAAATAAACACATCCTTTGCTTGAGTGTGATTTTTGCAGCCCAGTGATTTTTGAAAGCAGTTCATAAAGCTGGGATAACTAATCTGAACCATAGCCCTATTAGTAAAATCAATATTTTTATCCCTGTTTTACAGATAGAGGAACTGAGCCAAGACATGGTAAATGTCTTTGTCAAGGTTACATAGAAAATCAGGGGCAGAACTACACATTTATTTTACAGTACTGATTCCGGAGCCATAGGTTGTGTAATTCTGGCAGTATGCAAAATAACTGAAAACACACCGTACGTGGCAGTTGTTCTTAAAATAGCATAATGCAAATACCATTTTCAAAATCTCCACATCAAGGTCACACCTGTCTAATCACTTATAATCAATGTTATTTCTGATATTATGCCAGTGGTAGTTGAAGCATGAAAGCAAATGTATTTGTGAAAAAAACTAATACTTGTATTGATAAAGCAGCCTTTAGAGAGGAACTAGAGCTGGAGGGACAGGTACTGTAGAGAAGAGAATTGATTTAATGCGTTTAACAAATTTATACCTGATGCAGGTTTAATACTGAGCGAAAATTTGTAGCGGGGCGGGGGGAGAGGAAATAACTGGCGAGGTTTTCTGCTAACATGAATGACAGTTCTGACTTTTCTTCCCCTTCGGCAGCTGCGGCTCAACTGGGCTCTGTGGCCAAGTGGAGGAGGGACTCAGCCAGCCAGAAGAATTCATCATAAAATGTAGTAATCCTGTCCAGCAGGAAAGAGCTATTTATTTCTTCTATAAAGCAGGGTATGGATAGACACCTTAATTAAAGGTACATCTAGATGCAGAGAATAACTATATTTCCTCTCTCTATTTTAATCTTCAGCCTTTTGCTGAAATGCATGATCAACCAGCTCTTGGAAACCATTTTAAATTGGCAGAGATGGATCTTCCTCAGCTAAATTTAGCAGGATATTCAAAATTTTAGCAGTCTGTCTCACCCACTCCAAGTTAATTTCCCACTTAGCATTTGTTCCTGCTGACTGTTGTTTGCATAGAAATTTATAGTTTTGCTTTCCAAGAGAAGAGAGTGGGGAATGGGGTGTAGTCAGGCCCGAAACAATTCCTGTTCCAGGATTAGAAATTATTTTCATCTTCTAGGGAGAGATAAGCCAGGCATGTACAGACAAGTCCTCTATAAAAGCCCATTTCAGAAAGCCCTCTATAGAACATATCCACTTTCAGTACTGCTATTTCAGATAAATTGTGTCCCCAAATGCTTTATATACAAATTTTCCACTTGCTAAATTTGACTGAAAAAAATAATATTCCATTTGGGTGGTAGATAAAAGGGTATTATCCTTGTGACACCTGATACAGTACAATAGTCTCATATGGAATAGACAGCTAGCTTAAGAAAGAAAAACCTAGCATGCTTTGAGGCTAATTTCAGATACTGTTTTTGTGCTGAACAATGGCCACAGCAACAAGCCAGGTTCTATTACCACCCACAGTAGGAATACGAAATTTACTCGGCCAGTAAGTCTAATATGGCTGTTAATTACTGCACTGGGATCCACACAGTACACTGAATTTTCCTTTTTTTTTTTCATATTAACCGGATGATTTAATGAAAAGAGAGTCACCACCACCGAATTGCTGGGCTGTGGGGACTATGGTCTCGGGGAACATCTGGCTCAACTGGCATAACATAGTTCTTAAAGGAAATGTTCTACATTCTACTTTGGTGAGTAGCGTCTGGGGCATAAAAGCCTGTGAGCGGCCATCTAAGATACAACACTGGTCTCACCCCTTTGGGAGCAAGGGAGATTGAAGAAAACTAAAGATACAGGGGAAAGATTAGTCCAAAGGACTAATAGACCACATCTACCACAGCCTTCACCAGACTGAGTCCAGTACAACTAGATGGTGCCTGGCTACCACCACTGACTGCTCTGACAGGGATCATAATAGAGGGTCCGGGACAGAACTGGAGAAAAAAGTAGAACAAAATTCTAACTCACAAAAAAAGACCAGACTTACTGGTCTGACAGAGACTGGAGAAACCCAGTGCGTATGGCCCCCAGACAACCTTTTAGCTCAGTAATGAAGTCACTCCTGAGGTTCACCCTTCAGCCAAAGATTAGACAGGCCCATAAAACAAAACAAAACTAAAGGGCCACACCAGCCCAGGGTCAAGGGCTAGAAGTCAGGAGGGGGCAGGAAAGCAGGTAAAAGGGAACCCAAAGTCGAGAAGGGAAAGTGTTGACATGTCGTGGGGTTGTTGACCAATGACATAAAACAACATGTGTACTGTTCAGTGAGAAACTAGTTTGTTCTGTAAACCTTCATCTAAAGTACAATTAAAAAATAATTAAAAAGAAAAAAAAAATAGAACTGGCCACAAAAAAAAAAGAAAAGAGAGTCACCTCTATTCCAGCTTCACTATAGGTTCCCACCTCCCTCTCAGGGTTCATCATCCAAGACTGTTGTCATTGACCTCTCTGCTGCAGCCTGGAATGGACCTTTCTTTTCCTTCTCCTGGGAACGTGCCTTCAGTCAGATTTCTGGGTTCCACCCTCATAGCCCTCTGGCTCCCTTTTTTTTACCTACGTGTACTTATATCTTCTTTGGCAGGAGTATTTGATTAATTTCCTGCACCCCTGACGCTAAACTATTTAACTTCTTTGAAAGCAGATGTATCCCTAGCACTTAGTTCAGCTATCTAGTAGCTACAAAGATAGAGCTCAATTAATGTTCATTGAGTAAATGACTGAATAAATGAATGTTAGCAGCAGTTCATCCACACAGTGTCAATAAAATGTAGAAGAGATGCCTATGTCTGGAGCAAGAATTAGTGGTCTCACTGAGATAGTAAAAAACAGACAGAAGAGGCTAAAAACCTTGAAGACTTCTCCAACTTCCCAGTTTTGGTTGAGAGTCTTACTCTGTTACTGGGTACCCAGGTGCCTTGGAACAAGTTTACATCATTATTTATGTCAGATTTACATCAGTAATGTATTGTGAAGACTCTGATCTATAAAAGAACTATTTCCACAGTAACTTCTCTGGTAATGGAAGTGATTTTTTTTCCAGTAGTGCTTGACAGACTTAACTACAACCCAGAGTTAGAGAACTGAAAGCAGTCCCAGGGGAGAAGCACAGCCGAATGAAAATAACTTTGGAGCAGCAGTGCATACATGAGATTTGGGATTCCTGGTCACAGTGCAGAGGGATCAGGATGCCTGTGCTGATAAAAGGGACCCAAGTAGTCTTGCTGTTCCTTTGCTCTGCTCCATCTGTGTAATGACTTGGGTCAAATCTTAGCAGACAACTTTTGTCCCAAACCTCTGGAAATCCAGACAGCAGTATCCACTGGGGTCATGTATGCAGAACAGGTGAAGGTGTGAAGCAGGAAGGAGATCTCAGTGGCAAAATACATGTAATTCTCTTTTGATAGCGTCTCAGTCATCTAGTGCTGCTATAACTGAAATACCACAAGTGGTTGGCTTTAACAAAGAGAAGTTTATTCTCTCACAGTCCAGTAGGCTAGAAGTCCAAATTCAGGGCACCAGCTCCAGGGGAAGCCTTTCTGTCTCTGTTGGTTCTGGAGGAAGATCCTTGTCATCAGTCTTCCCTTGGTCTGGGAGGATCTCAGCTTAGGAACCTCAGGTCCAAAGGACGCGCTCTGCTCCCAGTGCGTCTTTCTTGGTGGTATGAGGTCCCCACGTCTCTCTGCTCACTTTTTATATCTCAAAAGACATTGGCTTAAGACACTACCTAATCTTATAGACCTCATCAAAAAAACTGCTGCTAATCTGTTTTATGTCATCATAATGATAGGATTTACAACACATAGGGAAATCACATAAAATGGTGGACAAGCACACAACACTGGGACTCATGGCCCAGCTAAGTTGACAGATATTTTGGGGGGACATAATTCAATCTATGACAGGTAGCATATTTTCAAGGTGTAATCACGGGAGTAGTGGCATCAGATTTACCTGAGGTGCTTGTATAAAAATTCAGGTTTCTACCCATCCAACCCCAATTGAATCAGAATCTTCTGTTGAGGGGGAATGGAGATGTAAGAAATGTTAATTAAAAAACACTTCCGATGATTCAGAAAAGCACAGATTTGAAAAACAGTGGTTGTTCTGTACCTTTTCCCTTGTGGAAAATTGTAGGGCTTTTGCTATTACTTGGCAGAACCAGGAACCTCCTGCCTCTTGCTGTTCTAAACTCGTTAGGCACATCTGTAAGTATCATAACCATCAAGGCCAAGGAATGCCATGTACTTTTTAACCTAATGGGATGACTCTTTCCATCTAAACTTAACTGTCCTCATTAGGAGCTCTCGGAACATTAAAACAATTTCACTTTGGGGCTAGGGAGTATTTACAAGAATAATTTTTATTTTGTAAGCTCAGCAGACGTTGTTTTTATGAATTACAGTTTCTAATGGAGACACCAATCTCCATTCATTAACTAATGCCACATATAAAGAACTCAAAAAATCTATCATCTGCATGGTGTGGCCACCAGTTGGCTGAGCAGCTATGGCACACAGGCTTCTCTGTGCCTGCCAAACTTTGCAGTAATGGGAAATATGTCTGTGCCTGTCTGATGGTATGTATCACATTAGCTCATAGATAATGGCTTATATATTTGTACCAGCTGTCAAGTTTCTTGAGAGCAGGGACAAACACTATGTCTTGTTCAGCTTTGTTTCTCTAAAATAGCATTGAATGTATGAATGGATTTATTTGAGAAATCTCTTTAGGTTTGAGATTTTTCTGAGGAGGTGCTTCCTTTATCCCTCATCTTTACTAACCTCAGTAAATTTCACATATTTGTTACTTTAATCTCGGTCTATGGAGTTGAGAAAAGTTCCTGAGGTGGGGGGGGAATTCTCTTTTCCTTTGCTCAATCTCAGAAACAACTAACTGTAAATAAATGAATGATATTCAAGTGTATTTCTTTAATAGAGAAGTCTAGTAGTAAACCAGTGAGATGTCAACAAAGGAATAATCCTATTATGGAAAGCACAATATGCCTGTGTTAGTCATTTGCCTTGTTACTTTGGGCCAAACAGAAATAAAGACACCCTGCAATGACATGAGTCAAGTCTTTGAGGAACACACACATAGCAGAATGACCTGTCTTTAGACGGCCACTTCTGGAAAAGTCTCTCTTTTCTTTGAAGAAAGTACCTGTGACAAGTGTTACAGCTAACATTCAATCTGGTTACTGAGAACTTCAGGAGATGAGTAAATTCTTTCACTGTGTTGTCTAAATTAAGCATGTCTTTATTTGGGACTAGGAATTTTTATTTATTTGTGAGAGTTTTGTCATTTTATTCATTGTAGCAGCATTTATTTGCATGAAGTAGAATATTTACAGAGTTGTATTTTGAACACCTTCTCACATCCTATGCTTTTAAAACAATATCTTTTGTTAAAATATTTCTAGTTTAAGACTGAAATGTGAGGCATTTACTAAGAAATGAAAATATTAGAGCGCAAGTAGACGAGGTGGTGACAAGGACAAAAAAGAACTGAGTTATAAAAAGAGTACCTAAATAGTGTAATATCTCAATATTTTTGATAATTCTGATAGAGTTAAAGCTGAAAATTACTTATGTGATTCTGTGGAAAAGCAAAGTTTTTCTTTATCAAACAAAGAGAGAACATACAAATAAAAGTTCAGGAGGAATGTGTGAAAGCCTATTTAATGAACATGCCATTTTCAAGTACCTTAGCACCACAAACCTACATGTAATAGGTATATTAATAGCATAATATTCCCTGTACCCCTTTTATTTATTCCCCTGATTATCATTGGTGAGATTTTTGTTTTTGTTTTTTGCAAAATAATGTATCAGATTTTGCTTTAGGAAGTGATGGATATTGGCAAGGAGATATTGCCAATATTATGTTTTAACTGTTCCATTCTGAAGAATGAAAACTCTACCCTTGATCTCCTAGAATGGATCTAGGAATGGTTTTCTATGGCTTAGACAACAACAAGCAATAGCTGGGAGGAGCTGAGATTCTATGGAGGACTGAGAGGAAAAGAGACTTCTGGGTACTCATCCCTGGATAACTCTGAACAATCTGAAAAAAGACCCAGAGGGAACAGTGAAGGGATGCTGTGACTGTCCTTTAGATTTGGGAAGTTTGGAATTGGCTGTTGGTAAGATTGTGTTATTTCTAACCATGGAATTGCTGACATGTACTTCCAGATATGTGTGGGTCATTTACGTTGTGGTTAAAGGTGTCTTTAACTCCACAATTCTTTTTAAGCACTCATAAACCATAAAAATACATTTTCTTTAAACATATTTTAGAAATGAGACTTCTAAGTACGTTTTGCTGGACTTCCTTTGAGTTAGTCTCACCTATCTCTGACCTCCTATTACCCTGGTATTTCCAGACAGTTTAGCCCTTAATTGTTTTCTAATTTTCCATGTATGCTTACCTGCTCTGACTCAGTTTTTAGACTGAGGTCGAGTTAATTCACAGGACTGGGAACTTGTTTTACAGTCCTCTTATAATCTCCAAAGAGAATAGTATAATCCAGGAACATAGAGGTACTCAATAAAAATGTATTGATTTTTCTACTTGGAATTTAAAAAAATCTGACTGCATAAATCAAACAAAATTCTTCTGATTTCAATGCAGTCTTTTCTTAAATCTTTTTGTAAATTGTAAGAAACAGAGGTAAAGGATAAGGTTATCTATTTCAAAAAAAAAAATAAAGAAGCAGACCCTCTTTTTTTCTGCCAGAAACATTGCAAACATTAACTCCCTGAATCCTCTTACCACACCACTCAGTAGATCCTTGTTTGTAAGTTAGTCATGGGTTGAGCTCTGGTGCTCTTCACTGGATAAAATATGTGATGTATTTTGTATTAGATATAGCTACTCAGTAGTCTTTCACCCACTGTGTCTCCTTGCTGCAGATTAGCCATCTCCCCCCACAACCACCATCTGAGAACCTTCATAATTATTATCACCCTCTGCCGCTTCTCCACCAATTACATACAGTGAAGAGACAGGAAATGGTAATAATCTCTTAAAGAAGAGATGGGAAGTTACTTTTCCTTCCCCTCCTCTTCCTCATACTTGGTGTTTCCAAAGGGTTAGCTTGTCACTGATCATCGTTGACTACTGAGAAAATGCAGCAGTACCTTTCAGTTACATTCTTTCATCGTCAGCCCTATCTCCTAATGAATTTACTTGAGTATGTACACCATTGCTCTCAAGAGGAATATAATGGGCTTGTTTAAAAATAACTGCCCTTTTCCCATGCTGTGCTAGTTCATTCTCAGTAAACATTTTACATTAAAAATATTTTTTGCTTCTGTGGTGATTGTGTAAGGAAAGATTTGGCAAAGCACTGCATATCAATTATTGCTGAGAAAAAATATAAAAATGAACAGTTAATAGTTTTTTTTCTAATCTAATTATCAGACGGACATTGAATTAAAATATATATATATATATATAAAACTGGGCTATTTATGGGGAAACTGGACCTTTGTTAATGCCAAAATCCTAAGAATTCTTTTCTTATGTCATGAAATCACACTCTTATGTATGGAAGTAACCCTATAAACCCTCTAATGCAGCTCCTTCAATTTTAGGTTGAGTTTTTTTTTTTTTTTTAAGAGCTAAAAGAATAAATGCTCTTAATAGCATATTACACTTTCTTCATTTCTTAAAATTAAAATAAACTTTCCTGAACCCCTATCAGCCAGTGATCTGTTTACTAGCTCTATAATTTTGCTTTTTCCAGGATGTCATAATAAATGGAATTAAATAGTATTTAGGCTTTTCAAACTGGTTTCTTTCACTTAGCAAGATTTAAGATTGATCTATGTCTTTACATGTTTTAATACCTCATTCTTTTTTATTGCTGAATAGTATCCCGTTTTAAGGATATACCACAATATGTTTATCCATTCACCCAGCATTGACTGGCTGAAAGCAGAGAATACTAGAAGGATGTTTACCTGTGTTTTATTGACTATGCTAAGGCATTTGACTGTGTGGATCATAGCAAATTATGGATAACATTGCAGAGAATGGGAATTCTGGAACACTTAATCGGGCTCATGAGGAATCTGTATGTGGATCAAGAGGCAGCCCTTCAAACAGAACAAGGGGATACTGCATGGTTTAAAGTCAAGAAAGGTGTGCATCAGAGTTGTATCCTTTCACCATACCTATCCAGTCTGTATCCTGAGCAAATAATCCGAGAAGCTGGACTATATGAAGAAGAATGGGGCATCAGGTTTGGAGGAAGACTCATTAACAACCTGCATTATGCAGAAGACACAATTTTGATTACTGAAAGTGAAGAGAACTTGAAGCACTTACTGATGAAGACCAAGACCACAGCCTTCAGTATGGATTATAACTCAACATAAAGAAAACAAAAATCCTCATGACTGGACCAATAAGCAACATCATGATAAATGGAGAAAAGATTGAGGTTGTCAAGGATGTCATTTTACTTGGATCCACAATCAACACCCATGGAAGGAGCAGTCAAGAAATCAAAAGACACGTTGCATTAGGCAAATCAGCTGTAAAAGACCTCTTTAAAGTGTTGAAAAGCAAAGATATCACCTTGAGGACTAAGGTGCACCTGACCCAAGCCATGGTGTTTTCAGTCGCCTCACGTGCATGCAAAAGCTGGACAATGAATAAGGAAGACCGAGGAAGAATTGATGCCTTTGAGTTGTGGTGTTGGCGAAGATTACTAACTAAACCATGGACTGCCAAAAGAACGAACAAATCTGTCTTGGAAGAAGTACAGCCAGAATGCTGCTTAGCAGCAAGGATGGTGAGACTATGTCTCACATACTTTGGACATGTTATCAGGAAGGATCAGTCCCTGGAGAAGGACATCATGCTTGGTAAAGCAGAGGGTCAGCAAAAAAGAGGAAGACCAAGAATCCCAACATAAAAATCTCAGTGACCATCATGGATTGCATTATGTCCCCCCAAAAATGTGTGTATTGACTTGTTAAGCCATTATTCCCAGTAGTCTGTGGTGGTCCTCCATTTTGTGACTGTAATTTTATGTTAAAAGGATTAGGGTGGGATTGTAACACCCTTAAACCAGGTCACATCCCTGATCCAGTGTAAAGGGAGTTTCCCTGGAGTGTGGCCTGCACCACCTTTTATCTCTCAAGCGGTAAAAGGAAAGGGAAGCAAGCAGAGTGTTGGAGACCTCATACCACCAAGAAAGAAGCACTGGGAGCAGAGCATGTCCTTTAGACCCAGGGTTTCTGGGCAGAGAAGCTCCTAGTCCAGGGGAAGATTGACAAGATAGATCTTTCTCCAGAGCCAACAGAGAGAGAAAGCCTTCCCTGGAGCTGACACCCTGAATTTGGACTTCTCGGCCTGCTTTACTGAGAGAAAATAAACTTCTCTTTGTTAAAGCCACCCACTTGTGGTATCTCTGTTATAACAGCACTAGATAACTAAGGCAGTGATTAATCCAATAATAGTAATTGCTCTGATCACATTACATTATGGTTCAGCAGCGATCCACATGGTGATTTAGAGATCCAGACAGACACATCCAGACAGACACATCTCTGTCTTCAGCACATGTCACAAGGTCATCCTGGCCATCAACATCCAGCAAACAGATGTGAAGAGAGACCACGTTGCTTCTGCCTACATTTCATTGGCCAGAACTTAATCATGTGGTTTTACTTAATTGCAAGACAGGCTAAGAGATGTGGTCTAGCTTTGCTTGTATATGTCCAAGAGGAAATAGAAATGTTTGGTAAACATAGAGCATTGACTCTGCCACAGTTTCCTTGAATTTCAGTCACCTCGTCAGTGAAATGGGGCCGTTGACAACTCACTTCATAGGATGTTGTATCTGAGTGCTATAATTTAATACATTTAAGTACCATTTGAGTTCCTCATATATTTCTTTATTTATGAATAATCCAGTTAATGTTACCTTCCCCCCGCCTTCCTTCCCTCCCTCCCTTCCCCTCCACCCCTACTCACCTTTCTTTATAAACAGTAACTTGAGCCATGCCCTTTGTATTAGTGAAGTTAGGATTTAATGATGCCTTATTGTGCATTATATGATCAGTGGTATTAGACAGTAGCTGGTTATAACTCAATATTCTTATTCTTTGTTTCTCTCTTAGCGTTTGTCTCTTTTTAGCTATATTTATTCCAAAAAACCTTGTTAATTTCCAGCAAACTAACTATGCTTCATAGGCTTCATTGCAACCCTCTGAAATAAATGTGGACAATTAAGATGAAGAAAGCCTTCCTGGTCTTGTTCTTGGATTTTGCCCTCATCAAAAATCATTAGAGTCTTGGAACACAAACTGTCTGTAATTGAATTCACCTAGACTTTTATTAATTTATAAGCCAAACACTGAAGGTAATGATCATACCCAGATCATCACTTCACATATGTCAGGCAGCTCCTGGTGGTAGACTGCAAGAAATTGCTGTCTTCTCCCAGAATAGGTACCAACATGTCAAGCTCTCTAAACTAATACATCAGGATAATCAGTGCTTTTAAAAATACTGAATGCTGCATAATGAAGACACAGAAACGCTGGAAAATCTCAGCAGTGCCTCGTTCTAATTGTCACACAACTGAAAGCCAGGGATCCCCCAACAGCTGGAAGTTGCTGCCATGGAAACGTTAATGTTCTATCATCTGAGAGATTAAAAATTGAGACCGTTAATGGATCCGACAATAGTTTGCATGTTTCATTAGTACAAAATGCCATTATTCTAGGGCTCAGGGGAATTGGATTTTTGAGTGATTTTTTTTTTTTTAACTCTCTATTAAAATGGTCCAGCCATAATTTGGATGGTATAACAAAAGAAAGAAAACGATGTAGGAGGAGTTAGGACATTTGGCCAATCAATTCTTCCTCTTCTTGACCCTCCCTGCTGGCTGATTGTTTAACTGGGCACAGGTGGGAAGGCAGAGGTTGGGCAGGAAATGAGGGAGACACTAATTTCAGCCTCTGTTTAGCTCCAGCATAGATTCTTCATGAATCCTAGGTCTCTCTGTTTAGGGGGCAGCGTAGTATAGTATAGCATTTGGAAAACTGAGGGACACAGCCCACTAATATATAACGAGTCGTAAAATAAATTTAGTGAGTCTCAACTAGCATTTATTAAAAATGGAATGAAATCGAGTAAAATGGAAAATGCCAGAAGGTGTTCTGCATTGTTGGAGCCCTGGTGGCACAGTGGCTAAGAGTTCGGCTGCTAACCAAAAGGCTAGCAGTTCCAGTCCATCAGCCACTCTTTGAAAATCCTATGGGGCAAGTCTACTCTATCCTATAAGGTCACTGTGAGTTGGAATCAACTCAGTGGCAACTGGTTTGGTTTTTTGGTTTGGTTTTGCATTGTTAGGATAGTTATTGTTTTTTAAAACTCTGTCTACCATCTCACAATGTAAAGTTTGCTCCCTATTGTGAATCACAGCCAAACCAGTTTGAAAAACACGATTATAGTGCGTGATTAAGAGCCCAGGCTATAAAGCTAGCCTGTCTGAATTTGAATCCTGATTTTATAACTTGCTTGCTATGTAAGCAAGTTACTTAATCTCTCTGTGCATCTGTTGGTTTTTCTGTAAAACAAGAATGATAAGAATACTGCCATAAGGTGGCTGTAAGGAGTAACTAATCCACGGAAACACTTGGGCATATCTGGCACATAGTGCTCAGTAAAAGTGAGTTCTTGAGAATATATCATTGATTACTTGGAGGATATATCTTCAGCTTGCTGAAAGTATCTTTATTTTCATATTTATATCTGCAATATAGGGCTAATTCTTGCCAGTTTATAAAAGCATTGTTATAAATTTTCCTGCCAGACCACACAGTACATGATGTTCCCTATACAACTCTTAATACTATTATACAGGTTTCATTCCTGTTCCTTGATACCAGAATCATAATGGGGTTCTACTGCATCATGATGGCCTTAGAGAAATGTTGTAAAGACAAATGTAAATATTAAGGCTCTTTTTTTCTAAGAAACAACAAAGTTTTGGGCCCAGTTTCTCCTTCAACCCTGCATCCTAACTAGAATGGACCACTAGGGTATCATTTAGTGCATCAAAACATTAACCCACTAAATGGTGCCTGAAAGGTTAATGCAGCCTCTGGAAATGACTGACCTGGTCCAACAGCTAGTCCTGAGAGAACAGGGCTCTCCAGTCAGACATGGAGCATTGCCCTGGGAGAAGCAGCCACTCAGGCTCTGCTGATACATGGCACCTTTTGGGATATCGGTGTACGGGATTGCCTTATTTCCTGAAAATAAAAGATTTCTAAATGATTTCCAATATCCTTTGACAGACTCAAAGTTTGCTAAATGGAATTAATTGTGGGACAGAGTTGTTCTGGATACTGAAACACAATGGCAGTTTTGTATCAGCAGATCCCCAGATAGTAGAATTAACTCAAAAGAACCGTCATATCTTAATTTTCATAGATATTGTAGTTAAGTCCAAATCAAGTGGTGTGCATAGGCTGTTGGAGTTGGATGTGACTAAGTAGTGCAGTCTTCGTTCTACTCTCATTTTAAAAATAAGGCAGCTAGAGTCAGAGAGATTGAAAGGGGGAAGAAATTGATAATAATTAATACCTACCAGGCTGAATCCAGCACAACTATATGGTGCCTGGCTACTACCACTGACTGCTCTGACAGGGATCACAATAGAGGGTCCCAGATAGAGCTGGAGAAAATTATAGAACAAAATTCTAGCTCACAAAAAAAAGACCAGACTTACCGGTCTGACAGAGACTGGAGAAACCCTAGGAGCATGTACCCCAGACACCCTTTTAACAGTACTGAAGCCACTCCTGAGGTTCACCCTTTAGCCAAAAATTATACAAGCCCATAAAACAAAATGAGACTAAATGGGCATACTGACCCAGGGCAAAGATGAGAAGGCAAGAGGTGACAGAAAAACTGATAACGGGGAACCCAAGATTGAGAAGGGGAGAGTGTTGACATGTCGTGGGGTTGGCAACCAGTGTCAAAAAACAATATGTGTATTGTTTAATGAGAAACAAATTTGCTCTGTAAACCTTCATTTAAAGCACAACAAAAAAAGAAAAAAGAGAAGTACTCATCACCATAAACAGAAACTCAGTGCTCCATAAACAGTGACTCCCTCTTTCCTCCTCCCACTCCTGGTAACCACTAATAAAATTTGGTTTCTCTAAAAAATAAAAAAGCTACCATTTACTGAGCATTTACTAGGTACCAGGCACTACACTGAATGCTTTATATATATATGAACTCATTAAATACCAGCCATGGCTCTGTAATGTAGGAATCCCTAGTCTTATTTTACAGCTGAAATAATTGAGACTTTGAAAGATTGTTGAATAATTTACCAAAGGTTCTACAGCTAGTAATTAGTACTCTAGCATCTTCACTCTAATGATGGGTAATAGAGGCCTTCAATCCATTGACCCACAGCTTTTTAACTCTCTATCACTCATCCACATCATATCCTCATTTTTCTTCTAAGATTCCAAGGTACTTTTTTCTTTAAATAATTTTCTTGCAGAAGCCCTTGCCCTTGACTGTCTCTCCTCCAAAGTAAGTATTCACTTGGGGAAACTCCACCCTTGGTTAAACCCAGCATTCTGACTGTTCCATGCCTATATTTGAGCAGCCTTCCATCATCCCACACACCCAGTTTACCAACTGGTCTTGACTCTAACATACTGCCAGAATTTGGTCCTTTCTGTATCTCGTCTCTGCTGCTGCCTAAGTCTAAGCCATCATTATCTCTTGCCTAAACTGCTGCAGTAGCCTTTTAAGTGATCTCCCTGTTGCCATATCCTATTCTCTAAACAAAAATCCTAAACAATCTTTTTTTAAAAAATGTTCAAGACCATGTCCTCCACTTGCTTCAAACCCTCCAGTGGTTTCCGGCTAATTGTTGAATAAACTCTAAGGCCCAGCATGACCAAGCCCCGTCTGCTTTTTTGACCTCAGCTCAAATAATTCTCCTGTTTCTCGCTTTGTCCCAGGCCCACCGGCCTTCCTTTTGTGCCTTGAGCACTCTAAGCTTGCTCCTGGCTCAGGGCCTTTGCTGTTGCTCTTCCCTCTACCGGACAGGTTCTTTTGCGAGACCATCCCATACCTGGCTCCTTCTTGTTATTCAAGTCTCTGCTTATATACCTCCTCACCTGAGAAGCCTCCCTGGATACACAGTATAAATCAGCCCCCCCCGCCCCCGCCCCGTCACTGTCTATGACAGCATCTCTTCCCTGGTAACTCACTGAAAGTGTCTTCTTTATTTCTGTGTTTGTTGCATTTCCAGTGCCTCATCCTCTGTACCCCCAAACAGCACCTGGTTTCTTGAAGGCACTTCATATATCTTTGTTTAATGAATGAATGAAGGCAAGTTGCTGAGCCAGGAATCTGATGACTATGCCCTTAGCAATTTGTAGAACTTCCCCCAGCTGTATAACATTTATTGACAATCTACTCTGGGCCTGGCTCTGTGCAAGGGGCTGTTCATATGATAAAGATGTCAAAAAACTCCCAAAGGTGGCACCGAGAGCTAGTAATTGAGTTGAGGCCAGAACGAGGTTTTCTAACTCTTACTCTCATGGTCTTTCCATTATCTGATACTCCTTCCAAACTTTTTTTTTTTAACATAAGAATCCTGGCTCAAATCTTTCAGATTATCACTTCAATCAAGGATTGTAAAATCCCAGCGGCACGAAGGGCAGAATTGCCTTCTGTGACCGCTCAGAGTTGCGTCTTGTGCTGCCGACGGCTCCTCAGGCTCCTCTTAGTTGGCTCCCCACTCCACTGACAGATGGACAGCTTTGGGGGACAGCTGTACAAACAGGTGTAAATACTACTCCCAATGCCGAGGGAGGAGAAACTTCATGCCTGACTGATGTATCTGCACTTTTTATCTTCACAAAGTGAACTCTTATGTCATAATGACCAATTATGCACTTTATATTTGTGTGTACATAATCAAACATAAATGTGGCCTCTTGTTGAAGGTCTTCTCTGTGCTTGGGGATTTTACATATATTATTTCTATCCCTAAGGTTCAGAGAAATTAAAAGTACGTGGTTCCCTCCTGAATGATGCTAAGAGTCTGTGTTCTTTCTAGAACATCGTACTGCTTCTCACATAATGTGTGTATTGGATGAGTTACCCTTTAGGTATAATTTGAAATTAATGCTTTTCATCTCTCTGTTCCACTCCTTTCCTCAATTTTAGCATTTCACATCACCACCCCAAGGCTCCTGTTTTCCCTAACTAATCATTATATAAACATCACAAACAAATGCATCATTTAATATGGCCCACTCTAAAATATTACTTGGTAGAGGATAAAAGGGGAAAATTTGTAGTTTATTCAGGAAATAAAACTTAGTCATACTGAGAGAGACTTTGACAAGACGGTGGGGGAGATTTTATGAGGATCTCACCTGAAAGTCCCTCAAATCTCACCCCATATTGGCCACAATGTGTTTACTAACTGCAGCATAGAACACAAGTTCTGAATTCTCTTTCAGCTGATATACCTATACCCTTGTCTGAATCCTATTACATCCACTAGCATCTGATCCTGGAACAACGTTTCTCAAGTGACAGTAACCAGCATGATAAGAGCTCCCTCTGTGATCCTAGTTTCATTACCACAGATTCTGACGAATAGAACTAGCTGCATCAGGCCTAACACCCAAATACTTTTGATAATGTGTATCTAAAACAACAACAACAAAAACCAGTTGCCATAGGAGTCGATTCCAACTCATGATGACCCCAGGTATTTTCAGAATACAACTGTTCTCCATAGGGTTTTCAATGGCTGTGGTCTTTAAAAGTAGATTGTCAGGTCTTTCTTCTGAGGTGCCTTTGGGTGGATTCAAACCGCCAACCATTCTGTTAGTTGTTGTCGTTAGGTGCCGTCGAGTCGGTTCCGACTCAGCAACCTTATGCACAAAAGAACGAAACACTGCCCGGTCCTGAGCCATCATTACAATCGTCGTTATGCTTGAGCTCATTCTTGCAGCCACTGTGTCAGTCCACCTCGCTGAGGGTCTTCCTCTTTTCCGCTGACCCTGTACTCTGCCAAGCATGATGTCCTTCTCCAGGGACTGATCCCTCCTCACAACATGTCCAAAGTATGTAAGATGCAGTCTCGCCATCCTTGCTTCTGAGGAGCATTCTAGTTGTACTTCTTCTAAGATTTGTTCGTTCTTTTGGCAGTCCATGATGTATTCAATATTCTTCGCCAACACCACAATTCAAAGGTGTCAATTCTTCCGTCTTCTTTATTCATTGTCCAGCTTTCACACGCATATGATGCGATTGAAAATACCATGGCTTGGGTCACGTGCACCTTCGTCTTCAAGGTGACAGCTTTGCTCTTCAAGACTTTAAGGAGATCCTTTGTAGCAGGTTTATCCAATGCAATGCGTCTTTTGATTTCTTGACTGCTGCTTCTATGGCTGTTGATTGTGGATCCATGTAAAATGAAATCCTTGACAACAACAGTTAGTAGCCCTGCTTAACCCTTTTCTCCATTGTGTACCTAAAGTAGCTGTTTCATATCTGAGTGAGCCTTTTTCTCACATGACTTATCAGTGCTTTTTTAATACAAAAAGAATTGTTTAAGAACTAGATAGGATAAGTCCACGACGTTCTTTCTTTCTTGACTATGTAACAAGGCTCTGCTGCCCTGTCACCTAATCATGCTTTCCAAAAAACTTCTTTCTATGTCTGTTTAATAGAGAGTAATCATTATCATTTTCTTAGCATGGTCCTATTTGCTCGGGGAGCTACTCAAAAGCTCCCACACCCTGCTTGGTTACCCAGATAGGTGACAGAACATTGACATCTCTGCAGTGCACATTAGCAAAACAGCAATCTAGCAGCATTGATTAGTAGGAAAGATAAAATAGAATTTTAAATTCTCTTCCCAGATGTTAGAATCCTTTCATTTTGAAACGCCATTTTAGCCCTTAAAAATTTCAGGGTGTAGCAACCTCTAATCAACTTTACTATGGGATTTGTACCTGGATATATATGAAACTTAGCTGAAACAAAATCAGCTATAAAAGCAACAAAAAGTGAGCAGGAAAGAGAACTATTGCCATTTTAGCTTCCAACTAGAGGTCGAATTAAATTATCTTTATGACTCGCCACCTATGATTTAATAATAGATCTCAGTGTATTTTATTTTCTGTGCTGGCTGTTTACCTATTGTCTCTCAGCTCCAGTCCTGCCTTTCTCTGCTCTGGTCTGTACTGCTGGGGCTGGTAGTCTGCAAACTGCATTTCCTAGGTTCCCTTGACAGCTACTTTCCTGTTAGTTTCTTCCAGTAGGAAGCACTGGGTGGGAGATCAGATGACAGAAGGAGGAGAGAAGATTTCTGCCTCTGGCCCTAACTGCATGCCAGAGACTGGCGATTTCTAGTAGCTTCTGGGCGTGGGAGAAAGATGACCATGGATTCCTCAGCAGCACGTTTTCTCAGGTTGTCCAATCCTGGCAGCAGTGGTGCATTTTAGGCAGTTCCAGGCCTGGCCACAGTGGTTCTAACACTGGCAGTGGCAACATCTCTTGCAATACAGCAGCAGGTGCAAATCAGTAGGCATGTTACCAGCTTCCTGATCTCCAGATTCCTAGTTTTTCCCTTTTCCTTCTTCTAACACTGTGTTTTAACTGTGGCATAGGTGAAGAGTATTGAATATATTGTGGACTGCCAAAAGAACGAACAAATCAGCCTTAGGAAAAATATAACCAGAATGTTCCTTACACTCGAGGAAGGTGAGGCTATGACTTGCTTACTTTGGACACGCCACCTGGAAAGACCAATCACTAGAAACAGACATCAAGTTTGGTAAAGTAATTGTTGTTTGCGGTTGAGCCAATTCCAACTCATGGCAGCCCCACGCATGCAGAGTAGAATTGCGCCGTAGGGTTTTCAAGGCTATGACCTTTCGGAATCAGATTGCCAGGCCTGTCTTCTGAGGTGCCCCTGGGTGGGTCTGAACCACCAACCTTTCAGCTAGTACTTAAGTGCTTAACTGTTTGTGCCACCCCGGAACCCCTTGGTAAAGTAGAGGATTAGCAAAAACAAAATCTTCAATGAGGTGCACAGACAAATAGCCATAACAATGGACTCAGACATACGGACAATCATAAAGATGGTGCAGAACCAGGCAATGTTTTGTTCTGGTATATATATGGTGGCCATGAGTCAGAGCTAACTCGATGGCAACTAACAGCAACAACAACCTGTCAACACTTTTGTAGCCAATCCCCTCTCTCTGTTGTGTTTTCTCTTTTCCTGAGTAGACTATGATTGATACATTTATGAATAGATTACTTCAACATCAAAGCATCATTATATTGATTTTGAACTTTAAAGATTTGGTAGTCTTACATTTTGTTTCTAATCTTCACCTAATAGAGCTTTTACTTAAACATTTTTAGTACATAATAGTAAATTATTATAATAATGACCTTCATTTACTATTTACAGTGTGCTAGGTAGAAACCCTGGTGGCGCAGGTGTTAAGAGCTTGCCTACTAACCAAGGGGTCGGCTACTAACCAAATGGAAATTGCATGGGGCAGTTCTGCTCTGTCTTATTGGGTCGCTATGGGTCGGAATCGACTTGACAGCAACGGGTTTATATGCTAGATGATGTTCTAAGCCCCTTCTTATACCTTATTTAATCTTTACAACAATTATGCGAGGTAAGTACTACTTTTATCCCATTTGACCCTAAGAAAAATGAGGCATGGAGAGATCAAGTAAGTTGTCAAGGTCCACCCACCACTACACAGTGAGAAGAGCCAGGATTTGGCCCAGGGCTGCCTGACTCCACAGCCTGAGCTCTTAATTGTTATGAATACTGCCTCAGCACACACTTTATCCTAACTGAATGTGCTTATATATCATATGCATGTGAAAGCTGGACAATAAGGAAGACAGAAAAATTGATGCATTCGGATTGTGGTATTGACAGAATATTGAGTAAACCATGGACTGCCAGGAAAAGGAACAAATCATTCTTAGAAAAAATACAACCAGAATGCTCCATAGAACTGAGGATGGCGAGACCTTGGCTCACTTACTTTGGACACATTATCAGGAAAGACCAACTGCTAGAAAAGGACATCCTGTTTGGTAGAGGGTCAGTAAAAACAAGGGAAACCCTCAATGAGATGGTCAGACACAATAGCCACAGCAGTGGACTCAAATATACCAACTGTCATGGTGATGGCACAGGACTGGGCAACGTTTTATTCTATTATACATAAGATGGCCATGAGCTGAAGCCAACTCGATGACAACTAACAACAACAAATACATTATAGACCATGAAGTCTTTGAACCACAGCCTTTATGAAAGGTTTTGGAAATGTGTTCTTCAGGTCACTGCACCAGCTGGATAATTCTAGAGGTAATATAGAGAATGTAAACTCTTTTCACTTGTAAATTGTGAGTTCCGTGAAGACAGAAGCAATCTCTTGCCTTGCTCATCACTCTATCCCCAACCTACCATAGTTTCTGGCAAATATGAAACTCTAATAAATGTTTATACAATAAATCAATGAATTGAAGCCTGCAAGGATTTGGATATGGGTAATACTCTGAAGCCAGATATCTCTCATTATTGCTGAACACTTCCACTTGGAAACAGAACTATGATATAGGTAGGCAAGGAAGGTTTTGAATTCTTTTTCTCAGCCAGAACACAACACAATCTAAACTCAGGAGAGTACCTTTTTATAAAGGCAAAAATATGGCCTAAGAACACCAGTAATGAAAAGTAGGAAATTGCTTTATGATTAAAGACCAGACTTTAATGATTTTTCATAAGTGCACAAGAGCTGTATAAACAAATTAAGGAGATGAAATAATAATAAAATATAGGAGAAATATGGCTGGTACTTAGGGAAAAAGAGACAATAAAGAACAAACTTGGCCCATATATTGCCCCAGTATTTGGAAGGAAAATGTACAGTATTATGAGCAGGCAGGTACAATGAAGGCCTGAGCATTTTTGTGTTAGGTTCAATAATATGAAAGGAGAAGTAAGATACCTTTGGGGAGTTAGGCACTGATACTACCTTGGGGGACAGAGAAAGGGAGAGAGAAGGGGAAATGTGTTAGAGGCAGGAAACTTTAAACTCAATTTCCCCTTGAGCTGACTCACCCAGCTGAAGGTCAGGGACATGGCATAGATCCTGTGTAAGAAAAGTTCATGCAGTAAACTTCTGTGGAAAAGTGGCAAATTTTATTTGATACAAGATTTAGAGGGAATGTTCAAGATTATTTAAGAAGAATGTGGATCCATCAAAACTGCAGTCCAAATTCATCAAGTTGGAAGTAGTATATCAAACTTGGGTTGGTGGGGGTCAGTCTACTCCAGGTGCAGGCAATAAGGAAGTACATTGTCTGTGGAGAAGATAAAAACAGTTGGTCTGCTTTTTATTATCACCATGGGTCTGCAAGTCTAAACACTCTCTGAAAAGACACTGGTCTTTGTTGGTTTAAATTCTAAACAATTGTAGCAGTTGCTGTTGTGTTTTAATAATATTTAAGTACACTTCGAATTAGCTCATTAAAAAAAAAAAAAGAAAAAACTTTAATGAACCTTGTTTTCCACACTGAAGTTAGTTTAGATAACTACAAGTTGTAAAGTTGGCCTCTGATAAATAGGAACTCAGCAACATGTATTTATTTCAAGAGAAAATTTGTGATCAAAATCATTGGAGCTACAAACCAGCCCCATAGTTTGTATCTTCAGATATTCTTGTGTTTCAACTGTAGATTTTAAATAATGATTACAAATACAGTGAAACGGAAATTGAGTTACTTTATGTCAAGTATAACCAGAATGCTCCTTAGAAGCAAGGATGGCGAGACTGCATTTTACATACTTTGTACATGTTGTTGTCAGGAGGGATCAGTCCCTGGAGAAGGACATCATGCTTGGCAGAGCACAGGGTCAGCGGAAAAGAGGAAGACCCTCAACGAGGTGGGTTGACACGGTGGCTGCAACAGTGAGCTCAAGCATAACATGATTGTAAGGATGGCACAGGACCCGGCAGTGTTTTGTTCTGTTGTGCGTAGGGTCGCTGTGAGTCGGAACCAACTCGACGGCACCTAACAACAACATGTCATTTTGTGTGACCACTTGGAATTCTTATTTGTATTTGAAACTTAAACATTTGCAGAAACTAAGGTTCAAAAACAGAAATTGTGTTAAGTATTGGTCTGTCACAATATTCACTATTGTGACAGACCAACACATAGGTATGTTTTTCCTTTTTTCCCCCCAAAAAGTACCCTAAGTAAATTGAGAACATTGAGAAAGTATTTCATTACTCTTTTCCTTTTTTGTACTATAATTTTGATTGATTGATTGTTGACATGATAATGTATATGAAATTCAATAAGGAAAATTTTCCACAGTATGATTTCTGGTCATTATTATTTGTTTCATGTCATGATTATTACTGAAAATAATTCTGTTGTATAGAGGGTGTGTCTGAAAAATGATCTGTTCTGGGTGACAAATATGCTAGGGATGCCACTGCTTGGAAGTATGTTGACTGCTGTGAATCCTTTGCGAACCTCTCCAAATTATTATTGCAAATGAAGCCTGTGAGACCCTGGGTAGGGGAAATGCTGTCAATTATGTCCATCCTCTGTGCTTGTTAACTGACTCCCATAATGAAGAGGAAAAGAGAACAGTATTGGTCTCTTCCTTGGACCTAGGTTCATGTCTCATGAAATTGTAATGTTTTACCCACTGAAGACCTTCTTGAAATTCCCTGAGATTTCATCTATGATTTATAGCCTTTCATTCAGGTGACTCTGTTCAAATGGGCTTGGTGCCTCTAGTGGTATATTCCTTTTCATGCTTCAAAGCCAACGAGTTAAGGACACCTTGCTAGGGATGGGCCAGTAATGCAGATTTTTGAGTTAGAAAACTATTAGAAGCTAAATCTTGTTAATTTTCTACACTTCTTAATGCTAGGAATGAAATGCCAAAGTGCAATAAAGAAAAAAAAATCTTTACTCAAGTAGACAGATTTGAACTTCCAGGTAAAAGTTCTCATATTCTGTTGTGGAATAAAGCAAGATTAATAAAAGCGATAGCACAAAGCATATGATTTATAGAGATACAAAAAAATCATCTAAAAATCAATTAACAAGCACCCTGAAGAGGAGTGAAATACAGGAATTATCATCAATTGATTTGTAAGGAACAAGTTCTGTCAGATTAATCATCTGTAGTAAAATAATGTCAGGCCTGTTTATAATGGAAAGCAACCAATAGAAGCTTTTCTGACTTTGCAAGACTTTTGAATTTGTTGCATGCAATTTCTTTAGGAAACTGGAAAAATGGAGGCACATCATTGCCTGGCATCTGAATCAGTTAGGGTTTCACAAATATGATGGGAATAAAGGTATTTAATACAGGGATTAGGGCTTGCAGGAAAATGAGAAGAGCTGACCAGTGAGGATCAGGAATGCTATAGCTGGAAGGTTGGAGAAACATTTACTAAGATCTTGAAGTGAGTAGTTACAAAAAGCTTGTTGGAAAGCTGCTGGATTTCCCAAGACTATAGAAAAGTTTGTACCAACTGCATTAGTCCAATGCAACAAAACAGGCACTTCCAAGAAACCTGAGAAATCTCTGTCTGCCAATGCATCTGGTCCCCATGACTTCCAGGGCATAAAGACATCTCTTCCTTTCTACCTTCCCATCAGTCACTCTCATAAGCAAACTCTAGCCTGGAACCACACAGAAAAGGAGATTCTGAAAATGGATTTCCCCACCCATCATCTGCTTCGAATAGGAGGGAGTGGGTGAAGCCAGGTTGACAATAGACAACCCAGTACTGTCTTGGAAGAGTAATTACTATTTGCCACCTCAAGCAAATTGGACTTTGGCCTGCCCCAAGCTGAGCACACCAAAGAACTTGATTAACATTCTATGGATGAATGATATGTTGGAGACCATCCTCCTTAAATTTTCCCATGGCACCAAGCTAGAGGGTGAAGTAAGGGGTCAAGTGGCCAACATGGTGACTTGGAATTAGGATTAGAATTGAAAATTAGATCTACGTAAAATGAAACATTTTCAGAAAGCAAGATCACATGGGAGAAATGCAAAATTGAACAAATTAAAATGCAAACGGACTGCCTAAGTGTGTTCAAAACAAACTAATTAATTAGTGATATTGACAAAAAAGAATCTTAGAGCTTCTGGAAGCTTTAGGTATCATCCTACCTCACTTCGAGTACCTGAGGAAGAGGAGAGGTTTTAGGAAGAGCTGAAGTTTGAATAAAACATTCAGTGAAGTAGTGAGGGTGTTCCTTGAGGATAGGCTGTATGAGTGGTTTTTATCTCTACCCAGGGTTTAGCCCTCTCCTTCGTAGGCTTAGAATTTGTTCTCTTTGATAGTGTTGTTCATTGCTGTTGAGTCAGCTCTGACTCATGGTGACCCCATGTGCATCAGAACAAAACGTCGCCCAGCTCTATGCCATCTTTACAATTACTGGTATGCTCAAGTCTAGGCATCTTCCAGCACTATATCGTGCTCATCTTCCAGTACTATGTTGTTGTATTGTTACGTGCCTTTGAGTCACTTCGACTCAGAGAGACCCTACGTACAATAGAATGGGTTCTGACTCAAAACAACCTTATGTACAACAGAATGAAATACTGCCTAGTCCTGTGCCATCCTAACAATTGTTGCTATATTTGAGCCCATTGTTACAGCCAGTGTGTCAGTCCATCTCAATGAGAGTCTTCCTCTTTTTTGCTGACCTTCTACTTTATGGAGCATGATGTCCTTCTCCTGGGACTGGTCCCTCCTGATAACATGTCCAAAGTATGTGCCTGAGATGAAGTCTCACCGTCCTTGACAGATTTGCTTGTTCTTCTGGCAGTCCATGGTATATTCAATAATCTTCACCAGCACCATAATTCAAAGTCATCAATTCTTCTTAGGTCTTATTCATTGTCCAGCTTTTGCATGCATGAGATGATTGAAAATACCATGGCTTGGGTCATGTGTACCTTAGTCCTCAAAGTGACAGCTTTGCTTTTTAACACTTTAAGGAGGTCTTTTGCGGAAAATTTACTCAATGAAATACTTCAGTTGATTTCTTGACTGCTGCTTCCATGGGTGTTGATCGTGGATCCAAGTAAAATGAAATCCTTACATTCAGTACTATACAGGGCAATATTGTATTGTGATCCATAGGGTTTTTATGGCTACTTTTCAGAAGCAGGTCACCGACCTTTTTTCCTAGTCGGAATCAACTCGACGGCACTGGGTTTTTTGGGTTTTTTTTAGTCTGGAAGCTCTACTTATACCTGTCCACCATGGGTGACCCTGCTGATATTTGAAATATCAATAGCATGGCATCCCGCATCATAGCAATACAGAGGCCAGTATTGCTATGATGTCAGTACAACAAACTGACAGATGGGTAGTTGCTTTGATATTATAGAGTTAGTCAAATTCAGAGATGCTGACACATATCCAATAATAACAGAGTGCCAATTTATTCACTTTCTATGAGAAATATAGCTACCAGAGAGACAGGAAAGTCACATTAGTCTTAGCAGTACATTTGCTTCTTGTATGCAAACATCTAATATGGCCAGTGGGTTCTATGGAAAATGATTCAAATGTATAATGATAGCAGGATCTCAGAGCCACTGTAGACATCTCTTCAACAAGCTTTATTTGCCAGTGTGACCAGGTAATCAGAATAACCTGGCCAGCACTCTTCTCCTTGGATGCTGTCTTAGTCATCTAGTGCTGTTGTAACAGAAATACCACAAGTGGATGGCTTTAACAAAGAAAAATTTATTTTCTCACGGTCTAGTAGGCTAGAAGTCCAAATTCAGGGTGCCACCTCCAGGGGAAGGCTTTCTCTTGTCTGTTGGCTCTGGAGGAAGGTCCTTGTGATGCATCAGTCTTCCCTTGGTCTGGGAGCATCTCAGCATACAAACCTCAGGTCCAAAGGATGAGCACTGCTTTCTTGGTGGTATGAGGTCCCCATGTCTCTCGCCTTCTCTGTTTTATATCTCAAAAGAGATTGTCTTAAGACATTATCTAATCTTGTAGTTCTCATCAATGTAACTGTCACTAATCCATCTCATTACATCATAGTTATAGAATTTACAGTGCATAGGGAAATCGCATCAGATGACAAAATGGTAGACAATCATACAATACTGGGAATCATGACCTAGACAAGTTGACAGATAGTTTTGGGGGCTACAATTCAATCCGTAACAGATGCCGTTGAGGTGGGCACTCCCAAGATCTGACTCTGTGATTCTCTTTTTTCAACCTTTCATGGCTGGACAGTGCCTCTTCTGAGTGACACCATCTTTCTTTTAATATGCAGCCTTTAATCAGATGACCGTCCTATTAATTCTGGATTTTTTCCCCACCAAATCTTTCTATATCTGGGCAATGTTATGTTGATTTTATAATTTCACCCTCAGAGGGCATCCTGTAATTGTTATTTGTTATTTTCTGACAACACTCATTTATATATCAACTATAGAGATCATAGGGAAGTCTACCTATCAGCTGAGGATTTTGTCAATCTATTTCCAGTGCATTCACTTCTGAGTTTATAAAAATTGGAATGGGTTCAAAAGAAAGCCATTAAGATGATTAATATGCTTGAGAATGACTCGTGTATAAAGGTCAGAAGTTTTAGGGGAGAAAAAGTTGAAGGTGGATTTAATAGTAGTGTCCAAAAATACTGGGTTGTTAAACATAAAAGACCAACTTATTTTGCAGCATGAAGGAGTTGAGTTTGACATAAAGAAGAACTTCCTTATGGTGAGAAATGTGAGAGGTGAATAGGGTTGGAAATCTGTTATGTGGAGTTTAAAAAATGAATGTATTTTCACTTATTATAGGCTGTAGTCCTTTCCAAAGGCAGGGAAATGGACCACATAGCATTTCAATTTTTTCCAGGCCTGAGATTCATGGATTAACTTTCTCAGCAATAAGGGTAATGAATCCTTCCACAGTTAAGTGAGCCAAGAACTTCAAGTGGTGATCCAAATCAAATTCAAATAAATTCAACTTCAAGTGGTGATCCAAATCAAATTCAAATAAATTCCTTTTTGTGCACTGGTCTTAAGGTCTTTTGAGTAAAAGACCTCTTTGAGAAACTGGTATAACCATAAACTCCCCACCACACTCTCTCTCTCACACACACACACACACACACACACACAAACACACACACACACACACACACACAAACACACACACACACACACACACACACACACAAAGGCTTGAGAGGGCTCCATTTTGCATTCAATTTTAGAGGATTTATGGATTCCCAAAGCCTATACAAGGAACCCTTTGAAGGCCTATGGACCCAGGTTAAAAAACAAAACAAACTTTTTAAAGAAAATTGATTGTTATTCCAGAAATGATCGATCCCATTTTGACTTTATAGAAAATTTATTCTGGAATCTTCTCAGCATCATATATTATTTTCACGCTGCAAGAAATCAATGACCTATCGCATCTCTTTTCTTTCTAATTTTTTTCTTTTGTTCTCGCACTTAATTTTTTCCCCTTCTCTAAGTTTCTCACACCCTTTCCTTGTCTTCTTCCTTGGTTTCCTTGTTTCAGTCATGGTCTGAGAGTGGTGCTCAGGAATGAGGTATCAACTTAAAAAGAGTGCCTGTTCCTAGCCCAAAATCTGATTAAAATTATGTACATATTTAACAAAGATCACCCAAGTCCATATGTATTAGCTGGTCAAACTCCTTAATGCCATTAAGACTATATAATGACTTTCGGAGGAAGAGCTAGTTGTAAATGATTGTTGTGGTGCTAGAATTCTTCATTTAGAAAAATCCAGGTGCCCCCTCTTTGGGTTGGAATCAGAGGCACTTGGGGCAAATGAATTTCTCAAATCTCTCTACACGATTGTGCCCCTCCTGTTACTTTGCAAATTTTTCACTTCCGAGCAGCCCTTTTTATTTTGCTAATTTCTCTTCCAGGAGCTGTTATGGAAGCCATTTCCCATGGAATCAAGGACAACACATTCATTTAATACTTATTAGAACTTTTAATGTTCATAGAGCTCATCTTTCCCAATATTGTAGCATTCTAGTATTTCTAGTATTCTAGTATTTCTAGATCCAAGATGCCTTCTTTGGAATTCGGACGAAAGAACATCTTGACATAAAGTAAATTTTCTGGAAGTCTGAATGTTCATGTATGACATATATAAGAGAAAATAAGACTGGTAGACATATTCGGAAAATATTCTCTCACTTTTAACTTAAAAACATCACCAGAAAGTAGTTAGAGATTTAAATTTTAGCTTGAAACCTTGACCAACTTTCTGTTTTAAACCATAAAAACCAATAATGTAGTTAATTTAAGCAGTTTAAAGGGTAGAGGAATCTTTCTCTGAACTTCTATTCAGAAAATTTTAGTCTGAAGTTCTCAAAGTCAAGGGGATGGCATTCCTTATTTGCAAAATTCTACATATCAAGATGTCACTACGTATTCATGGCAAGCATCAGGTTGATTGGGTTTCGAGCTATACTAATTATTAAACTTTTTCCATATCACCCCTGGTTTTGTGAATTTGATAGCTGACTCTATTTCCCTTCTTGCTTTGGCTGCCAGGTAGTCCAGAGCTTACTACGTGATCTACGTTATTGCTATACAGAAACCTGAGGCATGCATTTCTGTGAACTAATTCTCCCAGGCTTTTCTTCCCCCCTGCCGCTTTTCACTTTGCTCTGATTTCTTCACCTTTAGGAAAAACAAAACAAAAAAATCTCTTTGTGCTAAGTGTCATTCAATAAATTACCTCAAATCTGTTTTTTACTGGGGCAGGGCATTAAATAAATAACACTGATAATTTTCTAGCTGCGTAGTCTTGAAAGTTGAAGTTTAGAGGGAAAGCAACAGCTTCAAAAAATCAGTGAATTGTCAACAAGTAATATTTCAGAAAGAGTCCATCTGCTCTATCTGATTCAAAGTAAACTGAACCAACCTCCGGTTCCTGCATACCTCCCCACGACTTAAACTCTCAACAGTGACAGGCTCTTAAATAAAAAATATATTTCCCAAGTCCAGGTTTATGTCCCATCTACAGGTTTATGTGGTAGAATATCATCTGTGAGTAGCTATACAGAATTTGTAATAAAATCCCATGTTTTTCATCTCTTAGGATATTAGATCTAAGTAGTTGAAAAATATAGAAGCCATATGACATCTGCAAGTATTTCCATGGATCTTGGTCATTGAAGAATTCTTTTTGGTAGCACATAAGTTGCTTTGGAGTCCCTGGGTGTTGTAAATGGCCACTAACTGAAAGATTTGCTGTTGGAGTTTACCCAGAGGCACCTTGGAAGATAGGCCTAGTGATTACTTCTGAAAAGTCAGCCACTGAAAACCCTATGCAACACAGTTCTACTCTGACATGCATGGGGTCGCCATGAGCCAAAATTGACTGAACAACAAGTGGTTACTGGTAAGTTGCCTGACTATCATTTCCGTAAGAAATCTCCAGTATTTGGAGCTCTGCTGTTTTTCTGTAGAGTCTGGACAATCCCCTGGATAACATACAGTAGGCATGGTCAAGTGGTCAAGACTGGCTACACAGCTCTGGGTAGAAAGCTGTGATATAAGACACACCAAAATTTAGGTTTTAAAGGAATAATTTGGGAGGACAGGGGAATTTTACTGAATGTCGTGGCCAGGAGTTCTTCCAAGCACATTTTTTTCTCTGGTGCCTATGCTTGGTGGCTTTTTGTATGTATTTTTCCTTGAGCCCAAACAATTTTCGATTTTGAATTTCTCCTCTATAATTTGTAAACTGAGGAGCTGGCTCTGGATATAGTCATGTGACCTCTCTATTTCAGGTCTGATTGTACCCCAGGAGGTGACAAGGGAAAGGGAGGGTGGAGAGATGACAGAAATTGCCCAAGAGGCAAGAAAATAAGTTCCTTGCAGCCATCCCTGGCCTGTGAATGATTGAACTTTTATCTTGAGAACCCAGCACTTTAGGGATTCCTTAGATTATGGTTAAAGCAATTATAAATTTGGAGACTGGTTAAAGCTTGGTGATACCAAAACTTTAAAAATAAGCCTTCTGCTAAAAGGCAATATTTTTCAGTTTCTTGAATCTTTTGGCAGAATCTTAGAAATACTTTTTCCCATTATGTACTTACTGTCTTTTCCTTTAAAGAATACATTAAATGAACTAAAGTCTGGAATGTAAAAGGTGGCAAATAAGATCACAAAGAGGCATAATCCAACGTTCCATCCAGATAAGAAAAATAAATAACTGTATCCTGCTCTCCTTACAGGATGCTGAACATCTGCCGTTACGTGGTGGTCATAGGCACAGAGTGTATGTAGGGAAATAAAGCAATAGCACAGGAATCAGGGAACCCTATTGGCAGCCTTGAAGGGTTTGGCATGATGGCTGTATTTGAGGGCTCTGAAGTCAAGACGTCAGACAGATTTGAGACTATGTTTTGTTGGGCAGTTACGTCACCTCTGTCTACCTCCATTTCCTAAGCTGTAAATAAGATTGTTGTTGTAAGGTTAAATGGGATTGTTGTTGTTGTTGTTAGGTGCCGTCGAGTTGGTTCCGACTCATAACCACCCTATGCACAACAGAATGCAACACTGCCCGGTCCTGAGCTATCCTTACAATCGTTGTTATGCTTGAGCTCATTGTTGCAGCCACTGTGTCAGTCCACCTTGTTGAGGGTCTTCCTCTTTTCCGCTGACCCTGTACTCTGCCGGGCATGATGTCCTCCTCCTGGGACTGATCCCTCCTGACAACATGTCCAAAGTATGTAAGACGCAGTCTCATCATCCTTGCTTCTAAGGAGCATTCTGGTTGTACTTCTTCTCAGACAGATTTGTTTGTTCTTTTGGCAGTCCGTGGTACATTCAACATTCTTTGCCAACACCACAATTCAAAGGTGTCAATTCTTCTTCCGTCTTCCTTATTCATTGTCCGGCTTCACATGCATATGATGCGATTGAAAATACCATGGCTTGGTCAGGCACACCTTAGTCTTCAAGGTGACATCTTTGCTCTTTAACACTTTAAAGAGGTACTTTGCAGCAGATTTACCCAATACAATGCATCTTTTGATTTCTTGACTGCTGCTTCCATGGCTGTTGATTGTGGATCCAAGTAAAATGAAATCTTTGACAACTTCAGTCTTTTCTCCATTTACCATGATGTTGTTCATTGGTCCAGTTGTGAGGATTTTTGTTTTCTTTATGTTGAGGTGCAGTGCATACTGAAGTCTGTGGTCTTTGATCTTCACTAGTAATTGCTTCAAATCCTCTTCACTTTCAGCAAGCAAGGTTGTGTCTTCTGCATAATGCAGGTTGTTAATGAGTCTTCCCCCAGTCCTGATACTGTTTTCTTCTTCGTATAGTCCAGTTTCTCAGATTATTTGCTCAGCATACAGATTGCATAGGTATGGCGAAAGAATACAACCCTGATGCACACCTTTCCTGACTTTAAACCAATCAATATCCCCTTGTTCTGTACAAACAACTGCCTCTTGATCTATGTAAATGTTCCTCACGAGCACAATTAAGTGTTCTGGAATTCCCATTCTTTGCAATGTTATCCATTGTTTGTTATGATCCACACAGTCAAATGCCTTTGCATAGTCAATAAAACACAGGTAAACATCCTTCTGGTATTCTCTGCTTTCAGCCAGGACCCATCTGACATCAGCAATGATATCCCTGGTTCCACATCCTCTTCTGAAACAGGCCTGAATTCCTGGCAGTTCCCTGTCGATATACTGCTGCAGCCGTTTTTGAATGATCTTCAGCAAAATTTTTCTTGTGTGTGATATTAATGATATTGTTCTATAATTTCCACATTCCAGTTGGATCACCGTTCTTGGGAATAGGCATAAATATGGATGTCTTCCAGTCAGTTGGCCAGGAAGCTGTCTTCCATATTTCTTGGCGTAGACGAGTGAGCATCTCCAGCGCTGCATCTGTTTGTTGAAACATCTGAATTGATATTCCATCAATTCCTGGAGCCTTGTTTTTTGCCAGTGCCTTCAGAGCAGCTTGGAATTCTTCCATCAGTACCATCGGTTCCTGATCATATGTCACCTCTTGAAATGGCTGAACATCGACTGATTCTTTTTGGTATAATGACTCTGTGTGTTCCTTCCATCTTCTTTTGATGCTTCCCGCATGGTTTAATATTTTCCCCATGGAATCCTTCACTATTGCAACCTGAGACTGGAATATTTTCTTCAGTTCTTTCAGCTTGAGAAATGCCGAGCGTGTTCTTCCCTTTTGGTTTTCCATCTCCAGGTCTTCGCACATGCCTTTATAATACTTTACTTTGTCTTCTCCAGCCACCCTTTGAAATCTTCTGTTCAGTTCTTTTAGTTCATCAATTCTTCCTTTTGCTTTAGTTGCTCGATGTTCGAGAGCAAGTTTCAGAGACTCCTCTGACATCCATCTTGGTCTTTTCTTTCTTTCCTGTCTTTTCAATGACCTCTTGCTTTCTTCATGGGTGATGTCCTTGATGTCATTCCACAACTCATCCGGTCTTCGGTCACCAGTGTTCAATGCGTCAAATCGGTTGTTCAGATGGTCTCTAAATTCAGGTGGGATATAGTCAAGGTTGTATTTTGGCTCTCGTGAACTTGCTCTGATTTTCTTCAGTTTCAGCTTGAACTTGCATATGAGCAATTGATGGTCTGTTCCACAGTCAGCCCCTGGCCTAGTGATTAAGAGTTTGGCTGCTAAGCAAAAGGCTGACGGTTTGAATCCACCAGCTGCTCCTTGGAAACTCTATGGGGCAGTCCTACTCTGTCCTGTAGGGCCACTATGAGTTGGAATTGACTTGATGGCAACAAAAGCCTTACAGTCTATTGTAAAATAATGTTTTCCAAAGTTATTGTCATTCTTTCCTTCACCAACCTCTTCAGTGTGGTTATGTTATTCATTAGTAATACAATTAGATTCGCTCTGTTCAAATTCCATTTTGGCCTCCCCCCACATCCTGACTGATGTTAAGTATTTATTTTTTGGCTATGTGAGACATTGGTGGCATAGTCGTTAATAGTTTGGCTGCTAACCAAAAGGTTGGCAGTTTGAATCCACCAGGTGCCCCTTGGAAAGCCTAGGGGGCAGTTCTACTCTGTCCTGTAGGGTCGCTTTGAGTCGGAATCGACGCGAGGGCAATGGGTTTGGTTTTGGTTTGGTATGTAAAACATTACACGGGTTCTAAAAATCAGAAATGTACAAAAAGTTATACTTCAAGAAATGTTAGTTCCTCTTCATCCCTCCTACCCCATTCTCTTTCCCCCATTCTTCCTACCTCATTCTCACCTTCCCTGTAGATAACCATTCTCATTGGTATTTCTGGTTCTTCCTGTGTTTCTTTTTGTGTATGTTCTTATTTCCCCGTATTTCTTAGGATAAGACACTATAGATAATCTCTTGCACTTTTTTCACTGTACCTAGCAAAATATTCTGGAAATCACTCCATGTCAGGCCATAGCAATAGTCCTCATTCTTTTTTTTATAGCAGCGTAATACTCTATTGTGTGGATATACCTTAAAAAAAAAAAAAACCCAAACCAAACCCATTGCCGTCGAGTTGATTCCGACTCATAGTGACTGTATAGGACAGAGTAGAACTGCCTTATAGGGTTTCCAAGGGAGCGACTTGTGGATTCAAACTGCAGACCTTTTGGTTAGCAGCCAAGTTCTTAACCACTGAGCCAGCCACTAGGGCAGTTTATTGAAATGCTGTCTTGTGTATGAGTAAATGCATATATAACTTTTCTACATGTTGCTCAATTTCACATCCAGAATGTTTGTTCCAGCTTGCATTCCTAGCAATGTAAGAGAATACCTGTTTCTTCACAGCCTGGGCTATAGAATGTGTTTTCATACTTTCAAATTTTCTACAAACGAATAGGTAAGGAATGGTAGCAGTGTTTATTTAATTTGTATTTCTGTGATTATGAGTGAGTTTAAACATCTTTACAGATTTTTAAAGGCCATCTGTACCCAGAAACCCAGTGCTGTCGTAGTCGATTCCAACTCATAGCGACCCTCTAGGACAGAGTAGAACTGCCCCATAGAGTTGCCAAGGAGCGCCTGGTATATCTTTTTTTTGTGAATCGTCTGTTCATATCTTTTTGCCATTTTCCTGTTGGGTTTTTGGCCCTTTGTCAGTTTTTAAGAGTTCTTGTATAGTAGGAATTTTAGCCATTTATTTGGCACATATGTTGCAAATACTTTCTCCCAGTTTGTCAGTTGCCTTTTAACATTGTTTATGGTTTTTAAATATATAGTTAAATTTATCAGTATTTCCTCTTGTTGCCTCTGGATTTTCAGCCATAATTGGAAAGCCTTTTCCTACACTAAAGTTAAAAGAAAAATTCACCTGTTTTTTTTCTTCTTAATACTTGTATGGCTTCACTTACTACACTAAGATTCTTGACCTATTTGGAGTTATTCTTGTGTACGGCATGAGTGTGGATCTAATTTTCTCTTTTGCCAAATGGATAGCATTTATTTAAAAGTTCACCTTTGCCCCAGTAACTTGAGATGCACCTTTATCATGTACTAAATTACCAAGTGTATTTGGTTCTATTTCTGAGTTTTCTATTCTTTTACACTGTTCTGTTTGTCTCTTTACGTGCCAGTACCACCCTATTTAAATCAGAGACTTTATATATGCTTTAGGTAGGGCTAGTTCCCCCTCACAGTTTTTCTTTTTCAGTGCTTTCCTGGTTATTCTTCCATGTTTGTTTTCCATAGGAACTTTAGTATCAACTAGTCTAATTTCATAAAAAAGATTGGTGGTATTTTATTGGAATTGTGATAAATTTATAAGTTAACTTAGAGTCATTCTATCCAAGAACAGGGAAAGTCTTTCCATTTTTTCAAGTCTACTTTTGTGTCTTTTAGAAGAGTGCCATTAACATTTTAGTCCAAAGAAGAGACTTATAAAGAAAGGTTTAGGGCCCAAGGAGCCACTGGGCACCACCTTCAAAGATGACATGCTTGTGATAACTTCCTCCTTGTTATACTTTCAACTAATATTTATTGAGCATTTACCTACCAGATGGTAGACTCTCTGTTAAGTCCTGTGAATACAAAAGTAAAACACCTGGTTCCTGCCCAGGAGGTAGCTCATGATCTAGTGGGAGAGGCAGGTTATTAAGTTGACAGTTGCAATTACTCTTCCTTCCTTAGGACAGCCCAGTTTTTTCATTGAAGAGGAGAACTAGATTCAGTATTTTTGAGACACAGAAAAGGATGTTGAAATTGGTCATAGGAAACCTAGCTGGAAATTTATTCTTTGATGTCACTTACGTATGCTAGCCTTTGCCTACAGCTGAGTCTTACAGAAGATAATGTAAAAGTCTAATTGTTCATCCATGTGTATCAAGTGAAACACCAAGTGGAATGTTGTAATTAGTTGACTCCAGCAGCAGCTGGTACGCAGCAAGCTTCTCTTCTCAAACCACTTTACTTTTCCATGGCCATTAATAATTTGTCAAAAAGAGGAAGCAAATCTTAATGACCTTTATTACTCTTTTCAAATTTTTCTACCAGTGCTTGCTATTTAACATGTGGCTAGACTTTTTGGTGGTGGCAATGTTGAGAATCATTTTTATATGCTTTTAAAAAACCATAGTTGCTGCCCCAGTTAATAATCACTTTAAAAGTTTTTTTTACTGTGATTCTTTGTAGTCCAAGTGCACAAGTCCCATCTTATTTTGACCACCTGCAGAGTCAAGCAGTGTCTTGAAGAAAATCTGATCCTGTGGGAAGTTAATTAACCCTTTAAGGAGGTTCAGCATTCTTAGAAAAACAAGACAACTTACTTTCTGCTCTGTTCTCAGGCCAAACGTCTAGTAAAATTCCCAGTCTTCTGTTCTCTCCTTAGAAAAGAATTCTAGGTTTCAAAACAGAACTAAGATAATAATAAGATGCTAAAGTGCTAATAGGAGCCCTGGTGGTGCAGTGATTAAGAGCTTGGCTGCTAACCAAAAAGTCAGCAGTTCAAATCCACCAGATGCTGCTTGGAAACTTTATGAGGGCAGTTCTACTCTGTCCTGTAGGGTTGCTATGAGTTGGAATCGACTCAGTGGCAACGGGTGCACATATTGTGCTAATAAGATGTGATGCTGCCAACTGCAGAATTAAAGGCAGTGATTACCTCTACTAAGGAAATGTGATGGGGTGGGAGAAGGGAAGGAGTCCTTTTTGTTCTCATCTCAGCTTGGAAGTAAAAGGCTTGTTCACTACATCTTTTCAAAAAGCAAAGACTATTTCTTTAGGGATCTTGAATGTCCAAGAGGGAAAGTGATGGAATGTGGTCTTAAAAGCTTTCTAGAATGAGAAATCAAAATCAGACCATTGCCACTGAGTTGATTTCGACTCATAGCAACTCTATAGGACAGGGTACAACTGCCTGGAAGAGTTTCCAGGGAGGGGCTGGTGGATTCAAACTGCCAACCTTTTGGTTAGCAGCCAAGTTCTTAACCACTGTACCACCCAGGGATCCTTTAGAATGAGAAGCAGGCTGCTGTTACTGAAACGTGAGCTGAAAGTAACCATACACACTCAAGTCACTCCTAGAATTTTACTAGTGGATTCTTTTATCTTTTATTGTTAATTTTATCTTTCCTGTTTCCTGCACAGGACTGTAGTCATTTAATTAAATCCATTCATTCCTCCCCTCCCCACCAACACAGTCTCCAGCCCTTTCTCCACCCCTCACTCCCACTTCTTTTCCCCTTTTATTTTCAAGAGAATTGTGTAGTCTCTAAAGCTTTCCAGTTTGCCACCATTCTCAACAATCTTCAAAACTGCTCTTTTAGATTCTTATCCCCATTTACCCAAGAACAGTGCTATATCCAAAGATCTCCTAGAATTACAGATCAAATCAAAATCACCAATTTTCCTCCTGTCATTCTTCTATAAAGCAAGAGTATTTATTCTAAAGTAATAGCAAACACTTAAATGGAAACCTTGGTGGCATAGTGATTAAGAGCTATGTCTGCTAACCAGAAGGTCAGGAGTTCAAATCCACCAGGCACTCCTTGGAAACTCTGTGGGGGCAGTTATACTCTGTCCTGTAGTGTCGCAGTGAGTAGGAATTGACTGGACGGCAATGGGTTTGGTTTTTTTGTTTTTAACATTTATATAATGACACAATTTATAATCAGAAAATGTCAAGAACAGGAAAATGAGACTACTGTACCGAAGGATCATTAAATACTGACTGATAACCTGGGAAATATGAAATATAGAATGAAATATTAATTTTCCCACTTGCTGCATTGTTGTTGTTAGGTGCACTCGAGTTGATTCCAACTCATAGTGACCCTATAAGACAAAGTAGAACTGCCCCATAGGGTTTCCAAGGAACGGCTGGGGGATTTGAACTGCCAACATTTTGGTTAGCAGCTGAACTCTTAACCACTATGCCACCACGGCTCCTTTTCCCACTTAGTCTCATTATAATTATATGAGTTAAAAACATCTTTGATGTTTTCCTTTCGAGCAGCCTTGTTTTGTTTTGTCAGAGTGTTTAACAAAGTGCCAGTAGCAGATGGTGGCATGGACTGCTACCGTTTCCACTCCCACCAGTGTGGATATAACACTCTTCTCACTGTGAATCTTCTAGTTAGTAGAAGATACATCTGGGTCCTTTGACCTGGTGGCAGTGTTTATACCTCCTCCTATGAAACCAAATCCAACAATGTACTTCATAAATGAATTTCTGCTTCTTAATAGCTTCTCATACCCAATTATTTCTGTTTCATTACACATTAAGATTTGAAAGAATAAATTATTAAAGGGAGCATCATTTCCAGATTTATTCAAGGTATCACTACCTATGATTGTTAAGACTGTGTGTCAACTTGGCTGAGCCATGATTCTCAGTAGTTTGGTAGTTATGATGTAGTTTGGCAGCTATGTAATGATGTAATCACCTCCATAATGAGGTCTGATATAATGTAATCACTTCCATGATGAGATCTGCTATGAGCAGCCAATCAATTAAAAAGGGGTTTCCTTAGGGATATGGCCTGCATCCAATATATGTGGACTCTCTGGCAAAGCTCACTGGCTTTTGCTCACTCTGAATCCTGCAGCTGGTTCCTGTTCATCTGACCTCTGGTTCTTGGGACTTGAGCCAGCAGACTACTCGCCTGTCTTGGGATTTGTCAGTCTCCACAGCCTGTGAGCCAGTGGCCAGCTGTCTGATCTGTCGATCGTGGGTTCACCAGCCCCTACAGCTGTGTGAGTTAGGAGAAGTCCCAGGGCTGACCCACAGATTTGGGACTTTCCAGCCTCCAAAACTGTATGAGCCATTTCCTTTATATAAATCTCTCTCTCTCTCTCTATAGTCTCAGTTTTGTATTTTAGAAATGCCATGTTGCGAAAAGAGAGGGATCATTTGAAAGTGATTAAATGGAATGCTTATGTTTAGGATTGCTTTTTGTTCAAGATTCAGAATTTGGGCTTTATGATATTTGGACTGAAAATAGAACTATGTACTACTTGTAACTGCATGGAACTTACTGGACCATTGTCTTCTATGGAATTGGGGGTTACCATACCTTGAAATTGGAGCAAACTTACTCTGATTTAATTATTGTAACTCAGAACCAGCCATGCTTCATAGTGATAGCACTGCCTACATACCCTTACCAGTTCTAGCCCAAGAGGAAGTGGAAAGAAGAGAAAGGTTAGAAGGGAGAAGGAGAGAAACACAATTGTGAAATCAACACATTGTTGATATTAAAGAACTGCTACTTCAAATATTTTTTCCTCACCCACTCTCTCTCTCTCCTCTTCATCTGGGACTCCAGTTATATTCGGCTGCTTGGTATTATCTCATAAATTACAGATTTTTTGTTAATTAAAAAACTTTTTGTTTCAGTTTTGATAATTTTTATTAACTTCTCTTCAAGTTCACTTATCCTTTTTTCTGCAATATCCAATTAGCTGTTAAACCTATCCAATACATTTTTTACTTTCTGATATTGCATTTTTCAGTTTTAGAATTTCCATTAGGTTGTTTTATTGTATTCCCATTTTTCATGAGAAAATAAAGAGGAAAAAGGCATCTCTTCACCCATAATACCCATTTTCCTTGTAAGTTCTTAGCAAATTTATAATTGTTTTAAAGTTCCTATCTGCTAATTTTATAACTAGGTTATCTCTGGATCTGTTTCTGTATCATCTAAATTTTCTCTTGGTTATAATATTTTCCTATTCACATTTTTCTCTCCCTTTTTCGTATTCTAGATGTGCGAATAAAATAACATTGGGGCCTTTTTTATCTTCCTGGTATTGGAACTGGGAGAAGTTTACTGTTATTTCACATATAATAGATTCACTTTTGGATTCAATTCCAGTCAGGCTGTAGAGTCTAATCATATTGAGAATGTGCAGGACCCTATGATTCCTCTCTCTCTTCAGCCCCTCCTCCACTGTTGCTTTCTCAGTGGGAGAATAGACTTGCTAGACTGAGTTCTTCCAGACTCCCATTCATTCCATCAGCCCATCAGCTCAGTCATTCAAGGAAGCCTTGGCTCTTTTCCCTCATCCCCACAAAGTCTCCCCATCTTTGGCAGCGTACCTGGTTTCTGGACCCAGGAATAGAAGCTGCTGCCACTTTCTACTCACCTGTGAAGGGCTGATTTCTATCTGGAATTTAGTTTATCAAGGCTTCCTTGTTTCCACAGCTCTTCACTAGCCCCATAGAAAGTATGGTTCTTTTTTTGTCTTGGTCTTTTCTTGTAGTTACCATAAAAGCAAAGGTCTTTTGTATCATTCTACATCTTAACTTGAAGCAGAAGTCTAAACTAATTCAAAATATACATGCCCTGGCAAAAACACAGGGCATTGAGGAATATTCTTAAAGTCTCCAGAGAATTTCTGTAGCATCAGTGGTTTCTGTTTCAAAGTAGAAAAAAAAAATGTATAATGAAATTTCCTGGGAAGACATCGTTTATTATTTTACTTTATAAATGAGATGAGAGAGGGAAATACAGAGAAAGAGGATGAATAAGAACATTGAAAACTCAGCATCACGAGGTCAGAGTATAAAGAAGCCACACTATTACAATTAGAATATTTTAAAGCTAGTAGAAAACCTTGGGTAGCCTAAACTTCAAACTCCTTATATTACAGCTGTTGAGCCATCTTGAACACCCCTTGGAAACCTCTTTTTAAACATCAGAATTTTTTCATCAGATGCATGGAAAGTACCATGGCTACTCCTTAAAGAATGTCCTCTCCTTTTTATTCTACATTATATAATTTCTAGGAAGCACATGTCTTTCCTGGGCTCTAAATTTAAAGTGTTTAAAAAGAATAAATAAAAATTAGACCCTTAACCCAGGGAAAATCATACCACTGCTGCACAACAGAAAACAGTTCTGGTAAGTGGTGTCATCTTTTGATAAAAAGATAACAGCTGAACTTAGTTTATACGAAGCAGGTAATCTCTGAAGGATCAAGGACGTTTTGGAATGCATATAGATTTTTTTTAGGCCTGTATGATAGCATACAAAAAATGTTGATTAGACTGGAGGTGGGGGCAATATGGCGGAGTAGGCAAACACTGCTGGTGATCCCTGTTACAACAAAAACCTGAATAAACAAGTGAAACAATTATGACAAGCTAGGAGCCCTGAACATCAAAGGCAAAGTTAGAAAACGGACCGAGTGGCAGGGGGAGGGAGAGATGGTTCAGAAGTGGAGAGGAGTTGCTGGACCTCAATCACCAGGATCCCTCAGGCACCATTCCCGGGAGCGAGTGAAGCAGGCTGGTAGTGGCCTTTGGCCACAGTTTCCTCAGGAAGAAACATCAGCCGCACAGCGTACTCTCACCTTCACAACCAGAGAAGAACAGTGCTCTCGGCAAAAGCTAAATACTTGCATATATTTTACCGTGCTCCCCACCCCCAAGCTCGGTTCAGTGGCCATTGATTTCCTTAGGCCTGAGATAGGCCCTGCTGAGCACCCTGAGCCATTATCCCGGCCTGGGAGAAGGAATAAATTCACAATTGGGGGAAAAGATAATCTGCCAGCTCCACTAACCTGCAGAGCTCAGGACAGAAGCAGTTCCTGTCTAGGCATAAATGGTCCATGGACTTTGAATACCTTTGCCCCCTGCATGGAAGTGTGTGGGCCTATTTCAAGAGAATAGGCCCTTGTTGGCAGACTACAACTGTTTCAGCTGTATGGTGGAGAGGTGGGCCTTTGATGTTTCACACCGCTTTGCCTGTTAAACAGGGTCCTCACCTACCCACATCATGCGCGAAAAGACTGGTGACACCACTCAGGTCACCCAGCCACCAGCGACAGAGGTCCAAGGATAACTAGTAACTCCTGGTCCTTACAACCAAAAACATTGGGTCCCCATGTTTCCGTCTGCAGAACCCACCCACCTGTTTGCTCTAGAAAACAAGGACGCACTTTCCTCACAGATGCTTAGGGATGGTTGTCAGCCCCCTGCCTTGTTGAGAGCATGACCTGCTGCTGAAACCAGATATCTGTACCTACACCAATCACCCATGCCCCTCAAAGACTGTAGGATAGAGCCTGTACCACACACTTCATGACCAGATACCTGGACTTCTGAGCAGAATCCATACAAGAAAAGTGAATGGACTCCTAGGCTCATATACATGATAACATCTCTAGCAATGTGGTGACAGGATGTCAGAGCCTCAAAGATGAAAATAATCAAGCTGCCTCACTCAAGCAACCTATATGGGCATATCAAAACAAAACAAAGATAGGATACAGTGAGCAAACAAAAAATAAACTAATACAATAACTTATATAGATGGCTCAGAGACAACCCAAAACCCATTGCCATCAAGTCAATTCTGACCCATAGTGACCCCATAAGACAGAGAAATGCCCCACAGGGTTTCCAAGGAGCACCTGGTGGATTTGAACTGCCGATCCTTTGGTTATCAGGCATAGCCCTTAGCCAGTACGCCACCAGGGTTTCCTTAGAGACAACAGTCAATACTAAATCACACAAAGAAGCAGACCATGATTGCTTCAATAAGCTCTCAAAACAAAGAATCAAGGGATCTTCTGGATGAAGGTGCATTTCTGGAATTATCAGATGCAGAGTACAAAAAATTAATATACGGAACTCTTCAAGACATCAGGAAAGAGATCAGGCAATATGCAGAACAAGCGAAGGAACACACAGATAGAGCAGTTGAAGAAATTAAGAAGGTTATTCAAAAACAATGAAAAAATAAGCTGCAAGAATCCATAGAGAGACAGCAATTGGAAATTCAGAAGATAAACAGTAAAATTACAGAATTAGAATTCTCTCAGAGGAGCAGAATTGAACAAGTGGAAGGAAGAATTGGTGAGATTGAAGATAAAGCACTTAACACCAATATATTCGAAGGAAAATTCAATAAAAGAATTAAAAAAAAAAATGAAGAAACCCTAAGAATCATGTGGGACTCCATCAAGAGAGATTACCTACAAGTGATTGGGGTACGAGAACAGGGAGGGATAACAGAAAATACAGAGAGAATTGTTAACAATTTGTTGGCAGAAAACTTCCCTGATATCATGAAAGATGTGAAGATATCTATCCAAGATGCTCACTGAACTCCACATAAAGTACATCTTAAAAGAAAGTCACCAAGACATATAATCAAACTTGCCCAAACCAAAGATAAGGAATTTTAAGAGCCACTAGGGATAATGAAAAGTTACCTACAAAGGAGAGTCAATAAGAATAAGCTTGGACTACTCAGCAGAAACCATGCAGGCAAGAAGGCAATAGGATGACTTATAGAAAGCATTGAAGGAAAAAGATTGCCAGTCAAGAATCATATATCCAGCAAAACTGTGTCTCACATATGAAGGCGAAATTGGGACATTTCCAGATAAACAGAAGTTTAGGAAATTCATAAAAAAACAAACCAAAAGCTATAAGAAATATTAAAGGGAATTCTCCGGTTAGAAAATCAATAATAGCAGATATCAACCCAAGACTAACACTGGACAGAGCAATCAGATGTCAACTCAATAAGGAAATTAAAAAAGTAAATGAAGATTAAAAAAACACTCAAAACGAGAACAGTGATGTTATTATGTAAAAGGAAACAACATTAAAACAATAAAGAGGGACTAAGAAATGTAGTCATAGCTCTTTCATATGGAGAGGAAGACAAGGCGATATGAAGAAATAAAAGTTAGGTTTAAACTTAGAAAAATAGGGGTAAATATTAAGGTAACCACAAAGGAGACTAACAATCCTACTCATCAAAATAAAATACAAGAAAAAAATAGAGACTTGGTAGAAACAAAGTCAACAACAACGAATAAGAGAAGACAATATGTGAACTACTAGCACAAAAAATTAAGTGGGAAAAAGAAACTGTCAACAACACACAAAAGAAGACATCAAAATGAGAGCACTAAATTCATACCTATCCATAATTACACTGCATGTAAATGGACTAAATGCACCAGAAAAGAAACAGAGAGTGGCAGAATGGGTAAAAAACACAATCTGTCTATATGCTGCCTACAAGAGACACACCTTGGGCTTAGAGACACAAACAACCTAAAACTCAAAGGATGGGAAAAAATATATCAAGCAAACAACAATCAAAAAATAGCAGGAGTGGCAATATTAATTTCTGACAAAATAGACTTTAGAGTTAAATCCACCACAAAAGATAAGGAAGGATACTATATAATGATTAAAGGGACAGTGTACCAGAAGGATATGACCATATTAAATGTTTATGCACCCAATGACAGGGCTGCAAGATACATAAAACAAACTCTAACACCATTGAAAAGTGAGATAGACTACCATGGTAGTAGGAGACATCAACATACCACATTCAGTAAAGGACAGAACATCCAGAGGAGCCCAGTGAAGACGTGGAAGATCTAAATGCCACAATAAACCAACTTGACCTCGTAGACATATACAGAGCACTCCACCCAACAGCAGACAAGTATACTTTCTTTTCTAGTGCACATGGAACATTCTCCAGAATAGACCACATATTAGGTCGTAAAACAAGTCTTAGCAGAATCCAAAACATCGAAATATTACAAAGCATCTTCTCTGACCATAAGGCCATAAAAGTAGAAATTAATAACAGAAAAAGCAGGGAAAAGAACTCAAAAACTTGGAAACTGAACAACACCCTGCTCAAAAAGAACTGTGTTACAGAAGACATGAAGGATGGAATAAAGAAATTCATAGACTCCAATGAGAATGAAAACACTTCTTATCAGAACCTTTGGGACACAGCAAAAGCAGTGCTCAGAGGTCAATTTATGTCAATAAATGCAGACATAGAAAAAGAAGAAAGGGCCAAAATCAAAGAATTATCCCTACAACTTGAACAAATAGAAAGAACAACAAAAGAAACCCTTAGGCACCAGGAGAAAGCAAATAATAAAAATTAGAGCAGAATTAAATGAAATAGAAAACAAAAACAATTGAAAGATTTAAGACCAAAACCTGGTTCTTTGAAAAAATTAACAAAATTGATAAACCATTGGCCAAACTGACAAAAGAAAAACAGAAGAGGAAGCAAATAACTCAAGTACGAAATGAGATGGACGATATTACAACAGACCCTACTGAAATTAAAATAATCATATTACTGCAAAAAATTGTACTCTAACAAAACTGAAAACCTAGAAGAAATGGATGAATTCCTAGAAACACACTACGTATCTAAAGTAACACAAACAGAGGTAGAACAACTAAATAAACCCGTAACAAAAGAGATTGAAAAGGTAATCAAAAAATTCCCAACAAAAAAATGCCTTGGTCCAGATGGCTTCACTGCAGAGTTCCAAACTTTCAGAGAAGAGTTAACACCACTACCGCTAATGGTATTTGAGAGCATAGAAAAGGTCGGAATACTCCCAAGCTCATTCTATGATGCTAGCCTATCCCTGATACCAAAACCAGGTAAAGACACCACAAAAAAAGGAAATTACAGACCTATATTCCTCATGAACTTAGATGGAAAACTCCTCAACAAAATTCTAGCCAGTAGAATTCAACAATATATCAAAAAATAATTCACCATGACCATGTGGGATTCATACCACGTATGCAGGGATGGTTCAACATTAGAAGAACAATTAATGTAATCCATCATATAAATAAAGCAAAAGACAAGAACCACATGATCTTATCAATTGATGCAGAAAAGGCATTTGACAAAGTCCAACACCCACTCATGATAAAAACTCTCAGCAAAACAGGAATAGAAGGAAAATTCCTCAACATAATAAAGGGCATTGCCAACAGCCAACGTCATCCTAAATGGGGAGAGTCTGAAAGCATTCCCCTTGAGAACTGGAAACCAGATAAGGATGCCGTTTATCACCATTCTTATTCAACATTGTGTTGGAGGTCCTAGCCAGAGCAATTAGGCTAGATAAAGACATAAAGGTCATCCAGGTTGGTAAAAAAGAAGTAAAAGTATCTCTGTTTGCAGATGACATGATCTTATACACAGAAAACCCTAAAGAATCCTCAAGAAAACTACTGAAACTGATAGAATAGTTCAGCAGAGTATCAGGATACAGGATAAACATAACAAAAATCAGCTGGATTCCTCTACACCAAAAAAAAGAACATCGAAGAGGAAATCACCAAATCAATACCATTTACAGTAGCCCCCAAGAAGATAAAATACTTAGGAATAAATCTTATCAGAGATGTAAAAGACCTACACAAAGAAAACTACAAGACACTACTGTGGTAAACCAAAAGAGACTTACATAAGTGGTAAAACATACCTTGGTCCTTGGTCCTGAATAGGAAGACTTAATTAACATTGTAAAAATGTCTCATCTACCAACGGCCATCTGTAGATACAATATATTCCGATCCAGATCCCAAGGACATTTTTTAATGAGATGGACGAACAAATTACCAACTTCATATGGAAGGGAAAGAGGCCCCAGATAAGTAAAGCATTATTGAAAAAGAACAAAGTGGGAAGACCCACTCTACCTGATTTTAGAACCTGTTATTTCGCTGCAGTAGTCAAAACTGCCTGGTACTGGTACAACAACAAATACATAGACCAATGAAACAGAATTGAGAATCCAGACATAAATCCATCCACATATGAGCAGCTGATATTTGACAAAGACCCAAAGTCAGTTAAATGGGGAAGAGACAGTCTCTTTAACAAATGGTGCTGGCATAACTGGATATTCATCTGCAAAAAAATGAAACAAGACCTATGCCTTACACCATCCACAAAAACTAACTGAAAATGGATCAAAGACCTAAATATAAAACCTAAAATGATGACGATCATGGAAGAAAAAATAGGGACAATGCTAGGAGCCTAACACATGGCATAAACATTATACAAAACATTACTAACAATATAGAAGAGAAACTAGACAGCTGAGAGCTCCTAAAAATCAAACACCTATGCTCATCCAAAGACTTCACCAAAAGAGCAAAAAGATTACCCGCATACTGGGACAAAGTTTTTAGCTATGACATTTCTGATGAGCATCTGATCACTATAATCTGCATAATACTGCAAGAACTCAAGTACAAAAAGACAAATAACCCAATTAAAAAATGGGCAAAGGATATGAACAGTCCCTTCACTAAAGAAGACATTCAGGCAGCTAACATATTCATAAGGAAATGCTCACGATCATTAGCCATTAGAGAAATGCAAACCAAAACTACAATGAGATTCCATCTCACTCCAACAAGGCTGGCATTAATCCAAAAAACACAAAATAATAAATGTTGGAGAGGTTGTGGAGAGACTGGAACACTTACTGCTGGTGGAAATGTAAAATTGTACAACCACTTTGGAAATCGATTTGGTGCTTCCTTAAAAAACTAGAAATAGAACTACCATACGATCCAGCAATCCCACTCCTTGAAATATATCCTAGAAAAATAAGAGCCTTTACACAAACAGATATATGCATACCCAAGTTCATTACAGCACTGTTTACGATAGCAAAAAGATGGAAACAACCAAGGTGCCCATCAACTGTTGAATGGATAAATAGATTATGATATATTCATACAATGGAATATTATGCATCTATTTTTTTATAAAGAAGAATGATGAATCTGCAAAACGTTTTGTAACATGGAGGAATCTGGAAGGCATTACGCTAAATGAAATTAGTCAGTTGCAAAAGGACAAATATTGTATGAGACCACTATTATAAGAACTCACAAAATAAACAGAGAAGAAAATATTCTTTGATGGTTGTGAGAGTGGGGAGGGAGAGAGGAAGAGAGAGGGGTTTTCACTAATTAGGTAGTAGTTAACTATTTTTAGGTGAAGAGAAAGACAACACACAATACAGGAGAGCTCAGCACAACTGGACTAAACCAAAACCAAAGAAGTTTCCTGAAGAAACTGAACGCTTTGAAGGCCAGCATAGCAGGGGTGACATCTAAGTCAATTGGCATAATAAAATCTATTCAGAAAACATTCTGCATCCTGCTTTCGTGAGTGGTGTTGGAGGTCTTAAACGCTAGCAAACGCCCATCTAAGATGCATCAACTGGTCTCAACCCACCTGGAGCAAAGGAGAATGAGGAACACCAAAGACATATGGTAATTATGAGCTCAAGAGACGGAAAGGGCCACGTAAACCAGAGAATACATCATCCTGAGACCAGAAGAACTAGATGGTTCCTGGCTACAACCGATGACTGCCCTGACAGGGAACACAACAGAGAACCCCTGAGGTTGCTGGAGAGCAGTGGAATGCAGACCTCAAATTCTCATAAAAATGCCACACTTAATGCTTTGACTGAGACTAGAAGGATTCCGGAGGTCATGGTCCCCAGACCTTCTGTTAGCCCAAGACAGGAATCATTCCCAAAGCCAACTGTTCAGGCAGGGACTGGACTGGACTATGGGATAGGAAATGATACTGGTAAGGAGTGAGCTGCTTCGATCAAGTAGACACATGAGACTGTGAGGGCAGCTCCTGTCTGGAGGGGAGATGAGAGGGCAGAGGATGTCAGAAGCTGGCTGAATGGACACGAAAATAGAGAGTGGAGGGATGGAGTGTGCTGTGTCATTAAAAAAAAAAAAAAAAAAAATTTTTTTTTTTTTAAAGGGAGAGAGTAATTAGGGGTGTAGAGCAAGGTATATATAAATTTTTGTATAAGAGACTGACTTGATCTATAAACTTTTACTTAAAGCAGAATAAAAATTAAAAAAAAATAGACCTCAAACCCTTTAATATTAACTTACAGGCTCAGTGATAAAAAAATTCATGCTTTAGGCATGTAAAAAATAAAATTAGAACTCATAGTAATTGAACTATATTTCTACAGCCTAAAGAATAATGTCTCAAATTATTCTTGTTAGGATATGGCCCACTGTGTTTGGTTTCCAATTTGAGCTGGAGCTTGTAACCTTGCTTTCTTATGCAATGTTTCTCCAAAGTTCTAAGAAAAGGTGCTGGAGAGTCACCTTCCTGCTCTAACAGGAGATCAGTAGTTATTTCCTAAGGGAATTTCAAAGTTCCAAACAGATTAAACAATTCAACTAGAAATAGCCAAGGAGGGAAAGAAAAACAGTGTCCCAGTGATAAATACCCTAATGAGTAAGGATACAAGAGAAAACAGAAAATTTGGAAGGTGTACATATCTTTAGCAAAGGAAAAGAATGAAGGTTGAAATTGATAAACAGGAATGTGGCCTGTGATTGGTTACATGAAATGTGATAAGGAGAATTATGCTATTCTTTCAGAAGATAATTTCATTATTGAATAAGGCATATGCTTTCTTTGGAATTTATGGAAATAGTATAAACTAAACATTTGTGAGCATCCTTTCTTAGTCTTTCATGGGAAAAGGTAATTTAGTCTTTGGAAGGGCTTTTAAAAATAGACATTAAGCTCTGCTAGCTTTAGAGTCTTTAGAGTAGCTTCCAATAGAGATGCTTTGGTAAGGAGGTTTATAAATAATTATAATAGGCATCTCCAGCTATTTCCAAGGTTTTTAAGGACACTTGGTGGTTTCCTAACAAAAGACACTAAATGTAAAAAATTTGGTTTGCAGACTAAGTTCTTTTTTCCTGACTTATGTTTTGGTTCCTTTTATTTTAATTCTTTTAATTTATTATTGCTATTATTATTACAATTTTAGGAAGTCATAGTCCTATATTCTCTTCTAGTAGTAATTGCTCCAGAGAGATTTGACCATAAGGCAACAGTGTAAAAAAGGGAAGCTTATGAAGGGTTTTTCTTGTAGTTGGGGTCTATATGATTTGAAGAAAGGTAATTGAAAATTATCATTGTTTTTGAAATACTTAGATCTCCTACAAGATGTACACCATCTACAATGATGACTGACAATATTGCTCAGTAAAGTAAGAATTTATGGCCTCAGAACAAAAGTTGGTAGTATTCCATGGCAATTAACAAAAAACAAAATGTCCCTAAAGGTCCTTCATTCTCAATCATAGGAGTGTCAGAGAACGAAGAAAAAAAGGATATATTAATTTTTTTTTAGTTTGTAATAGTGTTACTATTCAAGCCAGAAAATAATATAAACTTTTTCTACTGGCATGGTTTCCTTCTATTATAGATATAGATATAGGTATAGGTATAGAGGAAACCCTGGTGGCGTAGTGGTTAAGTGCTACTGGTGCTAACCAAAAGGTCAGCAGTTTGAATCTGCCAGGCGCTCCTTGGAAATTCTACTGGGCAGTTCTACTCTGTCCTATAGGGTCACTATGAGTCGGAATCGACTCCATGGCAACAGGTTTCTTTTATAGGAATAGATATAGGTATAGATATATGAATGTATGTACCTTTTCATGTCGTATTAAATTGAAAGGATACCCTATACACCCACCTCTATGTAAAGGTGGAGCCCTTGTTGCACGGTGGTTAAGAGCTTGGCTGGTAACCAAAATGTCGGCAGTTGAAATCCACCAGCCGCTTCTTAGAAACCCAGTGGGGCAGTTCTACCCTGTCCTATAGGGTCACTATGAGTCGGAATTAACTTGGCAGCAATGAGTTTTATGTAAAGGTTAGTACATAGTACTATAGATTCTATTTAAGGCTATGATGAAACTACACTTTCTCCATGAGCACCCCAGCTGAGAGGGAGCTTTTCCTGATCTTCTTTTCTAAAAACTACTCACATGAGAATCATGTGCTGCTAAGTATGTTGCCTTATATTGCTGTCTTGTGCAAGTTTTAAACTCTTGGACTGTATTTTAACATTTCTGTGTTCACACATTTTCTTTTCTAAGAAGGTTTTATGCTCCTTGAACACTGTAAAGCCAAAAACCCATTACCATCAAGTTGATTCTGACTCCTAGCGACCCTGTAGGACAGAGTAGAACTGCCTCACAGGGTTTCATTGCTTCTCCTTCTCACTTGTCATTACGCACGCGTGCACACATACATAAACATGTCATGCATCATCTCTATTCTTCTTTCTGGTCAAATTTTCCTGTACCTTAGTATTTTCCCCAAGTGTGGAATAGGGATAATGTCAATTCTAGGATTGAACAACATTTCATAAAGCTCTCTTGTCATCAGTGAGGATTGTCAGAAGGGTTTTTTGCCTCTTCTCTTCCCTTTTACATCTTCCCCAGCATGTAACTCACTGTACTGTTCATAAGTACAGGCTTCAGTGTCACATTCAGGTTGGGGGTAGTCGTGATGCCTGTGTAGCCAAGAATATAAACAGTGGGATATGTGCCCAGAACCTAAATGGAACAAGGCAGTAAACCTAGAAGACATCTAGTGTGCTTTATCCCTACTGCTTCCTTTTTGGTTAGTTTTTCTCAAATCTGTGTTTACAAAAGAAGTCAGAATGTGCAGACCAAGTAATTTTGTTCTTGAAGAGTAAAATGAGTAGAAATGTTTGCAAAGAAAAAATTTATAATTGATGGGCACTTGTTGAGTCTAATGATTTTAGGAGATAGTGTCTAAGTCTGTTTCTCTATATTGCACTCTATGAAAATAGTTTTTTAACATGTAGGACACTCAGGCAGAAATAGTCTTGTAATGCATATTTTTATATGTGGGCTATTTACCTGGTTTTCTTATCTTGAACATCACCGTCTTGACTAGAAGCGTGAGGTACGACCTATTCAGTTCAGCCATTTTTCCAAGATCCTGTTTCTTTACCTTTTTAGGTTCATAGATATCTTTGAGGGTCTGGAGGAAGCTATAGATGCCTTACCTAGAAAAATACACATATACAGTACACATGAAACTTTACAAAGAATTTTAGGTGGCCAAAGACCTCCTTCAGTTCTGTCCTGAGTCTCCCGTTAAGAACTCCTATCTGTGGCAGGATGTTTGCTTATTCTGGACTTCATTGTTGTTAGTTGACATTGAGTTGACTTTAACTCATGGCAACCCCGTGTACGACAGAAAGAAATGTTGTCTAGTCCTGTATCATCTTCATGATCATTGGTATGCTCAAGTCCATTGTTGCAGACACTGTGTATTTTGAGCGCTTTCCAACTTACGGGGCTTACCCTCCAGCATTATATAGGACAACATTCTGTTGTGATCAGTAGGGTTTTCAGTGGCTAATTTTCAGAAGTAGATCACCAGGCCTTTCTTTCAAGTGTGCCTTAGCCTGGAAGCTCCACTGAAACCTGTCCATAATCTGTGACCCTGTTGGTATGTGAAATACCAATGGCACAGCTTCAATCATCATAGTCATATGCAGGCCACCACAATATGACAAACTGACAAATGGGTGGTGGACCATGGACTTTGTAAAGGATTAATTGTGAATGGCTGAACCCATTCATACAATGAAAGGTACTGTATATTTCAGTTAATTTTTAACCTAACAATGCACCTCGAATGGCAGTAGTGTTTGCCACAAACTTCACATTTCCTTCTCACTAGGTCTTGGTAAGTCGAGGGAATAGTCTCTGCCCTCATATGGCCCAGATTCTGTTACCTTTCAAGCTGGAACAGGACCTGCTGATCTTCTTCAGTGCATTTCATCTGGAGCCACACTGGGATATACATTTTCATAATCAGGACCTAACTTTCACTCTTATTCACTCGTGCAAATTTCCTTGTAAGTACCAACTTCATCAATTGTATTTTTAAAGGAATTTTTTCTCTTAAAAAATGCCCGTTGCCAATAAATTCCCAAAGTATTTTTCCCTCTGGTTGTAGGAAACTGTAGTTTATGACCTATCTCTGAGTTGAGTGTTCTCCTTCAGCCTTTGTTCTGTACTGTTTGCTATCCTTGGAGACTTAAAGAAGTTTGGAAACACCTTTTGGTTTAAAGAATGTCTTTGTAATTAAGGTTTGAACTAAAAGTATATCCCTAGCCCCAAATAGGGTAGAAACATGGAAGCCATGACACCTCCTATTTTCCCACCCCACACCCCTCAAGCCCTCCTATAACCTTATCATACTCAATAGGCTATGGCAGATTAAACAGAAAGTGTAATGAGAAAATAGGCTTACTTTATTCCATAGGTATCCAGTCTTATACTTTCTAATCCAAATATTTTTAAAAGTTTGCTTCAGGCCGAGGTTTTAAAGTGAAAGTTTTATGTTTGAAACATTTTAAACCCCAAAATGAACCCAATTAGAATTAATAGAGATTTTAGGAATTTTAACTGATATAAGGTTAAAATCCCAGTCATATTTCTGTACCCAAGAATTTTAAAAATTCAGTTTTTAGCAATATGCCATTACAAAAGCAACGAGAAGTAATACCTAGAAATAACTAACTTTAGCATAAATGTGCATGGATAAATTATAGAATTTATTGAAAGAGAAATGGAGAAAGATATCATGATCATAAATGGAAAGATCTGATGCCATACTTCTTCAAAGTTATCTATATTTTAATTTCATTACAGTCAAAATCTCAACAGGGTTTCAGTGAAACTTGAACAATAGATTCTAAACAGCTGTTCCTTTTGTCTTGCTGCTGTCAAGATTTTTCTCCTTGTCTTTGGCTTTCAGCATTTTTACTATGATGTGTCTGTTAGTGAACTTGAAGATAAATTGATAGAGATTATACAATATGAAGAACAGAGAGAATTAAAGAATGAAGAAAAGTGAATAGAGCCTGTCAGAAATTTGAAACACTATTAACCACACCAACATAGGTGCAATGAGAGTGCCCGAAGGAGAGAAGTCAGAGAAAGGAACAGAAAAAATATCTGAAAAAATAATGGCTGCAAACTTCCCAAAATTGAAGAGAAGCTTTAATATACACATTCAAGAAGGTTAATGAACTCCAAGTAGGATAAGTACAAAGCGATCCACCAGTACGCACATCATAGTAAAAATGCTGAAAGCCAAAGACAAGGGGAAAGATCTTGACAGCTGAAGAGAAAAAGCAAGAGAACAATCCTCACTTAAAAGGAACCCTAATAAGATTAATGACTGATTTCTTACCAGAAACAGTGGAGACCAGAAAGACAGTGGGATAACATTCAAAGTGTTCAAGGAAAATAATGTTCAACCAAGAATCCTATATCCAGTGAAACTATCTTTAAAAATATGAACACAAAAGAAGGACATTCAAATCAAAAACTGAGAGAATTCACTGCTAGCAGACCTGCCTTACAAAAAATACTAAAGGAAATTCTTTAGGCTGAAAGCTAGTGACCCCAATAATCCGAATCCACACAAAAATCAAAGAGCACTCATAAAGGTACCTTTGTAGTTATAAGACAGTGTATAAATGCATATTTCCTTACCTTACTTCCCTTACCTGGTTTAAAAAGTAATTGTATGAAACAATATGATTACAATTGTATTATTGGGCTTATATAAAAATTTAATATATTTGGCAAAAACAGCATAAAAGAGGAAGGTGGGAGCAAAGCTGTTTAGATGAAGGAACAGATTCCAGATGACAATTCAAAGCCACAAGAAGAAAGGAAGAAAACCAGAAATGGAAAATAAGGAGGCTAATATAGCAAAAGTTATAAATATATACTTGGTCTCCTTTTGTCTCTAATCTTCTCTAAAAGACAAGATTATATAAAGTAATAATTATAACAGTGTAGTGTGTTGAGTTTATAGCATTTACACATGTAATATAAAGACCAAAAAAAAAAAAAAAAAAACCAAACCCATTGCCTTTGAGTGGATTCCAACTCATGGTGACCCTATAGAACAGAGTAGAACTGCCCCATAGGGTTTCCAAGGAGCAGCTGGTGGATTCAAACTGCTAACCTTTTGGTTAGCAGTCGTACCTCTTAACCACTGTACCACCAGGGTTCCAGGTGTACTATGTATAACAATAATGCCACAAAATGGAGAAAATGGCATAGAGATATATAGGAGTAACATTTCTGTATCTCACTGGAATTAAGTTAGTATGAATCTGAAGTTGATTCTGATAAGTTAAGATGTGTATGGTAAGCCCTAGAATAACTACTAAGGACATAAGTAAAATAGTGAAAAAAATTTAAATGCTACTGTCTTAGTTATCTAGTACTGCTGTAACAGAAATACCACAAATGGATGGCTTTAATAAAGAGAAATTTATTCTCTCACAGTCTAGGAGGCTAGAAGTTTGAATTCAGGGTCCCAGCTCCAAGGGAAGGCTTTCTTTTTCTTTCGGCTCTGAGGGAAGGTTCTTGTCATCAGTCATCCCTGGTTGAGGAGCTTCTCAGCACAGGGACCCTGGATCCAAAGGACACATTATTCTCCTGGCTCTTGTTTCTTGGTAGTATTAGGTCCCTATATCTCTCTGCTCACTGCTCTCTTTTATATCTCAAAAGAGAATGGCTTAAGACACCACCTACTCTTGTAAATTGAGTTCTGCCTCATTAACATAACTGACTCTAATCCTGCCTCATCACCATCATAGAGTTAGGATTTACAATTCATAGGGAAATCACATCAGATAGCAGAATGGTGAACAGTCACACAACACTGGAAATTGTGGCCTAGCCAAGTTGATACACATTTTTGAGGGACACAATTCAATCCATAAGAGCTACATTAGAAAATATTCACTTAATGCAAAAGAAAAGAAAAAAGAATAAACAGAGGAACAAATAAAAGGTGAGACATATAGAGCACAAAGAATAAATTAACAGACATAAATCCAATTATGTCAATAATAGCATTAAGTGTGAGTTAAACGATCAATTAAAAAGGCAGAGATTGTCAAACCTGATTTAAAAAAAAAAAAAGGCCTGTAGCTATGTGCTGTCTACAAGAGACACATTTTAGATTCAAAGTCACGGAGATATTAAAAGCAAAAGAATGGGAAAATATATCATGCAAATAGCAGTGACAAGAAGACTGGAGTGGCCATACTAACATCACACAAAATAGATACATAAAGGGTATGAAGTTTCTTTTTGAGGCAATAAAAATGTTTTAAAGTTGATTGTGGTAATGGTTATACAACTGTAAACATTCTAAAAGCCATTGAATTATACACTTTAGATGGTTGAATTTTATGGTATTAAACTATATCTTAATAAAACTCATACAAAATAAATAGGAAACAAAAACATACAGAAACCATCAAAGGTATCAAATTTTTATAACAACGTATATGTATGGTCATAACTACATTTTCTCACTTCTGTTTTATAAAATAGCTACTGATGTGCTATTGTTGTCTAAGGTACGGTCTCGAGTTGATATTTACTAAAGGTAATACAAAACCAAAACCCACTGCTGCCAAGTCAATTCCAACTCATAGCGACCTTATAGCAACCATATAGGACAGAGTAGAACTGCCCCATAGGGTTTCCAAGGAGCGCCTGATGGATTCGAACTGCCAACCTTTTAGTTAGCAGCTGTAGCTCTTCACCATTACACCACAAGGGACCGCAGAGCCTTATAGAAGCTCAGGAAAAAATGTGTTAATGAAGTGTTATTTTACATTTGTTGAAAAAGGAAATGTTAATTTAAATTCTGTCTCCAGTGCTAGCAATACTTGGTAAAATCTAGCACATAGTATTTCCGGAAAGCAATATAGCAACAAATATCAAGATCTATAAAAGTGTTTATATATTTTGGCTCAGTATTCTCAATCCCAGGTGTTTGTCTTCAAAAATTTCTAGAAAACTTGAAAAAATGCAATTTATATACATTTACATGTATTTTTTTATATATGTGTCGGAAACCCTGGTGGCGTAGTGGTTAAGTGCTACGGCTCCTAACCAAGAGTTTGGCAGTTCGAATCCTCCAGGCGCTCCTTGGAAACTCTGTGGGGCAGTTCTACTCAGTCCTATAGGGTCACTATGAGTCGCAATTGACTCGGCGGCAGTGGGTTTGGTTTTGGATATATGTGTCTGTATATTTCATACATAAAAAAACATATACACACACATTTTATGCATAGATATGCACACACATATACATGTGTAAAATATATATAAAAATGTGTGTGTACATGGACTTATTACAACATTAAAAAATCTAAACAATAGTTAGAAAATATATAAATTTAAATTAATGCATATATATGTTGGATTATAATATAGTCATTAAGTTTAAAATTATGATGACTATTTTGAGAATAGATTAATACAATAGTATATAAGCAAACAGTGGAATATTATTCAGCCATCGAAATGAATAAAATTAAGCTACATATATTTGCACATAGAATTCTCTAAAACATAAGCTGAGTGATAAAAAATAAGTAACCAAATGTGATTTATAGCTTAATATCATTTGTATAAAAGTGAAACATTTTCACATAAGCAATGCAAAATGATCATAGATAAATATGCATATAAATAAAGTAGATAATATGTACTGAAAGAAAACACATTAAATATATGAGCGTGGGTGTGTATGGTAGAGTTAGGGGATGAGATCAGAAAGGAACTAACCAGTCAACTAAATAATATAAAGAGGGGCTGTCAGGGATTGAATTGTGTCCCCAGAAAATATGTATGTCAATTTGGCTAGCCATGATTCCCAGTTTTGTGTGATTGTCCACCATTTTGTCATCTGATGTGATTTTCCTATGTGTGCTAAATCCTACCTTTATGATGTTAATGAGATGGGATAAGTGGTAGTTATGTTAATGAGGCTGGACTCAATCTACAAGATTAGATTGTGTTTTAAACCGGTCTCTTTTGAGATATAAAACAGAGAAGTGAACAGAGACAGAGGGACCTCATACCACCAAGAAAGCAGCACCAGGATCAGAGCATGTCCTTTGCGCCCTGGGTTACTGTGTGGAGAACTCCTAGACCAAGGGAAGACTGATGACAAGGACCTTCCTCCAGAGCTGACAGAGAGAGAAAGCCTTCCCTGCTGTTGGCACTCTGAATTCAGACTTCTAGCCTACTAGATTGTGGGAGAATAAACTCCTGTTTGTTAAAACCATCCACTTGTGGTATTTCTGTTATAGCAGCACTAGATAACTAAGAATTCATGCTGGAATGGTAAGGATAATAAGGCATGAACCAGCAGAGGCATGTGATTGATTGTACCAATCAAATTCTATGTTCCTGAAGTCTAACTAGAAACAAATGTGTGATTAGATTAAAGACCATAATGCAAAAGTCCATCTATTCTATATTTAACCAAACACCAAACCCCTTGCCGTCGAGTCAATTCTGACTCATAGTGACCCTGTAGGACAGAGTAGAACTGCCCCATAGGGTTTCCAAGGAGTGGCTGGTAGATTCAAACTGCCAACATTTTGGTTAACAGCCACAGTTCACCATAGCTCTTAACCACTGCACCACCAGGGTTCCACTGTATGTTTAGGCCCATATAAAACTATTTGTATGAACAAGGACTGGTATAACAAAAAATAGTTAAGTAACTGTTTTATTCTTCAAACTTTTTTCTTTATTTTTGTTTCGATGAGGTTTTTTTGTTGTTATTGTTGCTTTCTCTTTGTCCTATGAATCAAATTTCTGAAGGGAAAAGAATGAAAGACTGCCTTTGGTCCAGGATCTTCAATGTGGTACTTCATCCTCTGAGGAATAAATACTCTGCTGCTGTAATCAGCAAAACAAAAAATGATGTCATTATCTATAAATTCAAGCAAAAATTCTACTCTTAATCTGAATTATATGGACAGTTGAAACCAAAAGTCAGTTGCCACTAGAGATTGGACTTCAGTTGATTTTTGTTTTTGTTACTTACTTTCTTCCTATGTTTTCTTGTCCACAGTTGCCTCTCCCTCCACTGCACCTTCCCTGCAGCAAACACCTAACATAAGCTAAATGGATACCTAGCTTTTCCTCACGCCCTGCTATCATATGTAGTAAAAAGAATAGAGAAAAGCTAACTTGCTTCTGACTACTCCGAGACCATCAATAGTCATCCCAGTCACACAAGGCAGAAGAGAAAGTATCCGAGCCTACCCATAGATGCCAAATCATCCCTTCTCCCATGTTCACTGGGCCAGCACACAGAGCTGCCCCTGCAAGCAAAATTACGGGAGCATGATCTCCGTGGTAGATGAGAATTCCATGGTATGAGATTATTTCAAGTGGAGGTCCTGTGCTGTTTTTTGAGACAGATCAAATTTCAAGCCTTTTAATTGTAGCTTAGTTCTTTACCTTGAAGTTAAAAGCTTAAATGCTAGGCAGTGGTTCTCAGCTGTACATTAAAATCACCTGGGGATGTTTAAAAAAAATACCCATGTCTGCTTCCAACTCAGACCAAATGAATCAGAATCTCCGGGGGTGGATCATAGGCATTGGTAAATCAAGTGTGCAGCCAGGGCTGTGAACTACTGGGCCAGAATGTCATTAATTCTGTTTAGCTCTTCTATGATAAATAGAGTCAATGTGTTTAGCGTTACTGTCAGCCATCTACTGTAACATGTCAGGAGACTCTTATCTGTCTCTAATGAGACTTGCTCATCTGTCAGCTCTGATATTGAAAAAAGAAGTGTAGTGATGGGATTATTTCTTTTTAGAATAAGACCTTATTCTTCAGTTGTTAATATGATTTAATATTGAAATGAATGAACTTTGCTGGCACAAGGAACTGTTATATTTCTGATGAAAAGTATGCAAAAATATCATTTCCTCCAAATATTTTTTATTAAAAAACAGAGCAGATTAGATTACTTTTTAAAAACTGGTTCTCTAGATCCTTTGAGAAATGTAAGATCAAGTCATTAGCAAAAGTATAAATAGTATTTTTTTCAGATTTTAACTTAGAAAGGGTATAAAATTTGAATATTGATTGCATGCTTCTCCCTGAATTGTATTAAGTAATTAATTTAGAGAGACTATGGGAGAAGAGACCTAAGAAAGCAGATGAAATACCCTTCTTTAATGAATACAAATATGCTGTATCTCCTGTTTTAAAAAGAAACAAGAACTCTCCTTGACCAGATATCCTTTTCCAGCTAGCATCCTATATCTGTACCACTTCGGAAAGAGTTGTTTGTAATTGCTTTTTCATTTTCTTTTCTCTTCATAGTCAGTCTATACAAACCAAGTTTTTGCCCTTACACTCCACTGAATCATCTCTTGTAAAGGTCACCAGTGACCCCTGTGCTTCCAAATACAATGGTTACATCTCAGTCTACATTTTATTCATGTTGTCAACAGCATTTGACAAAGTTTTTACTCCTTTAATCTGAAGCCGCTTCCTTCACTTGGCCTCTGGGGTGCCACTTTGTCTTGATTCTCATCCCATCTCCCTGACTGTTCCTCTCAGTTTATTTTGCTGTTTCCAGTTCATCTTCCTGAACATTCATGTTGGAATGCTCCAGGACTAGCTATGTGCACCTTCCCCTCCTCTCTCAATAGCCTTGCTCTAAGGTCTAGAGATTTCATCTAGTCTGAAATTCCATATATGTTGATGGCTCCCCATGTAAACTTCCATCTTCTACCTCTTCCTTAAAGTATAGACTCCTTTCTCTGCATCCTCCTTGGATATTAATAAAACCAGTTGCTGTCCAGCCAGTCAGCTTCAACTCACGACAACCCCATGTGTATCAGAGTAGAACTGTGCTCCATAGGGTTTTCAATGGCTGATAATTTTGGAAGTAGATCACCAGGCCTTTTTTCCTAGGTACCTCTGGGTAGATTTGAATATCCAACTTTTGGTTATCAGCCAAGAGTGTTAACCATGTACACCAACCAGGGACTGCTGGATATTAAAAACCCCATTACCGTCAAGTCGATTCCAACTCATAATGACCCTGTAGAATGGAGTAGAACTGTTCCATAGGGTTTCCAAGGCTGTAAATCTTTACAGAAGCAGACTGCCACATCTTTCTCCCACAGTGCAGCTAGTGGGTTCGAACCACCAACCTTTAGGTTAGCAGCCAAGTGCTTTAATCATTGCACCAGAATTAAAAAAAAAATTTTTTTAAAGACATCTTTAATTTAACATGTGAAAAACAAGCTGTGGATTTTTTTCCCCTCACTCTTCCTCCCACAATCTTCCCCCAACTTATTAAATGGAAACTCCATTCTACCAGTTTCTTAGGTAAAAAAAATCTTGCCATCATTCTTGACTGCTTTCTTTCATTTTGACTGCTTTCTTCCATATTCCAACTAATCCTGAAATTTATCCAAATACTGTCACTTCCATTGCTACCACTCTATTTCCAGCTATACCACCTCTCACCTGGATTATTGTAGTGTCCTACATATTCTCTCTGTTCCATCTTTGTCAACATCTCTCCCTTCCCACCCACAGCAACACACACACAGCCAGCAGCACTCAACCCCACACTTAAGTCTGGCCATATCACTCCTCTGCTCAAAACCTTTTTAATTATGGTGCTGGTGAAGAACATTGAATGAACCACACACTGCTAGATGAACAGATAAGTCTGTCTTAGAAGAAATAACAGCCAGAGTGCTCCTTGGAAGTGAGGATGGCAAGACTTCATCACCGGTACTTAGTATATGTTGTCAGGAGAGATCAGTCCCTGGAAAAGGAGATCATGCTTGTTAGAGGGTTAGTGAAAAAGAGGAAGACCCCTAACGAGATGGGTTGACACAGTGGATCCAACAATGGGCTCAAGCATAATAATGATTGTGAGGGTGGCACAGGACCAGGCAGTGTTTTGTTCTGTTGTACGTTAGGGTCGCTATGAGTCAGACCTGACTCAACAACGCCTAACAACAACAATGTAGCAGCCATTGCGCCACTGATCCCTACTTTGAGGTGTAGAGAGACTGATGAGGGGAGAGACAGGAGTGTGTGTGATAATGTGACTCATGATAACATGAGTCACGGTGAGTGATACTAAAGAAATAAGAGAGCAACCATAGAAATATTTGAGTGCCAGGTATGCTAAATGGTAGAGTGAAAGCTGATTTTTATCTAAGATAGTCTGTATTTTGTGCTTTGGGGCTTTTGCTTTTGTTTTTTTTCCCCTCATTTTGTGGCTATTGAAGGGTGTTTACTTCTTAAAGGAAGACCATGGGTGATTAAAAATAACGTGCATACCCACATAAACCCAAGACGCATAATTTTCAAATTAATAAAAAAAATTTTTTTAAATAAGCAATCAAGGCCTGGCATTATCTTTTGCAAAAGAACCAATTTAGTTTGCTTTCATTTCAAAAACATTTGAAGCTTTCCCAAGAGAATATTTCTGGTGAACAAAATGGAAAACAAGATGAAAAACTGCCACGTCAGTTATCAGTGAGTTTGATTTATTGCTGAGACACAGTTGACTTCAACTCTGCATGTCTGCAAGTCATTGTATCATCGGTGGAGCTCTCCTGAAATTACTTGTACCTAGATACTGAATCACCTTAAATAGCAGCTGGCCGTAAAGGATCCAGGGCTTAAGAAGCAAGGCAATATTAGATTAGCAATAGTGTTTTACAGGAACATTATCTCTGGGAACAAACAAAGGCACCGAAGGACAGAGAATGATTCCTTCCTAAGCTACACACTGGATTCCTATCCAATAAGAAGTGTTTTCAGTGTCTACGTAAAAAATAAAATGCCTTTTCTCATGAGGCAGATCATTTGCCAGAGTAATTTTGTTTAAGCTTAGCCCTCACCTCACACTTAATATTATTTAGGCTCATCTTCCATTCTTGACAGCCCTATATTAGATACATTACAAACTTGAGAGAAAGCAAAAAAGAAACTTAAAGTAAAAAGTGTGTGTGAACTTCCTTTCTCTCCTGTCTCCAGAGTCCTTTGTTTGGGCTGTTTGACTACTAGGCCTTTAATGTTCTGCTCAGTATACTGTCCTGTGGGAAGAAAAAGATTTTTAAAGCCAAAACTAGTATACTATAAGGTTTTTATCTAAGATCGGGTTTAATCTATCTGGTAAGGAAGGTACAAGATCAGGAGGAAGCTCAAGGTGCCTAGAGAGAGAAGAGAGGGAAATGAGTTGGAACTTGGCAGGTGACTGAAAGAGGGTTTCAGCATTTCCCATGGGAAGTGGAACTTTGGGGAGACAGCTCTGAAGGCCACTTTTAGAAACCTCATTATGTTTTGTGTGCCATGCACGCACCTGTATGCGGCCTCTGCCTCTTGAAAGTACACTACAAACTTTCAGTGCTTTTTGGACTTAGGTTTGTATCCTTTTCCTTTTGGATGTGATGATTTATGAGATTGGTCATAGGGTGGCTGAAACCTTTATTTGGATCACACTTACTTACCTTCCTGAGACCCAACAGTACTGCAGGCCCATCTTGGCAGAAATGCAAATGCAAAGTGTGCTTATATTTGTACAAGGACCTGCCCCTCACTCTATCTCCAGTACCTCAACTGAGGCACCACTTAGACTGGCCCATGTTCTCACATCTGCCCTCCACCTTCCACCTGCCAAAAGTGCCATGTTCTGATCCTGTTCCATCAGAGACACAGTGAGTGAGTGTCCCGTTAAAGGATGAGTAACTGGTGGAAGAGCATAGTGGTTAAGATCATGGGTTTGGGAATCAAACCGGCTCAGGAATGAATTGGATCTGGCCCTTCTTAGTTATGTGAAATTGGACAACCTGCTTAGCCTCACTAAGTCATTATTTAGTTCAGATAAAAGAGAGAATATCTATCTCTTGGTAAATCCATTGCCATTGAGTTGATTCTGACTCATAGCAATCCTATATGACAGAGTAGAACTGCCCCATAAGATTTCCAGGAGTGGCTGGTGGATTCGAAATGCCAGCCATTTTGGTTAGCAGCTAAGTGCTTAAACCACTGTACCACCAGGGCTCCATGTCTTGGCGATGGTATAAAAATTAAATAAAACTGCACAGTAGATGCTATTGTTTCGGTCACTCTCACACCCTTTATTACCTTTTTTGGTGGCAAATTCAATACCTGGTTCAATGCCTTATCCCCCAGCTATAGTGATTTCAGTCAGGCCGGGCCAATCAGGGCCAGAGGTCAGAGGAAAGCCCTTTTGTGTTTTTGTCATGATCCAGCCCTGCTCTACCCTGTGGAGAGGCCAGGCTGAACAAATGAAGCTGAGGGCCCTCATTTGGAATCATAGGACAGTTAGGTTAATCAATTTTCCAACAGAAAAAATTGATAAAAATGCTGTAATTTTTGGTCTTAAAATCACTGAAGAGCTGACAAGATAGTAAGGTTAAAACCTAAATGAAAATGGAAATGAATAGATGGAAATCCAAAGCTGCTTAAACTCATACAAGATTTGCAAAACTAAGGATGTGAGCTTCTGTTTTAATTAAATCAGTTATGCAGGGGACAGAAATCGAATCATGCTGTCCATCCGAGCTGGGGGGTTTAATAGGAGATCCTACCCCATAAAGCCGAGGACCCAAAGGGCTATCACCTCAGTGTGAGAGTAACTTGAAATAACCTGATCCATCATCTCACCATCACTACCACCACAAGAGACTGCAAAGAAATTTGCCTTGTCATGATAAAAAACAGGAGGAAAGAAAAGTCTCTGAGAATTCACATCTATAAACTAGCCTTCCTGCAGATTTCCAGCCTAAATGCCTATCACCTGAACAATCCATAAAACCTCAGACTCAAATTTAGTTTAAGATGGTCCCAGACTGGTAAAGACACATGGTAAAAGAAAGAAAATCCCCACTAAAGAAATAGTTTATTATAGGCCTTAAAGATTTTCTACAAATGATTTTCTAGAAAAAAATGTGGAGCTCACAGTAGAAAATAACACAAGAAAACAAGCAATAAGACTGAAACTATAAAATAATAGGAGAAATGAGAGACCTTAGATGTTAGCATTAGCAGACAAGGATTATTTTTTTAAATGTGTACCATATTCGAGCAAATGAAAGGCAGGCCTATAACCATTAGGGAAAAGAAGACTATGTAAAATAATATGCACTCTTTGAAAAAGAACCAGATAGAATGGTTAAGACAAAAGAAAATAATTAAAATTTTAAAAATCTAATGAATATAGTTATTAGAAAATTTGGCACAGATGAATAGAGAATTATTGGTAGATGCCATCAGGCTGGCTTTGATTCATGTGTAACAAAACAAAATACTGCGCAGTCCTCCACCATCCTCAAAATAGTAGGTATGTTTGAGTCCATTGTTGCAGCCACTGTGTCAGTCTGTTTCTTTGAGGGTCTTGCTCTTTTTCACCGACCCTCTACTTAATCAAGCATAATTTACCTCTCCAGAGATTGGTCCCTCCTGATAACATTTCCAAAGTAAGGGAGACTAAGTCTTGCCAACCTCGCTTCTAAGGAGCATTCTTGCTGTACTTCTAAGATATTTATTTGTTTTCTGACAGTCCATGCTATATCCAATCTTCTTCACCAACACCATAATTCAGATGCATCAATTCTCCTTTGGTCTTCCTTTTTCATCATCTAGCTTTTGCACACACATGAGGCGATTGAAAAGGCCAAGACTTAGAACACCTTAGTCATCAAAGTGACATTTTTGCTTTTTAACACTTTATAGAGTTCTTCTGTGACAGATTTGCCCAGTGCAGTATGTCATTTGATTTCTTGATTGCTCCTTCCATGGGCGTTGATTGTTGATCCAGGTAAATTGAAATCCTTGACAACTTCAATATTTTCTCCATTTATTATGATGTTGCTTATTGGTCCAGTTTTGAGGATTTGTGTTTTCTTTATGTTGAGATGTAACTCATCCTGAAAGCTGTACTGTTTGATCTTCATCAGTAAGTGCTTCAAGTCACCTTCACTTTTAGTAAGCAAGATTGTGTCATTTGCTTATCACAGGTTGTTAATGAGTCTTCCTCCAATCCAGATGCCGTAATGGTTTTTAGGAGTACTGCAGTCTGAAATTTATCAAACATGCAATCAAGATACATTAATAATTACTGGTGATTGGAATTTCAAAGTTGGAAACAAAGAAGAAGGGTCAGTATTTGGAAAGTATGGCCTTGGTGATAAAAATAACACTGGAGATTACATGATAGAATTCTGAAAGACCAAAGGCTTATTCATAGGAAAAAAATACCTTTTTCTACAACACAATCAACTACTATACACGTGGACCTCACAAAATGGGATACACAGTAATCAAGTCAACTACATCTGTGGAAAGAGATGAGAGAGAAGCTCAATATCAGCAGCCAGGACAAGGCTAGGGGCTGACTGCAGAATAGACCATAAATGCTCATATGCAAGTTCAAGTTGAAGCTAAAGGAAATTGAAACAAATCCATGAAAGCCAAATACAACTTTGAATATATCCTGCCTGATTTTAGAGACCATCTGTAGAATAGATTTGATGCACTGAACACTATAACTGAAGACCGGAAGAGTTGTGGGATGGCATCAAGGACATCACGCATGAAGAATCAGTCAACATTTAGCTATTTCAGGATTAAGAACTGATGGTACTGAAGGAAGAAATCCAAGTTGCACTGAAGGCATTGGCGAAAAACAAGGCTCCAGGAATCAATGAAATACCAATTGAAATGCTTCAAAAAATGGATGCAATGCTGGAAACACTCATCTATACCAAGAAATTTGGAAGATAGCTATCTGGCCAACTGACAGAAAGAGATCCATATCCATGCCCATCCCAAAGAAAGGTGATTCACTGGAATGCAGTTATTATCGAACAGTCGTATTAGTGTCTGTCTTAGGCTGGGTTCTCTAGAGAAGGGAAGCCAGTGAAGTATAGAGAGAGAGAGAAAGAGAGACTTATCTCAAGGAAATGGCTCACTCTGTTGTGGAGGCTGGCAAGTCCCAAAGTCCATGGGTCAGACATCGGCTGGAGGCTTCTTGTGACTCTTGTGCCTGGCGGGGCTGACAGACCCAGAATCAGCAGGTCAGACACTAGGCTGCTGGCTCACAGGGCTGCAAAAGCTGGTGAATCCCAAAGTTGGCAGGTCAGGCAACAGGCTGCTGGCACAAGTCCCAAGAACAGGAGATCAGATGATGACAAGCTGGAAACAGGATCCAGAGCAAGCAAGCGAGCTTTGCCAGAACATCCCTATATATATCAGGTGCAGGCCATACTCATGGGGAAACTCCCCTTACAAGTGATTAATCAAAGTAAATCACATCATGTAGTTGAGTACATTATATCATAAATTGAGGATAATTACATCAGATCACAAAATGGAGGATAATTACATAGTACTGAGAATCATGGCCTAGCCAAGTTGACACATAATATTAACTGTCACATATCACATGAAGGGAAAATTTTGCTGAAGGTAATTTAAAAATGACTGCAGCCATACATCAACAGGAAACTGCCAGAAATTTAAGCCAGGTTCAGAAGAGGACGTGGAATGAGGGATATCATTGCTGATGTCAGATGGATCCTGGCTGAAAGCAGAGAATACCAGAAAGATGTTTACCTGTGTTTTATTGACTGCACAAGGGCATTCGACTGTGTGGATCATAACAAATTGTGGATGACACTGTGAAGAATGGGAATTCCAGAACATTTGATTGTGCTTATGTGAAACCTGTACATAGATCAAGAGGCAATCATTGCAACAAAGCAAGGGCATACTCCATGGTTTAAAATTGGAAAAGGTGTGCATCACAGTTGTATCTTTTCACCGTACTATGTGAATAGAAGAGAACTAGTGTCTGGAAAATTGGCCAGAAGAAATAATCCAAAATGTAGTACAAAGAGATCTAAAGATGAAAAATATGAAACAGAAATTATAAGATATTAAGTATGATGCAAGAAGGTAAAATTATGGACCAGAGCCAAATCTAAAGAAAATGGCTAAAGATTTTCCAGAATTGACAAAAGATGCAAGATTCAGGAAGCCCAACAAATCTGAAACAGGATGAATGAAAAGAAGTCTACATCATGACACATCATGGTAAAATGCCCAAAGAATAGCTCTTAAATTCAGCTGGTGGAGAGGTAAATGGAGAGTGGAAAGGATATAAATTACCTCAAAAAAAGTAGCAGTTAAATTGACTTCATGATAGCAGAAAAGGAAGCCAGAGGATAATGGAGTGATCTCTTCAATGGAAATGTCTTCAATTTGTTGACAAAAAGCAAGTACCAAACTAGAATTATACCTAGAAAGAATATATTTCAATAGTGAGTGTGAAATAAACACATTTTCAGAAAAAGTAAAGCTGATAGAGTTTGTTGCTAGCAGGGCCTTCTAGAGAAAATTGGAAGTTGTGTACTTTAGGCAAAAAAAGTGATCTAAGAAAGAAGGTTTAAAATGTAAGAAAGAATTAACAGCAAAGAGATTGGTAAAAGCTGTAGGTAAATGTAAACAAGAATTAACTGTGTATAACAATATAATAATATCTTGCTGGGATAATTAAAATGTGCAATGTCATTTGTGTTCAGAGGACAGAAATATATTCTCAGTGTTCCAAAGCTTTTGTATTGTCCAGGTGCAGAGGTATATTTAATTAATATTAGCCTTTGATAAGTTTAGAATGCATGTTTTAATTTCTAAATTAATTACCAAAAGAATAGGAACAGTTGTGTGACTTCCAAACCAAAACCAGCAAGAAACATAGTAAGAAGGAAACATGAGAATAAAGAAACAGAGTAAGTAGGAAAAGTAGAAAGCACAAAATAAGATAGTAGATATAAACCCAAATGTATCTGAACATGTAATACCATGTTTTTTACACAAATAACACACGCCTTCTGAGCTTGTTTGCTGGCCATGCCTTCCCCCTGAAGCACCTTCACAAGTGCCCATGCCAATCCTCTTCTACATGTTGCTGTAAAAAAAATAGCATAATGCAATTACAAAAATTCTGGGGGAGGGCATGGCTGGTGTACAAATGCAGAAGGTGCATAAAAATGTGATAAGAGTAACTGACCTAAATGCATCTGTGAAAAAACAAAGATTATCAGACTGGAAATTTTTTAAAAATCCAATTACAGGTTGTTTATAAGATAAATATCTTCAGAAAGATTAAAAGTGAAGCATGGAAAAATCATATCATACAAATACTGTATTTTTCCATCACTGTCATAACAAATTACCACAGACTTGTTTTTTATTAAGGTTATTTTTTATTCTAGGGGCTTCACAGACTTGAAAATGGAGTAGCCAATATGATTGAGCCATTTTTTCTGGTTTTATCAGCTTCTCTTCAAAGAAGGCCTTCTAATCTTATTTGGTGCTCTGGAGCTTGGACTGTAAGACTTTCCTGTGGGACTCCCAATCTTCCGTTTTCTTAAGTATCAAAATTTCTAAGTGTGTCATTAGCACCATTTCTCTTCCTTAAAGTCACCATCTCTCTCTTCTTCCCATGGGCCTAGCCCCTCAACATGCTGCCCTCCACCTGCTGAAGACCTCCTTTCTGCAATATTCCAATCTGTACTGCCATTCTCAATTGCTAGGATTTGGGACCCTTTAAAAATTATTATCAAGGATTCTAACACAGGCAACTAAAACAGACAATACAGAAAGAGGAGGAGGTTTCAGATAGGAACTTTAAGTTTTAAGCATGTTGAATTTGAGGTGTTTGTAGAGATAGTAGTAGACAAATGGATCAATGTTTCAGCAGAGAACCAAGTGGGAGCTGCAGGCTGTCAACATAGGCATTAGCCAAAGCCATGGGAGTGAATGCGCTAACCCGAGAGAGATGATAGAAAGGATGAATTGAGGACAGACCCTGAATAACACCAACCTTAGGGATCAGGCCAAGAACCAGAAGACATCCAGAAGGGAAGAAAAACCAGGAGAAAGTGATAACCTGAAAGCTAAGGGAGAAAATAGCCCTGACCTCCTTTGATAGTCCCATTTCTAGAAGCATCCTGATCCCTGATAGCTAGTCTGATAAGCTATCTGTTACCTGTTGCTGTCCAGTCAGTTCTGGCTAGGAGGTCTGATAAGTGACTTTGTTTAAGTGCTAATAACCAAAATGATTGTTATCTCCTTCAGGTTGGCAGTTACTCAACTTCTAGAAAAGGAAGTTTAATCTGAACCTATTTAATGCTTTATTTGGATAGTATTAAATGACCAGGAGCCCAATCCCATGTTTTTAAAAAGTTTATGGATGCTTAATCTTCTGAGAAACTAAGACTAGAAATGGTCTTTTTGCCTTAATCAAGAGGATTTTTAAAAAATCTAATAGAATGTAAAGAAGCCATGTCCGTGGTTTTCAGTATCAGGAATGTGTAATGATTTATGTTTCTGTTTTAAAATAAGTATTTTAGTGTTTATATTTTGACAACTGAAAATAATCTTAGTCTATAAAATTTTTAGTCCAATATATAAAATTCTTCTGAAGACTTTAGTCTAACCAAGAATGTGAAAGATGTAGAAATGTGACAAAATATATTGTCCTAAGAATGATTTGGAGATTAGCATAAGTGGAAATGAAAAACATGGAAAGATATTCCAGGTACTTTGGAAAACTGCTCAAGTTAGTGATATCAATGGAATTGCTCTCTACAAAAGTCTATTGCCTCCATAAGACAAGGATGCCCTTTATCACCACTTCTATTTAACATTGTACTGGAAGTTCTAGCCAGGGCAATAAGGCAAGGAAAAAAAAAAAAGAAAGTAATGAAGAAGCTAAACTGTCTCTACATGCAGATGATATGACACTATACATAGAAAACCCAAAAGACTACACAAGAAAACTACTGGAACTAATATAAAGATTCAGCAGAGTAGCAAGATACAAGATAAACATAAAAAAAAATCAGTTGGATTCCTATACACCAATAAAGAGAACAATGAAAAGGAAATCATGAAAACAGTACCATTTATAATAGCTCCTAAAAAAATAAAATACTTAGGAATAAATCTAACCAGGGATGTAAAGGACTTATACAAAGAAAACTACAAGTCACTACTGCAAGAGACCAAAAAAGATCTACATAAATGGAAAAACATACCATGCTCATGAATAGGTAGACCCAACATCGTGAAAATGTCAATTCTACCCAAAGCAATTTACAAATACTGTGCAATCCCAACCCAAATACCAGTAACATTCTTTAGAGATGGCAAAACTTACTAGTAACTTCATATGGAAAAGGAAGAAGCCCCAGATAAGTAAAGCACTATTGAAGAAGAAGAATAAAGTAGGAGGATTCACACTACCTGACCTCAGAACCTACTCTTACAGCTATGGTAGTCAAAACAGCCTGGTACTGGTACAACAACAGATACATTGACCAATGGAACAGAATTGAGAACCTAGATGTAAATCCACCCACCTATGGTCACCTGATCTTCGAAAAGGGCCCAAAGTCCATCAAATGGGGGAAAAGACAGTCTTTTTAATAAATGGTGCTGGCAAAACTGGATGTCCACCTGCAAAAAAATGAAACAGGACCCATACCTCACACCATACACAAAAACTAATTCAAAATGGATCAAAAACCTAAATATAAAGCCAAAAACTGTGAAGTTCATTGAAGGAAAAATAGGAACAATGCTAGAGGCCCTAATACACAGTATTAGCAGGATACAAACCACAACCAACAACACACAAACTCCAGAAGATAAGCTAGATAACTAGGATCTGCTAAAAATTAAAAACGTATGCTCTTCAAAAGACTTCATCAAAAGAGAATGTACATAGTCGGAAAAATTTTTTGACTGTTGCAAATCAGACAAAGGTCTAATCTCTAAACCCTACAAGAAAATCCAACACCTCTACAACAAAAAGACAATCCAATTAAAACATTGGCAAAGGAAATGAACAGACACTTCACCAAAGAAGACATTCAAGTGGCCAACAGACACAGGAGGAAATGCTCTCGATCACTAGCCACTAGAGAAATGCAAATCAAAGCCACAATGAGATACAACTTCACCCTGGGATTACTGGCACGAAACAAAAAAAAAAAAAACAGGAAATAACAAATGTTGAAGAGGCTGTGGGGAGATCGAAACTCTAATGCACTGCTGGTGGGAATGCAAAATGATACAACCATTTTGGAAGACAATATGGCACTTCCTTAGGAAGCTAGAAATAGAAATACCATATGATCCAGCAATCCCACTCTTAGGAATATATCCTAGAGAAATAAGAGGCATCACACGAATAGACATATACACACCCATGTTCATTGCAGCATTGTTCACAATAGCAAAAAGATGGAAACAACCTAGATGCCAATCAACAAATGAATGGATAAACAGACTGTGGTACATACACACAATGGAGTATTAAGTAACAATAAAGACCAACGTTGAATCTGTGAAGCAACTCATAACGTGGATGACTCTGGAGGGCATTATGCTGAATCGAATAAGTCAATGACAAAAGGACAAATATTGTAGGAGACCACTAATGTTAAAACTGAGGAACAGGTTTACACACAAAAAGAAACAATCTTTGATGGTTATGAGGGAGGGGAGGGGTAGGGATGGAAAAACACTAAACAGACAATAGATAAGTGGGTAACTTTGGTGAGGGGTAAGACAGTACACAATACTGGGGAAGCCAGCACAACTTGTAGAAGACAATGTTGTGGAAGCTCCGTAGACACATCCAAACTCCCTGAGGGACTGAATTGCTGGGCTGAGGGCTGTGGGGACCATGGTCTTGGGGAACATCTAGCTTAATTGGTATAACATAGTTTTTAATGAAAATGTTCTACATACCACTTTGGTGAATACAGTCTGGGGTCTTAAAAGCCTGTGAGCAGGCATCTAGGATAATCCACTGGTCTCATCCCTTCAGGAGCAAGGAATAATGAAGAAAACTAAAGATACCAGGGAAAGATTAGACCAAAGGACTAATGGACCACATCAACCATGGCCTCCACCAGACTGAGTCCAGTCCAACTAGATGGTGCCCGGCTACCACCACTGATAGCTCTGACAAGGATCACAATAGAAGAGTCCTGGACAGAGCTGAAGAAAAATGTAGAACAAAATTCTAACTCAAAAAGAAAGACAGGACTTGCTGGTCTGAAAAAGGCTAGAGAAACCCTGAGAGTATGGGCCCTGGACACCCTTTCAGCTCAGTAATGAAGTCACTTCTGAGGTTCACCCTTCAGCCAGAGATTGGACAGTTCCATAAAACAAAACAAGACTAAAGGGACACACCATCCCAGGGGGAAGGACTAAGAAGGCAGGAGGGAACAGGAAAGCTGGTAATAGGGAACCCAAGGTTGAGAAGGGAGTGTGTTGACTTGTCACAGGGTTGTTAACCAATGTCACAAAACAATACGTGTACTAACTGTTTAGTGAGAAACTAGTTTGTTCTGTAAACGTTCATCTAAAGTACAATAAAAAAAAAAAAAAGTCTGTTGCCTCCAGACTTCTAGGTTGACAAAAATGGCCTTTGGTAGTTAAAATTACTACATATGCATATGACTGTTCTCTCAATTCTAAATAAGGATTATAAGTCCTGAGTATATTTAGTTAAAACTTCCAGTAATTTTATTTGTTAAATTAATAAGAAGTTGGACAAGTGTCCTTTAATTTCATGAATGAGGAGATGAAGACACAGAAAGGCAAAGTGACTTTCCCATGGTCACAAAGGAAGTCGGTGGCATATTTCCAATATATTTGATCTGTCCCTTCTCGCTAGATTATGCTCCATTTAACCAGCTGAAGCACAGCAAACTTTGGGATTTGTTCACATAATTTTTTTCTTTTCCAAAAAAGGTGTGAAAACATTCACTGGAGTGTTAAGGTTGGGCAATGAAGCCAGATGTAGGCAGATGGCAGACTTTGTGTGAACAGCCCTGACTTTTGCAAGGTCAATGGAAGGCTGTGGGGTGTTCATTTAGTGTAATAGACTAGTCCAGGATTTCTGAAGGCACAGTAGGAGGGAAGATCCTCCTTGCCTTCCCACAACAACCCAGTGTGAGTGAAAGTACGTATTTCTGTAGGTCAGTGAAGGACCTGAAAAGAAAAGATAGTAGGTACTGTTACATGCTTTCATGGATTGAATTGTGTCTTCCAAAAATATCTATCAGTCAACTTAGCTAGGTCATGATTATCTACCATTTTGTCGTCTGATGCAATTTCCTGCCTTCAGATAGTGGTATGAGAAAAAGGGATGCCTGAATCTGCTGTGACTGCTCGTCTTCCTATTAGGACCACGAGGGTATGCCTAGTAATGTGCTTCGAATGGCAGACTGATAAGACAGGGATGAGCCTCTGAAGTAACTGCTTCTGGACCTCCCTACCTCAAGACTTCAGTTATGGAGGGTGACAAATCCCCTCACTGTTTAGAACATTTTGAATTGTATCTTCTATTATTTGTGTCCCAAATCCTTCTAAATAATATAGAGATAAGTGCAGGGATGGAATTGGGAGGAAGGAAATAGTGAGTTTGACTTTTGATTAATATCTCTCAAGCTACAATAAGTACTTTCATAAGCCTTCATTTATACTTCTCATCTATCTCTTCCATTTCTAACCAATAGCATAGCTATCAAAGTAGTTGTCCTGTCTCTCTTAAGAGATTGTAAACCCTTCTAGATTAAATTCGCTTTCAGATTCATGCTCTGTCTTTGTAGCACTAAGGCCAATACCTATACAATGGAAATCCTGAATAAATAGCTCTTCAGTTAACGAATACATTGAACAAACCAAGTAAGGCATTTAGAAGGTAGACCATCCCAAATGTCAAAAATAAATGTATTATTTAGGCATATTAACGGGATATGCGGGAAGTTAGTCAGATGTTTGAGAAAAGGTTATATGTATATCTGCCATTTTGTAGTCTGAGCTATCTGGATTTTTTGGTATAGAAATTGTTTTTTCAGGATAATTGATCAAAATGTATAAAAGTGTTTTAAATAAGTAGGCATGCTTTTCTAAATACGTGAAAGAAGCGTGAGACTTAATTGCATTGGAATAGGCACATTGGGCTTTAAAATCTACTTTACAACAATATAAGGATAAATAAGTCACTTTGTGCTTTTTGGAAACTGCTTTATGAATCGAATATATTGAAAATACTAGATGCATTTTTGCAGGCTGGCAGATTTTTAGCAGTGTTATATTCATGCCTATGTTCCGAATATCATTCATTTTATCCCAGGAAGTTAAAAACAATACCTAGAATTAAAATAATGTTTATTGCTTTGGCAAGCATAATTACTAATATATTACCATGGAATTTAAAAAATTCACATCATTTTGACCTTGGAGCCAATTTCATGATTTCAAACAAGAGTTGAAGCAGGAGAATCTTAGATTTGTCAGATTATAAATATGAAGACTGGTGGAGTTCCAGAGAAACAATCTATTAGTACTTTCCTGAAGTAGGGATTGATTTTTAGAGGGCTTAAAGAGGCAGAGATGAACTCGAAGATACCCAGGACCAAAATGTGAGAAGAGCTATAGATAAGGTGACTACTGTAATTTGTTGTCTAAACCAAGAATTGCTTTATATTAAAAGAGATGAATAAAAATAATACTCTATAATTTTTGTAATATATGTTTATTAGACAACAAATTGGCTACTTTATATTGGTAGAGCTATAAAATACTTACATTTAAAACTTTTTGAAAGTTTATATTTCATGTATGTATAAATATATTAAATATATGAGATACCTTATATATAAAATAAATTTATAATGAGTTTATTATTGATAAATTTATGATTAAATAAACTTATTTATAAATTTATAAGTTGAGTAAAAATATCCATATACATTGAATACAAAAATATTTTTTAAAACCTCTTTATATCAGTTACATAAACATTTAAAAATACAAAGGCAGACTAATTATTCTTGATATGTGTTCATATAATTTAGTTCATATAATTTAATTTCTCTGTATAATAATATTTTCTGAAAAAAATATTAATATAGTCTTGTTTCTTCATAAAATACCTGGAATCTTATTCAGAGTTTCAAATTACGGTTAATTATAGTGTTAATTCTTTTTTTGATAGACCATAATATTTCTAATAGATAAAATACTCTTCAGGTGCTGAGATACCTGGTACACTCAAGCAAATTCTATGAAATGAAGAATACCAAATCTAATTTTTTATGTTAAAATGTGTAAATATTTCAGCCAAAATATTTTCATAGGTACTTTTTTTTTTTTTTCTTTTGCCTCCGTTCATACTCTCTTCAGCACATACATTTGTAAGACGAAACTCGTCAGTAAGTTGCTCGTACTCATTATTTGGAGCCCTGGTGGCACAATGGTTAAGAGTCACTCCACCAGCTGCTCTTTGGAAACCCTATTTGGCAGTTCTGTGTCCTATAGGATCGCTATGAGTTGGAATTGATGGCAATGGGTTTGGTTTTGGTTTACTCATTTGTTTTGCCAAATTTAGATACTATAATATTGTACATCTTCTCTATTTTATTCCAGTACAAATAATACACTTATATAATTAAAATATAAGCTGTGTCAAAAGATTCTTCTCAAAAGTCAAGATATTTCAAAGTACAATTACAGAATTTCAAAACTATGTTTTGTACACTGCTTGAACACTTTTGATTTAATTTGTTCATTTTCTCTCTTGTTTTCCTATTTACAAATTTCATTATTAACTGCAATTTGCTAAAAGCTTCAAAATCTAAAGCTTTATTCCCTGTATTTGCTGACTATTTGATTGAATATGTCCAACTACTTTTGAGCAAAGGTTTCAATACAATGGTAGAACATTAGGTTGACTTAAAAATAAATTCTTTAAATGCTCAAACATCTCAAAAATCCAGTTGATGATGTGCAGCTAGGAGACAAATTGTGTACTACCATGCTAAAAAAATTTTCTCAACATCGCCTTTGTCAAAAAAATTTCTTGTAGTTCAATTACTCTATTTTGACATTTGTAAATTTTTTTCAATTACAGCTTCTATTTTGTAGAATATTGTAGCTTGTTTGGAATCAATTACCAGTTGTATGTATACTACAACCAATTCCAAGCACATTTCTGATCTGTAGGCTTCCTAATTTAGTAAAAATATTGGGGTTTTTTTCCATGAGGCTGAACTCATCAAAATTTGTATTTATATTTTCACTGCAAAAGCAATGAACTTTATCTTCAATGATGAAGTTTTTAAATGATTTTCCATTCACAACGAGATATATCTTGTCTTTGACAGACTGAAACTCTAAAATATTTTGATTCCATGAATTAGATGAAAAACCATAAAATTAATAGTAGAATTAACTTTTTCTATCAAAGCATCTGATAATACTGATATCAAATTGTATCATTTAACTATTTGCAAAGTTCTTTTTCTAGGAAAAGAATCAACATATTAAGAATTAATGCATTCTTTCTCATATGTGCACCCAAAAAACCTTGGAATTTAATATGAGCAAAGCAGTTGGTTGATCTAAATGAAAACTCATGCTTTACAAAGAAATGTGTAAACCCAACCATCTGCAGCTTCATATGTTAAATCATCATCTTTGGGCACAGTATTTCTAAAATACTACTAATTTTTTTAGGTAAATAATGATGCTTCAACAGATTTGTATCTTCTAGTTTTTAAATTTTTTTTAGTTTTTAAATAGTCAATGATGTCACTGTGGCCCTGATGGTGGGTAGCTAGTATTAACAAGTATCTTGAACAAGTTACACATTTATCATAGTCATGAACTTCATAAAAACTTATTGCTTCTTAAATGATTTATTGCAAAAGAGAAATGCATTACCAAGAAAAAAATAAATATTTGTAGAAATGCTAAACCTCTGTTTTCCACGCTTATTTCATCCTCATGTAATCAATTACTGCCCATGTCCTCCATCAACCCTGCTGGATAGTGGCTGGGAGGTTTGTGCATCTCACAGGATTTAATGCAGGACAAAGTACAACCAGCTGGTTTATCAAGTAACCAATAACCACTACTAGAAAACAGGAGTTGGGTGTCCTCAGAACTTGTATCTGTGCATACTTCATTTTATCACCAAGAGCTGTACATGCTCTCCTTTAAAGGAAAGTGTTGTAGATCATTACAGTAATGGCTCCCAATGAATCCTGCCTATCTGCATGCCCTTCTGCAAGCTATGTTGCCAATTCCTTCGTCAAGAGATGGAATCTATTTCTTCACTCCCGTTAATATGGGTTGGCCTTATATGTTGCTTTGACCAATAGAATATGGAGGAAATAATGTGTGAGTTCTGGAATCTAAGCCTTGATAAGAGACCTTGTATCTTCCACCTTGGAACTCTGAGACGATCATGCTGTGAAAAAGTCCAAATGAGAGATCACCAAGGCATATCACGTAACAGCGGGCACCAATGCCCTAGACATATGAATGAAGCCATCTTGCACCTTTCAGGCTAGCCCAGTGTCTTACTCATCTAGTGCTGCAATAACAGAAATACCAAAAATGGATTACTTTAACATAGAGAAATTTATTCTCTCAGTCTAGTAGGCTACAAGTCTAAATTCAGGGTATCAGCTCCAGGTGAAGGCTTTCTATCCCTGTTGACTCTGGAGAAAGGTCCTATCATCAATCTTCCCCTGGTTAAGGAGCTTCTCAGGCGAAGGGACGCTAGGTCCAAAGATCATGCTCAGTTCTTATGCCCCTGTCTCTCTGCTCACTTCTTTCTTTTATATCTCAGAAGAGATTGGCTTAAGACACAATCTAATCTTGTAGATCACATCAATATAACTGTTGCTAATCCATCTCATAAACATCATAATGATAGGATTTATACCACATAGGAAAAACAGTGGACAATCACACAATATTAGAAATCATGGTCCAGCCAAATTGATACCCATATTGTTGGGGGTACAACTCAATCCACGATACCCAGTTGCCACTAAATACAGCCACGTGTTACTGTTGTTGTTAGTTGTTGAGTCCGTCCCAACTGGTGGTAATTCCATGTGCATCAGAGTAGAAGTGCTCCATAGGGTTGTTTTTTTGTTTTGTTTTGCTTGTTTTTTTCTGATTTTATATTTAATTGTACTTTAAGTGAAAATTCTGGAATTCCCATTCTTCACAGTGTTATCCGTAGTTTGTTATGATCCACACAGTCGAATGCCTTTGCATAGCCAATAAAACACAGGTAAACATCCTTCTGGTATTCTCTGCTTTCAGCCAGGATCCATCTGACATCAGCAATGATATCCCTGGTTCCACATCCTCTTCTGAAACCAGCCTGAATTTCTGGCAGTTCCCTGTCGATATACTGCTGCAGCCGTTTTTGAATGACCTTCAGCAAAATTTTGCTTGTGTGTGATATTAATGATATTGTTCTATAATTTCCACATTCATTTGGATCACCTTTCTTGGGAATAGGCGTAAATATGGATCTCTTTCAGTCAGTTGCCCAGGAAGCTCTCTTCCATATTTCTTGGCATAGACAAGTGAGCATCTCCAGCGCTGCATCTGTTTGTTGAAACATATCAACGGATATTCCATCAATTCCTGGAGCCTTGTTTTTTGCCAATGCCTTCAGAGCAGCTATGGATAACACTGCGAAGAATGGAAATTCCAGAACACTTAATTGTGCTCATGAGGAACCTGTACATAAATCAAGAGGCAGTTGTTCGGACAGAACAAGGGGATACTGATTGGTTTAAAGTCAGGAAAGGTGTGCGTCAGGGTTGTATTCTTTCACCATACCTATTTAATCTGTATGCTGAACAAATAATCCGAGAAGCTGGACTATATGAAGAAGAACGAGGCATCAGGATTGGAGGAAGACTCATTAACAGCTTGCGTTATGCAGTTGACACAACCTTGCTTGCTGAAAGTGAAGAGGACTTTAAGCACTTACTAATGAAGATCAAAGACCACAGCCTGGAGTATGGATTACACCTCAACATAAAGAAAACCAAAGTCCTCACAACCGGACCAATGAGCAACGTCATGATAAACAGAGAAAAGATTGAAGTTGTCAAGGATTTCATTTTACTTGGATCCACAATCAACAGCCATGGAAGCAGCAGTCAAGAAATCAAAACACGCGTTGCATTGGGCAAATCTGCTGCAAAGGACCTCTTCACAGTGTTGAAGAGCAAAGATGTCACCTTGAAGACTAAGTTGAGCCTGAACCAAGCCATGGTATTTTCAATCACATCATATACGTGTGAAAGCTGGACAATGAATAAGGAAGACTGAAGAAGAGTTGACGCCTTTGAATTGTGGTGTTGGAGAAGAATATCAAATATACCATGGACTGCCAAAAGAACGAACAAATCCGTCTTGGAAGAAGTGCGGCCAGAATGCTTCTTAGAGACAAGGATGGCGAGACTGAGTCTTACATACTTTGGACATGTTGTCGTCAGGAGGGATCTGTCCCTGGAGAAGGACATCATGCTTGGCAGAGTACAGGGTCAGCAGACAAGAGGAAGACCCTCAACAAGGTGGGTTGACACAGTGGCTGCAACAATGAGCTCAAGCATAACAACGATTTTAAGGATGGCTCAGGACCGGGCAGTGTTTCATTCTGTTGTGCATAGGGTCACTATGAGTCGGAACCGACTTGACGGCACCTAACAATAACAAGTGAAAATTTACAAATCAAGCCAGCCTCTCATACAAAAATTTATATACACCTTGCTATATGCTCCTAGTTGCACTCCCCCTAATGAGACAACACACTCCTTCCTTTCACTCTGTATTTTCGTGTCCATTCAGTCAGCTTCTGACACCCTCCGCCCTCTCATCTCCCCTCCAGACAGGAGCTTCCCGAACAGTGTCATGTGTCTGCTTGATCCAAGAAGCTCATTCCTCACCAGTATCATTTTCTGTCCCTTACTCCAGTCCAATCCCTGTCTGAAGAGTTGGCTTTGTGAATGATTCCTGTATTGGGCTAACAGGTCTGGGGGCCATGACCTCCGGGGTCCTACTAGTCTCAGTAAGACTATTAGGTCTGATCTTTTTATGAGAATTTGAGATCTGCATCCCATTGCTCTCCTGCTCCCTCAGGGGTTCTCTGTTGTGTTCTATGTCAGGGCAATCATCAGTTGTAGCTGGGCACCATCTAGTTCCTCTGGTCTTAGGCTGATGTAGTCTCTGGTTTATGTGGCCCTTTCTGTCTCTTGGGCTCATAATTACCTTGTGTCTTTGATATTCTTCATTCCCCTTTGCACCAGGTGGATTGAGACCAATTGATGCATCTTAGATGGCCACATGCTAGTGTTTCAGACCCCAGAAGCCATACTCCAAAGTGGGATGAAGAATGTTTTCTTAACAGATTTTGTCATGTCAGTTGACTTAGATGTCCTCTAAAACCATGGTCCCCAAGCCCCACCCCTACTACTGTGGCCTTCGAAACATTCAGGTTATTCAGGAAAATTCCTTTGCCTTTGGTTTAGTCCAGTTTTGCTGACCTCTCCTGTATTTTATGTTGTCTTTCCCTTCACCTAAAATAGTTCTTATCTACTATCTAATATAGTGAATACCTCTCTCCACCCTCCCCAATCTCGTAAGCATCAAAGAATATTTTCTTCTCTGTTTAAACTGTTTCTTGAGTTCTTATAATAGTGGTCTCATACAGTATGTGTCCTAATGCAACTGATTAATTTCACTCAGCATAATGCCTTTCAGATTTCTCTGTGTTATGAAATGTTTCACAGATTCATCATTGTTATTTATTGATGCATAGTATTCCATTGTGAGAATATACCACAATTTATCCATTCATCCATTAATGGGAACCTTGGTTGCTTCAATTTTTTTGCTATTGTAAACTACTGCAGTAAATTTGGGTGTGCATATATCTGTTCATGTAAAGGCTATTATTTCTCTAGGATATATTCCAAGATGTGGGACTGCCGGATCATATGGTAGTTCTATTTCTAGTTTTTTCAAGGAAGCGCCAAATCGATTCCCAAAGTGCTTGTACCATTTTATATTCCCACCAGCAGTGTAGAAGTGTCCCAGTCTCTCGACAACCTCTCCAACATTTATTATTTTGTGTTTTTTGGATTAATGCCAGCCTTGTTGGAGTGAGATGGAATCTCACTGTACTTTTGATTTGCATTTCTCTAATGGCTAATGATCCTGAGCATTTCCTCATGTATCTGTTAGCTACCTGAATGTCTTCTTTAGTGAAGTGTCTGTTCATATCCTTGACCCATTTTTTGATTGGGTTATTTGTAGCTGTGTTTTTGCTATATCATGTAGATTTTAGAGATCAGGCGCTGATCTGAAATGTCATAGCTAAAAACTTTTTCCCAGTCTGTAGGTAGTCTTTTTACTCTTTTGGTGAAGTCTCTGGACGGGCATAGGTGTTTGGTTTTTAGGAGCTCCCAGTTATCTAGTTTCTCTACTGGTGTCTGTGCATCTTTAGTAATGTTTTGTATACTGTTTATGTCATGTATTAGGGCTTCTAGCATTGTCCCTGTTTTTTCTTCCATAATCTTTATCATTTTAGATTTTATATTTGGGTCTTTGATCCATTTTGAGTTCATTTTGGTGCATGGTGTGAGGGATGGGTCTTGTTTCATTTTTTTGCCAATGGATATCCAGTTATGCCAGCACCATTTGTTAAAGAGGCTGTCTTTTCCCCATTTAACTGACTTTGGGCCTTTGTCAAATATCAGCTGCTCATATGTGGATGGATTTATGTCTGGATTCTCAATTCTGTTCCATTGGTCCATGTATCTGTTGTTGCACCAGTACCAGGCTGTTTGGACTACTGTGGCTGTATAATAGGTTCTAAAATCAGGTAGTGTGAGGTCTCCCACGTTGTTCTTTTTCAGTAATGCCTTACTTGTCCAGGGCCTCTTTCCCTTCCATGTGAAGTTAGTGATTTCTTTCTCCATCTCATTAAAAAATGTCGTTGGAATTTGGATTGGAATTGAATTGTATCTATAGATCACTTTTGGTAGAATAGACATTTTTACAACATTAAGTCTTCTTATGCATGAGCAAGGTACGTTTTTCCAGTTATGTAGGTCTCTTTTGGTTTCCTGCAGAAGTGTTTTGTAGTTTTCTTTGTAGAAGTCTTTTACATCTCTGATAAGATTTATTCCTAAATATTTTATCTTCTTGGGGGCTACTGTAAATGGTATTGATTTGGTGATTTCCTTTCTGATGTTCTCTTTGTTGTTGTAGAGTAATGCAAATGATTTTTGTATGTTTATCTTGTATCCTGATTCTCTGCTGAACTCTTCTATTAGTTTCAGTAGTTTTCTGAGTATAAGATTACGTTATCTGCAAAAAGAGATACTTTTACTTCTTCCTGGCCAATCTGGATGCCCTTTATTTCTTTATCTAGCCTAATTCCTCTGGCTAGGACCTCCAGCACAATGTTGAATAAGAGTGGTGATAAAGGGCATCCTTGTCTGGTTCCCGATCTCAGTGGGAAAGTTTTCAGACTCTCTCCATTTGAGATGATGTTGGCCGTTGACCTTGTATAAAATGTCCTTTATTATGTTGAGGAATTTTCCTTCTATTCCTATTTTGATGAGATTGGTTATCATGAATGGGTGTTGAACTTTGTCAAATACCTTTTCTGTATCAATTGATAAGATCTTGTGGTTCTTGTCTTTTGTTTTATTTATGTGATAAAATGGATTACATTAATTGTTTTTCTAATGTTGAACCATCCCTGCATACCTGGTATGAATCCCACTCGGTCATGGTGGATTATTTTTTTGATATGTTGTTGAATTCTATTGCCTAGAATTTTGTTGAGGATTTTTGCATCTAAGTTCATGAGAGATATAGGTCTGTAATTTTCTTTTTTTTGTGATGTCTTTACCTGGTTTTGGTATGAGGGATATGCTAGCTTCATAGAATGAGTTTGGGGCTATTCCATCCTCTGAAATACCGTTAGTAGTAGTGGTGTTAACTCTTCTCTAGTAGAATTCTGCAGTGAAGTTGTCTGAGCCAGAGCTTTTTGTTGTTGTTGTTGGGAATTTTAAAATTACCTTTTCAACCTCTTATTATGAGTTTATTTATTTGTTCTGCCTCTGTTTGTGTTAGTTTAGGTAGTGTGTTTCTAGAAGTTCATCCATTTCTTCTAGGTTTTCATATTTGTTGGAGTACTAGTTTTCGTAATAATCTGATGTGATTCTTTTAATATCAGTTGGGTCTGTTGTGATACCACCCATCTCATTTCTTTTTTGGGTTATTTGCTTCCTCTCTTGTTTTTTCTTTTGTCAGTTTGGCCAATGGTTTATCAAATTATTAATTTTTCAAAGGACCAGCTTTTGGTCTTGTTAATCCTTTCAGTTGTATTTCTGTTCTCTATTTCATTTAATTCTGCTCCAGTTTTTATTATTTGCTTTCTTTTGGTGCCTGAGGGTTTCTTTTGTTGGTATTTGTTCAAGTTGTAGGGATAATTCTTTGATTTGGGCCCTTTCTTCTTTTTCTATGTGTGCATTTATTGACATAAATTGACCTCTGAGCACTGCTTTCACTGTGTCCCAAAGGTTCTGATAGGAAGTGTTTTCATTCTCATTGGAGTCTATGAATTTCTTTATTCCATCCTTCATGTCTTCTATAACCCAGTCTGTTTTGATCAGGGTATTTTTCATTTTCCAAGTGTTTGAGTTGTTTTCCCTGCTTTTTCTGTTATTGATTTCTACTTTTATAGCCTTATGGTCAGAGAAGTTGCTTTGTAATATTTTGATTTTTGGGATTCTGCTAAGGCTTCCTTTATGACCTGATATGAAGTCTATTCTAGAGAATGTTCCATGTGCGCTAGAAAACAAAGTACACTTGGCTGCTGTTGGGTGGAGTGTTCTTTATATGTCTGTGAGGCCTAGTTGGTTGTTTGTGGCATTAAGATCTTCCATGTCTTTATGGAGCTTCTTTCTGGATGTTTTGCCCTTCAACAAAAGTGGTGTGTTGAAATCTCCTACTATTATTGTGGAGTTGTCCATCTGACTTTTCAATGCCGTTAGAGTTTGTTTTACGTATCTTGCAGCCCTGTCATTGGTTGCATAAATATTTAATATGGTTATATCCTCCTGGTGTATTGTCCCTTTAATGATTATATAGTGTCCTTCCTTATCCTTTATGGTAGATTTAACCTTAACGTCTATTTTGTCAGAAATGAATATTGCCACTCCTGCTCTTTTTTGATTGTTGTTTGCTTGATATACTTTTTTCCTGTCCTTTGGGTTTTAGTATGTTTGTGTCTCTAAGTCTAAGGTGTGTCTCTTATAAGCAGCATATAGACAGATTGTGTTTTTTATCCATTCTGCCACTCTCTGTCTCTTTATTGGTGCATTTAGTTGATATACATTCAGCATAATTACCGATAGGTATGAGTTTAGTGCGGTCATTTTGATGTCTTTTTTTGTGTGTTGTTGACAGTTTCTTTTTCCCATTTAATTTTTTGTGCTGAGTAGTTCCTCTTTCTGTATTGTCTTTTCCTCTTATTCGTTGTTGTTGATTTTGTTTCTGCGGAGTCTTTATTTTTTTCTTGTATTTTATTTTGATGAGTAGGACTATTAGCCTTCTTTGTGGTTACCTTAATGACTACCCCTGTTTTTCTAAATTTGAACCTAACTTTTATTTCTGTATATTGCCTTGTCTTCCTCTCCATTTGAAAGATCTATGATTACATTTCTTAGGCCCTCTTTATTGTTTTAATGTTGTCTACTTGAGAATGACTTTGCTGTTTCCCCGTTTTGAGCGTATTTTTTTATCTTTGTTTATTTTTGTGATTTCCCTATTTGGTTGACATCGGTTGCTCTGTCCTGTGTTCTAGTCTTGGGTTCATATCTGATATTATTGATTTTCTAACCAGCGAACTCCCTTTAGTATTTCTTGTACTTTTGGTTTTGTTTTTATGAATTCTCTAAACTTCTGTTTATCTGGAAATGTCCTAATTTTGCCTTTATAATTGAGAGACAGTTTTGCTGGATGTACGATTCTTGGCTGGCAATTTTTTTTCTTCAGTGCTTTCTATAAGTCATCCCATTGCCTTCTCGCCTGCATGGTTTCTGCCGAGTAGTCCGAGTTTATTCTTATTGACTCTCTTTTGTAGGTGACTTTTCATTATCCCTGTTGTTGTTGTTGTTGTTAGTTGTTGTCAAGTCAGTTCCGACTCATAGCGACCCTATGCACAACAGAAAGAAATACTGCCCAGTCCTGAGCCATCCTTACAGTCGTTGTTATGCTTGAGCTCATTGTTGCAGCCACTGTGTCAGTCCACCTCGTTGAGGGTCTTCCTCTTTTCCACTGACCCTGTACTCTGCCAAGCATAATGTCCTTCTCCAGGGACAGATCCCTCCTGACAACATGTCCAGAGTATGTAAGATGCAGTCTTGCCATCCTTGTCTCTAAGAAGCATTCTGGCCGCACTTCTTCCAAGACAGATTTGTTTGTTCTTTTGGCAGTCCATGGTATTTTCAATATTTTTTACAAACACCACAATTCAAAGGCGTCAACTCTTCTTCAGTCTTCCTTGTCCAGCTTTCACATGCATATGATATGACTGAAAATACCATTGCTTGGTTCAGGCGCAACTTAGTCTTCAAGGTGACATCTTTGCTCTTCAACACTGTGAAGAGGTCCTTTGCAGCAGATTTACCTGATGCAATGCGTGTTTTGATTTCTTGACTGCTGCTTCCATGGCTGTTGATTGTGAATCCAAGTAAAATGAAATCCTTGACAACTTCAATCTTTTCTCCATTTATCATGATGTTGCTCATTGGTCCAGTTGTGAGGATTTTTTTTTTTTTTATGTTGAGATGTAATCCATACTGAAGGCTGTGGTCTTTGATCTTCATCAGTAAGTGCTTCAAGTCCTCTTCACTTTCAGCAAGCAAGGTTGTGTCATCTGCATAATGCAGGTTGTTAATGAGTCTTCCTCCAATCCTGCTTATAGTCCAGCTTCTCGTATTATTTGCTTGGCATACAGACTGAATGGGTATGGTGAAAGAATACGACCCTGACACACACCTTTCCTGACTTTAAACCAATCGGTATCCCCTTCTGTCTGAACAACTGCCTCTTGATCTATGTAAAGTTTCCTCATGAGCATAGTTAAGTGTTCTGGAATTCTCATTCTTCGCAGTGTTATCCATAGTTTGTTATGACCCACACAGTCGAAAGCCTTTGCGTAGTCAATAAAACACACGTAAACATTCTTCTGGTATTCTCTGCTTTCAGCCAGGATCCATCAGACATCAGCAATGATATCCCTGGTTCCACGTCCTCTTCTGAAACCAGCCTGAATTTCTGGTAGTTCCCTGTGGATATACTGCTGCAGCTGTTTTTGAATGATCTTCAGCAAAATTTTGCTTGCGTGTGATATTAATGATATTGTTCTATAATTTCCACATTCCAGTTGGATCACCGTTCTTGGGGATAGGCATAAATATGGATGTCTTCCAGTCAGTTGGCCAGGAAGCTGTCTTCCATGTTTCTTGGCATAGACGAGTGAGCACCTCAAGTGTTGCATCTGTTTGTTGAAACATCTCAATTGATAATCCATCAATTCCTGGAGCCTTGTTTTTCACCAGTGCCTTCAGAGCAGCTTGGACTTCTTCCATCAGTACCATCGGTTGCTGATCATATGCCACCTCTTGAAATGGTTGAATATTGACTAATTCTTTTTGGTATAATGACTCTGTGTATTCCTTCCATCTTCTTTTGATGCTTCCTGCATCGTTTAATATTTTCCCCATGGAATCCTTCACTATTGCAACCCGAGGCTTGAATTTTTTCTTCAGTTCTGACATCCATCTTGGTCTTTTCTTTCTTTCCTGTCTTTTCGGTGACCTCTTGCTTTCTTCATGGATGATGTCCTTGATGTCATTCCACAACTCATCTGGTCTTCAGTCACTAGTGTTCAATGTGTCAAATCTATTCTTCAGATGGTCTCTAAATTCAGGTGGGATATAGTCAAGGTCATATTTTCGCTCTCGTGGATTTGTTCTGATTTTCTTCAGTTTCAGCTTGAACTTGCATATGAGCAATTGATGGTCTGTTCCACAGTCGGCCCCTGGCCTTGTTCTGACTGATGATGTTGAGATTTTCCGTTGTCTTTTTCCACAGATATAGTCAATTTGATTTCTCTGTGTTTCATCTGGTGAGGTCCATGTGTATAGTTGCCGTTTATTTTGGTGAAAGAAGGTATTTGCAACGAAGGAGTCGTTGGTGTTGCAAAATTCTATCATTCCATCTCCGTCATTGTTTCTATCACCAAGGCCATATATTCCAACTACTGATCCTTCTCCTTTGTTTCCAACTTTCGCGTTCCAATTGCCAGTAATTATCAATGCATCTTGATTGCATGTTCGATCAATTTCAGACTGTAGCAGCAGACAAAAATTTTCTATTTCTTCATCTTTGGCTCTAGTGATTGGTGCATATATTTGACTAATAGTCATATTCACTGCTCTTCCTTGTGGGCGTATGGATATTATCCTATCACTGACAGCATTGTACTTCAGGATAGATCTTGAAACGTTCTTTTTGACAATGAATGCAACACCATTCCTCTTCAAGTTGTCATTCCCAGCATAGTAGTCTATATGATTGTCTGATTCAAAATGGCCAATACCAGTCCATTTCAGCTCACTAATGCCTAGGGTATCAATGTGTATGCGTTCCATTTCATTTTTGACGATTTCCAATTTTCCTAGATTCGTACTTCATACATTCCAGGTTCCAATTAATAATTAATTAATAATCGGAAGTATTGTTATCCCTAGATGCTCTTAAAATTCTCTCTTAACATTTGGTTTTGGCAAGTTTTATTATAATGTGTCTTGGTGGCTTTCTTTTAAGGTCTACCCTATGTGGAATTCGATGAGCTTTCTGGATAGATATCTTCTCTTCTTTTGTGATATCAGGGACATTTTCTGCCAACAAATCTTCAGCAATTCTCTCTGTATTTTCTGTTCTCCCTCCCTGTTCTGGTACTCCAATCACTCATAGGTTATTTCTTTTGATAGAGTCGTACATGATTCCTAAGTTTTCTTCATCTTTTAAAAATTCTTTTATCTAATTTTTCTCCAAATATATTGGTACCAAGTGTTTTATCCTTAGTGTTACTAATTCTGGCTTCTGCTTCCACAGTTCAGCTCCTCTGACTTTCTATCAAGTTGTCTAAATCTGTAATTTTATTGTTCATCTTCTGAATTTCTGATCGCTGTCACTATGGATTCTTGCAGTTTATTAAATTTTTCATTACGTTCTTGAATAGCCTTTTTAATTTCTTTAAGTGCTTTAACTGTGTGTTCCTTGGCTTGTTCTGCATATTGCGTGATCTCCTTCCTGATGTCTTGAAGGGTTCTGTATATTAGTCTTTTGTATTCTAAAAGAAAGCCCACCCACTGCCATTGAGTCGATTCCTACTCATAGCAACCGTATAAGACAGAGTAAAACTGCCCCATAGAGTTTCAAAGGAGCGCCTGGCAGATTTGAACTGCTGACCTCTTGGTTAGCAGCTGTAGCACTTAACCACTATGCCACCAGGGCAGGTTTTTTGTGGTTTCGTATTCTGCATCTAGTAATTCCAGGAAGGCACCTTCATCCAGAAGATCCCTTGATTTTTTGTTTTGAGAGCTTATTGAAGCGATCATGGTCTGCTTCTTTATGTGATTTGATATTGACTGTTGTCTCTGAGCCATCTATAAGTTATTTTAGTTTATGTTTGCTTATTGTGTCCTAGCCTCTCACTTTGTTTTGTTTTGATATACCCAAATACATTGCTTGAGTGAGCAAGCTTGCTTATTTTTGCCTTTGAAGCTCTAATGTCCTATCACCAGATGGCTAGAGCTGTTATCATGAATATGAGCCTAGGAGTCCATTCACTTTTCTTGTATGGTTTCAGCTCAGGTATCCAGGTAGTTGGTCATGGAGTGTGTGGTACAGGCTCTGTCTATAGTCTTAGATGGGCTTGGGTGATTGGTGTAGTTACAGGTATCTGGTTGCAGCAGGGGGTCACGCTGTCAATAATGCAGAGGACTGACAGTCGTCCCTGAGTGTCTGTGAGGAAAGTGTGTCCCTGTTCCCTAGAGAGCACGGTGGGTAGTTTCTGCAAATGGACCATGGACACCCAGTTGTTTTGGTTGTAAGGACTAGGAGGTATCAGTTATCTTTGGACCCCTGTTGCGGGTGACTGGGTGATGTGAGTGGAGCCACCAGTCCCTAGGCCCCAGATGTGTGTAGGTGATGACCCTGTTTAATACTCATTGCCATGTCAAACATCAAACACCCGCCTCTCCACTGCACAGCTGAAACAGTTGCAGTCTGCCAACAAGGGCCTATTCTCTTGAAATGGGCCCGCACAAGTCCATGCAGGGGAAAGGGTATTCAGTGTCCATGGACCATTTATGCTGGACAGGATCCACTTCTGTCCTGAGCTCCCCAGGTTAGTGGAGCTGGTGATTATCTTTTCCCCCAATTGTGAATTTATTTCTTCTCCAAGGCTGGGAGAATGGCTTGGGGATTTCAGCAGGGCCTATCTCAGGCCCAGAGAAATTGACAGCCACTGAAGCCAGCTTGAAAGCTGGGGGCACAGTAAAATATGCACAAGTACTTAGCTTTTACCAAGAGTGCCATTCTTCTCCAGTTGTGGAGTGTGAGTAGGCTGTGTGGCTGGCTGTTTCTCCCTGAGGAAACTCAGCCGAGTGCAACCACAAGCCCACTGCAGTCACTCCCAGGAATGGTGCCTGAAGGTTCCTACTGACTAAGATCCAGCAACTCCTCTCCCTTCTGAACTGTCTCCCCCTCCCTCTGCCACTCATTCCATTTTCTGACTTTGCCTGTGATGTTCAGGGCTCCTAGCTTGTCATAAATTTAATTGTTTCACTTGTTTATTCAGGTCTTTGTTGTAAGAGTGATCTCTGGAAGCATCTGACTACTGTACTGTCTTGGCTTTGCCCCCCTCCATAGAGTTTTCTTGGCTATAATCTTAATGGAAGCAGACCTCAGTAGGGGCCTTTTCTTCCATGGCACTGCAGAGCAAGGAGTTCAAAATACCAGCCTTTAAATTAGCAATCAAGCACAAACTATTTGCACCACATAGGTTCACATGAGTGAACCCAAATGAGATTAGCAGAAGAACTACCTGGTCAATCCAGATGGCTGAAAGAAATACTGAATCATTGTTATTTTAAGCCACTAAATTTGGGGTGGTTTACTACACAGCAATAGGTAGATGATACAGAAAGTGATAATGACATTTCCTCTGGAAAAGGTCAGCCAAGGAAAGATGTACATGGTTATCTTTTAGATTTAATCATGCATTAAATCTGAACTCTGATCACTGCATGTGTGTTTCACACACTACTAGGTTAAACCATGTCAGAAGCTGGAAGTACAAAATGGAGGTCTATCCAACTCATCCTGGCCTTTTTTTAATGCAACTATTAATTTTGAGTATGGCACAGGACCAGGTGACATTTCGTTCTGTTACCTGTAAGGTTGCTATGAGTCAGAGCTGACTCGACAGCACTCAACAACAACATTAATAATAATATCTCATTAAAAATTTTTAAATAAACAATCTGGCTAATGTTAAATCAAATGACATGTCAAGGTACTAGGTACAAACCATTACTGTTCCAGGAAGATGGAATATCTGATCACTCTAACCATGGTCCAAAATGAATTTCTGATTGTCAAGAATCAGGGTTCTGGATGCCCTTTATCACCACTCTTATTCAACATTGTGCTAGAGGTTCTAGCCAGAGCAATTAGGCTAGATAAAGAAATAAAGGGCATCCAGGTTGGCAAGGAAGAAGTAAAAGTATCTCTTTTTGCAGATAACATAATCTTATACTCAGAAAACTACTGAAACTAATAGAAGAGTTCAGCAGAGAATCAGGATACAAGATAAACATACAAAAATCATTTGCATTACTCTACAACAACAAAGACAACATCAGAGAGGAAATCACCAAATTAATACCATTTACAGTAGCCCCCCAAGAAGATAAAATACCTAGGAATAAATCTTATCAGAGATGTAAAAGACTTCTACAAAGAAAACTACAAAACACTTCTGCAGGAAACCAAAAGAGACCTACGTAAGTGGAAAAACGTACCTTGCTCATGCATAGGAAGACTTAATGTTGTAAAAATGTCTATTCTACCAAAAGCGATCTATAGGTACAATGCAATTCCAATCCAAATTCCAACAACATTTTTTAATGAGATGGAGAAAGAAATCACTAACTTCACATGGAAGGGAAAGAGGCCCTGGACAAGTAAGGCATTACTGAAAAAGAAGAACAACGTGGGAGACCTCACACTACCTGATTTTAGAACCTATTATACAGCCACAGTAGTCCAAACAGCCTGGTACTGGTGCAACAACAGATACATGGACCAATGGAACAGAATTGAGAATCCAGACATAAATCCATCCACATATGAGCAGCTGATATTTGACAAAGGCCCAAAGTCAGTTAAATGGGGAAAAGACAGCCTCTTTAACAAATGGTGCTGGCATAACTGGATATCCATTGGCAAAAAAATGAAACAAGACCCATCCCTCACACCATGCACCAAAATGAACTCAAAATGGATCAAAGACCTAAATATAAAATCTGAAACGATAAAGATTATGGAAGAAAAAACAGGGACAATGCTAGGAGCCCTTATACATGGCATAAAGAGTATACAAAACATTACCAACTATACACAGACACCAGTAGAGAAACTAGATAACTGGGAGCTCCTAAAAACCAAACACCTATGCCCATCCAGAGACTTCACCAAAAGAGTAAAAAGGCTACCTACAGACTGGGAAAAAGTTTTTAGCTATGACATTTCAGATCAGCGCCTGATCACTAAAATCTACATGACACTGCAAAAGCTCAACTACAAGAAGACAAATAACCCAATTAAAAAATGGGCAAAGGATATGAACAGACAATTCACTAAAGAAGACATTCAGGTAGCTAACAGATACATGAGGAAATGCTCAGGATCATTAGCCATTAGAGAAATGCAAATCAAAAGTACAGTGAGATTCCATCTCCAACAAGGCTGGCATTAATCCGAAAAACACGAAATAATACATGTTGGGGAGGTTGTGGAGAGACTAGGACAATTCTACACTGCTGGTGGGAATGTAAAATGGTACAACCACTTTGGAAATCGTTTTGGTGCTTCCTTAAAAAACTGGAAATAGAACTACCATACGATCCAGCAATCCCACTCCTTGAAATATATCCTAGAGAAATAAGAGCCTTTTCAGGAACAGATATATGCACACCCATGTTCAATGGAGCACTGTTTACAATAGCAAAAAGATGGAAGCAACCAAGGTGGTCCATCAATGGATGAATGGATAAATGAATTGTGGTATATTCATATAATGGAATATTATGCATCGATAAAGAGCAATGAGGAATCCATGAAACATTTCATAACATGGAGGAATCTGGAAGGCATTATGCTGAGTGAAATTAGCTGCAAAAGGACAAATATTGTATAAGAACTCAAGAAACAGTTTAAACAGAAAAGAGAACATTCTTTGATGGTTACAAGAGGGGGGAGGGAGGGAGAGGAATTTTCACTGATTAGATAGTATATAAGAACTATTCGGTATTTTCCAAAGAAGAGTTGACGCCTTTGAATTGTGGTGTTGGCGAAGAATATTGAACAAATCCTTCTTGGAAGAAGTGCGGCCCAAATGCTCCTTAGAGGCAAGGATGGCGAGACTGTGTCTTAAATACTTTGGACATATTTTCAGGAGGGATCAGTCCCTGGAGAAGAACATCATGCTTGGCAGAGTACAGGGTCAGCGGAAAAGAGGAAGACCCTCAACAAGGTGGACTGACACAGTGGCTGCAACAATGAGTCAAGCATAACAACATGTAAGGATGGCACAGGACCAGGCAGTGTTTCATTCTGTTGTGCATAGGGTCGCTATGAGTCAGAACTGACTCAACAGCACCTAACAACAACAAGAACTATTTTAGGTTAAGGGAAAGACAACACAAAATATGGGAGAGGTCAGCACAACTGGACTAAACCAAAAGCATGGAAGTTTCCTGAATAAACTGACTGCTTCGAAGCCAGCATAGCAGGGATGAGGGTTTGGAGACCATGGTTTCAGGGGACATCTAAGTCAATTGACATAATAAAATCTATTAAGAAAACATTCTTCGTCCCATTTTGGAGAGTGGCATCTGGGGTCTGAAACGCTAGTATGCGGCCATCTAAGATACATCAATTGGTCTCAACCCACCGGGAGCAAAGAAGAATGAAGAACACAAAGACAAAAGGTAATTATGAGCCCAAGAGACAGGAAGGGCCGCATAAAGCAGAGACTATATTAGCCTGAGACCAGAAGAACTAGATGGTGCCTGGCTACAACCGATGACTTTCCTGACAGGGAGCACAACAGAGAACCCCTGAGGGAGTAGGAGAGCAGTGGGATGCATACCCCAAATTCTAGTAAAAAGGCTAAACTTAATCGTCTGACTGAGAGTAGAATGACCCTGGAGGTCCTGGTCCCCAGACCTTCTGTCAGCCCAAAATAGGAACCATTCCCAAAGCCAACTCTTCAGACAGGGATTGGACTGGACTATGGGCTAAACAATGATACTGGTGAAGAATGAGCTTCTTGGATCAAGTAGACTCATGAGACTATGTTGGCATCTCCTGTCTGAAGGGGAGATGAGAGGGTAAAAGGGGTCAGGACCTGGCGGAATGGATACACAAAGAGAGGGTGGAGGGAAGGAGTGTACTGTCTCATTAAAAATGTATATAACAAGGTGTTTTTAAATTTTTGTATGAGAATCCAACTTGATTTGTAAACTTTCACTTAAAGCACAATAAAAATAAAAATTAAAAAAATCAGAGTTCTGCCATGCTATTCAAAACTCAAATGGGAAGGTCTTGTTAGTGCTCAAAATGTCACTGATCCCAGTCTGGGCACACAGGAAATTGTTGTTTCTCATTTTTCTTTGACAGACTAACAGTTAAGAATATAACTCTGAGTTTTCATCTACATGGTGAGAAGGTAAAATAATGTATTAACCCTCTTGATAGTAAATATATTTAGATTTTGTCCTTCATGAGATTAATGGGTTTTTTTGTTGTCATCGTTTGTTTTTTGTTTTTTATTGTAGTTTAGTTGAAGGTTTATAGAACAAAGTAGCTTCTTGTTGATCAGTTAGTACACATTGTTTTATGACTTTGGTTAACAACACCACAACATGTCAACACTCTCCCAGTTACCAGCTTTCCTGTCTCCTCTTGCCTCTGGGCTGGTGTGCCCGTTTAGTCTTGTTTTGTTTTATGGGCCTGTCTAATCTTTGGATGGAGGCTGAATCTCAGGAATGACTTCGTTACTGAGCTAAAAGTATGTCTGGGGGCCACACTCAGGGTTTCTCCAGTCTCTGTCAAGCGAGTAGGTCTGGTCTTTGTGAGTTAGAATTTTGTTGTGTATTTTTCTCCATCTCTGTCTGGGACCCTCTATTGTGATCCCTGTCAGAGCAGTCGGTGGTGGTAGCCAGGCACCAACTAGTTGTACTGGACTCAGCATGGTGGATACCGTGGTAGTTGTGGTCCGTTTAGTCCTTTGGACTAATCTTTCCCTGTATCTTTAGTTTTCTCATTCTTCCCTGCTCCCGAAGGGGTGAGACCAGTAGAGTATCTTAGATGGCCATTCACGAGAGATGAAGGGTTTTTAAAACCTGTGGTGATATGCTTTCCTAATGAACCCCTCAGAGCACTAGAACACTGGAACATCTGTTAGCCAAAAATTCTCCTGCACCCACACTGAAAATTATTTAAGGCATTTTGATATACTACCTCATTTCTGAAATCCTACTTTTCTTATGCACTCTTTCCTTGTCCTAAAGTATCATGTCAAAGTTGAAAATTAAAGACCCAAATTTATTTTTGAAAGACGGAAGGGAAAGAGTAATATCCTAAGGATGTTTATAATTTCATTTTCTCTAGGTATGTGATTTTTTATCAGTGTAGCAGCTGACACTATAAAAGACTGGGGGGGTTGGAAATTGCTTGTGCCTGGAAACAAGTGCCAGGAAACCCGTTTCCTTCATCATGGTGACTGAGTAAGTACATGAGCACATAGTGACGCATACACACATGCACACACACACACATTCACCAAATAGTATCTGGAAGGTAGTTAGTAGAATTTTTTACACTTGGTGGATGCCACCAAAGTTTGGAAACCTGTTGTAACTGCTAATAGAAAATATGCCCAAAGCGTAACATTGCTACATCAGGAAGATTAAATGCAGTGACTGTACATAATAGGATTATGCTGATGTGTCCCCCCTCTGCCCACAACTACTGAAAGAGGAAAGTAAGCTTCCTCAGCATAACCAATGACCTCCCACCTCCACCCTTTTTGGTAGGCCTTTTTTTTGTTGTTGTTGCAAAGCACTGCTTTTTAAAATTTTATTCTCTTGATTCTTCTTAGGGATTGACTAACATGAAGGATTCTTTTTAATAATTAATTCAATGGGTATCATTTATCATATAAGAATGTTTTGGAAATTTCTGTTTGTCATAACTCTTGGTATTTGCAAGATACCAAATCTTTTCCTTATACTGTTGTGTATGGCACGCACACACACACACACACAGACTCACATGCACACAAGGGGAAGCATTCCTAAACATTAAAAGTTACCATTATCATTATTGGAATTTAAAATCCTTTATGTGACAAATTTGAATTCTTGTGCAGATTATGAAATTTAACTTAAATGGGATAAAGGAAAAGAGAGGATAAGACAAGAAAAAAGAGGGCCTGGCATGAAAAATCCATGACTAGATCCAATAGTTAAATTGATAAATCCTCGGTTAAAAAATATATGTGTGTTTGTGTGTATGTGTGTATATGAATGAATAACTTTTTAAGCCCCAGAAGAGGAACTGGTGTGATCACAGTGATAATAACACTGATAATAACACAGAGTGGGACAATCACTCCTAGTTACTGACAGCATCAACTGCAGCTTAAATCTTTCTCAGGAGAATGTTAGAAAATGTGTTTTTTCTAAGGCAAACATATTCTTTCATCAACAGATTAGAAATAAAACAAGATACAGACTATTAAACAGATTGTCCCTTGGCCCTCATCCAGTTCTAGTACCAATTTCCTCTGTATATCTGAACAAAGATGCAATCCCTGGTGTCTTTCTGCCCTCAGATCATGAAATCTGTGTTGTGTAGGTCACAGTAATAGTCATCCTGAGCATACACCACAAAAACAATGTCCTTACACCCTACTTGTTGCACACATCTGTTTCTGAGTATCGGGCTGTTTGATACATTAAATCAGGTTCCACCACGTATGTGCTCCCTTAGATGTAATTATTAGGGCTTTCGTCTCATTTGTTTATGCCACTATCTTATACAACTCCCCTAAACTATCCTCTGAGATATTATAATTCCCATTTTATATATACAGAAATCAAGGCTCAGATTAGAAATGTGCATTATGTTTTGTACTAACAATGTCAGTAATTGCCTGCCTACCACCCACATCCCTGCCAAGGAAAACTGCCCCATCCACTGTCCCTGTTGCATTGGTGGACTTCCCCATCTCAACATCCTCACCATGGTCACGCACAACTGCTTGGTCCAGCCTGATAAAGTTAACTGACCAAAGGAACCATCAATGAAGAGACTTGCCACAACCACATTCTAGAATGAAAAGTTTATCTTTACCAATCAGACTGTTACTCATAGGAATCAGAATTAAGAAACGCAGAGATAGTCAGCCACAGAAGTAGCAGGAGGTGAAAAGCCATGATCAAGGATGGCTTCGTGGTAGCATAACTAGTGCAGTCACCCAGGGCTCAGAGCTCAGAAAGACTGTGCCCTTGGTCTAAGGCTCTATTGTCATCATCTTGAAATTTTCAGTAATTTTTTAGCAAGGGGCCCTGCATATTTATTTTGCACTGGCCCCTACAAATTATGTAGCCTGGCCTAACTACGAAGTAGACATTAGAGCACTAAGTCTGAACTTGGGAATGGCTCCAAGAAAAATACCTGAATCTCTGAGAGGTAGAGGGTAGGGCGGGAGGAGACAAATGAATAATTTGAGAAAATATATTCAATGTTATATCCTAATTTTATTTTATGAAAACTTTGACAAAAACTATTATTTTTATAACACAAACTTCAGAAAACAAAGCACTTCCACACTTTTTCCTGCTGGGTTATATAGGAAATACAGAGATTCCTAACTGGAGTTCCCCTCCCCTAATCCTGAGGAACATATTAGAATTTCTGGGGAAGTGTGAAAGGGAAAAATTAGCATTGGTTTAAAAGAGTTGCAAAATACTGTAGCAAGGAGAGACTAGGTGACTACAATGAGACCAGTGAAAATGGAAGCCCAGAAAGCTAAACTCTGAATTTGTGCTGTCTTAAAAAAAAAAAAAAAGATTTATTGAATGACTCTTACTCATGGTGACTCCATGTGTGTCAGAATAGAACTGTGCTCCACAGAGTTTTTAATGGCTGATTTTTCAGAGGTAGATTGCTGGCCCTTCCATCCAATGCACCTCTATGTGGACTAGAACTTCCATTACTTAGCAGCCAAGCACATTAACCATTTGCACCGTTCAGGGACTTGTAAGGCTCTGCTTAATCAGAGCACGCTTTTTGTCCTCAAGTATCTCAGAGCTTCCCTATGCCCCTCTGCTGCTCATTTATAGAGAAAAATGAAAAAGTATGCTTGATGTTTAAAAATATATGGGCCCTTCTTTCTTATACACAAAATTATTAGTGGGCTTATCATTTTTAAAAATCAAGTAATCTTTGAAAGCACCTAGTTGATGTAATTATAATGTTCGTATCTCAGCTCACTCTTTTTTAACTTAGAGGTCCAGAAGCCCTTTGAAATCCAAACACTGTCTGTCTCTCCAGCTCTAGGAACATTTGAACAGAAAAGACATTTTGCCTTTAGTTGAGATGAAAGCTTTCTTTTGCAAAGGGGGCACCTTCTAGCTCCTCTTAGTGGCACCTTTAACATTATTTGAATGAAATTCTTAAGACATCAGGAAAACAGCTTTTCACCTGTAAGGACAGAAACAGTCTCAAATTAAAGAGAAATAATCATTAGGACTTTCAGCTATTTCGAACAATCCATTAATAAAATAATTGAGAATTGTCTAAAACTGTGTTTTTTATTTTAATTTCAAAATATGTGGGGCATTTCATGTCTGATTTAGATGCCAAGTCTCTGTGGGCACAAGAACACAATCCCTTTGCAATTCATTTGGAAACCAGCGCAGAATGGAAGTTTAAATATAATATCAGCAATTTCCAGTTATTTTATTTCAATGCTAAATATCCCTCTTTATCCCTTTTGCCACTCCAGAAAATTTCTGTACAGCAAATATGTCTTTTTCAGTTTAAAGTGACTTGAAATGTTATTTTGAGAAACTTTACAGAATTTCATGACACCTCTTGAAATAGCTAAAGACCCCTGAGGTGCTGCAAATCCAAATAATGAAAGCATTAAAAGCAGCAGTAAAAACCCTCTTGAACCAACTAGAGGTGAAATTTTACTTTCTATTTATGGGGCAGTTCTACTCTGTCCTATAGGGTCGCTATGAGTCAGAATCGACTCGATGGCAATGGGTTATGGAATAAAAAAACCCAAACCAAACCCGTTGCTGTCGAGTTGATTCCGACTCACAGTAACCCTATAGGACAGAGTAGAACTGCCCCGTAGGGTTTCCAAGGAGCGGCTGGTAGAAAGGAGCTGCTGACGTTTTGGTTGGCAGTCGAGCTCTTCAGCATGTATATAAACACCCCTCCCCCGAACACGCACACATACATATTATCATCTTTTCAAACACCCATTGCCGTGCTCACCCTCAGCCAGAAAGTTTATCTTTCCAGAGTTTTGAAGCACTTTAACAATATCCTCATTATTAGTACTGGTAATGATGTATTTTATAGCATTAGGTATTTTTTCAGCTGTGATTTCATTAATCCTCAGATAAAAAAAAAAAATTTTTTTTTTCAGATCCTTGGAGAAAACAATAATAAAATAACAATAATTTCCGTGCCTGAAATTGTATAAAGATGAGGAACTGAGGCAAAAAAGGAGAAACTTGCTTTTTTTCTCTGCCATTTAGAAAGTGTGACGTTTTAACTTTATGAAAAAAAAAAAAGAGAAACCAGCATTTTAAGAAAAAAGGTAGGGGAAAGGCAGAGCACAGTGGCCTAAGTGGTTGATATTTCTCAGTGATCCAATTAAAAAATTTGTTTTTGCTATTTTAAGGTCTCGTTCTGAGTGATGGGGGAACGTGTAGATCTCTTGGTTTCTCAGGAAGTTAAGGTAGTCATTTAAACTCAGAATTTTAGCATTAGAATGAAAATTTTGAACATATCCTAGACCAATGGTTCTCAAATCATGATCCCTTGACCAGCAACACCAGCATCACTTAAGAACTTGTTAAAAGTGCACATTTTGAAGCCCCTGCCTAGACCTGTTGAGTTAGAATCAGAAACTCTGGGGGCGGGACCCAGAAATCTGTGTTTTTACAAGCCATATGTATTAAAGTTTGAGAATCCCTGGTCTAGACTGTCCTTCCAGCCACCGAAGAATTCTCTGCTGTGGCAGTTCTGACAGAAGCTCGTCTATGCCTGCCACAGCATATATAAAATGTTCAGAGCAGAGCCTGCCATTGTTATGATGACAATTAAATAGCAATATATTAAACATCATCATTATTTATGTCATCATCATTATTATCCATCCCCTGCTTGATTAATATCTCCATTGTCAGCCTGCTTATTAGCTGTCAACAGCTGATTTTTTTAGGATAGCTCTGTTAGATTCTTTCATGTTTAGTTAACAAATTTTTCTCTTTGTAAGTCACCCATTGATTCTAATTCTGTCTTTGACAGTAAGACAGATAAAGTTATTTACCCCTTTACTGTGACATTTCAGATGTTTGGACAAAGGAAACATAATTTGAGAGAGAGGGATCATGAAGACTGTCAATTTCAAGCATCTTCATTTTATACAAGAAAAATCTGAGACCCCGAACAGCTAAATGATTTGCAACCTAGTCTGCATGTTTCCCACCATCTTCTCTTTTCCAGACGGAAATTCCAGCGCCCTCAGCTTTTTTTTCCTAGTTGGCAAGACATCCAGAATCTTCACCCTTTCTTGCTGTTTTCTGAACATGCTCCTGTTTGTTGGGATCTCTGTTAATTTGTGGTATCCAGAATCTTACTCAAAACTCACAATGTGGTTTGACTATTGAAGGGAATGATTGGGAATATTTCTTTCCACAATTTGAGGCTTTTTTTTTTTCTTTTGATGATACTTAAAGATTGTATTTACTTTTTAGAAGGTCAATACCCCATTCACCTCAAAGATGTCATTCACATTGATTGCAATTGATATCCCAGCTGCAAACCTAATTAACAGTATAACCGTCCATCTCCTTTTCCACCATCATATCAAGTATATCATAAACGTCTCTCTTATTGCCTTGCTGAAGTAAAGAGTTGCTCTATTTTTGAGCATTTCTTGATAAACACGTCAGTAAACTTATATAAAATTCTAATGAATGATTTTTGGAACAGCTTACGTGGACCCGTATTGACTATAGTTTTTCATTACCATAACATTATCTTTTCATAAACCTAATCTATAATTTTCCTGCAAGTAAAGGTTAAGCCTACTGGTTGTAAATGCTGTGATTTTACCACTTTTTAATCTTTTGAAAACTGAGGACAACATTTGCCCATATCTAATCTTCTAGATATATTTTCCCGTACTCCATGATTTCTCAAATATGACTGACCATGGTTCTGAGATTACCTAAGCTCCGGCTGTAGTATCATTGTTCTGGGTCTGGAGATTTGACTTTATTCAGAAAATTTAGGGAGTCTTTTATTATCTCCTCTTTTGCACTTGATTTCTAAATTTTAGTTAATCATGTTTTACTATTTCTAATTTAGAAAAAATATTCAATTTTCTGGAAAAGATAGTCACAAAAAAATAGCAATTCTCTCTGTCTTCTCTAAGTCTTATTCCACCTTACCTCAGACATAAACCTGTTACCAAACCCGTTGCCGTCGAGTCGATTCCGACTTATAGTGACCTTATAGGACAGAGTAGAACTGGCCCATAGAGTTTCTTAGGAGGGCCTGGCGGATTCAAACTGCTGACCTTTTGGTTACCAGTCCTAGCACTTAACCACTACACCACCAGGGTTTCCACCCAAAACATAAGCAAAGCATTATTGCTTAGTGATTAAGAAGTTAGGCTTGGAATCATATAAAACAAAGTTTTCTTTGTTGAAGTCTTTGAGAGGCTGGTATTCTGGACCAATTGAGAAATAAGATCCCCTGCCCAAAAAAAAAAAAAAAAACAGACCTATCAGAAACAAAAATATCATCTGCATGGTTGTTAGAGCTAATATTGGAGAACTTGACATAAGTGAGCACTAGTTAGCTTGCTAATACTACATCCCAGGTTTGATAGACCTTCTCAGTCAGTCACATGGAGCTCTGGACCATGGCAGACAGTCTCCAAGGAGGAAAGGCTTCACCTCAAATTGACCTCAAGGTCCAGAGCCTCTGAGAACACGTTCTCACAGAGGCAGCTCTCTCCCAAGGCAGAAGGAGAAAGGGGCTGGTTAACACTGGTTTTCCTTCCACGTTCACCAATCAGGTATTCACTCCTCCACCACCATACAGAAGAAGTGAGTGAGTGATGCAGAAAGGTCAGGATTAAAGGATGTTCCTCCACATAGAAGAAGACACAAGTAAGGGATATGTGTCCTTAACTGCTTTGAATCTGTGCTCCACTGTTTATAAATTATGTGATATTACACAAGCTACATTATCTCTTTGTACCTTAGTTTTCTTCTCTATAAAATGGAGGGAATAACAACATATACTCCGTGGTTTACAGTACTTGACATATAGCAAGTGTTACTGTTATTGGGGAGACCCTGGGCAGCACAAACTCTTAATGTGCTCAGCTGCTAATTGAAAGGTTGGAGGTTTGACTGCACCCAGAGGCACATTGGAAGAACAGCCTGGAGACCTACTTCTAAAAAAGCAGCGTTGAAAACCCTGTGGGGCACAGTCCTACTCTGACACACATGGGGTTGCCTGTATTTGGAATCATCTCCATGGCCACTGGTTCTGGATTGTTGTTGTGTGTCACTGAGTTGATTCTGACTTATAATGACCCTATAGGACAGATTAGAGCTGCCCCAGAGGGTTTCCTAGGCTGAAATCTTTATGGGGGCAGATGCCAGGTCTTTTCGCCCGTGGAGCAGCTGGTGAGTTTGAACCACCGACCTATTGGTTAGCAGCCAAATGCTTAACCATTGCACTACCAGGGATTGTTATTAGATAATCCTATTTTCTTTAAACAACATTTTATTGTTGTCAGCACTTTTTATTGTCCCCAAGTCTCAGCTTACTTTGGTCTTTGATTAACCTGACATTTTTTCTCACAATTCATGCCATTGTTTGTACTTGCCTTTCTTTTTTCTTTCTTTCTCCTATAATTGACTCATATCCTTTAAAAACCACAAGCTTGTCAGAAAGCTCCTGGGTCAACCATGCTGTTTCTTTTGACCTCCACGCGCCCTTCTTTGAATGTATAGTCCATTTTATTTCTCAGGGCCTTTGATCTTCATGGGCCTTTTCTTCCTCCCCCTCCCCCCCCCCCCCCGCCCGTCCCCAATGTCTCTAGTTGTGGGCACATACTTATTCTTCCTGGAGCTTTCTGAAGTCAGCTTTTGATGTCAGTCCGAATGCATGTTGAAAAATGTCCAGTACTTCATTCCTTACTTTTATGAACTCCAAGATGACACAGTCACTTTCCTTGTTTCTGTGACTCTGATGTTGGCATCAAGTCCTTTTTTGTTGGTCAGAATGAAGTCCAGAAATGTACTTCTTCCTAGCTTCTCTCACTTATATGACATATTTGCTTGAGGACCTAGAATTTAAATTAATAATGCTGGGTGAAAGTAATCGATATGGCTTGAGCTGTTTAAATATCAAACATTCACTTAATCTTTAGGTTTTTATCATGTTGCTTTATCCTGACTGATACAATACTTCCTTTAAAAAAAAAATCTATAGGTATCTCATAATTTACCTCCATACTCATCTGTTACTTTAATGGCTTATTTTTCAAATAAATAAACACTTGATATAGAAGAAGAGCTGAATTTTTTCTATCAATCATCACACTCCTCAGACAGTGTGATGATTGATAGAAACTTGAGAGTTTAAAATCTCCTTTGGTTCAAATTCATCAAAATGTATATTTCCTCTAAAGTGAATATCTTTAGAAGGAGACAGCTTTAGGAGGAGAAGAGAAAATTGTTTATTGTTAAGAAAAATGGACAAGAATTTTCTTCAAGCAAAATAGATACTAATGCTTGAGACATTGTTAATGTACTAAATTAGCATTTGCATATCTCTGTTTTCATTTTTTAAATAGTCATTGATAATTATGGCAAAGACCATGTTATTTAGGAAAAGTATGAGATTGCATAATGGAAAGGCTATTGTTTTAATATGTATGCAATATTTAATGAAAAGGAGCCCTGGTGGTACAGTGCTTAAGCACTCAGCTACTAACCAAAGGTTGGTAACTTGAACCCACCAGCCGCTCTGCAGGCGGAAGATGTGCCAGTCTGCTTCCATAAAGATTACAGCCTTAGAAACCCTGTGGGGGCAGTTCTATTCTGCCCTATAGCGTCATTATGAGTCAGTATTGACTCGACAGCAGTGTGTATTTTATTTTGTTTGTTTTTAATATCTAATGCTGATTAAAATAAATTCCATACACTAGTCTGGTTATTGTTAACTGCTTTGAGGGTGTTACTCAGTTACCATAGAGTCGATTCCAGCTCATGGTGACCCCATATGTGTCAGAGTAGATCTGTGCTCCATGGCTGCTTTTCAGAAGTACATCACCAGGCCTTTCTTCTGAGGCACCTCTGGGTGGACTTGAACCTCCAATCTTTTAGTTAACAGCTGAGCTTTTTAATCATTTGCACCACTCAGGGACTCCTTGGGTCCCTTAGAAATGTACTTATGAAACTACGTGAGTACTAGTAAAGGTACTTATAAAATTATACCCATATTTCACAAATTTTTTTTTTTACAATTCCAGCTCCCTCAAAAACCATTTGTGTGGCTGCTGTGTACCAAATACTTAGCTTATGTGTGTTAATTTTTCCTTGTTTGTGAGGCCTATTAATCTGTAAGGAGCCCTGGTGGTGCAGTGGTTAAGCACTTGGCTGATAACCAAAAGGTCAGCAGTACGAACCCACCAGCTGCACCGTAGGAGAAAGATGTGGCAGTTTGTTTCTGCAAAGATTTATAGCCTTAGAAACCATATGGGGCAGTTCTTCTCTGTCCTACAGAGTCACTATGAGTCAGAATCGGCTCAACAGCAATCGGTTTTTTTTGTTTTTTTTTTTTTTTGGTATTAATCTGTGGGTTTTAAACTGTGTAAAAAAAAAAACAAAGTACCTGGTTAGATTTATAATTTATATTTCTATAATCATTTAAAATACAGCTGTTTGAGAGTACACATGGAGACCATTAAAATATCTCCATAATTTCAATTCCTCAATTTTGCCATTGGTTTTATTGTTCCTTTTACCAAACTGCAAAAGCTTCAGAGCTAGCAAAAATATTGGCCGATTTAAAAATCTCAGCTCTTATATCAACTAGATACTCAGCTACTAAGTAATAAAGAACTAATCAGAATTGAACTGCTTTCATTGAAATAGTCTAGGCAAACCGCCACTATGCCTGATTACCAGTGGATTTAGAAGACATTATATCAAGGCCACATTCTGTAAACTTCCCTCTTGCTTTTCTTCCTCCCTTCTCCTGCCCACCACTTTCTTACCTATTAAAAAGTCCCCTGGGAAGCTATTTACTTGTTAAGTGGGGGACTCCCTTCTGGGATTGTCAGTTTATAGCAGTAAGTATGTGCTGTTTCAATCCCTCAGCATACTTTGAGAGAGAGGAGTGTGATATTGGACATAAAAAATATTATTTATTATAAGAGGGTTAAAATTTGTCAGCTTTCACAGGGCTACCAGGGATCTGTAGCGGGCTGAGTAGAATGGAGGAGAGCCAAAGGAATTTGCCACTCCTGACAGGTAACAAAGAGCCTGACCTGCTTCTTCATAAAAAAAAAAAAAAAAAGTCTATATAATGTCTTATATGATCCTAGCATTGTGTCTGTGTATATGAATTATGTAGAAATAATCACCAAGATATAGGGTTGCTATGAGTTGGAATAGGCTCAACGGTACACAACAACAACAGCAACAATCATAGAGCAAAGTAACACCTGAAAGCAGGGTGGGGGAAACATTGTTAGTACACATTTCTATATGAGAGAGCCACATGCCCCAAGGAAAGAAATTACAGAGGTGGAGAGGAGCCAAGATGGCTGCTTAGTCAGACACACCATGCTGTCTCTCTACAGCAAAGACCTGAGAAACCAAGTGAAACAGAGATGACAATCCTGGAACCCTGAACATCAGGAAGGATAAAGGGTTGAGTCGAACACCGATTAGAAGAAATTGAATGAAGGCAGTGAAATAGGAGTGATGTGGAGCAGTGGTACCCTGCCAGCTGTCTCAGCACAGCGTGGTTATCTTGAGACAAAGCCAGTAGGAAACCCTGGGGAAGGAGCACAGGAAGGCAACCTCATGGAATTCTCGATAAGAGAAAGAGAAACTGTGTAGACACACCCAAAGTCAAGCAAGGTGAGTGGACTTGATCTGATCTAAGGAGGGAAAGTACAGGAAGGAGAGCAAGAGCTCCAGGGATCTTGGCACCCACAGAGTAGAGAAGGAGCCAGGATCCAAAGTCAGGTAGACTTGCCAGCAGCAGTCCCTGATCATTAGAGTAGATGGTGCACACAAAGTAACAGATATATAGAGTGTCAGAGGAAGGTCCCCCACATGACTGGACCCCAGGCAGCCCCTCCTTCCTCACAACTGGTTGGGTCCAGGTCCTGACTGCAGGCTGCAGCCAATGGGAAGTTCCCAGGCACCCACATCTGGTGACCAGAGGAGCCCACTCCCCCACCTCTCAGCCTTCTGACCATCAGTGGTGGAAAACTCCATACCCCTGCCACCCCACCCATCCAGGGACCATAATATGAGCTCCCCTTCTCCCCCCACCCAGCCCAGCCTGCCACCCTCCCTGCCCACCCATCAAGTGGTAGTAAGTGTGTTCCTCTGGACCCACTTGGCTGACACCCCCCATCCTGTTAAGCAGTGCCAAGCATGCACCCATGCACCCGCTTTGCCACCACCCACCCCCACTCATCCCAGTGAGGGGCACCAAGGGCACTCCTGCACACCTGCTCAACTGTCACATACCCCGCCCCCCGTACAGGAGAGGGGCTCCAAGAATGCTCCTGCATGCCCACTCAGCCATCACCCACTCTCTTCATCCTGGTGAGTGGCACCAAGCATGCTCCCATGTGCCCACTCGCCTGCTACCCACCCTCTCCCACCAACCAGGTGAGCAGAAGAGAGCCCAATCCCGCACTCCTGCTCACCCACCACACCCTCTGCCCCACCCACTTAGCAAGTGACATCACCTAGTCCTGCAACAATGGATAGGTTACAGGTGGTGGGCAATGCCTGCCCAGCCCTCCCTCAGCTGCCCTTCATGACCAGTGAACAAAGACCCATGCTCACACAGCCAGCCACTGCCTCACCTACCTGGAGATGTGTGGTAAGTGTTCCCATACCTCTAGACTAATGACCAGAAAACCACATCTGCCCCACCAGCCCAGATATATCAAAACAAAGCAAAACAAAAGATCAGGATGAAGCAAACAGACATTCAATAAATAAAATAACACCTTAATGCATCAGAGAAAACAGACAATATCAAATCATATAACAAAGCAGGACAAGATGGCTCAAGCAAAAGTCCAAAATAAAGGAGGAGAAAACCTTCCCGAGGAATAAATGGTAATGAACTACCTGACAAGGAATTCAAAAGACATATATAGGGTCCTCAAAGAGATCAAGGAAAGCATGGATGAAACCAAGGAACACACAGACAAAACTCTGGAATGATTTAGGAAAACAATACAAGGACAAAATGACAAAATAAATAGACAATTAAAAACCATACAAAACCAGTAATTAGAAATCCAAAAGATTAATGACAAAATACTGGAAATAACTCAGTGGAAGGACACAGAAGTAGAATAGAATCAATGAAGGAAAGAGCCAGCAAAATAGAGGACAAATCCCTTCATACTAATTTGTTTGAGGAAAAATCAGACAAAGAATGAAGAAAAATGAAAACCTAAGAGTTATGTGGGGCACTATCAAGAGGAATAATTTATGTGTGATTGGAATTCCAGAGCAGGGGGAGACAGAAAAAAAAAAAAAAAAAATGGAGAGAATTTTTAAGATTTGCTGCCAGAAAACTTCCCTAATATCATGAAAGACAAGAAGATTTCCATCCAATAAATTTAATGAACCCCTTACAGGATAGACTCTAAAAGTAAGTCACCAAGACATATCATAATCAAACTTTCCAAAACCACAGACAAAGAATCCTCAGAGCAGGGGAACCAATAAGACAAAGCTCTGACTTTTCAACAGAAACCATGTAGGCAAGAAGGCAATGGAATGACATGTAAAACCCTGAAAGAAATGAATTGCTAACCAGTAACAATGTATTGAGCAGAATTGTCCCTTAAACATGATGATGAAACTAGGATATTCCCAGATAAACAGAAATTAAGGGAATTTCTAAAAACCAGACCAATCTTACAAGACATATTAAAGAAAATCCTGTGCGCAGAGAACCAATGACATCAGACAACAATCTGAGATTAAGACACATGACAGCATCACCTAGATACCAACCCACCTGAAGAATTCTCAGAAGTAAAATAAAGCTATAAAATGGAAAACAGGGAGTAAAAGATGTCAATTTGTAAATGACGACAATTTCAAAACAAAAATGGAGAATAAGTGGTGTAGTTATAGAACTTTCGTATGGAGAAGAAGTCAAGTTGCTATCAAGAAATAAATTGTTTTAAACTTAGGAAGATAAAGGTAAATTTCAGAGTAACCCACAGAGAAAATTCATAAACCTACTCACCAAAATAAAAAAGAAGAAAATCATACTCAGTAGACACAAAAATAACAAAGAAGGAAATGAAAAGAAAATCCATAAACAAAAAGAACTCGGCACAGAAAATTGGATGGAACAAAGAAAACATCAACACCAGAAAAAATGAACATAACAAAATGACAGCAATAAATTCATACCTATTGATAATCACACTGAATGTAAATGGCTTAAATGCACCAGTCAAGAGACAGAGAGTGGCGGAGTAGATTAAAAAAAAAAAAAAAAAATGACTCAATATATTGCCTGCAAGAGACACATCTTAAACACAAAGTATAAATAGACTAAAAATTAAAGCAAATAGTAACCAGAAAAGAGCAGGAGTGGCAATATTAATCTCTGATAAAATAGATTTTAAGGGACAGTCCATCAAAGGGAAAAGGAAGGGCATTATGTAATGATTAAAGCATCAATCCACCAAGATGACATGACTATAATAAATATTTATGCACCCAGTGACAGAGCTCCAAATTACAGAAAACAAACTTTAACACTACTGAAAAGAGAAATAGGTAATTCCACAATAATAGACTTTCACACACCACTTTCAATGATGGACAGAACAACTAGAAAGAAACTCACCAAAGATACAGATCTAAATAACACAATCAACCAAATTGACCTCATAGGCATATACAGAACACTCCACCCAACAACAGCACAGTACACATTCTCCAACGCACATGAATCATTCTTCAGAATAGACCATATTCTAGGCCACAAAGCAAGCCTAAATAATTTTTTTAAAAAACATTGAAATAATATAAAGCATCTTCTCTAATCACAACCCTATAAAACTAGAAACCAACAACCGGAAGAATAATGAAAAAAAATCAAATGAAACTGAATAATGCCTTGCTTAAAAACCACTGGGTAATAGAAGAAATTAAAAATGAAATTAAATCCCTAGAAACAAATGAGAATAAGAACATATCAAAGCCTTTGGGACACAGCAAAAATGGTATTCAAAGTAGTATTTATAGCAATGCATACATCAGAAAAGAAGAAAATAAATGCATACATCAGAAAAGAAAGGGCCAAAATCAATAGCTTAACCCTACAACTCAAAAGAATAGAAAAAAAAAAAAAAGCAGCAAAACCCCCCAGAGTCATCAGAAGAAAGAAAATACTTAACATTAGAGCAGAAATAAATGAAACAGGAAAAAAAAAAAAAAACAGAATCAGCAAGACTAGAAGTTGGTTCTTTGAAAGGATCGATAAAATTGACAAACCACTGGCCAAGCTGACAAAGAAAAAACAGGAGAAGATGCAAATAACGCAAATAAGAATGAGATAGGTGACATTACAACAGAACCAACTGAGATAAAGAGGATCCTAACAGAGTATTATGAAAAATTGCACTCCAACAAATATGAGAACCTTGAAGAAATGGACACATTTCTCGAAAAACACTCCCTACCTACACTAACACAAATTGAGGTAGAAAATTTGAACAGACCCATCCATAAAAGAAGAAATTGAAGGGATCGTTAAAAAAAAAAAAAAGCCAGCAAAAGAAAAAAGCCCTGGCCCAGATGGTTTCGCTGGAGAATTTTATCAAACATTCAGAGAAAAGTTGACACCAATTCTACTGAAACTATTACAGAACATAGAAAAGGAAGGAATACTCCCTGATTCGTTTTATGAATCCAGCATACCTCTGATACCGATGCCAGACAAAGATACCACCAAAAAAGAAAATAACAGACCCATATTCCCTATGAATATAGATGCAAAAATTTTCAACAAAATTCTATCCAATAGAGTTCAGCAGCATATGAAAAAAATAATACATTGTGACCAAGTGGGATTCATACCAGGTACACAAGGATGATTCAACGTTAGAAAATCGATCAGCCAAATTCACCACATACATAAGATAAAGGAAAAAAAGCCAAACAGTCATCTCAATTGATGCAGAAAAGGCACTTGATAAAATTCAACACACATTCCTGATTAAAAAAAAAAAAAACTCTCAGCAAAATAGGAATAAAAGGGAGGCGAGGCCAAGATGGCTGACTAGGTAGAAGCTACTGCGGATCCCTCTTGCAACAAAGACTCAGAAAAACAAGTGAATCGATCACATACTTGACAATCTATGAACCCTGACCATCAAACACAGAACTAAGGACTTGACCTGAGTGACAGGGGAACAAAAAGCCATGCCCTGAAGCAGCAACCGCTTCTGGAACCGGCGTCCCTGCACCACATCCTTGAGCCCTCGTGGTTCCCTGGTGCCAGAGTGGTGGGGCTGATCGCGGCTTACTGAGATGGGGCAAGCAGGGGACGCAGCCCTAACCCCAACCCCTGGAGTAACCTTGGTAGAGACTCAGCCACTGAGTCTCAGGCTGCACACTGATGCAGCTGACGAGAGAACGAGCAACCACAGGGAAGCAACGTCTGTTTTCAGACCCTGGAGCCAGTGTCCCAGTCAGAAAACCTTAGTGCCGGGCTTTGGACTAAGCGCAGAGGAGCTGATCATGGCTTCCTGAGATGGCGCAAGCACGGGACACAGCCCTAGCCCCCTGAAGTAACCTCAGCGGAAACCCAGCCAGCGCACGCAGGCTGCACGACACAGCTGACAGGAGAAGGAGAAATCACGGGGAAGCAGCGACTAGTTTTGGAGCCTAGAGTGCAACATCCCAGCCTGAAAACTTCGCACTGGGCTTTGGACTAGGGGCGCTGGGCTTTGGACTAGGAGCGCAGGAGTTGATCACGGCTTCCTGAGACAGCGCAAGCACGGGACGCAGGACTGACCCTCGGGGGCAATCTCGACCCAGGCAGCGCACACAGGCTACACACCCCTCTGGAATCTCAGATAAAACAGTCATCACCAAGCAAGATAAGTAACTTTGTCTATATTGCCGCTACTCTATCCCGTCTATCTGATCCCTGCCCTCTCTGCCCCAGGCAGCTTCATTAATATTGGAATTTCCTAGGACAGGGAGTGAAGTGCTCTACGAAGGTTTTTTTTTTTTTTCCCTAACCCATTCTCCTGGCCTGAGAGAAGCAGCAATTAACAACCCAGGGGGGAAAAATCCTTCCCTGACTTCCCTAAACTGGAGTAAAAATACAGAACCAGCTCCAGCCAAGCATAAGAGAACCAGTCTTTGGCTTTCATCCCTACAGGGAACGAGGTGGTTATTATACTGCAAAGGCAATTCTGATAGAGATCTGGCTGTAATTGTTTTAGCAGAGCAGTGGAAAGACAAGTTTGGAGGTCTGATCCCTCTCTGCCTATTAGACAGAGCCCTCACTGATCCACAGCAGGGAACTGAGGGCTGAAGCTCCACCCAAACCACCTACCACCTGCTAAAGGTGTCTGAGGATAGTGACAGCTACCAGTCTTTAGAGGTACAAGCACTGGGTGCCTAAGGTACAGCTGCAGAGCCCACCCACCAAAGTGCTCTAGGAATAGAGACACACTTACCTCACTGGCATGTTGGGGAAGGCTGTCAGCATCCTGCCATCCTCAGAGTGTGACCCCCTGCCACTACTAGAATCTGGTCCATACAACTATCACCACTACTCCTCTAAGTTAATAGGTGACAGCCTACACCACACACTTGGTGACCCATTATCAGGACACCTAAGCTGATTCTATTCAAGAATAGCGAATGGACTCTTAGGCTTAGACATCTGGTAAGAGCTCAAACCAGCTGGTAATAGGACATAAGTGATTCAAAGGCTACAACAATCAAGACAGCACAATCTAGTAGCCCATCTGGGCATATTGAAACAAAACAAAACAAGAAGGTAAGACTCAGTGAGCAAATATAAAATAAATCATTACGATATCTTATAGATGGCTTAGAGACAGCAGTCGATAACAAATCACATAAGAAGCAGACCATGATTGCTTCTACAACTCCCCAAATTAAAGAAACAAAATCTTTCCAAAATGAAGATACAATCCTGGAATCGCCAGACACAGAATATAAAAAACTAATATACAGAATGCTTCAAGACATTAGGGATGACCTCAGAAATGAAATAAGGCAATTTTACAGAAAAAGCCAAGGAACACACTTATAAAGCAGTTGAAGAAATCAAAAAGATTATTCAAGAACATAGTGGAAAAATTAATAAGTTGCAAGAATCCATAGAGAGACAGCATTCAGAAATCCAAAAGATTAACAGTAAAATTACAGATTTAGACAACTCAATAGGAAATCAGAGGAGCAGAATCGAGGAATTGGAATGCAGAGTGGGGCACTTGGAGGATAAGGCAATTGACACCAAAATATTTGATGAAAAATCAGATAAAAGAATTAAACAAATATGAAGAAACCCTAAGAATCATGTGGGACTCTATCAAGAAGAATAACTTGCGTGTGATTGGAGTCCCAGAATAGGGAGGGATAACAGAAAAAAACAGAGAGAATAGTTGAAGATCTGTTGGCAGAAAACTTCCCTGGCATCATGAAAGATGAAAGGATGTCTATCCAAGATGCTCATCGAACTCCATACAAGTTTGATCCAAAAGGAAAACCACCAAGGCATATTATCATCAAACTTGCCAAAACCAAAGATAAAGAGAAAATTTTAAAAGCAGCCAGGGATAAAAGAAAAGTCACCTGCAAAGGAGAATCAATAAGAATAAGTTCAGACTACTCAGCAGAAACCATGCAGGCAAGAAGGCAATGGGATGACGTATATAGAGCACTGAAGGAGAAAAACTGCCTGCCAAGAATCGTATATCCAGCAAAACTCTCTCTCAAATATGAAGGTGAAAATAAAACATTTACAGATAAACACGAGATTAGAGAATTTGCAAAAACCAAACCAAAGCTACAAGAATTACTAAAGGGAATTCTTTGGTCAGAAAATCAATAATATCAGATACCAACACAACATAAGGTCACAGAACATCCTGATATCAACTCAAATAGGGAAATCACAAAAACAAAATAAGTTTAATTTAAAAAAGAAAAAAATGCTCAAAACAGGGAATCATCGAAGTCATTGTGTAAAAGATTGCAATAATCAAAAAAGACGGACTAAATACAGGAGGCATAGATCTTCCATATGCAGAGGAAAACAAGGCGATATAGGATGATACAAGTTGGGTTTTTACTTAGAAAAATAGGGGTAAATATTAAGGTAACCACAAAGAGGCCTAACAATTCCATACTTCAGAATAAAAAACAAGAAAAACGTAACGACTCAGCAAAAATAAATTCAACTACTATGAAAATGAGGAACACAAAATTTACAAAGAAAAACTTAGCACAAAAACGTAAGTAGAAAAATGAAATTGTCAACAACACAAAGGCACCAAAATGACAGCACAAACCTCATACTTATCTATAATTACGCTGAATGTAAATGGGCTAAATGCACCAATAAAGAGACAGAGAGTCTCAGACTGGATAAAAAAACATGATCCCTCTCTATGCTGCCTATAAGAGACACACCTTAGACTTAGAGACACAAACTAAAACTCAAAGGATGGAAAAAAATATAACAAGCAAACAACGATCAAAAAAGAGCAGGAGTGGCAACATTAATTTCAGACAAAATAGACTTTAAAGTTAAATCCACCACAAAGGATAAAGAAGGACACTACATAATGATTAAAGGGATAGTTTACCAGGAAGATACAACCATATTACATATTTATGCACCCAATGACAGGGCTGCAAGATACATAAAACAAACTTTACCAGAACTGAAAAGTGAGATAGACACCTCCACAATTATAGTAGGAGACTTCAACACATCACTTTCAGAGAAGGGTAGGACTTCCAGTAAGAAGCTCAATAGAGACACAGAAGATCTAATTGCTACAATCAACCAACTTGACCTCATAGACTTATAAAGAACTCTCCACCAAACAGCTGCAAAGTATACTTTTTTTCCTAGTGCACATGGAACATTCTCTAGAATAGCTCACATATTAGGTCATAAAACAAACCTTTGCAGAATCCAAAACACTGAAATATTACAAAGCATCTTCTCAGACTATAAGGCCATAAAAGTAGAAATCAATAACAGAAAAATCAGGGAAAAGAAATCAAATACTTGGAAACTGAACAAAACCCTGCTCAGAAAAGAGTGGGTTATAGAAGACATTAAGGAGGGAATAAAGAAATTCATAGAATGCAACGAGACTGAAAACACTTCCTATCAAAACCTCTGGGACACAGCAAAAGCAGTGCTCAGAGGTCAATTTATATCAGTAAATGCACACATACGTAAAGAAGAAAGAGCCAAAATAAGAGAACTGTCCCTACAACTTGAGCAAATAGAAAGCGAGCAACAAAAGAATCCACCAGGCACCAGAAGAAAACAAATAATAAAAATTAGAGCAGAATTAAATGAATTAGAGAACAGAAAAACAATTGAAAGAATTAACAAAGCCAAAACCTGGTTCTTTGAAAAACTTAACAAAATTGATAAACCATTGGCCAGACTGACTAAAGAAATACAGGAAAGGAAACAAATAGCCCCAATAAGAAATGAGATGGGCCATATCACAACAGACCCAACTGAAATTAAAAGAATCCTATCAGATTACTATGAAAAATTGTACTCTAACAAAATTGCAAACCTAGAAGAAATGGATGAATTCCTAGAAACACACTACCTACCTAAACTAACACAGTCAGAAGTAGAACAACTAAATAGACCCATAACAAAAAAAGAGATTGAAAAGGTAATCAAAAAACTCCCAACAAAAAAAAAAAAAAGCCCTGGCCTGGACGGCTTCACTGCGGAGTTCTACCAAACTTTCAGAGAAGAGTTAACACCACTACCACTAAATGTATTTCAAAGCATAGAAAAGGATGGAATACTACCTAACTCATTCTATGAAGCCACCGTATCCCTGATACCAAAACCAGGTAAAGACACCACAAAAAAAGAAAATTACAGACCTATATCCCTCCTGAACATAGATGCAAAAATCCTCAACAAAATTCTAGCCAATAGAGTTCAACAACATATCAAAAAAATAATTCACCATGACCAAGTGGGATTTATACCAGGTATGCAAGTTTGGTTCAATATTAGAAAAACCATTAATGTAATCCACCATATAAATAAAACAAAAGACAAAAACCACATGATCTTATCAATTGATGCAGAAAAGGCATTTGACAAAGTCCAAAACCCATTCATGATAAAAACTCTCAGCAAAATAGGAATAGAAGGAAAATTCCTCAGCATAATAAACGGCATTTATACAAAGCCAACAGCCAACATCATTCTAAATGGAGAAAGCGTGAAAGCATTTCCCTTGAGAATGGGAACCAGACAAGGATGCCCTTTATCACCGCTCTTATTCAACATTGTGTTGGAAGTCCTAGGCAGAGCAATTAGGCTAGACAAAGAAATAAAGGGCATCCAGAATGGCAAGGAAGAAGTAAAATTATCTCTATTTGCTGTCGACATGACCTTATACACAGAAAACCCTAAGGAATCCTCAAGAAAACTACTGAAACTAATAGAAGAGTTCGGCAGAGTTTCAGGTTACAAGATAAACATACAAAAATCAGTTGGATTCCTCTACATCAACAAAAAGAAAATTGAAGAGGAAATCACCAAATCAATACCGTTCACAGTAGCCCCCAAGAAGATAAAATACTCAGGAATAAATCTTACCAAAGATGTAAAAGACCTATACAAAGAAAACTACAAGGTACTACTGCAAGAAACTAAAAGGGAGCTACAGAAGTGGAAAAACACACCTTGCTCATGGATAGGAAGACTTAACATAGTAAAAATGTCTATTCTACCAAAAGCCATCTGTATATACAATGCATTTCCGATCCAAATTCCAATGACATTTTTTAATGTGATGGAGAAATAAATCACCAACTTCATACGGAAGGGAAAGAAGCCCCAGGTAAGTAAAGCATTACTGAAAATGAAGAACAAAGCGGGAGGCCCCACTCTACCTGATTTTAGAACCTATTATACAGCCACAGTAGTCAAAACAGCCTGGTACTGGTACAACAACCATCACATAGACCAATGGAACAGAATTGAGAACCCAGATATAAATCCATCCACATCTGAGCAGCTGACGTTTGACAAAGGCCCAGTGTCAGTTAAGTGGGGAAAAGATAGTCTTTTTAACAAATGGTGCTGGCATAACTGGATATCCATCTGCAAAAAATGAAACAGGACCCATACCTCACACCATACACAAAAACTAACTCCAAATGGATCAAAGGCCTAAACATAAAGTCTAAAACGGTAAAGATCATGGAAGAAAAATTAGAGACAACATTAGGAGCCCTAATACAAGGCATAAACAGAATACAAAACATTACTAAAAATGACGAAGAGAAACCAGATAACTGGGAGCTCCTAAAAATCAAATGCCTATGCTCATCTAAAGACTTCACCAAAAGAGTAAAAAGACCACCTGCAGACTGGGAAAAAATTTTCAACTATGACATCTCCAACCAGTGCCTGATCTCTAAAATCTACATGATTCTGCTAAAACTCAACCATAAAAAGACAACCCAATTAAAAATTGGGCAAAGGATATGAACACACACTTCACTAAAGAAGATATTCAGGCAGGTAACAGATACATGTGGAAATGCTCTCCATCATTAGCCATTAGAGAAATGAAAATTAAAACTAGGATGAGATTCCATCTCACTCCAACAAGGCTGGCATTAATCCAAAAAACACAAAATAATAAATGTTGGGGAGGCTGTGGAGAGATTGGAACACTTATACACTGCTGGTGGGAATATAAAATGGTACAACCACTTTGGAAATCAATCTGTGTTTCCTTAAAAAACTAGAAATAGAACTACCATAAACCCAGAAATCCCGCTCCTTGGAATATATCCTAGAGAAATAAGAGGCTTTACACGAACAGACATATGCTCACCCATGTTTATTGCAGCACTGTTTACAATAGCAAAAAGGTGGAAGCAACCAACGCGTCCATCAACGGATGAATGGATTAATAAATTATGGTATAGTCACACGATGGAATATTATGCATCGATAAAGAACAGTGATGAATCTGTGAAACATTTCATAACGTGGAGGAATCTGGAAGGCATTATGCTGAGTGAAATTAGTCAGATGCAAAAGGACAGATATCATGTAAGACCACTATTATAAGATTTTGAGAAATAGTTTAAACTGAGAAGAACACATTCTTTTGTGGTTATGAGAGGGGGGAGGGAGGGGTGGTGGGAGAGGGTTATTTACTGATTAGATAGTAGATAAGAACTACTTTAGGTAAAGGGAAGGACAACACTCAATACAGGGGAGGTCAGTACAACTGGACTGGACCAAAAGCAAAGAAGTTTCCTGAATAAACTGAATGCTTCGAAGGTCAGCGGAGCAGGGGCAGGGGTTTGGGGACTATGGCTTCAGGGGACATCTAAGTCAACTGGCGAAATATATTCTATTAAGAAAACATTCTGCTCCCACTTTGAAGAGTGGTGTCTGGGGTCTTAAACGCCAGCAAGCAGACATCTAAGATGCATCAAAGAGTCTCAGCCTACCTGGATCAAAGGAGAATGAACACCAAGGTCACAGGGTAATTATGTGCCCAAGAGACAGAAAGGGTCACATGAACTAGAGACTACATCATCCTGAGACCAGAAGAACTAGATGGTGCCCGGCCACAACCGATGACTGCCCTGACAGGGAGCACAACAGAGAACCCCTGAGGGAGCAGGAGAACAGTGGGATGCAGACCCCAAATTCTCATAAAAAGACCAGACTTAATGGTCTAAGACTAGAAGAATCCTGGTGGTCATGGTCTCCAAACCTTCTCTTGGCCCAGGACAGGAACCATTCCTGAAGCCAACTCATCAGACGTGGATTGGACTGGACAGTGGGTTGGAGAGAGATGCTGATGAGGAGTGAGCTACTTGCATCAGGTGGACACTTGAGACTATGTTGGCATCTCCTGTCTGGAGGCGAGATGGGAGGGTAGAGGGGGTTAGAAACCGGCAAAACCGTCACAAAAGGAGAGACTGGAAGGAGGGAGTGAGCCGACTCATTAGGGGGAGTGTAAGTGGAAGTATGTAGTAAGGTGTGTATAAGCTTATATGTGAGAGACTGACTTGGTTTGTAAACTTTCACTTAAAGCACATTAAAAATTATTTTAAAAAATAGGGATAAAAGGGAAATTCTCAACATAATTAAGGGCATATATGCAAAACCAACAACCAACATTATTCTCAACAGAGAGAGACTGAAAGCATTCCTCTTGAGAACAGGAACCAGACAAAGATGCCCTTTCTCACCACTCTTATTCAATATAGTATTGGAATTTCTAGCTAGACCAATAAGGCAAGATAGAGAAGTAAAGGGCATCCAAATTGGTAAGGAAGGAATAAAACTATATTTGCAGATGACATGATTCTATACATAGAAAATCCCAGGGATTCCACAAGAAAGGTATTGGAACTAATAAAAAGATTCAGGAAAGTGGCAGTGTACAAGATCAACATACAAAAGTCAGTGGGATTCTTCTATACTAACAAAGTGAATGCCAAAAAGAAAATCAGGAAAACAATATAATTTATGATTGCCCCACAAAAGATAAAATACTTAGGAATAAATCTAACTAGGGTTTTGAAAGACTTCTATAAAGAAAACTACAAAACACTAAGTAAGAAGCTACAAGAGACTTACATAAATGGAAAAACATACCGTACGGATAGGAAGACGTAACATGAAAATGTCAATACCACCCAAAGCAATCTATAGATACAATGCAATCCCAATCCAAATTCCAACAACATTCTTTAATGAAATGGAAAAACTATCTCCAGCCTTATATGGAAAGGAAAGAGTCCCCAGATAAATAAAGCAATATTGAAGGTCAAAGTAGGAGGCCTTACACTTCCCGGTCACGGTAGTCAAAGCAGCCTCGTACTGCTACAATGATAGATAAATAGAATAATGGAACAGAATTGAGAACCTAGAAATAAATCCATCCACTTATAGACGCCTGATCTTTGACAAAGGGTCAAAGTCCATTAAATAGTGAAGAGATAATCTCTTAAAAAACGGTGCTGCCAAAACTGGATATCTATCTGTAGAAAAATAAAACAGGATTCATAAGTCACACCATACACAAAAACTAACTCAAAATGGATCAAAGACCTAAAAACATAAAACTATAAAATTCATGGATGGAAACATAGGGACAAAGCTAGGGGCCCTAATGCATAAATAGACTATCAAAGATAAGTAAAAATGCACAAACAGCAGAAGATAAACTAGATAGCTGGGAACTCCTAAAAATTAAATACTTACGCTCATCAGAAGACTTCTCCAAAAGAGTACAAAAAGAACCTATGGACTGGGAAAAGAATTTTTGGCAATGACATATCTGACACAGGTCTGACCACTAAAATGTATAGAAAATATCAACACCACCACAACAAAAAGACAATTCAATTAAAAAAATGAGCAAAGAACGTGAACAGACACTTCACTAAAGAAGACATTCAGGCAGCTGACAAACACATGAAGAGATGCTCACGATCATTAGCCATTAGAGAGATGCAGATCAAAAGTACAATGAAATACCATCTCACCCTGACAATAAGGGCAATGATTAAAAATAAATAAATAAATAAAATAACTGCTGGTGAGATTGTAGAGAGATTGGCACCCTTACACACTGCTGGTGGGAGTGTAAAATGGTACAACTACTATGGAAAGCAGTTTGATGCTTCCTTAAAAAGCTGGAAATAGAAATACCATGTTGTTATTGTTGTTAGGTGCCACTGAGTCAGTTCCTACTCATAGTGACCTTGTATACAACAAAACAAAACACTGCATAGGCCTGCACCATTCTCACAATTGTTGCTATATTTGAGCCCATTGTTGCAACCTCTGTATCAATCCGTCTTGTTGAGGGTCTTCCTCTTTTTTGCTTACCCTCTACTTTCCCAAGCATGATGTCCTCCAGGGACTGATCCCTCCAGATAACATCTTCAAAGTATGTAGTCTCATCATCCTTTCTTCTAGGGAGCATTCTGGCTGTACTTCTTCCAAGACAGATTTGTTCATTCTTCTGGCAGTCCATATATATTCAATATTCTTCGCCAACACCATAATTCAGAGGCATCAGTTCTTCACTCTTCCTTATTCATTGTCCAACTTTTGCACGCATATGAGGTGACTGGAAATATCGTGGCTTGGGTCAGGTGCACCTTAGTTCTCAAAGTGGTATCTCTACTTTTTAACAGTTTAAATAGTTCTTTTGCAGCAGATTTGCCCAATGCAATACTTTTTGATTTCTTGACTGCTGCTTCAGTGGTTGTTGATTGTGAATCCAAGTAAGAAATACCATATGATCCAGCAATCCTATTTATGTTTATATCCTAGAGAAATAAGTGCCATGACACGAATAAAACAAATGCACACCCATGTTCATTGCAGCATTATTCACAATAGCAAAAAGATGGAAACAACCTAAGTGTCACTCAGTGGATGAATGGATAAGCAAACTGTGGCACTTACACAATGGAGTGCTACGTAATGATAAAGAATAATGATGACTTCACAAAACATCTCACAACATGGATGAATCTGAAGGACATTATGCTGAGTGAGATAAGTCAGTTACAAAAAGACAAATATTGCATGAGACTACTATTATAAAAAGTCAAGAAAAGGTTTACACACAGAAAGAAACATTCTATGGTGGGTACCAGGGATGGAATTGAGAGAGAGTGAGAATAACTAGATAGCAGACGTGTTAATTCTGGTGAAGGGAAAGGCAACACACAATATGGGGGAAGTCAGCACAATGTTACCAGTGTTTCAAAAGAAGACACTGAGAGGTATGAAAGAATAAAAGTCAACTATAGTAAATACTATAACAGATAATCCTGCAACAGCAGTAATAACAAACAATAATTTATGAGTGGATACACAAGTCGGTGTATATTGTAAATAGGTGTGGGAGGTCATATGGGAGTACACTCGTGTGCATATATAGATATGGTTGTAGATATTTCTACATACATATTTGTATGTGCTGCATGTACATTCATAGACATATAATAGAGAACATAGGGGTCACAGCTACAGAACTTCTTAGACATAACCAAACACCTTGCAGGACTGAGTATAGTCTCAGGGGACATCCAGGTCAATTGACATAATATAGCTCATAAAGATAATGTTCTACATCCTACTTTGATGAGTAGTGACTGGGATCTGAAAAGCTTGTGAGCAGCCATGTGAGATACAACTATTGGTTTCCTTCCATCTGGAGCAAAGGAGAGTGAAGGAAACCAAAGACTCAAGGAAACAAATTAGTCCAAAGGACTAATGGCCCACATGATCCACAGCCTCCTCCAGCCTGAGACTGGAAGGACTAGATGGTGCCTGTCTACCACTACCAACTGCTCTGACCAGGAACATAATAGTAGGTCCTGGTTAAAGTGGGAGAAAAGTGTAAAACAAAATTCAAATTCATAAAAAAGACCAGACTTACTGGTCTGTTAGAGACTGAAGGAACTCACTAGACTATGACCCGAAGACACCCTTCTAACTTGGAACTGAAGCCACTCCTGGAGATCACCTTTCAGCCAAGTAATAGACAAGTCTATAAAATAATCAATAAAACCTGTGAGAAATGTGTTTCTTAGATCAATCAACTATAGGAGACCAAATGGGCAACATTTGCTCAAAAGCAAAGATGAGAAGGCAGGAAGGGGCAGGGAAACGAGATGAATGAAAACAGGGAACCCTGAGTAGAAATGGAGACTGCTGACACATTTGCAGGGATTGCGTCCATTGTCACGGAACAATTTGTGTATGAAGTATTGAATGGGAAACTAATTTGCTGTGTACACTTTCACCTTAAGCACAAAAAAATATTCAAAAAAAGAAAAAAATTAGCAGAGGCTTAGTATGTGTCTCTGTGATACTCCCAATTTCTCAGAAGTGTTATCAATTGCTCTGACACTGTCCAATGATGTCATAAATTGACCCTCCATTCCCCAGACTGCTTGGGAAATGTCTGTCCAGCTTCTTAGAGGTAATATGTGGGACATTCTCTGACACTTGATGCTGCAAATGCATGTCTACAGATAGTGATTTTTGAACGAGCAGAAGATCAGCATATTGGAACTTTCAGAACCTATCATTTTAATGTGGGTTACTGTTTCTCCTCGTGGACATGGTGAGTCACCTCAGAGAAGGTGTCTTTGTTCAAGAAAAATCCGGGAGATTGTCACTTGTTACTTCTAATGGAAGGCAAGTCATTTCCCTGTATTAGGAGCTAGGTAGTTTTTAAAGTATGCCATCTTGTTACTTCTTGGTTTATAAATTAGCTGGCGGGTGAATAGGGGTTAAGCAAATCTGCAAAACTGTCAACTGCTTTGTGAGGAATGGAATGGAGACTATGACCACATACCTTCTGAGGTTCATAATTATACGACCTGCACTGTGTCTGGGGTGGAAACCCAGCCACCCAGTGTCCCAGCCTCAGAGGGCATAATGCTGAAGTATTACTACCCTCACCTATCAGACTGACAAAAACTAAAGTATATGACGACACAGTTCTGTTGGCAAGGCTATAGGAAAATAGCTGCTTTAATTCCTGGTGGAAATGCAAACTGGTGCAGCCCACTTAGAACAGAGTTTGAGAGTACCTAGCAAAAACTACATACTCATTTACCTTTTAAATAGGCAATTTCACTTCTGTGAATTTTGCCTGAAGATACACCTCCAACAATACAAGAAAACCCTGCAGCTGACACAGGCTCTGACCAGCATCATCACTGCAGCAGGACACAAGGACACTAGAACTGAGGTGGCCGCTTTCCAGCAGCAACATTACCTGACATTTCATCCGAAAAACAGCAGCAAGAATCTGGGACACAATCAGATTTTCCATATTTCTCTTTAGCCTGATATTTGGAAGCAGATTTAATCATTTAGGTTTAATTAACCGTCAACATCGCCCCACCTGCATATAACAGAAGTCTTGAGTAATTTAGGGAAAGTATCCACAAATTAATCCAATAATCAATTGGAATATGAAGAAGTTAAAAACATACTATAAACTTCTGTAATTAAGACATTGTAGTGTTGGCACAAGGAGTCCTGGTGGTGCAGTGGGTTAAACGCTCGGCTGCTAACTGTAATGTCAGTGGTTTAAACCGATCAACTGTTCCACAGGAGAAAGATGTGGCAGTCTGCTTCTGTAAAGATTTACAACCTTGGAAACCCAATAGGGCAATTCTACTCTGTCCTACAGGGTCGCTATGAGTCAGAATTGACTCAAAGGCATTGATTTTAGGTTTTGGGGTTTTTTTTTTTTAGGGCTGGTACATGAATAGACCAGTGCTAGATAGAAAGTCCAGACAAAGACCCAAGTACATATAGAAATTTAATATATGGTAAATGTAAATCTCATATCACAGGGGCAAAAATGGGCTTTTCAATAAATGATGCTAGGATGACTGGTTAGCCTTTTGGAAAATATAAAATTATATCCTTCTATTACACCATACATAAGAACAAACTCCAAATGGATCAGAGAGCTAAATGTAATAAATACAAAACCATACAAACACTTCTAAAAAACAATGACCTAAAATCCAGTTGCAATAAAAGATCTAATGAATTTGATTTCAAAATGTTTTTAAATTACATGGAAAAAATTCTATAAACAAATCCAACAGACATCTATCAAGCTGGAAGAAAATATTTACAACATAACACATACAAGAAGCTGATACTCCTAGTATATAAGAACTGTTAAAAACTGAGGTGGAAAGACCAAAAAGTTGGTAGAGAAACTGGTAAAAGACATAGTCAATTCACATAAGAAATATTTACAAGCAGTCCTTAAACATATGAAAAAATATTCAACATTACTCATAATTAGAAAAAAAATTAAAACTGCATAGATACCATTTATTACCTATCAGATTGACAAAAATTAAAAAGTATAACAACACAGTCTATTGGCACGATTGTGCAAAATCCAATACACTCATCATTACTGGTGGGAGTACAAATGAATATAATCCTCTTAGGTGGAATGTGGAAATATGTAACAAAAAGGAAACATATTTGCTTTTGGTCCAGAAATCCCACTTGTAGGAATTTCCCCTTAGCATACATCTCCAACAGTAAGAAAAGCACATTGCAGCATTGTTTGTAATTACAAAATATTTGAAATAACTAAAATGCTCATATATAACCAAAAGGTCGGCAGTTTGAATCCACCAGCTGCTCCTTAGAAACCCAGTGCGGCAGTTCTACTCTGTCCTATAGGATCGTTGTGAGTCAGAATTGGCTGTATGGCAACAGGTTTGGCTTTTTTGTGCACCCACAATGGAGTACTATGGAGCTATAGAAAAGAAAGAGAGACCTCTATGACTTGATATGGAGTGATTTCCAGGACATATTGTTAAGTGAAAGAAGCAAATGCAAAAGAGTATGCCACATTTTGTGTACTAAAAAACAGGGAATAAGAAATAATATATAAACAAAATATGCAGGTGGTAGAGGGCAAAGAACAAGGTGGAAGGAATGGAGGGAAGAATACTTGGAAAACACCTTATTTATAGCTGTAATTGTTGGACCACCACTCACCAGTCAGTTTGCTAAAGATAATAAGACAGGGAGCAAAGGCCCTGAGATCAGAGGGTACCTGTTTGAGAAATAGCAAAGAGATTGGTGTGGTTAGAGGAGAAGCAAGTAAAAGAGAAATAGACTTTTTTTTTTTTATCAGGAAGGTGATAAGGAGTTAAATGTGGAACCTAGAGACTTAGTAAGACAGAGAACAGAGGGGTCCCCAAATCTGCAAAGTAACTGAAATTGGCCAGGGCACAGAAACAAAGCCATTCCATAGAACAGTGGGACGGGTATCTAAAAATAGCCAACAAACTTCTCAAAGTTGCCTTTCAGAAGCAGCTGGAGAAAACCAGGCCCAGGGACATGCGCAGAACATCTACCTGTGACCGCTGTGTGACTTTCCACTAGGGGCAGTGAGGGGCTATAGCCCCAGCTGGGGAATAGAACCCAGGGAGCAAGAGACTGCATAGGCACAACACCGCCTAAGTCCTGCTACAATCCCAGAGGCCTCTGGGACAGGAGCCATCTTGGAAAGCTACTGTCCATGCACCTTAGTTGACATATCCCCGCCTTTGTCTATAAATAAACATTAATCTTTTCCCGCCTAAGAACTTTTAAAAACTTGGCCTGTCTTTTGTTCTGTGAGAGGGGAGTATGCATTGCTCTAAGCCCTCTTCGTCTCCACTTGCAAACCTCTTCAATAAAGCTTTGCTCGTGTGGAAAACTATGTGCCTTACCTGCTCATTCTTGACCAGTGAGAGGCAAGAACTTTATTCCGGTAACAATAATGCAAAGGCACTTGACTGTGTGTATCATAAACAAATTATGGATAACATTGCAAAGAATGAGAATTCCAGAACACTGAATTATATATACATAAATTTATTTCTATAATGTATATGGAAACCCTGGTGACGTAGCGGTTAAGTGCCACAGCTGCTAACCAAAAGGTCAGCAGTTCGAATCCACCAGGTGCTCCTTGGAAACTCTATGGGGCAGTTCTACTTTGTCCTATAGGGTCGCTATGAGTCGGAATCGACTCAACGGCGGTGGTTTTTTTTGTTTTTGTTTTTTTTTTTATAATGTATATAGGAGCCCTGGTGACACAGGGGTTAAGAGCTCAGCTGCTAACCAAAGTTCTGCATGCTCAAATTCTTTCTTTGGGGCAGTTCTACTCTGTCATATAGGGTCACCATGAATTGGAATCGACTCAATCGATGGCAACAGGTTTAGTTTCATTGTTGTTATAACGTATACATATGTATGTATGTTTAATTTTGTGTTCTGCCCCTTTTTTCCAATATCATATTGTTATATATTTCCAAAAACAGATATTAATGATTGCAAAGTATTTCATCCAATGAATGTTGCATAGTTTATAATCATTTTCCTACGGTAAGGCACTTAGTTGTTTCTTATTTTCTCTACTATAAATAAGGCCACAGCATAAATCTTTGTGCAGCAATATTTTCCCATATTTAGGGTGATGTTTGATACGTTTCAGAAGGAAAATTACTGGGTCCATGGGATGTGAGCCTTTTTAAGGCTTTTGACTCTGATGCATTGTTTTTCAAACTGCCACAAGCAATTGAAACTGCCACAAGCAATGCATGGAACTATCATTTTACTGCAGTCTGGTTAACACTGCTAATTACTTCTGGGGGGAGGCCAGTGAGAGGGTGTTACGGTACTTCTTTTATTATTAATTTATTTAATTAAATAATTTTGGAAAATTTTTCATGTATTTTTTGGCTAATTGAGAACTACGTTGTTGTTGTGTGCTGTTGAGTCGATTCTGACTCCGACCATATACGACAGATTAGAACTGCCCCATAGGGTTTCCTAGGCTGTAATCTTTATGGGAGCAGTGGTTAAGCACTTGGCTCCTAACCAAAAGGTCGGCAGTTTGAACCCATCAGTGGCTCTGCAGGACAAAAAATCTGGTGAACTGTGTGGTTATCTTATTTATCTCCAGGGTTCCTGGTGGTCTGGCTGTTCATTCATTCAACAAATATTTATTAAATCTTAATGTACCAGGGACTGTTGTAGGCAATGAAGATATAGCAGTTAACAAAACAGACAAAAACCCCTGCCCTTAGGAATCTTGCATTCTAGAGGCCTTATTTTATTTTGTATTAATATTATTTACATAATAAGTTTAAAATTACCCTTTATGCAGTGACTACTATGTTCCAGGCATTGCCCCCAATACTTACATATTTACCTCATTTAAAGTACAGTCCGAGAGAGCACTGTCCTTTCTTATTTGATGAGAAAAACAAACCACAGAGCATGTAAATAACCAGCCCAAAGGCATGCAACTATTAATTTACAAATTCCTTCGTAGTCAGTCTATAACTCAAAGTCCATGTTCTTTGTTCCACACAATAGCCATAATATTTATTATGAAAGACAATTTCTTGTCTGTAATATTTAGTTAAAAAATATTTTTAACTAAATATTTTAACTAAAATATTTCTTTTTTAATATTAGTCTTTAAATTTTTTATTAATTTTTAAATTTAAATACAGAATTAAAAATGTTTAAGTCTGGTTGATTTTTTTCCTTAATAATTTCTAATGTTTTAAATTTAGAGAGTATCTTCTCAGAGGTTTGTTAAATATTCATTTATTTTTTATGGTTAAAAAAAAAAAAGTAACCGTTAAAACTGCCTGAGCTTTATTTTAGTGTATGATGTAAAGTAAGAAGCTGTTATTTATTACCCAAACTAACAGTACCATTTATTAATCCTTTTCCTTCTCATTAATTCCTGGTTAAAAAAAAACAGCCTCTTTAGATTGAAATTCTTGAAAAAGTCACCCAACAAAGCCCAACCCAACTCCTTTTAGTAAATATATCTAACATTTGGATCTGACATAAGTTCTTATATAATGAGGGTTCATAATATATTGCTTAAGTTATGGAGCTTTGCTTCTCTATTGTGATACACACACACGCATACAATCTTAAATTCCAGAGACAGAAATATTTAATTTATATCTGACTTCAGATATCACTTTTTAGTTTTAATCGTATCTCCTTTAGTCTGCCGAAGTTATCAGTCAACAAATATTTACTTAGCTCTGATTGTAAGATGTATGTGTACACTGTGGGGTGCAAAAAATAAAGGAAAATCAAATATGCTCCGTATCTTCAAGGAATGAATAGGTCAGCTGAGGAAAGTAAGACATACATGACATGTTAACTCACAACAAAAGTCATTTGAAATTCTAGATTTGCTGACAGCAAGTGCTATAGGAGTTCAGAGAAAGAGTGATGCTTGTGGGCTAGGGTAGACTAGGAAGATTCACAGAGGATCTGGGCATGACCAGGGCCTGGATGAACTGGTAGGAATTTGATATGTGGAAAGGAAGGGATGGAAGTTACAAGCTGGGAGATAGGATGAGCCCACATATCCAGGCAGACAAGTGCAAGGCATGTGAGTATGTGGTGGGAAGGGAGGACGTACAAAGAAACAAGTAAGACAGCACCAGAGCATCAAGATAACAAGAAATTCCTTCATTCTCCAAACAGCAAACACACAAGAGTGACCCTCAGGAAGAAGGAAATAAGCTGTTAAGGTTAATAGCTTTGATTGTAAATGAGCTGTCAGTTTATAACTTGGGGACTATCTATACCATGCAGGGGTCAGATATTCAGACCAGGTCAGCCTTCAGCGGTAGAGCCCCCATGCCTAACTCCATTACCCACTTCCTTACAACTGTTTAACTAAACACAGCCTGAAATTTTACCAATTTGTAATATTCTGCCATTAACAGGAATCTTCGTTCATAAAACAAAGAATTTTTGAAAAGTTAATGGCTTTCCATCATGCACATATTACTGTGGGTTAGTTCTAATTCTGGTCTGAGATCAGCTTCCCTCCAGGTGTGTGTTGTGATTATTTTTTGTTAGTAGATGAGTCAGTGAGTTCTGATGGTGATGGGGGCCTACCATTAGCAATGGGAGCTGAGGCCTGGGCAAAGGGGCCTGGGACATGGAAGAGGCGTTGACTCAAGCAAGGCCTATTTCCAAGGTTTCCCAGGACAAATGCTGTGTCCAGGAACATGGCAGGGATGCTTTTTCTTCCTTTCTCTCACCCTGGTTGCCTCCTTGCCCCTGGGACTGATGCTCTCATGACTATAGTTATTTATATTCTTGGGTTAAAATTTTTCATGGGCTTTCATAAGGACCTAACCAGCATTCATGACATGATTTCTAGGGGGCAAAGCATTCTAAGTCTCAAATAACTGACTGCTATAATTTTTTTTTTACATAATTTTTTTTTTTTTATGAGCATTTAGACTGCAGATGGTTTTTAAGTTGGGAATTCTGTATATCATGTAAAGATGGTTTAGTGAGGTACTTAGAAAAATAGCCTCAGGTTATGATCAGAGCCAGTTTTAAGTTCCCCAGTTCTACTTTCTGGCTCTGGGTTTTGGAAAAGCTTTGAAACTTCTACATTTCCTCATTTGAAGAGGGAATACCCATCTTACAGGACTTTAAAAAAAAAATCATATGAAAAAATGAAACTCTAAATCATATAAAAATGTTAAGAAATTATTTTTGCTACTGTCGGCCTTGAACTCAATCCAAGTTAAACCTGTCTTGAACCCTAGCAAAGGAATGTATTATTCACTAATACCTTTAGGGTTTGCCTGTAACAAAGAAAACAAAGAAAGCACTCATGAATTAGTGAACTTGTGAAGTACTTACAAAAAAGTTTTTTGATGCTCATAATGATTTCACATTGGCATTTCAACACTTGTCTATAATACTAATCCAGAGCATAGGTCCTCTGTATTAAATCAAATTTCCATTATGTTTTTTAATAGTTAACTGTTTTAGGCTGGCTTCTCTAGGGAAGCAAAACCAGTAAGGTATATAAATATATAGAGAGAGATTTATATCCAGGAAGTGGCTCACACAGCTATAAAGGCTGTAATGTCCCAAGTCTGTGGGTCAGAATAGAGGCTTCTCTTGATTAACGAACCCACAAGGGCTAGCAAACCCAAGATTGGCAGGCCAGAGAGCAGGGCTCTTGCTCATAGGCTGAGAAGATCGATGAATCCCAGGATCGGCAGGCAAGACTGCAGGTAAGCTGCTAGCTCAAGTCTCAAAAACCAGAGGTCAAACAGGAGCCAGCTGCAGGATCCAGAATGAGCAAAAGCCCCAGAACCCTGCCAGAACATCTGCCCACACTCGATGCAGACCACAAGCCCAGATTGGCTACTCACAGCAGATCCTCTCTTGGTGGTGATCACATATCAGATCTCAACAGGGAAGTGACCACAACATCACACAACTGCCAAAATACTGAAAATCATGCCTAGCCAAGTTGACACACAATCTTTACCATCACAGTTACCATCTGGAATATATCACTGATTTTGTAGAGAAAAAAGTCAAAACCGTACTGAGGCACCATTTCATACTCACTAGGATAGCTATTATTAGAAAATAGAAAAAATAAGTGTTGGCGAGGATGTGGAGAAATTAGAACTCTCGTGCACTGCTGGTGACAATGTAAAATGGCGCAGCCACTGTGGAATACAGTTTGGCAGTTCCTCAAAAAGATAAACATAGAATTAACATATGATCCGGCAACTCCACTTCTAGGTATATACCAAAAAAACTTGAAAAAGGACTCAAACGATAGTTGTACACCAGTGTTCACTGAAGCAGTATTCACAATAGCCAAAAGGTGGAAACAACCTAAATGTTCATCAACAGATGAATGGATAAACAAAATGTGGTACATACATACAGTAGAATATTATTCAGCTATAAAGAGAAAAGTTCTGATATATGCTTTTCCATGGATGAACCTTGAAAACATTATGTGGACTAAAATGCATCAGCCCAGAAGGAAAAATATTGTATGATCCCACTTAAATGAAATATCTACAATACACAAATGCAGAGTGACCAAAGTTTATTACTGGTTACCAGGAAGGAAGTATGGGGAGTCACTGCTTAAGGGTTATTGAGTTTCTATTTGTGGCAATGAAAGCTTTTGGAAATTGATAGTGGTGATTGCTGCACAACATACTGAATGTAATTAATGTAACTGAATTGTACACTTAAAAATAGTTTAAAAGCCAAGTTGTCCACTTAAAATAATTCAAAAGCCAATTTTTTTGTCATATATATTTTACCACAATCATTTTTTTTAAAAAGTCATTGAAACCAATTAATGAAAATGATTTAAATACCAGGGTCCATGACATCTTTCAAAATAGGACTTTCCTAGGGAAACGTCCTTGAGGTCCTCTCAGGGTTTGTCATGTAATTTCCTGTCCCTGCTTCTTAACCAGGCCCATCTCAGAAGAAAACTATTTGCCAGAGAAATAACCTTCAGAGAAAGACAATGCCAAGGGCATCAGGATTCTTCGGCCGTGTCTCTGAGCCTCAGGCATTGTCTTACCTTCCTAGGGCTGCCATAAGAGAAATACGGTAAGTGGGTGGCTTTTAAGAAAAGAAATTTATTTTCTCGTAGTTCTGGAGGCTAAAAGTCCAAATGAGGATCTAGACCATATTGCTTCCTTCTGTGGGCCTCTCTCCTAGTATCTGGTGACCGCTAGCAATTCTTGGGGTTCCTAGGCTTATAGGAGATACTCACATGGCATCTGTCTTCTCCCTGTGTGTGTGTCTCTATGTTTATTCTGCTCACCACTTAGAAGTGATTAGGTTTAGGACTCAGCCTACTCTGTTATGGCCTCATTAACATAACAAAAGAACCCCCCAATTTTAAACAGGGTCATATTTATAGGTACAGGAATTAGGACTTCAACACCTATCTTGTGGGGTTTGGGGGAGGAATTCAATCCATAACAGGCATCTAGAGTAGTCAGTTACGTAAACAAGTCCAGTGTGCTCTGCTTTCCTCCCTCTATGATTCCTGAATGAACTAGTTTTCAGCTCATAAGTTACTATAGAGTAGTCAGAGCTCCTAGGCCCACCTCACCCAGACTTAGTACTGATTTGACCTTCAATAACTTATTTTTACCCTAATCAGACTAATTTTAATTTTATAAGATTGATTTTTATTTGGGCTAATTCTTTGTTCTTTGTAATTGTTTTATCAGTTAAGCACTTTTTGCTGTCTGTTTATTTGTTATAGGTGAAGTTACCCAACATCCTGCTTTGCCTGAAACTGTTCTGGTTTATCCCTGTTGTCCTGGCATAATTCCTAACAGCATCCCCTTTCACTTTCAAAGTATCCCAGTTTGGACTATACATTATATGGTGAGATCCTTGGGAAATTATTAAAAAATAGGCTGAGATTCCTTGGAACACCACCATGAAATTCTTTTGCCTTCTCATGGAAATTGATGGGGGTAAATTTATGACCATTTCTCTTAAACAAAGTAGAAGAAGGTCATCATGCCCTTTTCTTAAAGCTTAGACAGGCCTATAAAACAAACAGTAATAACCATAGCTCAACCGTATATGAGACTAAATGGGCATACCAGCCCAGAGGCAAGGACAAGAAGGCAGGAAGGGACAGGAAAGCTGGACTGATGGAAATGGGAAACCCAAGGGTGAGAAGGGGAGAGTGTTGACATGTCGCAGGGTTGGCAACAAATGTCACAAAACAATATGTGTATTAATTGTTTAATGAAAAACTAATTTTCTCTGTAAACCTTCGTCTAAAAAAAAGCACAATAAAAAAAAAAGATAAGCTGCATGTCTGTAACAGAGCAACATCTAGTGAAATCCTGGTGGAAAACCCTTTCACTCAAGAATCCGGCATGCTTGCTCTTTTGAAATATATGTTTTTATGAACAAATTAGGAAAAATTGTTCCATTGTATCTTAAATAAGGGAAAAGGCATTTGTGATTGTATTTCACTTTGGGCCCGTAATCTCTAAGAGGGAAGAATATTGAAAAGGGTTAGAATAATCCTGTATTGGTAGGAAGAGTCAAGTCTGCAGAGCTTCAGATGTAAGGTGTTACATCTCTTTGTGGTCCACTCTCAATCACCGAGGAAGATTCCCACATTTAGGCAGAGGGCTTGAAAGCAGGACTGGAATTATCTGGTTATTGTTGTTGTTATTGTTAGCTGCTGTCATGTTGATTCTGACTCATGGCTACCCCGTGTGTGCAGAGTAGAACTGCTTCATAGCGTTTTCGAGGCTGTGACCTGTCCTCTCTTCCTAGCTGCCTCTGTTCAAATCCCCAAACTTTCAGCTACTAGTCAAGGGCTTAACCACTTGCACCACTCAGGGACTCCATTCTGGTTATTGTAAGGGCAATGAATTTGATAGGGAAAGAAGGAAGGGCAGGTAAAACCCTTGGATTGGGGTTTGTTCTTTTTGGTATCCTGGTGTCCTGAAATTCTGTTTCTTCACAATCAAAACATTATGGAAAGTAACAATATCTCTAAATTTGGCAGATTATTAATGAGTGTTCTGAAATTGTGTTTTAGTTCTAGTGTTCCAGGTTTACTATTCACATTTTAATAATTTATAGTGTGTTTTTTTTTTTTAAGGAACCTTTGTGGCACAATGATTACACTCAGCTGCTAACAGAAAGATCTGAGGTTCAAACCCACTAGCTGATTCTGCAGGAGAGAAGATCTGGAGATTTGTTCCTGTAAAGATTGTGTGTGTAACACTACAGCCTAGGAAATCAACGGGGGTAGTTCTACCTTGTCATTTCGGGTTGTTATGAGTCAGAATCAACTCGATGATACACAACAGCAACATAGCAACTTCTAGCTCTTTTCTTTGACTTTCAATATTTTTTGACCCATTTCAGAATAGTGGGAGCCCTGGTGGTGCAGTGGTTAAGAGCTTGGCTACTAACCAAAAGGTAGGTAGTTCGAATCCACCAGCAGCTCCTTGGAAACCCTATGGGGGCAGTTCTACTCTGTTCTATAGGGTCGCTATGAGTCACTAGACGGCAACAGGTTTTCAAAATAGTGATAGTCTTCACGTTTGTTCTCATAGGTCTTTAATTTATATTAACTAGTTTTTTTTTTAGTTTAATAGTTATTGAAGAATAGTTTTCCCTTCCTTTCCTCCTTTTGCTTATGTACTCTCTTCAGTTTATCAGCTCAGTAAACACCTTTTGTGGACATAGTACATAAATTAGGCAAAATTCTGACCCTTGAGGAATCTATTTTAATGTTTTAAGAATTTGTTTCACCTTATGCTGAGTGAAATTAGTCAGTTACAAAAGGATAAATATTGTATAAGACCACTATTTTAAGAACTCAAGAAATAGTTTAAACACAAAAGAAAATATTCTTTGATGGTTACGAGGGTGGGGAGGGATATTCACTAATTAGATGGTAGACAAGATCAATTTTAGGTATAGGGACAGACAACACACAATACAGGAGAGGTCAGCACAACTGTACTAAACCAAAAGCGAAGAAGTTTCCTGAATAAACCAAATGCTTTGAAGGCCAGAGTAGCAGGGGCGAGGGTCTGGGGACCATGGTTTCAGGGGATATCTAGGTCAATTGGCATAATAAAATCTACTAAGAAAACATTCCGCATCCCACTTTGGTGAGTGGCGTCTGGGGTCTTAAACGCTAGCCAGAGGCCATCTAAGATGCATCAATGGGTCTTGACCCACGTGGAGCAAAGGAGAATGAAGAACACCAAAGACACAAGGATAATTATGAGCCCAAGAGACAAAAAGGGCCACATAAATCAAAAGACTACATCAGCCTGAGACCAGAAGAGCTAGATGGTGCCCAGCTGAAACGGATGACTGCCCTGACAGGGAACAGAACAGAGAAGCCCTGATGGAGCAGGAGAGCAGTGGGATGAAGACCTCAAATTCTCATAAAAAGATCAGACTTAATGGTCTGACTGAGACTAGAAGGACTCTGGAGGTCATGGTCCCCAGACCTTCTGTTAGCCCAAAATTGGACCCATTCCCAAAGCCAACTCTTTGGACAGGGATTGGACTGGACTGTAAGACAGAAAATGATACTGATGAGGAGCGAGCTTCTTGGCTCAAGTAGACATATGAGACTATGTGGGTGGCTCCTGTCTGGAAGGGAGATGAGAAGGCAGAGGGGGACAGAAGCTGGCTGAATGGACCCGAGGAATACAGGGTGGAGAGAAGGAGTGTGCTGTCTCATTAGGGGGAAAGCAACTAGGAGTACATAGCAAGGTGTATATAAATTTTTGTATGAGAAACAGACTTGATTTGTAAACTTTCACATAAAGCACAATAAAAAGAATTAAATCACAATTAAAAAGAAAAATAATTTGTTACCCTTCTGGTTTCTGCTGCTTCTATTTTAAGACATTATTATTTTGACTGTATTTATAAAAATATTGTTCTTGTTATCTATTTAGCTTTGAAAGATTAAAACCATGGGGCAGAGTCTATTCTATCTCTCCCTCTCTCCCTCTCGTACTCTCTCCCTCTCTTCTTCTTTCCTTTAGCCCTCCATCCCTGCATCCCTCCATCCCTCCAGCTATTCATCTATCTAGCTATATAGTGATATCAAGTAATACACAGAGATTAGAATGATGAATAAATATTATAAAGCCTTTATCTTTGAGGTGTTTCTAGTCTAGTGGGGAGACCAAAAAAATCAACACAATTATAATACAGCTTGATGAGAGTCATAATAAGGATAAGCACAGGAGTGCTTTGATAATACATAAAAGAATAAAAATGACAGCAAACCCTTAATTATTAAGATTAAGGTCTTTGAATAAAATTTTGTTTTGGCCTTGGTTATACATAAACATAATGAGGTAATTATCCTGTGAAATTTGCATAGTCTTCAAAAACATAACTCCTTCATGCCCAGCGGTACATATAAACCCGTTGATATAGCGACCATGAACTTTTTCAGACTCTAGGATTTATTGGGAGGCTGCTGTACTACTGACAGCACACGCTGCCACAAGGCAGGGGCCTTTATGACTGTTTGAAACTGAAAAAATGGACATGTACTGCAAATTACTGTTTTTATAGGTACTGTATAAGGTGTCTGAATTTTTGACAGGAGAAATAGAAATTTTGAAAATTTTTGTTACACGTAAGTACCAATAGACCCCGGTGGGGGCTCTGGGGTATAATTAGTGGTACTTCGTATGTAGCACTGAACACTTAGGGTAAGCTTGTGGCAGGGGCAAGAACACACTACCTACCAAAAATTCAGACACACTCAATGATTAAGCATGCTTCCATTAATGAAAACACATGGCATCAATAAAAAATTCAAAGCAGAAAATAATTGGGTCACCAAAAGGTTAACATCAAATCATAATTCGAATCATAATTACATACATGTCTTTTCCAAAGAAGGTGTGCACTTCATAGATACATATAAACTTTATTACTTATAATATTGATACAGAAAAAGTATAAATGACCATGATGATTGTTTTTATTCTTTAATGTAAATCACTGGATAGTGTAAATCAAATGTTATTCATAATTACTTTATATAAAATATGACAGCAAGAGACACTGGGGGGGGGGAATTGTTTCCTTCTGAAGACTGAAGAATTTTAAAGGACAGATCACATGAGATTAAATTTTATCAGTGCCATACCCTTGAGTATCCTCTACCAATGCTGAGAGACTTTTTGTCCTTGAGCATTTTAAGAATTATTCTTTAAGTGTGGCTGCTTTAAAACTTTGATGTGCATTTCTACTTTTCTGATAGGGAATAATGCCCCGGATTATCGCATACAGTAGTAAGATTGTTCTGCCATGCAAAGCATTTTCCAATGGTGTTTGTACACACTGGTACATGTGGTTGTGTTTGTGTAGACATGTGTCTCTGTGTATCTGTATCCATGTGGTGGGTCAGACAGGGGAGCTACAGTCAGTAGCTTGGGACTCTTGTTTACTAGAAGCCCTATAGCTGAACTGCCAGACATTATAAGCATCAGCTAAAGCAATAAAGGAAAGACTAAGTTGACAGCCATGTATCTGGGGGCCCTGGGTGGCACAAAATGTTAGGCGCCTAACTACTAGCTGAAAAGTTGGTGGTTTGAACCCACTTAGAGGCACCCTGAGAGACAGGCCTGGCAATCTGCTTCCAAAAGGTCACAGCCTTGAAAACCCTATTGAGTAGTTCTACTCTGCACACATGGAATCACCAAGAGTCAGAATCAACTCGACGGCAAGTCAGTTCCAACGCATAGAGATCCTGTGTACAATAGAATAAAACACTGCCCGGTCCTGTGCTATCCGCACAATTGTTGATATGTTTGAGCCCATTGTTGTAACTATCGTGTCAGTCCATCTCCTTGAGGGTCTTCCTTTTTTTTGCTGACCCTCTACTTTACCAAGCATAGTGTCCTTCTCTAGGGACTGGTCCTTCACAATAACATGTTCAACGTATGTGAGATGCAATCTCGCCATCCTTGCTTCCAAGGAGCACTCTGGCTGTACTTCTTCCAAGACACATTTGTTCATTCTTCTGGCAGTGCATTGTATATTCAATATTCTTCACCAATACCATAATTCAAAGGCATTAATTCTTCTTCAGTCTTCTGTATTTCATTGTCCAGCTTTTGCATGCATATGAGGCGATTGAAAACGCCATGTCTTGGGTCAGGTACACCTTAGTCTTAAAGATGACACCTTTGCTTTTTAACACTTTAAAGCAGTCTCTTGCAGCAGATTTGCCTGATGCAGTGTGTTGTTTGATTTCTTGACTGCTGCTTCCATGAGTATTGATTGTGGATCCAAGTAAAATGAAGACCTTGACAACTTCAATGTTTTCTCCGTTTATCATGATGTTGCTTACCGGTCCAGTTGTGAGGGTCACTGAGTCGGAATTGACTCAAGGGCAACGGGCTAACAACAACATTAGATCATAACGTTTAGTGACATCATCTTCAAATTATAATAGACCATAATCGTTGCGCAATCTGTGGATGTGCAAATAATCATATTGGTGTGAAATGTGATTTTATTTAGCTTTCATTATAGTGAACTTTAAATATTTTTAAAACTCTCTTAAATTAATGTTAATAAAGAAAATAAAATAAGTAAAAACTCACCCTGCCTCTGGAGATGCTTAGAGAACAATTGTTCAGAGACAGTAAGAGCTGAACATTTTATAGCAAATAAGACTAGAAGTGGTAGCTTTACTTTTTTTTTTTTTAAACGGTGATGTCCAACAAGATCATAAGCTTCTTGAGGCAGAGACTCAGCCGTCTGTCACTGACACCTAAAGGGGGCACAGACAGTAAAGAAGAGGGATAGAGAAAGGATAAAAAATATATGTTGGCATTAGGTTTACCTTTCCTGCAAAGCAACATTGCAAAAGAGAAGGGTCCTTTAAAAAAAAAAAAAAAAGAAGAAGAAGAAAGGAAGGGAGAAAGAGAAGAGAGAAATACCCAAATTAAAAAAAAAAAAAAAATTAAGTAGCCAGTAATTTAAGAGAGTGTCCCTGTGTGGCACAAATGTTTTGCACTCCACTACTAACCTGAAGGTTGGTGGTTCGAACCCACCCAGTGGCACTTCAGAAGAAGGACCTGGTGATCTGCTTCCATAAAGATAATAGCCAAGAAAACCTTAGAGAGCAGCTTTACTCTGTAACACATGAGGTTCAAGAGTCAGAATCAACTTGATGGCAGTAGTTTTGATTTGGTTTGGTTTTCATTTTGAGAGAGACCTTTGAAAAGCAGAGTTTTTTAAATCAAAAAACATGCTTTAGGAAGAGGGTCATAGGTAAATTGAGAGGAGGAGTTTGATTATTAATATCTGATTAGGAATTCCCTGCTTTCCAAACTGAAAATGTATGAAATGGCTATGGCAAAGCAGCTTATAGTAAGCTTATCTATTATTGGTCATTACAACTTTGTTTTCATGATTTTGCTTTTGAGAATATGAAGGTGGAAGCTTTGAAGTCCTGCATTATTTGGAGTGTTAATCCATATGTCAGGGAAAAGGTTAATCTCATGTATATGAACTACATATAACTATTGTAACATTGTAATATAACTAGTTGTAACATTGGCTCTGGATTTTTTTTTTCCTGATTAATGTCTCCTATGCAAATTTTTCTATCAATTTTTACACAATTTTGTAAAGTAGCCACCTAAAAACTAGCTTAGATATGTAAAAATTTTAGGTAAATTTTTATTACCTAAAAATGTAGGAATAATGTACCTAAGATAATGGATATGCACCATCCTTTGTTTGAACTTTAAAATTACTTTTCAAATCTCTCCACACAGTAATCATAACGTACTGTTTCATTTTAAAAATATTTAAAAACAGTATTTATGATATTTTAATTTATCTTATCATTTATCATATGACACAGTTGATATGGAAATTGTCTTTCAGAGGTTACATTTGGAAAAAATGAAGTTTTTTCCCCTTTGGGATTCGAACCATTAAACAAACAAACAAAAAAAAACCCGTCGTCATCAAGTTGATTCCGACTCAATGATCGTATAGGATGGAGTAGAACTGCCATGTAGGGTTTCCAAGGCCATAATCTTTACAGAAGCAGACTGCCACGTCTTTCTCCAGTGGAGGAGCTGGTGGGTTCAAAATGCCAACCTTTCAGTTAGCAACTGAATGGTTAACCACTGCACCACCAGGGCTCCTCATCTAACCATTAAAAAAAACCAAACCCATTGCTATCAAGTCGATGGCAACTCCTAGAGGCCCTATAGGACAGAGCAGAACTGCCCCACAGGGTTTCCAAGGCTGAAAATCTTAATGGAAGCAAACTGCCACATCTTTCTCATGCAGAGCAGCTGGAGGCTTCAAACCACTGATGTTTGGGTGAGCAGCTGAGTGCTTAACCACTGTGCCACCAGGGGCACGTATTTAATGTAAATTTGTAAAGGTGGTTTAGAAGTGAAAATGCATGTGAGTGAATTAATCAACAAGTCTTAAAAATGGACGGATATGAGTTCAACTTGTGTAATTACAGAGCAGCAGATGTTAGAAAAGTAAAAGCAAGTCATCCTTTTTACGGAAAGAATTTATACTTAGGCCAGCATCAAGCAAAAATGGCATTGACTTACTTAGAACACCTGATGTTAGTAGAAAGTATATTCTTAGAATAAAGGGTTTAGATTTCTTGTGAGGAGGGAAACAATAGCCTAAGATAAAGTCATTGAGGAAATGGACACACAAAAGACATGAAAGAACTCAGGTATGTTTTACTACTGTAGCAGTTTCATGCAACTGGATAAAAAAATGTTTAAAATGGAAGATAGATTGGCTGATATACAGGCAATTCTCCAGGCCTTTCTTCCATGGTGCTGCTGGGTGGGTTCAAACCACCAACCTTTATGTTAGCAGCTGAATGCAAACCACTTGCACCACCTAAGGAGGTATGGGCTTTCTGAAATGCAATGTATTATCATTGCCAATGGTGAGAGGTAGTATAAGGAAAAGACCATCGGCTTTGGAGACCAGCATCATATTGCTCAAACCTTCTTAGACACAGGTTTTTAATCTGTAAAATGGATACTTAATGCATTCTATAGTCATTGTGAACTGAGAAATAATGCATATAACTTGCCGGGACCATAATTGGTGTTCGGAAAATGTTATCTATAGGCATAATTGTGTATTAAAGATTCTTTTGGCTGCAAGTAACAAAATCAGCTCAAACTGACTTAAGCCAAAGGGACTTTCTAGGCTTATTTAGCTGAAATGTCCAAGGGTAGAGCTGCTTCTGGCAGAATTGTGATCAGTGTCACATATGCACACTCTTTCTCCATCGCTGTCAGTTACTTTCTTCTTTGTTGGCTCTGTTCTCATTCAGGCTTTTTTTTTTTTTTTTTGCATGTAATGGCAAACATAACCACTGCCAGATTATAACCTTCTGTTTCCAGACCCTAGAAGGCGAGTTCTGTCTGGCATGCTCAGATTTACCAATAATCTGGACACCGGTCTTTGAGAAAAAGAAAGTAACTTTATTGCAATGTGCAGAGCAAGAAGCCAGGAGGAAATTCCTCCGATCTGACTGCCTGAGCAATGCGGAAGCTAGGTATATATGTGATTTGAGCAGCAAGATGGTGGCCGCACAGGCATACTGTTGTTAGGTGCCATCAAGTTTGTTCCGACTAATAGTGACCTTATGCACAACAAAATGAAACACTGCCTGGTCCTGGGCCATCCTTACAATCGTTGTTATACTTGAGCCCATTGTTGCAGCCACTGTGTCAGTTCACCGCGTTGAGTGTCTTCCTCTTTTCCACTGACCCTGTACTTTACCAAGCATGATGTCCTTCTCCAGGGACTGATCCCTCCTGACAACATGTCCAAAGTATGTAAGACCCAGTCTTGCCATCCTTGGTTCTAAGGAGCAAAAAAAAAAAAAATTTTTTTTTTTTTTTTTAATAATCGGAATTACGAGGTATGAATCCAGGAAAATTGGAAATCATCAAAAATGAAAAGGAATGCATAAGCATCAATATCCTAGGCATTAGTGAGCTGAAATAGACTCGTATTGGCCATTTTGAATCAGGTAATCATATAGTCTACTATGCCGAGAATAATAACTTGAAGAGGAATGGTGTTGCATTCACTGTCAAAAAGAACATTTCAGGATCTACCCTGAAGTACAGTACTGTCAGTGATAAGCTGATATCCATATGCCTACAAGGAAGACCAGTTAATACAACTATTATTCAAATTTACACACCAACCACTAAGGCCAAAGATGAAGAAATTCAAGATTTTTATCAGCTTTTGCAGTCTGAAATTGATTGAACATGCAATCAGGATGCATTGATAATTACTGGTGATTGGAATGCGAATGTTGGAAACAAAGAAGAAGGATCGGTAGTTGAAAAATATGGCCTTGGTGATAGAAACAATGCTGTAGATTGAATGATAGAATTTTGCAAGACCAACGACTTCTTCGTTGCAAATACCTTTTTTCACCAACATAAACGGCAACTATGGACCTCGCCAGATGGAACACACAGGAATCAAATTGACTACGTCTGTGGAAAGAGATGACAGAAAAGCTCAATATCATCAGTCAGAACAAGGTCAGGGGCCAGCTGTGGAACAGACCGTCAATTGTTCATATGCAAGTTCAAGCTGTAACTGAAGAAATCAGAGCAAGTCCACGAGAGCCAAAATACGACCTTGAATATATCCCACCTGAATTTAGAGACCACCTCAAGAGAAGATTTGACATGTTGAACACTAGTGACCGAAGACCAGACAAGTGTGGAATGATATCAAGGACATCATATGCAAAGAAAGCAAGAGGTCATTGAAAAAACAGGAAAGAAAGAAAAGACCAAGATGGATGTCAGAGGAGACTCTGAAACTTGCTCTTGAACGTCGAGCGGCTAAAACAAAAGGAAGAAATGATGAAGTGAAAGAAAAGAAGAGAAGATTTCAAAGGGCGGCTAGAAAAGACAAAGTGCAGGCATACTGGGGAGGGAAAATTCTGGAAGGCGGCCAGGAAACAGGAGGTAATGTGGTTCTAGTTGGACCTCTTGCTTTGGATAGGGTCTGGGTGATGATTTTTCTTCTGATTCATTCTACCTGTTGCTGTGTCCTCTGATGAGGTCAATTAACGGTCATAGCTGGCACTTCTGCACATACAGGCGGGCCAGATCTTGCTTGGGCTAGTTTAAATACTAATAGAAATTTACTGGCATTTGTAGGGTCAGGTTACACTACCAGTTAAGCAACTCCAGCAGAAAAATATTCCCCTTCCTCAACAGCGATAGCAAAATTCCTGGTGATGCTGCTCCTTGGCCCAGCTTGGGTCATGAGCCCTTCCTGGAACCAAGCATCATAACCAGGGTGCCAGGTAACCCCAATGGCTAGATCCTGGGTCACAGATCCCTCTGGATTCTGAGGTTGGAGTAAGCCTCTGAACCAGAATGAGGAAGAGGACATATCAAAAAGAGTCTGGGCAGAAAAAAAGACATGTTTACTACAAATAGTGACTCAGTTATTATTAGATTTGTAAATTTGTCATTGGTTTGACATTTCTACGACGGAATTTAAGCAGGGTTTTTTTTTTTTTTTTTAATAGCAATTTGAATGCTTACGGATATAACTAACATGAAACCTGGCTTAAATAATCAGGATATTTATTAATGTTAACAGTAATTCTCTAAGTAGAAAGAGCTTTAAAGTTTTGATTCATTGGTTTAAAGATATCATCAGGGCCCCGACTTCTTCCCATTTCTCCACTCTGCTGTCTTGGCAAGGCTTTCTTCCTCAAGTGGCAAGATGGGAGCTGCAGTTTCAGGCCTCACCTCAAGACCAGACAGTTCCCAGAGGCAGAAGAGAAGCCATCTCTCCGTAGGTCTCTCTGTGAGGAGCAAGGACACTTTTCCTAAAGAGTCCCACAGCATTCATTGTCCAGAATTGGGTAACACACCCATACTTACACCAGTCCCTAACCTGGAATTACCAGTATTGGATTAGAGTTATTATAAAAAATGAATGGCATCTGGGTAAAGAGCCTCAATGGTTACCACACAAGGAACAGGATGTGAGACAAGCTTTATAAGCTTGGGTAAGTGAGTATAATAAAATCAATGGAAGAACAATGCTCAGAGATTATGTCTGGAATCTTGTTCTAGACATTGATGCTTTCTTAAGTGTAAGAGAAAAATGGATAAAATTAGACTCTGACCACCCAAGTATCATAGTGACATGCATTACCGAATGTGTAATTATACCATTTAATGTGTTGTTGAGACTGTCTGCTCAGCACCCCCTGAGCTATGTGCTGCCCAGCAGACAATTTCTGCCACTTATCTGAAGAACAGTCTAACATCAAGTAGTGATTATTCACACTAGAGAGAACTAATGTCCCTATATAACACAAAGAATCTCTTAGCGAATTCTTTATTTAGAAAAATAAAAAACCAAAATCAAACCAGTCCCATTGCCATCACATCGATTCCTACTTATACCGACCATATAGGACAGAGTAGAACGGCCCTGTAGGGTTTCCAAGGCTGTAATCTTTGCAGAAGCAGACTACCATATCTTTCTCCTGTGTACCGGCTGGTGGGTTTGAACAGTTAACCTTGTCATTAGCAGTTGAGTGCTTAATCACTGCCTTACCAAGCCTCCTTAGAAAAATAAAAACATGCCCAAAATTTATAGTAGACATCTAAAAATGGCACTGCAGCAGCTAATACATAATACATACTTGGGGGGTAAACAGAACCACTGCCCCCCTCCTCTCTGGAGAAGCAGACCCAGCGTGAGCGTGAATTGGATAGGAAGCACACGACTCTATTTATCCTATCTGAAAATTAGGATTAGTGGACTTCCCGTTAACTCTCCTGACAACAGTTTCTAATTTCCCCCGTGAATCTGCCTGCCTCAAATGGCTCATATGCTATTTATCTTCATCTGCATTTGTACCACATTTCTGAATTCATGAATTACAATTACTTTATTTGAATGGAAAAAGGATTCTATGGAGAGTTAAATCCATAAAACTAACCCAAGGCCTCTTTTTTCACTCAAAGGAGTACAGTTTTAAATGCAAAAAACTTTTTCCTTATTTTAGCCAGTGCTGGGGGCAACCAAATAGAAGTTGGTGCACTTGGTTATTCAATTACATGGCTCCCTAGTTTCTTCCTGTAGCATATTTTAATGTATGTGGTGACATTCAGCAATGTGAGTTTAATTTATTCCAAACTTGAATATCTTAAATTCTTGAGATGTAAATATTTCCACCAAAGAGCATTGTTGATTTAATACATATGGAAATAATCTTCATTTCATTTCAATAAGCACTTATTAAGTTCCCTACTATATGCTAGGCTGCAAAGGGAAAGGTCAGCAGTTTGAACCCACCAGCTACTGCATGAGAGAAAGATGTGGCAGTCTGCTTCCCGAAAGATCACAGCCTTGGAAACCTTGTGGGGCAATTCTACTCCGTCCTATATGGTTGCTATGACTTGGACTCAACTAGATGGCAGTGGGTTTGGACTGTATGCTCGGCACTGGAGACATAAAAATAAGCAATATTTTCTGGTACCTCAAAATATTTACAATCCAGAGATAGAAAAGCACACAATTTTAGAACAGTGTCATATGTCCTATGATCGTGAGAAGCACAGAGTATGAGAGTACAATCCTTGACCCCTTTATCTACCTACGTGTAGAACTGGCTCTGAACAGGCCCCTAAGTCCTGAAATCCTCAGCTGTCCTCCAGTTTTTCTTCTTCTGGGATGTTGACCCTCACAGCTGCTGTCTGTCTTAGTTTCTTGGTGCTGCTGTTAACAGAAATACCACAAGTGGGTGGCTTTAATGAACGAGAATTTATTTTCTCATAGCTTAGGAGGCTAAAAGTCTGAACTCAGGGTGCTGGCTCTAGGGGAACGCTTTCTCTGTCCACTCTGGGGGAAAATCCTTGTCTCAGCGTCTCTAGCCCTGGCATTCCTCGGTTCCTTAGCGATCTGTACTTGGCATCTGTCTTTCCCCCATTCATGCTTCCTTGTCCGATCTGCTCTTTTTATATCTCATAGGTGATTAGGTTTAAGACACACCCTATACTGATATGGCCACACTAACATAAAAAAGAAAACCCTATTCCCAAATGGGATTACATCCACAGGTTTAGGGGTTAGGATTCGAACACATACTTTGGGGGAGCACAATTTAATCTATAACTCTGTCCATCAAGCTTTATTTTCTGCGTCACGTCCCCCTGCCCCCATTGTGTGGAAATGTTAACTCACCTGGGAGTGCATTCTACCTGGCTTAGGAGTAAAAACTTTGCAGGTGTGTAAAGGTCTCTGTAAGAGAGCTAAACGTATTGTATTAGTACTACAAGCATTGTGTATACTTTTATTTCTTCGCAGAAAACAATCCTCTTTATTGTTAAGATGAGAAATGACTTCAAGGGCCTAAACCAATGACTTTAGAGTGAATTATGGGCCTAGTTTATATCTTCCTTAAATGAAGCCTGCAAGATTAATTGCAACCTTGAATGTTACTATATTGAAGAATACCCACTTAACTTTGGCCTTCTAGAAATATGACATGAATCATGTCCTACAAACTTAAACCTTAAAGGAGACATGGTGAAGAGGTAAATGTATAGCATCTAAAAGATAAGCAATTTTTAAAGAAAATTTTGCATGGTTATTGGGGCTTCTCACCTGAGACAAGAACATCTTGACGATGTAAAGGACAAATTGAGTTTGCTCTGTCAGAGTTGCTGTCTTCTTTCTCAGAACTGCAGTAGGGTGGTTAAAGTAAATTATGGTTAAAATCTATCTGACGAAACTACATTTTATGCTGAGAAGACAGCGTGATTAAACTGTCATCCTGTGAAGAAGAGTTCGGGTTCAAGATATTTCTTAATTTGCAGCATATTGTCCACTTTTGGATTCCTTTTTCTCTTCTTGAAAACTCTGTCAATTTGCAGGTCTGAAAGCCTAGTTCAAAACAGACTAGTTTTTTGAGGGAGTCCAGCATAGGTTACAAAACCAAAAATTGAACCTATTGTCATCGAGTCTATTCTGACTCATGGTGACCCTATAGGACAGAGTAGAACTGCCCCATAGGGTTTCTAAGGAGCAGCTGGTGGATTCAAACTGCAGATCTTTTGGTTAGTAGCTGAGCTCTTCACGACTGTACCACCAGGGCTCCAGGATAAGTTAGGATGTATCCAACTGGGCAGCTCTGTTACTTGACCCCTCTCCACCCCATTTCCTCAGTTAAGTCCTCAAATAGTTAGATCTGTTGCCAATCCCTGTGGTACTGGAAGTAGGAGGTAGCAAGGGAAGACATGCTGGTTTACCTCACAATGGTTCTACTTCCCTTCTAAGCTAGGAAAACCAAACATCTATGCTGCTTTAGGAAGCATCTGAATTGGCTCCAAGGTCTGTGATTGAACTAGAACCTTAGTTCTATGTTTATTCTTGATACTCTTCACTCTGACTCAGTCTACCCCCATTCCATGCCTAAGATACAAGCAAAAGCAGATCAGTTTCATCAGAACAAGTTTCATGTTTATTCCCAAGAATTAGCAATAGTAGGTATTCGATAGTGTTTGTTGATTTTTCTATAGATTCTGGCGACTGTACCTACCCTCTGTTTCTCTGAGCACGCCCTTGGCTCTGTGCTCTAACTTCAATGCTCCTGAATATGATCACCTTTCAGACTATTCTGAGATTCTGAACTTGACTGGCCCTGAATGGTTTACAACTTTACCGAGTCCTTAATCCTTGACTACTCTTAGTCCCTTACCTAAGGAGTCCCTATTGTAGCCCATGGGGTCACTGAATCCCATCCAAGCTAAAAAATTCCCAGAGATGACTTCTCTAGAGCCTTTGGATCAGAACCAGCTTAGTTCCAGGATAGATTTGTGACCCTGGTTTAGGATAAACTAAATCAGCATTCAGGCTCAGGAGTGGAAAATTTGAGCAGATGGTTATTCTGTTCTATTCTTTTTCATGCTGTTTTTCCATTCTGAGCTGATTAGGCTGATGTAGTAACCAAGAACAGAAACCAGCCATATGATGGGAAAGCATGCAAAAGAATTTACTCTTTTTAAGTCCTTCTTTTGGAAAGTATACTTTTTAGAAGAACAATAATAAGAGTTAACATATATTGAGTGCTTACTACATTCAAGCACCATGCTGAATACTTAACTACGTCATTCTCCCATGTAACTCTCGCAAGAACCCTGTAAGTTATGTATTTTATCGCTCCCCATTTTTATAAATTTGGAGGCTGAGGCTCAGAGGTTAAATAACTGTCTTGTACAACTTCAGGAGTGTGTTCCCATTGAGGTCTATATAGATGGCTCTGCACTGCCCTATTCCGGGGGGTGCCATTCATATAGACTCTAATGCAAATGTGTCCCTGAAGCAGGGACAAAGCAGGGCAAAGCAGCTGCCCTACCCACAGTAGAAAGGAGCAGAATCAGAGTTTGGATGTAGGTCTGCATGACTTCAAAACCCAGGCTCATCACCTCTAAGCTACACTGAGACAAACATTTGGGTTTTAGAAATATGATCTGCCCTTTTATCCAGTGATTAGAAGGATAAATGGGGATGTATTATATTGGAGTTGCAGGTGTTTGTCATTTTTTGTGTGCGTGTATGCAACACTTAACACAAAGCATTCCAGGTCTTTTGGAGCAGAGCCATTTCAGGCTTAATGACATTCTGTGGTGGATACATGTATTTAACCACATTGGAGGTTGGAGGAAATCAATGTTTGCTTCCAAAAAAAATGGACCATAAGTTAATATGGGCTTAGACTTGTATAGGATATATAAAGGTGATTCCTTTCCCCTCTGGGATAAACAATGACAATCATATTCGATATCCAGCGAGCATTTTTAAAAGCCAATTTTTATAATGGAAAATAAGAAGGAATCTAAATGTAAACCAGGAGAACAGTTTAAAAGCTATGATATATCTACTCAGTGGAACTGTAATTATCATCATATAAAAAATATGATATAAAAAAGACTGGAAGAGAATATATAAAAATAATATGGAAGTGTTGTTATATTAAAAAGCCAAACCCACTGATGTGGGGCCAGTTTCGACTCACAGTTACCCTGAAGGACAGAGTAGAACTGCCCCACAGGGCTTCCAAGGCTGTAAATCTTTATGGAAGCAGACTGCCACATCTTTCTCCCACAGAGCGGCTGGTGGGCTCGAACCACCAACCTTTTAGTTGGCAGCCAAACACTTTAACCACTGTGCCACCAGGGCTCCTTTGTTGTTACAGTGGTATTATTGTATGTGATTTATTTATTTTTTGTTTCTGCTTTCACTGTTTCTTTGTCACTCTAATGTTTATTATTTTAAAAAATGAAGCAAAAATAATTTGAAAATGTATTTTGCATATGAGAGAAATATAATTTAACTTTAAACATTTGCTTAGCAGCTCAATTTTCCTCTAGAAATAAGAAGAAAAAAAACCCAGTCAGAATTGTTCATTACATAGACTCATCCCACACTCCTGAAATTTTAAATGATCTAGGCGGTATAATGGCCAGTTTTTCTAAAGATGGCTGCCTTAATAAGCACATTGTAAACCATAAATTATTGTAATTTATGAAATGCTGTAGAACAGTGAAACTATGCTTGTTTGCCTAAGCATCCATCAGGGAAAATATCTGTAATTAGTTTGTACTCAATTTGTAATTTGATTTTTGAAACTGGTACATCATTCAGTGTTTGTTTTTTGTTCTGTTTTGTTAAACTACCACTTTGCAAATATTTTATTCTATAATCACAGCCCATCATGTTCTAAAACTAATTGAATTGCCAAAAAGTACACCTCATAACAAAGCTGACCATTGTTAAGACTCACATTGAAAGAGAAAAGAAAATTGTCTCTTCTGTGATGATTAGCTTTGGTGCTGAACATTTTGGGGTTTTGATTAGGAATTAAAAGAAAACCTGAGTCATAGAAGTAGTACGCCTGGGGCAAAATGAATATGTCTTGGCCCTAAAAGTAATATATCAGCTTTTCTATTCTTTTCGTTTGCTTTTCATGCAAATACATTATTGGGAAATAGCAAAAGCCTACTGAAGAAAAATGTTTGTCTTCTCTTGGCACCAAGCTCACAGATAGAGGCAGGAGAAAGTAGAAAACGATAAAATTACAACAGGAGGTGCAGTTGAAATATTATCATTTTAGGGATTACAGTTGTTGCTACCTTTGTTTGGATTGCCTTAATCTTGAATGAGCAGGTGCAGAAATAATTTAGGACCTGGAATCAGCAGCCTGTGTTTGAAACCAAGCTCCCTCACTTTCCAACTCGATGGCATTGGATATATTACTCAGTCTCTCATCTCTATGACAGAGTTGTTGCTCAAAAGAAATAAAATATATATAAGTATTTTGTAAAGCACTGACTGTCCCTTCCCCACCTGCACACCATTCTGGTACATAATGGCCTGTCTCAGCCCACCGTGCCTGTTCCAAATACTTTTCCCAGATTCCTGGTCTTGCTCTTATTCTCTCTGGCACTCAGATTCCTGGCTTTGGGCCTCCTTGGTTCTGGCTTCCAGTCAGACTCTAGTTCACAGAACCCCACTTCCCACTTGACTATTAGCTCTGTACCACACTCTGACCTAGGTGTCCACCTTGGCCTTGAGAGCCTTCTCTTCTAGGCTCCCACCCACCCCGGGGTGTCCTTCTCCCCCCTTACAGCCATGATAATCCTGCCAAGCAAGTGACATGTGGTTAGTACCATTTTGCCAGGTCCCTGTGTGGTGCAAATGGTTAATGTGCTCAGCCGCTAACCAAAAGGTTGGAGGTTCAAGGTCACCCAGAGGCACCTCGGAAGAAAGGCCTGACAATCTACTTCTGAAAAATCAGCCATTGAAAACTGTATGGAGCACAATTCTACTCTGAAACACAGAAAGTCATCATGAGTCAGAATCGATGGCAGCTGGTACCACTCACCGAGGTGGGGAATCCAAGGTTTATAAGGAGAGAAGGCTGAATAATATCCAAACATGGTTAGGCCATGTTGAGCTGGAGATGTCTGGGACACCCAGCTAGAGATGTTTAAGAGGCAATTGGAGCTGGAAATCAGATTGAGAAATCATGACCCTGTCAGTGAGAAGTAAAGCCCAGGATGTGGCTGAGATTGCCCAGGCAGAGAGTGTCATACGAGAAGAGGAGGGAAGAATAGTATAAGGGAGATGCTAAGTAAAATAAGGACCAAAATGTGTTCATTGGATTGATTCTGCAAGGTCATGAGTAACCCTGGCAAGAGTGATTTCCAAGGAGAAGTAAGAGTAGATGTAGCCAGATTGCAGCGGGCTCCATAAATTGGGGCAATGGTATACCTTTATAGTCAGCTCCATGAGCTATCCGGGGGTTTCATGTCCCAGTCAGCATCAAGGGCAGGAAAAGAGCACTGTGCACTCTACAAAAATTCTTTACAAAAAATAGATAATAGTGGCGGGACTTGAGAGATATGGAAAAACTCATCTGGAAACTGGAAGGAAAGTTGTAAATACCCGCACCATTGTAATTACATTCTGAGGCGTCGCAAACCTAGGGCACAACTAGCGATTTTTTTTTTTTTAATATTTGCAAAACTGGAATAATTGCTTGAAAAAGGCATGAAGAAAAGCTTTGTGAGATTATGTGCTGTAATTCATCAGGAAATGGAACAATCCTAACTTGTTTATGGTTTTATAAAAGAGTGGCAGTGTTATGCATGGTCTTATATACATAGCGGATGATGTAGGTGGGCAGAAAAGTGTAAGTGGAGAAAGGAAGTATATATTTGCTAGCTCTTTTGAGTCCATGAGAATTCTAATTATATGGCCTTTCCAAAGAAGCAGGAAATGTATTCCCAAAGGAAATGAAAACACGGTGCAGAATCTGCCACATTATCTGAAAATATCCCCAGGTGGGAGTTAGAGGGTTGGGTGAGTGCGATTCTGTTTCTGGGTAATCAATTAATGAAGAGGAGGGCCTGTTGCTGTCTTTCCATTAGGAACTGGTTAAAGGGGAGCCTGTGTCAGGGCTGAGGGAATGTGTCTAAAGTAAACTCACGCAGCCAGTAGGGCTCTCTTCTCTGGCATCATGACATAGTTTCCCTTAGTCATCTGTCTTGGAAACCACCAAAATAGTGACACTGATTTATAATCTTTAACAGTTCAGGAGTCCACTTTCCACAGTCAGGGTTTCTTGCTAATTGAAAAGGGAGGACTTAGGGGGTAGAAGGCAGAAGCTGTGTTTCCTATAATGGAAACAGTTCTAAAGGCAAATTAAGTGATTGGTCTTTTCAAGACTCTGGACATTAAATATGGGCAATATTATATTTAGGGGCTCAGTAAGAACAATGATTAAAATGTTCCCTGTGTGGGGAGTATGGTGATAAAGTTTCCAGTTTTTACAGAGTGCTGACCAATACTATTTGTTAAACAATTTTTGCTTATTTACAAGGGACCAAAATAAATTCCTAAGTAAGTTGTATAAAGGAGGCATCATTAATCTCTGTCCTGGCTCAAAGGGTCTGTAGCTGGTCCACCTAATCCCTTCTCTTTGGTGTATGGGTGTCCTGGGATGTTGAAAGTAAGGCATGAGAGGAAAGCCTAGTAAAGGCTAGGAGCACAGAGGAATATTAGTCCTGGCAGGTGGACTCCATCAAGGTGTTGGGTGATGAAACCACTAACGAAAGGGACAGCGAACAAGGTCCCTAGGCATAGATATTCGGTCATGATTGCAAGAATGAAGGGTGGGACTAAGGAAGGTGACTCGACTGTATCACCATTTGTAAGCATTTGAACACTGCCACTCTTAGTGTCTTCTGTAGCTTTTGTGCCATACTTGTGGTACAGGAGTCCTGGCAGTGTTGCTCATGAGGCCTCTACCTGGATGTTTTTAGAAGCCTTTACTTCTTTAAGGTCTTAAAGTTTCCCACCTCTCTCCTCTCTTCAGTCCCCCTCTAGCCCGGAGGAATATTTTTCTAGCCTGGGAGACACACTCCTCCGGGTTTTAAAAAATATTTTGTCTATGGATACAAATCTCTTTAAGTACTCTGCAAAAAAAAATCCTTCTTACCATCACACCCAGAGCCCTAATCAATCAAAAGCACCTTTTCATAGAGGGCAAAGAGAATTTAAGCTTTAAACTCTTCAAGAGCAGTCAAAAAGGGGCAGAGAAACAAAACACCTAATTGCTATATTAATTTGTTTATATCCTGCCAAAGTTGCAAAAATCTAATTTTTTGCATTTTGTCAGAGTTTAAGTCTATGAGATACTCAAACCAACAGATTAGTTTAGGAAAAAAAATAGACATATAACTGAGAACATACCTAAAGTGGTTGTGTTTGTGCAGGCAAAGGTGAAATGGAGTCAGTATAACTCACAGGCAGGCATCCATGCTGGTTTTCTTGATTTTGTGGATTTGAGTTAAAGGTCTCTATTTGACTGATCCCTGCTGTTTCTTTACATCAAGTGCTATAGTCCCAGATTTGGAGTTACTAAGCCTTGGTAAACCTGCCTCATTCACCGCGGTGCCACTAAATTATGACATGCAAGTGCTTTGTGGAAGAGACTTCATCCTGGTGTCCCACCTGCTTTAATATTGATTCTATAACAAAATTAATCTTTAATATTTAAAAGTCAACATCTGATTTTGGCAGCAGGAGCAGCCTGGAGCCTGGCGCACTCTCTCTCCTAGGTGTTCCCTGCTTGCCATTGACGTGCTTTCCTTTTATAGGTCAATTCATGTGTTCCATTTTAGGTGGGCACCAAGGAAGAAAGAAATGGCACATCACACTTTTACAGTGTCAAAAATTCTTATCAAGAGTTTTCACATTATTGAGAAGAAAAGGGATACCATTTTTCAAAACTTAGCGATCCAGATTTCCGTCCTGATCACTATTGTTATTTGATATTTTTTTGTCCTCTCTATCCCATCCATCTTCCAGCCCACCCCAATGATATATTTCTGTTTATTGAGCACTTATTAAGTGCCAGGTTCTGAGATTTTTCCTTTGGCATATGTAGTGGGTTGAATGCTGGTCCCCCAAGCGATACCTCCACATTAAATACATGGAGCCCATGAATATTACCTTATTTGAAAACAGGGTCTTTGCAGATGTAATTGAGTTAAGGTTCTTGAAATGAGACTATCCTCGATCATCCAGTGGGCCCTAAATCCAATAGTAAGTCTTCTTATAAGAGACACACAGATGAAGAGGTGATGTGAAAACAGGCTGAGATTAGAGTGGTTGGTCACAAGCCAAGGAATGCTGACAGCCATCAGAAGCTGTAAGAGACAAGGAATGGAATCTCTCCTAAAGCCTCTGAAGGAGTGTGGCCCTGCTGACAGCTTGATTTCAGACTAGTGGCCTCCAGGACTGTGAGAGAATATAATTCTGTTGTTTTAAGCCACCCAGTTGGGGTAATTTGTTATAGCAGTAATAAGAAACTAATATAGTAACTAAAAGACAATATCTCTTCATCACTTAACATCTCTGTGCCTCAGTTTTCTCCAGTGTAAAATAAACAGATTGAATTAGATGGACTCAAGAGTCCATTCTAGATATAAGATTGTATATGCCCATTATTATAGGTGACTACAATGTAATGAGACCATAAAAAAATACAAATAATTATAAAACTAGGACTACTAAGACTAGTGCTAAGAAAGAAATACAAAGAGTTGTTCTGCATTCACAAGACCTTTTTATAGTATATCTCATAGTTAGGCATTAGGTATGTCCTCCCCTGGCTTCTCACATCACCTTTTAAACGTATCTAGTAGAGCAGTAATTAGTAGAGCAGTGATCATCACGTAGTGTAATTTGTCTGTTTTCATGGCTTTCTCTCCCTCTAAGAAAAAACTCCTCCAAGACTGGGGCTGTTTCTTAAGTATTAGCATTGTAGGGTCACTTGGTGATTCCGAAGAGATTCACTGAGCATATGCTATTTGCCAGACGCTCAGCTAGGCACTAGGGACATGATAGTGAAAAAGACCGGCATTTAGGCTCCAGTAGGGGGAGTCAGACAGAAATAAAAAAATGAACAAGAAAACAAATAACAGAGCTCTGTCTTTGGTCCTGTTCTTTCTCACCACCACTCTGTCTCCATTTACTTTCTGTCACCTCTTGTCTCTCTGCATCGAATGCCGTTTTTAAGCCTCTGAGGACTCCAGCCTAGAATTCTCTCCTGAACTCAAGACTAGGACTCATATGTCTGACATCTCACTTGAATATCTAACAGACATCTCAAACAATGTGTTGAAAACCCAATCCCTGATTTCACCCACCAAACTGCTCCACCTGCAGCATTTTCCATCATAGTTGATGACAACCTGATCCTTTGAGTTTCTCAGGTCAGAAATTTTAGACCCACCCATAATTCTTCACCTTCTCTCAAAACCCTTATCCAATCTTTCAGAAAGGTCTGCAGGCTCTACCTTCAAAATACACCCAGAATCTGACCACTTCTCACCACCTCCACTACTACCACCCTGGAAGGAGCCACCAGGACCACTGAAGACATCCCCTAACTGGTCTTTATTCTCCTCTTGTCCCACTACATTCTTTGTTAACATAAAAGCTAAAGTGAACTTTGTAAAACCCATCTTTGCAATGGCTACTTGGTCTTGCATAATCTGGTCCCCGATAGCTCTTTAACTTCCTTTCCAATTACGCTCTCCCTTGCTCACTCTGTGCCAGCCACACTATCATGCTTGCTATTTGTTCCCCGAACATGCTTCCTGAAACACTTTTCTTGTAGATATATGTATACTTCACTACAATGCCAATTTATCAGTGAGTCTTTCCCTGCCCATCCCAAGGGTGAAGTGGAGAGAGAATTTAGGAGGCTACTGAACTAATCCAGACAAGATAGAATCAAGGTGGCCTGACCAGGGTGGTAGCAGTAGAGGTGGAAAAATGGAGAGAATCAGGGTACATAAATGTTTGTTTGAATAAATGAATAACATTTTCCTTTGTTAAGTACTTACCATATGTCAGATACGGTGCCACTTGCCTCAGTTCAAATGACCATAAGGAGTAGGTGTGAAATCTCATTTTATAAACGAGGAGACTGGCCCTTAGGGAGGTGCAGCAACGTGCCAAAAGTCGCACATAATTGTTGGGGCTGAAGTTTGGATTTATGTCTGTTTAACACCAAACTACACTGGGAGAGAAAGTAGGAGGTAGAAGGATAGAGAGAGATGTGAGAGCAATTAAGAGTTATAAATAAGAGATGATTGCAACATTGAGATAACAGGTCACCAGCCGGGGGGAAATGACTGTAATGAAGTATAGAAGCAAATGACCAATGAAAACGTTTATCTTTTGTGTGACTATATTCTTTCCTGGGCACAGATGATTTTCAGTTTTGAATATGTGATATAATAGTTAGATTACCTTATATATTATATGTGCATTTTTTAAGCCAACTTGTTGGACATATGTATACACACACTGATAATCTTAGGCAAGAATACTCATCTGAGCCAGTAAGGAAGATGTGACTTGGGTGACATTGTTGCCCCCTATTAACTCTTAATGACATAGAATAAGCATTGTGGTTCAACCCAGGAGGACTCCCAGGGCAGAGGGAACATCTTATTTCACAATAAAAAGCAACTTTGTTCTAATGGTGGGGACAGCAAGATGCCTCCTGCTAAGCATCTGGGGTGGTTACTCTGTAAAGGCTCAAGCCGCTACGCAAAACAGAGCTTGGTGAACAATGAAAGTACATTTCAGCTCTTCTAGCTCATGTGGCTCCAGCTCTAGGATGATACAAAGGGGACTCAATAAAAAGATATTAAAAGACTGAAAATGTCATGGTGACATTATCTTTTGGAAATACCAGACCATCAGTTAAAGCGCTGCTTCCCAATGGTACAGTTTGCAGGATTTTTAGCCAGAATTTGTGGGTTGTCTATTGCAGTTCACAGAAGATACTTTACAGAGAGTTTTGTGGGGGAAAACTTTTCATCCCACTCAGCAGAAACTGTATCTAATTGTTCACTCTATGAACATTCTAGCACAATTTCCACTGTTGGTAAATGGCAATAAATTGGACACGTGTGACAACTAATTGTGTTTAGTTATAGAAAGAAGCTTTCAAATAAAAACACATGTGCCCAAAGTGCCATGTTTCCCATGAAGAGTATCGATGAATTTTATAGGACTACAGAGCATACTTGAAGTAGCAAAGATTCTTATTTCTTTTTCGGAGATTTATAAGAACTTCACCAATTCTGTAGAGCCCCTAGACACATACACAGTGTGGAAATACAGGTATATTTTTGCTAAATGGCGTAGATACCTTCCAGCAAATTCAGTTTTAAAGCTAATACTATTTCCCTTTGATGTCCTTTAAAAGTTAGAGATGATTTCCCAAAGGGGCTAATCTTCTAACAATCTAAACTACAAACTTAGCCAAACAGTGGATAACTTAGTAACATGATGGAATTTGAGGTACATTAAATATTTTGTTGATAGGAGATTAGTTCCAATTCAGGAACTCAGGTTTTCCTAGTATCTTCCTAGCTTTTTATCCAATAACATTATTTCTTCCGTCAGCTTAAATCCTCTTCCCCAGTACCACAGATATTTTTCCTGTCATCATCAATCTTATTGTCATCATTTTCATGTCATTCTTTATTCAACAAAGAGTGACTGGTAGACAAACACAGGTCAGACACTGCTGGGCACTAGAACAATCTAGACGAAGAAACAGTATCCTAGTCTCCAGGAGTTTAGTCTAGAGATAAGCTTTCACTCTCTAAAAAATTATATTAAATTTCCAACTAGCACTGAGATCTGTATATCACTTCACAGATTACAAAATGTATTCATATAAATTGTCTCTTTTAAGCTTTCAACAACTCTTACATGTAAGTAGGTCAGGTATTTCTATGCCTCTAAAACTCTGAGAAGTGAAGTGACTTGCCCAGTGTCACACCATGTCCTTGATTGGAACATCCTAGTTTGAATCTTGTGCTCTTTCCTATACTGTGCCATGCCTTTTATTTTTTCTTTCTTTCTTTTTTTTTTTTGACAGAACTTTGTATTTCTCTGTTGATCTGGTTTGTATCTAATAGAGCAATCATGCAGTAGCACATATAGCTAGTAGGTGCTACTATACCTAAAATCTGGAAGTTCTCAATTGCATACCATGACTCACTGTTGTATTCTCATCAGTTGAATTGGATCCAATAAATAATGGTAATAAAATACAGCAGATTCCAGGTTTTCTCTATAATGTTGTTGTTAGGTATCATTGAGTTGGCCCCCAAATCATGATGTCCACATGCACAATGGAACAAAACATTGCCCCGTCCTGGGCCACCCCATGATCAGTTGCAGATAGGACCATTGTGACTCACAGGGTTTTTATTGACTGATTTCTGGAAGTAGATTGCCAGGCCTTTCTTCTTAGTCTGTTTTAGTCTAGAAGTTCTGCTGAAATCTGTTCAGCTAATACAACTCACTATCTCAGCATTCTGTCTGTAGTGAAAGAAAAAGAGATGGAGTTGTAGCAAAAACATAGAGAAATTATATGAACCTACCTAGGCATGTGGGAAGATGAACGAAAATGTCATCTGTCATTTGTAGTGTAGCAGAAAAAATGTTAAAAATGATCATTGCATATGATAAGTTCATTCTTACAGCTCTTGAATTTTATAATGCAAATTATATAAAATGAATTCTCTACTTGCTTAATGTAGAGAAAATTGAGGCTATCTCATAAACTTCCATTCTACCTTTTCTCCATTTTCTGTCCAAGACGAGCTTAGGTAATATTGATCTCTCCATTCACCCTTGCAAGGGTAGGCTCTGATAGCCTAATCCAGTGAAAAAATTACATTTCCTTGCCCAGGGTGATAAATAAAGGATGGTTCCATTAAGCCAAAAGTCAGGACTCTTATTTGATTGCTTATGGAGAAAAGATTCTTACTTCTCCAGTTGACGTGAATGAGGCAGTATAAATGACATTGGTGTTAGAAGCCATATAAAAGAAGCCATCCTATGAAGGTAGCCAACACAGGGAGCAGGACATATCTGAGCAAATTGCGAAGAGGCTCAGAGTTCCAGATGGACTATGCCTGAAGCCCATCCTACCTCTGGACTTTTCCATTTCTAAGTCAATAAATTGCTGTAATTATTTAGGTTCCTATTATTAGGTTTTGTTTTTTGCAACCAAAAGTATCCTCCCTGAAACTATCCATTCAGAATATGTAGCTAGAGATGATGAATGCCAGACCTGAATATCATTTATAAATTTTAAGTCATCGAGGACAAGATAAAATGTTTTTATGTATTCATTTTTAAAGAAACCAATTAAAAGGATGTAGAAATTATTTATGGGTCTTCAAAAGTGAGAATTTCAAGAGGATTTTATGTTATTTCAGTTTCCTTAAAAACTAAAAGGAAGATCATCTCTAAATAACAAGATTCTACCCAGTAGGAGGGTTTATTGCTCAGCATTAGCACATCAGTCCCACTGAAAAATGAAGGCTTAGGTCAATCTCTGTAGCCTAATCACTGTACAAATTGGTGTGCTTATGGAATGATTGATTTTCTGCCACCTTAGGGATAATATTCTGCAATAGCTCTTCACAAACTAATGCCTTGCATACATGTTTAGCTTCTTTATAAAGAGACTCACTCATTAGGTTAAGTAAGGATTACTATTTTCCTAAAAATTATTATTATATGAAAATCTCAATCATGGGTAGGCCTTTGGTTACAAATTCAAGAAATGTGAAAACAGGAATTCTGAGAAGAGCCATGTAAACAGACCATCGTTCTGACCCTCCCTCACAAATACAAGAAAAATACAACAAGGAAATAGTGCTTGGCTTTGAGGGACTCTGAATCGGCAAGCAAAAGAAAGCAGTGAGGAACTGGAGATAGGCACAAATCGACAAATCAATGACAATTTACATACAGTAGGAAAATTTCTCCTCCCATTATCCCTGCTCCTCCCCCCCCCCCCCGCACCCCCCAGCCACATGGGCCTGAGCCTGCCATGAACTGGGCCCCAGAAAAAAGCCTGCTTCCCTAACCACCACAGCCCCCGCCTGTACAAAGAGATAGGACTCCAAGCATCTACTCTAAAATCAACAAGGCAGACCTCCCTGGGGGTCTGTTTGGAGTGTGCCAGCACTTCCCCCAGCTGGACACTGTTAGTTACAATCCTACTGCAATTTGCTACAGAAAGCTCACGCAGTGGAGTCTGCTCTCATAGTCAGCATACTACCTGTCTCCGCATGCCCACTATAGCTCTGGCCTCTGAAACCAACAGGATAATCCTCCATGTTGGTCAATTAGGGTTAGGCTGCCCCCCCTTCTGGTTGGCACTGAGGACTGCTGACGGAGGCTGCAGTGTGCTAGGAAGCAGAAGTCTTGAGAGAAGGCTGCACTCACAGCTAACAATCTACTGGGGGGACTTTGATAGCAACAAGGCAGACCTCCATGGGGATCTGACTAGAGCGTGACACTCCCTTTCCCACCTAGTAATTGTTGGCTACCAGTCTGTTGCAAACTGCTACAGAAAGCCTCCTCAGTGGAATCTGCTCCCATAGTCAGCACTCTACCTGCCTCCCTGTATGTCCCATAGCTCAGGCCTCTGAAACCAACAGGACAGGCCTCCATGGGGATAAGTTTGGGTCTGTTTGATCTGCCTTCCAGTCAGTGCTGGGGACTGCTGACTGAGGCTGCTGTGTGCTAGGAAATAGGCATCTTAGGTGCAGGCTACATCCACAGCCAACATACTATGGGGTGGGCCCTGAGAGCAACAAGGCAGACCTCCCTGGGGGGGTCAGAGTGTGACAACCCCTCCCCAACCATTAACTGTTGGCTGCTGGACTGACACAAACTCCTACAGAAGGTTCCCTACAGTGGAGTCAGGAGGTGGTTCACTTAAGTGGAGACTGCTCCCTCAACAACCACAGGGCCACTGGGGCTCTGAAACTAACAAGACAGATGCCTCAGAGTGCCCTTCTGGGGAATACCAACCCCTTCTCCTCCTGAAATGGAGGAGAGTCGTCCTCCCCCTAAATGCCAGCTCTGATATAGAGTAGAGAAAGAAGCCTTGGGAAAAACCGAAGAGTGACACCCAACCCCGAAGGTGGCTTGCTGGGTTTGGGTTTTCCAACAGAAAATGTGGTTGCAAAGACACCGAAGTTAAGGGAGTAATAACCAGAGAGAGAGGACTGCACCCCTGGTATACAGATTGATTAGTATATGCTATCTTGCCTGAGCGGTGGTGCCCACTGGTGGACAGTCTGGCTATAGAGTGTTCTCTGATGTGCTTGGGAGAGACTGAAATATGGAAAGTGAGACCTGGAACTTTCGAATCCTAGTTAAACCAAAGAGGGAGAAGGAGCTGTCACAGAGAGGGAGAGGGAACAGTAAGCAAAGGCTGAATGGTCTGCCTGTCTAGAGTTTTTTTGCAGAAAGTAGTGTGAGCAAAAAAAAAAAAATTACAGGGGAAAACTGAGAATGCTAACACCTTTTAAAATTCCAATGTCCTAACAAAAAAAATCAGAAGACGCACAAAGAACAGAGAAACAATGGCCTATCCAAATGAACATGACAAAGGGAGTGAAAACGCATCTAGGGATGACGAAATAATGAAAAAAAAAAAAAGGAAGAATATAATAGAAAAACATTAACCATAATTAAAGAACTAAGGGAAAACATAGACAAAGGGCTAAAATAAGTAAGGAAAACAATGCAAGAACAAAATGAGGACCTAAAAAATGAGATATTGCAACTGAAAGGAACTATAACTGAAATGAGAAACACAATAGACTTACCAACAGATTTAATCAGGCAGAAGAAAGAATCAGTGAATTAGAAGACAAGATAGTTAAAATTACAGATGCTGAAGAGCAACAAGAACAGAGGCTCAAAAAGGTTGAGCACAATATAATGAAATTATGGGACAACAACAAGAGACATAATACATGCATCAATGCAATTGCAGAAGGAGGTGAGAGAGGGGACAGAAAATTTCCCTAATCTAATGAATGACATGAATCTACAAATCCAAAAAGCTCAAAGAACCCCAGCCAGGGTAAACTCAAAGAGATCTACACCAAGACATATCACAGTTAGGCTCTCAAAAAGTAGAGTTCTGAAAGCAGTGAGAGAGAAGCAAACAGTCACACACAAAGGATGCCCAGTGAGATTAAGTGCTGATTTTGCCTCAGAAATGTTATGGAATGATATATTTAAAGAGCTGAAAGAAAAAAAAAAAAACAAAGCAAAAACAAAACAAAAAGCTGTCAACCAAGAATACTATACCTAGCAAAACTATCCATCAAGAATGAGTGTGAAATTAAAATATTCCCAAACAAGCTGAGAGAGTTCATACCTACCAGACTGGCCCTACGAAAAATACTAATCGGTGTTCCGTAGATGGAAGGGAAAAGACAATAGAAAGTCATTCAAAACTACACATAAAAAGAAAGATTCCTAATAAGGGAAATGCATGGACAATCATAAGGGCTAGAAATAAGGTGTTCATGCTTGATAATCTACATGTTTTGTCCTTCATGTTTTTTAATAACAAATATATCAAAAGCAAGGATAAAATTGTTACAGGGCACATGAAATATAAAGAAAGGCATAATTAGTGATAACAACAACCAAAAGGGGGAAGACGAATAGTATAGATATAGAATTTTTTGCATGTTACTAAAGTTGGTAACAACTTACCCTAGAATGTTATAACTACAAACTGTTAAATGTAATATTCATGATAACCACTAAGAAAATATATTAAAAACATACGTAAAAGGAAAGGAAAAGGGAACCAAAAAGGCTCACTACAATAAGCCAACAAAACACAAAAGCAAGAAGTAGTAAAAGACAAAGAAGGCTTAAGACAAACACACACACACACAAAAATAGCAAAATGACAGAAGTTACTTCTTATCAGTAATTGTAGTGAATGTAAATGGACTAAATGCTGCAATCAAAAGGCAGAGAGTGGCAGAACAGATTAAAAAACAAACAAACAAACAAACAAAAAACACATGATCCAGCTATATGCTGTTTGCAAGAGACACACCTTTAAACCAAGGACACAGATATGTTAAAAGTGAAAGGATGGAAAAAAAATATTCCTTGCAAACAATAACAAAAAGAGAGCTAGGATGATAATCTTAATACCAGACAAAGTAAACTTTACGACAAAATCTATTAGAAGAGATAAAGATGGACATTATAAGAGATAAAAATGTGTATTTGATTGTTAAATCTTCTTGATTAATTGACCCTTTTATCAACTGACAAAAGGGTCAATTAATCAAAAAGATTTAACAATCATAAATATATATGCACCCAATTTGGGGCACCTAAACATATATAAAGCAAACACTGATAGAATTGCAGGGAGAAATAGTATTATAATAATTGCTGAAGACTTCAACACACCACTTTCAGTACTGGACAGAAGATCTAGAAAGATCAACAAGGAAACAGAGGACTTTAGTGACACTATAAACCAAATTGACTTAACAGACATATATAGAACACTCCACCCAAAAACAGCACAATACACTCTACTCCAGTCCAAATGGATCATTCTCCAGAAGAGACCCTATGTTAGTTCACAAAGCAAGTTTTAATAAGTTTAAAAAGATTGAAATCATAAACAGTATCTTTTCTGGCCACAACAGAGTGAAACTGGAAATCAATAACAGAAAATAAACAAACAAACCTGGAAAATACACAAACATATGGAAGTTAAACAACGCACTATTAAACTGTCGATGGGCCAAGGAAGAAATCAGAAGAGAAATAACAAATTTCCTAGAGTCAAATGAAACTGAAAGCACAACATACCAAAACTTATGGGATGCTGAGAAGGCAGTACTCAGAAGGAAATTTATAGTAATAAATGCATGCATGAAGAAAGAAGAAAGGTCTCAAATCAACAGCCTAACTCCAAGAACTAGAAAGAGAAGAGCAAACTAAGCCTAAACCTACCAGAAGAAAGAAAATACCAAAGATCAGAACAGAAATAAATAAAATCGAAAACAGAAAAACAATAGAATCAGTAAAAGCAGAAGCTATTTCTTTGAAAAGATCGATAAAATTGACAAACCTTAGCTAGACTGACAAAGAAAAGATGCAAATAACCAAAATAAAAAATGAGAGGGGACATTACAACTGACCCAGTAGAAATAAGAGTTATGACAGAATATTGTGAACAATGGTATGTCAACAAACTGGACAACCTAGATGAAATGAACAAATTCTTAGAAGCAAACAACCGACCCAAATTGACGAAGAGGAAATAGTCTCCACAGACTCTTAACAAATGAAGAGATCAAATCAGTGATCCAAAACCTCCCAACAACAACAACAACAAAAGTCCTGGATCAGATGGCTTCACTCAGGAATTCTACCAAACATTTAGAGAAGAACTGACACCAATACTGTTTGAACTCTTCCAGAAGATAGAGAAGGAATACTCCCTAATTCATTCTATGAAGCAAACATAACTCTGGTATCAAAACTAAACAAAGACACCACAAGAAAACTACATCATATCTCTTATGAATACAGATGCAAAAACCTCAACAAAAAATACTATTAAACAGAATCCAATAGCATATTAAAAGAGTCATACACCATGATCAAGTGGGACTTATTCCAGGAATGCAGGCATGGCTCAACATTAGAAAATCAACCAATGTAATATACCATGTCAGTGGAACAAAGGAGAAGAACCATATGATCATCTCTATGGATGCAGAAAAACATTTGATAAAATCAAACATGCTTTCTTGATGAAAACCTAAAGAAGATATGAATAACAGAAAATTCCTCAATATGATTCAGGGCATATATGAGAAGCCAACAACCAACATTATACTTAATGGAGAAAGACTGAGAACTTTCACCTTAAAACTGGGAACAAGACAAGGGTGCCTGCTCTCACCACTTCTGTTCAATATTGTATTAGAAGTACTAACAAGAGCAATAAGACAAGAAAAAGAAATAAATGGTGCCCAGATTGGAAAAGAAGAAGTAAAATTATCTGTGTTTATGGATAATATGATCCCATATATAGAAAATCCCAAAGAGTCTACAAGAAAACTTCTAGAGCTAATAGAGGAATTTAGCAAAGTTTCAGGGTACAAGGTCAACAAACAAAAATCAGTTGGGTTTCTATCTACCAGCAATGAGAAATCTGAAAGGGAAATTAAGGAAACAATTCCATTTACAATAGCATCTAAGAAAATATCTGGGACTAAATCTAACCAGGGACATGAAAAACTTATACAATGAAAACTATAAAACACTGCTGAAAGAGATTAAAAAAACCGAACCAAACCTGCTGCCATTGAGTTGATTTGGACTCATAGCGATCCTTTAGGACAGAGTAGAACTGCCCCATAGTGTTTCCAAGGAGTGCCTGGTGGATTGAACTGCCAACCTTTTGGTTACGGCAAAACTCTTAACCACTATGCCACCAGGGTTTCTGAAAGAGATTGAAGAAGACTTAAATAAATGAAAAGATGTTCAATGTTCATAGATTGGAAGACTTAATATTGGTAAAATGTCAATACTACCCAAAGCAATCTATAGATTCGACACAATCCTGATCAAAATTCCAACAGTCTTCTTTACAGAAATAGAAAAATCAATCCTCAACTTGATATGGAATGGCAGTTGACCAAAGATATGTGGGTTTATTTCTGGACTCTCAATTCTAGTCCATTGGTCTATGTGTTTATTGTTATATCAATACCAGGCTGTTTTGATTACTGTAGCTGGACAGTATGTTTTAAAATCAGGAAGTGTGAGTCCTACTCTGTTATTCTCTTTCAACATTGCTTTAGCTATTCGAGGCCTCTTGCTATTCCATACAAAGTTGAGGATTGGTATTTCTGTTTCTGTAAAAAGGCTGTTGGAATTTTGATCGGGATTGCATTGAACCTATATATTGCTTTGGATAGTATTGACATCTTAACAATATTAAGTCCTCCAATCCATGAACAGCAAACATCTTTCCATTTTTTGGTGATATAATAAAAATACAAACATCAAAAGGCAAAATGACCTGAGAGGGAACACAACAGACAACCCCTGAGGGAGCAGGAGAGCAGTGGGATGCAGACCCCAAATTCTCATAAAAAGACCAGACTTAATGGTCTGGCTGAGACTAGAAGGATCCCAGAGGTCATGGTCCCCAGACCTTCTGTTAGCCCAAGACAGGAACCATTCCCAGAGCCAACTCTTCAGACAGGGGTTGGACCGGACTATGGGATAGAAAATGATACTGGTGAGGAGTGAGCTTCTTGGATCAAGTAGACACATAAGACTATGTGGGCAGCTCCTGTCTGAAGGGGAGATGAGAGGGCAGAGGGTGTCAGAAGCTGGCTGAATGGACACGAAAATAGAGAGTGGAGGGAAGGAGTGTGCTGTCTCATTAGGGGAGAGCAACTAGGAGTATACATCAAGGTGTATATAAATTTTTGTATGAGAGACTGACTTGATTTGTAAACTTTCACTTAAAGCACAATAAAAAAAATTTTTTAAAAAGACAAATAAATGGGACCTCCTAAAAATTAAAAACTTTTGTTCATCAAAAAACTTTACCAAAGAAGTGAAAAGACAAGCTACCAACTGGGAGAATATCTTCAGAAACCATATATCTTACAAGAATCTACTAACCAAAATGTACGTAAAACTTTGACAATTTAGCAACAAAAAGACAACCTAATCATAAAATGGTAAAAAGACTTGAATAGACATATCACCAAAGAAGACATTCAAATGGCCACCAAACGCATGAAAAGATGCTCAGTGTCATTAGCCATCAGAGGGATGCAAATCAAACCCACAATGAGATACCATTTCACTCCCACTAGGATTAAAAAAACAAACAAACAGAAAATAACACATGCTGGGAGTTTGTGGGGAAATTTGAACACTTAGCCATTGCTGGTGGAAACACAAAATGGTATAGTTATTGTGGAAAACAGTACAGCAGTTCCTCAAAAAACTAAAAATAAAACTACCAAACCAAAAAAAAAACCCAAATCCATTACTGTTGAGTCGATTCTGACACATAGTGACTGTATGGGACAGAGTAGAACTGCTCCATAGGCTTTCCAAGAAGAGGCTGGTGGATTTGAACTGCCGACCTTTCAGTTAGCAGCCGACTCTTAACCATTGTGCCACCAGGGCTACCATATGACCCAGCAGTCCACTTCCAGGTATATAACCAAAAGACTTGAAAGCAGAGACTCAGAGACTTGTGCACCAATGTTCACTCCAGCACTATTCACAACAGCCAAAAAATGGAAACAACCTAAATGCCTATCAGCAGATGAATGGATAAAGAAAATGTAGTATATACATACAATGGAATACTATTCAGCCACCTGGAGAAATGAAGTCTTGATACATGCCACAATATGGATGGAGCTGGAAGACATTATGCTGAGTGAAATAAGTCAATCACAAAAGAACAGATAGATATTGTATGACCTACTTATATAAAAAGACAAGAAAAGGCAAATGTATGAGAATAATGTTACAAGGGGCAGGAGGGAGGGAGGAAGGGGGAGTTAAGGGTGCTAGAAATATCGCATTGATTAAGAATAGGGTTGCACAGGCGATTATTGTAATTGCTGTCAATAAATTTACACCTGTAAAAAGTTGAAAAAACAAAAATCACACAAACAGATGATATTCAGCCTCACAATACTGATAAAGTAGAAATGATTCTTTTAAGTCATAATAGAAGTGCAAACAATGGCTCTATTTGTGACTCGTCTTACAAATTGTTCTTTGGTGACCTGACAAATAATATGATTGATTGCGGTGGGGGGGGTGGGGGTCTCTAGGCCATTATCTATCCAAAATATCGCTATAAGCTGTGAATAATACAACTATAGGAAAAGCACAATTCACAACTTCCTACCACCACCCCCTTATCAGCCCAGAAGTGGACTTGCTCTATGTATGACTGCTAACTCTGAATCTAAAAACATAGACAAAAGAAAAGAGACACTCTCTGAAGAACAGTTGTTCTAACTCTTTATTCTTGCTATTCTCCCTATCTGAGAAAAATTACATCTTAAAATAATCAAAACCTAGGCAATAAGTTCTTTATATAGATAATTCTCTTAAGTAAATATAAACAACTTGATAAATATTGTAACTGTGGCCTAACCTAATGTACACAGCGGTTAAGCAAATGAACTCACCAACAGCTCCACAGGACAAAGATGTGGCAGTCTGCTTCCTTAAAGATTATAGCCTTGGAAACCCTATGGGGCAGTTCTACTCTGTCCTATAGGGTTGCTATGAGTTGGAATCAACTCAACGGTGAGTTTTTTTTATATTCAAAGTAATGTTTCCAAATACAGTTAAGTGTTACCTGTCTATTAAGTCAGGATTTCTGTATGATATGGTTTTTGTCAGTTTCAGTTATTATATGAATTTAAAAGAGACCTTGGATAGGTCTTAAACTCTTTGTGCCTCAGTTTCTTCATCTGTAAAATTAAATGTTAAGAAGGATGATCAGTAAGATTACTTTCAATTTAAAACAACAAAAGTAACAACAATAGCATCAACAGCAAAGTTTCCATCTTCATGGTTCTACTAAACACAGTAGTAGAATGTACAAAGACCGGTCTTTAGTCTTTCTAAGCAGTTAATTGATTACTACCATATCTTTACACAGATAATGGGCACCTACAAATTTGTTTGCCAACCACACCCTGCCCTCTCAAGGAAATCTCATAAGCACCACTATGCCAATTTTTTTTTTCATGTTGCTGTAAAAAAAAAAAAAAATTAGCATATACACTTAGGAAAATACATTGAGGGGGGGTGTGATTGGCAAACAAACATAGAAGGTGCATGTTATTTGCATTAAAATGCTGTAATACCTTGAAATGGCTTCATGATCCAAGATTTTACATCTTCTGGGATATTTTAGGAACTAAGCCAAGCCCAATAGAGTATTCTCTCCTTCTTCAGAGACAGGAACAACAAAGGAACATCATTTTTCCTAATTACTCCTGGAACAGAAGGAGGTGTTCAGGACAATCTAATAGGCAAATTAAACTGGCAGGTTACATTTGTAATAGGTCACTTCTGGTAAGACTGTAATTCTCTAGTAGGTAAAGGCTGCTGTATCCAAGTGATCAATTTAAGGAAGAAAGCATTCCAAAAGGAGAACTGAAAACACATTTTATTGGGTTACAAGTGGTCTATTTATAGCCTTGGGCATTGCCACCAAATTGGAACCAACCATAAATGGGTTTATTTGACTGAAGAATTATTTAGGTTTCAGAACAATTATCTGGAAGCTTGACTTTGATGCAGTAACAACATCAAAACCAAATAGCAATTTCTAAATTAATGTTTTCATTTTCTTTAGCTACAAAGCCTCTCAGTTCCATCATGGGCAAGGGGGGATTTAATTGCTTTAACTGGATTTGATTTTCATATAGGGTCCTGGTTTGTTACCCATTATATGTGTTCATCTAAGTTTGTACATATTGGTTATTTCATAATTGATCAAGTATTTTTCTAAATATTAGTACAAGAAAAGTCATCTTGTATCATTACAGGAGAAAATGAAAGCATAGACTGCATTTTACGTTTTTAAAAAGTCCTCTAATATTGTCAGCTATCTAAGAGCGGCATGGTATTATTCACTCATTCAGCAAGTATTTATTGAGCACCAACACTGTGTCAAGCACAGTACTATACTTTGGAGAAATAGGTGGACAAGAAAGACTAGGTCCCTGTTCTCATGGAGTTTACAATCTAATAGGAAAAACGAGCAACTCCACCACAGTGTGATAGATATTATAATGCGTAAAGGAACACAAAGAGGTTATCTCTACAGCAATCTTAAGTCAGAGAGGTTTTCCTAAAAAAGTAACATCCAAGTCGAGGAGTCAGATTATTTGGGATTTGAGTTAATTTGTTTATAGCAGCAGAGAACTCATACATAAGCATAATAAAGATAATGAGTTTCTACTATGTACCAGATGCTGTTCTAGGTGCGTTATATGCCTCATTTCTTTTAATCTTCACAATAAGTCTTCAAGATAAAACCCCAAACTAAACCCATTGTCATCGAGTCGATTCCAATTCATAGTGACCCTATAGGACAGAGTAGAACTGCCCCATAGAGTTTCCAAGCAGCGCCTGGTGGATTTGAACTGCCAACCTTTTGGTTAGCAGCCGTAGCTCTTAACCACTACGCCACCATATATAGTATTATTTTTATTATAAGGATGAGGCTTAAAGAAATTTAGTTTTCCAATATCATATGTGTAATAAATGGCAAACCAGGATCCTAATATTGGTCTGTTTGTCTTTAAAACCCATGATATTTCAATATGCCTAGCTGTGTAAAAGAAAATTTTAGCTAATATATGATTTTTTTTAAATAGACTAACTCTTTAAAATAGTATGAAAATTATCATTGGAAATCATTACACTGAGTTACAGCTAAAGACGGTGGAGTAACCACATACAATTATGTCCTGTCTCTCCAGAGACTATATTAAAATGTTAGTAAAGGGGGAAAAAAAAAACCCCAAAAAACTATATAAACCTACAGTGATAAAAAGAATAGAGGAGGTGCCATTAGTGAACCATGGATTTCAACTAGTTTCTGGGGAACAAAATGAGGAGTAACAGTAGCTGATGAAGCAGGCTGCAGGAAGCTGCAACCTATGTTGAATGTAGGTGAGAATGACTAGGAAGGAGTAGATTTACCTCCTAGAACTTGGGAAAGGTTCAAGACTGGAATGGGAGTAAGAGTGGGAAAGTGGAAGTGAGACCTAGGACTGGAAATAATGGAGTGGATTGAAAGTATGTGTTTGGAACAATTGGCCCAAACTCTTCTAATATGGAAATCATCTATACTTAGGAATTGTCAGGGCTGCTGTAACAAAATACCAGAAAGTGGGTGGCTTTAAAAAACAGAAATTTATTTTCTCACAGTTCTGAAGGACAGAACTTCAAACCAAGGTATATCAACCATGTCCATTCCCTCCGAGGGCTCCAAGAGAGGAACCTTTGCATGCCTCTTTCCTAGCTTCTGGTGACTGCCAGCAATCCTTATCATTCTTTTACTGTCTATAGATGCATCTGGCTCAGTTGTTGCATGGCGTCTGTCTTCCCCTCGTATGTGACTCTGTTTCTGTGTCTGTCCCTCTCTTTTATAAGAGGTTATCTCTATATCAATCTTAAGTCAGAAGAGATTATGATTAGGACCCACCCTGCTCTGGTTTGACTTTGTTGACTTAAATGATAACATTTGCAGAAAAATCCTATTTCCCCAAACAAGGTCACATTCACTGGTGAAGGGGTTAAGATTTCAACATATCTCTTTAGGGGACACAATTAAACCTATAGCTGGAATTAAACTCCCAAGCAGAAGACCCGACGTCTTTTCTTTGAAGGAGCTGAACCCTCCAGAGACTAAGACATTCTAGAATTCCTTAATGGACGGGCAGGCTCTCTGTCCTATCCACCTAAAGCAAAGCCTGACTATCAAAAAGACAAATTGGGTTTTAGTGACTCATTTTTAAATATGAAGACACTTAGACATTTGAGAAAAGCCTCCAATTTGAATAAATGCTGGGAGGGGGAGACAAGAAAAAAAAAATTAAGGGAAAAGGGGGGAAAAAAGAAATAAAAAGACCCAGGAGAAACCAGACACAGTATAGAGAATAGAAGTTAAAAAGAAAAATGAAACACTCCAATTAGTACCTTTTGAGATACGAGAGAAGATATTGCATCCATAAAATAAAATCAGGACACCATAAAAAAGGAACAACTGGGGAATAAGAAAGAGTTCTTAGCAATTAAAAATGTGATTGGCAAAATATTAAATTCAATAGGCAGTATGAAAGATAATGTCAGGGAAGTCTCCCATAATGTAGAACAAAATAAAATGAGACAGAATATGAAAGTAAAGTTAAAAAGATTAAAAATCAGTCTAGGGGGCCTGGAGAGGAAGAAATAATCAAAGAGTTAAAACACAAAAATTTCCCAGAGTTAAGAATTAGAAGTGTTCAGAATAAAGGACCATCTGATTTTTTCAGCATTTTGAATGGGCAGAGACCCACACCAAGGCACATAATTGCCAGTTTCAGAAATTCTAGAATAAAGAGAAGATTCTAAATGTCTCTGGAGAGAAAGCACAGATAGATCACTTTTAAAGAAGTGAAAATCAGAATGGCAGTGAACTTCCCAACAGCATTACTAGATGCTCATATTTTTGAGAGAAAATTATTTTTATCTTAAAATTCTATACTCAGCCAAGCTATCAATCAGGTTAAGTGTAGAATTAAATAAGAATAAAATGCAGTTATGTAAGGACTCAAAAAATTAACCCGCTACAAACTCTTCCTAGGAAGTTATTGGAGAATTTGACCAAAAAAACAAGAACATAAACTAAGAAAAAGGAAAATATGAAATAGAGGAAAAAGTGAACACAAAAGGGGACTTCCTAAGAAGACAAATATGCAGCAAGTTGAGAACAAAACCAGTCCAAATTGGAGTAGAAGGAAAGGGGTTCCGGCGAAAAAGATAGTTCAACACAACCTTATGTGATATACCCATACCTGTTGCCAAGGAGTTGATTCCAGCTCATAGTGACCCTGTAGGACAGAGTAGAGCTGCCCCGTAGGGTTACCAAGGAGCAGCTGGTGGATTTGAGCTGCTGACCTTTTGGTTAGCAGCCAAGCTCTTAACCACTGTGCTACTTGAAAATCTGAACATATAAAAGTGAGTAAGTACTGAGGAAAACAATAGAAACTCAAGAAAACAAGCTGTATAAGAAAGTAAATGTAATCAAAATATACTGCATGGTCTTACAGTACATATTATGTACATTATCAATTTATTGTTAAAATGATAATATGATCAAACTGGAAGGATAGAAGTGGGAGGGATGGGACGAGGGTTGTGTAAGAGAACCATGCCTTCGTCTAACATATTAAGAAAGTTAATAGATGGTGTCTAAAGTTGACATATCAAGCAATAGTATAATAAGCATATTATTTAGAGACATGGGGATAACTGCCAGAAAAAGCAAATAGAAGAGTTACAAGTGGTCACCTCTTGGGAGCTGGGCTGGGAGGTAAAGAGGGCATGAACAGAAGATTATTACTTTGTCATTATAAGCATTGTGATGCTTTTAAAAACTGTGCATGTTAATTTTTTAAAAATTGAAAAGTTTGTAAAAGGAAAAAATACCGTATGCAAATAATCTGTTAAGAAGTGAACATATATGCCCTTTGAAATTTGTTAAATGTCCCTGGTCCTATCACTCACAATAAGATTCAATGAAGAGTACACATCATTGATAAACAATTTCAGTTCATTGCCCACCATTCCATCCCTTTGGGTTCATGTATTTCTTTGGTTTACTTTTCGGTTCAGATATTGATACAATGGCAATTTTGTGTTCAGTAATTTTATTTTATATACATGTCACATAATAAAAAATAAAATATACCCTTATTGCCTGTAGATGTGTTTAGGACTATTTATCAAAATTGGTAATTCTGTGCAACTTGTTCAAATTGAAAGTTACATAATGAATATTCTGGAAATAAACTCTAGAAAAATTGGAATTTTTTTGTCGTATTTATTCTGTATTGATTTTCTGAGTTTTGCTAATACATTTTATCTGACCTTTTTTTCCCCCTCACAGCTGTCCTTTGTTTAAGCCAAAAAAAAAGAAAACACAGAATAACTTTTCTAGGAAAGAACAAGCTAAAAATATATTCCTATCACCTATCTTTGAGAGCAATACTGCATTTTGGCCTTGAAGAAATTAGAATAAAGTACACAATCATTATTTGAAATGAATTAAAGTAAGAGTTCATTATTGCCATCTGTAGTTGTTCTACTAACATCATTCAACTCGACTTTGAAACATAAAAAATGCCTGTGGCAAACAGTCTTTTTTGTTGTTCTTTTCATTGCTTGAAGGGTATTTTCACTAATGATAAAAAATTATATTTTACCCTTTCTAGACCTGTGGACATTTCTCTCCATCTTACTGCTTGCCCAGAGAGGGCAGAGCTCACATTCTGTGGCCGAACCTGGATGTGAATCTTGGCCCAGATACTTATCAGATGTGTGACTTCGGACAAGTTAAACTCTAAGTTTCATTTTCCTCCCTTTAAAATGGGGTTAATAATAGCACCTAACAGGAAGAGTTGTTAAAAAGATTAAAGAGATAATTCAAATAAAGTCCTTAATTAAGTGCCTGGAGCATAGTAAGTATTCCATAAATAATAGTTTTTGTTGTTAACATTTTTCTATAGCAGGACATGGTAGAAAAACTGGTGTACTAGAGATCAGAAAAATGTGTACCAATTCTAATTCATTTATTATCTGCAGATGAGATCCCTTTTAATCTGTGTCCTATTCCCTCATCCTTAATATGAGGTCTGGTACTAGATTATTCCCAAAGTTCCTTCCAGCTATGGAAATCATACCCTTATGGGGGTTTGGTTTGGTCCTTATAGCCATAATTTGTAAGGCTTTTGAGTATATTTTAGTAATACAGAATATAAGCTAGTTACTGTTGAGCTACTGTGAATATTTACATGTGAGAAAACATACTTGATTAAGAGGAAAGGTATGACTAGGAAAAAGACTTTAAGAAGCAATATTATTGCTAATTTTTGAGGGAGCGAGCGGTGTGGTATAGGACTAAAAGCAAAGAAAAAAATCATTGAATTGTTATTACTGACATCACATTTGCCCAAGAATATCTAAGCATTTCACAAAGATACCTTTTTCGTATTTTAGAAATTTAGATGAAAATGTTACAAATTTAATTCAATTCAACAAGTATTCATTGAGGGGTTATTATGTTCATGGCAGCATATGGACTGGTCCCAAAGAGAAGACTAATTTCTATCACAAAAGCCACATTAAACTACCAGCCCTCCTGTCTGAACCAATGGTAGTTATATTTGGTTTTCTCATCCACAAGGCACTGTAATGTTCAATCATTTAGTCTTGAGGTAAGTAGGCTGTTGTCATTAATTTTCTGTTGCAGTTTGGTTTGAAGAGAGAGAGATCACTCTTTCTGTTTCTCTAGAGAACTTTGACTACAACAGGGGCCCTTTAGTATTTACACAACTCCTTCCTTCTAGTGTCACTGCCCTAGAAGTGTCTTGGCACTGGCCTTGTCTGACGCCATCAAATTTACCTTAATACATATAATTTTATCTAAAAATGGGCAAATTATAAGGAGATCTAACTCACTAGAATAGTGCTAAATAATCTGTCCGTGCGCTGTCCAATATGGTAGCCACTAGTCACATGTGCCTATGGAGCACTTGAAATGTGAATAGTGCAACTGAGAAACTGAATTTTTCATTTTATTCCACATTGATTCATTTAAAAGCCTTTGAGGGTCATTGTTCACACGAATGCTTATAAAATAACTGCAATTTTAAAAAGATATTTGGTCCTGAGGGAGAGGGCTTTATACTTACCATTAAGCCTTATTTTAGGAAATTATTTATCTTTCTTTGCATAAAAGTTGTTGTTAGGTGCCATCAAGTTGGTTCTGACTCACAGCGACCCTATGTACAACAGAATGAAACACTGCCTGGTCTTCCACCATCCTCACAATCGTTGTTATGCTTGAGCCCATTGTTGCAGCCACTGTGTCAATCCATCTCGTTGAGGGTCTTCCTCTTTCTTGCAGACCCTGTACTTTATCAAGCACAATGTCCTTCTCCAGGGATTGATCCCTTCTGATAACATGTCCAAAGTATGTGAGATGTAGCCTTGCCATCCTTGCCTCTAAGGAGCATTCTGGCTGTACTTCTTCCAAGACAGATTTGTTAGTTTTTTTGGCAGTCCATGGTATATTCAATATTCTCCGCCAACACCATAATTCAGAGGTGTCAATTCTTCTTTGGTCTTCCCTACGCATCGACCAGTTTTCGCATGCATATGAGGTGGTTGAAAACACCATGGCTTGGGTCAGGTGCACCTTAGTCTTTTAGGTGACATCTTTGCTTTTCATACTTTAAAGAGGCCTTTTCAGCAGATTTGCCCAATGTAATACATCTTTTGCATTAACCGCTGCTTCCATGGGCATTAATTGTGGATCCAAGTAAAATGAAATCCTTGACAACTTTCATCTTTTCTGCGTTTATCATGATGTTGCTCATTGGTCCAGTTATGAGGATTTTTGTTTTCTTTATGTTGAGGTATAATCCATACTGAAGGCTGCAGTCTTTGATCTTCATCAGTAAGTGCTTCAAGTCTTCTTCACTTTCAGCAAGCAACATTGTGTCATAAATATGAGAGGTCAACAACAGTCACAAAATAGTTTATGATGTAAAACTTGAGTCGTTCCCTATAAACCTGTTGCCATTTTGTTGATTTTGACTCATAGTGACACTATAGGTCAGAGTAGAACTGCCCATAGGGTTTCTAAGGCTGTAATCTTTACAGAAGCAGATGGCCATATCTTTCTCCCACAGAGTAGCTGGTAGGTTTGAACGCTGACCTTTACATTAGCAGCCACCAGAGCTCCTTTTATTTCCTACAGTTAAATGAAAAATGATGATAGAAGAAATAAACTGCATAAAATGTGATCATTGTTCAGTTTAATGCAATAAGGTGCCTTGATTATCTAGCGCTGTTGTAACAGAAATACAGTTTAGGAGGCTAGAAGTCCAAATTCAGGGCGCTGGCTCTAGGGGAAGGCTTTCTTTCTCTGTTGGCTCTGGGGGAAAGTCCTTGACTCTTCAGTTTGTTTCCTGGTTCCTTGGAGATCACCATGTGGCTTGGCATCTATCTTCCCCGATCTCTGCTTGCTCACTTGCTTGTTTAATCTCTTTTATATCTCAAAAGAGATTGATTCAAGATACACCCTACACTACTCCTGCCTCATTAACATAACAAGGACAACCCATTCTCAAATGAGATTATAACCACAGGCATAGAGGTTAGGATTGACAACATATATTTTGGGGGGACCTAATTCAATCCATAACAGAGAGGGTAGGCATACATAACATTGGTTTTAGTATGTGGATTTTTAGAAGCTAAAAAGGGGGCTTTGCTACCTGCCCAGGTCCCTGGGTGGGGCAAATGGCTTGTGCTCTACTATTAACCAAAATATTGGCGATTTGAACCCATGCAGCAATGCCGTGGGAGGAAGGTCTGATGATTTGCTTCCATAAAGATTACAGCCAAGAAAACCCCATGGAACAGTTCTACTCTGTAACACATGAGGTTGCCATGAGTCAGAATCAACTTGGCAGCAATGTTTTTTTGTTTCATTTTTGCCATTCACTCAGACCCTGGAGCTGAAGTAGTGAGACCAGCTATGTGAGTCTGAAATTCCTATCCTACAGATTGCATTACTTTTTTTCTTCTATCACAATAAACCTATGTATGGAGAAAGTTTGTATTATAGAGAATATTATGTCTGTGGACAAGTGACAGGAACCAGTTTAGAATGCTCTCTGGCCATAAGGACTCTTAGCTGGTGTTGTGGTGGCGTGACCAAACTCCAGATTTCTAATTTTTGATCAGCTCATCTAATGCGTTTCAATAGTTCAACAGGTGCTCCTGGTGAAAGCATGGATACCTGTATACCATAGATCTGCCCTCATGTTAATTTATTCTCATGTGTTTGGAAGTCACCTCTATTGTCTTCTGAGTATAACATTTACAATAATAATAAAAACACAGTTTGGCACATTTAAGCTTTCTTTCATTTAACGTAAAATTTGGGAGAAAATCTCTATTTTTGAGTTTGACAAAAAAAATTTTATGGTTATATTCCCTCTTCCATTAAAGCATATTTATTCTACTATGTATTCTATTACTCATCATTACCATTATTTTCACATTATATATCATAAAATATTTCGTATACTATGAGAGGAGGGCTTTCTTCCTTTTTTTTTTTTTTTTTTTGTCTCCTGATGACTATTGTATTCCCAGTGCCTAGAACAGTGTCTGGCAAATGATAAAAAAAAAAAGAAAAAAAATTTTTTTTTCCTTTTTTTTTTTAGCACTCAATAAATATTTTTGAATAAATGAACAAGTTAAAGACACAAAACACAGTGACTTTTTCAAAACAATGCTAGTTTCTGGTATCTTGTTACTTTGATGTTTCTGTTTTGTCTAAGAGTAAGCAAACAACTAGACAAACATGAGCTTGGCTGGGCAACTAAATACTGATTGCTTCTCCATGAGTCAAAGCAACCCACGGTATTTCTCAGACATCTGAAGTCTGGTTGTAGTTGGCTCAAAACTGTAAAACTGTAGGTGCCCATTATGTGCGGAGGGATTTCTATCTACAGCCATAAAACCTCAAATGGCATCTCTTCTTTTTGTTTTAGACTGGGAGCCAAACCAAGTTAAAGACTGGAAGAGATTAGCAACTGTTTAACATCTGAAGGCAAAGGCGTTCATAACTGGAGGAAAGAAAAAGTGAGTTCGAGGTCACTCCTTCTCCGTTACCTTCCCTTTTCGTTGCTGGAGGTGGTCTGGTTAGTTAACAAGCGGTATTTATCAAGGTAAACCTGACACACTACATGATTTCCACTGTGTAGAACTCAGCAACGGGGGGCTATGATTGATCATTTTTCCATTTAGCTTAGGAACATGTTCCATTTGTCACTTGCAATGCTTTCAGTGGCTTTCCTCTGGAAGTTTATTCTGTAGATGGGGGAATAAGCATGTGATAGGCTTGAGGATATTGTTGCCAGCAAGAATTACTCAAAGTATATCCTCTCGGGGCTGAACATAAGCTAATTTCTGCAAAGAATAAGGCCCTGGAGTGATTGGGCCTACTCAGGAGGTTCCATGAGCCACATGAGGGAATTGAGTGAAATAACAGTTGCTGTGAAAATACCCCCATTCTCCTGAGGTTAAATCTGAACTAACAGGTTTTTCAATCATAACGTGACTAAAAGCTGTTTTAGCTTTGCAGCAGGTCTTAAAAATGTAGATGGACAAGAGGGAAAAGGTAGTCTTAAAGAAGCTAGTTCCTAAGCACAGTAACTACAGTTCTAAGAATTATACCTTAACCCCATTTTTGTTTCATTATCTATGCAAAGACAAAACCTTTCAAGATTTAATTAATTTGGATGCCTTCAAAGGAACCCTGGTGGTGCAGTGATTAAGCACTCGGCTGCTAACCAAAAGGTCGGTGATTCAAACCCACCAGCTGCTCAGGACAAAGATGTGGCAGTCTGATTCCATAAAGATGTACAGCCTTGGGAATCCTATGAGGTAGTTCTGCTCTGTCCTACAGGGTCACCATAAGCCGGAATTAGATGTGGGCAGGGGAGGTGCTCAAAATGGTTAGAAGCAAAGTTAAAATCTGTCTTCTTTTTTCTGTTACTCATGCCTAATGTTTTGTCGACAAGTTCATTCCAGCCAACAGTTGGCCCAGTCTTGTTACAACAGACCTAGTCCTTAAGGCACCTTTTTCTGTGGCGTGGCCCAAGAATCAGCATTTTTTAAAGTTTATTATATTTTGTTGTTAAAAATTATTCCTATGGTATAATAAACATTTAGTAAAGTATATAGTTTGTAAGTGTAGCATTCAATACATTCTACACAAGTATTACATTTTATATACACCAGAAAGTTCCCTCATGCTCATCTCAGTCACTACCCTGCAAAAGTAACCACTATTATGACTTCCTTCATGAAAGATTAGTTTGACCTGTCCCTAAATCTGCATTTTTAATAAATAGTCCCAAAGGATTCTTATGTACATTGAAATTCAGGAACCACTGACTTGAGGCTTTGGACATAAAACAAAATAGAAATCTTCAGTCCAGGCCCTTTCAATAAAACAGAGCACAAAATCCATGTTTTTGGGTTGATCTACAGTGTGGTGATCACTAATCAATAATTTCAATTTCATCGTGAAAGCCCTGCAAGGAAATAAAATACAGTTTTGTGCCTGCACTAATATTGATGCCGAATATCAGGGAGGCAGGCATCAGCTAGGTACATTTAAAGCTAACCTAGGTTCATTTAAAGCTAGACACCTACAAATTCCGATTATCATAAGTAAGTAGACCATGATGCTTCCTGGACTCGAGTATACCTTCATTTGCATGGGCAGGAAATTCAAATTCAAGTCATATTTTCTCTCTGTCAGCAGTCGTATATTTTCCTTGCCCATTCTAAACCTATCATTTTCAGTCTCACAGGTAAACTTTATGGTTTACTGTACTGTAATTTTAATATTGAATGCATTTTTACCAGGTTGTAGGAGGTGGTACACTTTTCAATAAATCCAAGTAAAGCTGTCAATATTAAGATAGGAACTCTCCATATCCATATTTTATAGTTTAAAATTTTTTTATTTTTTCTTGATTAAAGAAAATAATATTTTGCTCTGCTTTGGCCATCTTTGCCTCTCTCTTAAGACCATATGGCTTTTTCACAACACTGGCAACAATACCCTATTTTACTTTCTGGATCAACTTGTGATGATCTGCTAGACCAAAGTTTCTGCAGCTTCTCCATTTCTGTATTCACTTATCTGATTTCTCACACCAGTATTGCCCTGGCACTCCTGGATTTTTGCCTGGGCTTCACTTCTCTAGTCTGGGCTTCTTGCCTAGTTCCTTCAAACTGCTACTCCCCACATCTCAACCTGTCAAATTGCCAGCTTTGTATTCTTCAAGAGTCGTGTTCGCTTAAGGAAACTTCCTTTTGGCATGTTTTAGATGATGAGAAGAATTTGTTAGAATTTCTAGTGGAAATTATTTCCCCTTAAATGTAATCACTGGCTCCCTGGTCACTTATAGGTCTGACCTATTCCTTTTGAATCTGCATCACCATAAAAAAAAACAAAACAAATTACCCACATTCAGTCACTCTATCATTGGGAGAAAAACTGCTAATTGCTCACTGAACACATCTTTATCTTCCTGGACACACGGTTAGATTCCGTATCCCATGTGACAGAGTTCTGGCCAGTACAATGTGAGTGGAGATGATATATGCCACTTCCAGGCCTGAAAAGGTCCTCCACATCCAATCAATCCCTCATACTCTTTTTCCTCTCACTGGCTTGAAACAGGTCTTCAAAGTCACATGTTGAAGATGGTTGGGCAAAACGGAACCTGGGTCGCTGCATCACTGCTTGGATGAAAGCCACCCATCAACCAGGAAAGCTCATCTTGTATTTTACATGAGCAACTAATAAACTTCTTTCTTGTTTGTTCCATTTTACATTTGGGGTTTATTGGTTTCACCAGTGAGCTTACCTAATAGCACAGCCATGATTATCTCTGCATAAGAATACTGCTGTTTAAGGATCACCTCTCTAGCGTTGTGGTTTGATTATATAAAAACCAAACCAAACCGTTGCTGTCAAGTAGATTTCAACTCATAGTGACCCTATAGGTTTCCAAGGCTAGAAATCTTTACGAAAGCAGACTGCCACATCTTTCTCCCACAGAGCGGCTCATGGGTTCAAACTGCCGACCTTTGGGTTAGCAGCCAACTGCTTTACTCGCTGCACCACCAGGGCTCCTTTTAACTATAACCAAAACCAAACTCATTGCCATCAAGTTGATTCTGATTCATAGCAACCCTACAGGACAGAGTAGAACTGCCCCATAGAGTTCCCAAGGAATGGCTGGTGGATTCAAACTGTCGAATTTTGGTTAGCAGCCGTACCTCTAACCACTTCGCCACCAGGGCTCCCCTCTTTTGACTATATAGCAGAATTAAAAACACTCAGTTTTAAAAGGAATTTTCAAGAAGAGCTTGTGTATGTAAATAGCATATGTTTGTGTTTGTGGCAAATATTTTTAGGACGCAGGAGGGCTCTTATAGTTTCTTTTAATCTACACAACAAAAGCCCTGAATTTTTGCTGTTAAAAATGGCATGTAGTTGCATTGCATTTAACAGAATCTTATCCCAGGGTCAAAAGGGGCACAGATCCTTGTGAGAGTAGAGTCTCATAAACCAGCCCCCAGAGACAGTCCCAGGGCAATCTGAGCAATCTGCAAGGAAGTTCACACAGCTGCCCATCAGGAAGGACTACTAAGGCAAAATGCCCTACTTCTTCCCATTTGAACTCCCAGCAGCAAAATGTCATGAGCCTGGTAGGTCCTTCTTCATGCTGAGGGGGTGTGATAAAGGATTAGGAGGTCTTGATGACTTGTGAGACCTGTGCAGGGCTATGAGGGTGTGAGAAGCATGAAAGGAAATGGCTTCTAGTGTTTAAGTCCAGCAGATTAGAAGATTTAGGGGTCCGTGAACATCAATAAGGAAGTTAGAGGAGTAGGAGGTTGTTCTGAGAGGAAAATGATGGGTTCCACCTTGGTCGTATTGAGCTTTGGGTAGAGTGTCTGTGTAGGGCCTTGCCAGCAACTGCTCTTATTTCAAGCAGTAAGTCATTGTCCTCTTCTCTCTTCTCCTTCAGCCCATCCATCCTGTTATCTGTCCTTAGCCAAGTTTCCCTTATCTCTGCCTTGGATGTGTACTTAACACATCATTGAGTGATCCTGCATGCATTTCTAAGTATGAACGTCTTTTGGAGATGCCTTGCCAGAAACCAGAATTTTTAAAAAGAAAGCAAAGGGAAAGTAGCCAAGTATAATTTACCTATATTTTACTTAACCCCATCATCTCTTTAAAAAATGCAAAGCTCTAATCCAATGTTTGCCTGGTTCTTGGGCTAAATTATCATCTGTATCATTTCTTTTATCTTGTTGTGCCATAAAACATTTTGGGGTTTATTTGTTTCACCAATTAGCCTACCCTGTTTTATACAACATGAACATTTTTGTGTAAGAACATTGCTGATTCAGGAATTTAGGGTTATCATCAAGAGATTTTTACCACATCAGTCCCATTGTCACTTTAGCTGAGTTTTAGGAAGAAACAAACTCTCATAGATTGGGATAAATAAAACATTCATTTAAAATCATTTTAGCTTCTTAGATTAGAGCTATAAATATTTCTGAGATGTCCCATTTTTGAGCTTACTGTCTTCAGAAGCCTTTTCCTGTGAGCCTCTTCAGTCATGCCTTCTCTGAGCTAGGCCTTTCTTCCATGGTGCTGCTGGATAGGTTTGAACCACCAATCTTTCATTAGTATTTAAGCACAAACCTTGGAACCTATACTGGATTACAGTGGATCCTACATCAACTATAACCCGTGTCCTTATAAGAGTAAAATTTGGACAGAGACACAGACACAGAGGGAAGACAGCCAAGTGGAGATAGAGGCAGAGATTGGAGTTATGCTGCCATAAACCAAGGAACACTTGGGACCACCATATGCAGGGAGAGGCAAGGAAGGATCCTCTCCTAGAGGCTTCGGAGGAAATATGGACCTGCCAACACCTTGATTTCAGACTTAGCCTTCAGAACTGTGAGAGAATAAATTTCTGTTGTTTTAAGCCACTCAGTTTGTGGTGCTTTGTTACAGCAGTCCTAAGAAACTAATGCATCATCTTTTTCTCAAATACTGTAGGAAGAGACTTCTAAGACTGGCCCTTCTTTACCTTAGATCTGTTCTTTAATATATGCTCTGAATTCCCCAAGTTCTTTACAGTATCAATTCTCTTTTCCTCTTTCCTGCATCATAACTTCCTCTCAACTGGACCCTTCATTCAGCGCCATGAAAACATTTCAAGTCTCTCCCATTTTAAAAAGAACCTACCCTTGGCCTACCCTTACTTCTTCCCTCCTCAATCTTATTTCCTGTAAGTGTTGTTTGTGCTTCCTGTCTCCACATCCTCCTGGTCATTCCTCAATCTTTTTGCAATTTGCTTCTACTCCAGCTATAATACTGAAATCACTTTTGCTAAGATAATTTCAATGACCTCCAGATTCCTAAAGTTAAAGGGAAGTCTTTCATTTTCTTACTTGAACTCCCTGCAGTATTAGATGCTTCTGGCCACTCCCACCCTCTTCAAATGCTCTCTCTTAGATTCTAGAACCGCATTCTCCCGTTTCTCCTCTTACTTCTCTACCCAGTCATTCTCAGTTGGCTTCCTGAGCTCTTTTTGTTAAGAAGTATTTGAAAACAAAATAATAACAACAAAGACTGTTCCCTTGAAATCTATGTTTGGTCCCTTTCTCTTCTCCCCCTTTAGACTCTTACTGAGTCACTCAGTCACAGATCTGAGTGATTCAACTACCAATTCTCAATCTCAGGTGATTTCAGTATAATGCTGGCCCTGGGAACCATTGACCTGCAGGAAGAAGTCCTTACTCCTCAATGACTCCAAGTTTTTTCATGATCTAGCCCCTGAGCACCAATTCAGCTTGCTGTGGCCACACCCCTCTTTATACCCTAAGCTCCAGCATGAAAGATCAACAGAAATAACTACCGTTTGCTGAGCGTTTGTCATGTATAGTATAGTCCAGAGGTTAGGAGCCAGGAAGCCTAAGGGCACATCCTGGATCTGGCACTTAGTAGCTATGGAGCCATAAGCAGATTAAAAAAAAAAAAAATTCTGTGTCCTTGGCTTCTCATTTGTAAAATAGAAACAATAATAATAGTACTTACCTCATGGAGTATTATTTATATTAAATGATGTAATATCTGTAAAGTGATTAGAACTGTAACTGGTATGTAGTATAAGCGTTCAACAAATGTTAATGGCTGCATGGTCATGATGCCAGGCACTTTGCAAACACTGGCTTATTCTAAGGCTTGAATGACAGTATATCCGTCATGAGTAGAAGCTTCCCTTTCCGCAGCCTCCCTTGAAGCAGGGCATAGGTATGGGACATAGACTTCATGCATGACTTTGATTCTAAAGAGCAATGCTAAGAAGCAAGCACGATGTAGAATTTTTTTTTCTTTTTTTTTTTTTTTAATGAGGATGAACTGCGGGGCACTTGGTTTTAAACAGTGAACTCCTTCACTGTTTAATGTTCAGTGTCAGCAGTGTAAATTATGGTGTCTGGCTCCAGAGGTGTCTTCATTAGAACAACCCTGCAGTATAGCCTGAGCATTTTACCTGCCTGGGTACCCTCTACGCCTGACCCTCTAGCCCTCTCAGAATTTCTGTGGTCTATCTAGAGTACCCTTTAATGACTAACTTCTCTGTTTAAACTAAATGTAGTTGGATCTATTGTTGGCAATTAACAGCCCTGGCTGTTATTTTATTATTGAATAATAGATACCTCGATATATGTACATTTTTAAATGGTTTCTGCTGTCTCTACAACAAACAAACAAACAGCAATCACTACAACAGAGTTGCCTGTTTGCTCTGACCTTCTCTGCTCTGCTCTGCTCTGCATTGCAGGGGGCTGGAACTCTGCCACCTCTGTTTCCCAGACTCTCTTGCCAGGTGGTTGGCTGCAGGTTAGTTCTGTCAGTGGGAGGCACTGGCAGGAGATGTAAGGTGACAGTAGATGATAAGCCATTTTTCTCTTCCTTTTCTGTTTCTGACAGTCTCCCAGACAGCAGCAGTAGCTGTGGGTGCCTGTGGGCTCCTGGATTCCTGGTCCAGCAGCATGGCCTCAGGGGTGGTGGTGGCAGTGCTCTGGCAACTTTGGATTTGCTCCAAAGGAAGCTATGGTGGATGCAGATGACTATAGGATCTTGGGATCCTGCTGGGTCAGAGAGTGTTGGGGCTCCTGGCTTCCTGAAGGGTAGTAGATGCTGTGGTTCCAATGTCTCCATAGCAGCTGTGGTGCTCCAGCAAACTAGCTACAGTAACTGGGGGATCTGGGTAACAGCATTCCCCCATTTACTCCCAGACTAGAGATGGTATAGACTTCATACTGTTACTAATCTCTAGGTAACTGCACCACTCCCATTTAGCATCTCCATCCTTTCCAACACTTTATAACCAACTCACTGTATTAAGTCCCCTCTGTTTAAAATATGCAGAGTGATTTCCATTTTTCTGGACAACACGGGAACTAAAGTATATAAAATTTTTCCTGAATTCTTGGAAATATTATTTGTGATTATACTTCCACAAGGGAAAATCTTGAATAATCATTAATACCTTCAACAAAATTGAATTGGAGTAGTAATCCCATACCATGTATGTACTTTATATGCAATTTGTATGACATGATTTACAAATTTTAAAGGCTTTGATTTCATCAGATAATGACAGTTGAAGACAGACTCACAACTTGGTTTTGACATTTATTTTCTGTGTGAACTTGAACAAGTCACTGAATTTCTCTCCACTTATTTCCTCATCTATGAAATGGAGGTAACCTTAGTCTCTAGTTGGGGATTACTCTGAGAAATAAACAAGCCAATTCATGTAAAGCACTCAGGACAGTGCCTGCACATTGCAAGTGCTCGGCAAATATTCCATTGATGTTGTTATTGTTACAACTATTGTTATGAGCTGATTAGTCCTGAAGCAAAAACGAACAAGTTTAAATTTTAAAATAATACAATGCAAATCATCTTCAATTTAGAGTAAAAATAGTGTTCAAAGATTTTTGAACAAAAAAAATTCTATTTTCCATGTGTATTTATCAACGTTACCCTCTAACAGATGCCTCCTAGAGCCATATAAACACTTTAAAAACTCTAATACTCAGGAATCAAGAGGGTGTTGGGAACCAAAAATCTGTGTATGTTAAATACATTCAGTGCCCCTCAAAATCCAGCTTCCTACAAAAAGGGGATGAGAAAAGACACCAAAAGTGAATCTCAAAGGTATTATTCTCATTCGTCCTTTCTGATTAATTTTCTTTTTTCTTTTTTTGGTGTGAAGACAAATGCACCAGGGCTTATCTTCTCTAGTATAATTGGAGATCAACAATGACAACATCTATACTCATTGTGCACCTACGGTGTGCCTGGCATTTTTCAGGGCATGTGACTTTTTGTGTGTGTGTGTGTGCGAACAACCTAGTCTCTGTTCTCATGAAGCTTAAAGTCTAATGTAGCATTTAAAAGTGGATCTAATTCTATTTTATGAATTCTTGGTATTGCCTATGTTCATCTATTAATATTGTATATTAAATTAAAAATGGCATTTTAAACTTCAAATTGCATTACCATAAATATTGAGTTCTGGTGTCAGAGATGAAATTAGGTCTCTCTGTATATTTGTTCATTTATTTTAAAAAATGTATTGATTCCCTATTCTGTGCTAGAAATGTGAGATTTTAGTTTAGATGGCTAATATGTTTTTTCTGAGATAGTTCTTTTATGTAAAGTTAGAAAACAGAATACTACTACCCTCATAGATCTTATAGAACACATTTTTAGTAAGTGTTCTTTTTGGCTTTGCTGGAATTTAAATGTTTTACTCTCAAATTTTAGACCAACGAGCATAAAAAAGTTCTGGACAACTTATACAATTTTTACATTGAGTCTTTTCAAAACAAAAGTATATTTCACATATTTTAATAGGTATAATGGTACTGTTTTAGTGAACTAGAATAAAGGGAATTTTAGCAAATTCATTTCAAAGAACCAGTTACAAATACACTAAGTCCCCCATTTCCAACATGTCTACCACAGCATTGCATGTCATTATTAATGTTATTAATAATTACTATTTAATAATTGAATTACATGAAATTATTTTATTAATTATAATTCTTAATAATATTACACACAAAAACCAAACCCACTGCTGTCAAGTTGATTCTGACTCACAGTGACCCTATAGGACAGAGTAGAACTGTTCCATAGAGTTTCCAAGGAGCGCCTGGTAGATTCGAACTGCTGACCTTTTGGTTAGCAGCCGTAGCACTTAACCACTATGCCACCAGGGTTTCCTAATAATATTATATATTATATAATAATATATATTATTATATATGGTATGGCATTATTTATCATGACTATGTAATATCACAATCATCTGGGCAGGCAACCACTACATTAAATTAACAAGTGTTTATTTAGTACTCATCATGATCTCATATGAAGAACTATATTTTTTTTATTCTATACAATTGGCAAAAGGAGGCATTTTAAACATGGTGTGTTATACAATTAAAGCTAATATTTATTGAATACTTAATAAACACTTGTATCAACTATTTAATCTTAGTAAGTCTCCATAAAGTACTATTATTCTCATGTTATAGATGAGGAAACTGAGGAACAGAATGTTAAGTAACTGGCCCAAAGTGACACACACACACTAGGAAAAGGTGGAATAGGAACTTCAACCCAGTGTAGTCCGGTTCAAGGTCCCACTCTTGACCGCAGGCTCATACCTCATATACCAGTCCCTCTCCCAAAACAATTGCCGCTGTCTCTTATTTGCTAAAACACAAGAATTTTTTCTTCCATTTTTTAAATCCCAAGACAAATGTTCACAACGATAACCTGCTTCCCTGCCTCATACCGAGTAATAATGATTCTAGTGTTCTGAACATTGATTTAGATGCCTCTTTTTATCTCTATGTTCTTTGGAAGCGTCTTTATTATAATGCCTATACACTGGGTTTTTTTTTTTTTTTTATGCACTCAGACAAATATATGAGACATGATTAAAATGAGAGAGATAAATTCCCCCCTGGTCTCTATTACATTTTAATAGTGTGAAGAATAATGCAGAGGACAGATAATGGAGTAAAGGAAGGAATTGTGGGAGGAAGCTTCTTTCGATTTTTTTTTTTTTGGCTGAAGCACCAGACAATAACTCAGACCTTGGTTATTCTGCCCTAGATGTCTGAATCTTGAACCCCCAAAACAGAGAAGTAATAGTAACACTGAGGTGTAGTAGTATAAACCATGCAATAGACATTCAATCCACGCACTGCCACAGATTTTAAGGCTTATAATGGAGGACCACGCTGAACTGTAATTTGGGTTTCTTGTACTTCCAATAATACCTGTCCTTGGAGAAGATGCACAATGAATCTGCCTTATAATGAATTCCATACCATTGCGGTTGAGTCCATGTTGAGTCCATTCTGACTCATGGTGACCCCATGTGTTGCAGAGTAGAACTGTGCTCCATAAGGTTTTCATGGTTGTGATCTTTCCAAAGCAGATTGCCACACCTTTCTTTCTCTGGGTGGTTTTGAACTGCCAACCTGTTGGTTAGTAGCCCAGCGCTTAACTATGTTCGCTACCCAGGGACCCAATGAATTCTATAGCATAGAACAATTATTTTTCTGTTATAGCAGGAATCTGAGTTGTTTACCTATTGCATACTACATGTATAAATTATTTGTAAAACAAAAACACCATGTATTAAGATACTAGGCATACATTCAGATAAACTGATGGTATAAAATCTAACTCTATGATCTCATGTTTTCACATTTGGGGCATCAATGTCTTCCTCTTCTAGTTTATTTACTTACAAATAATTTAATTTTCATTTTATTGGGTTCTGTTTTGTCCAAGTTGGGAGTGTAAAGGAGACATGTTCAGCTCCAAGTTTAGGCTTTGTTCTTATGGGAGGTCTCTGGGATAGTAGGTAATGGCCATTTGTCACTCTCACTTATCATTGTTAGTCAGGCTTCCAGTCAGCAGCCAGAGAAGTAAAGCAAGTGACAAAACTAGGCTTTCAAGACCCTTCTGAGACTGTTCATGCTACTGGCAATGTGTGAAAAAAACTGCCGGTGCCCTGGGGAAACATGGGAAGCTTCCAATTTAGAAACATCTTTTTTTTTTTTTTGGTAGATCACTCCAAAGGCCATTCTTCTCCCTTGTGGCTGTGATGAACGGCATGGACAGAAAACAAAGAAATCCCTGAATCTCTGTTTAAATTCGATAATTGTTTCAAATGTCAGTTCTGGTGGTATAATTCTGAAGGAATAAACTGAATTATGAAGGAAGTTCACTAACTTCTACATTCAGAATTTAAAACACTTTTTGGTCCTGAAGTGACTCTTACCTAAATATATGGCCACGTTTGTAGCTTACTGGTTCTGGACTTTTTAATCGTAATCTTTCTAAGTGAAATACACAGTACCTGTTATAATTTCTTTTAAAGTATTCCAAATTTTTTATGAATACAATAATATTTAAAAAGAAATTTTTCACAAACTTTATTTTGCTTCAGAATATTTTAAAAAATTGAACTAATGGAGTACTTACCATCAGACTTCTAAAAAAGTGAATCTTTCACTTCTAAATCCATGTTCATTATTCTTACGCGATACCTTGGTTATAATTCAAATATTTTATTATTATTTAATACCTTTATTCTCTTACAGCATTTGTACTAGGACTTTTTTGTGTAATATTATGTGATGGTATCACGTTACATTAATCATCAAAGTGACTGCAAAGAATCCATCAGTGGTGACTGACGTCATCTTGTTTTATGATCTCCTCTTGTTGTTGATCCCCAACTAAAAGCAACACACAATAAGACAAGATGGTGAGTTACAGACACTGAATAAAAGATCACCTTAGAATTGTTCTATTGAACATCTGTCTCTTCTGTCTCATCACTGTATTGATCCATTTGTCCTAAAAGTACTGAGTTCTCAAAAAGTAATTATGTACAGGTTCAGTAGTGTTATGCTCTCTTCCAGGGGTGGATTAACCAGGAAGCACAGTAGGCAGTGGTTTACGGTAAGCAAGGTACTCACGGGCTTAACTGTGTTTACTTACTAATCTGTAGTGTACAGTTTCACATAGGTGTGAAAAACAGGTGAAATTGTGCACTACAGATTCATAAGTAAGCACAAGTAAGCCCGTGCATACCTTGCTTACGGGGTAACCCACCCCTACTCTCTTCCCACCTATTGCATTATATTATTCAATATTATAACTACAGTACTCATAGATGCCCTAGGGGGGTCAATGGTTAAGCAATCGGCTACTTACCCAAAGGTCAGCAGTTCAAACCTATCAGCCACTCTGTGAGAGAAAAGGCCTGGCAATCGGCTCAGGAAAAGATTACAGTCTAGGAGACCCTATGGGACAGTTGTACTCTGTCCTATAGGGTTACTGTGAGTTGGAATCAACTCCACAGCACACAACCACAATGACTCTACTCACTGAGAATGCTGACAATGTCAACTCTTGGATATACTTCTCTCTATTCTTCATACTTAGTCTTATTTTTAGCTAAGCTATTTAGTCTCTAAAAATTAAAAAAAAAAAAAAAAAAAAGCAGAGACTAAAGGACCACATAAACCAGAGACTCCACCAGCCTGGGACCAGAAGAACTAGATGGTACCTGCTATCACCAATGACTGCCCTGACAGGAAACACAATGGAGAGTCCTGGACAGAATTGGAAAAAACATGGAGCAGAACTCAAAGTCATGTAAAAAGACCAGACTTAATGGTCTGGGCAGAGACTGGAGGAACCCCCGAAACTATGGCCCCTGGACTCTCTGTTAACCCAGAACTGAAACCATTCCCAAAGCCCACTCTTCAAATATTAGACAGAACTATAAAACAAAAAATAATACATGTGAGGAGTGTGCTTCTTAAGTTCAGTCAAATATATGAGAACAAATGGGTGGTTCCTGTGAGAGGCAGGAAGGGACAGAAACTGGTTGAATGGACACAGGGAACCCAAGGTGGAAAGGGGAAGTGTGCTGTCACATTGTGGGGATTGCAACTAATGTCACAAAACAATATGTGTATAAATTTCTGTATGAGAAATTAACTTGAGCTATAAACTTTCACCTAAAACACAATTAAAAAAAAAATTTAAAGTAGTTTTCTTTATTTCTTAAATCAGAGCAACCCAGTCATATTATCCACTGTTTATATATTGTTACTTTTGAAATTATCACTAAAAAGTAGTATTTTTTAAAGTTTATGTAGAAACCAAGAGGGCAAAAGAAATTGGCATAAACAAAGGAGTCAGGGAACCTGGGTTCTCATTTTTATTTTTGTCACTTAATAGCATTGTGACATTTGGAAAATTCAGTGTTTGCATCTGTAAAACTAGAATGATACTTCTTGCCTCCCTGGGTTGTTTTGAGGGCTATATGAGGGTTGTGATCTATTAAATGGCCAACACAGGACACTCTGACCACAAATAAGTAGTCAATAAACATTCATCTTCTTCCTCTCTTTTGAGTCCTAGTTTCCTCATGTGTAAATCAACAATAAAAATACTTTTATAGCCCAGCATTACCTGGAGTTTGTTCATACCAGCTCATGAGAGCTGATTGTTAAATTTTCAGGAATTTGGTGAGACTGCTTTTAAACGCAGCTGAAATTAAATTTAAATCATATAAATTTTTAACAAATTATATTAAAAACAAAAGCAATATATATTCAAAGCTCAGCACTTCATTTTACTATTATCTATGCTCTTGAAGTTATTTACATATATGTGGTGGAAATACTATATAAAAAATGTTCACTGAAGTTGCTATGTAGCTTGAAATCAGCCATAGTGAGAGTATTTACACCACAGAAATTGTTGAATGCTTTGAATCATGGTGTTTTTGTTTTGTTTTGTTTTTATCCCTAGAAAGCCAGTTGTTAAGCATTTATTAGCCCTAGACATACTTAGGGGTCCTGGTGGTACACTGGTTAAGAGCTCAGGCTGCTAACCAAAAGGCCAGCAGTTCAAATCCACCATTTGCTCCTTGGAAAACTTATGGGGCAGTTTTACTCTGTCCTACAGGGTCACTTGAGTCAGAATCGACTTGATGCAAACGATTTGGTTTTTAGACATATGTCACTAATTTTGAAATGGAAAAGCACTACACACATAAAGATAATTTTAGAAATTCTTTCTAAGTCTAAAATTCTAATATTCCTATAATTTCATGCCGAAACACTGTAAACTAAGAGGAACAGATGCTATTAGTGATCATGGAAACATGAAAAGTTAACGGTATGCTATGTAGTTTGGGGGGAGATGGTCCTGAAGATTGGGCATAAAAAATGAATTGAGTCCTTTGATTCAAATAGATATTAAGCATTTGGCAAGCATGTATTTCAGGAAGTAAACCCTGCAAATGGCCCTACGTATCATTTAGCCTCTAATACATTCTAATTATAGTCAGCAATTCAATGGCTTCACTTTTAGAACAAACATGCCAGTACTTGCATATCTATTCTTTTTGTTGTCATGACGTGCGTTTATAGGTTGCCTCATTGATAAAGAGGGCAGTGTACTTTGTAAATGAATCTTTCTGAGTAGCCACATTTCAAAAAAATCTAATTCCATAGAACATAGATACTCAAATGAAGTCAAAGCTTCTTTACCCCTAAAAATATTTTTAATTATTTGAGACCATGATATCCACAGATAATAGGCTACTTTCCTAAAAGTTCTAAGAAAAGAAAGAACTGGATGTAGACTACAAACACAAATGCACACACATACACAAACACAGCATCAGGAAAGTAAAGCTCTCTTCTTAGCTAAATCTTACAAAAAAAAAAAAAAATCTTTTGGAAATTCCCCTTGATAGATAATTGTCAGGAACAATCAAGAAGTCACAAGCTTACACTTGGAAGGTTATTCATGACTACAACAGGAATGGTAGCCAGAAGCAATCCTGGCACTGGAATGGTGGAGCAAACCCTAGGCCAAATGCTGAATGAATCTTGTGCCATGTCAGGTAGGAGATACACAGACAGATCAGAGCCCTGCAGCCTGACCCTCAGAGCTGAACAGAAAGGACTCTGTGATGGAATGCAGAGCTTCCTGTGGCTGCTGTGGCTAAATGGGAATCACTGGTTATATGGTCCTTTATCCCTTTACTATGGGATGAGGAGAAGGAGGAAATCCAGTCTTGCCTGGAATAAGCCACTGAGTTTACTGAGGTAGGCAAGAATGACAGCTGACTTTGTTTTACTGAGATGGAAACTCTTAAATCAGGAAAAAAGAAGGTGTCTAGTACAAGTATAAACCTTTTAAATCAATATTCTATAACTGCCAGTTGTGACCCATTAGTGAGGCATGAAATCAGTTTATGAATCTTGACTTTTTTTTTAATCGTGGCAAATAGGTATGTACCAAAAATTTGCCATTAAAACAGTATTTTTTTTTAATAAAATAGAATTGACTAGATTAAAGCAGAAAAATATTAGAATGCAGACACTTTAGTGAGCACACATGTGTGAATGATAGGCCACAATATAAAAACACTTTTTAATGCTGAATTACAGTAAAAAAAAAAAAAAAAAATGTTTGAAAGCCTCTGCTCTAGGTTGATGCTTCTCTCAAGTGTGGTCCAGGACCATCCGTGTCAAAGTCATGGTTCAGGTTAAAATGTGACTTCCTGACCCCATCCTCAGAGATTCTGATTGAATAGATCTAGGGTAGGGCCCAGGAACCTGCATTTTTGAGGCACTGCAAGTGATTCTGATGCATACTGACGACAGCAGCACCTCTAGGGTTACAATGAATAGTAAAGAGTTGTAAATGTAAAGAGTTGCTTGTCATTTCACTTTCCAGCACTGAGGAGGCTGCCCTGTGATTAGCATTGCTGGGAAGAGATTAATTCTTGATAAGCAGCAGCATAGCATAGTGGTTAAGAAAGTTTCTGTAAAGTGATGACAGACTCAAATCCCAGTTTGCCATTTGCTAGTTGTGAGAACTTTGGAGTCTCATTTTCCTTATTTGTGAAAGTAGGGTTAATAACTGTACTTACTGCACAGAGTTACTAGGATTAAATGAGATAAAGCAACTGATACACAGCAATATTGAAAATAGAAAATATTAGCTATTACACCCCAAAATTTCAGACCATAGTCTCCTGACAGTCTTCTTGGAAATCTGAGTACCAACCCAATCCCTACCCCTCGTACCTTTACAAACTGTAGGAAAACGTTCACCTCTTAAACCGGTCAGATGCCTGGTTTCTGGGTGTGTATCCTACACTGCCATGAATTAATTTCTATGACAATAACTCCTCTTCCAGCTATTATTTAGGAAGTCTGGCCTTAAGGTAATTAAATTTCTGACCAAACTTGCACTGTCTTGGAACTTACGAAACCAAACAATTATGCATGTTTCTGTTGTTGAGTCATATTTAGTACAAATAAATGTATATACTCTTTAGGTGGTGCAGTGGTTAAGAGCTCAGGCTGCTAACCAGACAGTTGGCAGTTTGAATCTACCACCTGCTCCCTGGAAACCCTACAAGGCAGTTCTACACTGTCCTACGGGGTCTCTATAAGTCAAAATCAATTTGAAGACAATGGGTAGAAGTTCCAAAAATTATACTGCCTGGTCTGAAAACCAATAACGAATAACACTGGCAGAAAATAAGATGGGTATAAGATCGCATACGTGAGCAGAATCAGGTGATCTGCATTTTAACTCAGTGCCAACATACACAATGTAATCTTGGACTACTGGTTTCACTTATTTGAGTCTCAGTTTTCTCCCATCTACAAACTAAGGGTGGCAACAATGCTTGGTTCTCTTAAAGTTTGTGAGGGCTAATATTTCTAAAGTGATTTGAGAACATTGGCTAATGGGATGCTAGAAATGTAGGTCATCATTTATCAACTGGACATGAATGTGAGGTATTAAAGATTGTAATTGCATGAGCCTGACATAAACACTTTAAGCTTTGAAAAATGTACTTAGGTTGTAAGGGAAATTGAAGCTACCAATTGAAATTATTTAATTTTTATCTTCATTTTCTTTAGCTGTGCTCTCCCTTTATTGGTGGGACACCGTAAGTGATTGAGAGGTGATGGCTTAATTTATTCAGCCATGTTTCTCCTTTGGATTTGGAATAGACAGTCTATGGCACCAGTGCCACCACTTCCATGTCTTTACTTTCTCTGCCTTTCCTTGTTTATTCTACACTCCCCATTCTGTCTCTCTCTCTCTTTTTTTTTTTTTTTTTTTTTGCTTTTCCTTTACTCTTGCTTGCCAGAGTATATGGACAGCCAAACACCTCAGCTTGGCCACAAATCGAGTCCATTTGAGACTTAAAGTTACTTAACCATGTATGTGTTTCTCCTCTAAATTGGAGGCAACCTAGATTCCAATGATCCTTGAATCTATGTTTATAAGGCCATTATATTTCATTAGCCTTTTTCTGCTTCCAGTTTATTTCCAGGTTCTCCCTCCCACCTTGCTATGGGTGCCTGCTACCAAAACACACAGCCCTCTTAACATTGATATGTCTCTTCAATCATACATCACAGGGAACGGTGTATTACAGTTCATGCTGGTGAAGAGTAGCTGATAGCTCTGATAGCCTGATAGCTCTCATTCCATGTATTCTGTAGAGACCAGTTTGGTTCATGATTTAGTTTCATGAGAATGCCAGTCTACCTATGGGTCCTTTCAGAGTCCTATCTACCTCCCTGTTATAAAACCCAGTGTGAAATCTGTGTGCTTAATGTCCCAGATTTAATTATTCTTTACTATCACTGTACATAAATTTAGAAAACCATGTCCAGTTGGGAAATAATATTTCCCATTTTTAGTAGAATACCATACTTATACTGAAAAGCTTTTATTTGCAAGTATTTTGTTGACAGTAGTTGTGAAAGGGTTATCCAGCCTAAGGTTTTATTTGCCTTTTGTGTGTGCATGGACTTGAAAGAGAAAATGCTTGCTTTTATATCTGCTAAGATTAGCCACAAGTAATTGTGGTTAAAAAAAAAAAATTAGCTTTGCTGAAATTCCTCATCCTAATGATGCAAACAAAAATCACAAAGAATAGAGCTTTAGGTTTCAGAGGTGACTCACAAAGTCTAGCAATCCATCATGGAAATCTTAGCAAGCCTATTTTTGGGCTGTTCTCGACACATGGGAAGGCTAAAGAATCCCAGGTGTTCTTGCTAAGAGCAAAGTGAGAGCATGAGGATTGCCCTGAGAAGCAAGAACATGCTCATTAAAGTAGTTGTCTGGTGGAAGATGAATCTGACTGACAGTTCTGAGTTTCTTTTTGTGGTGACCCCTTTCCTTGTTAGAGAGGGGGGCCCGATGTCCAAATGAACCTGGGTTTAATGAGCTGCAGTTCACTGGGGGCCTTGAGAGGGCAAAGAAGTGCCTGCTTGTGGACCAAGAACAGTACATTATTTATTTCTTAGATACTACGCTGTTTAAATAATGTGAAAGTTTTTCTTTTGTGAGATTTTTTCTATGCCTTGGATGTCTGATATGACATACATGAATATAAGAAATACAGAGTTAAGGCATTAAATAGATTAATCAAGGTGGTTGAATGAATGATTCTCTTACGATAAAATCTCTAAATTCTTAAAAACGATTTGATAAGATCATCAGCCATTCATCTCTCTATCTCAAATAAAGAGGGAATAAAATTGGAGAAACTTCTCTCATAGGTCTGCAGATACAGGATGCAGACATCTTTGAATAACAGACTAGGAATTAGGCCACCATAAGGATTACTTTTAATCTCTCTAGCACTTATTAACAGCAAGAATACTTTACCCTGCACTGCATATTTGAATGAAATGGCAAATAAATTTATATCTTAGTGAAACCAAAAAAATTGTGAATAGCAAAGTGGCAGTTTATATGTGGCTGTACACCTGTTGCCATCAAGTCAATTCCGACCACAGCGACCCTCTAGGATAGAGTAGAACTGCCCCATACGGTTTCCAAGAAACGCCTGGTGGATTTGAACTGCTGACCTTTTGGTTAGCAGACATAGCTCTTAACCACTGCACCACCAGGGTTTCCATATATGACTACAGGATTTTTGTACAAAAGATGGAGAGTGTGAAGTCAATAAAAGAAAAGGCATGAAAACTACAGCAATGTCAAAGCCCTCAAGAAATACCAAAAGCATATCATCAGCAAAGTTAAAACATTAACTTGGCATTAAGTGTCATGGAAATTTTTTTTTTCCTTTGGTATGACATTTCAAAAGACTTTTCCATCACTCAAAAGTAAGTTTTTTTCCCTGCCAGTATTCTAGAAATAAATTTAAATGCAGTTAAGGTGTATGAAAAACTTCACTGCTGTTATTAGCATAAAAATTAAATGAAAAGAAAAATTCTCACTGCTTTCCAAAGCAATGTGTTAAGGGCCCTTTTTATAGAATCAATTACATATAACCGTTTCATGATATAAATTTGTTTTCTCCTATTCAAATGTAAGTTCTAAGTCTTTGGAATTTTAATTTAAATACTTAATTTCCTATTCTGCTATGGATTATGTACTTCTGGTCAATTCACTTAATTTTTCTTTGTTTTGACTACCCATCAGAAAAAAGGATCATAATATAGTACTACTTCCTTATCATATTTTATAGGGTTAAGCCAAACTCAGCAGAAGTAAAATGTTTTTAAAGAATGTAATAAAGGTATTACATAAAGTGTAGGTATTGAGACTTTTATTTTAGAATTCCAATTATTATACAAAAAAACTCACATAATTTTCAAATAGATGAAATATAGAATATGATCTAAGTCATCCATGAGCATATCAGGTGGGCAGGGGAAGAAATTGATACAACAGATATTGAGCACTTCCTATATGCCAAGCACTATTTTATTGGCAGGATGCTTTGAGGTAAATACTACTATGAGATCTTACTTTAGAAATGAGAAAATTAGGGCTCATGGAAGCCATGTACCTTGCTGCTTAAGCTCATCCAAATGAGAAAGTGAAAGAGGCCAAGATTTGAACCTAGTCCTATTTGATTCCATAGCCCACATTCTTAACCATACTACTCTGTGACTGCCTCTCCAAACTTGGGCTCCCTGCTCACATAATCCAAGACTTCACGATACTACATGAAGTCCTGTCTCAAAATATAAACAGAATGCCATGTCGCTGAAGTCAACACACAGTTTCTTAGTTCTTACTCATTCAAAAGGAGTCCCTGGGTAGTGCAACAGGTTAAGCACTGGATTACTAACTGAAAGGTTGGAGGTGCAAAGCCACCCAGAGGCACCTTGGAAGACAGGCCTGGTGATCTACTTCCAAAAAACCCTATGGAGTAGTACTCCTTTGTACACATGGGGTTACCAGGAGTCAGAATCCATTGGTAGACAACTCACTAAAAACTTAACACTGAAAATCATGTCCTTTTGTCATCCAAATGAAAATAAATTTAGGAGAATCTTTCCTTATGAGCTACATGGGAGAATATGGAAACATTATGGCTCCTGCTTTGTTAAAAGAAAATGTATCTTCTTTGGAGATGGTCAAGTTTTTGCCATCCATTTCATGAAAACTTCAAATGGAATATTTAAGCAAATACTCATTTTTCACTTCAAGAAAACAACTGAACCATGCATTGTTTGGAAGTTTTTTCATCTATGAAATTATAGTAGACCTTTTCACCTCTTCCACATAGGAAAAATATTATGATAGTTCAAGAAAATGACATTTTAAATCCAAAAGGATTATGAATCATCTGTGAGAAATAAGCAAACTACTCATTGACCTCATAAGTTCTTAATACAATTTTTATCTGCTTAAATACTCAAATTTTGACAATTTTTCCTAACAGTCATTTTTAAAGGAAATATAATTTTGTAAACTTTCCCATAACCAAACCAAAAATCAGACCCATTGCTGTCAAGTTGATTCCGACTTATAGCATCCCCATAGGACAGAGTAGAACTGCCCCATCGGGCTTCCAAGGAGCTGGTGGTGGATTTGAACTGCCGACTTTTTGGTTCGCAGCCAAGACCTTAACCACTGTGCCACCAGGGATCCTTTCCCATAACAGCCATTTTTTAAGGGAAGATAAAAATTTCTTACAAGTAGTATAAATTGCTATAACTCTCAATTAGGATAAAACAATTTTTTCTAAAAATATGTAATATTTATAGGTTTAACCTGTAATATTTGAAGGTTTAAGCATCTTAGAACAGAGTAGCTCAATTTTCTTTTTCTAAAATATATTTTTTTTCTTAATGATTGATATTATAAACAGTAAGTGTCAGAGTGGGTTCACCTCACTTTTGAAAGACTTAGGAGACTATAAAACAGAGAGCTGCTTAAACACCAGGGAAGAAACCAAATTATTCAGAAACAACCACCTTATGTAAAAACTTCATCCAAAAGAGGATTTTTGTGTAATATAAATGAGCTTCTTTTACTAAAAGCAGGCATTTACCATTGTTATTAACACTTTCTCCACAGGAAGTACAATTTTCCTAATGCTGAGTAGTAACACGAAAATGCACTACGATTGTTCTTCCTAGAAAAAAACTGCTGTATTCAATTTGTATTTATTGCATTATTTTGCAAAAACACTGGAACATTAAAAAAAAGTTTATACACCCCTAAAGTTTCACCCTACATAAAACTAGGTTTCAGAAAGCCTGCCAGATGTTTTCCTGCTTTTATTGTTTAAGTTAGCAGTAGTGATATATCAAGAATATAGAGGAATTCACAAATACATTAAGTCTCCCGCTGCCTTGTTTGCACGCAAGCATCTTATTCATTTGCAAGGAAAAAAATGTAAAGTCTGTATTGGCATCTTCTAACTGAAAAGCTGATTTAAAAGACATATCTTGCCTTTCCATTAAGCTAATTCTTGTTATTCCTTTCTACATCAACCTGTAACTGACAGCCAAAGAAAATCAAGATTCATTTTTGTTTGCTTCAATGAGAAAATACCATTTTAAATGAATGTGTTAATATTGAATTAGTCCTATAATTTTCTAGTTCATTTTAAGTGACTCCTGGAAGAGTCATCCAAGTTGAAGAGAAGTGTTGACAGAGTCTGCTATTACAAGAGAGATCCATCCAGGCAGGAAATCTTACAGTCCCAGTGGTACTTGGCAGTCCAGGAGTAGGAGAGTTAGAGGTGAAAACATGCACACACGTGCTCACATGCACACACACGTTCATGTGCACAGGTGCACCTGTATATACAAACACATATTCACATGCACACACACAGAGATCAAGCAGATTCCCTTAGCGTTATTTGGAACTTCTTTAAGGACACCATACCATATCAAAATGAGACTAGATCAGATGTGTTCGGAACAGAAGCAGAAAGAGAAACATGTTTCCTGGAAAAGTCCAGCATCTGAAGCCTGTTGGAGTTCTGGTATCAGATCAATGAATAAGCTTCATCTGAGGTTCTTTCCCACCCTGCTAAGAGTGCATGCCTTTTGAATCTTTGGGGTCAGTTACTCCTTCTCAAAATGGGACTGGTAACAATGACAAGCCTTTACTTTGTTTTTACTGAGCATCTATTGAATGGCAAAAGCTGTTGCCACTCAGTCTATTCTGACTCATAATGACCCTATGAGTGTTGGAGTGGAATTGTGCTCCACAGAGTTTTCCATGGCTGATTTTTCTGGAAGTGGATCACCAGGCCTTTCTTCTGAGGTACTCTGGGTGGACTCAAACCTCCAACCTTGCAGTTAGAAGCTGAGCACATTAGTTAACCATTCATACCACCCAGGGACCCCAGGCTACTATTAGCAGTATTAAAAGCTCAGAAAGTCAGTGGACGACGGTCAGTACCATACTCAATACAACCTTGACCCCTTGATCAATACCATAAATATTGAAAGATAAATTAATGCTAAATGAATTCTAGGGCCAAACACTCATGGTTTTTTAGTAAAAGAAGTTAAAACTTCTGACAAAGGAAACATCCTCACAATGTCAATATCCCTAACTGCTTTTCTTTTATTCTGCTTTACTCTAGGAGGTTTTGATACTGTTTTAATTATCACTGCTGTTTTATGCATTTTAATTAATCCTTTAAGTTCTGTACTTTTATCCTGGAACAATTTTATAAGGGAAACAATTTTTAACAAATAAAAAAAATGTTACCCTAGTAGTTCATCTTAGCCAGATGCAGGGGTGTAATCTAGCATTTGGCACAGTTCCATTTACCTCTGAGCATTCCCAGAATACTTGTTAAGAAACATAATCTGGACCAACACCCTAACAGATGTAAATAATGAAGCCCTGTGGTTGAAGACCATCCCTTGATGTTTATACAGCTCTGGTCACCAAAAGTCTTCCCATGATGCAAATTCACAGACTAGAAGGGGTGTGTGAGATGAGGGCTCTACTCTAGAGCAGAGGCCAGAACGAAAGTCAACTTTACTCAGGTGCTCTTTTGGATCCTGCCTGGCACAGTGAGGAGACTCATTGTTTGTTCACCTTAGGTAAATTGGTTTGATGTGGGGAGGGGCGGAGGAGGAATGGAGGTAGAGAGCTGCTGCTAAAACTGCTGAGTACTAAAGTGTTATAAATGTTTGGTTATTATTTATTGAACACTCAGCTGTGTATCTGATACCACATAACCTACGTCATCTCTGTTAAAGTTGAGTGCGTCATTGTGTAACTGCATTTCTGCTCTTTCTTTCTTGGGAGTTTATTTTTAACTACCTTTTTTTTTTTTAATTTTTGGTAGTCTGGGAGGTTTTCCTATCGAAGAAACTGAGATCTACATGCTAGTAAGAAAACGGTGAAAATCTGAGAATTGCAAAGGAAATGGAAAACCTCTTTAGGCCGGAGTCTGGCATCCTTGTAGCTTATGATAAAGGTATCACTCCAGTTAAGATTTGTGGTCCTCATTGCTGACCTCAGATTTGATCTTTAAAGTTCTCAGAATATGACAAATGAACTTTAACAGAAATATATTTAATGGGTAGTTTGCTGACATCCTCAGGTAAGGTAGAGAAAACTGCCAGTTCTCAAAAAAAGCTAATTTGCATCTAGCTCTCCTCCCTCAGAAGCTGCCTGGAGGGCTCATTTCCCATGCTCTGAGGGAGCCCTGCACCCTGAGCTCTGCACCCACGCCTGGGGACCCTGTGGCATCTATCTGGAGCCGACACACTGGGCCAGAGGAGTCTGCTCCTAACTTGATAAAGTGCTCTGTTTGTAACCAGTGAGACAAATATTTACTTCCCTTAACCTTTACTTGTGTTAAGATGATTTTACTCAGGGAGTGAAAAAAAAATCTGCTTTGCAGAAATTTCCTGAAGATATCTGTGAAATGCCCAGAGATCCAAATTTTGAAAAGGGAAAAAAAGTCGTTTATATAATGATTATATCATCTGCTATTAGTTACAGAATTAGTTCTGCTTAAATTTCCCCCTAAGAAGATATTTGTGCTTCGTAAGTGTTTTATGAAAGGCCAGTAATTAGCTTGAATGTCTGCAAAATGGTATCAACCACAAATCCAGTATCTGAAAGATACAGTCTCCTGTGAAACTTCAAACAGAGCGTTAATTACTTGTTAAGAGTAATTAATGAAAATGACTGTATTTAAATATCTCCAAAGACTTTGAAAAAGCCCGTTCTAAGTTTCCTTACAAACACAAATCCAAAATATTAAAACCTGTATTTGATGTTTGATGTCTCCAGCCTAGATCTAGTTTAAAGTGATTGTGTAAGAACCACAGGGCTGTGGAGTTACTAAGTGCACAAAAGAAAAAATTTTAGAAAATATAACTAAGTTAAAATTGCAATATTTTTGCAGTTGTGAATAGTGTAATATTGAATGGTAGCCTTTTCTGATTTCATGACCAATTTACATGTGATTAAGTTGATCTATCATCAGGCAGTTTTTAGAATATATTTGTTTTGTAACAGGAGTGACTCTTTGTTCTCTTCCCCTAAAACCTTGTTAAAAAACCAAAGTTAAATCCACGGACCAGCAGCCTGGGCACTGAGGTTGTTAGATACGCACAATCCCAGGCTCAAGCCCAGAACTTTTGAAGGAAAAACTGCATTTTCAGCAGCACTGCAGATGATTCATGTCCACGACAGCTTTAGACACACTGTCCCGAAACATAGGTATGTTTCTTTTAAAGGGGGAAATGGACTTTAAAATTTCAGAACTAATATTAAAGTTAAGCCAAAAAAATTTTTTTTAAATGTCTAAATTTAAAACTTTTAATATTTAAATCCAAAGTCTAAATTTAAAACTTTTAATATTTAAATCAATTCAGTTCAGTGAATATAGCAGACTCCTAACCATGAATCTAATTAAATTTTTTCTAGAAATCCCCTCTCCTGATATAGCTGGGGTTCATTGTGATAGTCCTTAACAACATGCAATAAACAAATCATAAATTACAGAATAAAAGAATAATTCTTGATGACAAGTATAACAGTAACATCTGGTTGCCTGATAATGTTTTTTTAATGGGCCAAGTTTATTATTTTGCACTCATTTATCAAATTCTTTACGTCCTGTATGCAGTATTTTCAGAATTCATGATCAAAGGATTATGCCGTAAATCCTCCAGCAAAATTGTAAAAACCTTTGTCCAGAACAAGAGTAGCCTCTACTGGATTGTGACTGTCTTTCTGGAAATCCAAAACAAAATATTCTTGATGTCTTGGAGGAGGGTTTGCTCAGTTTTTACATAGAAACTACTTTGTTTACAGAGATAATCCACCTTCCTTTTCTGAAAATCTTAATGAGTAACATACTTGTATCCTGAAGAATACATTATTTAAATGATCGTTTAGTTACAATGTAACATTTTACTGTTAAATCATGAAATCAGATATATTAGATTGGTTTATATATGCCAATTATGTATTTTCTACTTAAATTTAAACATTTTAATATGTCATCTTCAATCCTTTAAAAATAAGTTGTGGGAAAACAAAAGACTGAAGGAACAATACGGTCTGGGGGTGAGGGAACCAGGCTTATTTATTTCTTCTTCGTTGTTGTTGTGTGCCATCGGATCGATTCCAACTCATATAATAGGAGAGAGTAGAACTGCCCCACAGAGCTTCCAGGCTGCATATATAATCTTTACTGGAGCAGAACACCAGTCTTTTCCTCCCATGGAGCAGCGGCTCCGTTCAGACCTTGCAGTTAGCAGCCGAATGCTTGACCATTGGGCTACCAAAATATTTAAAAATTAATTATTTTGTAATTTAAAAAAAAACCTTTATTTAAAAAAGGAAGAAATTGCTTCAACTCGGTAAAAATAGAATGAGCATCTCTGATAAGGATTCTTCTATTCTGCAAACTGCCTATAACATCAAATCTTTTGATGCTTAAATGGGTGTCAGTTAATCAAAGGGAATCAAAGGGAAACTACCTTATGTAATTAAACTTGTTAAGCAGTTATATGAAGTCTAACTAGCAATGATATAAAATGCATAATTCTGCCCTTTTTTGACTCAGCAAGTTATACGTTCTTGGTAACAGGATGAAGAAAATTCAAAAGGAGAGAAGTGTAACCACTATAAAGTATATAATAAAAAAAAAGAATCTCTAAAAAAGAAAGCATAGTTTTAGTCATGGTTCTCCCTACTAAAACACCTTCAACTGCTCACCATTTCCTATTGAATAAATTTTAAACTCTTAAGCATGGCTACAAAGTCTTCAATGATTTTGTCCCAAACTATCTTAACAACATTACTTCCCACTACTTGCCATCCTCTCTTCTCTTGGCTCCAAGCAAACCAAATCATTTCCTACTCTCCTATTATGTTGTTGTTGTTAGTTGCCACCAAGTCAATTCCAACTCATGGTGACCCCATGTGTTCAGAGTAGAACTGCTCCTTGAGATTTTCAAGGCTGTGACCTTTTAGAAGCAGATCACTAGGCCTATCTTCTGAGGCACTCTGGGTGGGTTTGAACCACAGACCTTTCAGTTAGTAGTCCAGTGCTTAACCATTTGTATGACCCAGGGACTCCTTTCCCTAATATAACCTGAGCTTTTCCATTCCACACCTTTGTCCACACTGTTTCTGTGGACTGAAATGTTCTCTCCCCAACACCAACTCACTCCACGTACACCCTACCATAACTCCAAACTGCCTTTAAAAAATTCTACTGTATCAGTTAGGATGCTTATAGCTTCCTCTAACAGAATACTCAGCCAACAGTGACTTAAACAGTAAACATTTGTTACCTTACATAGCAAGACGTCTCAGAAGAACCATCCTTCTACTTGGCTATATTCAGGCTTGTTCTTTTATAGTCACAAGATGGCTGCTACTGCTCCGGGCATCACATTCTCACATATATATGTCAAAAGAGAAGGAAAGGAAAGTTCTTGTGTCTTTTTTTTTTTTTTTTTAAAGGGGAAGAAAACCTTATCCGGCCTGCCCTTAGAAGACCTCTGCTAAGGTGCCAATTAAAAGGACCCATCTATGCCCCTTCTCTAGTTTAAAGAGAGGATAGAAAAATAAGTGTCTAGTATTTTCAGCCTCTAAAATGAGAGGTAGGCAGTACTATCCAGGAGGAGGATGGGGATAGGGTGGGGATGGCTGTTAGGTAGGCAATCAACAGGGCCTGCCACAACATCCAGTCTCCCAAAGTCCAGATCCAATGCCACTGACTCCATGAAGATTTCTCTGAGTCACCCATGTAAAAGTAATCTTTTTTTTTAATTCACATATTGCTTTGTATTTTAGTTGTCTGTACACTCACCTAATTTCCACTGTGAGAATGTGAAAACACTATCTTGTTCTTCTTTGTATTCCCCATAACCCCTGGCACAGTTCTTGACCCTTAGAAAGTCTTGAATAACTATTTCCTGATTTGAAAACCTCATGAATCTGAACCACCATTAAATGATTCATTTGAGCTACAGAAGGGAGAAAAAGCATAGCCCAATAGGAATTTAGGGCTTTTACCATATTAAAAATGAATACAAACTCTGCTTTTCAATAAAGAAACTGCATAGTTAAGAGTCAGAAACAAAACGGAAAGTATAGGGAAGCTAATCTCATCCCAACTACTGACAAAACAAACACAAAACCATCACGGTAAATGTGCTGTTTTCTCAAGAGTTTTGCTTCATCCACTTGCTGCTGGATAAAGTGATGCTCCCTAGGGCTCATCCGAAAGGCATCCGAGGCACAGGCCTGCTTCTACCAAAATGATTAACCTGCCCTTGAGTTGATTTCAGCCCATAGCAACCCTATAGGACAGAGTAGAACTGCCCCATCGGGTTCCCAAGGAGCTGCTGGTAGATTCAAACTACCGATCTTTTCGTTAGCAGCCGTAGCTCTTAACCACTGTGCCACATGTGCTCCACCAAAAGGATTAAGACCACCCATTAGAGATGTAGGAGCAGTAAGCTGAAAGCACCGTAAGTTCCTGAGGATTTCATGAAGCAAGCTGCCAAAACACTACAGGACTGCAACCACCGGGTTTTAACAAGAGAGAGAAAAAAAACGAATTTACCTTGACGCTGAGATTTCTGTCATTCACAGCTGAACCTAATCCAAACTAATGCACTCAGTCTGCCCTAGAGTCTATGGTATTGCCAGTGCCATTGGAGCTGTTTAGCGTCACCAGGAGTCATTGCCAGTAGGAAAGTCCTCTTGAGTCAAGACTTAGTCTGTTTAGAACTGGATTTAACTCAAAGAATGACCAAAATTAGTTCCATCCATTCAAGTACTGTTGATTCTCTGTAATTAGCTCTATTGGCAAAATGCTGGCTGCATGTTGTTTCTCAAGCAAAACAAAGGACAACAACAAATTGTCAAATATTCTAAACATCAACATTTCTGTTTAGTTAAATGCAATCTTTTTCTACCACAGAGTAAGAGAATTGAGTCACAACTTCCTAATGTCATAGCAACTCATTTCTAATCAAGAAGTAGCTCGGACACCAGGAAAAATCTCACTTAGTGGTCCTTTGCTTTTTATTTATATTGTTACATCTTATAACATAGATCCACGCAAGCAAAACAGTCAAGTGTAGGAAAGAAAAGTCAAGCCAGTCTAAAAACACATTTTGTACTTTATTTTAATGGTCAAGTTAATTGAAAATGTTGTTTTTTTTGACTGAGCGGTTATTTTGCTGATAGGACCAATGACCACATGCCCACTGTCCACTGCCGTCAATTCCAACTCATAGCAACCCCATAGGGTTTCCAAGGCTGTAAATCTTTATGGAAGCAGACTGCCACATCTTTCCCTCATGGAGCCGCTGGTGGTTTCACACCACTGGCCTTTTGGTTAGCAGTCGAATGCTTTTAACCACTGCACCACCAGGGCTCCTCCATGACTAATGAAGTCAGTTAAAATAATAAGAACCTGGTTTGTACATGAAGATGCAGATTATTTTAAAAATGGATCTACTGCAGTACATGTCAGGGACAGTTTACAAAGGCAGCAGCAGAATTCCTAAAGCTGGGTCTTGGTGAGGACGTTGGGATTAACACTGGTATACACACAAGAAGGGCATAGGTGGTTATTCTCAGTTTCTCCACCCAGAGGGCAATTGTCCAGCAAAGATTAAGCTGAAAAGACATGACAAATTATTCTAAACTCTTAGCAGGGAAGATTTCACAACCATCTGATTCGTATGATAAATGTAGACCTTAGATCAGATAATTAAGGTCAAAACATTCAAGAGAGGACTTGAAATTTCTGATTTATCTGCATTGGTCTTACTATACCGATCATGTTCAAAACTAAGATTCACTTTGTGGAATATGTTTTCCCAATAATGAATACAGCAAATAGCATAAAATCAATCATTTAAAATCATAAAGGAAATCTGTGAACCCATTTAGATTTTGAAAGTGAAAGGTTGATATTACCCTTTTAAGGAAAGCGCTTCTTTTTTAAGCTGTTTGCAAATGGCATTCTCATGGTGCTCTTTTTTATTCTTAACATCTTATTAAGGACCTTATTTTATTACCATTCCTCGTATAGGTTAAATACTATCATAACGTAGTGATTTTGTGTTTACAATTTAACATCAAAAATGAAAAAAATAAAGACTTCGAAATTGAAATTTAATTATTTGGGCCACTTATCCTGTACTCCAACTTGTTAAAGAGAAACTTGTTATATGTATTTTTAATTTCTCTAAGCGTGTATAGCATTGTGGTTATAATGGTACATATGAGAAGCATATGCACAATGGTTAAGAACATGGACTGAAGAGCCAGATTTTCCAGGTTCAAATCCTAGCTCTACCACTTCACAGCTGTGTGAGCTTGAAAGGGTTATTTAAATTCTAAAGCACCTCCTTAAGTAACATGAAATGTCTCTGCAGTGTCTAGAATAAAGCTTGTTTAAAATGACTCTACCTACATGTGATCAGGAAGAAAGCCCTGGTGATCTAGTTTCAAAAATCAGCCAGTGAAAATCCTATGGATTACAATGGTCCAACCCACAACTGGTCACGGGGATAGCACTGCACTGGGCAGCGCTTCCTTCTGTTGTGATTACCACGAGTCGGGGCCTGCTAGACGGCAGCCAATAGAACAACATACAAGATCAACTTGCTAGAACGACTCTTAGAACATGGCACCGCCCAAATTTTAAACTTGATTAACCAGCATTAAATTGTAAGATTGCAGATTTGTTCAAGCAAATTCTCCAGTGAATTCATTTCTCATTAGAGCACCTATCAAACAAGGGAAGAGAACAAGAAAGGACAGCGTATGAAACTCACCAGCTATTGGATACAGTCAGTTTCCTCCTTTCGTTCATTCAAAGGTCCAAACTAAACTAAGAACTAAACTTCTAAATAGTGGAAACATCTTTAGATTTGACTAGATTATTTTTTTTAATTGTGACTTAAATCCAATATATTAAATCCAACAATGTGTAAAAAGAATTATGTGCCATGACCAAGTGAGTGCTGGTGGCACAGTGGTTAAGAGCTTGGCTCCTAGCCAAAGGTTAGCAGTTTGAATCCACCAGCCACTCCTTGGAAACCCTGTGGGGCAATCCTACTCTACCCTATGGCGTCTCTATGAGTCAGAACCTACTCAGTGGCAATGGGTTTTGTTTTGTTTTGTTTTTGGGTTTGGACCAAGTGAGATTTATTCCAGGTATAAAAGGCTGGTTCAATATTCAAAAATCAATTAATATAATTCATCACACAACAGGCAAAAGAAGAAAAATCATACGATCATATCAACAAGTGCAGAAAAAGTATTTGAGAAAATACAACACCCATTCATGATAAAAACTTTCAGAAACTAGACAACTCCCTCAACTTGATAAAGAACATTGACAAAAAGCTTGTAGCTAACATCATACTTAGGAGTCCCTGCAAATGATTAATGCTGCTAACTGAAAGGTTGGCAGTTCAAGTCCACCCAGAGATGCCTCAGGAAAAATAGCTGGGCAATCTACTTCTGAAAAATCAGCTGTGGAAAACCCTATGAAGTAGTGCTCCTCTGAACTTACGGGGTTGCCACGAGTCAGAATCCACTCTGTGGAAATTAACAACAATAACAGCTAATACAGTTGAAATCACTGACTCTATTTAATCAGCAACTGGAAATTATTTTGCTACTCTACATTTGGTTGATATGTTTTATAAAGGTTCTATTTCAACACTTCTCAGCTGCAGTTTGCCTTCACCTTCAAAAAGACACAAAACCTTTACCTGGGTGTCTATGAGGTATCTCAACAGCCCTGCTGTTGCACACAAATCTTCACAGGTAAGATGTTAACCACATCCAGTGTTTTCCAGGAACATAGGTTTGACAGTACATTAATGATGTCCTCCTCCAAGGAGACTAGTTAGACACACCCATTCATGACATACAAATACTCACAAAGGAGCTCGAAAAAAAGGATGGGCCATTGCGCCATACACAGTATGAAGTTCTGCCATCTCAGTTAAATTTATGGGAATTATTTTGTTAGTTGAGGGCCACTCTATCTCTGACATTAACAAGAAACAACTATTGACCCTCTCAACATCTACAATAATAAAAACAAGCCCGGTATCTTTTAGCATTTTGGGTTCTGGAGGCAACATATTCCTCATTTACAAGTTTTGCTTAAGCCTATTCATGCTGTTACTAGCAGATCGGCCCATGCTTTAATGGTGTCCCTTCCAACAGAATGGCTCTAGAATTTGTCCAAATTACAAAACAACAGGCACTGATACCTCCTAGAGACTCCTTCACTGTAGAAGCTTTAACAACCTCCTCTCGTTACCTCCTAGAGTCTCTGGACCACCCACGGGGGCCATAAGTTTTCCATGGACTTGTAATGCAAGAAAATACCCTCCTCAACTTGAACTACACACCATGAGAGTAGTAATTGCTGGCTGCATACAGGATCCAGAAACCCTGGTGGCATAGTGTTTAAGTGTTACAGCTGCTAACCAAGAGGTCGGCAGTTCAAATCCACCAGGCGCTCCTTGGAAACTCTATCGGGCAGCTCTACTCTGTCCTATAGGGTCGCTATGGGTCGGAATTGACTCGACAGCAGTGGGTTGGGGTATACAGGATCCTTCTGGACATGGAGGTCCTCACAGGCCCAGAGTCTGTGACTCTCTGCACTCAGCTGCCCATTATGCTTTGAGTCATGGAAGCTGCACTCCATAGACTAGGCACAGCTAAAGAGGCCTCTTTTATCAAAACGGAAACGGTACTTACGAGATAGAGCCAAACCTGGGCCTTCTGACATATTCCACGTACAGGAGAAAGTGGGTTACTTTTGTCCTCAGTTCCTTGCCAGATGCAATGGTGCTAGAGAAAGTCTCCCCTCTCCCAGACCCACTGGCCACCTGGGGAGTCCCTTGGGATCAACTAAGTAATCAGAAAACGGAGTCCATTCACTTTACCAATAGCAGTACAACCATCATACATGATGGAGCCCTCTGGAGAGCTGCTGCTATCCATCCCCTAAACAGGTGTCCCTGACTAAGGACAGGACTCAAGAGTGAACACAACTGGCCAAACTTCAGGCAGTTATTTTAGCACTAGAGGCTGCCCCAGCCAACAATTGGCCCCAAATGTACGTTTTTACAGACTCTTGACCCACTACCAATAGTCTGGCAGCCTAGTCCAACAAATGACAACGATTCCTTATCCAAGGAATCCTTATTCTTTGGGTAAAAATCTCTAGGAATTTCCTGTTTAACAGGCACCCAAAATATAAATCAAAGTCACACATGTCTCTATACCTACTAAAAACAAAATAAAGGGCCTCATTCAAGACACTTCTTATCCTCTTTTAAGTTCCAGACATTATTGATGGTGACCAAAGAATGTGTTTTGCTTCTCAAAATGCACACCCTGGGCTCTAGAACAAGGCATTCAGTGCAGCTTCCACCTCCCTGACGGGCCTCAGGCTGTAAGCCTTATAGAGTACCACAATGGCTTACTTAAACAAGTTCAAACCAATTAAATGAGACATGGCACATTTCAGTCATCGATCAAACATCAGTGGTGAATTGTAATAAAGTCTGACTCCATTTTTGCTGTTTGACTGCTGACAGCTTTCAAGCCCCACAGGCAGTTAAGGAGGCCCAAGAGCACCCTCCCTTGGCACCTGTGGGGAAGTCCAAACCACACAAACCCCAGCCGGCATGTGGGAACCTTCACTCCAGCGATACTTCCTAATCACAGTAAAAAGCAAAGCCACTGCTGCTACTACCGTCTTTGCTCAAGCCATCCCAGATTACCTGCCTGCTCTACCTAGAAAGTCCTATTATAGGAGTAATAAATCTTTTTATACCCTTTTGGTGCATGTGTTATATCATCAGTCTTGACTTCCAAACCAATTTTGGGCGGGAGGTTGATCTCCCTTTCCAGGAGGCAACCCTACTTATAGGGTCCCACTGTCCACTGAATTACATACAGACTATCAGAGCTACTGATTTATCTTTCCAGGCTCGGCCTCCACTCTTCCCCTTTATAACTTATGCTTCGAATGTTACTGTTCCTAGAACATTCGTGGTCTTCAACTGCTTCCATTCTCTTTGCTCATGCTATTCCCTCTGTTCTGAATTTCTCTTCCACCCACCATCTCCATTTGCCTTTTCAAGATCATCTTAAATGCCAGCTCCTCCATGAACACTATTCTGATTCTCTGAACCAGAAAAAAAAATCTCCCCCTGCTTTGAAACTCATATAAACACTGAATCCCTGGTTCATTCACAGTTTATTGCTCCTAAAACTCAGAGGTTGAGAACATGGGCCCTGGAAACTGACAAAATTAAAAAAAAAAGCAGTTCAAATCCCACAGCTAGTTCTTGCTACTTAATTGTCCTTGGGCAAGTCACCTCTCCTCTCTAAGCCTTGATTTCCTCTTCAAATGAGAAGAAATAAGATCTTACATGCAAAGGACAATTTTATGTCAGAAGTTCATTTTTTTAATCCAGTACAACACGGTGCCTGATATATAGAAAGCATTTAGTAAATATCTATTGAATGAACAGAATAAAGGTTCACAGGATCTCACTGAATTTTTAAAGCAAATTAACAGAAAGGGTAACACAATTAAATCACCTGCACGGGATCTAAATCAATTCTAAGTATACACAAGCAAATCATAAAAAGAAAAGTAGAATTCAGGCAAAGACACAGTTTCTCCTAAAAACTGCTTCCTAACTTGTAACGAGCTGAATTAATTTCCCAGCTATTCCTCCACACCCCATACCGCAGCCCCACCCTTACAACACACACACACTTATAACTGGGCTATGGCCCTAGCTACAGTCTAAATTTGTTATTTTAACAAAGAACAGGCATTTATGGATTAAAACAGTGACAAATTAATTGGCAACTTGATCACAATTTCTTTCTGTTCAAAGTCCAGTGCACATACCATTAAGTACTCTGTAAAGTTTGATGTAAGACACTTGAAGGATACATACAGTGAAATATGCTGGTCTGCATCTAATATTCCTAATTTAAATAGACATCAAAAATAATTTTAGAGGTTAGAAAAAAGAGACTATATCTCTGACCCAATAATTCTTCTTCAATTAACCAACTTAAGGAAAAATTGTGAGGAATAGGAACTTAGGTAGGTATAATGATGCTCATAAGAACATTTATTAAAATTGCAAGAAACATCCTATATGTATAAAATATGTGATTGTCTACAGTACTTTAAAACCAGATATTAAAATAGTTTTTAATGATAGTGGGTAATGCTCACAACACTGTAAGTGAAAAGGAAAGATACAGTGTGATATAAACAGAAGGCAATTTATCTCATTATAGGGGCTTTTTTTCCTTAGTGATAGAGATATTCATGGTGGGTTTTTTCCCCTACATTTTTAAATATTCTATAAGAAACATGAGTTAATTTTAAAATATTTTTGAATGTTTAACAGTCATGTGTTTGGCAGGATCTATAACAATAACCACAGAATGTGTCTAACTGCAAGGTAAGGTCTTCTTTTACAATTTAATAACTGCGTTGTAAAATTCAGAGAAATTGTAGCACTCTGAGTCATGTAAACTGGCCTACCTAATGTTTCAGTCAGTCAAGTTCTCCTGTGTACAAGATGCTATGTATCATGGTTCTCTTTGCGGGAAGAAAACAAAAAAATAGGACTGGGAGGGTAGCAGGAAAATCTTTAAACTTTCATTAAAAACAAAAGTCTGTGTTAATAACATCTTCTCATTCTTTAACACATATCATTAACTATTTACTTCTCACAAAAAATACTATAATTGGTCATATTTTAAGTTAGTGCTTTCTTGAAAACAAGTGTTTCCTTACACTGACCAAGTTAAACAATGAACCACAAACCAGTACTATTACCATAAAATGTCAACTAAATATAAACTGTTTTTATAAACATTTACATGTAAGTTTATGACAGTAATCATGATCCTTACTCTTAAACCATATTTGCACTTTAGTAAAGCAGACCAAATGAGTTTTCCATATGATATATTAAAATACACCCTTGATAGATTTTTCTCAAAACTCATGTGATAAATCTTTTGCAATGTGTGGCATACGTACTACTTGAGGAAATTGAGATTGTCGTGGCCTGCCCTAGGTATGTGAAGATGGTAAACTGGCACGTCAGCAGCAGGGCTGGCAGAGTTTGGCCTGTCGGTGCACTGGTTTTCCAGGATGCCAGTGGATTTGCATTGATTTTGCTTCCTTGTTTGGTCCAGGCCCTTGGAGGAAGGTAGCATGTCCCTGGAGAGGGGGAGCAAAGGACAGCATGCAAAGCGGTCTCACCTGGTGACTGATTTTGTAGCCATGAACTTGGTCTCATTTGTTTAGTGTTCTCACCAGCTGAGCTAACTCATTTTTAAAAGAGAATTACACAGACTAGCAAAGCTTTCCAGAGTTATAATTTTTCCTTGCAAAAGAATTATCTCCATTAGATTTCCAAAATATTTCCTATCATGTCATAGACTCAGAGGAGCTTTATGGGAATAAGGCTTCTGTGAAAAAAAAATTCAAAATTACTTGAGCATATTCAAGCGTCTGAAAGATAGTCATTTTTAAAACACTGAAAGTACAATGTAGAGCAAAGGGAAACAGCCACTAAAAGCAAAAACAATAACACATATAAATTCACCAAAGCAACTGTCTTTTTTTTTTTTTATTAGACACGGGAATTTCAAAGGCCTCAGGGTAAGTAATGAGTGATATCATCATCTGGCGAAAAGAACACTAGGAGTGTGAAACTCTGGAATCTAGTCCTGGTTCTAATTATATAATATAATGGTAAATCACAATTATCAGTTTCTTTATCTGTAGAATGGGAGATTGGGCTTGAAACATCTAAGAGCCCTTCCAGTTTTGAAATACTAAGAATTTTTATTGTCAAAAGTGTTTTTCAATAGGTAAGTTTTTAAAAAACTCTTGACAAAGACAGAGCTCTTACAATGTTCTAAGATTAAAAAAATAAAATAAAACAAGTTTGCCTTTTTGAACCAAAAGTCTGTGAGGTTAAGAATGGAAAAAATAACTGTACAAGACATCCTCAAGGAGTTGTTTTCCCCATGTTAAAGGAGACATGATCGCCTGGACAATGCAGAATATATTTTCTTAAACTATTTCTAGTGCAGCACTGTGGTATTGCTGAAAGATCTTTAAAAGACTTTGTCAAGGTGTTTTTCATCTATTATCTAGAAATATAATTTTCTATCTTCTCTCTCCTTTACTGTTAAAAAAAAAAAAACTTTGCACCAGTGTAAAACTGAAATCTGAATCCCACCTAATAAACATCCTCGTTCAGTTTATGGTGTTGCTCTGAAGGCTGAGTGGCTGAATGGATTTTGGAGCAAGAGCAAAGCTCATACCAAATCATTTTTAACCTTGCATATCTTCATGGTGTCTCTATTTTAGTGCAACCTTTGGAAAAAAAAATAAAATATAAAGCAGAAATGATATGAAAAACTTCCAAATTAGAGTTGTTGCATAGCCTCTAACATCCTCAACAATGTAACGCCTGTATTGGAACATCAGACCAAGAGTGACTTACTTAAAACAGAATTCCCAACAATTACAGTTCACTTTAATTAAAGACAGAGAACAAAGATCTGCTATTTCTAATTAAATACTGAGATAAGTGTAATTCACATTTGCTGCCAATCAAGATATTTAAAAGGATTTATCATTTGTCATTTGCTCATTTATTTCAACCAAGCCTGTGTTTCCCCCGAGTGTGTAGTTCCTTTTCCTTTAAAATATTCTATAAAATGTGTTTCAAGGTCTCTTTATCGTATAAGAAAAATCTATCTGCTTCAGTACAAGCCTACCTTGTAGGTCACTAATGAACCACACTGATCAGACATATATATTAAGGCTGCAAACCGAATGGTCACAAGGAAAGAGAGAGTTACAATTCTGGGTCAAACAGCTGTATTATCCTAGAGTTTGTGCCATTTTAAATAGAAACTTATTGGACGTTTTAATAGCTTTTTAAATTGAGAGCTTTATCAGGTGATTAAATTTTTAAGTATTTTTCTAACTTTCTTCAAAGGAAGCTTGCAAAGGATAAATGAAAAGATGTTTTCTTTTCAGTTGAAAACTCTGTTAAGCTCAGTAGCAACTAAAGTGTATAACCAGCCAAAGTAAATTTTTTGAACAAGTACTCTTAAAGTGATGACACCTTTATTTTATTTCATTTTTCCTATATTCGCTTATACTTAATGGATTTACATAGCACCTATTTTTCAATGAACTTAGAATGCCATATACACATACAGATTTATCATATTATGACTGCACGACAGTAGCAATTAGTTTTCAAACAATAAATGTTTTTTGCCTTAGGAATTTTCTATTGTCATGTATTGGAGAATAGCAAGGAGTCATGTAATAGAAAAGAAAGCACTGACAACTTGGGAAATTTATACAAAGGTAGAAACAAGGGGATGAAAAGAACCAATCATAACTTCAAAAAAGCCTAACAGGCAAAAACTCTGCTTCACTTTATCATAGATTCTTCTGCAGGGAATTGAAGAGAATAGCTGGACTAATGAACCTAAGCTTCCCTGAGTCTTGGATAAAGCATAGTATTTAAATGTTAGATTATCACCTGACTCAGAAGAAACAATTCTTCCTAATTAAGGCTCCATAAATATTTTAATTTGTAGTTGTCTACAATATCAGCAGACTTAAAAACTAAAGTCCAGTTTATTTCTAAGGTAATTCCTAAGGTATTAGATGTTTTCAATATTTTTGGCATTCTGGTATTTTCATCATTCTTAATGAAATCATGGCAGCCATTCAGGATATGAATTCCTGGTGAACATTTAAAATGTTTAATGGAGTATTAAGTGCCATATTTTTAGGCTTTTCTCAGGTAATTATAGGATCTGAACTGTAACGTATAAATAATGAATACCATAATATTTCATAAAATGACCGTTAATAAACTTAAGGGAGATAAAACTTCATATTCTGACTAAACAATCTAAACAAGGAATGAATTCGCATATCTTTAGCCCTAGTATGAAAACTTCAGAATTTAATTCAAAGAAGGAAATGACAAAGATTTCTAGAAACTATTCTCTGATCTTATTTAATTTATAAAAATATGGAAATGGAAAATTTATTTCAAGCATAAAGCACTGTAGAACACAACCAGTTTAAAAGGAAAGACAACCCCAAGACTTACTAATGGCAAGTTTACTTATTACTTTAAGCAATAATGGCTAAATTAAAGTCACTTTATATAAGAGTTTGAAGCTTGATTAATAGAATTTACTTTTAAGCTTAAATGGCAGATAATAAACTCCAAAAAAGGAAAACTGTCTATTACTGATAGCATCAATTGATTAAACAGTAGCTTTTATTTGCACCTAAATGTGATGCTCCTCATGAAGGTTTATATATCTTTAGTTTAGCTAAAATCAAAATACCCTCAAATTCTTAAACACTGAACTGAATTTAAGAACCTATGATTAACTGGGACACTTGTTTTCAGATATAGACATTTATCTCTGATTACTTCATCGAATTCATATCCTATCATGACAATTTTTTAAACGTATTACCTGGGTCTCTGATAAACTATCAACCATGTATGTTCCATTTTTTTAAATATTCTCAAAAAATCTAAGTGTCTAATGTACATTATAATCTTGGGAAATATTTTTTAACTTATAATTTTTTAATGTTTTATTTTAGAATATTCTATTTTGACACTTCATTTTCATACACTGATTTGCATATTTGTTTCACACTCTGCTCTAAGACTCCATAAAACAATTTCCTTTGGAGAGTCTTAAGTAAATAATACTGTCCTAACAACGTCATTAGTCTAGAAAAAGCTCCAAACGGTGCCCTGTTTATATCATACAGGACTTTTCACCCTTACCAACTTTATAGTGCTCTTACAAAATTGTTTCATGAATAGCATTAACTTTAGGGCCAAACAAAGTCTATTGCATATGAATATTCAAACTTTCTATTTAAATCCTGAAAGGACTCACCATTTCAAAACCTATCCCCAAGTTTACTCATATAAGATGTTGCTCCAGTTTGATTCTCAGCTGTGTTAATAGCTCAATTATCACTTGGACCAAAACTATTTGATCTTAGTCCCCCTAATCATTTTGCTGAATAGCAAACTTAGACACAGCTATAATTCTTTTAAGAACCTTTATTGAATTTTTTTTTTAACAATTCAGTCAGTTGGCTCTTGATGCAGTTTATTTAAAAAAAAAAATCTTCAATATAGTTTCATATAAACTGCAATCAAAAAAGGTAATTATCTGAAGTTGCAAGTTATTTTTGTAATATGCAGAACAGTAAAATGTAAGCATGCTCTTGGATGCACAGGCTCCTGTGTACTACGGAGTTATTCTGAAGAGCTTGCTAAGGTCTGCAGGCAGTTGATGGAATGCAATTATTTTCTCCACAATTCAGGTACATGAGAATAAAACTGGTATTTATGAATGAAGTATTTTTCTCAAAAAAGTTGAGGCAGCTTTTGTTGAGTGCTATCTGTGTGGGTATACTTGCTACATCTTGAGCTGTACTAAGAAACAAACAGCAAGGAGTCCACATTCATGCTGAACCTTAAAAAATCCCTCCACACTTGTTGACAGGTTCCAAGGAAAGGGAAGAGGGTAATACACTATGCCCAGGTGTTCATCCTCTTACATTAACAGAACACACCAAGAAACTTTACATAACAAGGAAGCAAGTTCCCCTCACCGCTTTCAGTCAAAATCAGTGGTGTCTATAGTGGGAGGTGGAAGTGGAGCAAGCCTAGTAAGGGATAAAGCATTAAGTCTACATCTCATGCATAGTTGTCCTTCTTCTGTCCTCTTAACGTCTCTCAGACATCTGAATTAGAACTGAGGTTTGTTAATCTGGGGTCTGCATTGATTTCATATCTGTAATGATATCCTTCCATGTGATCCCTGCAGGCATCTCTGATGTTATGCATCCACTTTTTTATCCCCTTGCGGTTCAAATACAAAACCAGTAGGAAAATAGCTCCTATCAGGGCTAAAACAATACCCAGGAAGACATAAGAAGTCTGCAAGGATGGGGGGAGAATTGGATCACAGTCCAGGTCAGAGCTGTTGAGTTGCAACAGGACACGATCCCTCATTTTTTCTGGGAATGTACATGTGAGCCTGGATTTACCCTGCACTATCTCGGTCTCCTTGAGCCAGGCCACCATGTCGGTCATGTGGCAGTCGCAGACCCAAGGATTGTTGTCCAGGAAGACGCTGACGTGAGGCAGGCCCTGCAACTCTGCCAAGGTGCCGTTGTGAAGGACCTTGAGGGCGTTGTCTTCCAGGTGGAGGCTTTCTAGGTATGTCAGGTTGCGGAAGGACACGTAGGTCAGGCTCACCAGCGAGTTGTTGCGCAGGTCCAGGTGCCTGAGCCCAGGGAGTTGGGCCAGCACATCCCGGGGCAAGTAGATGAAGTCATTGCTGGCCAGCTCAAGGCGGCGGAGCCCGCGCAGCGCTTGGCCAGCCCGCAGTGCAGCCGCCACCATGCCTTCGAAGCTACGGTTCTGCCGCTTGTCCGCAGGGGGCAAGATGTGGTTCAGCATCAGCTCCACCAGGGGACTGGGGGCTGAGACGCTGGCGTTGCTGCCCGAGAAAGCATAGGGGCTGAGGTTAACCAGCGGGTTGTGGCTGAGGTCGAGCTGCCGCAGGCTGGCCAGATGTTCGAAGGCGCCGGCACGCACCTCATTCAGGTGGCTGCCGCTGAGATTGAGCGCTGCCAGCTCGGCCAGCGGCGGCCGGCGGGCGAAGGCACCGGCTGGGAGCACTGCCAGCTGGTTGCCGGTGAGGAAGAGGTTGCGCACGTAGGGGGGCAGGTCCGCAGGCACCACGGTCAGGTTGCGATTAACGCACTTCACAGTGCGCGCCGCCTCTGAGCACTCGCAGGGTGGAGGGCAGTGGCCCGGCAGCGGGGGCTGGGTGGACGCCGCAGAGACCAGGGACAACGCCGAGGAGGACGCTGAAGAGGTGGGCGAGGACGAGGAGACCCAACCCAGGAGGACCAGCGCCAGCCTTGCCAGCCGCAGCCTCCCCTCCCCGGCAGCGGGACTGCGGGAGCACCCCCCAGGCATCGCGGCTGGCGTCTCCTCGGAGCTGGGCTGGGACGGCGCCCGCTCCGACGGCTGGGAAGTCTGGGCTCGGAGGGCGCGGGCCGGCTGGAAGCGTCTGGAGAAAACTTTCCTCTCGTGGAAACCCGGGAGGAACGCCGCAGCCGGAACTTGACTAACCCCTGCCACCGGGCGTCCCCCTCCCGGGGCCGAGTCTCCCACCCCTTCCTTCCAGAAAGTACGCACGGCCGGTCGGGAAGCTCTGTTGTGCGCCTCGCCTCCTGCCGCCACCGCCCCCGGGTGGCACCTCCTCGCCTCTTTTGTTGACGTCTCTCTCTGGATCCGCTGCGCGACCTGGGACAAGCGAAAGAGAAGCGTGATGAGCCGTCAACTACCCAAGTGCAGAGTCCGGCCTCCCTGAGCCAAATCGTCCCCACTCTGTGCCCGGACCTCCTCCGAAAGGCTGCCCAGGTCTCGCCTCCCGCAGCTGCACAGCACATCCTTACCCGGGAGAGGGACGCGCGTCCCGAGACCCGAACGCAAAGTCTTCTCTCTTCCCTAACCCACACTATATATACCCTTGCAAGCTCCGGCCCTCCTCCTTTCCCAGACTTGTCGCCTGCGTTTAACTTCACACTTAATCCCCAGCGCCTTCCCGATCAAACTTCTCGCCCTCCCTGCTCCTTCCCCTACCGCCTCCGCGGACGACCTGCCTTCCAGGGTCTCTGCCCCCGCCCGGACCTCTCCTCCCGGTCTAGGTTAGGATGAGAGTGAAGTTTCAGGTTACAAGAGTTTTTTGATCTTTTTGTTCCTTTTTGGATTAGTAGGAAGCAGAGGACCGTACAGCTGTCGCCCCCCAGCCCGCGCCCCCGCCAGCCCTCGGAGACTAGATGAGGTCCAAGTCATCACCAAAGGGGCGGGGAGAGGTTGCGAACAAAGCCGCGGCGGGACCCGGCGGCGGAGCCACCTAGACCAACGTTACTCTCCCGCCCGGGGATGCGGAGGGGCCGGCGCCACCTCGCTTTTTGCCTTAGCCGTTCGTTCCCCACCGCTCACCTCCGCGCCCGCCGCTCAGGAGCCAACCCCGAGTCCCCCCAGAGTGGCGGCGACTTCCCGGCTCCGCGCTGCGGGCGCCGACTCTCCTTGCACCCCAGCCCCTGGCCCAGCCTCCGCAGCTGGGAAGAACCAACCCGGGCGGGGGGGGGGAGGGAGGACCCGGCCTGCAGAAGGAACTTCTCCGATCGCTCAACCAACCTCGACAGCCCTCGGTAGGGGGGTTTAGGAAGAGAGATTGAGGGAGTCTGGGCCGCGCGCCTCCTCCTCGTGGCAATTAACGAGGAATGTGCGAGAAAAGGTGAGGGAATCCCTCTCTCTCCCCCTCCTGGGCATCCTTTGGTGGTTCCTCATCTTGCATAGTGTATTTACCTTGGACAGGAACGAAACCGCTGGTTAATCTCGTGAAATTCACCCGGATTTCGGGCACCTATGGCAGTGACGAGATAGATTTAGGCGTGACAGACAGCAGTGCGAATCAGCAGCAGAAAAGAAATGAGCTAGAAGTACAGCGGCAGTAGCAAAACGCAGGGCAGTTTGCAAGGGAGCTTAAGAAAGTCTCCTCACCAAAGTGGTACCTTAGGCTGCCAATTTAAGATTTAGGTGTGATTAATGCGTTCCCACTTGCCCTACCCCCGCGTTTCCTGAGTAGTTACGGAACTTGTTAAGAGAAAGGAGCCAACTTGAAAAAAAAAAGCTTATGGCGAGGAGATTCATACTTGATTCATTAGCTTTTCTTCTTCTCAAATTAAAAGCAGAGGAAAGGAAACGGCAGCCAAGCCATCCTAGAAATAAAAGGCAAATAGCAACGACGCGAGTCACCCGGAAAGCGGACCCGCCCCCTCACCAGATGTGGCACGATCTTTCCGTGGGAGTCACTTTAGCAGGGCAAGTTCACCATCTGGAGGGATGAAAAGGCCGCCCAAGGAGAGAAGAAGTTTGGTCAGAAGTCCATCCCCCCAGCGGACGCCGGGGAAGGTGGGGGTAGCGGGGGGCGGAGAGAAATTGACCGTTTACATGGAGAATCTGTTATTACATCGGAGAGGTTTTCGGTCCTGAAAGCCCTGCCGTTGCTTTCTCAATAATGTTGTATACCCCTTGTTCCATTGAACTAATTTCTCAGAAAGGATAAGAAAGTTCTAGTTTTTTCATGCTCCTTCATTTTAATGAGAAAATAGCAATGGGGGAAAACTTAAGATCCGCTAATATAAAAAGAAATAAGAGATGCTGAAGTTTGTGCCTGTGACGTGTGCCTTTAGTGTGAAGAAAGGCCCTGACTCTCAAATCGATCTTGATGACTTTTTTAGAAAAAGATAGTCTAGTCTGCACAGCCAGCAACAGAAGTGGCCCAGACAAGGAGCTGGAGGGCTGGAGGCGGCAGGGTTTTGTGCAAAAAGCCAGTTCCGTTAATTTGCATCTTCAGCACATTTATCTAAATCTTTTTATTTTTAGAATTGTTTTGTAATATGAATGTGAAACACTTTGAAAAAAGATTCTCAAAAACTGTAGTCATGTCCTAATTGTGGCGATGGTTACATGAATCCATATATATGTCAAAATTCATTGAACACCAAAACCAAGTCGATTTTACTGTATGATCATTTTTAAAATAAAATGAATTACTCATAGGGAAAAGATGTAGTAATGCCCCAGCATACTATTAATTATGGCTCTGATCTAACATCAGTGCTGTTTGTTAGGAGAGGGAGAAGCACTTTATAATTAATGTATATTCTCATCTGAATCCTCAAAGCAACTCTGGCAAGACAGATATCATTATATGGTTGTCTTGTTATTTCTGTTTTACATATGAAAAAGCTGATACTTAGAACTAATGGTGACTAACATTAACTGAGTGTCTTCTACCTGCCAAGCCTCGTGTTAAGCACTTTACAGGAATGATCTCATTTACTATTCACATGAGTACTCAGGTTAAGTCCTCTCACTGTTTACCAGTGAGGAAATTGAGGCTAAAATCAATTATGTAACTTGAATGAGCAGTGGAGGTGGGAACAAGTCCAAATTTATCTGCCTCTCATATTCACCTCACCATCCCACCTCTTAATGAGGTTAAGGGTTTGGGCAAAGCCCTACTCTGCCCCACTTAGGCAGAACCAAGATCTCAGCCCTGGTTCTCTTTCCCTTTCCTATCGCCTCTACCTCATTGGAGGTGGCAAGTGGTTGTGAGTGCTGAGTAGGGACCCAGAGACTTGGAGGCATTTCTAGCTCCACCTTTACTTTCGGTGTGACTTCCAAAGAACGTTGTTTCTTAATCTGTAAAATAGGACCACCACTAAAACATTAATGAATTTCCACAGAAATTGTTATTATTCTCTCAATTACTCCGCTCCCCATTTATTGTGCACTCTAACTTCCTTACTGATGGTAGTGCAAGAATGAATAGTTGAAGGTCTCCTTAAGGAAGAGTTGCCACATTTAACAGGTGAAAATACAAGATTTTAGTTAACTTTTGAGTTTCAGGAAAAAAAAAATTTTTTTAGCATAAGTATGTCCTGTGCAATATTTGGGATATACTTATATTAAAAAAATTATTTTTCATTGTTTATCTGAAATTCAAATTTAACTGGGTGTCTTGTATTTTATGTGACAACAAAGTAGCTCATAATCTGGTAGAGGAGACAGAAATAAAAGCTTTCAATGTAGAACACTGAGTGTGATTTGATGTGTGTATCCTTCCATTCCTCATTCACTTTGTACATATTGTGTTTCTGTTTCTGGTATTTTTTAAGTGATAGGGATCATAGTATATGTGTTAGTCATAATTTTTCTTTAAAAAAAAAAGCTAACCATGTATCACAATTTTTTTAATCTGCCCTATTGGAAGACATTTAGATCAGTAACTACTTTTTAAAGAAATTTCCTTTCAAGTGAGAAAAGCTTACTGGGATCAGTTCTATTTTGATTGTTTTAAGCATTTAATTATCCTAAATTATCATACTTGCTTTGCTCCTGACAGCTTGAAAAAATTTTTGTGCATGATGCAATTTACATGCTGTAAAGCAGGACGGAGGATTTCAGAGCATGTTTTTCCCATTTATTCTCCCATTCCAAAATGAAATAAAGGAAGGATCTAAATGTCCTGCTGGAGAGGAACCAACTTAGTATATTTCAATAGGTCACTTCATAGCCTCCAGGAAAATGGCTCCGTGCTATCATTTATTTAGCAGATTATTTCTACAGAAACCATTTTTCTTCTAATGACACAAAAGAAAGTCATTAGTAAATTTTTGAAATACTGCTGCTAAATCCTGAGGAGGCAAGAATAATGAAGTTATTTTAAAAAAAGGGGGGGGGAGGTGATTATGCCACCTCCTGTAGCAGTGCACTGAAAGAAAGGCCTGGTGATTACTCCTGTAAAGATTACAGCCAAGAAAACTCCATGGAGCAGTTCTACTCTGTAACACATGGGGTTGCCATGAGTCAAATAAACTCCGTGGCAACGGGTTTAGATTTTGGGTGGTTTTCAGGTAGCAGAGACAGCCATGTAGTTTAGCATGGAGAAACACCAACACTAAGACTAGTACATTTTGGTCTCTGCTAAGCAGAGTGTTTATCAAGGTGAGCACTCTCAAATCTGAAAAATACTTAAAACACAATCAAGCATTGGAGAACATCAGGCACATATGTCATAAAACCATGATCCAAAACTTAGAATGATCAACTTGAAGGTCAATTTCAAGTATCACCTTGGCAAAAAAAAAAAAAGGAAAAATAATACTAAAACCTTCTTAATTATTAAAAAGAAAGTTCTATCTCATGAGCTGATTTAAAATCACTTTAGAAAAAATGAGCTTATTTTTGGAAAGAGATAAACTTAATTAACTAAAATATAAACCAGGGAATGGGTCAAAAGACATACAATGGGGTGGAGCTAGTAAAAGAAAAAATATAAAAAATGTTTCAAAATACATCAGAAATTTAATTAATAAATTAAAGAAACTAAAATGCTGTGATAGACTGGAAAGAATAAACTGGGTGGAAATACATAATTCTTCAAGGATGAGAAAATATTGAAAGGCAAATGAAAATAATTATATAAAAGCCTGAGGAACTCTCCAAATAACTAATATTACAGAATTATTCAACTTTAATTCAATAAACGATTATGAAAAGCTTACCATATGCCATGCACCTATTTGATGCTCTTGAGAAACAAAGGTGCATAAGATGAAATCCCTGCCTTAAGATAGTTTACAGTATAGAGGGGGGAGGCAAACTAACAGAAAATTTATGGTAGGTGCCAGGGTCAGGAATAGAGTGGGGGAGATTGTCCTTCATTGGGGAGGTAATACTGAAGTTGTATTTTGGAGGATTAGTAAGACTTTGCCAGGAAAAAGATTGGCAAGTTGGTGAAAAGACTCAGACCTTGTTCAGTTCTGGAGAATACGTGGGGACGAGTGAGCACAGGATGAATTGGAGGGAGTGGTACAAGGTCAGATTTGAAATACAGTGGAATCAGATTACTGAATTCCATTGTAAAAAGTTTGGCTTCATCCTATAATACTGGGGAGTCACTGAAGATTTTCAGCAGGGGAATGACATGGTTAGACATGCATTTGAGAAAGACCACTTTTACTATCTGTTTGAAGGGTGAATAACAGGCAAAGAAGACTAAGGGCAGAAAGAAAAGTTTGAAGGCTGTTTTTATAGTCCAAGTGAGAGAGGACAAACCGCCAAACTGAAGCAGTGGTAAAAAATTGACAAGGCAGGAACAGACTCTATAGATCAATGGTTTGCAACAGGGTAGCACTCCCCCAAGTGGCATTGTGTATGTTTGTGGGGGTGTTTTCTGGTTATCACAAAAACGGCTATTGGCAGTTAGTAGATAGAAGCCAGGGATGTTGACATCCTGTATGTAATTGGAGGGATATTTCCCACAATGAAGAATTGTCCTGCTTCCCACTTTTTGGGCATTCTCATATATGACAAACCTGGATATTAATCATCAGCCTAGAAACAACTCCATTTTACATTTGAATCCCAAACACTTGCAGTATGAAATTTCCAGGAATGCAGTTACCATGTTCATTGAGGGAAGAATATATATTGTTTTGCTTGGAACTTTACCACAATTTTATCTCTACCAACTATGTCACTCATCCTATTTGAATCACTAATAATAACCCACCTGTATCAGTTTGTATTTGTCCTTGTTACATTCAGAGTGATTCTTATCTCAAAGGTGATACAAATGGTTAACTCTCTTGGCTGCTAAGCAAAAGGTTGACAGTTGAAGTCCATCCAGCGGTCCCTTAGAAGAAAGGCCTGGCAACTTATTTCCAAAAAATCAGCCACTGAAAAACCTATGGAATGCAGTCCTACTCTGACACGCATGGGGTCACCATGAGTCAGAACTGATCCTATGGCAACTGGTTTGGTTTAATATAAAGAAAAATTATTGTCAATGTTTATTTGAATAATGGCCTAACTTCTCTTAAATCCTAGCTTATATGTAAGTAGATAAAGTATATCACTACTTCAAAAGGTCTTCTAATGTAGTTATGCCCAAAAAGTTCTATACTGTACTACATATTATTCTTTATTTAATTACTTTCAGTTCTTCTTTATATTTTAGCTAAGATATTATGTATCTTAAAAATGATGTGTGAAGGTTTATTTTCTATAGTAAAGGGAACTTTATAAGATACTTGTTATAAAAAGGAAACACTGGCTTTTAAAAGGTTGAAAACCTTAAGAGGTGATTTATTCAGTATGGACTTGAGAATATGAACACTGACAATTCTAAAAATTGCAATATTACAGATAACTCCTATATTTTAAGTGATGACCAAGAGAAATTCTAAAAATTCTAGATTGAAGAGTTAAGTTTGATATCGAGGAAACAGAAAGACAGCTAGAGAAAGGATATAATAGTGAATTTATTAGTTTGAAGAACCTGACTTATTTGGTTGAAATTGTTTTCTTTTAGAAAGGAATGTGGTAAATATTTAGATCAGCAATATAACCTAAAACCCATATTGTTTTTTAATGTAAATTAATTCAAGTTTGAAGATGATATTGAAGATTTTCCATTTTTCTAATCCTTGCCCAAGCTGGGTTAGAAACCAAAACTGGAATTCAGCCAAGAAATGAGAGCACTTGCAATTGTAGCTACCATCCAAATTCATTTAATTTCAATTAAATTTAATACAGTTCATTAGAGATTTATTAATGTGCTTTTCTTGTGGTACTCACGTTGTCTTCCAACATATCGACCTCCAAAGCCAGCGGTTTCCCTTAAGAAAAAATTTTAATCCTGGCATATTCACAGACAGTCCACTGCATGCTTATGGCAGAAGTTGAGCAGATAGACTTAGTCCGAAGCTTGGGTCCTTGACTCAGATTTTTTTTAATTATTTTATGAGTCTTATCCAGTAGGCTCAGGCTATATAGGTCAATAAATTGCCTACTAGCACTACTTGAAATGTCCAAAGGCAGTAAGTGAATATGTATCAGATTTAGTTTAGATCTCCGTATAAAAGCCAGGGAACAGAGGATTAAAGATGTTGTATACTTTGGAATCAAAATTTATGTAGCATTACCTTGGCAATAAAAAAGGAAGTACAGGAGTTTAATGGGGGAGGCAAAGTTAAACCTGTGTCAAGTCATATGGACTGAACAGTGTGGGTGGGGTGCAGGGTGGGTGCCAAAGAATATCTACATTTGACTTGGATTTGCCAGAGGAGTATGTGGCATCAGGATGTACTTAAACTCAAGAGAGATTGATGTGGTGACATGTACAAAGGGGTGATATTAAAATAGTTTACAGCCAGTATGGCAAGCACAGTGACCAATCAGTGTTCAATAATCAAACAGGGCACAACCTGCAAACAATCAGTAAGGCTTTGTTGGTGCAGGCTGCGTGAATACAAGCCTACATCTCCATAAAGAACATTGAAGACACATTCCTTGCCATTGAGTCGATTCTGACTCATAGTGACCCTATAAGACAGAGTAGAACTGCCCCATAGGGTTTCCAAGGCTGTAACCTTTATGGGAGCAGTTGGTGGGTTCAGACCTCCAACCTTTTGATTAGCAGCTCCGAAGCATACCTTTCCTGATTTTAAACCACAGTATTCCCTAGTTCTGTTTGCATGACTATGTCTTGGTCTATGTATAGGTTCTGCATGAGCACAATTAAGTGTTCTGGAATTCCCATTCTTTGCAATGTTATCCATGATTTGTTATGATCCTCACCCTCAAATGCCTTTCCATAGTCAATAAAACACAGGTAAACATCTTTCCGGTATTCTCTGATTTCAGCCAAGGTCCATCTAACATCAGCAATGATATCCCTCATTCCATGTCCTTTTCTGAATCCAGCTTGAATTTCTGGCAATTCTTTGTCAATGTACTGCTGCAACCATTTTTGAATTATCTTATGCAAAATTTTACTTGCGTGTGATATTAATGATATTGTTTGATAATCTCCACACTCTATTGGATTACCTTTCTTGGGGATAGTCATAAATATGGATCTCTTCCAGTTAATTGGCCAGGTAGCTGTCTTCCAAACTTCTTGGCATAGATGAGTGAGCACCTCCAGCTCTGCATCCATTTGTTAAAACATCTCAACTGGTGTTTCGTCAATTCCTGGGGCTTTGTTTTTCGCCAGTGCCTTCAATGCAGCTTGGACTTCTTCCTGCAGTACAATCGGTTCTTGATCATATGCTACCTCCTGCAATGGTTAAATATGGACCAGTTCTTTTTGGTACAGTGACTCTGTGAATTCATTCCATCTTCTTTTGATGCTTCCTTCATCATTCACTGTTTTGCCCATAGAACCCTTCAATATTGCAGCTCAATGTTTGAATTTTTTCTTCGGTTAAATTCAGCTTGAGAAATGCTGAATTCTTCCATTTTGATTTTCTAACTCTAGGTCTTTGCACATTTCATTATAATATTTTACTTTGTGTTCTCCAGCCACCCTTCGAAATCTTTTGTTGAGCTTTTACTTTATCATTTCTTCCATTCGCTTTAGCTACTCTATGATTAAGAGGAAGTTTCAAAGAACACCAAGACACAATAAAAATATGAGCCCAAGAGACAAAAAGGGCCACATAAACCAGAGATTCCATCGGCCCGAGACCAGGAGAACTAGATGATGCCTGGCTACCAACAATGACTGCCCTGACAGGGAACACAACACAGAATCCCTGATGGAACAGGAGAAAAGTGGAACGCAGACCTCAAATTCTAGTAAAAAGACCAGACTTAATGGTGTGACTGAGACTGGAGGGACCCCAGAGGTCATGGGCTCCAGACTCGCTGTTAGCCCAAAACTAAAACCATTCCCAAAGCCACCTCTTCAAACCAAGACTGGACTATAAGACATAAAATGATACTGGTGAAGACTGTGCTTCTTAGCTCACGTAGACGCATGAGACTGTGTGCAGCTTCTGTCTGGAGGCAGGATGAAAGGCAGAGGGGGACAGGAGCTGGTTGAATGGACATGGGAAATACAGGGTGGAGAGAGGAGTGTGCTTTCATATTGTAGGGGGAGCAACTAGGGTCACATAACAATGTGTGTGTAAGTTTTTATATGAGAAACTGACTTGAATTGTAAACTTTCACTTAAAGCACAATAATAAAAAAAAAAAGAGCAAGTTTCGGAGTTTCTTTTGACATCCATTTTGGCCTTTCCTGTGTTTTAAATGACCTTTTGCTTTCTTCATGTACGATTTCCTTGACGCCATCCCACAGCTCCTCTGGCCTTTGGTCGTTGTGTATAAGCATCAAATCTATTTTTGAGATGGCCTCTGGCAAAATGTTTAAGAATGAATTCATTGTCAGAGTGGAAAATTATACAAATGTAAAAACAAGGTAAGTGCAGACTCAGAAAAAAAGAGTTGTACAAGAAATAAAAGATAATCATAATATAATTTATGGCTCAGTGTTGAGTGATATTTAGCCATACTCATGAAAACACCAAAAATGTTATTATAACTCTACTGGGTGGATGGGTGGAGGGGACATATGTCTTTTTCCCTTATCCTTTTTTATTTTGTTCATACCATGGGTCACTTTCTGGAATTATATTATTCAATTACATGACTACTGGTTTATTTCTCACCTTTTCTCACCAGAATATAAATTCATAACAATGGAGACTTTGTCTTATCCCCTGGTATATCCTAATATACACCAGTTTCAGAGTCTCTTCTGACATCCATTTCGATTTTTTGTTTCTTTCCTGTCTTTAATAACCTTTTGCTTTCTTCATCTATGATGTCCTTGATGTCACCTCACAACTCATCAGGTCTTTGGTCATTAGTGTTAAATGCATCAAATCTATTCTTGAGATGGTCTCTAAATTCAGGTGAGATATACTCAAGGTCATTGAGTGTATCAAAGTCAAGTTGTTTTAATTTTCTTCAGTTTCAACTATACTTCCATACAAGCAATTGATGGCCTGTTCCGCAGTTGGCCTGTGGCTTTATTCTGACTGATGATATTGAGCTTCTCCATTGTCTCTTTCTACAGTTGTAGTCGATTTGTATATTCCATCTGGCAAGATCCACGTGTAAAATCACTGTTTATGTTGTTGAAACAGGTATTCGCAATGAATAAGTCGTTAGTCTTGCAAAATTCTATCATGTGATCTCCAGGGTTGTTTCTATTACCAAGGCCATATTTTCCAACTACCGGCCCTTCTTCCTTGTTTCCAACTTTCACATTCCAATTACCAGTAAGTATCAATGCATCTTAATTGCATGTTTGATCAATTTTGGACTGCAGAAATTGGTAAAAAAAAAAAAAACCTCAATTTTTTCATCTTTGGCATTAGCGTTTGGTGCATAAATTTGAACGATAGTTGTATTAACTGGCCTTCCTTGTAGGCATATGGATATTATCTTATCACTGACAGCGTTGTACTTCAGAATACATCTGGAAATGTTGTTTTGGATGGTGAATATGAGGTCGTTCCTTTTCAATTTGTCATTCCCAGCATAGTACACCATATGATTGTCTGATCCAAAATGGCCAACACCAGTCCATTTCAGCTCACTAATGCCGAGGATATCAATCTTCAAGTGTTTCATTTCACTTTTGACAACTTCCAATTTTCCTAGGGTCATACTTTGTACATTCCACATTATGATTATTAATGGATGTTTGTAGCTGTTTCTTCTCATTTTGAGTCGTGCAACCTCAGCAAATGAAGGTCCCGAAAGTTTGACTCCATCGATGTCATTAAGGTCAACTCTGAGGAGGCAGCTCTTTTGAGTGCCTTCCAGCCTTTGAGGCTCATCTTCTGGTACTATACCAAACAATGCTTCCCTGCTATTCATGAGATTTTCACTGGCCATTTTTTTTTTTAGAAGTAGATCAAGAAGAATGTGTCACTGTAAACCAAAACCCATTACCGTCAAGTCTATTCTAACTCATAGTGACCCTATAGGAGAGAGCTGAACTGCCCCATAGAGTTTTCAAGGAGCGTCTGGTGATTCGAACTGCCAGCCTTTTGGTTAGCAGCTCTAGCTCTTAACCACTAAGCTGCCAAAGTTTCCTGTGTCACTATAGATTAGTCTTAATTTTCTAGAATTTTGTATAGATGGAATCATAGGATATATGCTCTTTTTTGAGTGGCTTCTTTCACTCAGCATAAATGAGATTCATTCATGTTATTACAAGTGTCAAAAATTCATTGTTTTTTATTGCTGAGTAGTGCTCCATAGTGTGGACAATTTGTTTATCCCTTTCCCTGTATATGGACATTTGGATTGTTTCCAGTTTGGGACTAACTTCTATGAAGTTGTGATGAACATCCTCATACAAGTCTTTATATGGACATATGCTTTTATTTCTCTTGGGTAAATACGTAGAGGTGGAATGGATGGGTCATATGGTAAATTGATTTTTAAATTGTTTACAAATTACAAAACTAGTTTCCAAAGTGGTTGCACCATATGATGTTACCACCAGCAGTGAATGATAGTTGCACTTGCTGCATATCCTCACCAACAACTTTAATATGGTTATACTTTTTAGTTTCAGATATTCTAAAAAATATGTAGTGATATTTTATTCTGCTTTCAATTGACTAGTGATGTTGAGTATCTTTTAATGTGCTTATTTACCTCCTGTGTGTCTTTTTTCATGAAATATCATTAACTCATTTTCCCATTTTTAAATTGGGCTCTTTGTTCTCTTATGATTGAGTTTTAAGAGTTCTTTATATGTATATTCTGAATGCAAGTCTTAAAAGAAAAGTGATTTGCAAATATTTTCTCCTATAGATTGTTTCATTTTTCTTTTAACAGTATTTTCCAAAGAGCAGCAGTCCTTAATTTTAATGAGGTCCAATTTATAATTTTTTTTAATAATTTTTATTGTGCTTTAGGTGAAAGTTTACAAATCAAGTCAGCCTCTCACACAAAAACCCATGTGCACCTTGCTACACACTCCCAATTACTCTCCCCCCCTTTTTTTTTTTTTTTTAATGAGACAGCCCACTCTCTCCCTCCACTGTCTCTTTTCGTGTACTTTTCACCAGCTTCTAACCCCCTCCACCCTCTCATCTCCCCTCCAGGCAGGAGATGCCAACATAGTCTCAAGTGTCCACCTGATCCAAGAAGCTCACTCCTCACCAGCATCCCTCTCCAACCCATCGTCCAGTCCAATCCGTGTCTGAAGAGTTGGCTTCGGGAATGGTTCCTGTCCTGGGGCAGTCTCAGTCAGACCATTAAGTCTGGTCTTATGAGAATCTGGGGTCTGCATCCCGCTGCTCTCCTGCTCCCTCAGGGGTTCTCTGTTGTGTTCCCCGTCAGGGCAGTCATTGGTTGTAGCCAGGCACCATCTAGCTCTTCTGGTCTCAGGATGATGTAGCCTCTGGTTCATGTGGCCCTTTCTGTCTCTTGGGCTCGTAATCACCTTGTGTCCTTGGTGTTTTTCATTTTCCTTTGATCCAGATGGATTGAGACCAATTGATGCATCTTAGATGGCCGCTTGCTGGCGTTTAAGACCCCAGATGCCACTCTTCAAAGTGGGATGCAGAATGTTTTGTTAATAGATTTTATTATGCCAATTGACTTAGATGTCCCCTGAAACCATGGTCCCCAGACTCCTGCCCCTGCTACACTGGCCTTCGAAGCATTCAGTTTATTCAGGAAACTTCTTTGCTTTTAGATTAGTCCAATTGTGCTGACCTCCCCTGTATTGTGTGCTGTCTTTCCCTTTGCCTAAAGTAGTTCTTATCTACTACCTAATTAGTGAGTACCCCCTCCCACCCTCCCTCCCTTCCACCTCACGTAACCACAAAAGAATGTTTTCTTCTCAGTTTAAACTATTTCTTAAGTTCTTATAATAGTGGTCTTATACAATATTTGTCCTTTTGCAGCTGACTAACTTCACTCAGCATAATGCCTTCCAGGTTCCTCCATGTTATGAAATGTTTCACAGATTCCTCACTGTTCTTTATTGATGTGTAGTATTCCATTGTGTGAATATACCATAATTTATTTATCCATTCTTCCGTTGATGGGCACCTTGGTTGCTTCCATGTTTTTGCTATTGTAAACAGTGCTGCAATAAACATGGGTGTGCATATATCTGTTCATGTAAAGGCTCTCATTTCTTTAGCATATATTCCAAGGAGTGGGATTGTTGGATCGTATGGTAGTTCTATTTCTAACTTTTTAAGGATGTGCCAAATCGATTTCCAAAGTGGTTGTACCATTTGACATTCCCACCAGCAGTGTAGAAGTGTTCCAATCTCTCCACAGCCTCTCCAACATTGATTATGTTGTGTTTTTTGGATTAATGCCAGCCTTGTTGGAGTGAGATGAAATCTCATTGTGGTTTTGATCTGCATTTCTTTAATGGCTAATGACCGTGAACATTTCGTCATATATCTGTTAGCTACCTGAATGTCTTCTTTAGTGAAGTATCTATTCATATCTTTTGCCCATTTTTTAATTGGGTTATTTGTCTTTTTGCAGTTAATTTTTTGCAGTATCATGTAGATTTTAGAGATGAGGCACTGATCAGAAATGTCATAGCTAAAACTTTTTCCCAGTCTGTAGGTAGTCTTTTTACTCTTTTGGTGAAGTCTTTGGATGAGCATAAGTGTTTGATTTTTAGGAGCTCCCAGTTATCTAGTTTTTCTTCTACGTTCTTTATAATGTTTTCTATACTGTTTATGCCATGTATTAGGGCTGCTACGTTGTCCCTATTTTTTCTTCCATGATCTTTATCTTTTTAGATTTTATATTTAGGTCTTTGATCCATTTTCAGTTAGTTTTTGTGCATGGAGTGAGGTATGGGTCTTGTTTCATTTTTTTGCAGATGGATATCCAGTTATGCCAGTACCATGTGTTAAAAAGACTGTCTTTTCCCCATTTAACTGTTTTGGGGCCTTTGTCAAATATCAACTGCTCATATGTAGATGGATTTCTGTCTGGATTCTCAATTCTGTTCCTTTGGTCCATGTATCTGTTGTTGTACCAGTACCAGGCTGTTTTGACTACTGTGGCGGTATAATAGGTTCTAAAATCAGGTAAAGTAAGGCCTCCCACTTTGTTCTTCTTTTTCAGTAAGGCCTTATTTATCCGGGGCCTCTTTCCCTTCCATATGAAATTGGTGATTTGTTTCTCCATCTCAATAAAGAATGTCGTTGGGATTTGGATCGGAATTGCGTTAAAAGTATAGATAGCTTTTGGTAGAACAGACGTTTTTATAACATTAAGTCTTCCTATCCATGAGCAAGGTATGTTCTTCCACTTATATAAGTCTCTTTTGGTTTCTTGCAGAAGTGTACTGTAGTTTTCTTTGTGTAAGTCTTTTACATCTCTGGTAAGATTGATTGCTAAGTATTTTATCTTCTTGGGGGCTACTGTAAATGGCATTGATTTGGTGATTTCCTCTTCCATGTTCTTTTTGTTGGTGTAGAGGAATCCAACTGATTTTTGTATGTTTATCTTGTATCCCGATACTCTGCTGAACTCTTCTATTAGTTTTAGTAGTTTTCTGGAGGATTCCTTAGGGTTTTCTGTGTATAAGATCATGTCATCTGCAAAAAAAGATACTTTTACTTCTTCCTGGCCAATCTGGATGCCCTTTATTTCTTTCTCTAGCCTAATTGCTCTGGCTAGGACTTCCAGCACAGTGTTGAATAAGAGTAGAGATAAAGGGAATCCTTGTCTGGTTCCCGATCTCAGTGGGAATGTTTTCAGGCTCTCTCCATTTAGGGTGATGTTGGCTGTTGGCTTTGTATAAACGCCCTTTAGTATGTTGAGAAATTTTCCTTCAATTCCTATTTTGCTGAGAGTTTTTATCATGAATGAGTGTTGAACTTTGTCAAATGCCTTTTCTGCATCAATTGATAAAATCATGTGATTCTTGTCTTTTGTTTCATTTATGTGGTGGATTACATTAATTGTTTTTCTAATGTTGAATCATCCCTGCATACCTGGTATGAATCCCACTTGGTCATGGTGAATTATTTTTTTGATATGTTGTTGAGTTCTATTGGCTAGAATTTTGTTGAGGATTTTTACATCTACATTCATGAGGGATATAGGTCTATAATTTTCTTTTCTTGTGGTGTCTTTTCCTGGTTTTGGTATCAGGGATATGGTGGCTTCATAGAATGAGTTTGGTAGTATTCCATCCTTTTCTATGCTCTGAGATACCTTTAGTAGTAGTGGTGTTAACTCTTCTCCGAAAGTTTGGTAGAACTCTGTAGTGAAGCCATCTGGACCAGGGCTTTTTTTTTGTTGGGAGTTTTTTTGGTTACATTTTCAATCTCTTCTTTTGTTGTGGGTATATTTAGTTGTTCCACCTCTGTTTGTGTTAGTTCAGGTAGGTAGTGTGTTTCTAGGAATTCATCCATTTCTTCTAGATTTTCAAATTTGAGTATAGTTTTTCATAGTAATCTGACATGATTCTTTTAAGTTCAGTTGGGTCTGTTGTAATATCGCCCATCCTATTTCTTATTTGGGTTATTTGCTTACACTCTTGATTTTCTTTTGTCGGTTTGGCCAATGATTTATCAGTTTTGTTGAGTTTTTCAAAAAACCAGCTTTTGGTCTTGTTAATTCTTTCAATTGTTTTTCTGTTTTCTATTTCATTTATTTAGTTCAGCTCTAATTTTTATTATTTTCTTCTGGTGCCTGTGCGTTTCTTTTGTTGCTCTCTTTCTATTTGTTCAAGTTGTAGGGATAGTTTTTTTTTATTTTGGCCCTTTCTTCTTTTTGGTTGTGTGCATTTATTGATATAAATCGGCCTCTGAGCACTGCTTTTGGTGTGTCCCAAAGGTTCCGATAGGAAGTGTTTTCATTCTCATTGGATTCTCTGAATTTCTTTATTCCATCCTTAATGTCTTCTATAATCCAGTCTTTTTTGAGCAGGGTATTGTTCAGTTTCCAAGTGTTTGATTTCTTTTCCCTGCTTTTCCTGTTATTGATTTCCACTTTTATGGCCTTATGGTCAGAGGAGATGCTTTGTAGTAGTTCAATGTTTTGGATTCTGCTTAGGCTTGCTTTATGACCTAATATGTGGTCTATTCTAGAGAATGTTCCACGTGCACTAGAAAAGAAAGTATAGTTGGTTGCTGTTGGGTGGAGTGTTCTGTATATGTCTACGAGGTCATGTTGGTTGATTGTGGCATTTAGTTCTTCCGTGTCTTTATTGAGCTTCTTTCTGGATGTCCTGTCCTTCACCAAAAGTGCTGTGTTGAAGTCTCCTACTATTATTGTGGAGCTGTCTATCTCACTTTTCAATGCTGGTAGTGTTTTTTTTATGTATCTTGCAGCCCTGTCATTGGATGCATAAATATTTAATATGATTATATCTTCTTGGTGTATTGTCCCTTTAATCATTATATAGTGTTCTTCCTCATCCTTTCTGATGGATTTAACATTAAAGTCTATTTTGTGAGAAATGAATATTGCCACTCCTGCTCTTTTTTGATTGTTGTTTGCTTGATATATTTTTTTTCCATCCGTTGAGATTTAGTTTGTTTGTGTCTCTAAGTCTAAGGTATGTTTCTTGTAGGCAGCATATAAACGGATCTTGTTTTTTAATCCATTCTGCCACTCTCTGTCTCTTTATTGGTGCACTTAGTCCATTTATGGATAGGTATGAATTTAGTGCTATCATTTTGATGTCTTTTTTTGTGTTGACAGCTTCTTTTTCCCCCTTGATTTTATGTGCTGAGTAGATCTTCTTTGTATATTGTCCTTTCCTCATATTTGTTATTGTTGATTTTGTTTCTGCTGAGTCTGTATTTTTCCCTTGTATTTTATTTTGATGAGTAGGGTAGTTAGTCTGCTTTGTGGTTACCTTATTATTTACCACTAGTTTTCTAAATTTATAACTAACTTTTATTTCTTTGTATCGCCGTATCTTCCTCTCCATATGGAAGGTGTATGATTAGATTTCTTAGTCCCTCTTTATTATTTTAATGTTGTCTTCTTTTATATAATAACATTGCAGTTACCCTGTGTTGGACTTTTTTTTTTTTTTTTTTTTAATCTTGCTTTGTTTTTTTTCTTGGATTTCCCTGTCTGGGCTGACTTCTGGTTGCTCTGCCCAGTGTTCTAGTCTTAGGTTGATACCTGATATTATTGATTTTCTAACCAAAGAACTCCCTTTAGTATTTCTTATAGTTTTGGTTTGGTTTTTACAAATTCCTTCAACTTGTGTTTATCTGGAAATGTCTTAATTTTACCTTCATATTTAGGAGACAGTTTTGATGGATATATGATTCTTGGCAGGCAATTTTTTTCCTTCAATTTTTTAAATATGTCATCCCATTGCCTTCTTGCCTGCATGGTTTCTGCCGAGTACTCCAAGCTTATTCTTATTGGCTCTCCCTTGTAGGTGACTTTTCTTTTATCCCTCGCTGCTCTTGTAATTGTCTCTTTACCTTTGGTTTTGGCAAGCTTGAATATGTCTTGGTGACTTTCTTTTAAGATCTACCTTATGTGGTGTTCGATAAGCATCTTGGATAGATATCTTCTCATCCTTCACAATATCAGGGAAGTTTTGTGCCAACAAATCTTCAACAATTTTCTCTGTATTTTCTGTTATCCCTCCCTGTTCTGGTACTCCAATCACTCGTAGGTTATTTCTCTTGATAGAGTCCCACATGATTTTTAAGGTTTCTTCATTTTTTTTTTAATTCTTTTATCTGATTTTTCTTCAAATATATTAGTGCCAAGTGACTTATCTTCGAGTTTAGAAATTCTAGCTTCTACTTGCTCAATTCTGCTCCTCTGACTTTCTATTGAGTTATCTAATTCTGTAATTTTATTGTTAAACTTCTGAATTTCTGATTGCTGTCTGTCTATGGATTTTTCCAGCTTATTAAACTTTTCATTATGTTCCTGAATAATCTTTCTGATTTCCTCTGTTGCTTTATCTGTGTGTTCCTTGGCTTGTTCTGTGTATTGCCTCATTTCCTTCCTGATGTCTTGAAGGGTTCTGTATATTAAACTTTTGTATTCTGCAGCTGGTAATTCCAGGAATGCACTTTCATCTAAAAGATCTCTGGATTCTTTGTTTTGAGAGCCTGTTGAGGTGATCATGGTCTGTTTCTTTATGTGACTGGATATTGACTGTTGTCTCCAAGCCATCTATAAGTTATTGTATTAGTTTATGCTTGCTTACTGTGTCGTAGCTGCTTGCTTTGTCTTGTTTTGGTATACCCCTATGGGTTGCTTGAGTGAGCTAGCGTGATTATTTTTGCCTTTGGAGCTCTGGTGTCCTGTCCCTAGCTGGCTAGAGCTGTTATCAGGTATATCAGTCTAGGAGTCCATTCAGTTTTCTTGTATGAATTCAGCTCAGGTTTCCAGGTAGCTGATATCAAGTGTGTGGTACAGGCTCTGTCCTACAGTCTTAGAGGGGCAGGGGTGATTGGCATATATACCGGTATCTGATTGCAGCAGGGGGTCACGCTCTGAACAAGGCAGGGGGCTGAGAACTGACTCCCAAGTGTCTCTGAGGAAAATGCGTCTCTGTTTCCTAGAGTGTGCTGGTGGGTGTGTTCTGCAGAGGGACCATGGGCACCCAAAGTTTTTGTCGTAAGTACTGGGAGGTACCAGTTATCTCTGGACCCCTGTCCCGGGTGGCTGGGTGACCCAAGTGGAGCCACCAGTCCTTAGGTCCCTGTTGTGGGTAGATGAGGACCTTGTTTAATAGGCAAAGCAATGTCAAACGTCAAACACCCACCTCTCCACCACACCGCTGAAATGGTTGGAGTTTGCCAACAAGGGCCTATTCTCCTGAAATAGGCCCACACAGGTCCATGCAGAAGGGAAAGGTGCTTAAGGTCCACGGATGGTTTATGCCTGGACAGGAGCTGCTTCTGTCCTGAGCTTCCCCAGTTAATGGAGCTAGGAAATTATCTTTTCCCTGCACTTGCAAATTTTTTTGCTTCCCCAAGGCTGGGAGGACAGCTCCAGGTGCTCACCAGGGTCTATCTCAGGCCCAGGGATTCAGCCGCTGAAGCCGGCTTGGGGGTGGGAGGGGCGCTGTAAAATATACGCAAGTACTTAGCTTTTGCCGGGACCGCAGTTCTCCTCAGGTCCTGGAGGTGTGAGTAGGCTGTGTGGCTGGCTGCTTCTCCCTGAGGAAACTGCCGCCCAACGCTAGTGCCAGCCCACCGCCGCTGCCGCTGCTCTGGGAATGGTGCCTGAGGGCTCCCTGCGATTCAGGTCCGGTAACTCCTCTCTGCTTCTGAACGTCCTCTTCCTTCCCCTGCCCCTCAGTTCGTTGTCTAAGCTTGCCTTTGATGCTCAGGGCTCCTAGCTTGTCACAAATATACTCGTTTCACTTGTTTTTTCTGGTCTTTGTTGTACAGAGGGCTCGACGGACGTGTCTGTCTATTCCGCCATCTTGGCTCTCTGTAATTTTTTTTTTTTAATGGATTGTGCTTTGGTGTGGTAGCAAAAAAAAATCTTTGCCTAACCAAGATCACAAAATTTTTCTCCTGTGTTTTCTTCTATAAACTTTATAGTTTCAGATTTTAGATATAGGTCTATGATCCATTTTGAGTTACGTTTTATATGAGATGTGAGAGACGGAAGGAAGTTCACTTTTCACATGTGGATATTCAATTGTTCTAGCATCACTGTTCACTTGTTCCATTACCATCTCCACTGAATTCTCTTTGTACTTTTGTCAAAATCAGTTGATCGTATATGCGTGAGTCTATTTCTAAACTCTTTACCTGTCCTCTGATCTATTTGTCTTAATGCCAATATCACACTGTAGCTTTATAATAAGCCTTTAAATCAGGTGAATTTAAACTAATCCAAGTTTGTTGTTTTTCAAAGTTCTTTTGATTATTCCAGAACTTTTGCATAAAACTTCTTGGTTTAAGTTTTGTCTTTTTAAAAAAAATTAGATTAAACTATAAAGTTACAATTTTCATCTTTGTCAGTACAACATGTCTTGATGAGTGTTTGTCTGGCATTGGTCTTTCCTCTTTCCTTTTTGGTCATTCACTTTTTAAAGTTTTTTTTTTTTTTTTTCTCTTTGACCAGCTATTTGCTAAAGGTTCATGAAATGAAGAGCAGGGCAATGTTCCAGCTAGCTAGAATTTTCATTAGGATCCAGAATTTTGTGAGTAATTTTAACCTCCATGTTTTCCTAGCCAAAGGAAATAGCCAGGTGTGGAGGTTTTCATAATGCAATGTGTCTCTCTTCTCCCCTTCTGCCACAGATACAGCTTCTTGCAAATATGGCTGATATGTGAGAGTCCTGATTTAACCTTGAGTCCTCTGCTTCACATAACGAACCCAGATCCAAGGAAGCATCTGCCAATAACCCATGTGTCCTGAGTGTTTTGCACCTCAGGGCATGTTCTTCACCTTCCAGAAATGTACTTTCTGACATTTTCTGAAATTTATATCTGCAATGTCTTTTGCTTCTTTCTTGCGCCTTCTCAGGTGTTTTTAGGAGCCTTTTCACCTATCGTGTTACATGGGAATTTAACTCTTTGCTTGTCCCACTGAAAAATGAATTTATATTTCTTGTTTCTTCTTTTGCTTGTTCTTTTGGATAATTTTTTGTCAGAAGAAAGGGAAAGCTGACTTTCACACTGCTTCTTTAAATAGAAATTTTATCTGGGGTTGTGAGGGGGGAGATTTGTAACACAAAAGATAAATACCTACTATATTTATATCTAAAGTTTAATAGATGGCATAAGGTGCATGTATCCCAAATTACTACAGAAAAAAAAAAAGCACAGCATAGCAAAAGGTAGAAAAACAAAGAAAGAAATGAAGGAAGGAAGGAAAGAAGAAAGAAAATAGCAAGGAAAGATAAAAACCAAAAAGTGTTCCAGAATAATCAGAAACAGAACAAAATCTCTCAGTTATGACACTAGATGAAATAGCTTAACCCCCATTAATAATAAGTATCCATAAAATGAGAGAAAAAAAAAAACACAACTATAAGTTGTTTATAAGAATTTCTGACAGGTTAAAAATCAAAGCCTTGATAAAGTTACATAAGATAGTGCAAACAAAGAACATATAGAGAGCAAATTTTTAAGTTAGGGCAAGCTCCAACTTAAGGGGGAAAGAAAAAGAGCAAAGAGGATAATTTTATTAAGAAAACGTATAATCCACAATGAAGATGAGACATTCATAAAGTTTTATGCAGTGAATAACATGAAAATGTATGAAGAAAAAAAACAGAAGAGAAATTGACTAAAAAAATTTTAGATGCCTCTTTATCTTTGATAGACTATGAAGGTAAAAAATAAGATCATAAAGAATCATAATATGATTAATAATGTTACAAATGAATTATATATTTATATATCATAAACCCTCATATTTTAGATCTCATTGAATAAATTCATAATTTGATCTCTATTAGGCAATAATGAATCTCAATAAATTTCAAAAAGCTGAAATCAAATAGGCCACATTCTCTAATCATGAAGCAATAAAATCAGAAATTAATATTAAGGAGTTTGCCATTTAGATGCCTTAAAAATTAAACAACAAACAGGAAATTAAAAAATTATAGACTAGTTAGAAATTATGGGAAAATTATGTTTCAAGATTTATGGGACTTAGCGAGGGCCATAAAACATAGTGTTTAAGAGCAAATTTGGAGCCAGAATAATTTGGTTTATATCCTGGTTCTAGCACTTCACAACTTTGGAAGGTGTTTTAACTGCCCTGTGCCCTTAACATATTTTTTTTTGTGCCCTTAACATAAAAATGGAGGCAATAATAGTTTTGAGACCTGCCTGCCCATTATGAGAGTTTCATAAATGTTAGCCATTAGTATTACTAGACAAAATTAGTCTCTATTACTTTCGTCATAAATAGTAAAAGTAAATTTAGCATTCAACTCTCAAATTTAGAAAAAGGACAAAAAAAACTAGTGAAAAGAAGATGAATGAGAAATTAATAAGGAAGAAGACAGAAGTTAGTAAAGTAGAAAACAAAAATGTGGCAGCGTTATGAAATAAATCTAAGAGGTGATTTGGAATCACAAAAATTATGCAAGTCTTTGTTAAAATAGCACACAAAAAAAGGGCAAAAACACATTAATTACGAGTGAAAAAAGGATGTAACCACAGAAATGGAACAAATTTTTCAAATTATAAGAAAACGCTATACAAAATACTATGCCATAACTTTGAAAATATAAATGCTAAAAATTTCTAGAAATATTTATATTAGGAAAACTAGCCCAAGAAGAGGTAGAAAGTTAAGGAAAAATATGAAGAAGCTTCAATAGCTACCCCCAAAACGGTGTCAAGCCCATGCAGTTTTACTGATGACTTCTATCAAATTTCAAAAAATACATCTTTAACTCCTGTACCATTTAAGGTAGTTCATAGCACTGAAAAAGAAAAGCCTTCTAATTCACTATACAAGGCAAGCAAACCCTGTGAGAAGAGACAAATATGGACAGTTTTGGAGGCTCATTTCTTCCCCCTATTTGGATGGCTTAGCAGTGAGCTAGCTCAGTAGGTCTCAGTCAGCTAAAGGGAAGAACAGGCCATTTAGTAGCCTGTGAGCTACGAAGACCTAACCTTTCATCTTTCCAACAAGGCCATTTTCCAGGTGAGAAAACCTTCATGTTGCACAGTATCTCTTCCTATACCTGTATATGTTCAACATTATGGTATAAGGCCCCTCTCCACTGTAGTAGTAGCCATACAGCAAGCCTTCTGGCCTAAATTGCGGAATAATGAAAATTCAGAAGATTTTATACTACTGCTTCTCTACTTGTTAGTTTTTCCACGTTAAAACCTATTTCACATCTACACCACATGGCATTAGTTCTATATTTTCATTCCTTTTCATAACAGTCTAATGATAAAATTCGACTGTGATGGTACTATATATATATATATATTTATTTATTTACTTATATATATATAACACAAATTTAGAATTAAATAAAGTAATAGCAAATAAAACCTAGCAGCATATTAAATGGAGATTATCCCATGAACTACAGACATTATTTCCCAGAAATTCAAATATTATTCAACATTGGAAAAATCTATTAATATAATTCATAATATTAATACATCAGAGAAGGAAAACTATATAACTATTTCATTAAATGCTAAAAAGGCATAAAATCCAACATGCTTTCCCAATTAAAACTTATAGAAGGATGGAAGCAAAGCTTGGGGTCTACAAGAATTGCTTCATCATATGAGAAACACACCGGCTTTCAAGGGTGATTTGTGGATAATTTGTGAATAGGCTAGACAAAGGTATAGAGATTAGAGTTTAATAATGGCTATCAAAGGAACCCTGGTGGAACAAAAGCTAAGTGTTCGGCTGCTAACTGAGAGGTTTGCAGTTCAAACCTACCCACCCAGTGGCTCTACAGGTGAAAGACCTGGCAATCTGCATCCATAAAGATTATAGCCTAGGAAGCCCTATGGGGCAGTTCTACTCTGTCACATGGGGTCATTGTGAAATCAACTTGAAGGCGCACAATAGCAGTAGCTACCAGGGGTGGGGAGGGAATGGGAAAAAGGGGAAATCATTGCTTAGGCAGCACTGAGTTTTTCTTAGGAGCCCTGGTGGTGCAGTGGTTAAAAAGCTTCGCTGCTAACTGAAAGGTCTGCAGTTCAAATCCACCAGTCACTCTGTGGGAGAAAGATGCGAAAGTCTGCATCTATAAAGATTTACAGCCTTGGGAACCCTATGGGGCAGTTCTACGCTGTCCTATACAGTCACTATGAGTTGAAATCAACTTGATGGCAATGAGTTTGAGTTTTTTTTTTAAGGGGATGGAAAATTTGGCAATGGATATTGGTGATTGGCACAATATGATTTATACAATTGGTTTTATTTAATTGTACACATGAGAAATGTTAACTTGGTAAATGTTGTTTTCTATATTTTTACAACAATAAAAAATAAAAATAAATAAATTGGAGACATTAAGAGCCCTGCAACATAGTTGAAATAAAAATACGTGGTCAGATGCTGGTAGTACCTTCATATGTCATAAGCAGATTTTTAACAGTGGAGTCTCCCAGTTAGAAGGTACCAAAAGACCAAACCAAACCCCTTGCCATCAAATTGATTCCAACTCATACAGACATTATAGGATGGTGTAGAACTGCCCCATAGGGTTTCCAAAGAGTGGCTGATGGATTCAAACTGCCGATCTTTTGGTTAACTGCTGAGCTTCTTAATCACTGCCCCAGCAGGGCTCTAGTTATAAGGTAGTTACTGGGAAATTCAGACCAATTCTCTTGACTTATTTTATATTCTTTCCTCCTGACCCCTACTGCTTTATCCTCCCCTGTAAACCTTTGGGAGTTCCCTAGTTACAGTGGCGAGTTAGTAGAATGTGATTTAGGCCTTTGATGTTAGACCTACATGAATTCGAATCCCAGTTTTGTCACTTCTGTTTGTGTGTACTTCGATATTCTAACCTCATCTGTAACAAGGACTAAAGGAAATCATTAATTATTACTGAATTCTCAGAGAACAGACACTCCACAATTGCTATTCCAAAACTGGGTCCCTTGTACCAAGGCTCAGTTTTTGTCTCTGCCTAACCATAGACGTAATGTTTGAAAGGATACTAGTGAAAGGTCTTCCAGGAAGATGAGTGAGGAACTCTGTGGGCTCATTTTCAAAAAAAGAAAGAAAGAAAGAAAAAAGAGCTGAGAAGAACAATAAAAACAATCATTAAGGTCTCTGAAAATTATGCCAAGGGCATACATCAAATGAAGAGACATTTATTCAATAAAATCTGATAAAGAAGAGTAGAAGTCTATGCCATTTTAGCCATAATCTGCTCTCCTTTCACTCAAACTCAACTAGACAGAAGGTTCACTCCAGATGGAGCACTTTCTCCTGTCAGCTCCCAATTATGTGTTACCATATCTCACAGGAAGGGGAAGGCTGCCACCATTCACCATCCTGCCTAACTCCAAGTTGAAGAGGCTAAATTCTGGTGAATGTGGCAGAAAGGCCAAGGGTTCCCTTCCTCCACTCAGCAGCCACCTATAGTATGGAGGCTTTACCCCAGGTGACGAAGGTTGACAATACTGGAGTCCCAATTACTCTTGACCCATTGTAAGGCAGAGTTTCCACACCTGGAAAGGCAAGCAAACAAGACCAGATGATACATGCCCATCTCCCCACCCCCCCAGCTCCTGGAGTAGTGGCTCAGGAATTTTTGCCCTGAGAGGGAGGCAATCCATATATGAGATATAAAGAAAACAAAAATAAATCCAACAACATCGATAATAATTTTAAATACAAATGGGTTAAATAATCCAAAAGGAAGAGATTGTCAGACTAGATAAGAAAACAAGATCCAACTCTATGCTGGCTACAGGAGAAACATTTTAGATTCAAAGATACAATTAGATTGAAAGTAAAATGATGGAAGAAGAAATATCATGTGAACAGTAACCACAAGTAGGCTAGAATGGCATACTAAATTCAAGCATGATAGACTTTAAAGGAAAAAAAAAACTGTTACTAGAAATAAAGAAGGGCATTTTATAATGTTAAAAGGGTCAATCCATAAAAAAAAAAAAGGTCAATCCCTCAGGAAGTTATAACAATTATATATGCACCTAATAACAGAGCCCCTGTGATGGTTAATGTTGTGTGTCAACTTGCCTAGGCTATGATTCTCAGTGGTTTTGCAAACATTGGATTGATTGCTTTTCCATCACGTAATATAACGTAATCACTTTCATGATGTGATATGATGAGATCAGCCAATCATTAGATAGGGGAGTTTCCTTGGGGTGTGGCCTGCCTCCAGTATATACAAAAAAACCCATAGAAGCAGGAACCTATATAAGCTGGAAACCTGTCAGAGAAGGAAAACTCAAATATTTCCCAGTAGAGAGTGATAAAAAAGTGGTAAGACTGCACCCTGTCAAACGCAGAAAACTTGAGAGACTCAGAAAAACAAGGCTTCTGTCAAGTACCAGCTCTCACAGGTTTCACTATAAAAGGATATTCCAGCAAGACTCTCTCTCTTTCAATCCTGTACTCTTCTCATCACCTGACCTCCAGTTCTTGGAATGTAAGCCTGTAAAAGCCTTCAGCCTGCTGCCTGACTTGCAGATTTTGGATTCACCAACCCCTGCAACCATGTGAACCAGCAGAGGTCTTCAGCCTGCTGCCTGACCGACGAGTTTGAGACTTGCCAACCCCTACAATTGCGTGAGCCATTTTCTGGAAGTAAATCTCTTTCTATATGTTTATTTATATGGTTTACTAATTTTGCTCCTCTAGAGAACCCAGACTAAAATAGCCCCCAAATACATGAAGCAAAAACTGACAGAAATGAAGGGAGAAATAGACAATCAACAATAGCAGTTGGAAACTTCAATATCCTACATTAAATAATGGGTAGAACGTCTAAGCAGAATATTGACAAGGAAATAGAAGACCTGAACAATACTGTAAATCAAATAGACCTGTTATGGATTGAATTGTGTCCCCCAAGAATGTATGTTAACTTGCCTAGACCATGATTCCCAGTATTGTGTGATTGTCCACCATTTTGTCATCTGATGTACTTTTCCTGTGTGTTGTAAATCCTGTGTTTATGATGTTAATGAGACAGAATTAGAGTCAGTTATGTTAATGGGGCAGTAATCAATCTATAAGATTAGGTTGTATCTTGAGTCAATCTCTTTTGTGATATAAAAGAGAGAAGTGAGCGGAAAGACAGGTCAACTTCATACCACCAAGAAAGCAGTGTTGGGAGCAGAATGTGTCCTTTGGACCCAGGGTTCCTGAGCTGAGAAGCTCCTAAACCAGGGGAAGATTGATGACAACGACCTTCCCCCAGAACCGACAAAGAGAAAAAGCCTTGCCCTAGAGCTGGCACCCTGAATTTCGACTTCTAGCCTCCTAAATTGTGAAAGAATAAATTTCTCTTTGTTAAAGAGATCCACTTGTGGTATTTCTGTTCTAGGAGCACTAGGTAACTAAGACAAGGCCTAACAGACATCTATTGAATAGAAATCTCTACCTAACAATAGCAGAATACACATTCTTCTCAAGCACGCATGAAACATCCTCCAGGATAGACAATATGCTAGGCCATAAATAAAAAAAAAAAAGCCTCAACAAATTTTAAAGTATGTTCTCTGATCACAATGGAGTGAAATTTAAAATGAATTAACAGGAAGAAATTTTGAATATTCATAAATATGTAAAAATTAAACAACATAGTACTAAATAGCCAATGGGTCAAAGAAGAAATCAAAAGAAAAATTAGAAAATACTTTGAAATGAATGAAAGTATAAATATACCAAAACTTACAGGATCAGCTGAAATAGTGCTAAGAGGGAAATCTGTAGCTGTAAATTTCTACATTAGAAAAAGAAGAAAGATTTCAAATCAACAACCTAACCCTACACTTTATGACCTTGGGAAAAGATGAGCAGATTAAACCCAGAGCAAGTGGAAGAGAGGAAATAACAAATAATAGAAGTTAATATATTAGGTAATAGAAAAATAATAGAGAAAATGAATAAAACCAAAAGGTGGTTCTTCAAAGAAATCAACAAAATTGATAAACCTTTAGCTAAACTGGCCAAGGTAGAGGGGTAGGGACTCAAATTACTAAAATCAAGCACGAAAGAGGAGATATTACTACAACCTTACAGAAATAAAAAGGATTATAAGAGAATACTGTGAACAACAGTGTGCTAACAAATTATACATGTGAAAGCTGGAACCTGTGTAAGGCGGAAACCTGTCAGAGAAGGAAAACCTAAAATATTTTCCACTAAAACAAAAGATAGGAAAATGCTAAGACTGCACTTGTCAAAGGTGAAAACTTGCGAAACCTAGAAAACCAGGGCAGTACCGTTGAGTTCCAGCTTTCATGGGGTTCACTGTATGACATAGATGAAATGTACATATTCCTGGAAAGAAGCAAACTACTGAAAGTGACTCAAGAACAAATCGAAAATCTGGTTACATCTGTAACAAGTAAAGAGATTTACTTAGAAATTTAAAAAAAGAAAAAGTTCCCACTAAAAAAAGCCCAAGCACTTATGGTTTCATCACTGAATTCTACAAACATTTAAAGAAGAATTGACATCAATTCTTCACAAACTCTTCCAGGAAGAAGAAAAGGAGGGAACACTTCCCAATTCATTCTATGATGCCAGAACCAGATAAATACATCGCAAGAAAACTACAGACCAATATCTTCTATGAACATTGATGTAAAAAAAAAATTACTAGCAAATCAAATCCACTGATACATAAAAAGGATTAGATACCATGACTAAGTGAGATTTATACCCGGGAATGCAAGGTTGATTTAGCATCTGAAAACCAATTAATGTAATATACCAGATCAATAGTATAAGGAAAAACAAACAAAACCACAATCATATCAATTGGTTCAGATAAAGCATTTGACAATATCCAACTCCTCTTCGTATTAAAAATACTCAACAAACTAGGAATAAAAGAAAATTTCCTTGACCTGATAAAGGACATCTGCAAAAACCCCCAACTAACATTATATTTAATGGTGAAATACTGGATGGTTTTCTCTTAAAGTTCAGAACAAGACAAGGATGCCTACTCTTGCCATTATTCAACATTGTATTGGCAGTTCTAACCAAGGTAATAAGGCAAGAAAATGAACTAAAATGCATTCAGATTGGAAAGGAGAAAGTAAAATTGTCTCAATTTTCAGATGACATGATTTTTTATATACAAAATTTTGTGCTACTGGATATCCAAAAAACTGTTATAACTAATAAATAGCTGGTAATAGGGAGCCCAGGGTCCAGAAGGGAGAGCATTGACATGTCATGGGGTTGTTAACCAATGTCATACAACAATGTGTGTACTAACTGATGAGAAACTAGTTCTGTAAACCTTCATCTAAAGTTCAATAAAAAAAATAAAATGAAATAGAACTAATAGAAAATTTTAGCAAGGCTGCAGGCTTTGAGATAAATATACAAAAATCTATTTTATTTCTACATACTAAAAAAAAAAAACAATGAATAATCTGAAGATGAAATTTAAAAATCCAAGTTAAAATAGCATCAAAAATAATAAAATACAAATGAGCTTAACAAAAGAAGTATAAGGCTTTTATATTGAAAATTACAAAGCATTGTTGAAAGAAATGAAAGAAGACCTAAATAAATGAAAGGACATCCTGGCTTCATACAATGGAAAACTCAATATGGGTAAGATGAAAATACTCCCCAAACTGAGCTACAGATTCAACACAAACCCTATAAAATTCTTAGCTGGCATTTTTTGCAGAAATTGAAAAGCTGACCCTAAAATTCATATAGAAACATAAGAAACCCAGAATAACTAAAACAACCTTCACAAAGAACAGCAAATCCTGTAATAGCATAGGATTTTCTAAATAAATACACTACCTGATTTCAAAACTTACTACACAGCTACAGTAATCAAGATCATGTGATACAGGCATAAGAATAGACATATAGTTCAATGGAATAGCAATAAACCCTCACACTTAAGACAAATAGATTTTCAATAAAGATGCCAAGATCATTAAATGGGGGAAATAACAGTCTTTTCAACAAATGATGCTTGAATAACTGGACATTCATATGTTAAAAAAAAAAAAAAGAAGTTATACCCTTTCCTTACATACATACAAAAAAAAGACATACTACAAATTGAGCATACATCTGAAAGTAAGAGTTAAAATTATAAAGCATTTAGTAAAGACATATGAGTATATCTTCACGACCTAGGGTTTGGCAAAGCCTTCTTAGATACGATGCCAAAAGCGCTGATGACAAAAGAAAAAATGTATAAACTGGACTTCATGCTTCAAAGGATAAAAAAAAGAAAAGAAAAGATAGCAGACAGAATAGCAGAAAATATTTACAAATCATATACTGATAAGGGACTTGTATCTAGAATAAATAAAGTATTCTTACAATGCAGTAATAAAGACAAATAACCCAATTATAAAAATGGGCAAATGATCTGAATAGACAGTTCTCCAATGAAGACACACAAGTGGCCAAAGAGTATATAAAAATATGCTCAAATTATTAACTATTAAAGAAATGCAAATCAAAACCACAATGAGATAACACTTCACACACATTTTGTGTGCTGTCAAGTCAATTTTGACTCATAGCAACCCTATAGGACAGAGTTCTTTACAGGAGCAGTACCTCAGGTCTTTTTTCAAACAGAGCAGCTATTGTTTGGACTGCCCACCTTTTGGTTAGGAGCTGATTCCTTAACCATGATGCCACCAAAGCTTCCACACTGCAGTTGTTAGGTGCCGTCAAGTCGGCTGCATTTCATAGTAACTCCATGTAAAACAGAAGGAAACACTGCCCAGTCCTGCACCGTCCTGACAATCCTTGTTATGCTTGAGCCCACTGTTGCAGCTACTGTGTTAATCCATCTCATTGAGGTCTTCATCTTTTTCAATGACCCTCTACTTTACCATGCATGATGTCCTGCTCCAGGGCCTGATCCCTCCTGACAACATGTCCAAAGTATGTGAGATGAAGTCTTGTGGGCCTTGCTTCTAAGGAGCATTCTGGCAGCACTTCTTCCAAGACAGATTTGTTCGTTCTTTTGGCAGTCCATGGTATATTCTTCGCCAACACCACAATTCAAAGTCGTCAATTCTTCTTCCATCTTCCTTATTCATTGTCCAGTTTTCACATGCATACGATGCAATTGAAATACCCTGGCTTGGGTCAGGCACACCTTAGTCTTCAGGGTGACATCTTTGGTCTTCAACACTTTAAAGAGGTCCTTTGCAGCAGATTTACCCAATGCAATGCGTCTTTTGATTTCTTGACTGCTGCTTCCATGGCCGTTGATTGTGAATCCAAGTAAAATGAAATCTTTGACAACTTCAATGTTTTCTCCGTTTATCATGATGTTGCTCATTGGTCCAGTTGTGAGGATTTTTGTTTTCTTTATATTGTGGTGCAATCCATACTGAAGGCTGTGGTCTGATCTTCATTAGTGCTTCAAGTCCTCTTCATTATCAGCAAGCAAGGTTGTGTCATCTGTATAATGCAGGTTGTTCATGAGTCTTCCTCCAATCCTGATGCCCCGTTCTTCTTCATATAGTCTAGCTTCTCGGATTATTTGCTCAGCATACAGACTGAATAGATATGGTGAAAGAATACGACCCTGACGCACACCTTTCCTGGCTTTAAGCCAATCAGTATGACCTTGTTCTGTCCAAGCAACTGCCTCTTGATCTATGTAAAGTTTCCTCATGAGCACAATTAAGTGTTCTGGAATTCCCATTCTTTGCAATGTTATCCGTAATTTGTTATGATCCACACAGTCAAATGCTTTTTCATAATCGATAAAACACAGGTAAACATCCTTCTGGTATTCTCTGCTTTCAGCCTGGATCCATCTGACATCAGCAATGATATCCCTGGTTCCACGTCCTCTTCTGAAATCGGCCTGAATTTCTGGCAGTTCCTGGTCAATATACTGCTGCAGCCATTTTTGAATGATCTTCAGCAAAATTTTGCTTGTGTGTGATATTAATGATATTGTTCTATAATTTCCACATTCAGTTGGATCACCTTTCCTGGGAATAGGCATAAATATGGATCTCTTCCAGTCGGTTGGCCAGGAAGCTGTCTTCCATATTTCTTGGCATAGACAAGTGAGCACCTCCAGTGCTGCATCTGTTTGTTGCATATTGATATTCCCTCAATTCCTAGAGCCTTGTTTTTTGCCAATGCCTTCAAAGCAGCTTGGACTTCTTCCTTCAGTACCATTGGTTCCTGATCACACGCCACCTCTTGAAATTGTTGAACATTGACTATTTCTTTTTGGTATAACGACTCTGTATTCCTTCCACCTTCTTTGATGCTTCTTGCATCATTTAATATTTTCCCCATAGAATCTTTCACCATTGCAACTCCAGGCTTGAATTTTATCTTCAGTTCTTTCAGCTTGAGAAATGCTGAGCGTGATCTTCCCTTTTGGTTTTCCATCTCCAAATCTTTGCACATGTCATTGTAATACTTTACCTTGTCTTCTCGAGCTGCCCTTTAAAATCTTCTGTTCAGTTCTTTTACTTCATCAATTCTTCCTTTTACTTTAGCTGCTCAACATTCAAGAGCAAGTTTCAGAGTCTCCTCTGACATCCATCTTGGTCTCTTCTTTCTTTCCTGTCTTTTCAATGACCTCTTGCTTTCTTTATGTATGATGTCCTTGATGTCATTCCACAACTCGTCTGGTCTTCAGTCACTAGTGTTCAATGTGTCAAATCTATTCTTCAGATGGTCTCTAAATTCAGGTGGGATGTACTCTAGGTCATATTTTGGCTCTCGTGGACTTGCTCAGATTTTCTTCAGTTTCAGCTTGAACTTGCATATGAGCAATTGATGGTCTGTTCCACAGTCGGCCCCTGGCCTTGTTCTGACTGATGATATTGAGGTTTTCCATCATCTCTTTCCACAGATGTAGTCATTTGATTTCTGTGTGTTCCATCTGGTGAGGTCCATGTGTATGTTCACCGTTTATGTTGGTGAAAGAAGTTATTTGCGATGAAGAAGTCATTGGTCTTGCAAAATTCTGTCATTCGATCTCCTGCATTGCTTCTATCACCAAGGCCATATTTTCCAACTATTGATCCTTCTTCTTTGTTTCCAACTTTTGCATTCCGATCAGCAGTAATTGTCAATGCATCTTGATTGCATGTTCGATCAATTTCAGACTGCAGCAGCTGATAAAAAATCTTCTATTTTCTTCATCTTTGGCCCTAGTGGTTGGTGCGTAAATTGGAATAATAGTTGTATTAACTCGTTTTCTTTGTAGGCGTATGGATATTATCCTATCACTAACAGCGTTGTAATTCAGGATAGATCTTGAAATGTTCTTTTTGACGATCAATGCAACACCATTCCTCTTCATGTTGCCATTCCCAGTATAGTAGACTATAGAAAAAAAAAATGATTGTCCAATTCAAAATGGCCAATACCGGTCCATTTCAGCTCACTAATGCCTGGGATATCAATGTTTATGCCTTCCATTTCATTTTTGACGATTCCCAATTTTCTTAGATTCATACTTTGTACATTCCAGGTTCTGATTATTAATGGATGTTTGCAGCTGTTTCTTCTCATTTTGAGTTGTGCCACATCAGTGAATGAAGGTCCTGAAAGATTTACTGTATCCTTGTCATTAAGGTTGACTCTACCTTCAGGAGGCAGCTCTTCCCCAGTCATCTTTTGAGTGCCTTCCACCCTAGGGGCTCATCTACTAGCACTGTATCAGACAATGTTCCACTGCTATTCATAAGGCTTTCACTGGCTAATGCTTTTCAGAAGTACACTGCCGGGTCCTTCTTCCTAGTCTGTCTTAGTCTGGAAGCTCAGCTGAAACCTGTCCCCCATGGGTGACCCTGCTGGTATCTGAATACCGGTGCCACAGCTTCCAGGATCACAGCAACACGCAAGCCCCCACAGTACTACTAACTGACAGGTACATGGGGGATCAGCACAGTAGGATAGCTATAATCAAAGAAGCAAATAATAAGTGTTGGTGAGGATGTGGAAAAATTGGAATCCTCATACATTGCTGGTGGGAATATTAAATGGTGCAGCTTCTTTAAAAAATGTTAAACATAGAGTTGCCATATGACCCAGAAATTCCACCCCTAGGTATATATTCAAGATAAATAAAAACACATATCTGCATAAAACTTGTAAATGAAATTCATAGAAGCATTATTCATGATAGTCAAAAGGTAGAAACAACTCAGTTGTCAATCAACTGATGAATGGATTTTAAAAAATGTTCCATAGTTACAAATAGTATATTATTTAGCAATGGAATGGTAATGGAATATACAATGATATATTATTTGGCAATAAAAGGGAATGAAGTACTCATACCTGCTATAACATGAGTGGATCTTGAAAACATTATATTAAATGGAAGAAGCCAGTCTAAGAAAGGCCATATATTGTATGATTTCATTTATATGAAATATCAAAAACAGGCAAATCTATCAAAACTAAGTAGATTTGTCGTTGTCCATGGCTGGGGCAGGTGGTGGGGGAAATGGGAAATGTCTGCTAATGGATATGGATTTCATTTTGGGGTGATGAAAATGCTCTAAAATTGCTTATGGTGGTTGCACATCTCTGAATGTACTAAAAACCACTGACTTGTACAAAACAATAGAAGATAATTTTAAGTAAACCACACACACACCATTTAACAAGTGAGTTTTTAAGGACTGATGATGCATAGTAACGACCATAATTAAGAGAGCTTTCTGAAACTGTTAAACTTTAAATTTCACAGTTTAAAAAACTCGGTATGAATATAGACTGATATGGAAGAACAGAAGACATCCTGTACGGAGAATAGAAATATATGTACAAAATTCAGCACCTCCAACCTCTCCTTTTACTAATTCATCCTCCACACTGCCACTAGAAAGATCTTTCTAAAGGCAGAACCCTGACCAGTTCACATTCTGCTCAAAGCCCTTACTGGCATTTCATTACTTTTAGAATGAGTCCAGAGCCCTCACAAACTTGTCTCAAACCATTCCTTGCATCCCATGTTCCAACCATATCAGTTTATGGTTCCCTAAACATGTCATATTCTTTCTTTCTTCTTGCTTTCTGTGCATTCAACACTGTGCTCAGAGGGTGCATATTTTCCTTGCCTTCCTGGTAAACTCAGATTTATCCTTTAATACTCAGCTTAACATCACCTTGTTGAAATCTTGACCTCAGACAGTGTGCACTATTTCATCCTCTGCTTCCTGTGTGAGTTGTGAGGTACACAACTCTGTTACTGAACTTACCTCATAATTATTTGTTTACATAGTTGGCTTCCATGTCAGACTCTAATTCTTTCTTCACTGTACCCACTGTTCCAGGGAATGCAGTTATTGAAGGACTACAGGGATAAGTAAATAGATGGGTGGGTGGCTCGGTGAATGAACGAATGGATAAATCACAAACTAATTATGAAATTTCAGTTGCCTAACTTAACCTTAATTCAGTTTGACATACCTAAATAATCATAACTGATATCTTCCTAGATAAAAGGTTTCTAGAAAACTTTTGAACTTTTTAAAAGTTTAGAAATTAAATCCTAGCGCTTGTAATGGAAATTAATATTTCTTTTTTTCTTTAAAAAAAAAAGTCACTCCTTGTTAAAGCAAAGAGTAAAGAAATAAATTAATAAGACAGCTTTTATCATGGAGATTAAAGATTGGAATTTTCACAGTATCAAACAATGGAATTCAACTTGGCACTTCAGCTCAGTGTTATAAGAAGCTCTGAAATTCAAACAAAGTTCATCAAAGCTTATGTAAATGAAGAATATATAAATAGTAATTTGGGGATTGTGATTGAAAAATGTTTTTGGAGAGTTGTCTAATAGATGTCTAAATACATGTAGTGGTAACCTAATGTGACAAATGGATTTTATCATAAGGAATTTATTATAACAGTTCTTGGATCTTTGGACAGAGTGAAAAACTGTACTTATTAGATTACACATTGTGTCTAATACGAAAAGTACAAACCATGCACCATCCACTGCCGCCAAGTCAATTCCGACTCATAGCAACTGTATAGGACAGAGTAGAACTGCCCCCGTAGGGTTTCCGAGGCTATAAATCTTTACAGAAGCAGACTGCCACATCTTTCTCCTGTGGAGCATGGATGGCTTTTCGGTTACCACCCTAGTGCTTTAACCACTTCATCACCAGGGATCCTTGAAAAGTACAAAGTGTCTTGTTATTTGAGCATGAAATATTATTTGCTATATTCTCAATTGCTTTGCTATACTTGATTTTCTATTAGAATTTCTATTCTAAACTCTGCCATGTATATAATCTCATTATAAATTGATTTTAGGTTAAGAAACAAAAGACACCTAAAACTCAAGGTTCCATTTTATGATAAAATCTTTATTGAGAAAATATTTTCAGGCTCAAGAATACTGCAACAATATGCTGCCAATAGAAATATTTCAAAATTTATATTTTCAATGTTTCCTTTTTTGTATTCCTAAAAGTTTATGGTTTAAAAAAAGATGACATCAGATTTTTTATAATTAAGAATTAGGGAAATACTCTACTTTATCTCTTCTGGGCCTTTTTAGAGCCCAGTGCAGTTGTCACTGAGTTAAGGACCCATCGCAGACATCTCTGTCTTTCGAAACCCAAGTCTGTGTATTGCTAAACTTCAGCTTGGTGAGCTCCCAAGCAGGATCATACCTGGTTTAGGGAAATCTCCACACTGTCCTCAGATTACAGAGTTTGGGCTACATTAGGCTATTGTTACATAATTTATAAATTACTTGGTGCAGAATAATTTCTTTATCTTATAATTTCACAGTCCTTGATATTTTTTTTAATACAGACCTTACTTCTTTCCACCTGGTTCTATGGTTACTTACAGCCAATGCTCATTTCCCCCATTGTTATTGTTGTTGTTAACTGCCGGTGAATTAGCCCCAACTGGTGGCAACCTCATGCACAGTAGGATCTGACTGTTGTGATCTGTAAGGTTTTCTTTGGCTGATTTAGATCACCAGGCCTTTCTTCCTAATCTGTCTTAGCTTGGAAGCTCCACTGAAACCTGTTCAGCATCACAGCAATACCCAAGCCTCCACCGACAAACCCAGGTCTCCCCTGTGGAAGGCAGGAATTCTACTATTGAACCATCACTGCCTTCTTTATTTTCCCTTTCTAGACTGTACGGAAGAGATTGGGTTTGCTCAGCTTTTTATAACCCATAGCACCTTTTACAGTGACCTAGCACATAAAACCCCAAAACCAAATCCATCGCCATCAAGTTGATTCCAACTCATGGCGACCTCATGTGTTATAGAGTAGAACTGCTCCATAGGGTTTTCTTGGCCAGTTTAACGTTTATGGAAGCAGACTGCCAGGTCTTTCTTCCACTTGGTGGGTTTGAATCAGGAAACTTTAGGTTAGTAGCTGAGAGCAAACCATTTTGTACCACTCAAGGAATCTGACTTAGTATATTGGAGTTACTTAATCAATGTCCTTTCAATGTCAAATTGTTAAATTAATATCTCTAAACTGAAGCATAGGATTGTGATGATGCCAAAGATGTTTAGAGAGAAGTTTGGCCTCATCAGAATTATAAACATCAGTAATACAGTAATTGAACTTGCTCTATAGATCGGTTTGTCTGCAGATGTCATCTTCTTCCTCCTTCTACTTCATTTTCTTGAATAGGCAGAGACTCACTGATGTACTTCCTATAAGTGTGCTCCTTAATGCTTTAGCACCCCCAGAGGTCTCATACTGTAGTGGCTTGCATGTTGCTATGATGCTGGAAGCTATGCCACCAGTATTTCAAGTAGCAGCAGAGTCGCCCATGGCCGACAGGTTTCAGCAGAGCTTCCAGACAAAGACAGAGTAGGAAAAAAGGCCTGGCAATCTACTATGGATTACAACAATATTTTGTCTGATAGAGTTCTGAAAGATGAGCCCCCTAGGTTGGAAGGCACTGAAGAATAGCCACAACAATGAACTCAAACTACCAATGATCATGAAGATGGTGCAGGACTAGGCAAGTTTTCATTCTGTTATACACAAGATCGCCATGAGTCTGAGCTGATTGATGGCAGCGAGCAACAGAGACTTCCAGGGTATTCTGACATTTGTCAATGGGAAGTATGCAGGTGCACTCCTGGCAGAAACCCTCAGTTCTACATTGGAGGAATGAAAATTGCAGGACCTGCAAGACCTGACATGTCTTCCTGGGCCTGAAGCAGCCTTTGTCTGAACATGCAGCCTAAGGTATTTGGCCCTTGAATCGCTTGCTCTAGGGAGCTGATCATACGTGAGAGATGCATGCTTCCAAGGGATGTACAAGATGACCTTCAAGGTATGGGAAAAAGATATTAGAGCTACCATTTATATATATTTGTCTAAAAATACAAAAGAAATTAAACTTTATTAATGTTTAATACATAGATTGCAAAAAAATGGTACTTAATATGTCCTGAGAAAAGAGTAGGTGAAATTGATGCTGGTGCTCTTGTTTGCTTGCTTGCTTCAACTTACCTGAGTTGACTAACCCTAGTCTGTTATATAAATGGACCAGAGATGACGCTTACATTCTTTACTTCTCCACAGCGGGCTAGGACCTTTAGCTCAAAGCCCACCAGTGCCAATCACAAATTCTTACACATTCAATTGCTCTAAATATAGTCCAGATAAACATATTTTTAGTCATTTGCTGCTGTTGTTAGGTGCTGTCGAGTTGGTTCCGACTCATAACTAATCTATGTACAACAGAACAAAACACTGCCCGGTCCTGCACCATCCTCACAATCATTGTTATGCTTGAGCTCATTGTTGCAGCCACTGTGTCAATCCATCTTGTTGAGGGTCTTCCTCTTTTTCAATGACTCTGGACTTTACCAAGTGTGATATCCTTCTCCAGGGCCTGATCCCTCCTGATAACATGTTCAAAGTATGTAGTCTTGCCATGCTTGCTTCTAATAAGAGTTCTGGTTGTACTTCTTCCAAGACAGGTTTGCTCATTCTTTTGGCAGTCCATGGTATATTCAATATTCTTGGCCAACACCACAATTCAAAGGCATCAATTCTTCTTTGGTCTTCCTTATCCGTTGTCCAGCTTTCACAGGCATACGAGATGATTGAAAACACCATGGTTTGGGTTAGGTGGACTTTAGTCTTCAAGGTGACATCTTTGCTTTTCAACACTTAAAAGAGGACTTTTGCAACAGATTTTCCCAATGCACTGCATCTTTTGATTTCTTAACTACTGCTTCCATGGGTGTTAATTGTGTATCTCCAATCTTTTCTCCGTTTATCATGATGTTGCTCATTGGTCCAGTTGTGAGGATTTTTGTTTTCCTTATGTTGAGGTTATCTATGGTTAGTGGATTTTCGGTATAAGTTCCAAGGGTGTCTTAGCTATCTAGTGCTGCTGTAACAGAAATACCACACGTGGATAGCTTTAACAAAGAAAAATGTATTCTCCCACCGTCTAGGAGGCTAGAAGTCCGAATTTAGGGTGCCAGCTCCAGGGGAAGGCTTTCTCTCTCTGTCAGCTCTGGGGGAAGGTCCTTGCCATCAGTTTTCCCTTGACTAGGAGCTTCTCAGGTGCAAGTACCCCAGGTCCAAAGGACATATTCTGCTCCCAACACTTTCTTGGAGGTGTGAGGACTCCTTGTCTCTCTGCTTACTTCTCTTTTTTATATCTCAAAAGAGATCGGCTTAAATTGTAGTTTAATCTTGTAGATCGAGTCTACATAACTGCCACTAATCCCATCTCATTAACTTCATAGAGACAAGATTTATAACACATAGGAAAATCACATCAGATGACAAAATGGTGGACAATCACACAATACTGGGAATCACGATCTAGCCAAGTTGACAGATATTTTGGGGGGGCACAATTCAATCCATAATAAGGGGTATGTAAATTTTAGTGATTTAGAGCCTACCAAATTTACATACCCCCTGGAAATTATACTAAACATCTGCTAACTATAGATAAGTCAGACTCTGTAGCTATAAAAGACCCCAAACCACTGCTGCCCCTTGGAGCTCTCTGACCCAGACCCAGAACCCCCACCTTGTTGCTGAGCAGTATCACCTGTATACCATTTCCCCCGTGCTTCCCCATCCCATCTCAGGCTTTATTACCCTTTTATGTGGTGACTTCACTCTGCTGCTTCTAGAAGGTCTTTTGCTGGAAGGGACTTGCTCTTTCCAGCAACCCTGAACATGTGCTTTCCTGTAAAGCTTGTACGTTACTGCCTCTTGTGGTCCTGTCTCTCCTTAGAGAAGCCCTGGTGGCACATGGTTAAAGTGCCCGGCTGCTAACTGAAAGATTAGCAGTTTGAACCTACCAGCTGCTCAACAGGAGAAAGATGTGGCAGTCTGCTTCTGTAAAGACTTATAGCCTTGGAAACCCTATAGCGCAGTTCTACTTTGTCTTATAGGGCCACTATGAGTCTCTCCTTTGACCGACCATGAAATTCTTGAACTTACCACATGACCCTAATCCTAACCATCACCAGGTGCTGCAGACATTGTTGATACCAAACCCTATAACTTCTGGGTCTACCTGAATTCACCTTAGGCGCAGTAAACAGTTTTCGGCATGCCGAAAGTTTCCCACCTCCAGCACCAGCATCTGTCTTATTCTCTGGCACCGTGGGAGTTTGTTCTGCCAAAAACAGATGCAACCCAGAAGTGTAGGGGATTTAATGATGCCAGGAGCAACCATCAACCAATGGGGTGTGAGAGTTGGTAGGTAAAGGCCCCAGCCTCCCCACAATCAAGGGAGGGGTTATTCTGAGGTGTGTGTTATGTGGCTTCTCAGAGGGTCACTATTAAAATTGGGTTTCCGTGGCCCACAACAACCACATGCTTATTGACACACAATTTTTGTCTCCTTTTACCTATTCCCTTCCTTGTTCTTCCTGAAATCACTTCCCAAGAAAACTACCTACACTCAAGTCCTTGTCTCAGCGTCTGCTATTGAGGGAACATGAAGTCAGCTTAAGTGGATTTATGTACTATGTTATCTAGTTAACTAAACTAATATCCACACAATGGGTACGTGTTTCAAAAATGATTCGTTCAAAGAAACTGCATACCAAAAATAAAACTGACAATGTAAGAGGGAGTAAACAAGAAAATGACATTGCTGCCACTTCTCTGGATCCAAGTAAGAGCTCTTTGCCAGCCAAATTGCAAGATAAAAATAATGACAATCTAATCATATCTAACAAGAAGTAGGCAAAAAACTGAAATTGTCAAGGATTATTTGAAATATACATGTATATCCATTATAGTAACTAACCTCACTCTTCCTGTGTACTGTGCCTTGAGATAATAGTTACGGATAGATAATATGAAACCCTCACAATTGGTAAGACATTTAAATATATTATTTATTTCACCTTTAGTTTATTATATTTCTAATTTTCTGTGCTTCATAGTGTACTTAATGTATTAAAACCTGTTGCCATTGAGTTGATTCTGACTCATAGCAACCCTGTAGGACAGAATAGAACTGCCCCATAGGGTTTCCAAGGAGCAGCTGGTGGATTCAAACCAACAACCTTTTGATTAGCAGCTGGACAGTTAACCATTGCACCATCAGGGCTCCACTTAACATATTAGTAAAGTATAAATTTATACATTCCATTTGTAAAATGGAAATAATTGTACCTATTACAAAAGAAGATTATGAAGATTAAATAAGAGAATGTATCTAAATCATGTAAAATAGTTTCTGGTGCATAGCAAGTGATGTAAAAGTATTAGATAATAATCTTCATAAAGTATAACTGTTGGGTAGATATCCATCTATTCATTTAACAAATGTCTGATGACCTACTTCTGTACACAAAATGGTGCTAGGTGTTGTAGCTTGTTGCATACAATAAAGTGTAATACACAGTATTTGACTTCAAAAAGGGTGAAATAGGGTAAGGATCAGAGCTTAAGCATCAGCAGTGGTAATGAATGGACAAATTTGTAAATTTAGAACTTAAAATACGTAGAGTATGGTAACCGATTTAATGTGGGAATGAAGGAATGGAGACCTAGAAAACCTTTTTTTTTTTTTTTTTTTGGTTTCCTTTAACTTGTATGTTTAGATAAAATATATTTTAGAGTCAGGTAGAAAAGGCAGAGGAAAGAACAGTCTTTGATTGAAAGATAATGAGGCTGATGTAGGTATTTTTAATTTGTGGTGCCTGTATGTAGAGATGAACCTGGGGCTCAGGAGAAAGGGAAGCTGGAATTTGAGTTGAGAATTATAAGTACAGAGAAGATCATTGAAGCCATAGGAGTCATTGTGATCACTCAGCAAAGACATTTAAAGGAAGAAGAAAATTCAGATTACCCCAACTTTTAAGAGAGAACAAGAGAAGGATAAATCATTTTGAAAAAACAGCTAGAAATGTAGGAGATGCACCAAAAGAGTGTACTACTGTGGAAATGAAAGATGGAGAAAGGTCCAAGATGCCCAACAGAGGCAAATGCTTTTAGAAGATTGAGTAGGATGAAAATTGAAAATAGATTCCTGACTATGAATACTATCAGACAGTAGAGATTATATGCATTGTGGACAATAGCGGTGACTTATACATAAGCTACATGACTGCACTGGAGTTTGTACATTGCCACTCATTCACTGTCTGACTTGCTGGGCAACATACTGCCACTCTCTAAGCCTCACTTTCTCATCACTATAAATAGGGCTGGAAACCCTGGTGGTGTAGTGGTTAAGTGCTATGGCTGCTAACCAAGAGGTCGGCAGTTTGAATCCAACAGGTGTTCCTTGGAAACTCTATGAGGCAGTTCTACTCTGTCCTATAGGGTCAGTATGAGTCAGAATTGACTCGACAGCAGTGGGTTTTTTTGGTTTTGTTTTTTTATAAATAGTGCTACCGAGAGGGACTTCCGGCATGACAGCATGGAGAGCTCTGAGGACCCACTCCTGAGTGGGACTAGTGAAAATTATAAACAGAAAAGTATTTAAAGCCTCTGGAAGTGGTACGAAGGACCTACAGCAAATGAAGAAACTTTGACTCAAGAAAATCTACTAAAATTTGGTAAGAACAGTGAGAATCTGTAGTATTTGAACAAAGATCTTCCTCCAACTGCCTCGCTCCCAATTCAGCAAGACGGAGAGTGTCCACATTGAGACACTGGGAAAAGAAGAGAAAACTAAACCTAAAATAAGTAGAAGGAAGGAAATAATAAAGATTTAAGCAGAAACGACAAAATAAAGAGAGAAAAAAACATAGAAAATCAATGAAACCCAACCCTAATTCTTTGAAAAGATCAACAAAATTGGCAAACCTTTAGCTAGGTTGACCAGGAAAAAAACAGAAAGATGCAAATTATTAGAATCAAAATTGAAAGAGTAAGTATTAATATTGACCTTACAGAAATAAGAATTACAAAGGATTAGTATGAACAATTGTATGTCAACAAGTTAGATGACTAAGATGAAATGAACAAATTACTAGAAAGACAAAAACTACTAAAACTGACCCAATAAATAGATAATCTGAATAGACCTATAACAAGTGAAGGGAATGAATTCTCAATAAACTAGCCACAAAAAAGCCCAAGCCCAGTTAATCTTCACTGTTGAATTCTACCAGACATTTAAAGTAGAATTAATACCAATTCTTGGTAAATTCTTCCAAAAGTTAAAAAGGGAAAGAGCACTTCCCAACTCATTTTTAGAGGCCAGTATTACTCTGAAAGCAAAACTAGACAAAGACATCACAAGAAAAGAAAATTAAAAACCAGTAATTCTTATGAATATGGATGCAATAATTCTCAACAAAATACTAGCAAATCCAATAACATGTAAAAAGAATTATGTACTATGACCAAGTGGGGTTTATTGATTAATGTAATATATACTGTATAAATAGAATAAAGAAAAAAGCACATGATCATCTGAATGATGCAGAAAAAGCATTTGAAAAAATTCAACATCCCTTCACGATAAAAACACGCAATAAACCAGGAATAGAAGAGAGTTTTTAAATAGCATCTACAAAAAACCCACAGGTAACATCACATTTAATAGTGAAAGACTGAATGTTTTTCCCTTTTGGCCAGGAACAAGGCAAAGATATTTCCTCTTACCACTTCTACTCAGCATTTTACTAGAGGGAAATTAGAGAGAAAAAAAATGTACTAAAAGGCATACAAGTTGGAAAGGAAAAAGTAAAACTATATTAGCATATGACATGATCTTACATATAGAAAATGTTAAGGAATTCACTAAAAAAAGCTATTAGAACTATAAACAAGTTCAGCAAGCTTGCAGGATACAAGATGAACATACAAAAATCAGTTTTATTTTTGCAATGAACCATCCAAAAATTAAATTAAGAAAACAATTTTTTACAATAGTATCAAAAAGAGTAAAGTACTTATGAATTAGTTTAACAGAAGAAGTACAAAATGTATACTCTGAAAACTACAAAACATCATTGAAAGAAATTAATGAGGACCTAAATAAATGGTAAGATATTCTGTCTTCATGGGTTAGAAAACTTAATATTGTTAAGATGGCAATACTTTTCAAATTGATCTACAGATTCAATGCAATACCCATCAAAATCTCACCTGCCTTTTTGCGGAAATTAACAAATTGATCCTAAAATTCATACGGAAATGCAAGCAACCCAAAATAGCCAAAACATTCTTGTAAAAGACAAACAAAGATGGAGAACTCACCCTTCCCAATTTTGAAACTTACTACAAAGCAATGATAATCAAGACAGAGTGGTACACGCAAATGGAAAGTCACATAAATCAATGGAATGGAATTGAGAGTCCAGGAATAAAACCATGTTTCATGATTAACTAATTTCTGTCAAGGGTGCTAAGACAATTCAATCAGGGAAAGAATAGTACTTTCAACAAATGGTGCTGGAACGACTAGATAGCCACATGCAAAAAAATGAAGTTGAACTTTACTTCACAACTTATACAAAAATTAACTCAAAATGGAACAAAGACCTAAATGTAAGAGAGAGAACTATAAAACTCTTATAAGAAAACATAGGGGTTAATATTCATGGCTTCAGATTTGGCAATGAATTCTAAGACATACAGAAAAATCACAGACAACAAAAGAAAATATAGATAAATTAGACTACATTAAAATTAAAAATATCTCTGCTTCAGAGGACACTATCAAGAAAGTGAAAAGGCACCTTACAAAAATGAGAGAAAATATTTGCCTTTCATATATCTGATAAGAGATTTGTACTTAGAATATATAAAGAATTGTTACAACTTAATTAAAAAATGGTCAAAATATCTGAATAGACATTTCTCCAAGAATGATATACAAATAACCAATAAGCACATAAAAAGATGCTCAACATGGTTAGCAAATGAAAACCACAACGAGATTATACTTCATGCCCACTAGGATGGCTAGAATCTAAATGTCAGATAATGACAAGTATTGGTGAGGATGTGAAGAAATCAGAACCCATATATACTGCTGGTAGGAACGTAAAATGGTGCAGCCACTTTGAAAAACATTTTGGCAGTTCCTCAAGTGATTAAACATAGATGTACCATATGGCCCAGAAATTCCACTCCCATAGAAATGAAAATGTATTTGCACACAAAACTTGTACACAAAGTTTAAATCATGTTAATTTATAATAGCCAAAACGTGGAACCATCCCAAATATACATAACTGATGAATGGATAAACAATTACGGTATGTTGAGATAAAAACAAAAAAACAAACCTGTTGCTGTCAAGTCAATTCCGACTCATAGCCACCCTATAGGACAGAGTAGAACTGCCCCAAAGGGTTTCCAAGGAGTAGCTGGTGGATTTGAACTGCCAACCTTTTGGGTAGCAGCCATAGCTCTCAACCACTACACCACCGGGGTTTCCTAAACACTAAGTAGTGGAATACTATTTTGTTAAAAAGAAATGAAGTACTGGTACATGCCGCAACATGGATGAACTTTGAAATATTGTGATAAATGAAAGAAGCCAGTTACAGAAGACAACACAGTATATGATTCCATTTAGATGAAATATCCAGAATAGGCAAATCTGTAGGATAGTTGATTTGTGGTTGCCTAGAGCTGGGGGGTGGGGGGAGGGAGAAGTAAGAAGACAGAAGGGTGATAGCTAAAGGGCAGGGGTTCTCCTTCGGGGACTGTGTTGATGTTGGCACGTATCTGTGAAAATCCTGAAACTCATTGAATTATACACTTTAAATGGATGAATTTTATATGTGAATTTTATCTCAATAAACCTGTTTTAAAAATGGTACCTACCTCATTGGATTCTTTGAAGAATTAAATGAGGTAATGCATGTAAGCTGCACAGTACCTGAAATACATTATTCACTCAGTAGATACTAGTTTTTTAATTAATAATAATATTGCAGTCAATTGAGAAAACTGGAAGTTAGGACTTAGAGGCTTTTCAAGAAAGGAGAGATAGAAAGCATTAACTTGAGTAGAAAATGAGGTACAAGGAGGGATTTTTTTTTTTTTTTTTTTTTCCTAGAATGGAGAAAGGCTCGAACATGTTTTCAGGCAGGGGAGAAACAGCTAGTAATTAAATAGAAATAATACTATTATTTTAAAAAATTTATCATGCTAAATTTTTTTATCAATGAAAGTTATTTCTTGAAGGTCATTTAAAGATTTAATCTTATAGACTACAGTTTCTATTAACCACTTTCTTTCTCTTTCTTAGATTTTTTTCTTTATTTAGAGAAACTTTTCTCATAAAGGATAAATTTCACAGAGAGATAATGTGACAAGTCCAATAAATCACAAACAGAGAGCAATATTTGAATTGTAATATCTATGGGTGAATCTAATTTGAAACCACCTACAACTTGTTGGCTGTTCCAAAGGAAAGTGTTTCCTCCAAGGGGAGCTTTCAATTTGAAGTTCTTTACTGCTTCTGAAATGAATATGAATTCACCAAAGATACTCCTAAGAGTCCAGAAAAATTTAACTACATAAGACATCACCTCTTCCCAATGGTTTTTCTATTCATTTGAGAATTAGAAAGATGAGAGAGAGAGAGAGGGAGAGAGATTGAAAATGAATGAATACCCCTAAAAAAAACTAGGCAGTCAACCCCACAAGCAGATATCAGGCTGTAGGAATTAACTATGGTAGGACTCTTTGGAGAATGCTGATTTACTAATTACCTTATTGGCCATAAAATATTCAGCAAAGAAGTTAAGCAGCCTCTTCCAAAATGGATGGGGATTTAGTAGCCCCTGCAATGGTCACAGCCAGAATTCTCCTTAGACATGAGGATGGTGAGACTTCGTCTCACATACTTTGGACATGTTATCAGGAGGGACCAGTCCCTGTAGAAAGACATCATTCTTGGTAAAGTAGAGGGTCATCAAAAGAGAGGAAGATCCTCAATGAGATGGATTGATACAGTGGCTGCAACAATGGGCTTAAGCATAACAATGATTGTGAGAATGGCACAGGACCAGGCAGTGTTTTGTTCTGTTGTACATAGGGTTGCTATGAGTTGGCACCAACTTGATGGCACCTAACAATAGCACCATGGTCACAGAAACAAGAGTAAGGGAAAAGAGCTGGAGAATACAGAATTCTGATATTTCAGTAAGTGACTTGATTAAAAAAACAGGCACTTCTGACATATTTTAAAGAAGTGTGATGAGACATTTTGACTGCCAGTGACCATTTTGAACCTTGCCTTAATCACCCTTATACTTGCCATTGAAAGTTTAGAAAATCTTAATCACTACCTGTTCATGATTTTGTCTGGGGTTGGCCCTTTGGGTAAGTGAAGAAAGTTCTTTTAGCTTAGTTCTCTAGACATCTCCAATCCTGGTACTTCCTCCCTCCAGAGGAGCTCTGGCCTCATGGTCAGTGGAAAGGCAGAGTGATTGTGGAAAGTGTACCTCACCAGACTTTGTTCTCTCACTGTAGTGCACAGCTTGCTCCAGTCAAAGCTTCTCTGTTGAATTCTCATTTTCTTCTTGGCTGTCCATTGTCTTCAGGAAAAGAATCTAAAAGACCAATTCAAACTGAGTTGCTGATGACTGATAATGGTTTACTATGCTATCCTTTCAGGCTATTTACATTTTAGTGAGAGACTTCACAAGAAAGCATTAACTCTGAAGGTAGGAATTTTAAGTACCAGGGAATGCTCTAGGGCAGATGTTTGATAGACCTTGAGCTCTCCCTAACACTTCACTAATTATATCATATAAACAGCAGTCCAGTCTTAGCTCTGACAATTTTTGGCAGGCTACAAGGCTGAAGATGCTAAGATACTAATAATAAACCAGGGTCCCAATCCTAAACACTGGCTAGAAACAAAAGTCTTCATAATTTGGGAAAACAAGATGAAATTACCTCCTTCCTCTGTGTAGCCCTTATCGTGGATTAACTGTGACAATTAAATGGATCTTGCACTGATTTTTTCCAAACCGTTGGTTTAAAAAAATCCCCAACAATTATTCTAATCTGAGAAAGAAACAAGAGGAAGAAAGTGGTTCACAGAAACTCTATAAAATTAAATCCTCAGGCCACCTTCAGGAAACAAAGAATTTTCCATCAATGGAAAATTTAGAATATAAAATCACTGAATAGATGTTAGTCACATTTGTAGAAAAGACACTATATTAACTGTTGTGGGCAAATATAAATGATGTGACGGTAAGAAACTACTAAATACATAAAAATTTAAGTGTGAGATATGGATAGATAACCCAGTGTAATTGCATGTGTGTGCCAGTGAGGACAAAATGTGGATGAAGGGTATTATAATGAGTGAATTTAACTGAAACTAGTCTGTATAACTGAGGAAGTTGGTAAAAATCTTCCCTTTCTTCATCTTTGGCCTTAGTAGTTGGTGAGCAAGTAGACCGTCGAGTCCTTCTTCCTAGCCTGTCTTAGTCTACATCTGTGGAAAGAGACGATGGGAAAGCTCCATATCATCAGTTAGAACAAGCCAGGGGCCGACTGCGGAAGAGACCAGCAATTACTCATAAGCAAATTCAAGTTAAAACTTAAGAAAATTAGAACAAGTCCAAGAGAGCCAAAGTACGACCTTGAGTATATCCCACCTGAATTTAGAGACCATGTCAAGAACAGATTTGACGTGTTGAACGCTAATGACCAAAGAGTAGACAAATTGTGAAATAACATCAGGAACATCATACATGAAGAAAGCAAGAGGTCATTTAAAAAACAGGAGAGAAAGAAAAGACCTAAACGGATGTCAAAAGAGACTCTGAAACTTGCTCTTGAACATCGAGTAGCTAAAGCAAAAGGAAAAAATGCTGAAGTAAAAGAGCCGAATAGAAGATTTTAAAGGGCGGCTCGAGAAGAAAAAGTGTTATGATGACATGTGAAAAGACCTGGAGACAGAAAAGCAGAACGGAAGAACATGCTCAGCATTTCTCAAGCTGAAAGAACTGAAGAAAAAATTCAAGCCTCGTGTTGCAATAGTGAAGGATTCTTTGGGGAAAATATTAAATGACGCAGGAAGCATCAAAAGAAGGTGGAAGGAATACACAAAGTCACTATACCAAAAAGCATTAGTGGACGCTCAACCATTTCAAGAGGTAACATACGATCGGGAAACGATTGTACTGAAGGAAGAAGTCCAAGCTCCACTGAAGGCTTTGATGAAAAACAAGTCTCCAGGAACTGATGGAATGCCAAATGAGATGTTTCAATAAAGGGATGCAGAACTGGAAGTGCTCACTTGTCTATGCAAAAAAATTTGGAAGACAGCTAACTGGCCAACTGGCTGGAAGAGATCCATATTTATGCCTACTCCCAAGAAAGGTGATCCAACTGAATGCAGAAATTATCAAATATCATTAATATCATATGCAAGCAAAATTTTGCTGAAGATCATTCAAAAGTGGCTGCAGCAGTATATTGACAGGGAACTGCCAGAAATTCAAGCTGGATTTAGAAGAGGACATGGAATCAGGGATATCATTGGTGATGTCAGATAGACCCTGGCTGAAATCAGAGAATACCAGAAAGATGTTTAGTTGTGTTTTATTGACTATGCAAAGGCATTCGACTGTGTGGATCATGGCAAATTATGGATAGATAACATTTCGGAGAATGAGAATTCCGAAACACTTAATCATGGTCATGAGAATCAAGAGGCAGTTGTTTGAACACAACAAGGGGATACTGCATGGTTTAAAGTTAGGAAAGATGTGTGTCAGGGCTGTATCCTTTCACTAAACCTATTCAATCTGTATGCTAACCAAATAATCCGAGAAGCTGGACTATATGAAGAAGAACAGGGCATCAGAACTGGAGGTTATGCAGATGACACAATCTTGCTTGCTGAAAGTGAAGAGGACTTGAAGTGCTTACTGATGAAGATCAAAGACCACAGCCTTCAGTATGGATTACACCTCAACATAAAGAAAACAAAAATCCTCATAATTGGGCCAATAAGCAACATCAGGATAAATGGGAAAAGATTGAGGTTGCCAAAGATTTCATTTTACTTGGATCCACAATCCACACCCATGGAAGCAGCAGTCAAGAAATCAAAAGACACATCGCATTGGGCAAATAGGCTGCAAGAGACACCTTTTAAAGTGTTAAAAAACAAAGATGTCACCCTGAGGACTAAGGTGGACCTGACACAAGCCAGGGTGTTTTCAGTCACCTCACATGCATGCAAAAGCTGGATAATGAATAAGGAAGACCGAAGAATTGATACTTTTGAATTACAGTGTTGCCAAAGAATATTGGATATACTAAGGACTCCCAAAAGAACAAATTAATCTGTCTTGGAAGAAGTACAACCAGAATTCTCCTTAGAAGCAAGGATGGCAAGACGACGTCTTACATACACTGGACATATTTTCAGGAGGAATCAGTCCCTAGAGGAGGACGCCATGCTTGGTAAAGTAGAGGATCAGTGAAAAAGAAGGCCCTCAATGAGATGGATTGACACAGTGGCTACAACGATGAGCTTAAGCATAACAATGATTGTGAGGATGGCACAGGACCGAGCAATGTTTCGTTCTGTTGTGCATAGGGTTGCTGTGAGTCGGAACCGACTCAATGGCACCTAACAACAACAGTCTGTATAAATTGAACCTAATATTGTTTTGGAGCCCTGGTGGTACAGTGCTTAAAAGCTCGGCTGCCAACCAAAAGGTGAGAAGTTAGAATCCACCACTTGCTCCTTGAAAACCCTATGGGGCAGTTCTGCTCTGTCCAATATGGTCCCTATGAGTTGGAATTAAGGCAAAGACAGTACCAAGTCCTGTCTTTGTATAGGGCAATTGCTTTCACAATCTTTTTTTTTTTTTTTTGATCCTTACAACCACCCTAAGAACTTCAGTATTTTAACACTAAAAACTCAAGTGCAGCAGAAACCCAGAGAGAAGAGTGTTGTTTAAAAGGTCATGCAGCAGGTGGACAGTTAAGGGGAGGAATGGGAGGGGAGTCAGGGTAAAGATTTAGCATCACTATTGACTTGAATATAATTTTATTGTACCCTCTATATGAAAATTTAAGGTTGCTCAAATCATAGTAATGACTCACTTGTTCACGGGCAAAAACATTTTATTTCAATTTAAGTATTCACTACTCCAGTGAATTTAGCCCATGATAATCTCACACATGTATAAAATTTCTTCCTTTTGTTTAAATGGCAAAAGTTTAAAACTATCTTAAATGTCCACCAATAGAAGGCTGATTAAATGAATTATGGCTCAGCCATACAATAGAATATTACATCAAATAGAATGAGGCCCCTCTCTCCCTACTGGTATGGAAAGATATAGAAAAATCTCCAAGATAAATTAGTTAAAAAAAAAAAAAAAAAAGCAAGGTGCAGAGCACAGTATGTAGCATAATACTTCTATGTGTAAAAGAAAAAAGAAAATATGCACACACATATTACATAAATATTTATAAACACACAGAATATCTCTAGACCTAAAAAACCCAGAATATCTCTAGAAGGATTCACAAAATACTGGGGTCTTTTTTTTTTCAGGCAGAAGAACTGCAGATCTAGTAGGAACAGGACAGAAGAAGACTTACATTTTAGTTAATTGGTTTTTAAAATCACAGTTAGGAATCTTCTCAGGTTCTACTCAGTTGCAGGCTGTCTCCTACAAAAAAAATGAGATTTCTTTTCTAAGTCCTTGAGTGACCCATAGTGTAAGATACAGTGCTCCTGAGGCTGTACTAACTGCCATCCTCCTTATGACTGATTATCCACACCCATCCCAACCCCCTCAATGGTCTGAATCAGCATCCTGGGCCACCTCTTTCTCCTTTCCTTTCCTAAGACTACTGCTTCAAAGCCAAATGGTCCCTAAGCTATTATTCATTAGACTATTAATGAAAATCTACCCATTACAATATCTAATAAGATGAGAAAGTTAGGGAGGAAATGCAAAAGAGAAGCAAACCAAGTCTGTCTCAGTTATTCTGAAAGCTTCAGAAAGAACAGTTGCACTTTCTGTATCTGCTGAAGTTTTTAGCCAGACGTTAGTTGAAAATTTGCTTCCCTTCCACATCTATTCTTCAGGTACCTTGAATCTTTCCAGTTCCATTTAACAACGAATTCCCTCAAATATTAGAAGGTATTCAGCTCTTCCCTTCTGAGCTGCTCTGGCAAGATTAACTAGAGAAGGAATTCACTCGGTTTAATGCTAGTCCAAAAATATTAAGTAGAGAGAGAGATTAGAATGAGAATGAGATTGGCCTCTGAAATTACACAGTGAGACTCTGAACAGAAGTGGCCATGTGTATCAGAAAGTGAGTTCTGATTCTCCAATGGGATTGCTATGAATGTGAGAGCAAAGTGTTTAACACCAAAGATAAAATTCTGTAGATCAGAGTTAGGTGTGGCCAGGCAAGCACCATAGCTGTGACTCAGAGAACAGTATTTCCTAAACCTGTCAGGCCTAAGAATCATCTTTTCAGCAGAAAGATTCCTAGCACCCTCCTCTGGAGATTCTGGCTCAGTCAGCTTGTGCTTCTGGTCATAATATCTATTTGCACGATTAATATGTATGGAGTGAAAGTTTAGAAAACACTGAAAAGCAGAATAGTGCACCAAGGGAGGAGAGAGCAATTCATGACTACTCTTAGTGTTTTGTCTTTCTCCACCTGACTGCCTTAAAATTAACCCTTAGAGTTAAGATTCTAAGGTATAAGCAAGAGACTCAGTTCAGGACTACTTGGATGGAATATCTTCATAATTTTATAATGAATTCATTTAAGCAGCATATCTCACACTAGCCCACTGTTACCCTTATTTCTCCTTTTTCCCCATAACTCTAAGATAAAAATTTCCCTGACACAAGTTCCCCCATTCACACCCCCGTATCATTTACATCCTGTAGAAAGGTAGTTGGCTTGAGAGTCCAGAGGGTTTCAAGAGAGGATAATCCTGAGAGACCAGAATCTAGAATGGAATTCACAATGGGAGAAATAAAACTACTCTTCAGGATGAAAATTAGGTCTTTCACCAGTACAAAATTAGGAAACATGCTGTTGATAAAAAAAATTCTAATGCAATTTATTCTGTGAGGTGTTAATAGTATGCTGTCTAAATAGGATTTGATGGCAACACAAATTTGGGAAATACTAATAATTTATTCCTTCCTTAAAGATCCTCAGTGCATATTATCATAGTTAAGACTGGGAGAAGTCCTGATGCACAGTACTTTATTTAATAGTTTGAACTCAGGGCTTAAAAGATTTGTTCTTACATTTTACTTATTAAAGTATTCTTGCAAACTTGGGGTTCCAAGGAGCACAGATGAGACATTACTGCAAATACTTCGACATCTCATTTGTCAGTCGTTGAGAGAGTAGTTTGGGAAAGGAGCTGTTTTCATAGAAATGAAGTCAGCTGAGTGAATGAGATTGGACAATTCCGGGATACATTTACTTATTTAACAAACATTTATTGAACACCATCTGGAAGAATAAACTAGACAAAAATCTTAATTTAACATTCAGTATATTAACATTCAGTATGTTGTAATTTTGTGGAAAAAAATTGTAGACATTTTCTGTTATATTCTCTTCCACAAAATATTCACAATTTTATTAATATGTACAGGATTGTTGGGTTAACAAGTGTTGATTATTGGTCTAAAAAACATCAGAATATGAGGACATTGATGTATTTATTTTTCACATATGTAGTATAACAAATGCTGAATTTTATAATGAATTCATTTAAATGACAATAAAACATTCAAGCTAATGACAAATAAAAATATCTAAAAAGATAGAATGAGGCTCCCAATTAAACATGAAAACTGAACCAGATTTTTTATTTCTGCTCTCTCCTAAAACCCCACATAAATAACAGCAATGGAATAAAAAACAAATAAACCCACAATGACAAGAAAATACGATGGGCAATAACAGCAGCTGAGGAATATCCACAAAATTTTAGAAGATGGAAAGTAGATGAATGAATGGTAGAAAACTAACTGCCTGCAATGAGGAACACCCCAACAAGAAGCACACGAATTGAACTGTAGGCTCCAGAAAGGTTTGGGACTTGAAGACAACTGGTACCCATGAAGGGCCAGGGTGTGGGATGGGGCTGAAAAGAAGAGAATTAATAGAACGACTCTTTAAGCAGCAGTTAGATCAGCCAGCAAAGTCAAACACTGACCCTCTAGTACCCTAGTAGTAGGCAGAGTGAAGAGTCAGATTTGATAGGATGACAACTATATTGCTACCAGACAAGACTGGGCTAAGAGGCAGAGGTTTCTGGGAGGAACGATGAAAGAGGGAGAGAAGGAGAAGATAAAACTGAGGGATTAGCTATTGTGTTGGACTATATTGAGACAAGTTTTATAGTTCAGGCAAAATGTTTAGGAATGAATTTGTTGTCAGCATGGAAAATTAAACAAATGTAAATACAAGCCAATTGCAGACTCAGAAAAAACTAAACAGTTATACAAGAAATAAAAGATACACATAATACAACTTATGGCTCAGTATTGTATAATATTTATCTAGACATACTGCCGAAAACACCAAAAATGTTATTATAACTCTCTTAGGTGGATAGATGGACGGGACCAGGGACCATATGTCCTTTTCCCTTGTTCCTGTTTATTTTCTTCATATCATGATCACTTTCTAGAATTCTATTATTCAGTTTCTTGACTACTTGTTTATTTTTTATCTTTTCACTCCAGAATATACATTTATCACAATGAGGACTTTGTCTTATCCACTGGTACATCCTCAGTGCCTACAACAGTTATTTGGGGGAAGGATGAGGGCAGGGGGTATATAACTGAGTTAAATCCCCATTGTTTAGGAATTCAGTAGACAACGTCCAATACTGAAAAATCTGGAAGTAGTAATACAAGCATATTATTTTAAATAATACCAGTAGAAACAGCCAGCATGAAAGTGGTTGCCTCTGGGGAGCAGACACTGTGAAAGAAAAGGGAGGCAGGTGAGAGCTGTGCTCCATTATAAGTCTTGTAATATTTTTTGATTCCTAAATTATTTACATGTATTACTTTGAGGAACAAATAATAGTTAAAATTTGAAAAGGAGAAGAAATATAAAGGGATACTATAAAATTATGCATAGCAAAATGTTTCATTTTACATTTAAAACATTTTACAGTAGTGTTTTAGAATGACAAATTTTACAAGAATACGTAGAATGAATCGAATGAGGTACGAGATTAGAAGAAAGCAAGCCAGAAAGGAGACTTTGGGATATTTCAGATGTTAGATGATAAGGCCCTAAACTAGATGAGCACCCCTGAAATTGGGGAAGTAGTAACATGTTAAAATAATATTTTGGGTGTTAAAAAAAAAAAGTTTAAAAATATTTAATAGCTCCCCGATGGCTGATAAAGATCAGATTCTTTAACATTCAAGTTCTCCAAGTTATAAATATTATCTTATATTCATCTTTTTCACATAATTTAAACTTAACAAAGAATTTGCTATTCCCTTCCCTGGCTACTTTTTCTAGAATAGGACCACACTCTCAGTCACTCTCTCTTTATCTTCAGTTGTTTCATAGCATTGGTTACTTTCCAAGAATTTATTGTTCATCTGTTTGACTAATAGTTTATTTTCTACCAGAATGTAAACATCCTAACAATGAGGTCTTTGCCTAGTTTACTGAATTTCCAGTCCTTAGACTAGTTCTTTGGTACTGAGCAGGCGCTCAATAAAATTTTATGAAATGCATAGAAGAATTAACAAATGTTCTGCAACCTACCATCTTGTTTATGCTGTTTCCTCCATCTGAAATAGCCTCCCCTTCACTTCTGCCATTTTGATTACACCCATAAATCAAGGCCTTGATTATAACATTCCTCTGCTACAAAATGTTTCCTGATCCATTTTTTCTCAAGCAAAAGGAAAAATCATCTTTGCCTCTTAGTAGATCCCTATAGTAGTTTATTTCTTCCTCTCCCTATGGTATTATTACACTGTGTTATATTACAGTTAATTGTGGACATGCTTCAAGCAACTTGAGTTAGGATATCATGACACATTTTTACACAGTGGAATGAATGAGTATTTTAAAAGTTGTCCAGAAAAGACCACATATCACATAGCCATCTTCACTAGTCATTCTCAAGTAATTTTTTAGTATTGTAGAAATAGTGAGTGCCATTCTGTAATTTAAAATAAACAAGTAAAAAGAAATCAGAGGTCACCCTTTTTTATCTCAATATTCCTTTCCAGACACTATTGTTTTGATGTCCATAACAAGCGATGTCTTCACAATTTTTCAGCACATGTGGTAACTTTCTAAGCTTGAGGTGAGATTACAATATCTATATCATATTATTACTTACAGTTCCATAGGTTCAGAACTCGCTGGCTTTCAGAAGTCAACATCCTCTTGCTTTAAGAAATCATCTGTCATATTCCTGATAAACACCTCAAGCTATCTCTCAGCTCTTTGAAATACCAAAACACTGTGTTTTTCCTGTCCTGTGACATTTACCTTATTCTGCCTTGCATGCTTTTCAATTACTTTCATCCCTCTTAGGCACTGATAAGGCCATTGGGACTAATATTTGTATAATATACATGTAGGTTCTCAATAAAGATTTGTTGACTTGAACTGAGTACTCATATTTGTACAGGCTTATAGAAATCTAATTATTTACTCTTTCCAAGAGCTATTTCCTCACTGAATAATCGATTGGACTAGATCAATTGTTCTCAAACCTGGCTGTACATTAGAATCATCTGGGTGACCGTTTAAATATTCCAGTTGTCCAATTCAATAAAAAATATCTGGGAGTAGAGCCTGGGAAATTTTTTAAGTTTCCCTGTTGCTGATCCTAAAGCACACCAGAGATTGAGAACTACTGAATTTGATGATCTATAGCTTTAATTCTCAAACTCAATTGGGTCAGAATCATCTAAGAAGCTTCCTAAAATATGCATTTGTTGCAGCCTCAAACTCTATGATTATGACCAAGTAGCACTCAGACAACTGCTGTTGATTTGTTTCCTTCAGTTTATTTTATTTGACAAGTTACAGAGACAAATAGCTTGGAGTAGGTGCTTCCCTTAGAGACAATCTTAAGTTTGTACCTTTGTAGTTGGTTGAATAATGTCCCCCAAAACTCATGTCTACCCAGAACCTCAGAATGTGAACTTATTTGAAAATACGGTCTTCTTGTTGTTGTTGTTGCTGTTAGGTGCTGTGGAGTTAATTCTGACTCATAGCAACCCTAAATGCCACAGAATGAAACACTGCCTGGTCTTGCACCATCCTTATAATCATTGTTATGCTTGAGCCCATTGTTACAGCCACTGTGTCAATCCATCTCATTGAGGGTCTTCCTCTTTTCTGCTGACCCTGTACTTTACCAAGTATGATGTCCTTCTCCAGGGACTGATCCCTCCTGACAACATGTTCAAAGTATGTAAGACACAGTCTTGCAATCCTTGCTTCTAAGGAGCATTCTGGTTGTACTTCTTCCAAGACAGATTTGTTCATCCTTTTGGCAGTCCATGGTATATTCGATATTCTTCACCAACACCACAATTCAAAGGCATCAATTCCCCTTTGGTCTTACTTATTCATTGTCCAGCTTTCACATGCATATGATGCGATTGAAAATACCATGGCTTGGGTCAGGTGCACCTTAGTCTTCAAGGAGACATCTTTGCTTTTCAACACTTTAAAAAGGTCTTTTGCAGCATATTTGCCCAGTGCAATGTATCTTTTGATTTCTTGACTCCTGCTTCCATGGGTGCTGATCGTGGGTCCACAGAAAATGAAATTCTTGACAACTTCAATCTTTTCTCCATTTATCATAGCATTGCTTATTGGTCCAGTTGTGAGGATTTTTGTTTTCTTTACATTGAGGTGTAATTCATACTGAAGGCTGTGGTCTTTGATCTTCGTCAGTAAGTGCTTCAAGTCCTCTTCACTTTCAGCAAGCAAGGTTATATCATCTGCATAATGCAGGGTTTTAATGAGTTTTCCTCCAATCCTGATGCTCCATTCTTCTTCATATATAGTCCAGCTTCTCAGATTATTTGCTCAGCATATGGATTGAATAGGTAGAGTGAAAGGATACAACCCTGACGCACACCTTTCCTAACTTTAAACCACTCAGTATCCCCTTGTTCTGTTTGAACAGCTGCCTCTCGATCCATGTACGGATTCCCCATGACACAAATAAGTGTTCTGGAATTCCCATTCTCTGCAATGTTATCCATAATTTGTTATGATCCACACAGTTGAATGCCTTTGCATAGTCAATAAAACACAGGTAAACATACTTCTGGTATTCTCTGCTTTCAGCCAGGATCCATCTTACATCAGCAATGACATCACTGGTTCCATGTCCTCTTCTAAATCCAGCTAGAATTTCTGGCAGTTCCCTGTCAGTATACTGCTGCAGCTGCTTTTGAATGATCTTCAGCAAAATTTTGCTTGCCTGTGATATTGTTTGATAATTTCTGCATTCAGTTGGATCACCTTTCTTGGGAATAGGCATAAATATGGATCTCTTCCAGTTGGTTGGCCAAAGAGCCCTCTTCCAAATTTCTTGGCATAGACGAGTGTGCACTTCCAGCACTGCACCTGTTTGTTGAAAAATCTCAATTGGTATTTCATCAATTCCTAGAGCTAGTTTTTCACCAATGCCTTCAGTGCAGCTTGGACTTCTTCCTTCAGTACCATCGGTTACTGATCACATGCTACCGCTTGAAATGTTTGAATGTTGACTAATTCTTTTTGGTATAACGACTCTGTGTATTCCTTCCATCTTTGTTTTGATGCTTCCTGCATCGTTTAATATTTTCGCCATAGAATCCTTCACTATTGCAACTCGAGACTTGAATTTTTTCTTCAGTTCTTTCAGCTTGAGATACACTGCGCATGTTCTTCCCTTTTGGTTTTCTATCTCCAGCTCTTTGCACATGTCACTATAACACTTTACTATGTCTTTTCGAGAGGCCCTTTAAAATCTTCAGTTCAGTTCTTTTACCTCATCACTTCTTTTTGCCTTAGCTGCTCGATCTTCAAGAGCAAGTTTCAGTGTCTCCTCTGACTTCATCTTGGTCTTTTCTTTCTTTCCTGTCTTTTCAATGAACTCTTGCTTTCTTCATGTATAATGCCCTTAATGTCATTCCACAACTTGTCTGTTCTTCGGTCTGAAGCTGAAATGGACTGGCATTGGCCATTTTGAATCAGACAATCATATAGTCTACTATGCTGGGAATGACAACTTGGAGAGGAATGACGTTGTATTCATCCTCCAAAAGAACATTTCAAGATCTGTCCTGAAGTACAATGCTGTCAGTGATAGGATAATACCCATATGTCTACAAAGAAGACCAGTTAATATGACTATTATTCAAACTTACACACGAACCACTAAGGCCAATGATAAAGAAATTGAAGACTTTTATCAGCTGGTGCAGTATGAAATTGATCAAACATGCAATCAGGATGCATTATAATTACTGGTGATTGGAATCCAAAAGTTGGAAACAAAGAAAAAGGATCAGTAGTTGGAAAATATGGCCTTGGTGATAGAAACAATGCTGGAGATCGAATGATAGAATTTTGCCAGGCCAATGACTTCTTCACTGCAAATATTTTTTTTCACCAACATAAAAGGCAACGATAGACATGGATCTCACCACATGGAACAGACAGGACTCAAATTGACTACATCTGTGGAAAGAGAGGATGGAAAGCTCAATATCATCAGTCAGAACAATGCCAGGGGCTGACTGTATAACAGACCATCAATAGCTCATACGCAAGTTCAAGCTGAAACTGAAGAAAATCACAGCAAGTCCGCAAGAGCCAAAATATAACCTTGAGTATATCCCACCTGAATTTAGAGACCACCTCAAGAATAGATACTGTCTTTACAGACATAATAAGTTAAGGACCTTCAGGTGAAATCATTCTGGATTTATGTGAGGCCTAAACCCAATGGCTGATGTCCCTATTAGAAAAGGAGAGGACACAGAGAGCCACACAGAGAAGAAAGCCATGTGGAGACAGAGGCAGAGGCTGGTGTTATGCTGCCACAAGCCAAGGAACACCTGGGACCCGCAAAAGCCGGAAGAGACAAGGACGGACTCTTCCCTAGGGCCTTAAGAGGGAGCATGGCCTGCTGACATTTGATTCCAGACCTCTAAACTCCAGAACTGTGAGAGAATAAGTTTATATTGTTTTAAGTCACCCAGGTTTTGGTATTTTGCTACGGCAGCCCTAGGAAACTGATACGACCTGTGAATAAGGAATTGATAAACTACCAGGGAGAGCATAATCATTATTTTATCTTTAGTAATGTTCCTCTTTCCTGCATCATATCTCCCTCCTCTTTCCACTTGGCTTACTTCTTGCCTGGAAAGGTGATTTTGGGGTAAGAGCAAGTTAGTACCTGTAAACTTGTTCCAAGACCCTGGGGAAGCAAACTGAATGAAATTACCAAAGTGGTTTATGTAATGCTATGTTTGAAAAGGACTGTTGCTCTTTCAGCAGAAATAGATAATAAAAATAATAGCTGCTATCAAATCAACTCTGATTCACAGTGACCCACTGTACAACACAACAAAATGTTGCCTAGTTCTGCGTCATCCTCATGATTGCTAGCATGTTCTAGTCCTTTGTCACAACTACTGTGCCAACTCATCTCACTGAGGGTCTCCCTGCACTGCCTGACCCTTTACTTCACCAAATATGATTAATTGATCCCTCCTGTTAATGTGTCCAAAGCAAGCAAGTCAATATTCTATTGTTATTCATAAGATTTTCAGTGGCTAATTTTTAGAAGTAAATAACCAAGCTTTTCTTCATAGCCTGTCTTAGCCTGAAAGCTCAGCTGAAACTTGTCCATCATGGGTCACCCTGCTGGTATTTGAAATACTGGTGGCATAGCTTTCAGCATCAGAAGCCACCATTGTAGAATAAACTGACAGATGGGTAGTGGTCACCAGATATAGGTGATATTTAATGGTAAAATATAGTGACCCTGTCCTTCTTATACAACATGCTATAACATTCTTAATAGTATGTTTACTACAAATAAATATATCATTTACTAAATAACAATATCACATTTATTTAATCATTTCACTATTATAAATACATAGGAGCCTCATGACAATTCTGTCAGATAGGTTGGGATATCATCTTCATTTCACATGTGAGCAAACTGTGGTTAAAACTTGTCCAGAGAAGCCAAGATAGGTCTTCTGTCACCTGGTTCCAAAAGCAGTTGTCCTTCATCTCTAGTGTGTTCACCATCTCTTTTCTGGAGAGAGTGAGAACCTTTTTCTTTTCTTTTTTTTTTTTAAGAATGTCAGATTTCAATCTCTGAATATGCCGATTTATTTCTGATGAATACTTCCCTTTGAAAAAGAAAATGGGGTAATGGATATTCCATACAATCAGGACAATACTATTTTTTATAATAATTTTATACATTACTCTCTTGTCTGTTTTCCACATGGAAATAGCAGGTCATGTTTAAAATGTAAAAATTTTCTGCAAAACTATTCTCAATACAATTTTCAAATAGATTTTTGTCCTGTAGATGTGCAGAAGAGTTTGATAAGCAAGTGTCCAAGGCCTGTTTTTCCATGCTGTATACCAAAAAAACTAAACCCATTGCTGTTGAGGCGATTCCAACTCATAATGACCCTATAGGACAGAATAGAACTGCCCCCATAGGGTTTCCAAAGAACAGCTGGTGGATTTGAACTTCTGACCTTTTGATTAGCAGCCATAGCTCTTAACAACTGTGCCACCAGTAAGTACTTAAAACCTGGTTTTGGATAATATTAACAACTACCAGTTCAAGTTGAAACAGAAGAAAATTAGAACAAGTCCATGAGAGCCAAAGTACAACCTTGAGTATATTCCATCTGAAGAACAGGTTTGACACGTTGAACACTAATGATGGAAGACCAGATGAGTCATGAAATGACATCAAGGACATCATACATGAAGAAAGCAAGAGATTATTAAAAAGACAGGAGAGAAAGAAAAGACCTAAATGGATGTCAGAAGAGACTCTGAAGCTTGCTCTTGAATGTCGAGTAGCTAAAGCAAAAGGAAAAAATGATGAAGTAAAAGAGCTGAACAGAAGATTTCAAAGAGAGGCTCGAGAAGACAAAGTAAAGTATTATGATGACATGTGCAAAGACCTGGAGATAGAAAACCAAAAGGGAGGAACACACTCAGCATTTCTCAAGATGAAAGGGCTGAAGAAAAAATTCAAGCCTCGAGTTGCAATACTGAAGGATTCTACTGGGAAAATATTAAACGATGCAGGAAGCATCAAAAGAAGATGGAAGGAATACACAGAGTCACTATACCAAAAAGAATTGATCGACATTCAACCATTTCAAGAGTAACATATGATCTAGAACCGATGGTACTGAAGTAAGGAGTTCAAGCTGCACTGAAGGCATTAGCGAAAAACAAAGCTCTGGGAATTAACTGAATACCAGCTGAGATGTTTCAACAAATGGATGCAGCACTGGAAGTGCTCACTTTTCTATGCCAAGAAATTTAAATGACAATTACCTGGCCAACCGATTGGAAGAGATCCATATTTATGCCTATTCCAAAGAAGGTGATCCAACCAAAGGTGGAAATTATCAAACAATATCATTAGTCACATGCAAGCAAAATTTTGTTGAAGATCATTCAAAAGTGGCTGCAGCAGTATATTGACAGGGAACTGCCAGAAATTCTAGCTGGATTTAGAAGAGGACATGGAACCAGGGATGTCACTGCTGATGTAAGATGGATCCTGGGTAAAAGCAGAGAATACCAGAAGGATGTTTACCTGTGTTTTATTGACTATGCAAAGGCATTCAACTGTGTGGATCATAACAAATTATGGATAACATTGCAAAGAATGGGAATTCCAGAACACTTAATTGTGTCATGAGAAATCTGTACGTAGATCAAGAGGCAGCCATTCAAACAGAACAAGGGGATACTGCATGGTTTAAAGTCAGGAAAGGTGTGCATCAGGGTTGTATCCTTTCACCATGCCTATTCAGTCTGTATGCTGAGCAAATAATCTGAGAAGCTGGACTATATATGAAGAAGAATGGAGCATCAGGATTGGAGGAAAACTCATTAAAAACTTGCATTATGCAGATGACATAACCTTGCTTGCTGAAAGTGAAGAGGACTTGAAGCACTTACTGACGAAGATCAAAGACCACAGCCTTCAGTATGAATTACACCTCAATGTAAAGAAAACAAAAATCCTCACAACTGGACCAATAAGCAATGCTATGATAAATGGAGAAAAGATTGAAGTTGTCAAGAATTTCATTTTCTGTGGACCCACGATCAGCACCCATGGAAGCAGGAGTCAAGAAATCAAAAGATGCATTGCACTGGGCAAATATGCTGCAAAAGACCTCTTTAAAATGTTGAAAAGCAAAGATGTCACCTTGAGGACTAAGGTGCGGCCTGACCCAAGCCATGGTGTTTTCAATTGCCTCATATCCATGTAAAAGCTGGACAATGAATAAAGAAGACCGAATAAAAAAGACCTTTGAATTGTGGTGTTGGAGAAGAATATGGACTGCCAAAAGAACAAACATGTCTGCCTTGGAAGAAGTGCAGCCAGAATGCTCCTTAGAAGCAAGGATGATGAGACTAAATCTCACATACTTTGGACATACTATCAGGAGGGATCAATCTCTGGAGAATGACATCATGCTTGGTAACATAGAGTGTCAGCGAGAAAGAGGAAGGCCCTCAATGAGGTGGATTGACACGGTGGCTGCAACAATGGGCTCAAGCATAGCAATAATGGTGAGGATAGCGCAGGACCAGGCAGTGTTTCCTTCTGTTGTGCACAGGATCACTATGCGTAAGAAGTGACTCGATGGCACCTAACAACAACAACCAGTATCAACATTCATGACACATGCATCTTGCTCTTGATGTATGCATCAAGACACCATTCGACCTTGCTGTGTGGGGAAAAAAAGAAGAATATGTGGAAAAGCCAAAAGGAAACTGCAGCAGTAGTTATAGAGAGGTCTAATTACAGGTATTTGAAACATGAAATTATTGTTTAGAATCTCGTCACAGAGGAAAGCTTGTCCTCTACCAGCTGTATTTTTCCTTGTTCTTTTCTGCTTTTGTTACCCTTCCAAAATGTTTAAATAGACTGCAGCTATATTTTGAGAGACAATTAGAAACTTCAGATCCCTACAAAAGGTTAGAAAAACAAAAAAAGACCTGTTCTAATTGATCTTTTTAATTTTATTTCATTTTAGAACGCAAAATGGGAAAAAAAGACTGAATGAGGAGTTGAGAGTTTATTTTATGCCCTGATTCTGCCACAGAATTTTTGTATAACCCTTGAGCATATCAGCTAACTTCTCAGAGCCTATATTTCCTCATGTGTGAAATGAACGCATTAGACTAGAAGATCTTTACCAGCTTGAACATTCCATAACACTACATTTCTACAATTCTCAAGTTTACTCCTCATTCTACACTGAACATGTTTGAAATTTAAAAGTTTATGTAGATCCTCATTTGAGAAATTGTTTTATTCCTACTAACACTGTTCATTAACCTGTGGTCCTCAAACTTCCTTTAAAAAGAATCACCTAGAATGCTTGCTTAAAATACAGATTCTCAAGCATCTACCCTCCTCCATCAGAATTTATGGGATGGAGGTGGTAGTGTTTAAGAATGTACGTGTCTAATGCGTTCCTTGGTGATGGCTAGTCCCTCTAAAGTTTGAAAATGACTGATGATCCAGGTATAAATCTTAGAAGAGGGGACAATGATAGTGGAATAGTGATAATTTCTGCCCAGTTTTAGGTGGTGGGGGCAGTGGTGGTTTATAGTGGAATTCTTACCTTCCTTGCAGTAGACCCAGGTTCAATTCCCAGCCAGTGCACCTCAAGCAAAGCTCCACTTGTCTGTCAGTGGAGGCTTGTGTGTTGCTGTGGTGCTGGATAGGTTCCAGTAGAGAGTCCAGGCTAAGACGGACTAGGAAGAAAGACCTGGTGATCTGCATCTGAAAATCAGCCATGAAAGGAGGGCTAAGTGGATGACAGCTAACAAGGACAATAGTTTTAGATGAGGAAGAAACAGGTGTAGAGGAAAGAGAGATACTATTTGGATGGGATGGGTGCTCTTAAAGAAGTATCTCTGTTAACATTTCTCACACTGGGTTCCTTGTTTGAACAGACCAAAATCAAGTACTGACTAAGAACTGGTTATGTAAAAATGCCCTGCAGTCATAGCATCAGCCGATATATTAGGTCTCTAGCTTTTGTTTTCTGTGATATTCAGAATCACAGACAAGCAAGTTGTGGTTATGTTTTATGAGTGAAGAAATAGCTCTCCTGAAGAGGTAGAGAGAAAGCTGAAGTAAACAATGACCATTTGGGGTAGCTGAAGATTTAGAAAGAGTGAATTAAAAGATATTCTTCTCCTGCTTGAGATTTTGCTCAAATTTTATTTTATTTTTTCTGTTTTGGGAACTGCCTGTTACTCAGGAGTGTTAAGGCTGGATCATTTATGAGAACCCGTAAGAAAACATACTCTTTTTATCAGCATGATTTCATACCAGTCATAAAACATCATTTTTTGTGCTTTTACAGTGATTGTCCCTGTAGGTTCTTTGACAAGTTTGCCTTTTTAGTACAAACGCACATCCAAACGAAATAGAAAGACAAGGAAAAATCTTATCATATAGTGTCATAACTTCAGACATGCTTGAGATCAAGCCTTGGGGAATCCAACTCATCTTTTGACAAGTCGAAATGTCCTATGTGAAAGGACTCTGAATTGCCCAAGCTGTTTCACTAAGATTAACTCTCCACATTGCTTTCATCAAGAGTGGATCCAGTGTAGGAGCTGCCATCTTTGCGAAGGGTCTTCCAAGAACTATGGACATGGGAGTACAGTCCCAGCACATGATAGCTTTGCAAAGGGCTACAACAAGGTGCAGGGACAACATAACAGTAACACTTCTGGATTTTCATTGATTGAAAAATCAATCGATGCATTTCTAAAATCATGGTAAGTAAGGTCTTGTGGCAGCCTAGCTCCTAGTCAGGCATCATCCTAGTGCAGAGGAGAATAGAAGTAACTGGAAAAAGGTGAACACAAGCTTTTGTTTCCCTTCTCCATGGCTTATTAAACAAATAAATGGCTTTCTTGGTAAGGTCTTCCCAATCTACTCATCCATCTTCTCTGTGCTATTTTTCTTCATAAACTTTATGCTCTTTTATTATCTGTTGAATCCACAAGCTGCTCCTTGGAAACTGTATGGGGCAGTTCTACTCTGTCCTGATAATGTCATTGGTGCCAACAATAATAATAATGTAATAGTAACACTTTAATATTTTATTTTAAATATATCTTTCGATGTTTCTATAATTGTATGGCCTTAAAGTTATTTATTTAAGGATATTTCTTTATAGCTGGGAGAGATGGAGAACAACCAGCACAGATTTCATATTTATTTGGCAGTAGCTTTGGAAGCAGAAATTCAGGGAGATCAAAACCAAAACCAGACCAAACCTGTTGGTGTCGAGTTGACTGCGACCCATAGTGATCCTAAAGGACAGAGTAGAACTGCCCCATAGGGTTTCCAAGGAGCACCTGGCCTCTTCTCTAGGAGGCAGAAGCAACTGAAGTCAAGCTTTGTTTCACACAGACTTCACACAAACTTTGTTCCCCCTCCTAATATACTGCAAGGCTGTTGTGGGGGCAGAGGTTAGGCCTCATCTGCTTCCTTATTTCTGGGGAAAGTTCTGAGTTACAGGTTAAGCAACTAGCAAGGGGACTGTTCAACCAGTATTCAACCTTGGTTTTACTGCCAAGATTTCTACCTGCTTTGCCCCAAAGGTTAGCCCTAAACAATCTGTATTAAGAGAAACCAAAAAGCAATTTTTGAAGCATGAAACTGACCTGCAATAACCAATGCAAAAATCAAGTTAAGCACTAGGAGAAGCCAAACACAATTGAGGATGTACACTTTTGAATCATAAAGTTTTTTTTTTTTTTTTAATTACGTATAACCTGAAGCTTTCAACCAACTATGAGATGATTTTACATTACTTTTTACATCAGGGAGGCAGCAAACGGATTACTGAAAGCTAGAGAAAGGCAACAGGTTTGGAATCTTTCCTCAGGGATGGATACTGATTTGAGGAGATGTCTTTGTTTCTTTGCAGAGAATGAATGCTGCAACCCCCAGGCACTTGCAGTCCCTCTCTGGCTACTACCTGTGGCTCCCTCACTGGTTCTATCTGAAATTGCTATGGGAATGTTGCGAGCTTTTCAGGAAGAGGCTGCTGTTCAGCCCAGTTCCCCAGATGCATCAATGAATTCCACAGCTCCTGGGAGCAAACGCAGGATGAAGTGATGTCTCTGATCAGCACGTGATATACTGGCGTGTCAGAGAGAAGTGCATGAAATTTCAAAGAAGAGACTGTTGCCCTCTGTAATGTTAACTCTGATCTAACTTGGGGAATCAAAGAAAGAAGTATCCTTGGACATACATGTTGCCCAAGGCCCTGCTTCACCAGCTGGTGTCCAGGATAACCATTAGAAGAAGTGGTAAAATGTCTGACTAACAATCACACAATAAGACCCCCAAACCCAGTAAACACTGAGCTGAGTGCTTTATATGAATCACCCCAAAATAAATATGAGAGATGCACACTATAATACCTCCATTTTACAGAGAAAAATGTTTTGAGGAAGTTGCATGGTTTGCTCAAGGTCATACAGCTAGTACATTGTAGAGCTGAAGCCTGTTCAGTCCGATTCCAAAGTCTTTGCTCCTAACAACCACACCACAGTGAATGAATACGTCAGGGAGCTTGGAAAGAAGGTAGAGAGATGGTATATTATATATATGGTAAAAGTTTTTTTTTCTAGAATTGTGGACCCATACAATGTTCTGTTCTGTTATACACAAGGTCGCCATGAGTTGGAACCAACTCAATAAAAACAACACAAGAACTAACTGAATTGGTCAAAACTATTGGAAGTGACAGTAACTCAATTCAAACTAGTCTAAGCCAGAAAATAAAAAAATTATTAGCTTATTTAACCTGAAAGTCCAAGGCTTGGTATTAAGATCTAGGTGTTTAAATGATATTTCCAGGAATCTTTTTCTGCGTATATTCATCTACTGATTTTATTTCCTTTTTTGTGTTGGTTTTATTTGTAGGCAAACTGTGTCCACATGGTGAGGAAGAATGACCTATGACAATGCCAGGCTTACACAATCATTGTAGTTCTTAACCTTAACTGAGTAAATAACCCTGATTATCCATATCAATGCTTGAAAAACCCTGTGGATCTGCTTGGATCACCTGCACATCCTTGGAGCAATCAGTATTTGAGGGGGAGTACCAGCCTGAGCCACAGGCTCACTCCTAGCAGGATAGGCAAGGCCATGTGATCAACAGCTCCATCTCTCCCCCAAAGAGACAGTTCCCAAAAGAGAAGGAGGCTGGGCAAACTAAAAAGGTAATAAAGTAAAAGTGGATACAAAAACTACTAACTCACAAACTAAATAAACTTAAACAAGACAATAACCCTTTCATGACCTGTGAGACATGTGGCACCCACCTACATTTTCTGCCTCTCGGTTCCAAAGGGACGTATATGTCTATTTATTATGCAAGTAATATTCAACCTGGCTATTGTGTCTAAGGAAGAAAAGGAAAAAAAAAAACTTTATAAGAAGAAAATCTGTTAGTCATTGAAAAAAATGACTTTGCATTAGACTAAAAAATACTAAGAGAGAGGTTCATGGTTGATCATCATTTAACACAAAAGCAAGACCTTCAAAGATGATCAGAGCCCATGCTGAAATATTGCATTGATTCAATAGCTAGAAACACAATTAGTAGGAAAAGGAAAATCACTGACATGGGTGGGAACAGTCATCCTAATCAATCTTTCATAAATTGTCCCTGGGCAATTAATTTCATCGTTATAATTTCCTTCCCTGCTCTCCACCCTTTCTCAACACTCAGAAGTATTTGAAATCAGTAGAAGAACTCTTGCCACAGAATTATATTAAAAGGTTTAATTAATAGAAATTTCTGACAGCCCATCCATCAAATACAAAGAGGTTATTTTCTCCACAGGTGAGGCAGTAGGGGTTGAGTGGTAGAATTCTCACCTTCTGCGTGGGAGACCTGGGTTCAATTTCCGGCCAATGCACCTCATGTGTAGCCACCACCATCATTCAGTGGATGCTTATGTGTTGCTATGATGCTGAACAGATTTCAGCAGAGCTTGCACACTTAAGACAGACTAAGAAGAAAGGCCTGGTGATCCACTTCTGAAAATCAGCCAGTGGAAATCCTCTGGATCACGATGAGATCCTGTCTACATCCAATCATGGGGATGGCACAGGACCAGGCAGCATTTCATTCTGTTGTGCATGGGGTCACCATGCATCAAAGTGACTTGATGGCAGCTAACACCGACAACATTCTCCACAGGAATTCCAGGGATTCCTGAGCAACCTCCGTCTGAACAGTCCATTCACCTCAGTCACGACCTCTGACACATTCTCTTCTTGAGAAGATGTGGCAGACTGTGGTTTGAAATCACTTTTATATTCAACTTCCCAGGGCTTTCTGCAACTCTTCTTCATATTATTCCTTCTTGGCTCTTGGCCTGTGGAATAATCAGCTCTCATCTGTAGAGGCCCTTATTCCATCCAGCGATTCACCTGTCACCTCCTGGGAAGCCACTGAACAGAGACACAAGAGACACTGTTGCCTGTGGAACCTGGGGAGCCGTAAGAACTCTCTCCACTATTGTTAAGGGGAAGGGAACTTAGACTCTCTGCTAGTGATTACCATTTTGTTTCTCTCTATAATTATCTTCTTACCCGAGTAGAGTAATGCCCACCCTCACTGGGTCTTCCAGTGACCTTACTAACCTTCTCATTCTTCCAATGCTCCCCTACAATATATCCCTACTTGATAGTGTCGTTATAGGAATGTGCTGAGGCATGCACAAATGGAAGGGAAGATCTAGCTCCAATACAATAACCTGACAACAGTGCAGAAAGAAGGTAATATAATATAGTCCATGTTGACTATCACTGAAGCACAAATGAATTGACAAACCACTAAACTCTAATCTCAGCTCTTCTGGAAACATTCCTGTCTTTACTATCTTCTCCATGTCTTCAAGTACTGTTTTCTTCCCTTTCAGGCACTCTGCTTTGCTTTATGGCCTAATATTCCTCTTTGTTGACTGAGAAGTCACTCAATGATTTGGGAGACAGAAACTTCCTTCCTTCCTTTCCTCTTCTCTAACAAAGCATTTGCATCAATAGGACATTACCTTCATTAGCTTTAGTTTTATTATTTGTGGTTCTCCTTATTGATAAATGGAAACCCTGGTGGGGTAGTGGTTAATAGCTACGGCTGCTAACCAAAAGATCAGCAGTTTGAATCCACCAGGTCCTCCTTGAAAACTGTATGGGACAGTACTACTCTGTCAGATAGGGTCACTATGAGTCAGAATTGACTTGACGACAATGGGTTTGGTTTGGATTTATGGATAAATAATTGGGTATCATTTCAGTTTTTAATTGGGGATCATTTCAGTAAGACAGTATGTTAGCAGAATTGGTTTATCTGATACATTCAAGACTACCTACTATTTTAAAAATTGTTAGATAATGGGCTCAGAAGGATTGAGACACTGAATATTACTACTGAATAAGATTGGTAGGTCATACAATGCTCTAGAGATAGTGGACACTGGTAACTTTTAAAGAAGTTCTGCAATGAGATTAAGAACCATTGTACTTAGCTTATAATACTGCAAAAGAATATCAGACCAGGAATAGATCTTAGAAATCATAGAAGACAAGTGTTGATAGGCACCTTTCAGCTAGCCAATAGCCCCAGTTTATTTTTGGATGGATTTGAGCCTACAACAATTAGGTGACTTTGTATAGAGGTTAAGTACATGGCCTTTTGTGTCGCTCTGCATGAGTGGAAGCACTCCACCATTTACTAGCTGTGTGACATTACAAAATTTACTCTGCCTCATCCTTCTCATCTGCAAAATGGAAATGATGATAGTACCCTTCTCACAATGAAGTTGTAAAGACTAAATAAAACTTGTTATAAACAGCCTGATACATGGAGAATACTCAATAACTGTTAGCTATTATTATTGCCTAAATTTGCGTCTTTCATAGTTTTATTAGGGCACATCCATCACAAATCACAGCTATAGCTCCCAAAGGACCTTCAGATCACAGCAATTTTCTCAACTCTATATTCCAACATGATTCATTCCTACCATGGACTCTCCACTGATGTTTCAACACTTGAGGGTTTATTTTTCATTTAATCTTAACCCCTTAAGACCACTTTGCTTGCTGCCTTCTACCCAGCCAACTCTTTCTCTACATATAAGAGATGAAGAAAGATCAATATTTGGAAAAAATATAAAAAACTCTCTGTAGTTTTTCAAAGTTGGTGTTCAGTGTGTATCGATCCATGAACCTACAATAGATTTGAACAGGATCAAAGACTTTCTGCCCTCTTTTCTGTGGTCTACTGCAAAGTGACCAAGGTCAGGTGGAGGATGGGAGGGTATAGAGGAAAACTAAAGCTCTTTGGTACAGCTTAGTTTGAAATTGACTGGCAGTTATCCCCCCCAAAAAATCTTGTTCTTAGAAAGCTGCACTGCTCAATTCCTTACCTGACTGATACTTCTGCTTGAGTAAAGATAGAACAAAATGAATAAAATCAGGCTATTAACCAAACTAGCAGCAGAACAACTAGGAAAATTATATATATTTAAGCTATAGGGTTGCTCCAACTGAAAGGCACACAATAATAAGAAGAAGAAAAGGTTATAGTTAACGTTTGTTCCATACAATGTGATTTGGTATGGCTGGTGTTAGCAATGCCTGTATACTTTCAGCCCTTTTCGGGTGGATTATTTCCATTAGAACCCTTGTTCTTTCCATCTTTTGATATTCTTCTCTTTCCATATTTACCCCTCTGGAAAACCAGAAGTATAAATGTTGTTTACAGATTTTTTTCTTACCCCCAATATTAATAAAAATTAACCAGCTATACTTGAGATATCAATGTCCAACTAATCTCAATATAAAAAATTCAGCCATACTCTAGTTTTAATTAAATTGATAGCTATGTTTAGTTGTTAAATTTATTTCATCCCAGAAAAGACAAAAATGTCAAAGCAGATATCAAACATTAAGAAAACTTTTATTCTTAATATACTTGGTACAATATAGATCAGAATGTAATTATCAAATAAAAAAGGTTAATAATTTTTAAAACCCTTAGAACATAATGATTTCATTGTCAGAGAAAACATTCATGGAAAGTTTTAAAGGCAAAGACTCTAAATATAATTGAATGTTGTTTTAGTGTAGGCAAAATTTCCAAAATTACTTTAGACACTAGCAAGGTTAGATGTTTTCTCCACCTTTCAAATGTTTTTCATGTAGAAATAAAGAGCATATGTTCTGAACCAAAATCTATATTTGGAGTCTTTGCCTCCGTATGTAATACATACTTGAAATCAATTTTCCAAACTCCTACTGTCTTCTTATGTGGTACTAATACTGCCCAATTCAAAAACTTCTATCCCTAGATTAAACTGAGCCAAAAGGAATAGAATGTAAAGTTAGGTCAGGGTGTACCACTCACTAACTATATAACTTTCGGCAATTATTTAATGTGTCTGATTTTTAATTTTTCTCCTTCATGAAATGGGGATAATTCAAGCTTTATGGGAATTGTTGTGAGGATTAAATGAAATAATGAATGCATAGTGCTTGCACATTTAATCCATATGGCTATTATGAGTAACTTCTTAAGTTTAGCCCCACTCATTTCTCTAACTGACTTATGGAACACATGTGAATACATTCCCCTATGCTCTCAGCACTTGCCTTTATTCTTTTATTGAGCACCTACTATAGCCCAGATACAATGCCAGCTGCTGGTGATGTAGAAAGAACATCAAGAGGCTCACAGAGTAGCAGAGAAGACAAATGTTACGGAAGCTCGGAATAGAAAGCAACTGACTGTCCAGAGTAGAAGAAGGGTAAAAGAAGGGTTCTTAGAAGTAAAAAACACCTGAGTTGTGCAAAAGGGGAAAGGACAGGCAGCTCATGATATGCTCCCTGGGCCTCTTCCTTGAGGAGAGGGTGCCAAAGTTCTCTGTGGACCTCTGTTCTAACATGACTGCACTCCCACACCCTACACCGAGCTACATTAGGGATGGCTGCTGCACTTGAAACCCTGCTTTCTTCTGGGGTCCTATTTCTCTGAAAACTCTGTACAATAGAATTGAAACACTGAAAGGATAAGTTTCTCCTCCTCATGGAGAAAAAAGATAGAATATCATTGTTGTTGTTCCCTACTTCTCCTTCATACATATGTTCTTCCATTCTCCTATGCATTCAAAAACAATTATTATCAGTAAAGTTCCAGATACTGTGCTAGATTCTAGGGATACAGAGAGACAAAGAGCTCAGTTTCGTGAGAGCGACAAACAAGAAAAGCAAAGATTACAGTACATTTATGCGAGCTCTTATAGAAGTACAGTGGAGCCCTGCTGGCACAGTTATTAAGAGCTCAGCTGCTAACCAAAAGGCCAGCAGTTCAAAACCACCAGCTGCTCCTTGGAAACCCTATGGGGCAGTTCTGCTCTGTCCTACAGGGTTGCTATGAGTTGGAATCAACTTGACGGCAACAAGTTTCAGAGGATAACAGGAGTATATCTAAGAGGATTGGCAGAGAAGTGCTAGGGTGAACAACCATCTCGGTTTACCTGGGACTGTTCCTGTTTTAGCATGGAAAACCCACATCCTGGATTTTCACCCCTCAGTCTTGCACAAACCGGAATGGTTGGTCACCCTAGCACTGGAGCACAGAGCAGACACTCTTAATGTAGCTCTGGGTAAAGGGTGGGGGTGCAGTCGTGTTAGAACTGATGTTCAACATGAACTCAGTGAAATAGTAGTTGAATGAAGAGGCTGGGAACATTAGTTAAGTGAATAAGTTTAGCACTTGGAAACTAGATTACATTGACTGGTTAGGAAAATCCCAGCGAGGTGCCCACAGTTCACATGGCATGTTTTTCTTAGAGTTTTGTGTGGGCTGAGTGACTTACGTATTTTTGAACATCTGTTATCTGAAAAGGTAATTCTGACAAAGTCACTGCCTGCAAGGAGCTTATAGTTCAAGAGAGGATAAAACTGTATATATAAGTCATTATAAAGTTAACTGCAGATCTAGAGAGTTAACCTGAAAGAAATTCAGAAACAGTGCCATGAGATTCACCTCTGGTGTGTGGGAGGAGTGCCTGAGAGGATCCAGGGATGACTTCCTGGAATAAAAGCGTGGGAGAACGAACCAAGAAGAATTGCAAAGAGGATTGGCAAGAAGGAGCTCAGGCCGAGAGGGAAGAGCCCCTCCACACACAAAGCAAAAAATGCACCTGGCACCTTGGCAGAACAGTTGATGCTGTAGGATAGAGTAATTCATTATGCACTGACTTTTTTCTCCCTCAAGATTTCACTCCCGCAGAATATTTCCCAGAGACTCTTCAAAGATGGGCTCATTTGGAGTTCGTTTGACTGTGGTTACACATTTTGTAATTTGAGTCAAAATACCAATATTTTGTTACCTGATATCCTTCCTCACAGTGCTAGCTGTTGTTCAGTTGAGCAGGCTTCCGGCTGTTCAGTAATATATTCCCAGGGTATTTATTAATCAGAGAGTTTATTTTTCAAGCTGAACCTTCATGATAATTGATAGCAAAACCCAAGTTTCATGATTTCTTTTTCCCAGTTACTGGTGCCTCACACTCACTCTGAACTCCCATAAATTCAACCACACTGTTCATCCTTACTCCTCACTGATCCCCTCCTCCAACTCCTGTCACCATAAAATAGTGTTCACATCTCATTTCTCTGCAAAATTATGAGACGTGTTGAGTGAATTCACGTTAATAATATTTTCACTAACTACACTTTGAGGAGTCTACAGACCATTTACCAAGGAAACTAAATTATTTCAAATACTTGTGTCAAAATAAATGAACTAAGGCTTTCTGATGTAGCAGCCTACCATTTTTTTGTGGATGTAAACACAGCTCACTCATCCACAAAATTTAGCAATCCTTATGAGGTTCTTTCTTCATATTCTTTCTTCATTAGCAAGAGTAAAAGAATGTTCCAGTATAGATTTTTCCATAAGTCTTACAGTGGAATAGGGCATTTCTTTCCCAAGGTAATTCAAACTAATACAAAACTCTTTTTATATAAAAGTGTCTTTGGAACACCTTGGAATTACTGCAAACTGTAAGTAGAATTTATTAAGGCTATGAATCAAAGAGAAATGTTGTGTTCTTGCTGTTGTTAAAAAAAAAAAAATTTAGAGGTTAATCTATTCCCCATTTTTTGGTTTAGCGATGACTCTGTTGTTCCCCGCTCCCTCCGCCCAATAAGTTCTCTTTGATTCCAAGGTATTCCCAGTTGCTGAGAGTCACATATCCTGCCTGAATAGCAGGGTGACCTTTTCAGAGAGGAGCCAATGTTTGTAAGCTAAAACACAAAGGAAAAAAAAAAAAAAAAAAGTTTATTGAATGAATGTGTGGCTCGAAGAAGAAAGTTCACTCAAACAGACCTCCCCCGTGACCTCGATGTAGTAGTGGAACTGTCAGCTACCGGAACGTGGTAGCTCACGCAGGCTCTTTGATGTCTTTAAAATTCTCCCTCAGTGTCCGCTTATCACCTGGGGAGAGGAAGCAGTATATGGCACCTTGGCTGTGCGAACACAGCTGACTGCTCCTGGGAAGGGGAGACGGGAAGCAGCCGACCTGCCTTAGGAAGGCACGTGGCCTGGGTTACTCCTACCCAGAACCAGTCAGGCAGATTACGTTGTGTCTGGATATGACCAGATGTCCCCAATTCCCCAGGCTTGAATACACTTAACCTTGCTTCTTCAGACCGCTTTGCATTCCTTTCCCACCCTCTCAGCCCCTTCATTCTTAGCTCTAAAAAAAAAAATCACAGGCGCCGCAGTTATCATCCATCTCCTGCCTTTTCATCATAGCTTCGCATACCCCTTTCAAATATTCTCTTCCTTTCTCCCTCTTTTTTTAACCGTACAATTTTGCCTTTTGGCAACCAACCAAAGATTTCTCTGTGTGACTTAAAAGAAATATTATGAGACAGACCCTCTCCTGGTACAAAAGCTACAGAATTATTTGCGTATGTAATCTCTTCCCGTGCCTCCCGCTAGCACAGGCCTTTTTGTCTCCAATCCTCATGGTGTGACAAAAGAATAAATTACTGTACTACTGATAGAACATTAAACTGACAATCTTTTGAGGCACCAGCAGTTTTAATGGAAACCAAAGAAAATTCGAGATGATACATTTTCTTGTAAATGTATTTCTTTTTCCTGTCTGCCCTCTCACATATTATCAATTTCTTGCCTCGTTGTTATTCAGTTTTCTACCTGCCAAAGAACAACCCTAAAGCTGTCTTTGAGCCGTTCTCATCAACACAACTCTTCTTGCTGATACAAGATTAAGGTGTTGGCAAATCGGTTACAAGGCATTTAGGCATATAACTTAAAGATTTAGTTAAATTAGTAAGCTGTAGAAATTTCAACAAGACTAACTGTATTGCCTTACCTAACATTTTGCCCCCTTCCTGGCCACTTTGTTGGGAAGACTGCAAAATTGAATGTACAGTGCCATCTGGTGGTAAATACTTTAAAAATCTGTTTGTCTCATCTCCAATAACTCACTGCTGTGTAGTTGATTCTATCTCACGATGACCACATGTGTGTCAGAGTAGAACACTCCAAAGAGTTTTCAAGGCTGTAGTTCTGTGGAAGTAGATCGCCAGTCTTTCTTCCATGGTACCACTGGGAGGATTCAAACTGCCAATCTTTCAGTTAGTAGCTGAGCACAGAAAATAAATGCTACTGTTGGGTCTAGTTTGAGATCCCAGGTTTAATTCCAGTTTTGTTTTACCTATCAGGGATTACCCAATTCTGAGGGCTCTTTTGGGGATTACTGGGAATTTCAAGTTTTATTTTGCTTTGTGGGGAGCCAAAAAAGATGAAAACTCCTTCAATACCCTGAGGAATTACTACTTTGACATTTTAACTTTAACTCTTCCTTGTCGCTCGGTTTCCTTTTGTCTTGCTAAAATAAAAAAACTGATTCTGCTGACATTAGGAAAATGTTAATAATCTAAGAAGTAATCATGCCACTTAAAATTTAACTTCACTCACCTAAAGCACAACAAAATTGAAAAAATTAACATTATTCCCCTCTTCTAACTCTTCTCATTTAAGTCTACCAGTCTTAAATTTTAAATATATTAATTGTTTTAAAAGTTTTCTTCAATTACACTTATTAAATAAATATACAACTATGAGAACAATAACCAGATTTTTAGAAGTTGACCCACCGTTATGGATTGAACTATGTCTCCAAAAATACTTGTCAACTTGGATAGGCCATGATTCCCAGTATTATGTTGTTGTCCTCCATTTTGTGATTTGATGTGATTATCCTATGTGTTGTAAATTCTAACCTCTATGATGTTAATGAGTTAGGAATACAGGCAGTTATATTAATGAGGCAGGACTCAATCTACAGGATTAGGTTGTATTTTGAGTCAATCTCTTTAGAGATATAAAAGAGGAAATCAAGCAGAGAGGGAGAGGGACCTCATTACCACCAAGAAAGTAGAGCCAGGAGTGGAACGTGTCCTTTGGATTTGGGGTCCCTGTGCTGAGAAACTCCTAGACCCAGGGGAATATTGATGACAAGGACCTTCCCCTGGAACTGGCAGAGAGAAAAAGACTTCCCCTGGAACTGACACCCTGAATTTGGACTTCTAGCCTCCTAGACTGTGAAAGAATAGTTATGTTTGTTAAAGCTATCCATTTATGGTATTTCTGTTGTAGCAGCACTAGATAACCAAGACACACGCTGTTAGTAAAGTTCAAAATGAATAAACAACTCTCCTCCTACACATACGGAAAAGAAACAAAAATTAAAAATAAGAAAGTAATAACTAAATTAGAAACTACCGTCTAATTATTATTGTTTCCCAGGATTAGCTTGAACTTTCGAAGTCTTATCTCTAACTTGTAGTTGAGGCTGGCTTTGCTTTGACTGCGAGATGCTTCCAGGATCAGGTCTCATCCTGACACCTACTTACGAACTGCTCAGTTTCCAAAGCATTTCCACCTGTCTGAGCAGGGTGCTCTTCCTCTACTTGAACTCAGAGGCTGATCAAATATGCATGTGTCAGACATCGACTGCTTCCCAACTGGGACAGAGGTAGATTCTTACCAAGTTTACTTCAGAGGGCTCCAGTTCCTCAGGACCTCTTATTGCTCTTCTGTGATGATTTTCTTCTGTCATTATTCTTTTACCCTGTCATGATCTTGTGCATAAAGTAATATTCAGGAAAGAAAATTGAAAACTTAAACATTGTTGGGCAAGTCTAAAATATTTTGAATAAACAATCCAAAAAAAACCAAACTCAAGGTCATTGGATCGATTCTGATTTGTAGTTTTTTTTAATAGGACAGATTAGATCTGCCCCATAGAGTTTCCAAGGAGCGGCTGGTGGATTTGAACTGCCGACCTTTTGGTTAGCACTGGAGCTCTGAACCACTGTGTCGCTAGGGCTCCAAATAAATAATAGGAGGTAGTTACATGGATGACTGTCAGATCTCATATGATGTCTGTTGAGATAGCATTCATCTGGTGAGTCTCATGGCCAAATTCCTAATTTCCCAATACAACCAATCATCTGGAAATTTTTCCTTAAATAAATTAGATCTTCTGCTTATAGTTCCCTGACACTTATGAAACGGTTTCTGTGGTCTTAATCTTTTCTTTATTATGATACTTATAACTATAAAAATGACCATAATTTTTCAGGACGACAGATTTTAGGATACTATGCTTTTACTGTGTTAATTAGAATGAGAGTAACTGAATGAGGCAGACCTGCAGTTTCAGTTTAAAAGGACTCAAAACCTCTGTTCTTAATTTCAGCTAAACTACTACAGAATTTTGGAAATGTGAGAGTGATCTCGTGATCACTATGGTTTCAGTATTCCTCCAAAATATTTAGTCAAAGTATCCTATTTTATTGATAGCATTAGCAGTGATTTCATAATTACAAGTTAGAATTGACATGAAGTGAAGTTTCAGTAGTTGTTGGTATTGTTTTTGATTAAAGATTTTTAAATTAAATACCAGTTTAATGTCTGATGTTCTTTGAAAGGGCCAATCTTCCACAGCAGGAGTTTTAATGGAAGAATGCCAAGCAGTGCTCACTTTATGTCTCACTTCCAATCCTTTTTAATGGTGCCAAGTTTATTATGGCTTAGAATTGAACAGATTCAAGCAGCCCATTTCTAAAACGTAATCATTTAATTTTCATATAATTTTATTAAGGCAGCTTAATTATTTGATAGCAATGTAACCAGAAGATGATAGGATACGAGGTTGTGATGAATACACTATCTTGCAACCTTTAGTATGAGAAAAAATCTTAATTGAATCACATACAGAGATTCAATTAACGTAATACGTAATTGATATTGGCATCTGTTTTAGTTATCTAGTGCTGCCGTAACAGAAGTACAAGTGGATGGCTGTAACAAAGAGAAATTTATAATTTATTCTCTCACAACTTAGGAGGCTAAAAGTTCAAATTCAGGATGTCAGCTCTAGGGGAAGGCTTTCTCTGTTGGCTCTGGGAAAGGTCCTTGCCATCAATCTTTCCCTGGTCTAAGAGCTTCTCAACGCAGGGACCCCAGGTCCAAAGGACATGCTCTGCTCCCGGCTTTAATTTTTTGGTGGTAAGAGGTCCTGCTTTCTCTGCTCACTTCTCTCACATTTTATTTTGCAAGATAAAATGTGATGCAGGCCACACCCTGGGGAAATTCCCCATACATTGGATCCTGGCTGTGACCTGAGTAAGGGTGTTGCATCCCACCCTAATCCTCTTTAACATAACCTAATTTTTAATCTTGCCTCATTAACCACAGGCATATGTTAGGATTTACAACACATAGGAAAGCTACATCAGATCACAAAATGGAGAACAAATACACAATACTGGGAATCATGGCCTACCCAAATTGACACATATTTTGAAGGGACACAATTCAATCCATGACAGCATCTCTTTTTCTCCTATCCAGGTGGGTATAGTAAGAAAAGCCTTCCTTCTGTATTATTCTGGTTCCTGTTTGGTTCTTGAGCTTTCTACTTTCTAGTAACTTGTAATACACTATTTTGTGCTGATCTTAAAAGTACAGTAAGAAGACCCAACAGGAAAACAGGACAGTAGCCAAACATGAGAGGACTCTCAGAATCTGTCTGCTCAACTCTGACCTCCACTCTTGTCAATGGTGTGCAGATAGAGTGGGCATAGATGCTGGGGATGGGCACCATGCCCTCACCCCACCTGGAAAAAAAAAAAAAAAACATGTCTATGATGCCCAAAAATTATTTCTAGGTTATCTGGATGTCTTATTAAAATTTCATGGAAGTTTTATTAATACAATTAAAAGTCAAAAGGACATTCCATTTTATGCGACATCTTAGAGGTAAGGTACCAATGATTGCGTGTACAGGCAACCCCCAGGTTATGAACAAGATCTATTCCTAAGTGTGTCTTTGAGAACGTATAGGTAAGTTGGAACAGGTGCATGCAGTTCTTATTTAGCTTTACTTTAGTGCAAGAGAAGCTCTGGTGGCGTAGTGGTTAAGAACTCGGCTGCTAACCAAAAGGTCAACAGTTTGAATCCACCAGCCACTCCTTGGAAACCCTATGGGGAAGCTCTACCCTGTCCTAGAAGGTGGCTACGAGTTGAGATTGATGGCAATGGGTTTTGGTTTGGTTTAGTGTAAGAAAAGGCTTGAAGCCTTTTCAATGATTTAAAAACTGCACATGCAGCAAGTGAAGATGACTGTGATGAAGGATTTTTTGCAAGTAGGGGTTGGTTCAAACATTTCAAAGTGAGTGCAAATTTACATAACATTAAAGGGCAAGTAGGAGTTGTCTATAAATCAGATGTTTGTAACCTGGGGACTTATTGTACTACCGTTCTTATCTTCAGAAGGACTGATTACCTTTTTATGCTTCAGATACTAAAGAGAAGGTAACTGGTAGGGATGGACTAGTCTAGGTCCATAGAGGCAATATAGCTGTATATTCTTAAAAAAAAAAAAAAAGGGAGGGGGGGACAGGGTGGTTCTTGTGTTAGGGAAAGGCGTTAAAAAAAAAGTTGTATCCACAGGAACTGGGAGGACAGGTTTTATGGGTTCTACAAGGAAAGAGATCTTAGCCCACTTGGACAACATGCCTCTGAGAAGACAGGCCTCAGTGAAAGAGGCAGGGGAGTGTACTAGAGCTGTGACCTATGTGAGTCTATTTAAAGTGTCTGTGCTGAACATATGTAGAGGGGAGGGCGTGAAATGACAACTGACCCACGCTGCGAGAGAGGATCTATGTAAAACTTGGGTAGAGGCTGAACCAGAAGATTCTGTGACCTCATGTAGCATTGATGGAAGAAGGGGAGAGGACTAGCACTGACACGTGATTTCATGGAATTATGGCAGCAGCCACAATCTTAGCCTGAGAAATCAGAGATATTCTCCAATTAGGATGTGGAGACCCTTACAATACGGAAAGGAGGCTCTGAAATGACATACATAAAACTCCATATCCTGTGGAATTTTATAAACAAATACTTACACACACACATTTTTTTTTCTTCCAAGTAAAGTTTTCATTTTCATACAGAAACTGAGGACAAAAGAACAGTCTCCAGATTCAAAAACTTCTCTTTCAATGATCTTTGGTTTCAGTGTTTGGTAGGAAAGATTCTGGGAATGCTAGAAACTTTAGAAGGAAATTTCTTAATCTCACTCCTCACTTTCAGTTTCAAATTCACTATATACAATGAAGCGAAGCCAACATGGTGCCCTGCACAGACACATCATGCCATCCCTGTGCAGCAAAGACCTGAAAAAAAGTAAAAGAGATTCAGATGTCAGTCCTGGAACCCTAAGCATCAAATGAAGGGATAAAGAACTAGATCAAGCAACAAATGGAAGAAGAAACTGAAGGAAGGCAGAGAATGAGGGGAGATACAGAGTGGAGGTCCCCTGCTGACTAACGCAGCGTAGCATCTCCATTTTGGAACACAGCCAGTAATGACCCTGGACAGGGAGTACAGGAAGGCAAATTCATGGAGCTCCGAACAGAAGACAGTGCACCCAGTAACCAGAGAAACACATTTTCCCGTCCCTCACCCTTCTGCTTCATATGCCATCCCCACTCCTTCCCAATGGGCTATGCTCTGCTGCCCAGCTAGAGAGCTACCATCCTACCATCACCCTGACTCTGCCCTGCTCCTACCTACTGGCTCCTGCCACACCATTTTTCCCCTTTCTTTATTTTCTTTCTCCCTTTCACCTACCCCTGAATGCCACCCCCATCCCTTCCCAAATGGCCATGCCATGCCACTCGGCTAGGCAGCTACTAGTCCACTGTCACTCCTGGTCTGCCCTGCCCCCACCTGCCAGTTCTTGCTGTGCCATTTTTTTCTCCTTCTGTTTCTTTCCCCCTCCCACCTAGCCTTGTACCCCACCTCTGCCCCTTCCCACTGGACCACATCATGCTGCCTTGCCTAGAGAGCTACCAGCCCACCACCATCCCAGGTCCATCCCACCTCACCCGCCAGCTCCCACCACACCATTTTTTTTCCTTTCTTCCTTTTCTCTCTCCCTCCCACCTAGCCTTGTATGCCACCTCTACCCCTTCCCACTGGACCTTGCCACACTGCTGCAGGTAGAGAGCTACTGGCCCAATATCACCCCAGGTTGGCCCTGCCCCCACATGCCAGCTCCTGCCACACCTTTTTTTTCCCATTTCCTCCTTTTCTTTGTCCCTCCTACCTAACCCTGTATGTCACCTCTATCCTTTCCCACCAGACCAAGTTGTACCACCGGGGGTAGAGAGCCACCAGCCTGCTGCTACCCCGGGTCTCACCACCTCCCCTCTACCCCTATCAACCAGCCTCCACCATGCCATTTTTTCCCTTTCTTCCTTTTCTTTCTCCCTCCCACCTAGCTTCATACACAAGCTCTATCTCTTCCCACCAGGCGGCACTGCACCACTGTGGAAATAAAGCCACCAGCCTACCACCAGCCCAGGTCAGCCCCACCCCCACACACGAGCTCCCCCCATGCCATTTTTCACCTTTTTTCCTTTTCTTTCTCTGTCCCACTTAGCCCCATATGCCACCTCCCCCCTCTTTCCCGCTGGTTCCAAGTCTGCCCCACCCCCACCTGCCCGCTAACTTTTTTTCTTTCTCTCTCTTTTTTTTCTTTCTTTCTCCCACCTAGCCCCACATGCCACTCTCCCATTCACTGTGCTGCCATGGCTAGGGCATCCTTCTCTCAAGTCCACTACTGCAGTGGGCCTGAACTGTCCCTCCTCTCCAGCCACTCAACCAACTGTTCGGTGGAGTGAAGTGGGCCCATACCACTCCCCATCCAACACCCCCACATATCTGGAAAGAGGCTGTGAATGCTCCTACATTGCTGGAACAACATCAGGAGGCAGACGGCACCCACCCACTCTACTCTCAGCCACCTTGCCAAACCAGTGTACAGTAAAGTGGGCTTGCCTTGCCTGCTGCTGGCCTGTCCACCCAGAAACATGGTGAGAGCTATAGTGCCCGCAGGCGAGCTAGCGGCAAAGCATGCCCGGCTTGCCCACCCTTACATATGGAAACAAAACAAAGAAGCAGAACAGAATGGACAAATGCACAATCAATTAATACAGAAAATAATACCTTAATGTCTTGGAGACAGCAGATATATGAAAACATAAAAAAGCAGGACATGATGACTCCACCAAGTGACCAAAATAAAGAATCAGATAACCTTCCAGTAGAAGAAAAGGCAGTGGGAATTACCTGATATGGAATTCAAAAGATCAATATTTAGGGCTATCCAAGAGATTAGGAAATAGATCAAGGAAAACACAGACAAAACCAAGGAGAACATAGCCAAAATCAAGGAAAACACAGACAAAGCAATAGAAGAACTCAGGAAAATAATACAAGAACAAAACATCAAAATAAATAAACAATCAGAAACCATACAAAAGCAGCAACTGGAATCTAAAAGGTAGAAAACAAAATTTCAGAAGTGGACAACTCAATAAAAGGTTTTAGAAGCAAATTTGAAACAATTGAAGGCAAATCCTGGGACATCATATTGTTTGAGGGAAAGTCAGAGAAAAGAATGAAGAAAAAAGAAGAAAGCCTAAGAATTAGGTGAGTCACAATCAAGAGCAAAAATTTATGCATGATCAAAGTCCCATAACAGGGGAAGAAAATGGAAAACTCAGAGAGGCTTATTGAAGGCTTGCTGGCAGAAAACTTCCCAAATGTCATGAAAGAGGAAAAAATGACCATCTAAGAAGTTCAATGAACCCTGTATAGGATAGATCCCAAAAGAAAGTCACAAGACATCATAATCACACTTGCCAAAACCAAAGACAAAGAAAGAATTCTGAGAGCCACTCAAGAAAAACAAAAAGTCACTTACAAAGGTGAAACAATAAGACTAAGCTCTGAACACTCAGAGGAAAATATGCAGGCAAGAAAACAATGGAATGACATATAGAAAAACTTGAAAGAAAAAAAAAACCTGCCAACCAAGAATAATATATCCTGTAAAACTCTGTCTCAAATACTATGGTGAAACTGGGACATTTCCAGATAAACAGGAATTAAAGGAATTCGAAAAATCAAACCAAACTTACAAGAAATATTAAAGGAAGTCCCTGGGTTAGAGAACAAACATCAGACAACAACTAGAGTCTAGAACACAGAAAAACATCAGCCAGATACCACCTAGGTAAAGAACTCTCAATAATAAAACAAAGCTAAAAGACTTAAAAGAGGAAAACAGAGACGTCAATTTGTAAATGATGATAACATCAAAACATTGAAAGAGGGAATAAGTGGTGTAGGTACAGAACTTTCAAATAGAGAGGAAGTCAAGGTGATATCAACTAATAAAAGAATGGTTCAAAATTAGGACAAGAAGGACAAATTTCCAGGTAACCACAAAGAAAGCTAACAAATTTACTCATCAGAATAAAAAAGAAGAAAAATATAAAGTCTCATTAAACACAAAATCTATAATAATGAAATAAAAGAAAAGAAAATCCACTAATAAAAGAAAATAAAATCCACTAACAAAAGAAACTCAGCACAGGAAAGTAAAAGGAAAAAGAAAACATCAACACCACCCACCCACACACAAAAAGCACAATATGACAACAATAAACTTATACCTATTGATAATCACACAGAAAGTAAATAGCTTAAATGCACCTGTAAAGAGACAGAGAGTGGCAGAATGGATAAAAAAAAAAGCATGATCCATCAATATACTGTTTACAATAGACACACACCTTAGACACAAAGACATAAATATAATAAAAATCAAAGAATGGGGGAAAAAAAGTATATTGAGGAAACAGTAGCCAAAAAAGGGCAGAAGTGGCAATATTAATCTCAGATAAAACAGGATTTAAGGCAAAATCAATCATAAAAGACAAGGAAGGCCATTAAATAATGATTAAACGGACAATCCACCAAGAAGACATAACCTTAATAAATATCTATACACTCAACAACACGGCTTCAAAATACATAAAGCAAATTCTGTCTATTTCTCCCTGAAAAGAGAAATAGTTCCACTTTAATAGGAGGACACGTCAACACACCATTCTCGGTAAAAGATAGAACATCTAGAAAGAAACTCAAAAAAGTTACAGAACATCTACAGGTCAAAATCAATCAACTTGACCTCACAGGCAGATATAGAACACTCTACCCAACAGCAGCAAAGTAGACATTCTTTTCCAACACACATGGAACATTCTCCAGAATAAACCACATTTTAGGCCACAAAGCAGCTCTCAACAAAATCCAAAACACTGAAAAAATACAAAGCATGTTCTCTGATCACAACACCACGAAAGTAGAAATTAGTAACAGGAGGGTCAAGGAGAAAAGCGTTATCTCTGATCACAGTGCCATAAAAGAAAAAATCAATAAAGGAATAACAAGGAAAAAGAATCAAACACATGGAAAGTGAATAACACCTTGCTTGAAAACAAATGGGTAATAGAATAAAACAAAGATGGAGTAAAAAAAAAAAAGGTCCTAGAATCAAATGAGAATGAAAATGCATTATACCAGACATTTGGGATGCAGCAAAGGCAGTGCTCAGAGGTCAATTCATAGCAAAAAAATGCACACATCAAAAAAGAAGAGCAGACCAAAATAAAAACATTAGCTCTACATTTCAAACAAATAGAGAACACCAAAAGAAGCCCACAGCCACCGGAAGAAAGGAAACGATAAACATTGGAGCAGAAATAAATAGAGAACAGAAAAACAATGGAAAGAATCAACAAGACCAAAAGTTGTTTCCTGGAAAAGGTCAACAAAACTGACAAACTATTGCCAAACTGACAAAAGAAAAACAGGAGAGGAAGCATATAACCTAAATAAGAAATGAGATGAGGAACATTACAAGAGACCCAACTGAAATAAAAGGAATCATAACAGAATACTATGAAAAACTGTACTCCAACAAATTTGAGAACCTAGAGAAAATGGACACATTTCTAGAAATACACTACCTACCTAAGCTAACACAAACTGAGACAGGAAATCTGAACAGACTCATAACAAGAGATCGAAGACATAATTTTAAAAAAACTCCCAATAACAACAACAAAATAAAACCCTGGCCAGGTGGCTTCACTGGAGAATGCTTCCAAACATTTAGAGAAGAGCTCACACCTGTACTACTCAAATTATTTCAGAGCATAGAAAAGGAAGGAATACTCCTGAATTCATCATATGAAGCCAGCATAACCCTGATACCAAAGACACCACAAAAAAATAAAATTACAGACCAATGTCTCTCATGAATACAGATGCAAAAATTCTCAACAAAATGTTAACTAATAGAATTCAGTATCATACCAAAAAATAATACACCACGACCAAGTGAGATTTATACCAGGTATGCAAGGATGGTTCAGCATTAGAAAATCAATCAACATAATCTACTATATAAATAGAACAAAAGAAAAGAGTCACATGATCATCTCAATCAATGCAGAAAAGGCATTTCATACAATCCTGATAAAAACTCTCAATAAAATAGAAATGGAAGGGAAATTCCTCAACAGAAAAAGACAGCATCTACACAAAACCAACAGCCAACATCATTCTCAATGGAGAGAGGCTGAAAGCAGTCCCACTGAGAACGGGAAAAAGACAGGAATGTTCTTAATCACCACTCCTATTTAACATTGTGCTAGAAGTCTAGCTAGAGCAATAAGGCAAGAAAAAAGAAATAAAGGGCATCCAAACTGGAAAGGAAGAAGTAAAACTGTCCCTATTTGCAGATGATGTGATACTATACATGTTGTTGTTGCTAAGTGGTGTTCGAGTCTGTTCCAATTCATAGAGGCTCTATGTGCAACAGAACAAAATACTGCCTGGTCCTGTGCCATCCTCACAATTATTATGCTTGAGTCCATTGTTGCAGCCACTGTATCAATTCATCTCCTTCAGAGTCTTCCTCTCTTTGCTGACCATCTATTTTACCAAGCATGATGTCCTTCACCAGGGACTGGTCCCTTCTGATAACATGTCCAAAGTATGTGAGGTGAAATCTCCCCATCCTTGCTTGTAAGGAGTATTCTGATTATACTTCTTCCAGGACAGATTTGTTCGTTCTTCAGGCAGTCCACGGTATATTCAGGATTCTTCACCAGCATGATAAACCAAAGGCATTGATTCTTCTTTGGTCTTCCTTATTTATTGTCCAGCTTTCGCATGCATGTGAGATGACTGAAAATACCGAGGCTTGGTTCAGGTGCATCTTAGTTCTTAAAGTGACATCTTTGCTTTTTAACACTTTAGTTCTTTTGCAGCAGATTTCCCCAATGCAATGCATCGTTGGATTTCTCTGCTGCTGCTTCCATGAGCATTGATTGTAGATCCAAGTAAAATGAAATTCTTGACAACTTCAATCTTTTCTCCATTTATCAAAATGTTGCTTGTAGGTTCGGTTGTGAGGATTTTTGTTTTCTTTACGATGAGGTGTAGTCCATACTCAAGGCTGTGGTCTTTGATCTTCATCAATAAGTGCTTCAAGTCCTCTTCACTTTCAGCAAGCAAGCTTGTGTCATCTGCATAATGCAATTTGTTAATGAGTCTTCCTTCAATCCTGATGCCATGTTCTTTTTCATGTAGTCCAGCTTCTCAGATCATTTGCTCAGCATACAGACTGAATAAGTATGGTGAAAAGATGCAAATCTGAAACACAACCTTCCTGACTTTAAACAAAGCAGTATCCCCTTGTTCTGTTCAAACGACTGCCTCTTGATCTATGTACATATTCCTCATGTGCATGATTAAGTGTACTGGGATTCCCATTCTTCACAATGTTATCCATAATTTGTTATGATTCAATAAAACACAGGTAAACATCTTTCTGGTATTCTCTGCTCTCAGCCTGGATCCATCTGACATCAGCAATGATATCTCTTGTTCCATGTCCTCTTCTGAATCCACCTGGAATTTCTGTTGATATACTGCTGCAGTCACATTTGAATGATCTTCAGCAAAATTTTACTTGTGTGTGATATTAATGATAATTTCCTCATTCTGTTGGACCACCTTTCTTTGGAATGGGCACAAACATGAATCTCTTCCAGTCTGTTGGCCAGGTAGCTGTCTTCCAAATTTCTTGGCATAGATGAATGAGCACCTCCAGCACTTCAGCTGTTTGTTGAAATGTCTCAATTAATAGTCCGTCAATTTCTGGAGCCTTGTTTCTCGCCAATGCTTTCAGTGCAGCTTGGATTTCTTACATCAGTACCATTGATTCTTGACCATATGCTTCGTCCTGAAATGGGTGAGCACTGACCAATTCTCTTTGGTACTGTACCTGGAGAACCTCAAAAGAGTATATAAGAAAACAACTGGAACTAAGAAAGATTAGCAAAGTTGGAAAATATGAGATAAACATACAAATATCAGTTGAATTCCTATATATCAACAAAGAAAACTTTGAAAAGGAAACCAGGAAAATAATACTATTTTTGATAGCCTTAAAAAGATAAAATACTTGGGAATAAATCTAACCACAAAAGTAAAAGATCTATATAACGAAAACTACAAAACACTACTGCAAAAAACCAGAAGAAACCTACATAAATGGAAGAACATACATGCTCATAGATAGGAAGACTCAACACTGTGAAAATGTCACTTCTCTCCAAAATGATCTACAGATACAATGCAATCCAGATCCAAAAATCAGTAGCATTCTTTAATGAGATGGAAATACTAATCACCAATCCATACTGAAGGCTGTGGTCTTTGATCTTCATCAATACATGCTTCAAGTCCTCTTCACTTTCAGCAAGCAAGATTGTGTCATCTGCATAATGCAGGTTGTTCATGAGTCTTCCTCCAATCCTGATGCCCCGTTCTTCTTCATATAGCCCAGCTTCTTGGATCATTTGCTCAGCATACAGACTGAATAAGTACAGTGAAAAGATGCAAAGTAAGAGTCCTCATGAGACCTGATCTCAGAACCTATTATATAGTTATGGTAGTCAAAACAGCCTGGTACTGTTTCAATGACAGACACATAGACCAATGGCACACAATCGAGAAACCAGATGTAAATCCATCCACCTATGGTGAGTGATTTTTGACAAAGGACCAAAGTCCATTAAAAGGAGAAAAGACAATCTTTTTAACAAATGGTGCTAGCAAAATTAGATGTCCATCTGTAAAAATATGAAACAGAACCCATATCTCACACCAAACATAAAAACTAACTCAAAATGGATTGAAGATGTAAATGTAAAACCTAAGATGATAAAGACCATGGAAGGAAAAACAGGGACAATGCTAGGGGCCCTAATACATGGTGTGAATTTAATACAAACCATAACTAATAATGCACAAACCAAAAAGATAAACTAGATAACTTGGACTTCCTAAAAATTAAAACATTTATGCTCATGAAAAGGCTCCATCAAAAGAGTAAAAAGAGAATCTACAGACTGGGGAAAAAATTTGGCTATGACATACCCAACAAGGATCTAAACTCTAAAATCTATAGACTACTTCAACACCTCAATAACAAAAAGACAAATCAGCCAAATAAAAATATGCACGAAGGATATGAACAGACTCTTCACCAAAGAAGACATTCGGGTGGCTTACAGACACGTGAGTAGATGCTCGGGATCATTAGCCATTAAAAATAAAACCAAACCCACTGCCATTGAGTTGATTCCGACTCATAGTGACCGTATAGGGCAGAATAGAACTGTCCCATGGGGTTTCCAAGGAGCACCTGGGGGATTCAAACTGCTGACCTTTTGATTAGCAGCCATAGCTATTAGCCGCTATGCCACCAGGGTTTCCCATTAGGCATTAGAGAAATGCAAATCAAAACTACAATGAGATACCATCTTGCCCTGACATAGCTGGCATAAATTAAAAAAACACACAAAATAACAAATGATGGAGAGGTTTGCGGGGAGATTGGAACTCTTATGCACTGCTGGTGGGAATGTGAAATGGTACAACCTCTGTGGAAAATGATACGGCACCTCCTTGAAAAGCTAGAAATAGAAGTATCGTACGATTCAGCAATCCAACTCCTAGGAGCATATCCTAGAGAAATGAGTCATCACACGAATAGACACGCATACCCATGTTCATTGCAGCATTATTCACAACAGCAAAAAGGTGGAAACAATCTGAGTGCCCATCGACAGATGAATGGATAAACAAATTATGGTACATAAACACAATGGAATATTATGCAAACGTAAAGAACAATGATGAATCTGGGAAACATCTCACAACATGGATGAATCTGGAGCGCATTATGCTGAATGAAATAAGTCAACCACAAAAGGACAAATATTGTGTAAGATCACTATTATAAAAACTCAAGAAAAGGTTTACACTCAGAAAAAAAATAATCTTAGAGGGTTATGAGGGAGGGGAGAGTTGGGGAGAAGAAATCACTAACTAGATATTAGATAAGTGTTAACTTTGGTGAAGGGAAAGACAACACACAATACAGGAGAGGGAAACACAACTTGACCAAGGCAAAGTCATACTAGACACATCCAAACACCTTGAGGAACTGAGTTACTGGGGCTGAGGCCTGGGGACCATGGTCTTGGGTAACACCTAGGTCAACTGGCATAACATAGCTCATAAAGAAAATGTGCTACATACTACTTTGGTGAGTAGCGTCTGGGGTCTTAAAAGCTTACACACGGCTATCTAAAATATATCTATTGGTCCCATCATGTTTAGAGCAAAGGAAAATAAAGGAAACCAAAGACACAAGGAAATTATCAGTCTAAAGGACTAATGGACCACATGAACCATAAACTCACCAGCCTAAGTTCAGAAAACTAGATGGTGTCTGGCTACCACCACCAACCGCTCTGACAGGGATCACAATAGAGTGTTCCATACAGAGCAGGGGAAAAACATAGAACAAAATTCAAATTCACAAAAAAAGATCAGACTTACTTGTCCGACAGAGACTGGGGAAACCCCCAAGACTATGGCCCCTGGACACCCTGCTAAATCAGAACCGAAGCCACTCCTGAGGCCCGCCTTTCAGCCAAAGATTAGACAGGCCTATGGAACAAATGGTAACACATGTTAGGAATGTATTTCTTGGCTCAGTCAAGTATACGAGACCAAATGAGCAACACCTGCCCAAAAGTGAAGGCGAGTAGGCAGGAAGGGACAGGAAACCTGGGTGAATGGACAGGGGGAACCCGTGGTATAAAGGGAAACGGGGAGAGCACCGATACATTGCAGGGATTGCAACCAATGTCACAGAACAAATAAATTTGTATAAATTTCTAAATGAGAAAAAAAAAATAGGGAGAGTAATATGTACCACATAGGATTATTATGAAGAATAAATGAAACTATGTAAAAAAAATCAATATACACACTATTACAGCTTTAAAAAAAAAAAAACCAATTGCCGTCGAGTCAATTTCAACTCATAGTGACCCTATTACAGCTTTAGGTGCAAATTAAAATGCTCAAAAAGAGAGAAAACTGGCAAAAATATATATCAATAAGAAGTTACTGGAGAACTATACGCAGGTGGAATATTTGTTGGTGTTAAAGAATAGTTTTTAATGGAAGCTACAATTATGAGGAACCCTGGTGCTACAGTGGTTAAGAGCGAGGCGGCTAACCAGAAGGTGGGTAGTTCAAATCCACCAGCTGCTCTTTTGAAACCCAATGGGGCAGTTCTACTCTATGCTACAGGGTCGCTATGAGTCAATTATGACTGTCATACAACTATGACATGAACAGATGTCAACGATCTTGTTTAGCTTACTGATTAATGAGGGAACCAGTAAGATATTACAACTGGTTCAAAGGAAAATTCTAAGTACCATATAGATAACAGCCTGTTAGGAAATTAAGGAGTTTCTGGGGGGCGAAAATGTTTACTCACAGAAAGGGCTTGAATCCACCCAGAGACCACCTAAAGGCCTGGTGATTTACCTCTGAAAGGTTACAGTCGTTGAAAACGCTATGGAGCATAATTCTACTCTGAAACACATAGGGTTGCCATCAGTTGAAATCAATTCAATGGCAACAATTTTTTTTTTTTTTTTTTTTTTTTTTAGTTTTAAGAAAATTAACTTACAAATAGATGCAAAACTTGCTTATTGGGGGGGCAGGGAAATAAATTGTATTTCCAGCTGATGAAATTAATTTGCATGTCTATGTAACAAGAGTCATCTGCATTGCTGTCAGTTATCTATAATTTACAGAGCTGCAAAATAGCTGAAATACAATAAAAGCTCAGTGATCCCACAGAATTAGCTAACCTGCCTAGTTTCCCATTCAAGTTACCCAGCAATCTTTTGGGTTCATTTCAGTCTTTCACAATTTTCCCAACATTGGAAATCATGGAAATAATAGATTGCTTTCAAATGCTCCACAAAATCCTAGTTATTCCTCAATTCTTTCATAAATAACTCCATTTAGAAGTTTTTTCCTCATCCTCTCAACTGATTGGTGATCTCTTCCTTTTGTAGCTCCACAATTCCATTGTCTCTCTTTTATGGGCGGCATTTCAGCATACCTTGAATAACAGTTCTTTATCATATGTAACGTGTATATGTAATATGCTCAAAAGATATGTTTAATAGAATTTAATGTAATTCTTATGTCCATTCAGCTAGTCTTGATTAGTTTTGCTTATAGAGATGTCAGCTTCCTACAAAGATCTGTAAGGAATCGTCTTTGTAAGGAATCACCTTCCACGGAATTAATTTAAATTGAAGAACTCTGGCAATGCTTGCTTTAGATCCAGTCTACTCCCAAATCTCTTTTAAACTACTATGACTACCTGAAAACATTTCCACTACTGACTAGTGAATTTAGTGAATGAAGTCATAATCTCTAAAAGAAGGCTATTTCAATGACCATTAAAATGACCATTAGCTGCTATTAACAGGTCAGCAGGGGGCAGTTTATCCCTTTGATAGGCCTCAAGGGAATGGTAAAGAGAACACAGTTTAAAAAAAAAAAAAAATGAAAGGAAAAACGGAAAATGCAGAACTAGAACACTTGGAGTTGGGGCTGTGCTGTGCCTACAATTATTGATGATGAACAGAAGATGAAGATGACCTTTATGGTCATCCTTATGAAGAGACTTTGCTGCTACTTTATCCCCAGTGAAACTGGAGGTTTAGAAAGATATTTCCACGAAGAGTGTGATTAGGAAATACCTGACCAATGAGACCATCGTCAGAGGTGGACATCTCAGGTTGGGCAGAGATTTGCAGGCGAGGAGAGGAGCAACAAACTCCCAGGGAGCTGGTTCTCCCAGGGAAGTGGCTCTGAACAGGCACGACTGGTGCCTGGGAGGCACCTAGGAGTTGAAATGCGGTATCCCAATGCAGCCTGCTGAGATGTGGAGTCAGGAGGATGGAGAAGAGGAGGAAGAGGAGGCAGAGGAAATGGTTATGGTGGAATTGTCAGAAATTATTGATTCAGACTTTAACTCAAAATGTAGACATTTTCAAAAAGCATGACTGGAGTCTCTGTTAAAATTGAAACAGATTATTGAAGGGATAAACCAAAAAACCCGTTGCCATAGAGTTGATTCTGACTCATAGAGATCCTATAGAACGGAGGAGACCTGCCCCATAGTTTCCAAGGAGTGCCTGGTGGATTCGAACTGCTGACCTTTTGGTTAGCAGCCGTAGCAGTTAACCACTACACCACCAGGATTGCCATTGAAGAAATAGAGCTATTCAAATCAGGCAGCACTTGGTGAGGGTTCAACAAGGTGCTCCGCCATTCTGAGGGAGAAGTGAGCTTTTTTTTTTTTTAAATAATTTTTATTGTGCTTTAAGTGAAAGTTTACAAATCAAGTCAGCCTCTCATGTATAAACTAAAGTGAGCTATTTTTACAGAAAAGTGGGGAGAGGAATAGTGACTACAATCAAGGGGGCTTTGGGATTGCACACATTTACGAGACAATAGCAAGTTGAAATTTTACAAGGTTTGCCGATTTATTTGCCAACATAGGACTCTTGGCTACAACTTAGGAGGCTATGTATACATTCTTCTAGGGGCCTGCCCTGCTAGCATACTTCTGAGACCATCCTGACAAACAAACATTTCTTCGTAAACTACGTCCTTGCCCCTGTACTGTTTGCAGAGGATGATTAAAGTTTCAAAAGAAGTTGCAGCTCTAAATCAGAGGTTTTATTCTTGTTGTTGTTGCTAGGTGCCATCAGGTAGGTTCCAACCCATATAGACCCTATATACAACAGAACGAAACATTACCCGGTCCTGCCCCATCCTCACAATTATTGTTATGTTTGAGCCCATTGTTGTAGCCACTGTGTCAATCCATCTCGTTGAGGGTCTTTCTCTTTTTTCTGACTCTCTACTTTACCCAGCATGATGTCCTTCACCAGGGACTGGTCCCTTCTGATAACATGTCCAATGTATGTGAGATGGAATCTCCCCATCTTCAATTCTGAGGAGCATTCTGGCTGTACTTCTTCCAAGACAGATTTGTTTGTTCTTCTGCAAATTCATGGTGTATTCAATATTCTTCGCCAACACCATAATCCAAAAGCATCAATTCTACTTCAGACTTCCTTATTCATTGTCCAGCTTTCACCTGCATATGAGGCGGTTGAAAACACCATGGCTTGGATCAGTCACACCTTAGTTCTCAAAGTGGCATCTTTTGCTTTTCAGCATTTTAAAGAAGTCTTTTGCAGCAGATTTACCCGATGCAATGCATCTTTTGATTTCTTGACTGCTCCTTCCATGGGCGTTGATTGTGAATCCAAGTAAAAGGAAATCCTTGACAACTTCAATCTCTTCTCCATTTATCATGGTGTTGCTTGTTGGTCCAGTAGTAAGGATTTTTGTTTTCTTTATGTTGAGGCATAATCTATAGTGAAGGCTGTGGCCTTTGATCTTCATCAGTAAGTGCTTCAAGCCCTCTTCACTTTCAGCATGCAAGGTTGTGTCATCTGCATAACCCAGGTTGTTTGTAAGTCTCCTTCCAGTGCTGATACCATGTTCTTCTTCATATAGTCCAGCTTCTTGGATTATTTGAGTAGCATACAGATTCAGTAAGGATGGTGAAAAGATAAAACCCTGACACACACCTTTCTTACTTTAAACCACGCAGTATTCTCTTGTTCTGTTAGAATGACTGCCTCTTGATTTATGTGCAGGTTCCTCGTGAGCACAATTAAGCATTCTGGAATTCCCATTCTTCACAATGTTACCCATAATTTTTTATGATTGAATGCCTTGGCATAGTCAATAAAACACAGGTAAACATCTTCCTGTTATTCTCTGCTTTCAGCCAGGATCCATGTGACATCAGCAATGATATCCCTTATTTTTTTTTCTTAGGAGGGCAGAATGGAAGACTTTGAACAAATTTGATCCAACAGTGGAGCTTAGATTTAGAACTAGAACAGTCATCTTTAATCAGTGCAAGCATCTCAGTTTTAGGGTGTCTTCACACAGTCATAATTGACTAACTGATCCTCTGAGTAAATAATTTACTATCTAATTTTTAATATGGTCTCTTAGCTTTTTGCAAACATTTGAAAGACTCTTTCCTGGAAAATTCTTTAAGCAATCATTGTTACAATCTTTGCTGTTACATCTTGCTGAGAAAACAATTCCTTCTTTTTATCTGGTTTAAACTATACCATTTCTCAAGCCCCTCTGAAAACAACAACTGTGAGCTGTTTCTCTCAAAGTTAGTGTTAAGCAGAAGTAAAGCATCCTAGGTTTTTTTTTTTTTTTAAAAAAAGATGGAGTTTGGCCTGCACCTTGAGCAGAAGCCTCTCTCATGCCAAGCACCTAGATTTTTGAGGCTTTTATTTTTTACACAAAATCAACATGAGATTTTAGGAATTGACAATAAAAGGCCCATCCTAAAAATATAGCTATGTCTTTGCTGAGAAGTCTGAAGACACAAGGACCTGCGTTATGTTTGAAGAAAAAGCGCAAAGTGTGGATGTAGAAGACAATAATTAAAACAGTGCTAAACATCTGGGTCTTAAAAGCCTATGAGCAACCACCTAGGATACTCCACTGGTCTCACTCCTTCGGGAGCAGGGATGAATGAAGAAAACTAAAGATACAAGGGAAAGATTAGCCCAAAGGACTAATGGACCACTTCTACCACGGCCTTCACCAGACTGAGTCCAGTACAACTAGGTGGTGCCTGGCTACCATCACTGACTGCTCTGATAGGGATGACGATAGAGGGTCCTGGACAGAGCTGGAGAAAAATGTAGAAAAAAATTCTAACTCAAAGAGAAAGACCAGACTTGCTGGCCTGATTGAGACTGGAGAAACCCTGAGAGTATGGCCCCGGACAACCTTCCAGCTCAGTAATGAAGTCAATCCTGAGGTTCATCTTTCATCCAAAAATTGGATGGGCCCATAAACCAAAACGAGACTGAGGGGGCCCACCAGCCCAGGGGCAAGGACCAGAAGGCAGGAAGGGACAGGAAAGCTGGTAATAGGGAACACAAGGTTGAGAAGGGAGAGTGCTGATATGTTGTGGGGTTGTTAACCAATGTTATAAAACAATATGTGTACTAACTGTTTAATGAGAAAATAGTTTGTTTTGTAAACCTTCACCTAAAGTACAATTTTAAAAAATGATAAAATATAAATGCCATACAATGAAAATGCTTAGCATGACAAAAACTCTCCTGACAGAAAAGACGGAAGGGGAAAAAAATGTTTTCTTTCACAGTAGGATGTTCCATTTCACCATGACATGAGACTTGGAAGGTGGTAGAGTGGCATCATCTATTGTATTATGAAAATTGAGTAGGACAATGATTTCTCCTATAAATCCAAAATAATTTTAACTTTCTACATGAAAATGAAGACATTGTAGCTGTGACACCAAATAAACCTAGAGTTGGAAGAGGAAGAGATTCAAATGAAAGATAACTCAGACTTGAGCTTTGAGCAGCAGAGACAACTGCACTGGAAATAGAGAATTCTGGTCCTCTTATTGATATCTCTTCTTCTGAGATAGAAATTTCTGTTTCCATGGAAACTCAAGATGCAGCCTTAGAAACCACTCCTAGATTATTATTTCTAATAATAGTTGTACTCTTCTTAGAGATTTTATATCAAATAATTGACTCTGTAGCTTTGAATTAGACATCTATTTTCATATTTTTGTTTGCTATATACATTTCTAATTACAGCGCAGCTTAATGTAGCCAAAAAATATTTTAAAGACTTTCTTAAAGATACCTCTTATTTTTGGAGTATGTGGCCCTTGAAATACAATTTAAATCATGATCATTACCTAATGTTTATTTGGGTTGGTATTACACTGAAATTTGTATGTCACTTGGGTGACATAAAACACCATCTTTTAAAACTAGAAATTATTGCATTGAGACCCAGAAACAGTTGGCATCCTTGCATAAAAGACACTTGGTACCAATTATTTATGGACTAAATAGGTCTAGGATTCCAGATTAAATTACCCACAGTTTTGATTCAATTAGCTTTTGATTCAGTGCCTATGTTTTTAATGACAAAGTTATTTCAGGAAAAGTTGAGCACTAGAAAAGTTTTGCCTAGCTAAGATTCCCCTGAAGGGAGAATGTGAGTCACACAGTACTTATATTAGCAAATAAAATCACAGTGCATGTCTGCTGCCTGTGGATTTTAATTTGCAACAACAATAAAGTACAAGTAATGGGCCTTAGTTTAAATAGTTGGATATAAAGTTCAAACCAGAGCTAGGAGGTAAGGTAAATGTCATAGGCCAAATAACCTGAGTAGACTTACAGAAATGCCTTCTGCCTCACATCTAGGTAGCCTGCCTCCCCACCCCATACCCTGGATATCTTTATGTGAGTCTTGTCACTTAGTTCTTTCCAGGACTTCAAACCAGGTCATTCTGGTTTGAACCCCTGCTGAGAATTTGTGTTTCCACTCCAGATGTACTGAATCAGAATCTGCATTTTAACAAGATCTCCATAAGAATCACCCGGGGATACATAAGAATCATGTGGGAATCTTGTTAAAATGTAGGTTCTGATTCAGTATATCTGGGGTGGGAATGCAAATTCTCAGCAGTGATTCCAACTAGAGCAAACCTGTCAAAGCCCTGGTTCTTTCAACTCAGATTGCACCTTGCGCTTATATTCCTAGTTATCAACTTAGAAATATCACTCACTGGCCGCAGGTGGGAACAGTAGAATATGACCAATACAAAATTTTAAGTTGTCAAAGTATTAATTTCCCACTCTATGCCTCTCCTTGGGGTACACATTCATTTCCAAATACAGTGCTCATACTTCCCCCTCTTCATTTATTAATTTATTATATCATTTTTTATCTTGTTTTACTTATTCAGGAAACCCTGGTGATGTAGTGGTTAAGTGCTAACGCTGCTAACCAAAGGGTTGGCAGTTCGAATCTGCCTGGCACTCCTAAAAAACTCTATGGGGCTGGTCTACTCTGTCCTATAGGGTCGCTATGAGTTGGAATCGACTCAACAGCACTGGTTTTTTTTGGGGGGGGGGGTTTTACTTATTCATTCAAGTACATTTATGCATTCCATCCAATAAACAAACACCCACTGAGAACCTATGGTGTTCCTTAATGAAAGTGCTATTGGCATTTTGGGTGGGTTAGTTGTTTCCAAACAGTAGCCTGGGTGGTGGAAGCAGTTTCCCATCAGCTGCTAATCTAAAGATTGGCAGTTTGAACCTGCCCAGCAGCTCCATGGAAGAAAAGTCTGGCAAACTGCTTCCCTAAAAATTGCAGCCAAGAAAACCCTATGGAGCAGTTCCACTCTGAAACACATGAGATCATTATGAGTCAGGGGCCAACGTGACAGCAGCTAACAGCAGCAATAACAATCCTGTGTGCCGGATTGTCTAATACGTTGTGAGACATTTATTATCCCTGGACCCTAGTCATAAAACAGTGTGCAATCCCTGTGCAATTGATTCCCCTCCCCGCTTTCCGTTTCTAAACATCTGAGAAGAAGAACCCTGGATAAGATCCACTGCAAAGGATGTCAGGATGAGTAAGACAAGGTCCTAGACTTTCAAAAGTTGGTAACTTCATGAGGAAAACAAATAAGTAAATTACAGTACAGTGTGATAAGTGCTATTAAAGAAATAAACACCAACCACTGACTTAACTACTGGCTTCAAGAAAGCTTTTCAGAGGAGGGAATGCTTGAGCCAAGTCTTTTAAGAACAAGTAAGTATTATCTAGATGAAGAAGATTTCCAGGCAAAGAAAGAGATCTAAAGACCATGCAGGGGACAGAAAAATGCTTTGGAAGAACTCTGAGCAAAGTCATCTAGGCTGGTATGGGAAACTCAAGTTGGGGAGGTAAAAAAAAAACCCCAGTGCTGTCGAGTCAATTCCGACTCATAGCTACCCTATGGGACAGAGTAGAACTGCCCCCACAGAGTTTCCAAGGCGCACCTGGCAGATTCAAACTGCCGATTCTTTGGTTAGCAGCCATAGCACTTAACCACTACGCCCCCAGGGTTCCCGTTGGGGAGGTAGTGACTGATAAAGACAGGAGGTATGGTTGGAGAACTGCTCAAGGAGGGTGTCTCAGGCCAGACTGAAATATCCCCGTTCTTAGGGATATGGGGGCTTGGAAGTGACATAATCAGATCTGAATTTCAGAAAGATTTTTCTGACAAGGTCTCTGGGATGTCGATTGGAGAAAATAAGACTAGGGGCAAGGGAAACCATTTTGAGAATGTAGAGTAACCAGAAGACACATGAAAGATACTTGAATGGAGGCAATGGCAGTGAGAATTGCCAAAGACCGCCAGTAATATACCTTTGGTTGAACAAGCTGGTTTTATTACATTTACTCCTCACTTATTGACTATTCACAACAATGGTAAAAAAATAAAAATAAAAAAACTATTATCTGATCATTTTGTGCATTAACAGCGTACATCTGGCAGTAACAGATGCTGAGATACGAGGTGAGACTAACGCTGGCTGTGGCGGGTAAGGTTATGTGTCAACTTGGCTGGGCCATGATTCTCAGTGGTGGAGGTTAGGTAATGATGTAATTTGGCAGTTATGTAATGATGCAGTAATCCTTCATTTTTGTATAATGCCAGTTTTCACATAACAACCTGGTTTTTGAAACCTAACTGTATCTATAAGTGAAGAGTGAATGTACTTGTTGGAGTAAGGGAGAATGTGCACCATGGGGAACTGAAAAGTGCTTCAGTAATAAAGTGTTAGAAGGAAACTATAGGATTTGAGCTTTGGTTGAGTAATTTGGGGGATAGTCTAAGGAAAAGGGGGTTCACTTGCTATCAAAAAGCAAGGACAATTCTTTGAATATCTCTATAAATCTTATCTATAGAGGGCAGAAAAGAGTGAGAACTGATGTAGAAGTAGTAGCACTTATATTAGCTGTGAGGGGGGGTGTTTGATATTTTGTGAGTTGCACAATGATCTTGTTTTTGTCTCACTTTATTATGGTCTCTGAGTGAGTTTGTCCAATGTTGGTGTTTTGTGAGATTGTTATGTCCAGCAAGAGAACAATATGACCTAGCTGTGAGCTTTAAGCCAGCTTGTAATAACACTGAAGTATAGCTGTATCAGGCCAGTTCCCATATGTGAAGGAGCAGTTTGTTTTTTGTTTTGTTATTATTTTGTTTTCTTCTTCAGGATGGAGGTAAGAGAATAAATTCCAAAGTGATTAAGGAATAAACACAATTTAGTGATTGGTTAAGTAGGGGATCTGAGGAAGGGTGAGGTGTTAAGGGTGACTCCCAAATTTCTAACTTTAGTGACAGGCTGGGTGATGGGGTTATTCACCAAGACATGACATACAGGTAAGGATCTAGGATGACATGCGGGTACAATAAGTTTGAATTTCCAATAGGATATTGAAGTAGAAAGCTGGTTATTTAAGTCTACTGCTAAGAAGAAAGACAAAGATTTGACAATATTCAGCATATATGTGGTAATATCTAAAGTTGAAGGAATGGGTGTGATCATTCAGATGGAATATGCAGTGTAAAAAGAAAGGATCAAGAACAGAACTTTAAGTATTGATCAGATGAAAGAAAATCCTCAAATAAGGTGTTTGTAAGAGCAACAGGAGAGGCAGGAGGAAAATCAGCTTTCTAGTATTTGAGGAGTGAAGTCCCAACCCATTGAGTCAATTCCGATTCATAGCGACCCTATAGGACAGAGTAGAAGTGAGCAAAAGAAGACATTGCATGTAGAGTTCAAGTAATTGGCTCTGAGGGAAGATAAAATGGGGTAGTCGTTAAGTGGTGTGGGTTGAGTGAGTTTTGTTCATTTTTATGGAGATACTTGATTAAATTAATCAACTGAGGAAATGTACCCAGTAGAGAGTGAAAACCGAGCAGAAAGAATAATTAGCAAAAATCCTGTAGAAGTTGGAGATCATGAACTTGCCTTGGTGCGGTTCACAAGGTTGTCTGATTTCTTCTAACGTGCTAGTTGTTCCCATAGTATCTATTTCCCGCTTTCCAATAGCTCCCAATTTCCATCTAGGGAAACATGTGATTCTAGTGAGATTGACTCCATATCCAGTTCCAACATGGAACACATGACTGAGCTTAAGCTTATCAGTTTACCCCATTTCCCCGGCCACAGTGATTGTTTCAGTGGTGGACATAAGACCTGGGACATTTACTGTGAATACTGACACATATTGGCTCTTCTCTGCTGGATATGAATGAGGAAGAAGCCCTGGAATTTGCTGATAAGCTTCTGGGGACCATGAGGGTTTGGCCTGTGGAAAGCAGAATGGAAAGACAAAAAGAAACTTGGTTTTCTTTACGACATTTGAACAGCTAAATTAAGCCCATTTGAAGAAGGGACATTTCAAATCACCCACCCAACAGATTCCCTTTATTGTTTAAAAAAAAAGCAGTGTAAATTAATCTTTCTGTTGCTTGCAACCTTTTCTCTAACTTAACCCATGTAAGAAGTGAAGGCTGACTTTCAAAACGAAACGCTGCCCCGTCCTGCGCAATACTCACAGTCATTGCTATGTTTGAGCCCAGTGTAGCAATCGCTATGTCAATCCATCTTGTTCAGGGTCTTCCTCTTCTTTGCTGGCCCTTTACTTTACCAAGCATGATGTCCTTCTGCAGGGGCTTCTCCTTCATAATAACATGTCCAAAGTATGTGAGACAAACTCTAGCCACCCTCGCTTGCAGGAGCATTCAGGCTGTACTGCTTCCAAGACAGACTTGTTCGTTCTTCTGGTGGTCCACGTTATATTCAATATTCTTCTCCAACACCATAATTAAAAGGCATCTGTTCTTCTTCAGTCTTCCTTATTCATTGTCCAGCTTTTACATGCATATGAGGTGATTGACTATAGGATTGCTGTGAGTCAGAATCAACTTGATGGCGATGGTTTTTTTTTTTTTTTTTTGAGGTTATTAAAAATACCATGGCTTGAGTCAGGACCACCTTAGTCCTCAAAGTGGCATCTTTGCTTTTCAGCATTTTAAAGAGTTTTTTGCAGATTTGCCCAATGCAATACGTCATTTGATTTCTCGACTGCTGCTTCCATCGGTGTTGATTGTGGACCAAGTAAAAGGAAATCCTTGACAACTTCAATATTTACTCCATTTATCATGATGTTGCTTATTATTTATCATGTTGTTGCTTATTGGTCCAGTTGTGAGGATTTTTGCTTTCTTTATGTTGAGGTGTAGTCCATAACCAAGGCTGTAGTCTTTTATTTTCATCAGTAAGCACTTCAAGTCCTCTTTGCTTTCAGCAAAGAAGGTTGTATCATCTGCATATTGCAGATTGTTAACAACTCTTCCACCAATCCTGATGCCCCATTCTTCTTCATATAGTCCAGCTTCTTGGACTATTTGCTGAGCATACAGAATAAATAACTATGGTGAAAGGATACTACCCTGACACATCTTTCCTGACTTTAAACCACGCAGTATCTCCTTGTTTTGTTCTAACGACTACCTATTGGTCTATGTACACAATATGCATGAGCACAATTAAGTGTTCTGGAATTCCCATTCTTCACAGTGTTATCCACAGTTCATTAGGATCCACACAGTAGATTGCCTTTGCATAGTCAATAAAACACAAGTAAATATCTTTCTGGTATTCTCTGCTTTCAGCCAGAATCCATCTGACGTGAGTAATGATATCCCTTGTCCCACAGCCTCTTCTGGATTCGGCTTGAATTTCTGACACTTCTCTGTTGATGTACTGCTGCAACCGTTTTTGAATTATCTTGAGTGAAATTTTACTTGCGTGTGGTATTAATAATATCGTTTGATAATTTCCACATTCAGTTGGATCACCTTTCTTGGGAATAGGTGTAAATATGGATCTCTTCTAGTTGGTTGGCCAGGTAGCTGTCTTCCAAATTTCTTGGCATAGACGAGTGAGCACTTCCAGCACTGCATCACTTTGTTGAAACATCTCAATTGATATTCCACCTATTCTTGGAGCTTTGTTTTTTTTTTTTGCCAATGTCTTCAGTGCAGCTTGGACTTCTTCCTTCAAGACCATTGGTTATTGATCTTGTTACCTTCTGAAATGATTGAACATCGACCAATTCTTTTTGGTACAGTGACTCTGTGTATTCCATCTTTTTTTTGATGCTTCCTGCATCATTTGATATTTTCCCCATAGAACCCTTCACTATTGCAACTTGAGACTTGAATTTTTAGTTCAGTTCTTTCAGCTTGAGAAATGCCAAGCATGTTCTTCTCTTTTGGTTTTCCATCTCCAGCTCTTTGCACATGTCACTATAATACTTAACTTTGTCTTCTTGAGCCATCCTTTGAAAACTTCTGTTCAGCTCTTTTACTTTGTTTCTTCTGTTTGCTTTAGGTACTTGGCATTCAAGAGCAAATCTCAGGATCTCTTCAGATATCCATTTTGGTCTTTTCTTTCTTTCCTGTCTTTTTAATGACCTCTTCCTTTCTTCATGTATGATGTCCTTGATGTCATTCCATAAATCATCTGGTTTTTGGTCGTTAGTGTTCAGTGCATCAAATCTTTTCTTGAGATGGTCTCTAAATTCAGGTGGGATATACTCAAGGTTGTACTTTGGTTCTCATGGACTTGTTCTAATTTTCTTCAGCTTTAATTTGCACTACCATATGAGCAACTGATGGTGTGTTCTGCAGTCGGCCTCTGGCCTTGTTCTGACTGATGATATTGAGTTTCTCTACTGTCTTTTTCCACGGATGTAGTCAATTTGATTCCTGTGTATTCCACCCAGCAAGGTCCACGTGTATAGTCACCGTTTAAGTTGTTGAAAAAAGGTATTTGCTGTGAAGAAGTCATAGGTCTTGCAAAATTCTATCATGTGATCTGTGGCATCATTTCTATCAGTAAGGCCATATTTTCCAACTACTGATTTTTCTTTGTTTCCAACTTTCACATTCTACTCACCAGTAATTATCAATGCATCCTGATTGCATATCTGATCAATTTCAGATTGCAGAAGTTGGTAAAATCTTCAATGTCTTCATCTTTAGCCTTAGTGGTTGGTGTGTAAATTTGAATAATAGTCATGTTAACTGGTCTTCCTTGTGGGTTATGGATATTATCCTATCACTGACACTGTTTTATGTCAGGGTAGATCTTGAATTGTCTTTTTGACGATGAACATGATGGCATTCCTCTTCATTTTGTCCTTTCTTAGAATTGTAGACTATATGATTGTCCATTTCAAAATGGCCAATACCAGTCCATTTCAGCTTATTAATGCCTAGGATATCAATGTTTATGTGTTCCATTTTATTTTTGACGACTTCAAATTTTCCTAGATTCATACTTTGTACATTCCACGTTCCAATTATTAGTGGATATTTGTAGTTGTTTCTCTCATTTTGAGTAGTGCCTCTTCAGCAAATGAAGGTCCTGAAAGCTTGATTCCATCCAAGTCATTAAGATCAACTCTATTTTGAGGAGGCAGCTCTTCCCCAGTCACGTTTTGAGTACCTTCCAAGTCGAAGGGCTCATCTTCTGGCACTATATCAGACAACGCTCCTCAGCTATTCATAGGTTTTCATTGGTTAATTCTTTTCAGAAGTAGATGACCAGGTCCTTCTTCCTAGTCTGTCTTATTCTGGAAGCTCAGCTGAAATCTGTCCATCATGGGTAACCCTGCTGGTAATTCAATACCGGTGGCATAGCTTCCATCATCATAGCAATACGAAAGAGCCCACAGTGCAATAAACTGACAGACATGTGGGAGACATTTTGACTAGGAAGTCAAAAATGATCCCAAGAGGAAAGAACTTCTAAAGATTCTTATACTCCATCTCCTCGACACTGCCATAGAAATGGGGCCAGAACAGTGTTTATATTGTAACCATTTGCCCTAAAACATAGCTTCCAGTCTGATCTTGTAGTTTCTGTTTCTGGAAACTGACTGTATATAAATAATTCTTCAATAGAGCAAAATGCCTAAGGCAAAACTTTCTTTACTGATTTTTCTAGACCCTTGGTTCATTTAAAGGTGACCTTTATTTTTTAAAGATTATTTTATTGTGTTTTCAGTGATAGTTTACACAGCAAATTAGGTTCCCATTTAACAATTTCTGCACAAATTATTCAATGACATTGGTTACATTTTTCACATGTCATCATTCTAATGAATTTCGTTCTGGTTGTTCTATTTCCAGTAGTCTAGTTTCTCTGTTCCCTTAAAGGTGACTTTTAGAAACCAGCTTTCTCAAGGCCCAAAAGAACATCTCAGGGCAATGGCTTGAGCAGGTGACCCTACCTCCATGGATCCCAAAAATCTGGATTCCAAGAGAATTCCTCAATAAGCAGTTATAATCAGATCCATAACAAATAAATTCTTGAAGAATTTTGAATATCCATCTATTAATTTCTAGCCTGATACCTATTTCATTAATAATTCCAGGGTGATGAGATACTTTTTAGCTTTACTTATTTCTCCCCCAAATTCCTCAGGAGATAAAGACAGGCAACTTAAACTGTTGGAATTGTTGTAGGGGAAAAAACTTCACAAAGTTCAGTAAAGCAAAAAGAAAGTTTTATTTGGCACTTATTCAAAAAGACAATAGTTGAGAAGAGGACAAGCATGCTGCCAGAGCTAATGTCTCCTCAAGTCCAAGGAACTATTACAGAATAAGCAAGAATGGGAAAACGGACAAGCATGCTGCCACAGCTATGTCAGTCTGAGTCCAGAGAATATCACAGGGTCATCAGTATATATTAACATTACAATTGGGCAAACTATTGAAAGCTTCACCTTTTCACAGATTGGCTAGAAACTGTGATCCTACGTTTTGAATTGCTTTTCTTAACAATCAGTTGTACAGGTTTCAACAACGACAGTCAGGAGAGTCTTCATTGGTCCAACAAATATCTGTTCACTAAATGTTAATAGAAAAAGTTAAGAGTGGAAAGTCTTGTGTTCTGGTTTAAGTGAAAAGTTCCCTAAAAGGTATTTTCCAAGATGATTCTATGTACTGTTTTTATACCCCAGGGCCCAGTTGATGTGTCCTTGTGAGCGCTTATGGGCCCTTGTGAGCTCAGCTCCACCTGGGTGACATTCTCTACGCTCAAGGACAGGGAATAATGACTCCAATATCGTTTCCTGTATCAGAATAAAAATCAGCCAGCATTCAAAGCTGCAAGTAACAGGACCCATATCACCTAGTTTAAGCAGAAAAGGAATTTATTAAGATGTTGGGCAGCTCACCAAATCTTCAAGAGGGCCTTATAATCAGGCTTTAAGGCTTCCTGTTAAGACAGAGCCCCTGCAGTGCTGTATTTTTTACCTGGTTCCTCCCCTACAGTGTTGTATTGAAAAATTGTTTCCTTTGCTGCCGTCCTCCGCATCCCTAAGCTTTGCATTTGAATCCTGCTTTTGTTTGCAGGTTATGTGTAAACCCCACTGAGCCTGTCTGGTATGATTAAGGCTGTTGCTGACATAATTTGTATGAATTCCCTACCTGTAAACCCTTTTAAAACTAACTGGCCTGCCCACCCTTGGCGAGCAGTCTAGGCAGTAGTAACTCCGACTGACTCCATTTTACTTGTACAACGAAATAAATATACCTTTCTTGTTCTCCCGCCTCGGTCTCTCGTTTACTGGCCAACACGAGTAATGCCAACTAAGAACCTGGAGTTTCCAGCTGGTTACAAAGTTGTTGTTGTTAGGTGTCATCGAGTCAGTTCTGACTCATAGAGACCCTATGTACAGCAGAATGAAACACTGCCTGGTCCTTCGGCATCCTCACAATTGTTGCTACGCTTGAGCCCATTGTTGCAGCCACTGCGTTGATCCATCTCTTTAAGGGTCTTTTCTCTTTTTCACTGACCCTCTACCAAGCATGATGTCATTTTCCAGGGACTGATCCATCTAGATAACATGTCCAAAGTGTGTAAGACAAACTCTCGCCATCCTTTGATTTAGAAAATAATATTGGAATCATTATTACCTGTCCTTGAGCACAGAGAATGTGACCCAGCTGGAGCTGGGCTCACAAGGGCTCAGAAGGACTCACAAGGACACATCGACTGGGCCCTGAGGTATAAAGACAATAGGATGATCTTGGGAAATATCTTTTAGGGAACATTTCACATAAGCCAATCAAACAGAACACAAAAGGGTTTCCACCCTTATCTTTTTCTATTAGCATTTAGTAAATAGAAAATTTGTTCAACCAGTGAAAACCCTCCTGATTGTCCTTACTGAAACCTGCAACAATGATTGTTAAGAAAGACAATTCAAAGTGTAGGATCACATTTTCTAGCCAAGCTGAGAAAGGTGAAGCTTTCGATGGTTTTGCCCATCTTGTAATGTTACTATAGACTGGTCATTCTGCAATATTCCTTGGACTTGCATAGATATGCTGGCTGTGGCAACATGCTTGTCATTTTCCCACTTTAGCTTTGATTAGGGCAGACACTAACTCTGGCAGCATGCTTGTCTGCTTGCCACTTTTGCCTTTTTGAATATGTGCCAAATAAAACTTCCTTTTTGCTTTACTAAACTTTATATTTTCCCCTACAACGCCTTGCTTCTAAGGAGCATTCTGGCTGTACTTCTAAGAGATTTATTTGTTGTTTTGGCAGTCCATGGTATAGCCGACATTCTTCACCAACACCGTAATTCAAAAGCATCCGTTCTTCAGTCTTCCTTATTCATTGTCCAGCTTTTGTTACCAGTTGCCAGTCTGACACAAAGCGTCCTTGTGTTTTCCAGAATAAGAATACATGCGAAAGACAGACTTTATCTTTGGCAAGCTTTATTTTGCTTGAGTCAAGCAAAACGAGTCAGCAGGAATCTAAGCCTCTCCAAAAGACTGACTCAAAAAGGGAAGCAAGGCTAGGGCTTATATGGGTTCAGTGGAGACAACAGAGTAATGAATATTTAGTGGGCTTCTTTCAAGGGGTGGGTACTTCTCAGAATGGTGGTGCATGTTAATTAGGTTACAGGCACATCTGGATTCCAAGATGGAACCCACTGATATTCAAGATGGAGTCCTCTAGGCAGCCCTTAGCATCACTTATTATGGGATATAGTGCAAGTGCACTGATATTTGGTGCTACATCACCATCTTTGGAGGGCCAAGGAAGGTTAAACTGCGGTCATGCTTTGCTCTTCCGCATTTGCAGAAGCCTGTAAAGGGGGAAGGCACTAGAAGAAAACACTAAGAAGATAGTAATTCAATTGTTTCAACCTTTTCTCCTGTTGACAGGGTGTTTACCCAACTTCTAGATGGTAATCTTTTAACAGTTCTTTTGTTCTGCCAGCACAGTTAACCCTATCTTTTTGCTTCCACATGCATATGAGGTGATAGAAAACACCATGGCTCGGGGCAAGAGCACCTTAGTCCTTAAAGTGACAGTCTTTGCTTTTTAACATTTTAAAGTGGTCTTTTGCAGCAGATTTGCCCAAAGCAATGTTCTTGGATTTCTTGACTGCTCCTTCCATGGGCATTGATTGTGGATCCAAGAAAAATGAAATCCTTTACAACTTCAATATTTTCTCCATTTACATTTTCATGGCTAGTATAATTAAGCTACTGGGGTTTCCAGTAAGGACGCTACTATTGCTGTTTCTGGATAGAGGAACTGAAGCTTGTGCTAGTAATGCCGGATATAAGACTCAATTGCTAAGCCCTCCCCCCACCTTAGCTGCCTCTGGGATGCCTTCTTCTTCTTCTTTTTTTTTTAAAGCTTTACTTTCATTTAGTCACCTTAAAAAAAGAACCTTTTACTTGAAAATAATTACAGTTTCATGTTGTTGTTATTAGGTGCTGTTGAGTCGATTCCGACTCATAGCGACCCTATATGCACAGCAGAATGAAACACTGCCTGGTCCTGTGCCATCCTTACCATCATTGTTATGCTTGAGCCCAGCTGTGTCAATCCTTCTCGTTAAGGGTCTTCCTCTTTTCCGCATTGATGTCCTCCCCCAGGAAGTTGCAAAAATAGTTGAGAGGTCCCTTGCATCATTTACCCAGTTTACCTTAATGATTACATGCTACATAACTATAGCACAAATTCAAGACAAGGAGACTGGCATTGGTACAATCCATAGACTTTATTCAGATCTCACCACTTTTATGTACACTTACTGTGAGTCTGTATGTACAGTTCTATGCAATTTTATCACGTGTGGACTCCTGTGACCACCACCATAATTAAGATGCCTAACTGATTACCACAGAGAGCAAATCATGCTATACTTTTAAGGTCACACCTACACCTCCCCTTCCCCCTCCAACCCTTGGCAATCACCAATCTGTGCTCCATCTCTATACTTTTGTAATTTTGGGAATGTTATTTGTGTAGGTGGAATTGTGTCTTCCAAAAAATATGGCAAAGTCTTAACCCCTGTACCTGTGAATGTGATCCTGTTCAAAAATAGATATTTTTCTTTCATTAGGTTAATAAGGCCATACCAGAGTATGCTGGTCTTGAACCTAATCCTTCCTGAGTGGTGTCTTATAAAGGGAAGTAGAGCCACAGAGACACACAACCACAGAGGGAATACACCATGTGAAGACCAACACGGATGCATCTACAAGCCCAGGACTGCAAAGGATTGCTCACAGCTACTAGAAGCTGAAAGAGACAAAGACGGAATTTCCCCCCAGAGACTACGCCCTGAATTTAGGCTTCTAGCCTCCAGAGCTGTGAAATAATAAATTTCTGTTCTTTAAAGCCATCCACTTGTGGTATTTTTTGTTAAGGCTGCATGAGACACATAAATGGAATCACACAGTATGTGACCTTTAGAAACTGGCTTTTTTCACTCAGTATATTACCCTTGAGGTCCATCCAGGTTGTTGTGTGTATCAATACTTGGGTCCTTTTTATTGCTGAATAGTACTTATCATATGGGTATACCATAGCTTGTTTAATCATTTACCTGTTGAAGGACACTTGGGATTCTACTTTTTGGCCACTACAAATAAAATTACTATGAGTATTCATATACAGCTTCTCTGGTCAGCTTTTGAAACAATGTCTTCTTTAGATGAATCAATTGGCACAGCCCTGGCCACAGCTTGTGCCCAAGCCTTATCACTCTCTTTTACCACAGTTAGCCCTTACAGGCCATTTTCAGGACAATTTCTAACATAGACAAAATAGACGGAAGCATATGATGAACATCAATGTCCATCTCTGAGCTTCAGCATTTACCATCATTCTGCCATTTTTTTTTTTTTCATTTATGCCTCCATCCTCTTTCCCCACCACCATTTGGTTATTTCAAAGCAAATCTCAGACAACATAATTTTATCTGTAAATATTTCAATATGTATCTTTAAAAATTCAGGACTCCCTTTTAATTATTTTTTATTTTTTAAAACAACGAAAATGCCATTATCCCAATGCCAGGTTTTGGTACGGGGATTATGCAACCCTCATAGAGTGATTTAGGAAGGCTTTCCTCTTCCTTTATTTTCTGAATTATTTGTGTAATATCGGTGTGTTTTTGTTTAAATGATATAATTCATTAGTGAAACCATCTTTGTAGGAAGTTTTTGATTATGAATTCAATTTTTCTAATAGATACAGATTTTCTGGTTTATCTTTTGTCAGTTTTAGTAAGTTGTATTGTTGAGGGAATTTATTGATTTAATCCTAGATGTTGAATTTTTTAATCTAATGTTCACAATAGGAGTCCTTGGGTGGCACAAACAGTTAAGTGCTTGGCTACTAATTGAAAGGTTGGTAGTTGGAATCCACCCAGATGTACCTTGGAAGAAAGGCCTCGTTATCTACTTCTGAAAGGTCACAAACATTGAAAACCCTATGAAGCACAGTTCTACCTTGAAACACATGTGGTTACCATGAGTCAGAATTGATTAGTGACAACTGATTTGCTCATAATATCCACTGCCCTAGAGTCGATTACGACTCATAGTGACCCTATAAGGTTTCCAAGGCTATAAATCTTTACGGAAGCAGACTGCCACATCTCTCTCCCTCAGAGAGGCTGGTGGGTTTCAACCATGCATCTTTTGGTTAAAGCAGCCTACAACTTTAGCCACTGTGCTACCAGGACTCCTTAATAGTCTCTAATTTTTCCTTCTAAAGTCTGTGGGGTCTGTAATGATAATCACTCTTTCATTACTGAAATTGGTAATTGACATTCTTGTTGGGAGAGAATTACCCATGGGTCTCTGACATTTCTGCACATCTTGGAAGCAGAGGTACTAACAGCCTTTGTTCTGGGCTATCTTTTCAAGGATACTTGTATAGCAAAAGGGTTCCCAGGTGGTGCAAACGGTTTGTGCTTAACTGTTAACCTAAATACTTGTGGTTTGAACTCACCCAGTTCAAAATAAAGGCACCACAAAATAAAGGCCTGGCAATCTGCTTCTGAAAAGATTATAGCCAAGAAAATCCTGTGGAGCAAATCTACTCTGTAACATAGGGGTTGCCATGAGTTGGAATCAACTCTATGGCAATGAGGTTTTTTTTTTTGGTATAGCAAAGATCCTTGGTAAACAGTGATAGTGGCTCCCTCTCAAGCAGAGGACAGGTTTGTTTAATTTATGGATTATTTAAAACATTTTGTTTATTTACAAGTACTTGGAGTTTTCTGAGCTCTTATTTTATTGATCTTTCAAAGTAATACAATATTTCACAACTGAATGAAAATACAACATAAATTTATGTATGCAGCATAATACAGAAAATTTTTCCCTCAGGAGTAAAGGACAGGCAGCTTTGCTTGCAGCCTACTATAAAAGATTAAAAAAAGATTAGGGCCTCCTAATCTTGGGATTCCTTAGCTGAGATGCCAAACCACTACATTTACAACATGTACCTGGGCCACTTTGTGTTATTCCAGTGGAAAGTACTTTCTTCAGTGTTTCTTGTGGGGTGGTTCTTTTTATTTATTTAATTAAAGCATTTTTTTAAATATTTAATTTTAATATTGGTGAAATATACACAGCAAACTTGCTCCTATTCCAGTTTCTAGACATAAGGATCAGTAACATTCATTACATTCTTCATGTTGTGTCAACATTCTTGCTATTTCTGTTCTAGTTGTTTCACATCCATTTACTTAAACTTCCTGCCCCCTAACCTTCTCATCTATGCTTTAAAATAGCTGTTGACTCTTTGGTTTATATATATATACACATACACATATATTTTTTAATACAATACTCAAGGTAGACAATCTTTACTCTTTGGGTTAAACTGTTAGATTAAAGATGGCTTCAGGGGGTAGTTTTTACTCAAAGTTTGAAGGGCAACTCAGGATCATAGTCTCAGGGACTTCTCCTGCCTCAGTAGGTCTCGTAAATCTGGATTCTTTAAAAATTCAAAGGTCTATTCCACATTTTTCTCCCTTTTATCAGGATTCATCTATTGTGCCCCTAATCAGAATGTTTAGTAGTGGTAGCTGGACACCATCTAGTTCTGGTCTCAAGGTGGAGGAGGCAGTGGTTCATGGAGATAATTAGTTCAGTTCCTTCTCTGATTCTTGAGTTTTCTTCTTTCTCTTTTGTTCAAGACGAATAAAGACCAATACAGTCATGTGTTGTTTAACGCCTATGAGACATTCTGTGAAATGGGACATTATTCGATTTGGAGGTTGTGCCAACATTCCTAAATCATGAGCAATGATAGAATTCACTGATTTTCCACCTTTGTGTTGTTTAATAAGCTTTTGTTTCACTTCCAAATTGATACTTCTCCTTTGCCTCTTGCTGCTGCTATCACTAGCTCTGGTTTTGCTGTTTTGGGGAGCCATGATGCACTTCACGGTAGCTTTTTTGAAGGAAAATTAAGCAAAGAGGTAACACTACAACACTCAAGAGATGTGCGTGTGATACAGGAGATTGAATGCTGCTGCCTATGAGTTGCAGCATACGCTGTTATACGGTAAACTTTTTATTTGTAAGAAGGGACAGTTCACATTAAAACAATGGATAGTAAGTACAGCACAGTACCTACTTATTATGACTATCAAGATGTATGTATTATAGGTTATATATGTTCCATACCACTATACGCCTGGCAGCGCGAAAGTTTTGTATACAAGACATATGAGATACATGTGCTGTGTATGGGAAACTGTTGTGTTTGGTACATCTGGTTACTTCCTCTATGTCCTGTTCTCAGATCAGGATTTCTGAACTCTGTTATAACCTTATGGGACCAGACTTATGGGCGGTTGGACATTGCCTGAATTAACGTTATGCGGCACATGACTGTAGTTGTATCTGACATGGCCACTCGTTAAGTTTTTAAGACCCCAGACACTACTTATCATACTGGAAGGTAGAACATAAACTTTAGGAACTCTGTTATGTTAATTGTTTGGATTGTCCCATGAGACCACGGCCCTAAGCCGCTTGTGGGTCAGCTCTGACTAATTCTCTTAGCTTTCATTCTCCGAAAATATCTTTAGCCTGCCTTATTGAGGGATCTCTTGTGAGTTGACAGTTTTTCTTTAGTTCTCCTCACTTTCATGGTTTATGATGTGAAGTCTGTGGTAATTAAAATCATTATTTCTTTTATATAATATGCCATTTTTCTCTGAATGCTTTCAAATTTTGTCTTTACCTTTGGTTTTCATCAAATTGACTGCTATTTCTAGATAGTTATCTTCATCCTGCCTGAGGTTTGCTGACCTTCTTGGATTCATAAATTTATGTCTCTCAGGATGCTGACTTTCCTCAAATATTTGGTGATTCTTGGTTTTAAGGTCATTTGTGTATTTGAGAATTTTGAAAGCTGTCTATAGAGGTTGTCTGTTGCACACTCCCTCTGGGGAGGAATAAGGCCTGTTGTCACCACTTGAATAACTGTCTTTCTTCAGGGGTACAGGGAAGAGGTGGGGCATACTGCTGAGCAGGAAGAGCTAGTAGCTAGTCTTCTGGGTAGAGGCATTTCTGGGTTATTCCATGTTTGACCAGTCGTATGAATACAGCCTTATCTACTAAATCCGAGGTCCTGTGTTTCACCTAGGGTCCCTGTTGCTATTGTGGCATGGGAGGATGAAGAAGCTTCAATTGGCTCAGCTGCTCTTGTTGTGATACTCCAATTGCTTACTTTGTGATTTAGCTCTGGACTCCTTCCTGCCACATCTACAAATGGAACACTCTTGGTGCTGCTACCACCTTTTGCAGCAGTCTGTTCTGTTGGTGTTTGGGGCCACAACTTCTTTCTTCTGTCCAATCCTCATAGGTTCTGGACCATCAGTGGTTAAACTTATTTTCCAATGCACTTAAGAGTTCAATTATTTTAAATGTCCTTCCTACCAGTTTTAGGGATTTGTGGCATGGAGAGGAGCCTAGAGTGTGTACCCAGTCTGCCATTTTCTATAAACCTCTTTTTCCTAAGGAGCAGTGGTAATAACAGCCTGGTTTAATTATTTAGTTAGGTAGAGAAGGAACACAGGCAATTCAAAGTAAGATGGGCTAAGAAATGAGCACTACAAATTCTCAGTCATTAAAAGGGGGAGAGATGGTCTTGGAGGTTCAGATTGTTCTGATTATAATAGAGTGCTAAGACTGCTAAGTTCTTAGGTTTGTTTTTCACAAAGTGTTTGTTCATGTAGGCTTATAAAAACTTTCCAGAATTTGCCTTGAATTTCTTAGATTTGTTGGCAAACTTTGTTTCCAACCTTATAGTGCTATACTCAAACACTGCCACCTTGTGGGCCATCCTTCATGTCTCCCTATCCCACTCCTCAAACACTCCCACGCATATATCCATCTAGAAGGGTTCAGGTTATGTCAAATTTTACTGAGTGCTACGAGGTATATTGGAATCCTGGTGGTGCAGTGGTTGGAGCTTGTCTTCTAACCAAAAGGTTGGCAGTTCAAATCCATCAGCTGCTTTTGGAAACCCTATGGGGCAATTCTGCTCTGTGCTATAGGGCCACTATAAGTCAGAATCGACTTGACAGCAATGGGTTTGGTTTTGGTTTAAAAGCTATATTAAGAGCTTTACATACACAATCTCATTTAAACTGTGCAATAGTTTTACACGTGGATGCAGTATTGCTATAGTGGTTAAAAGCAAAGCTGAGGTGCGTGCCAGAGAGCTGTGGCCAGTGAAGTGTTTGTGTGGAAGACCATTTGGTGTAGAAGAGAACATGAACAAACAATATAGTTCCAGTCGTCACTAGGCCAGTTGCTTTGCTGACAATCCTGTAGTAATAATAACCATTCTTGCAGAATTTAATCAGGTGTGGGTTTCCATCCATTACAACCATACAAGTTCTAATATCTTCTCTGTTACTGCTATTCCTTACCCCTACGTAACCAGAAAAAAAGCATATGCATATGAGTTAGCATTTTTTGATTATGAAGAATGGTGTTATTAATTTATTTTAAAAACGGCATTTAGGGGGTTTATTACAAATGCTGTGTAGCTTAAAACCATTTCTGCAGTGTTCCATTCTGGCCTTGTTTCAAACTCCATTCCTGATGTCTGGGCTGTTCTTCTTACTTTCTCCCACCTAAATCACTGCACTCTTCTAAAGCCATTTCTAGTTTCATTTCTTCCATTAAGTTTACTTTACAAATTCTAGGCAATTATCTTTCCAAACTTGATTTTTTTAATCATTTAAGTATTGTAATGAAAAATAAATTACAAAATTCAAAATGGAAAAAAAATAAGAATCACACATAATCCCACCTACCACAAAGAGATAATCATCGTCATTGCTATATTTCTAATCTTTATTCTCTATGAAAACATAAACATACTTTAAAAAAATATCCAATTTTTAATTTTTTACTCCCCTAATTACATCCGCAATGCATTTTCCATCTAATTGTTATTCATTTGTACTATTTCCTAATTACTCGAGTCTTCTGTAAATAACCACTATCTTTGAAAGCACCTAATTTTCCAGGTAAAAGGGGGACAATCCCACATCATTTTGCTTGGAACACACCTTCCTCCCTGCATCATCTAGTTAATTTGCACTCATTCTTCAAATTCTAGTTCAAGTGTCCCTTCTTTGGGAAGCTAGATTAAACCTAGTACAGTATTCTTCTTTGCAATACTTGTAAACTTTGCAATTCATAGTTATGTTTTGGATTATCCAGGACTGAATCTCTTTTTATTCACTATTGGATCTCTAGTGCTTACCATCACTAATTCCCTGGCACTTGGCAATTAATACATATTTTTAAAAGAATCAATGACTGTTTGGAATAATTTAGCTGCTGAAGAAATACTTCTTTATTTAGGAAAAGGAAGGCTCATTATTTATGAAGAGTGTTATTACATGCTAGGCATTCTGTTAGGTGCTGTTTATCTACATCATCAGTTTCACAATTCAAAAATGTATTATTGCTCTTAATTTTAAAAAGAGGAAATGAGGCTTCAGAAAAGCCAACTAACACAAGAGGCAGATATAAAATTTGAACACAAGCTAATGTATTTACATGATTAGCTTTACCTGCCATTACCGACTTCTTTGCTTATGAATATGAAAGTCATATATTATAGAGCTCATTTTGAAAATCACTCTGATGTTTTTCACATCATAAACTGGTTTTTGTTACATGTTAAAGCAGGAAGTAGGACACCTAGAATAAGGCAAAGAAACAGAAGACTGTTTTCGAAAGGGCAGCAGGAGACCGGGATCCCAGTAAATCTTTCCCTTTCTCCTTCACTAACCAGTTTGTGGCTTTGAGCTAGTAACTTACCCACCAACACGAAGGCTACCAAAAAAACAAGAGTAGCGCCGAACGCGCCCTAAGAAGACTTCTAGTCCAACTCCTTCGTTTTATACATCAGAAAGACAAGTGACTTGTCCGACTAACAACGTGGCAGAGCTGTAAAATCAACTCCTGACTCCTAGTGTTGTATGTTGAGTCACACACCACTCCTTAAACATTTGCTAAGTGTCTACTGTATTAGGCATTCAGTAGCAGTATGTTTCCCTTTTGGTAACCTAGTATTGATTAGTCTACTTTCTTTCCTAATTTTTTTCACTTGACCACTTTTAAAATGGCCGGTAGATGAAGAGTTAAAGAGGGGGAAGGAAGAGATAGTGCAAGCCTGGCGTCAGGCACTGAGTGGCGTGACCAGGTCGGCACTCGTCCCATGGTGGCGATCAAAGAAAGCAGTGACGCCTTCTGATTAAGGAAGTGACTCCCGGGGGTGTATAATATACTGATCCAGGGAGGGGCAAGGCTGCGGCTCGGAGAAAGGATGCCTTTGTTTTTCCAGTGACCCCACTGCTAGGGCGACGGGAGGGAACTTTCTAGTCGAAAATGCCTACGCTTTTGGTTTCTGCTGCATCAGTGATCGCGCGCCCAAGGCATCCGATCAGGTCTCCCTCTGTCTTCCCGACCCCAGGTTTATCCTCCTTTCCTGGTCTCCTGATGCGACCGGAGACACTGAAAAGGACCCTGGCTGCTGGCGTCGAGACTCCAGCGGCAGCCCCAATGCCGGCAGGGTCAAGTGCCTTTGGAGTGCCAGCGAAAGGCCACAGCTTACATGCTGCCACGCGAGGCCTTCTGGGCAGGCACCAGCCAATCCTCAAGAGGCATACACGAACCCCAGCCAATCAACGCCCGTCTTATTCTTGAGTACCGCCCGCTTCGGGCCCCCCGTCCCTGCCCCCTTTCTAGGTTCTTGTAGCCGTGGCTGTAGTTGCAGCCGCCTCCGCAGCAGAGCCGGCTCTGGGGACTGGCCCCCTGGCGCTTTTCAGTCTTCCCTGTTGCTTTCACTGAGGATGAGTCCCTGCGCAGCTGTGTGCCCACCCCGCGGAGACCAGCGGCGCAGTTTCATCTAGCGACTGGTGAGGGAGGGTTCGGCCCGGCCGGAACAGTGTGGAGCGTGCTTTAGCGACTGCGTCCCATTCACCACAGGGGCCATGGGAGAGTAGTAACCTTCCAGAGGATGCGGGTGACCGTGGATGGCAGTGGCGCGAGTGGGTCACGGCGTGGGCATCCTGCGGCGCAGAGGCTGCAGGGCTTCTCGCGAGTCGGCACGGGGCAGGCCGGGTGGTCTTGGCCGCTGCAGCCGCCTCCCTTAGCTAATGAATGGCCTGTTCTGTCGACGTGTTACGTTGCCGTCCTGCCAGACACGCCTCCAGGCATGTTGCCTCCAGGCATGTTGAAATGGCTAGTTTCTGGTAGTTGTCCGGTGTCACTTCTCCTCGAGCTTTGGATTTGAAGCCATTCCCGGAGGCGCCCATCCATCCTCTTACCCCCTTTGCGGGTGCGGGGTCACATGGTTTTAGTCCACTTTAGGGATACTGACTCTGTTGGGGGAAGCACGTCGTAAACTTTGAAATATGAATTAGTAGTGTGTGAAAAGGGACGGTGTTTGTTTTTTTTTTTTGAGGGGGGCGTGGGGGACGGAGTGGGGGAGACAGAATAGAGGCCTTTTCTTTTATCAGGCAGAACTATCTGGCTCAAAAAGAGTGACTTGCTTTCCAAAATTGAAACGCACAGGAAACTTCAAGTGTGTTTGCGAGACGGGATTCTTTTTTCCTTATGCTTTGACGTAAGGCATTTGAAACTCGATATTTATCATTAATACTGAAAGGATGTGAGTTTTATGAATGATAGTGTTTCTGTGCCTGTACTATGCAAATCTCTGTGCTTACATAGCCACTGCTTGATTTCACTCCCTTTTCTGTTTTGAATTCCTTGATTTTCACTTGTTTTTGAAACTGATCTAAGGCAGGTGAGGGCAGAAAGAGTTTTTTTTTTTTTTTGAAAGAATTATATTACAAATATTTGCAGAAACTTTAGTCAAATCAAAAATTATTTCAGGAAATAATAAAAAAAAGACTATTCCGTTATTAAAAACTTACTTTAACTTGCATTTAGGGCTTTCCGTATGCTAAATTCTGTTTAAAGAATTTATTATATTTTAAACCCTTATTGTGCTTCTGGACCATGAAGTTCAGTAAACCACAAATGAATATATACCTACTACGTAAAGGAGTTCAGTATTACTTCGTTAATTATTATAAATGACATTAAAATTAATGTATCATAAATGACATGTAAATTAACATCGTTTCCTATAATAAATAGGGGAATAATTCTTTGCTACATCCAGAGATGGGCCTGCCGCTAAAATTTGGGCATTTTCTTTATTGTAAAACTGAGTATTGCACTGATAAAGCATTGAACTGAAGTTTCTAACTCTTCTAACAAGAATATTTGATAAAGCATTAAATAAAGTATATTGCTAAAGCTAAATTATTAAATTCCTGAAGCAGTAAGTGCTTATGTTTTAAAACTGTTAAGTACACTATTTTTAGGGTTTGCAGAGGTTTTTTTAAAACATTTTTTTGATTATGAGTCACTGTAATTTGTAGCCTGTAACAGTAATTTTAATTTAATATAGGTACAAGTTTATAGGGAAGGTATTTTGGATTTAAAGAGCTCTTAAAAAAAAAAAACATGTCAAATACATGTTATGGTTTGTGAGAAATATTAAGTATGGCATTTTCCCCTTCCTGCCCCCTTAAGGAGCTTAAAATCTTTATGGGTAGACAATGTGTATACTTAAAAGACAAATTATTGTCATTGTAGGTAAAGATATTTAGCATGAAAAAATTAAGGGACTTGTTCAAGGTTTTAGATAGGAATCTGATTCTTATGACTGCAAATAAGGGTACCTTTTTCTACTATGCTATGAGGTGAACTGGCCTGGAATCAAACCTGGATCTCTCCCATATGGAAGGTGAGATTTCTATCACTGAAATACCACTTCCCCCGTTAGTACTGAATTGGCCACTTTCACATCAATTTTCTCGTTGTAACATAAGACTAATTAGCTTTACGGGGCAGACTGAAATGAAGATTAAATGAATTAATTTAAGTAAGTACATGCTTGTCCGTATGAAAGTTCAAAAGATGATAGCTATTGTGTTTGTAAGCCATGGGAGAGTGGCAGCCTTGTAAAGATTCCAGTGAGAAGCATTCCAAGCAGAAGACTCCAGTATAGTTAGGTCATTTTCTGACCTGTGAATTAATATGACCCCCTCCTTTTTTTTGCCCCCCCCTTAATTTTTTTTTTTTTTAATTTTTGTTGAGTGTTTACCATATGAATGAATTGTCTCATTTAATTTTCAGAGCATCTCAGGAGATAAACAGCTGTTATCCTCTTTTTACAAATAATACAAGTGAAGCTTAGAGAAATAAGTGATGTGCTCAAGGTTTCTTAACTGGTTAGTGTAGCTTCCTAGCTCAGGTGTTCTTAATTCAGAACTTTGAATGCTACATAGTATCCAGGCTTAACAGATCTTTTTCCTGAGGTCACAAGGCTATTCTTAGCACATGAGACATAGGTATTAGTTCATTTTGGTGTTGGACGTGTCAGTGAATAACACAATCAGATTTGTGTTTTAGGAAGATAGCTGAGCTCTTAGTCAAGGATAAACAGAAGGATTTTGAGCTCTTGTTGAGGGCTCAACTTCGATCGGCTAAAATGCTTGTGGTCGTTCAGTCTTCAAACTTGAATAATTGCCTATAGCTAAAATTTTTTTTTTTTTAGCTGTAGTTCTCCAAGTACCTGGTCCTGTGCCATCCCCATGATTGGTTGTGAATCCGATTGTTGTGATCCATAGGGTTTTCATTAGCTGATTTTCAGCAGTAGATTGCCAGGCCTTTCTTCCTAGTTTGTTTTTGGTTAACAGATGAGCACTTAACCACTGCACCATTAGGGCTGCTTCTTAATCTGGAAACTCCACTGAAACTTGTCCAGCATTATAGCAATTCATAAGCCTCCACTGACAGATGAGTGGTGGCTGTGCAGGAGATGCACTGGCCAGGAACTGAACCTGGATCTCCTGCATGGAAGACAAGTATTTTATCACTAAACCACAGTGCTCTTTTACATGTATTATCTGTCTCATTTATGATTGTGGTAACCCTATGGGGCTGGTGGCATTATCTTCATTTTCAGATGAAGAAATGAGGGTTTGAAAAGATTATGTAAATTTTAGAGTTACATAGCTAGTAATAGACAGAGTTATTAGATTTGAATCCAGATTCATTGTGCTCTAAGAAACCCTAGCTCTTAATCACTTCCATATTTATGTTTATAGTATTCTGTGTGTGCATCTCTCTGTATGTGGTAATATGGTATGACTTTTATATTTAATGTTCTTTTTATGCTTTGAATGTTTTTATAGTAACAAATGAGGGATTCTCTTCTGTTGTGTCTTAATTCTTTCATGTAGAGCTTTAATGACTTGTCAATAAGTAATCTCTTTTAGTTGTCATGCAAACACTGAAAATACAGAGATGGCATGATTTTAAAGCCTCAAAAAACCCAAACCAAACCCATTGCCCTTGAGTGGATTCTGACTCCTAGCAATACTACAGGACAGAGTAGAACTGCCCCACAGGGTTTCCTAGGCTTTAATCTTTAGGGGAGCAGACTGCCGCATCTTTCTCCTGTGGAGTGGCTGGTGAGTTCGAACCACCAAACTTTCAGTTAGCAGCTGAGCACTTAACCACGGTGCCACCAGGGTTCCTTAGAGCCTGAAAAGAATGAAATTAACCACGTGTGGCTATTTTCTCAAGTATCATGTTTTCCAGTTTTAACATTTTAAACTACTTGAAGTTTTGTTGACTTTTTCTCTGGTATCAACTACCAGACACTTTTTTTTGTTCAAATCAACACTTTAAAGATAGGATGATTTTGTAAGGACTGTTTGAAAATATAAAAATGTGTAGACTAGACCTGGAACTAAAAAGGATTAGTAATCATCTAGTTTTATGTTCTCATTCCAGATGGGGAAACTACAATAGTTGAGAATAGAAAACTAGCTAGTTTCAGACTTCTGCTCTTAGTGTGGTTGGAAATGGGAGTGGAAAATGCAGATCTGGAGTGTTTCGTCTTTGTGTCTGATGCATGGAAGTGTCCTCCGTTACATACAGTAGACTCATGTGTGTCCCTCAAAAGAGCCTGTTTTTCTCTGTTTCTGGGAAGTAGAGTTACTCTTTATGCCATATACAAAGTATGTATTTTAAAAATAAAATGGAGAAAAAATATTTAGGAAATTTAGGTATATATGGTAATTTGTTGGAGCCTGGTAGCACAGAGCTTGGCTGTTAACCAAAAGGTCAGCAGTTCAAATCCACCAGCTGCACCTTGGAAACCCTGTGGGTCAGTTCTGCTCAGTCCTATAGGGTCACTAATGAGTTGAAGTCACCTTGATGGCAGTGAGTTTGGTTTGGGTTTTATACAGTAATTTGATACCTTGAAGAAGAAAATTTACATAGAATTTTTACTATAAAAGCTTTAAAAGCTGGATATAATGAGTAGATTGACTACTAATTTGAAATCCAGAGTACAAAAATACTGACAGAGATAAAGCAAAGACAATAAATACAAAGATGATGAAATGCTTAGTGTAAAGCAGTCCATTCTTGATATAAAATTTCTAACATATTTTCCAATAAGATTTGGAGAAATTGAAGAATAGTAGTTTTACCAGCTAGCTGACAAATGATACTTTGTTTCTCCAGATTGAATGGGGCAAAGCTGACACGTAGGATATTGGAAAAAAGGAAGCTAGAGGCACATATATGATAAAAGCTGTATGAGCTTTCTACATTTTCCTGTCGCCTCTCTAATCAATACATTAGCATTTATTTATTTTTTAAGAAATTTGTTTTTGATATAACATTCAAAAAGGTTTCATATTAAAAAGAAGTCAATCTTACACCCCCTGTCTAACCATAGGTGCCCTTCTTCAGAGCAACCACTGTTAACCATTTTATTGTGTATTCTTCTAGACATCTTCCATGCAGATTCCAGCATAAACATGTACATACGTTTTAGTTTTCTCACAAATGGTGTTATACTGTGTATCTCATTTAAAGTTTTACAGATTATTTCATATCAGAACGTTTATAACTGCTTCATTCCTTTTGATAGCTGAAAAGTATCCATTTCGTGGACATACCATAATTTATTTAACTAGTTAGGTTATTTCGTGGATTTACTGTTTCAAATAACAACGTAATGAATGGATGTTCTTGTACATATGCCATTTCACACCAGTACAAGATCACGGTCCATAGAATTTTCACTGAGCTGATATTTGGAAAGTATAGTAGATCTCCAGCCCTTCTTCCTAGTTCATCTTCATCTGGAAGCTCCGCTGAAGCTTGTTCAGCATCATAGCAACTTGCCAGCCTCCACTTACAGGTGGGTGGTGGCAGTGCATAAGATGCCTCGGCCAGGAACTGAACCCAGATCTCCTGCATGGATAACTATAGGATAAATTCCTACAAGTAAAATTGTTTGGGTCAGAATGCATGTGCATTTTACATTTTGATGTATATTACTAAATTGCTTTCCATAGAGCTTGTACCAGTTTAGTATATTCTCACCAGCAACGGATGAGAGTTTGTATTTCCCTGTAACCCTGTCAACACATGTAATATCAACCTTTTGGATCTTTTTCGTCCTAATAGATTAAAACAATTGTATGTCGTTATAGTTTTAATGTGCATTTCTTTTGAGTGAGATAAACCTTTTTTTAAAAAATGTATTTAAATTTCTCTTTTCTGAATGAATGTGATCATATTTTTTGACTTTTTTCTATTGGTCTCATTGATTTGTAGAGACTGTATTAAGGTAGGTTTTCTTCCTTTTTTGTCATTAATTTTTTGATGTAGCTTTAAACTCTGTTGAATTTATTATCTTAAAGCTTTTAGATCTCATTTTGTATTTAGGAAGACCTTTCCTACTTGTGGAAACCCTGGTGGTGTAGCAGTTAAGAGCTACGGCTGCTAACCAAAAGGTCAGCAGTTCGAATCCACCAGGCGCTCCTTGGAAACCCTATGTGGCAGTTTTACTCTGTCCTATAAGGTCGCTATGAGTTAGAGTCCACTCACGGCAACAGGTTTTTTTTTTTCCCCATACTTGGCAGTTATTGAAAAAAACTCCTGTTTTCGTCTAGTGGTTTTACGGTTTCAATTTTTGTTTGTCTTTGAGCCATCTGGAATTTATGTTGGTGTAAAGTATAAAGTAAATATCCCCTAATTTTTTTTTCTAGGTAGCAACTGAGTTGTTTTAATATCCTTTGTATCATCTCTGATGGGGAATGACTTTCCACGCAGATAGGACAGTGTTAGCACCCTGCTTGGCACTTGTAAAAACTAAATAAATGATGACAGTGTTGGTTACTACTGTTGTGATGGTGATGGTGATGATGTAGTTTTGGGGGCAAAGCTTTGGGATGGGATTCTTATAAAGATAGTAGATTTAAGTGTGTTTATAACTTGCTGGGACATAGCTAGTAGACTGTGAAAATACAGGAGAGAAGGAATGAAGGTTCTGGAAAGAGGTTGTCTCCAGAGTACAGACACAGATTAACCTTAAACATAAGATTGGAGGTAAGCATGTCTGATGTCGATACAGCTGCCATAGATAGGAAGGTGAAAAGTTGATCCTTTTTTTTTTTTTTTAAGATAGGCGTTAAGGGCGGTTAACTATGGAGGTAGTTGTAAAGGACTTGAGAATGAGAGATGGTTTTTGAGGGAATCAATGTTTGGGAAAGCTGGAACATCAAGCATTTTGTGGAAGTGGGTATTTGTATGCATTTTGAAAAAAGAATACTAGAATAAAATTATGATGTTATATATAAAACTGGTTACTGGAGTTTTTTTCTTTATGAGATGGATACCTGCGTTACTTTATCTCTTCTCTCCCTTTCTCTTTCCTTTATAGGTCACCCTTGCAATTATGGATATTTAAAAGGATCAGACAGTGTGGAGGGGGAGTTCCCCTCCTCACTCCCCCTTGGTGCTTGACTCTAAGAATAATTTATAAACTGGAAAGTTAAAAAAAATTTTTTTTGATATAAACTTTTAATAGAACTATTTTTAATTTAAGTGCCAAAATAAATTATACAAAGATACTGTTTTATACTGTTGCCGTGAGGATTTAAATTATAATCCTAAAAAGACCATTTATTCTCTATAATTCATCTTGAACAGCACCTTTGTGTCCTGGCATTTTCATTTTTTTTAAATAAGACTTGACTATTTTGAAGAAGTAAGCAGTATAAAAAATATTAGGATGAATTCTTCTATGCCTGACTGCACATCAAAGTGTCGATCCCTGCAGCACGCTTTGGACATCCTTTCTGTGATAACAAAGGGGAATGAAGGCCAGATTAAAGCTTTTCTGTCTAGTTACTGTTACAATGCTACAACTATCAAGGATGCCTTTGGCAGGAATGCCCTGCACCTGGTTTCCTCCTGTGGAAAGAAAGGAGTGTTAGATTGGCTTATTGAGAAAGGAGTGGATCCCTTGGTGAAAGACAAGGAGTCAGGATGGACAGCTTTGCACAGAAGCATTTTTTATGGACATATTGACTGTGTTTGGTCTCTGTTGAAGGTAAGTTCATTTGTTTAATTAAAACCATCTGGCCTTGGTTAAGAGCTTGGCTGCTAACTAAAAGGCCGGCAGTTCTAATCCACCAGCCACTCCTTGGAACACTATGGGGCAGTTCTGCTCTATTCTGTAGGGTCCCTATGAGCCGATGGCAACGGGTTTTGTTTTTTTTTTTTTGTCAGGAATGTTTTTCTTAATTTTTTTCTTACAGCCCACTTATTTTCCAAAAAGGATTTGAGTTTCCTATTAATCACTTATTTGGTATCTTTTACTATTGCAATTCATCTTTGGAATTAAAATCCTATATATACTTTTTATTTGAACCTTTTACGGTACATAATTTTAAACATATACAAAAGTTAACAATATATAATCACTGGGTTTGTTTTTTTTATATAATGCACTATTGGTCCATTTTATGTTATGTATATTCCCAGTGGAAACCCTGGTGGCACAGTGGTTAAGACCTGTGGCTGCTAACCAAAAGGTCTGCAGTTCAAATCTACCAGGTGCTCCATGGAAACTCTATGGTACAGTTCTATTCTGTCCTGTAGGGTCGCTATGAGTTGGAATCGACTTGACTGCAATGAGTTTGGTTTGGGTTTTTGGTACTCCTACTTGCTTCCTTCATCCCATATTGTTTTAAAGCAAATCCCAGACATTTTATCATTTAGTTAGTACTGGGTATGTTAATATTAAAAAAATATATGGCTTCTAAATAATTATATTATTAACTACTTTGAAAGGGTACTAGTTATTGAACATCAAAAGACGTTCTGTGATTTGATTAATGTGTTCATTTCATGTTTGGCTAGTTCTTAAAAAAAAAAAATTAGAATTAGCATAAATCTTATACTAAATAGCCACATAATGAAATATTTTCAGATAAACCACAATGTAATTTTACTGAGGAATTGTTGTTGTTGTTGTTAGGTGCCGTTGAGTCGGTTCCAACTCCTAGCGACCCTATGCACAGCAGAACAAAACACTGCCCAGTCCTGCGCCATCCTTACAGTCGTTGGTATGCTTGAGCTCATTGTTGCAGCCACTGTGTCAGTCCACCTTGTTGAGGGTCTCCCTCTTTTCCGCTGACCCTGTTCTCTGCCAAGCATGATGTCCTTCTCCAGGGACTATTAGTTATGAGATTTAAATTTAACAACCTTATTTTGGGTAGGCATTTGGAATGGTTTGTGGAGGACCCAAAGAAGAACAAAACGGTTCCTGTCATCAAGGAACTTGTTGTCATATTTTGATTTTTAAAATATTGCTTATGTAATAATCTTTATCTAGTAACATTTACTAATCATAGTAATTTGCATTATATATTAATAGTAAAAAATCCTTTATTGGAGCTAAACTACATAGGTCTACTGTTTACTGAGTCATCTTAGACAAGTTATTAAATCTTAAACCTCAGTTTTCATCTATAAAATGAAGATAATAATAGTAACCTCCCCCTCCCCCCACCCCAGGGAGGGTAAGTAAAGAAAAAGCTTATCCTAAGTGTATTAATAGTACTGTTAACTATGCTTATATCTAAAACCTTTTGGTATCTATTTAATTCCCTTTTAATAATCTCTTTTATAGGGAAAGTTAGGTTAATAAAAATTATAGCACTTATCAGCTCTGCTCTTACCGTTTCCTACCTTCAGTCTCCGTACAGTTGGATGATTGCCAGTCCTTCAGAACTTGAGAAGGTTCTTGGGTTTTCTGTTGTCATGGAGGTTGCCATTTAAGTGTCAGGATTTGGAGCTTCAATTTGAGATAGTTTCAGTCCGACCTGAACTTTGGACCTTCGCTCCCTTTGGTGTTTCATTTCCCTTTAGGGGTCCTCAGTTACCCTCACTGTCTTGTCTAAGAGAAGCCAGGAAATCATGCCACGGACCACCTTGCCCTTGGCTCGACTAGCATTTATTATCATCAGAGCCCTACTGATTGGTGATACTTACCCACAAAAACCTCTTTTGCCTGCTCAGTATTCTCATGTTGTAAGCTGTCGGGGTATACTCAGCACATCATTCTTTCCTTTGGCCTTCCAACACTTCTTTAATTAGAAGGGCTACAGTGATAGGAGTCTGCATGTCAGTCTCACTTTTGCTGTCACCTGTAGCACTTCAGGTATTAAAGATTGGTAGGAAGAGACATACATGCACATTTTAAATGTATTTGCATTTGATAAAAACTTTATAAATTTTTTAAATTTAAGTACCAAAATAAGTTGTATGTATACATAAAAAAATACATTCACATTGTCACTTCCCAATTGCCAAAGATATAAAACCTTAGCAGAAACTTGGCATCTACAAAAAGCTGGGGTAGAGACAGCATATCTTACGTAGCTTTTCTCTGGCTCCTGGATTCCATAACAGGATTCATGGCTAGCAAAGACTGTTCATGCTTGTAGGGTCCTGTTTTATCCTGTTACTATACCATTGTTCTTTTATTTTGGGGGTTTACTTACATCACTATTCTGGAAGAACTTATTTTAATTTTCCCAGTTGTAAATGGAAGAATTTATAGAATCCTAAGGTTGTGTGGATTAAATGATAAACTAATCATAATGTTGTATGGATTAAGTGGTATACCAGTCATAAGGTTGTGTGTATTAAATGGTATACTATTTGTAAAGTATTTAGAACAAATACTTTCTGAGTGCTTGTTATATGCCAGGCAATTATCTGTCATGTGTTTGTCAGACTGTCATACTATGCAGCAGTACACATGTAGTAATGGAAGTGCTCACTTGTCTGTGACTAGAAATCTGGAAGAAAGCTACCTGGCCAACCAAATGGAGGAGATCCATATTTATGCCTAGTCCAAAGAAAGGTGATTTAACAGAATGCAGAAGTTATTGAACAATATCATTAATATCATACACAAGTAAAATTCTGCTGATGATCATTCAAAAGTAGTTGCAGCAGCACGTTGACAGGGGACTGCCAGAAATTCAAGCTTGATTCAGAAGAGGGCATGGAATGAGGGATCTCATTGCTGATGTCAGATAGATCATCGCTGAAAGCAGAGAATACCAGATGGATGTTTACCTGTATTTTATTGACTATGCAAAGGCATTCAACTATGTGGATCATAACAAATTGTGGATAACATTGGGAAAAATTGGGAATTCCATAACACTTAATCGTGCTCATGAGGAACCTGTACTTAGACCAAGAGGCAGTTGTTCGAACAGGGCAAGGGATTACTGCATGGTTCAAAGTCAGGAAAGGTGTGTGTCAGGGTTGTGTCCTTTCGGCATACTTATTGAGTCTGTATGCTGAGCAAATAGTCCAAGAAGCTGGACTATATGAAGAAGAATGGGGCATCAGGATTGGAGGAAAACTCATTAGCAACCTGCAGTATGCAGATAACACAGCCTTGCTTGCTGAAAGTGAAGAGGACTTGAAGTACCTACTGATGAAGATCAAAGATCACAGACTTCAGTACCGATGACACCTAAATGTAAAAATCCTCACAGCTGGACCAGTAAGCAACATCATGATAAATGGAGAAAAGATTGGAGATGTCAAGGATTTCGTTTTACTTGGATCCACAATCAACAGCCATGGAAGCAGCAGTCAAGAAATGAAACTACGCATTGCATTGGGCAAATCTACTGCAAAAGACTTTTTAAAAGTGTTTTAAAGCAAAGATGTCACTTTGAAGACTAAGGTGCACCTGACCACAGACATGGTGTTTTCAATCGCCTCATATGCGTGTGAAAGCTGGACAGTGAATAAGGAAGACTGAAGAATTGATGCCTTTGAATTATGGTGTTGACGAATAACATCGAATATACCATGGACTGCCAGAAGAATAAACAAATCTGTCTTGGAAGAAGTACAGCCGGAATGCTCATTAGAGGCAAGCATAGCGAGACTTGGTCTCACATACTTTGGACATGTTATTTGGAGGGACCAGTCCCTGGAGAAGGACATCATGCTTGTTAAAGTAGAGGGTCAGTGAAAAAAGAGGAGGACCCTCAAGTAGATGGATTGACACAGCGGCTGCAAAAGTGGACTCAAGCATAACGACAGTTGTGAGGATGGCCCAGGACTGGGCAGTGTTTCGTTCTGTTGTACATATGATTGCTATGAGTCGGAACCGACTGGTCGGCACCTGACAACAACAGGAATATTGCAATGAACAAGACAGACGAGGTCCTTTCTTTGTTTGAGTTTTCATTATAGTGGGGGAAAATAGACCAAAACCAAATAATTGAATAAACAAATATGGAAGTGCGTGATAAATGTTGGTGTATTAGTGTTCTTTCTGCACACAACAGAAACCAACTATGGTAACATAAGCAAATGTTTAGAGGGCCGTCGGATATGCTACAGAAAAGAGAACTGTGTAAGGAATCAGAACAACTCAATTAACTGTCAAATTATAAACAATATGCAGCTCTTCAAACTAAAACAATCTAACTACTATCAAGAAGTGCGAACCGTTTTGCATGCTCCCTCATCCCTGGTTTCCACCGTCTACCAAGAATCAAGATTTCTGACAGCAAGCTTTCAATTGATTGGCCTTGGATTACATGTCCACCTCTTGCTTAAATTATATTTCTAGCAAAGCTGTGTGCCAAAAGAAATTCTGGGTGCTATTATGAAGGGAGGATGGATGATGGAAGTCAAATGAAAAAAAAAACAAATGACTGCTACTGTTGGTTATTGTTATGTAGTGTTAAGCTGTGGTATCATTCTTTTTCAGAATTTGGCCTGGGGAGATTTTTAAACAGAAAGATGATAAATATCTCTACTTAGAAGGTCTTAGACATATAACTCTAGAGCTGTTAAGCAGTATAATTTCCTGTTGCAGAATCAAAGATAAGCTGATTTCACAGTGTATATTGTAGATATTAAATGATACAACTTTTGGTAACTATAAATCATTTAAGAAGAACTGGACAAAAATTCTGACTTTTGTTCTAGAATAACTGATCTGAAATTTTGTTCCCTCAACCCCCTGGGAATAATTAGATTAACAGGACCAGTTGTCTATTAAAACTGTTCTTAATTTTCCTAGTTTATGGTGTTAAAACCATGTTATTTTGAATATAAGAGCATGTGAATCATGCTGTTTCTCTAGTAGGGCTTCTAGCTCCTGTATCGAAAAGTACTATCAAAGCTTGAAAGAAGAAGAGTAGAATACCTCCCTATTTTACCCCACTGGAAATTATGTGGTCTCAAGATACTTCTTTTGATCCTGACTTTCTTGGCAGTATATGGGCAGCAGTAGCAGAGAACTGTATTAAACTCATTCAGCTTAGCTCGTAACTAGTTTGGAATGATCAGTGCATCACATACTTGCCCTTCACCTCTTATTCCAACGACAGCTGTGGTGACCAGTTCCACACAGGCTTCTAGCAGCTTTATGTAGATGTAGTCTGCACCTTGCTGTAGGTGCGTACTGCATGCCTCTTGTTTTCTGTCCTGGGCTTGGCACTCATGCATGACCAACTGGAGAGGCTTGGCTAATGGATAATGGGAGCCGGTGGTAAATACTTCCCTCTTTTATCCCTTGTTCGGGCAATTATTGTTACATATTTCATGGGGCTATCAGAACATCCTGGCAGGATAATGCACCGTTCTCCTTAGTGGCCTAGTAGATAACACATCTTTGAATTAGTTTTTTTTCTTTCTTGATTTACCACCCCCCACCACCTCCGTCTCTTGCTACTGATTTCTAGCATGCAAATCTTTATCTTAGGCAAAGATTGCGGAAGACAGTCAAAATGTCCTGACAGACATTTCCAGTAGTATTACCAGTAGTTTGTAGTGGAATAAATAGATAACTGCCATCAAGGCACAACAGAATGAAATATTGCCCAGTCCTGTGTCATCCTCACAATCACTGACGTATTCGAGTATGTTGTGGTGACTCTTGTGCCAATCTTTCTCACTCTTGCCCTCAGTGGCCCTCTGGTTCACCAAACATTACATCCTCGTCTAGCGATTGATCCCTCCTGATGACATGTTCCAAGCAAGCGAGTTGAACAGTGCTCTGTTGTGATCCCTAAGATTTTCATTGCCTGATTTTCAGAAGCAGATCATTAGGCCTTTCTAGCTAGTCTCTTAGGCTGGTAGCTCTGCTGAAACCTGTTCACCATGGGTAACCCTGGTGGTATTTGAATTATTGCTGACATACCTTCCAGCATCATAGCAAGCCACCACAGTATGACACACTGACAGATGGGTAGTGGTTGTAGTAGAATAGTTGTCTAAAGTCTGTTTTTTATTGTATACCATTGGTATGAGATGCTCAGGCTTATAAGCCTCATGTATTTTTAGGTGGTATTTAGTAAGATAATGAATTTACCTACTATTTTGGGGATGTTTGAAGAGTTGGTCTTTAAATAAATGGGATAGACTGTACCTTGGTCTACTATCTTTAGAGATTAGGGTAAACAGATTAAAAAGCATCAGAGCCCACCATATCTAGGGAGCTCTGAAGGCAAAAATTGTCCCAAGTCCTTTATGCAGTTGCCGCTGCTTAGGATGATGCAAATACATGTAGTCTTAACCTGGATCCAAACCCTGTGGGGCTGTTCTGCTCTGTCCTGTAGGGTCGCTATGAGTTGGAATTGACTCGACAGCAATGGGTTTGGTTTTTTTTTGGTTTTACCTGGATCCAGTTGGTTTATATAAAATTTAGACCAAAATAATTAAACTGGCAAAATAAAGTCCCTAGGGATCTAAGCTTCTAGGATTTCTTTTGTCAAATTAATAGCTTGGAACATTCTGCCCTGGAATCTACCTTTCTTGCTCTTATAAAGATCAGCTTTAGGTCCTCCCACATGAGTTTATTCTTTTTTGAAAGAAGCGGGCAGTGTATAATTTTAGTAAGATCTTAAATGATCACTTTTGATTTTTGTTTAACTGTTAGCTCACTAACTTGGATGTGTTTTGCTAATTGACAGCTTTGGGAAACCAGTTTCTCATTTTTCAATCCATCTGGAACGCAGTGCAGTTGAAATTGGCCTTAGTTAATTAGAAATCCATTGTTTTGAGATTAAAAGGATGTTCTTTCTTATATAACCCAAAACAGAGTATTTCAGCATATCACCATTAGCGTTTAAGAACTTCCTGGTTCACCTCGGCCTCTGATTACCTAGGTGAATTGTGTGTGGACAGGTAGTGATGACTCACACTAGTTTAAATGGAGAAAAATCTAAGTACCATGTTTTTACACAAATAATGTGTGCTTTTTGTTTATTTGCCAACCATGCCCCCCCAACCCTAGGTATTTTCATTAGCCAGTTTTTTTTTTTACATGTTGCAATAAAAAATTAGCATAGCACACTTAAGAAAGTAACTCATGGAATAATTGTTGAAAGTTTTATAATGTTTGATAGCAAACATAAAAGAGTAAAAGTTATTTTTGGAAAGGATTATATTTTATATTTTAAATACTGTAATGACGTAACAGAAACCCTGGTGGCGTAGTGGTTAAGTGCTATGGCTGCTAACCAAAGGGTGGCAGTTCACATCCACCAGGTGCTCCTTGGAAACTATGGGGCAGTTCTACTCTGTCCTGTAGGGTCTCTATGAGTCGGAATCAACTCGACGGCAATAGATTTTTAGGTTTAATGACGTAACAGTAATATGAATTGAACATTCCTTTTTGTCTACCCACTCCCCTATTAGATTTAAAAAAGGAAGCAAAATATGGTAATAGAGATGGAGTGCTAACTGCTGTAAGTGGGACAGAAAATGTTCCAATTCATGTTTGAGTCTGAATTGAGATAAAAGACTACAGGTTACTTTTTATTGCTGCTTAGAAACACACACATACATACACACTCACACAGACAAGTTCTCAGGTTTTTAGATAACGATCTAATTGTATGTGATTTTTAAGAGATTACAATTAAACAATGTTATAAAAAAGATTTAAAGTAGAAAGGTAAAATATATATATCATCCAAATGGAAATAAAAGAATATAATTGTCTTAATAATTGATATAATGGAATTCAAAGCAAAAGGGGCATAGATGATATCATATTTTTAAAGAGTAAACCCTAATATAAGTTCTGTTCTGCCATTGCCTTGAAATCTCTACAGCCTGGGTATTTGATTTTTCTTATTTGTGTGAGAAAAAATGTGCATAATCTTGAGAGATGATTATTATTAAGTGTTTATTTTTCTTTTTTTCTTTGTATTTATGGACTCAAGCAGCTGATTTTTTTGATATATAAGAATAAGAAATCACTGATTATAGGTAAACTGATGAAATAGCCTTTTTTTTTTTTTTTTTTTTTAAAGCATGGTGTTAGTCTGTATATCCAAGATAAAGAAGGTTTGTCAGCTTTGGATCTTGTAATGAAGGATAGACCAAAACATGTAGTATTCAAGAATACTGGTAAGAAAATTCCACAAATATATTCCATTAAGGTATACCTTAGAAAATTTTAATGAAACTATTCTTTTAAAAATATTTGAAGATTTATTTGGGGATATCTGTGAAGAACTTTTACTTTGGTTTGTCAGTTGATATTTTTGGTGTGATGTTCAGAACACTTATTTTGCATTTTTCAATCCATAGTTATGTCTGTAAGAGTAAAAATACAACTTAAAGTAGGAAGGCAGTTAGAATTGTAAGTGTTGTAAAGTAATTAATGTGCATCCAGAAAGTAACATCAGCATTTGAGGTAGAGGGAAAAAGAAATGGAAATGATTCATCTACCCACACATTCGGATTTCACTTATCCCTCCAGTATGTTTCCCCATTGAGCTTTGGAGGTGGGAACTGAAGGAAAGGGAGAAGAGATTAAAATGGGTAGTTTATATCTAACTAGTGAGCCAGCTAGGTCAGAACACATTCTTCATTTTTTTTTCTACCTTGGACACCACATTTGCAGGCAACAGTTACAATTCCATTCGAGAGCTTTATTAGCGTTCCAAAATAAAAATAAAAATGAAAATTCATATCATAAACTTAGCCATACTTAGGCTTTATCCCCATTTAATGGGGTATTATAGTAGTCACTAGTGTAATTTTACATCAAGAGAAAAATACTGAGAATTAATGTTTCTGTAGAAATAATAAGTAATGTTACATTTGTTTCATTTGCAACCTTCATATATATGGATTAACAACCTCTTACATTTAAAATAACCACATATATTATAATTTTCATTGAAATTAAAGAGATATGGTGAGTGATGTTTTACTCATTTGGCTGCTAAAGAAACAAGGACAAATGCTAGATTGCTTATATTGACAGAGGTCTTTACTATGATTTTGATTTCCTGACTCCTGTTTTTAGGATTATATATTAATGGGTTCATGATTTAATTTAAGAGAGTCTTGGCATCATCTTTCTAAATATGGTAGTTAAATTAGTTCCTGTAAAGACTCATGGTTTTAGCTAAACTGATTAGTAAAGCGCATCTATAATTGAAATAAATTGATGTTTGTTTTAAAATATTAAACTGATTTTCACTTTAGATCCTACAGATGTCTATACCTGGGGAGATAATACAAACTTCACCTTGGGTCATGGAAGCCAGAATAGCAAACATCATCCAGAGTTGGTGGATCTGTTCTCCAGGAGTGGAGTTTATATCAAGCAGGTATTTTGAAGTACAACTGAATACTCTTAGAGATTAAAAGAACTTTTGTATTTGATACTTCAGCTTTTCATTTGGATTCTGTTAACTTTGTTGAAATAAGCGAACATTTTTTTTGAAGAAATTAAATCAATAGAACTTTGCCAAATTTTTAGATTTCTTAGCCTTAATGATATTTAGTCTGTGTAAAATACCCTAGAAGTGTGAAATGTTAGTGCAAGCAGTTGGAAGTTACTGTACATATATTAGTCCCTGGGTGGTGCAAATGGTTAACGAGCTCAGTTGCTAACCAAAAGGTTGGTAGTTCAAACCCACCCGGTGGCTCTGAAGAAGAAAGGCCTGGCAAAGTTCTGTAAAGATTACAATCAAAAAAACCTTATGAAGCAGTTCTACTCTGCAATACACGGGGTCACTATGAGTCGGAATTGACTTGATGGCGATGGGTTTGGTGTTTTTGATCTTCTTGCAAGAGTATGTGAATACGTGTCTGTGTGGGTAAGGTGGAGAGGGTTTTAGGAAGGAGGCAGATAAGGAGAAAGGAGGGAAGAGAGAAAAACTTGAAAATAAGTATGAAATTATTTAAAGTCATATTAAAGGTGTACTATATTAGACCAAAAAAGAGATCTCCAAAAGACATAGACTGTATATACACCTTTCCTCTTACCCTTGTGTATAATGACATTTTTCCAAATAATGATCTGAAGGCATTTCTGTTCTTCTTTGATAACACTGTTTGGTTATTGTTATTATCTTTGTGCTTCATATTGCACTTTGCTGAATTCTTGCTATTTGGGATTCCATGAAACTGGAAAGCAGCTGGCTACTACTTTATATAGTTGAAGACTTAAGATTTCCATTTTCCTTTGTTTAGTTCCTTCTGTGGGTAATAATACATGCCAAATTCCTCCTTTGTTCTTTTCCCATGTGTCACTGTTTATAAGCATACTTTTAAATTAAAGCACATATGTTTTAATTTTTTAGTACAGAAAACTTCAATCCTGTATCAAGTAGCGAGAATACCATTATGAATCCCCACGTATCCACCATTCAGTTTAAACAATAAGCAATATTCTGCTATTTTCCTTTTGTAAAATGAAGAACATTTCATTCAGAGAAGTTTAATATTTTTTTGTTTTTCCTTAGGTGGTGCTTTGTAAATTTCACTCAGTGTTTCTGTCTCAGAAAGGACAGGTTTATACCTGTGGTCATGGTCCTGGAGGACGTTTAGGACATGGAGATGAACAGACATGCTTGGTAACTGAAATGTCGTTGTACAATTTAGATAGCTTCAGTAAAACTTTGGTGAACTGGAAGCTTTGGTGAAAATTTTTTCCACCAAATATAAGGAGAAAATACATGAATTGATATCAGGCTTTTTTTTTTTTTTCTTTAAATCTATTACTTTCATGATATATCATGTTCATATTAAGGATTTAGATAACATGCAAAATTCTAAAGCATCAAAGAAAAATTATACTATGGTTACACAAATATTAAGTCAGGAGAGTATATAAATAAACTTCAAAATATTTTGAGAGTTGAATTAAAGAGGGCAGATTAATTGTAGAACTTTTCCTGAAGCAGTACAGATTTTTATTTGCTTTAACTTCTCATTAAAGTATCTGTGGTCTAGTAATTGAGCCAATGTTTTCATTGTTCAATCACAAAATTGGTTCTTATGTTACTGAAACATAGTGCTAATTGGAAGAAGCTTAGTGATCATTAAAAAAGAAAAAAAAGTGATTATTACATACTAGAAAATTGACTCATTATATTTTTAAAGATAAGTTTTTTGTTTTCAGGGGACTACTGGTATATTTCTCATCTATTAAAGGGTACTTTAAAAAGGAGCAAGAGGTACAATGATAACAGCTTCCATTTATTGCGGGTGTATTATTTCCAGGCATTGTTCATGCTTTTCGTACATTATCGTTACCTTGACTTAAGCCTCACAATAGCCCTGTGAGGTGTAGGCATTATCATCTTCATTTTATACATGATGACAGTAGTAGCAATAGCAACACTCTTTGCCAGGGACTGTTGTAAATTACCAACTCTTTTACCCCTTAAGGAGCCTTGGTGGTGCAGTGATTAAAATGAACAACCGCTAACCAAAAGGTGGGTGGTTTGAAACCACCAGCAGCTCCACAGGACAAAGATGTGGCAGTCTGCTTCCGTAGAGATCTACAGTGTTGGAAACCCTATGCAGTTGCTATGAGTTGGAATCCACTTGATAGCAGTAGGTTTGGGTTTGGTTTTTAATCCGTACACCAACTCTATGAAGTCTTCTATAGTCTAAAATACTACTGTTGTTTTGTTTCACAGATGCAGACAGGTAAGAAATTTGATTGAGATCAAATAGCTAATAAGTGGAAGAACTAAGATCTGAACCCACGACAGGTGGCTCAAAGGATATTATTTTTAGTTACTCAGTGAGGGGCTATATAGACTCCTGTTCCCCACCCGCCCCCCGCCAATACACCAATGAATACTTCAGCTAAAGAGTCACTTTTATTTATAACAAATTTGTGCTTCGTATATGGTAAGGGCTCGAAATCAGTTGTTGAATTATTTTATTGAAATGTCTTATTGGGGTTATATATTTTGGTCATAAACCAGTGTCCATATTTTTTTACTCGCCATCTGTCCCTTGCTGAAATACAGAGTTTACCTATAATAGATATAGCCATATGTATCATTTAATGTCATTTTGGATGTAGAATCATCAGATTCTATTTGTATTCCTATGTAAATGGTTAATATACTATGCTAAAGTTCATTTTACTTTATAGGTCCCCAGGCTTGTGGAAGGACTGAGTGGTCACAGTTGTTCTCAAGTGGCAGCTGCTAAGGATCATACTGTTGTATTAACTGAAGATGGGTGTGTTTATACATTTGGTCTGAATGTTTTTCATCAGTTAGGACTTATTCCCCCACCTCCAAGTTGTAATGTACCCAGACAGGTAAACTTCTCTTTTTTAAATAATAAGGTGATTATTTGTTGTAAAATTATATGGACAGAATGATATTAAGTTATTGACAAAGCTGCATATATTTTACTTAATGCTATTTAAATTCATCTTCAGTGGTATATGTGTATTTTTGTTTTTCACAAAAGGAGAACTTTAGTGCAGATTAGTACTATAAGAATAGGAGAGAGAGTACTTGACAAGTTAGATACTAAAGTACCCTGGATTCCACTTTTAAGTATTCATAAGCAGAGGTGGACTAGGTTTGAATCTTAACAATTTTTGGGTCCTCCTTAAGAAAAATAATACAAAATTTTGAATACAGAGCGATCTCATGCAAATGAGGTATCCAGAAACCTAAGCATTTTTGGTTTTGTGGTTTCTGCCTCTGCACAGAAGTCATACCTGGCAAATTGATGTGCGGGCACATGGGTACAAAATCCACTACTCTGTTATACATTCTGTTTTTTATTTGCATAACGACCACCAGATGGCGCCCTTTCCCCAACTTCAGGGACCTAGTACAGAGAACCGGAACTGGTGTTCTAAATTAATGTTACTGCTCCTAACAAGTTACATTTCAGATGTTAAATTTCTTTACTTGTTCAATCCTTTGAATTTGAAATTGTCATCAGGTATACATTTTTTATTAGTAAGTATTTAAATTAATGTTGCTATTCTGGATGACTAACGGATCGGTAAGGAGCCCTGGTGGTAGGTACAGTGTTTAAGCAATTGGGTGCTAATCAAAAGGTTGGTGGTTCAAACCCACCAGCCACTCCATGAGTAAAAGATGTGACAGTCGCTTCTGTAAAGATTACAGCCTTGAAAACCTCATGGGACAGCTACTCTGTCGTGTAGAGTTGCTATGAGTCAGAGTCAGCTCGGTGGCGATGGGTTTAATGAATCAAAGAAATCATCCTAAAATAATTTGGGTTTGTCTCCAGTCTGTGGTTCGTCTTAGTAGATCCATTTTCTCTAACCGTCTAAGGAATTTGTGAGCATTTAACTTTTGTAGACCTCTTCAAGAATGGCAAATAGGCTTTATTCTCAGTTTTACTTTCATTGTGTGACTACCTTGGGGCTTTGAATCTTAAACATTTTTGGGATCCTCCTTAAGAAAGGGTAGATATGGATGTGTCCAGTGGTTTTCCAATGGAGGCAGTTTGGCCCTCCCAAGGGCCATTTGGCAATGCCTGGAGACGTTTTTGGTTGTCACAAATGGGTGGGAGGTACCAGACATTTTGGGTTGAGGCCAGGGATGCGGCGAAACATCCTGTGATGCGTAGGACAGCCACCTACAACAAAGAATCATCTGTGCTCAAATGTTCAATAGTGCCACTGTTGAGAAGCCCTGGGCAGGTCAGAATTTAAAAGTACTGAATTTTCTAATGAGTATGCCTGTTTTGCATATTGCTGGTTAGAAAAAAATAGCCAAAAGTATAATGATTTGCTTTTTATAGCATGTAAATGTTCCACATGTTACAGCTGCTGAATGGAAATAGCTGTACTGAAATGTCTTGTGCCCTGACAAGGACTCAGTTCTTGGTGTGAGTGTGGAGATCTGTTAGTGACAACTGCCATTAGCACTGGAGGGGGGCACTGGCAGCAAGTATGCCATATGTTTGCTACCCTCATCTACTCAGTCTCTGCAAAATTGTACTAGATCGTAGATCGTATAATAAACTGCAGTCTTATTTATCTTTTTGAATAGATGCAGGCAAAATATCTGAAAGGGAAAACAATCATCGGAGTAGCAGCAGGCAGGTTTCATACAGTGCTTTGGACTAGAGAAGCTGTTTACACTATGGGACTGAATGGTGGACAGCTGGGTAAGAAATCTTTGCTGATAATATCTGAAAAATAAATTTGACTCCTAATACATACATTTTGTAATATCTATTTGTGTAATTTTTTAGGTTATTTACTAGATCCCAATGGAGAAAAGTGTGTAACTGCTCCTCGTCAAGTTTCTGCCCTTCATCATAGGGATATCGGTCTGTCCTTAGTTGCTGCAAGTGATGGAGCCACAGTCTGTGTTACCACAAGGGGAGATATTTACTTACTTGCAGACTATCAGTGCAAGAAGATGGCTTCTAAGTATGTACATTTCTGTGAAAGAAACATAACTTTAGTATTAGTTCTCATTTCTTCCAGCAACTATCTGAATATCAACTTTATGCTATGCTTTATTGTAAATTATCAAACGGAGAAAATTAAATGTGGGGAAAGTCAGGATTTTTTTGCATTTGATGATTTTAGTCTTTGGCAAAGATCCAGTGAATATATGTGAAGGTTCTTTGTAAGCCATAAAAGCAAGATTTTAGAATTATGTTTAGTGGTAGACTAGCAGTTGGTTAGCTAATCAAAGTCTGTTAAGGCAAGGAATCATAAACCTAAGATTTTAATTATGGATGGCTCTGCCAGTTGGAGTTCTCTGTCTTTTGTTCAGAAACTATACTCATAATGTATCACCTGTGATCTCATTTAGAGTGATTTAAGGAGCAAGTGTCTAATATAGGTATAGAATTTTGTATTTTAAGTAGGTATTTCCTCTTTTATAGTTGCTTCATCCATACCTGATTTGACAGCAAGTTTTTGGTACTCATAGTTAGTATGTCATTCCCAAGTATTCAACTTACCTATAGAAAACATTCTTTTCAAACTAATATTTCATTGGTTTATGTAATATTTATTTAAATTATGTAATTATAGTAATAAGTGCAAGTACAGAAATAGGTCTTTGAACAAATACAGCTGATTGCTGAAAAAGAGTATAGGTTAACTAGCACAAGCAATCATGTAGGAGAATTCTAGAAGGTAGCCATCTAACTTCAAAGCAATTAGACATTTAAATTAAAATTTAACAAAATGTGTTTTTGTTAATGCAGGTAAGATTATAACTTCATGAACAGATCCCGTTCATGAAGTTAGCTTATGAGCAGAAAATGTAAAGCATTGATTTGTCACAACTTACCTTCTCTGTATAGCAGTTGGAGTTACTTTTGACATCAATTGTAGGTCAGATTTAGAAATATGAAACATGAAAATGTGAACATACAGGTTTCTTACGGCTAAGTAATGGGTTTTTCCTGAGCATGAAGTGATTTGTGGGATGTCACGTTGTTTTATTAACATTCACAGAATTTGCCCTTGATAACATTAAATCACATAAATGTATTATATCCAAGTTTTCATTAAGAAATTTCTTTTTGTTACTTATTAAGTTCCAGCATAGTAGCTTAATGAAGAATTTTTTAGCTTTTTTTTTTTAAACTTAAAAAATATTAAAGTTGTTCTTTGGAGTGTTGTTCTTTTAGATGTGTAGATAAAATGAAACGTGGCTAGTGGGTAAGTTATCATATTAGCAGTAGTGATGACTTTCACAGTAGCATATATATTTATGGTTGGCCATATTTGAAATTAAGCATTTCTATTTCATTTTGAAGTTTAAAATTTTTGTTTTCTGCTAAAATGCAAATATACTTAGCTTTTAGCCGTGCCAGTTACTTAAACCCTAGAGTGAATGTGTGCATTAACAAGCAGGGCTTTTATTTTTATTTTTTGTGTATCTGTGTGAGTTGAGGCATTTGGGAGGGAAGGACTTGCACTGGAAGAAACAGCAGTATGTAAGAGAAAAGATACAGAAGAAGAGACTGCGGATACCAAAAACCAATTCTTCTCACTTTATCTTTCACAGTAATCAGCTTAGATTATTGTTTGAATAGTCATTTGTTTAAAATTGAACATGTGTATTTTGGAAGCATATTAATTGAGCTTTTTTCCCCCCATTCAGACAACTAAACTTGAAAAAGGTTCTTGTTTCTGGAGGACGTATGGAATACAAGGTTGATCCTGAACATTTGGAAGAAAATGGGGGTCAAAAGATTTGCATTCTTGCAGTGGATGGAGCTGGAAGAGTGAGTATGTTTATGTAAAAATATGTTATGTGAAAGTGTAGTAATCTTAGTCTCAGTTGATAGCTGTAGGGGACCTGCTAACGTAAAAATGTATTGTCATGTTAGTGAAAATTCCCATTAACTTTGTTTCCCTACGTATTTTTGACGTCCAGTACTAATTAGTATGGAACTGGAATCCTGGTGGCGTAGCAGTTAAGAACTATAGCAGCTGACAAAAAGGTTGGCCGTTCAAATCCACCAGACGCTCCTTGGAAACCCTTTGGGGCAGTTCTACTCTGTCCTATAGGGTCGCTATGATTTGGAGTCGACTTGATGACAACAGGCTTGTTTTCTTTTTTTAAAAAGATGACATTTAATTAATATTGTATTTATTTTTCTTAAACTGTAGTTTAAAATTTCATTTATTACGCTTAAAATGGAAATAAGAGATTTTGATGAGTTATTTAACAAGTACACTGGTACAGAGCATTGATACTGAATTGCATAGATAAGAGTGATGTCATGCAACTATGCTTTGTAAAAGGAAAGGCTAAGTAGGCAACATTACAAATTCAATTTATAGTTGGAGAAATTTCTGCAGATTTAGTTTTATACACTTAATAAATGTACAGTTTTTAACTCTTGATGTTATATATAAAAGGGTTTTTTTTTTTTTCCTAGACCACTGGTATATAACGAATTTTTATGTCTTTTAAGTAAATTAAGAAAAAAACCTAAAAATCGTTGCCATGGAGTCGATTCCAACTCCTGGTGACCCCATAGGACAGAGTAGAACTGCTTCATAGTGTTTCTGAGGAGCAGCTGGTGGATTCAAACTGCTCACCTTTTAGTTAGCAACCGAGCTCTTAACCACTGTGCCACCAGGGCTCCTTTTTAAATAGAGCTCTAATTTTAGTTCCCTGTGTAAACATATCAGTAAATTTCTCTAATAAGATTGTTAATTTAAAGATATATGTTGTACTTTAGTAACAGTGAAGAAGTTATGCCCTATGACTGGAAGAACACAGATGACTTCCTGTTTTTTACCTATAAAGTAAAAATATACAATAGGAATATTTTCTGAGACTCATAATGCCTTGTAAATTTTGTCATTTTAAAAATTGAAGAATTAGTGGTAAAGCTCCACTTATGGATACATTATAGGCATAAGTTCACTGCAGCTGATAATTTTAATGCAATTAGGAACTACATTTAATAATTAGAGTTCTAATTTGTACTCTATTGTCTTCTTGTAATAAAAGAAAACAGGCATGGGATTACATAAAAGAGTCAAATATAAAAAAACACATTGGCTTTGTGATATATTTTCACATCCAATAATTTTTGACATCCAGTACTAATTAATATGGAACTGGTATTTGAAAGAAAGTATGATGACCTTTTTTTTTTATGATGACCTTTAATTAATGTTGTACAGTATTTCTTTGTTAAACTGTAGTTTAAAGTTTCGTTTATTATGCTTAAAATGGAAATACGAGATTCTGATGAGTTATTTAACATGTACACTGAGTACTGATCAATGATACTGAATTGCATAGAATAGAGATATGTCATCCAACTATGCTTTGTAAAAGCAAAGGCTAAGTAGACAACATTATGAATTCAATTCATAGTTGGAAAAATTTCCCTAGATATAGTTTTGTACACAACAAATGCACAGATTTTGACTGTGCATATAGCTTTATATTAATATGAATTAATATGGGTGTAGCTTATACTGTGGCTATTTCCCACAAAATTAGAGTCTTACTGTGAAAACCAAACTCTTGAGGAATCAGTTAATCAATAATTGTCTTCAGTGTATGTAACTTTGAGTGACCTTATCAGATGCCATTCTGTTCTTTAGTTTTTTTTAACTTGATTATGAGGGAATGAACTTTTAAAAATCAGCAGCATCAATATTTCAGATGAAATCTTAATTGGGATACCAATATATTAAACAGGTAAAAGAGTTTCTGCTCTGGATGAAGCTGGATGGGAAGCCCAGCACCCTGCCCCTCACCCTTGTCTCTATCCCTTAGCAATAGCACCTAAGCCATTTCCCAGAATACTGAGGTTTGAAGAACAGTTTGGAAACCACTGAACTCCATGACAGTTTTTCTGCCTCTGAGGTATTTAGTTATGTAGTTGACTTATACATACGTATTTTTTCTTGGGAGTAAAGTTTGGATTTTCATGGGGTGAGTTTCATTCTTCCTGAAAGCAGATGGCACTACAACAGAGTTTGAGATGTAAGTTTTAACTTCAAGGTTTTTGTTTTTCTTGAGCATTGGAGCAGATCTGTTTGCCTTGGACAAGTGATACTAAAAATTACTTCTTAAGAGGACTATCTTTGAAATAATTTTTAATGCTTCGTGTTTGGTTAATGTACTTTTCTGAAACACATGGTTCTTTAAAACCACCTTGACTTTTATAATACCCATCCTTTTCTGTGGAAGACTGAACATCGAAACATACTAATTAGAGCTTTTATTTTGAAGATACTATCTCTTGATTTTAGTATTTTTTTTGTTCAAATGCTGTATTGCTTTATATTCCAATGTAATTTGATTTCATTTTAGGTGTTTTGCTGGAGATCACTTAGCAGTTCTCTGAAGCAATGTCGATGGGCCTATCCACGCCAGGTCTTCATTTCTGATATTGCTTTAAATAGAAATGAAATTCTGTTTGTCACGCAAGACGGGGAAGGATTTAGAGGGAAATGGTTGGAAGAAAAAAGAAAGAGTTCTGAAAAGAAAGGTCAGTTACTGGATGTGGACGGCACATAAAAGTGCCTTTCAACTGAGCTTTAAAATTGACAAGAGTTAGATTTAATTGATAAGTATTATTAGATTTTATCTTTATTACTCTTCTTTTGATTTTGGTTTGAGTGCATGCAGGCCATGCACATAGGGAATTCAGTTCACTTACGTCTCAGATTTTCAACCTTTATCTGTCTCAGTACATCATAAAGATGTGGTCCAGTCCCATCAGTAACAGTGGCTAATTCCTAGCTGTGGCTCTAGGGACAGGGAAGTGTGTAGTTTAAAAAAACAAAAGCTCTTAGGTGATTTCTAGCTCCTTTTCCTCTTTCTCCCCACGTTGAGAATTGAGTGTCTGATTATTCTTTCTTTGTTTTTTACATACTTTTATATGCAAAATTAAAGATTTAAGAGATATATCTTATGACTTAGAGAAGAAGGAGAGGAAGAACAGAGTTTTTATGGTGATTGAGAATTTTAAAAAGTGCAAGTAGTTTTATTAAATAATTGCTGAGTAATTGGAGGCAAGTTTTATTTCATTCCTTGGTGAATAAAAGGATGGCTTTAATTACAATGCTATCATTGAAAATAGAAGTTATTTATAACATAGCTCACTCTTATAATTATGTGATTATAAATTTAAACTTGTGGATTCTTTTTAACATAGGCTAGCAACTTTTTTCTTTCATCCATATTTAGCAATCTATTGGTTTTTCTTCCTGAATAACTAGAATTCATTTACTTCTTTCCATCCCCATTGTTGCCATCTCAGTTCAAACAGCATGCAAAAAATAAACCCAACCAAAAACCAGACCCATTACTGTCGAGTCGATTCCGACTCAGCAACCCTGAAGTTCAGAGTAGAAATACCCCCACAGAGTTTCCAAAGAGTGCCTGGTGGATTTGAACTGTTGACCTTTTGGTTAACAGTTGTAGATCTTAACCACTAACTACACTAACAGGGTTTCCATGCAAAAAATAGATTTTCATTCCACTCTTGTCCTTTTTGATTGATTCATTTTCAGCCAATTACCAGAATGAGGTTTTAGGATCTGATCCTAAGGCGTCCATGTTTAAAGGCTGTTTGATGGCTTCCTCCTTTCTTAAACATGACCTAGAAGGCCCCCTGCTCTGGCCCTTGTCTGTGTCTCTGAATTCATCTTGAGTTCCCTCCCTGTCACTAACCACTCTCCAGACACATTGGCTCTCTAAAGTTTTTCACACATATTGAGGTATAATTAATCCCAAGACCTTCCCTAACTTTTCATATCTCAGATTCATTTACATTTTATCAGGATGTCTTCAATGATCATTCAATCTACTCTGAGTTATGCTGTTTGACTTTTCATATTCTCTTTGTATTTTCATCATTTTTGCTTGAATTATTTATCTTTGTGATTAATTTGTTTCATGCCTGTCTCCTACAGACAAGGGCTGTGATTGTTCCCTTATATCTTCAGCATTTGACATATTTCCTAAAACCTAGTACTCCCTCATTGTGTATCTGTTGAATGGATAAATCAGCAATTGTATGCTAAAAATATATATAGAAAATGTTTATAATTACTCTGAGAAAATTATAAATATGTTCTTCAAAATCATAAAGCTAAAAAGGAATGATTTTTGAATGATTGATTTCAATTGCCTGTTTATTTCTTTATAGATTTTTCAAGTTCACGAACATTTAAGGTATACTTACTGTGTGCCAGATATAGATTTTTTTTGTGTGTGCTTTAAGTGAAAGTTTACAAATCAAGTCAGTCTCTCATACAAAAATTTATATACAACTTGCTATATGCTCCTAATTGCTCTCCCCCTAATGAGACAGCACAGTCCTTCCCTCTACTCTCTCTTTTCGTGTCCATTCAGCCAGCTTCTGACCCCCCTCTGCCGTCTCATCTCCCCTCCAGACAGGAGATGCCAACATAGTCTCATGTGTCTACTTGATCCAAGATGCTTGTTCTTTACCAGTATTGTTTTCTATCCCGTTGTCCAGTCCAATCCCTGTCTGAAGAGTTGGCTTTGGGAATGGCTCCTGCCTTGGACTAACAGAGGTCTGGGGACCATGACCACCAGGGTGCCTAGTCTTAGTCAGACTATTAAGTCTGGTCTTTTTATAAGAATTTGGGGTCTGCATCCCACTGCTCTCCTGCTCCCTCGGGGGTTCTCTGTTGTGTTCCCTGTCAGGGCAGTCACCGGTTGTAGCCGGGCACCATCTAGTTATTCTGGGCTCAGGCTGATGTAGTCTCTGGTTTATGTGGCCCTTTCTGTCTCTTGAGTAGGACTAGATTTTAATGGTACAAAAATATGTAAGATGTGGCTCCTGTTCTCAGGAACTCATAAGCTTATAGGGGCAGTAGGACATGTATGTAAATATTTATAGCTCACTGAGACAAACGCTAATATAGGGATAAAGTCTCCTGAAAGTATAGAGATTAGAATAACTGAGTATCTGGGGGAAGATTAGTAAAGCCCTGTAAGAGAGGGTAAACAGTGCAGGTTGGACCTGTAAATGTTGGAAGTCCTTAGAATTTTGTGTTAGTCATACTTAGTGCTCTAAAACTCTAAAACTGAACTCATGATCATCTGCTTTTAAGTGTATTCTATGTAAGTAATTGGTTATCTTTGACATCCCATATTCCCTCACTCCCTGTATTTAGTCAGTCATCACCAAAATTTGTCATTTTAGTCTCAAGTATTTCTGAAATCTACCCATTTTTCCCAAGTTTCATTGCTACAGCTCTTGAAGGAGCTCCCTAAATGCCTTTTCTCTGCTCTTACCCACTTTAGAACTTTCTTCGTACTGAAGCCAGAATGATTTATTTACATGCAAATTTCATGTCTGTGTGGAAGCACTCTATACTTTTCTTTCATAACCTTGATCTGACTTGTAATGATTTGTTTAATGCCTGTCTGCCTGCTAGATTGTGCATTCCATGAGGGTAGGGACATGTTTGTCTTGTTCACGACCTTATTACTAGGGATGCCCTGATGATCATGATATCACAGTAGTTAAGTGTGGTCACTCAGATATTTGATGAATGAATGGAAGAAGGAGAAAAAGGAAGGGAGGGAGCAAATAGATAAGCAAGTAGATCATGAAGATGCTAAGTTTATATATATTTAATATAATTTGTGGAATTTTAAAAGCTGGCATGACATTAGATTTGCTTTTTAGAAAGGAAACTTTGGTGGCAGTATGGAGGATGTGTTTGTTGAAAGGATAATTCATGGATAATTGAAAATTGGCCCACCCAAAATCTCTTGTATAATAAATACAACCAGTGTAAAGGGTGTAAAATGAAAGGATGTATGCAGTTCTTCAAAAGGACTTAATACAAACTAAAGATTTTTCCATATTGTCACAAACGTTTTTCTATTTCATTTACTCCGAAATCATTTTAATGGTTTCAATAAAGCCTTGCTTAATGGATGTTCCTTTTTTCCTTTTTAGCAGAGATTTTATCAAACCTTCATAATTCCTCATCAGATGTGTCTTGTGTCTCTGAAGTAAATAGTGTGTATGAAAGAATTCGACTTGAGAAACTTACTTTTGCACATAGAGCTGTTAGTGTCAGCACAGATCCAAGTGGATGCAACTTTGCAATCCTGCAGTCAGATCCTAAAACAAGGTATCCTTGTATATGTTACATTTTATTTTCAATTTAGAAGGCACAGTCACCAAGTTTTCTTCTGTTTTTAGTAGCTCCTGGCCTAAATTTAATTGAAGAGCCACTGCCAAGTCCTATAGAGATGTTAGACATGTAATCATGCTGCCAGGATTACACAAAGGTGGAAATTATTATACTGGGAATGATGAGTTTTCCTTTTAGTTTTTATATGTATGTGTATATATATGTATTTATGTCTTTAATACTTAATGACGTACTCTGGGTTCTCAGATTCTGAGAAATGTGTTATAAATATTTCCTATGTAGTTTGCAAAAATTTCTGACCCTTAAACACGATGACAATTGACAATAAAAAGAGGTGTTATGGAGCCATCTGTAAGGCGGTTTGAATTCCAGTGCAGATATCCTAAGTCATATTAGTAGAGAGAGAACAGATTAAAATAGTAGTAGTAGTGTTGAGGAGAAAAGTTCTAGAAGTAGGGTGATCATTCATCCTGATTTGCCAGGACTGTCCCAGGAAGCCCCTCAGTCCCGGGCATACCTGGAGGGTTGATCTTCCTACCTAGAAAGGTAAAATGTAGATTGGGAAGGTATTATTTTTTCATTTCACAATAATGAAAGGACCAGGGTTAAGACTGATGCTACATCTATGTGTGTATTTATCTTTACTTCCTTGAGTTTCTAACATACTCCAGGATTCAGGACCTAACATACTCCAGGATTCAGGACCTGAAGTATTTGCTAAGTTCTCTGTATATTTGTTTATTTTTTCACTTGTAAAATAGATAAAAAAGAGGAAATGGATGAGAACTGTACTTTTCAAAAAATGTTTCTAATTATACTTTTAATCACTTGAAAAATTTCTGTGGAATAGTTATTTGAATTTATGTTGTTCTAAGTTACATTGTTCTTGTAGAAATAGAAAACATGACTCAAAGAAAAAATTATTGTCATTTTAATTTAAGAGAAAAAAGCATAATTATAAATGAGAATAGAAAAAATTAAATTGTGATATAATATCTAGACTTTGTACTATATTTTAAGAAATGCCATATTTCAAGTTTTCAAAGTTTAATAAATAAAAAAGAAATTGCATTTGCAAATTTGCAAAGGAGAATTGTCTGGGAATGATTTTGTTTTCTTTCATTTTCTTGAAAGGAAAAATAATTTTTGTTTTGTTTCTAGCCTTTATGAAATTCCAGTTGTGTCCTCATCATCGCTTTTTGAAGAGTTTGGCAAACTGTTAAGGGAAACAGATGAAATGGACAACATCCATGATGTGACATTTCAAGTTGGCAATAGAATCTTCCCTGCACATAAATATATTTTGGCAGTGCGTTCTGACTTTTTTCAGAAATTGTTTATTTCAGATGGTACTACTTTAGACTTTGCAGATGTTTACCGGAAAGATGAAGATTCTGCAGGATGCCATCTCTTTGTGGTAGAGAAGGTTCATCCTGACTTGTTCGAATACCTTTTACAATTTATATACACAGACACTTGTGACTTTTTAACTCATGGCTTCAAACCAAGAATACACTTACACAAAAAACCAGAAGAATATCAGAGCACTCCAAATTCTCATTTGAATGAAATGAATTGCCATGAAGATAATAATCAGAAGTCAACACTGGAAGTTTATAAAAGTAATCAAGCTCAAACAATTAGTGAAAGGCAGAAAAGAAAACTTAAATCTTCCAAAAAAGGAAAAAGTGTTGGGGAAGATGATCCTGTAAGAATGTTGCAAAATGTTGCAAAAAAATTTGGCTTTCATAATTTGAGTAGTAGGTATGGCCCCTCCTTAGTGTCTTTTCTTGTGCCTTATTATGTACCCCTTTTAAAAATTCTTTTTTCATCTTTTTTTCTTTTTCCTCCTTTTTTTGAGGAGGAACAAGGATATATTTTTCCTCCATTTTCTGTTGGAGCTATCTCTGGGACTCACTTGATTGAAGCATTAAAAGATGGGAAGGCTGTTCGTGGGTCTGAACTCTGTTATGGGTGTGGAACAGGGATCTGGGGTAGTGTTGTGGCAGAAAGAGTACTGCCTTTGGAATTAGAAAAAGGTTGTTTGCCTCTCAGTTCTATTGTTACTGTGGTTGTTAGGTGCCCTCGAGTCGGTTTTGACTCATAGCGCCCCGGTGTGCAACAGAGTGAAACACTGCCTGGTCCTGTGCCATCCTCATGATTGTTGTTATACTTGAGCCCATTTTTGAAGCCTCTGTGTCAGTTCATCTAAATAAGGGTCTTCCTCTTTTTCGCTGACCCACTACTTTACTGTTGCTATTAATATTATCACTACCTACCTACCTCCTACCCGTTGCCACCGAGTCGATTCCAACTCTTAGTGACCCTATAGGACAGTAGAACTGCCCCATAAGGTTTCCAGGGAGTGCCTGGTGAATTCGAACTGCTGACCTTTTGGATAGCAGCCATGGCTCTTAACTACTACGCCATCGGGGTTTCTGACTACTGTTACTAAACTGGGGCAAATTTCTTAGTTTCTTTGAGCCTCAGTTTCCCAATTTATAAAATGAGAGGGTTAATATTGGCCTTACATTGTTGGTGTAGTTTTGTCATATAGTATGTAAAGTGCCTAACACAATATCTATCACATTATAACTAAGATGTGATTTGGAGTTCTCTATTTTTTTAAGGTATCCATGTTGCTTGTGGGGTGGCAGCAGGAGAGGCATGTATATGAATATATGTTTTCGATTTAAAAAAGGTGAAGGAGTTTGTATTGTGACTTTGATTTGTTTTTTGTCATAAAGATATTTAACGTATTTTGGATTCTAAGTAAAATTAAAGGAGAGGGTGTGATATTTCTTTATCACGGAGTGGGGGTTTGTTGAGATACTTTTCTAGGGGATATAAATGATCGAGGTCCCTGGGTAGTGCAAATGGTTTGGGCTTGGCTACTAAATGAATGGTTGGTGGTTCAGATCCACCCAGCGGCGATGAAAGAAGGCTGAGTGATCTAATTTTGTAAAATGACTGCAGTTGAAAACCCTGTTAGTGCAGCTCTACTCTGACACACATGTAATACCCATGACTCAGAATCGACTCAAGGGCATAGGTGTTTTTTTTTTTTTTTTCCTGGTATAAGGTATTTATATAATTATGTTCAGATGTAAGCTGTTTTATTTTTTGTTTGTTTTGGTGAGAGGAATAATGTATATGTCTACCAATGGTTGGAATTGTTAATTTTTGTCTATTGTTGATAGGTTAGATGGAGTGAGATTTGAAAATGAAAAGATTAATGTTATTATCAAGAAAACTGGTAATAAACCAAAGCTAAATCAGAAAAAATGGTAAGTTAAAAAATAAAGATAAAACTTATCATCTCTAGATTGTGGCATCTAAGTGTGAAAATAGAACGCTTCTTACCTACATAAAACCTACATATCAAGCAGAATATGTAGGTAGATACCCTTTTGCTTTTTCTGGTCATCTTCATTTTTGGAAATGTTGGGGAGTTATTCAGGTAAATGGATAAAAGATTATTTGCTCCATCAGACATAGAAGGAATTCACCCTTACTGATTAGTTTCTAATGAAGAGAGAAATCTTTATTTTTTCTTGCTTGAATTTTGTCTTATTCTAATTAGGAAATGATGTTAACCCAGAAACCAAATTAATTATGTGTAATCATCATTATGATTATTCCTTTAGTATAAAATTTTTCAATAGTATGAATTATTTCTTTAGTATAAAATTTTTCAATAGTAAATATACTATTCTGAACATGTTTGCTATTAAATTTTTTTTTTTTTAAGGTATTTATACTTTCTTTGTAGGTGAAAAGTTTTTGAGAAAGAAAGAAATTGGAGGTATCTAAATTGTGCCTGACACAGGATTGGTTGTACAAATAAGTGAAATTAAAGAGCCTTGAATATGGTGTCACTTACTATTATATTATTAATACCTGGCCTGGAGCAAAATAGGAAAACGAGAAGAAAGATTTATTTGGACATTTATGTGTATCCAGTTCTCTTTTCAAATACTGTCTTTATTGTTAAGGCCATTATTGTCTTCCCTGAAATGAAAGGAGGTGAAGTTTTTTATTTGCATGCATACCTGCAAGTTGTTTATTCTCTGTAGCTTTCAACTAAGGGAAAATCAAAAGCTAAGCCCAATTCTTACTTGCTTAATATGTAAAGAAATTCAATTAAACATTTTTCTTACAGTTCATTTCTATGTGATGTGACGATGAAATCAGTGGATGGGAAGGAATTTCCATGTCATAAATGTGTTCTTTGTGCCAGACTAGGTAGGTATACTCTTTGTTGTTAATTTATGTTTTAAAATTGTTTCACTGTTTTTATTGAATTGAGCTTTTTTTTTTTTCCCCCCAGAATATTTTCATAGTATGCTGAGTAGTTCATGGATTGAGGTAAGATTTATGTAGAAAGCACATAGGCTGATAACTATATTTTGGGAAAATTGTATGCTAAAGAAGTTGTAAATTGGAACTCGATAGTGAGATTTGTCAGTACTATGATATACAAGTTTAGAAGTGGTATTGGAATTGGCCTCTTAAAAGACGTAATAAAATAAACACTGGATGTATTAATGTTAATGTCAAGGATTTCATTTTACTTGGATCCACAATCATCACCCATGGAAGCAGCAGTCAAGAAATCAGACAATGTATTGCATCGGGCAAATCTACTGCAAAGTACCTTTTTAAAGTATTAAAGTATTAAAAAGCAAAGATGTCACTTTGAGGACTAAGGTGATCTGACCCAAGCCATGGTATTTTCAGTCACCTCATATGCGTGCAAAAGCTGAACAATGAATAAGGAAGACCAAAGAAGAATTGATGCATTAGAATTATGGTAATTGGCAAACAATATTGCATATACCAGGGACTGCCAGAAGAACAAACAAATCTGCCTTAGAAGAAGTACAACCAGAATGCTCCTTGGAAGCGAGGATGGTGACTTCATCTCACATACTTTGGGCATGTTATCAGGAGAGACCATTCCCTGGAGAAGGATATCATGCTTGATAAAGTAGAGGGTCAGCAAAAAAGAGGAAGACCCTCAAGGAGATGGATTGACACAGTGGCTGCAACAATGGGCTCAGACATAGCAAGGATTGTGAGGATGGCACAGAATCAGGCAGCGTTTCGTTCTGCTGTACATAGGGCCGCTATGACTGGAAGTCGACTCAACAGCACCTAACAACAACTCTCTTCACTATTTCATTTAGAGATTATAGATTAATTAGAGTTATCTTAAGTTTCTTGGAAATTTCAATTTTTTTAGATGATTTAAAATTTTTAGTTTGCTTGTGCCAGTGCAAATGTTTATTATAATACAATAATAATTATAATTTCATTATAAACCACTAGCATATACCCTGAATTATTCTCAAGTTAATAACACTCAAGACATTTAAGTTGATGTTAAAGTAATGAGTGTTCGTATTTAAACTTGATCTGATAAGTTAGGACTAGATGTACAGTTAAGACTGTTTAAATACATCAGACTTTTGTTGGCTGTTTTTCTTGTTCATTAGGACAGTGATTAATTATTACTGAGGTAATAACTGCCCATATAGAAAAGGTTGTAGCCTATGTGAAATCTTTGGAGTGTGCCAGATTAACAACAAAAGAGGTTGATTGTAAATTATGATCTAGTATTTTTTTTTTTTTTTTTCTGAAGGATTCTTCCCCCACCCCTTTTTTTTCTTGTTGGTTGTTGAGTGATTTAAAAAGCATTTTAGTTATTTTCAAAATTTCGTTGTGAAATATCTAGAAACATTTTGCATATTATATAGATTCTCTGTAACATTCCAGTTTATTCAGACCACTGTATTCAATTATATTTCCCTAGCGATTTCCTGAGCCTTAAGCATTTTGTTATTAATCACTTTGAAGGCAAAGTTAATGCTCTTGGAAAATATGTTTTTCCTTTTTAAAAATTAATATTTAAACATTTTCAAACTAAGTTTCAAAATGACCATTGTGTCCTAAACACACTTGAAATTCTACCTCTGTGATGCAGGGCTTATATGTGTCTTAGTCTTTAGATTCATAGTTTAGCTGACTTTTTCTGTTGTACTGAACTTTATTTATGCTTAAGCCTACTAGAAAATAGCAACATTTGGAAATTAAAATTATTGCTAAAAAGCTATTTAAATCAAGACTTCCCCATTATTATTTATAAATGTGTTTGGAATACCAGTGTGCTTGCTTTTTTTTTTCTGAGTTTTCTTTTTTCATGTTGTAAGGTGTTTTAAAATTTGAAATACCTCATTTTAGCTTTGTAAATTCTTTATTCTTCTGCATTCGATGTGATTTCCTGTTCAGAGTTTTTAGTACCAATAATCTAAATGTAATAGTATTCTATTGTTAAAAAAATTTTTATTTTATTTTATTTAGGCTTCCAGTTGTGCATCTCTAGAAATGCCAATACATTCTGACGTACTGCAGGTTATCTTGGACTACCTCTATACTGATGAAGCTGTGGTGATAAAAGGTATTAATAAGAGCATGTTTTAGGCATTTCAGGTTTAATGGAATGATGGTACAAGCAGCGTGAATCCTAATTTCTAATCTACTTGCAATGAGCTGTCCTAGAGGCTTCATTTAAAGAATAGGGCTGTAAACTTAAAATAAGGATATAGAAAAGATAGTTTTCATTACCAATGTGAAAATGGACTCCATAAGAATGACACGTAAATGGTTGAGATCGGTTAGATTTAGGAGTTCTGTTTCCAGCTGTTTCTGTGATTGAGATGAATGAATGGACAATAAGAAGTATAGTTTTGACAAATACTACGTAAGTTCTTTCTTGCCAATTTTTCCCATCTTGCTAACATATCTGAAGTGAAAGGAGATAGACTAAGAATTGAAACAAAATTTATGAAGAGAGTGTGTTTATATACTTTGTTAGGCAAAACACAGTGTTTTAGTTACCAGTTGCCTTTAGTCAGTGGAGTGGTGCTGAGTGTTCTATGTGTGACTTCATTTAACTAATATTTTTTGAGCCCCAGCTGTGTGACAGTCCCTGTATTGGGGATAAAAATAGTGAAACGCTTACCGTCTATTTTCAAGGAGGTTACAATCTAATGAAGACATATATGTAAGGAAACAAGAATAATTCAACAGAGAAATCACTCTTAAAAAGTAGATACATTATGAGAAACCAGAATCTAAGTCTCCCTAGGAAAATTTAGATTGTTTTAAAAAGGAGAAGATGGTGTTTAACAAAAAGATTTCCAAAGATTTGTGTACTTGGAGCAAGCCATGTGAGACTTTGGTATTCCTTCCCTACTTCTCTTTTTAAAAAATTGAGATATAATTCACTACCGTAAAATTGAGATATTTGAACAAACAGATGCAATGCTGGAAGTGCTCATTGGCCTATGCCAAGAATTTTGGAAGACATCTACCTGGCAAACTGACTGGAAGAGATCCATATTTGTGCCCATTCCAAAGAAAGATGATCCGAAGGAATGTAGAAATTGTAGAACAGTATCACTAACATCACATGCAAGTAAAATCTTGCTGAAGATCATTCAAAAGTGGTTGTAGCAGTACATTAACAGAACTGCCAGAAATTCAAGGTGGATTCAGAAGACGTGGAACAAAGAATATCATTGCTGATGTCAGATGGATCTTGGCCAAAAGCAGAGAATACCAAAAATGTTTACCTGTGTTCTATTGACCGTGCAAGGCATTTGACTGTGTAGATCATAACAAATTATGGATAACATTGTGAAGAATGGGAATTCAGAACACTTAATTGTCCTCATGTGGAACCTGTACATGGATCAATAGGCAGTCATTTGAACAGAACAAGGGGATACTGTGTGGTTTAAAGTCAAGAAAGGTATACATTAGGGTTGTATCCTTTCACCATACTTATTCAGTCTGTATGCTGAGCAAATGATCTGAGAAGCTGGACTATATGAAGAAGAATGGTGCATCAGGATTGGAGGAAGACTCATGAACAACCTGCGTTATGCACATGACACAATCTTGCTTGCTGAAAGCAAAGAGAACTTGAAGCACTTACTGATGAAGATCAAAGACTACAGCCATCAATATGGATTACACCTCAACATAAAACAAAAATCCTCACAACTAGACCAATAAGCAACATTGTGATGAACGGAGAAAAGATTGAGATTGTTAAGGATTTCATTTTACTTGGATCCACAATCAACGCCCATGGAAGCAGCAGCCAAGAAATCAAATGACGTATTGTATTGAGCAAATTGGCTGCAAAAGATCCCTTTAAAGTGTTAAAAAGCAGTGATGTCACTTTGAGGACTACTGTACACCTGATCCAAGCCATGGTATTTTCAATTGCCTCGTATGCATACAAAAGCTGGACAGATCAAAGAGTAGTTGATGTGTTAGCATTATGGTGTTGGTGAAGAATATTGAGTAATACCATGGACTGCCAGAAGAATGAACAAATCTGTCTTGGAAGAAGTACAGCCAGAATGTTTCTTAGAAGTGAGGATGGTGAGACTTCATCTCACGTACTTTGGACATGTTATCAGGAGGGATCAGTCCCTGGAGAAGGACATCATGCTTGGCAAAGTAGAGGGTCAGTGAAAAAGAGGAAGACCCTGAAGGAGATGGACTGACATGGTGGCTGCAATGATGGATTTAAACATAGCAATGATTGTAAGGAATGCACAAGACTGGGCAGTGTTTTGTTCTGTTATATACAGAGGCACTAGTGAGTCAGAACCGACCTCAGCAGCACCTAACAACAACAACCATCATAAAATTAACCCTTTTAAACATACACAATTCGGTGGTTTTTAGTATATTCACAAAGTTGAATATACTGTCACCATTAGGTAATTCCAGAACATTTTCATCTCCCCCAAAAAGAAACCCCGTACTCAGAAACAGTCGTTCTCCATTCTCCTTTGTGCTCCCTAGCCCTAGTAATCACTATTCTACTTTCTGTCTCTGTGGACTTGCTTATTCTGGACATTTCATATGGATGGAATCATATAATAGGTGGTCTTTTGTGTCTGACTTCTTTCACTTAACATAATGTTTTCATTCCTTGTTTTAGTGTGTATCAGTACTTTTTTATTCTTGCCAAATAACATACCATTGTGTGGATATACTGCATTATATTTATCCATTTGTTAGTTGATGGACATTTGTTTTCACTTTTTGGTTATTACGAATAATCCTGCTCTGAACAGTCCACGTTCCAACATTTGTATGGACATATGTTTTCATTTCTCACGAAACGCTGGGTCATATAGTAGCTATGTTTACTATTTGAAGAACTATCGAACTATTTTGCAAATTGTTTGCACCGTTTTACATTCCCATCAGCAATGTATGAGGGTTCCAGCTTCTCCCCATCCTTGCCAACACTTGTTATAGTCTGTCTTTTTTATTATAGCCAAGTTAATTTGTTTGAATTATATTAACATTTTGGTTTTGATTTGCTTTTCACTGAGGACTAATGTTGTTGAACAAGTTTTCATGTGCTTGAAGGCCATTTGTGTATATGTTTTGGAAAAATACCTGTTCAAATTCTTTGGCCACTTTTATTTGGGTTACTTGTCTTTTCATTGTTATGTTGTTAGAGTTCTTTTGTAAGTGGTTATGTTGTAAGCGTTTGTCAGTGGCTTTTAATATATTCACAAAGTTGAAAATACTAAAAACTTTTTTTAAATAAGTAACTACTGATACATACTCCAGCATATTCTTTTGTTTTAAGAATCATGTCCAAAGAGTATATTCTGGATCTAGTTGCTTATCAGATATATATGATTTACAAATATTTTCTCATTCTCTGAGTTGTGTTTTCACTTTCTTTTTTATTTTATGAAGTATGTTATATATGCATATTTATGTATGTGAATATGTCTATATACGTATATATATACAAAAAAAAACCCCAGTGCTGTCGAGTCTATATATATATATATATATATGTATATATAAACCCGTTACCGTTGAATTGATTCTGACTTATAGTGACCCTATAGAACAGAGTAGAACTGCCCCATAGGCTTTCCAGGGAGTGGCTGGTGAATTTGAACTGTCGACCTTTTGGTTAGCAACAAAGCTGTTAACCACTGCATCACCAGGGTTCCATATACATATTTAAAAAAAAAAAATTGTTATTTCAACATTTTTTACATGTTCAATTTAGTGACATTAATTACATTCATCATGTTGTGCAATCATTACCAGTATCCATTTCCAATTTTTTTTATCATCCTTAACAGAAGCTCACTTTCCCACTTCTTAACAGAAGCCATTTGAAGTAGAAAAGTTTTTAATTTTGATAAAGTCCAGTCTGTTTTTGTTGCTTGTGATTTTTCTTTTGTTTGCTTATTCTTCTCCCTGCTCACATCTGCTGTTAAACCCCTCTAGTGAATTTTTATTTCAGTTATCGTACTTTTTAACTCCAGAAATTATTTTTAAGTCCACCTCTTCGTTGTTATTGCCTGTTCGGTGAAACATCATCCTCATATTTTCTTTTAGTTTTTTAGACACGATTTTTTTTAGTTCTTTGGACATATTTTAAGAAGCTGTTTTAAAGTGTTTGTCCAGTAAGTGCAGCTTCTGGGCTTCCTCAGTGGACAGTCTGTAGACTGCTATTTTTTCTGCGTATGGTCCATATTTCTTGTTTCTTTGCATGTCGCCTAATTATTTGTTGAAAACTGATCATTTCAAATAATGTAATGTGGCAACTCTGAAATTAGATTCTTCCCTCTCCCCAGGATTTATTGTTGTTACAGTTTAATGATTTTTCTTAACTAATTATGTAAAATCTGTATTCTTTGTCATGTGTGGTAACTGAAGTCTGTGTTTGGTTAGCTTAGTGGTTGGCTAATAATTACACAGAGATGTCCTTAAATTCCTGGAACTAATATATCTCCCCACCTTTGCCAAGGGGCTCTGTGTGCATGTTGGGGCATGACTTCAGTGCTCTGGCAAGCAATTATAACTCTGCCTTAGCTTTTATTTTCTACTTGCACTGTGCTTCACAGTCAGCCAGTGGTGAGAGCTTAGGACTTTTTCATGTCTTTCTTGGGCATGCATATAACCCTGGGCATATGCACAGCCCTACTCAGGCATGTGGCCTTCTGGTTTCACAGGAATATGTAGGAGCTTTTCAGAAACCCTTATAGATAGATCACGTCCCGTCTTTTTAAATATTTTGTTCAGCTTTTTGTTTGTTCCAACTGCTGCTGCTGTTAGGTGGCTTACATGTTAAGCAAATACCCCAGGTAGAAGGCTGTTCACTCTGGGTCATCTCTTGAGTCAGGTTAAATTAAGTCAAGTTCTGCAAGTAGGGTTTTCTAGGTAACTGCCGGACAGGTTAAATAATGAGAATTCTCTGATGATGTTGCTTTTGGGGAACTCCAGATTCGTTCTGTGCCTTCCAGTGGCTGCTAGGCTGCTCATTTTTATGAGGATTGTGGTTTTCAAGGCTACTGTGGAGCTGGAGAGAGAGGACTGGGAATAATAGGGAAGCTGCAGTATCCCAAAGCTCACCGTTCTTACCAAGATTCATTCGTTTTTCTTAAATAAACACCCCCTAGGTTGTTTGCAAGCCTTTCGTTAGTTTCCTCAGTTCTAAAAAAAAGTTGATTTTGACAATTTTTGCCAGTGTCCTCATTGCTTTTATGGAGGAGGAGTTTTTGGAAGTCCTTACCCTGCCATTCCCAGTGATTTCGCCCGTTTCTCATTCTTTTTAACAACATTTTCTGCTTCGTTTTTTTCTTATTGCCTTCTTTTTTTACCCGCTTTCCCTTCTACCAGTATTGTTGTTTTTCTGTTTATGCTGCTATTTTGTCATTGGCTCAGGGACATTACCTAGAGCTGTATGTAGTTCTTATGACCAAGAAAGTTATTTCAAATTTAGGAACCCCCAAAGTAAAAAAGAGTCCTGGCTGTGCAGTGGTTAAGAGCTAATGTGAACTATGGCTGCTAACCAAAAGGTCGGCAGTTTGAATCCACCAGCTGCTCCTTGGAAACCCTATGCAGCAGTTCTACTCAGTCCTGTAGGGTCTCTATGAGGTGGAATCGACTCAATGGTAATGAGTTTGGTTTTGGTATTTTTGGTGATGCAGTGGTTGAAAGTTATGGCTGCTTAACCACTGTGCCACCAGGGCTCCTTTTTTTTACTGTTTTACTATAGGGGTTCTTAAATTTGAAATTTAGTTCAGTTCAAATATATCACCCGCTCCTTGGGAACCCTATGGGGCAATTCTACTCTGTCCTATGGGGTTGCTATGAGTCAGAGCCAACTCAACGGCAACTGGTTTAGTTTCTTTTGGTTTATGGTAAAAAAAGGAGTGCTGGTGGCACAAAGGTTAAGTGCTCGGCTGCTAACCAGAAGTTTGGCAGTTTGAACCCACTCAGCTGCTCCATGAGAGAAAGACCTGGTGATCTGCTTACATAAAGATTATAGCCAGGAAAACCCTGTGGGGCAGTTCTGTTCTGTCACATGGGGTTGCTGTGAGTCAGAAATCGACTGAACAGCACCGAACACAACAACATAGTAAAAAAAGAAAAGTACTCTTAGATGACCAGTTTTGTTTTAAATTAAAAAAGCCTAAGAGCATTATCCCCCAGCTCCCCTCACACATACTTTTTAGGTTTGATGCTTTGTCTTACAGCATGGGAGATTATAAACTAGTTAGGCATTCTAGTAGCCCTGTGGACTACAAAGATCAACTCCAGTTGGTCATTTTGTGGTCCTACTGTGAGCCAGAGCATTTTGGTATTTTTTTTTACCTGGCTTTCCATCTAAAAGGTAGAAATATTTTGATGTTAATACTATTTGTCGTAGTTGCCATACCAGCATTTAGAAAATAATCATCGTAATTCTCTCTTTTTTAGTGTCTCAGTTACTTTTTTTTTTTTAGGTGTGATGTTTATGAAATAATGGTGATATTTCTTTTTTTTTTTTAGAATCTCAAAATGTGGATTTTATCTGTAGTGTTCTTGTGGTTGCCGATCAGTTTCTCATAACTCGATTGAAAGAGATTTGTGAAGTAGCATTAACTGAAAAACGTGAGTATTATTAAATGAGAGTATTGGTATATTTTCAGGTTGATCCAGAGTTACTATATCTTACTCACCTTAAGACACTTTATGGTAAAACGTGCCATTTTTATACCACAAAAAGGGTCTAAATATTCAAACTGTTATGCACCCTTCTGTTTGAGATGTTACTAACCAAAAATATATGCATCTTAGAATTGAAATATGCTAATTTTTAGAAGTATCATAAAACCTTGAGTAATAAAGATGGTGTCAAATTTATTTGGGAACTTGAAGGGTGAGAGTTTGAAAGCAGAAATGTTTTACTCTTACCTTGGTAAAAATTTATGTACTGTATATCAATATAACTCTAGTTTTTGTTACCCTTTTTATAGTGCTCATTGGAATTTTTATGTAACTATTTTTTTTTTTTTATTGTTAAGATAGCTGAACCAAACATCTCTTTTTCTCTCAAAATCTATTTCTGCACTCTTCAGTAGCATGGCTGTCCCCTTGAACAGGCAGCTTTGAAACCCAAAGCTTTCTTTTCTTTGTTATTTTGTTTCTTATACCCAAATTTATCAGCTGTCAAAACTGATTCATTCCCAACTATGTTGATCACATTTTCCTCCACCTTTTGATTTTCACTGTCAGTATCCTAGTTGGGGTTATTATTATCCTTTCCTCCTGTGTCATGGTAGTCTTTAAATGACCTTTTTTCCTTCTCTATTCCCCTTTAAGTGTCTATGGGAAGTAATTATGTCTGTCCCCTGTTTTGTTTTTATTTTAGAATAATTTAAATTTCCTTAGCCTGACATGGAAGTCTTGTGGCTTTCTAATTTTTTCTTTGTTCTGCTTCTTTGTCACTTCAGAAATTGAGGGTATTCCTGTCAAATTTTTCTAATTTGTACTTGCCAGGAGTTTTAAGTCTTGGCTCTGGTGTCATGTTTATTCACTTTTCTTGAGCTCTTTGGACTGTTCTCTTTAGTTGTTCAAAAATAAGAATAATAGCCCTGATCTCTTTTTAAGCTAGAAAAGGGAAATATATTAAGATAAAGGGCAGCATACAATAGGAATAAAAGATACGTTTGGTGATATTTTCAGTTCAGTTGAATTTCCTGGCCTCCCTTGGCTATTCTTTTTTGGCCCCTACTGCACAGTTGCTTTTACTAATGAATCCTGGATCTCTAGAACCCTAGCAAGTGAAGGGTTCAACAGAAGTTGGACTCTGATTTTTGGGCAGTGTACAGATCCTTCTCCCCAACTGAACAACTCTAAAGATTTTTCTATGATCCAATTTTATCATTTCTGTGAGATGTGAGACCTTGGGCTCGTTGTTACCTGACCTTGGGCTCATTGTTAGCTGAAACTTTGGTTAGTCAGGAGTGAATCAGAAGTCCATTATTGTAGTTTTGACCTTGCACAGAGTTACAACGCAGAAAGAAAGGAATGGAGGAAGCCAGGTATAGTAAACAGTTGTGCTCCTCTATTGCCTGGGACTCTGAGTAAGTAAGAAAATGATTGTAGGGGTTCAGGAAGCCAAAGTTAGATGCTAGCTAGGGAGAATATTCTGGGAGGGTCTCTGGCAAAATGGGACCGTTTATATGTAAGACTATCTACTAGGATTGTAACTAAACCCAGAATCTTCTGCACAGTATGCCAAATTCTGCACTGGCTTGTATAATTTAGATATTTAACAAATATATAACATGTTTTTATTTATTTACATAAATATAGCCTCATACAGCACTCAAAGTAAATGTATATCTGGTAGAATTATTTCATCAGAAGGGAGAATATTCCATGCTATTTAAGTAATATACTTTAGGGTCGCTATGAGTCGGAATTGACTAGACAGCAGTGGGGTTTGTTTGTTTGTTTGTTTTGTTTATATAAATAAAAAGTAAAGTTGTTTTTCAAGGAAAATTAAAAAATATTCGTAAAATGTTAGATGGAAGATTGTCATTTCTTGTGTGTTTGTTATAGGTAACACTGTAATATCCCTGCTGTTTCCTTTTGCTTAGAATTTTTGTATGTATGTACTTATTTTACTTTCTTTATAATTCCTTTATAGCTAGTCATTTAAAATTACGATGGCATATCGGGGTGGAAAATGAGTTCTATCTTTTCTCCAGTACAAGTTATTTTTGGTATGAAACTGCTTTCAGTTTTCTAAACCTGAAAACCTTAGAAATAAGTATATCCCATTTGCTGTAGTAACATCCCTTTCATTTCATTTTTGTAAATCTCTTTTTCCTTTATAGTTACCCTTAAAAATGCTGCTATGCTACTGGAATTTGCAGCAATGTATAATGCTGAACAATTGAAACTGTCTTGTTTACAGTTTATAGGACTGAATATGGCAGCTTTGCTTGAAGCAAGGTAGGTTAAGTGCATGTATTATATAACTTGCAAAAGTAGCTATTCATATGCAATAGCAGGAATGTTAGTAATTTAAAAGTGAATAATGATAAATTCCAGCTATGTAGAAAATAAAAAAGTAAGGATTCAGTGATTTCCCAGTTATTTTAGTGCCTGCTATATTTTTTATATGCCAAATACGGTTCCCAGTGCTAGGATACAGCAGTGGACAAAACGGACAAAATCTTTGTCCTTAGTGAATCTTACATGCTAGTTGAAATATGTGAAATAGTATTATCACAAGTGTATTTTTTATTTGTATGTATCATCTGTTTGCTTTTTAAACTGATACGTAACCATGTAATTGTTACCTTGGTTTTTGGAAACTATCTGTAATATTAATTAAGCTAGCACTTAACTACCTTTCATTTAAGCATACAGAAAATTTCTTACTGGTTGATATCTATTTGTTCTTTGTATTTGTTCTCTTTAAGACATTTCCTATGCTGTGTATTGACTCTGATCAAATTTAGGCTGCAGTGGATGGCCTGAAAAATATAATTGGTCTAGTTTATAGCAAGCTGATATATGTGTTGAAACTTTTACACAGAAATCAATTTGTAATGAAAAGTTCCTTATTTAAAGGATGATGCATTTTAGATAAAAATCAACTAAATGCCTGTGTCCTATTTTATAAATTAATGTTCCAGAATTTTTTTTTTTTTTATGACACTAATGTTTACTTGGATGGAAAGAATTTGGTAAAGGCTAATGATGTAGGAAGAGCCCTAGTTGCACAGTGATTAAGTGCTCAGCTGCTAACCTGAAGGTTGGCGCCTGGAACCCACCAGCCAATCTGCTTCTGTAAAGGTTTCAACCTTGGAAGTCCTATGGGGCAGTTCTGCTTTGTCATATAGTCACTATGAGTCAGAATTGACTCGACGGCATTTTTTTTTTTAAATGATTTATGAGTCATAGACATTTTAGAATTAGAGTTAACTTGGATTTAGTCCCATTGTTTTCAAACTTTTTAGCAGTGGATTTTTTTTTTATGAAATAAATTTTAAAACATCTGTTTTTTAATATAAGGTCAAAATTTTATTACATTTATTCACTGTAAAGCTAATGGTGAGAAAAGTGAGGCTATGAGCACAGAAATTTAGAGTTCTCAGTGTCAGTTAGCAGTTAATATCTCAGCATCCAGTTATTTCTATATTTTGTTCTAATGCCAATAGTAATAACTAATATTTAGTGTATACTGTGTGCCAGGCAGTGTTCTAAAAGTGTTATATAGATTAATTCAGTTAAACTGCACGTAAACTTTGATTTAAATTTTCATTGACACCTTACAGTACCTCCTTGGAACCTGAGAGTTCCTTAAAATCTAGCTTGACTACAACTAATTTAGTTGAAACCACATTTCACATGTGGAGATACTCAGGCCCATAGAGGCAGGCCCATAGATTGCACCTCAACATAAAACAAAAATCCTCACAACTGGACCAGTGAGCAACATGAAAAATGGAGAAAAGATTGAAGTTGTCAGGGATTTCATTTTACTTGGATCCATAATTAACAGCCATGGAAGCAGCAGTCAAGAAATCAAACGGCGCATTGCATTGGGTAAATCTGCTGCAAAGGACCTCTTTAAAGTGTCGAAAAGCAAAGATGTCACCTTGAAGACTAAGGTGCGCCTGACCCAAGCCATGGTATTTTCAATTGCATCGTATGTGTGTGAAAACTGGACAATGAATAAGGAAGACCGAAGAAGAATTGACGCTTTTGAATTGTGGTGTTGGCGGAGAATATTAAATATACCATGGACTGCCAAAAGAATGAACAAATCTGTCTTGGAAGAAGTAGAACCAGAATTCTCCTTAGAAGCAAGGATGGTGAGACTGTGTCTTACATACTTTGGACATGTTATCAGAAGGGATCAGTCCCTGGAGAAGGACAGCATGCTTGGCAAAGTACAGGGTCAGAGGAAAAGAGGAAGACTCTCAACGAGGTGGATTGACACAGTGGCTGCAACAATGAGCTTAAGCATAACAACTATTGCAAGGATGGCGCAGGACCAGGCAGTGTTTTGTTCTTTTGTGCATAGTGTCACTATCAGTCGGAATTCGACTCGATGGCACCTAACAGCAACAACATAGAGGTAAAGTGAGTTGCCCACACTCATGTAGGTAATTGATAGCAGTGCTAATCCTAGATAGAATTCAGGTAGCCTCATATTCAGACCATCATTCTATTGTTAAAAAACTTGTCTTACTGTTAATGATTATAATTTGTGAAAAATGAAGGTTAGAAAATGCCTCCTGTTTTGTTACAAAAGAAATGGTTCTTTGTATACTTACTCATGAGGGTTGATTGAGTTTTACTCAAGATATTTGTCTTAGTTTGTTTGCTGTCTATTTGAAGTATAAAATTTATAACTGTACCTACTTCCAAACAGAATTTGTAGCAACTGGTCTATATTTAGTGCCCCCAAAATAACTTCGTTACTCATTAGTCAATATGAACTATTCTATGTACTTGAAAATCTTGGGAGGTAATAAGTCACTGAGCCTTACCATGGAATTTTTTATCCTATTTTGTAGGTCTCTTGATGTTTTAAGTGATGATGTTTTGAAAGATCTTTCTGTGTTTTACCGCAAAATGGTAAGATTTATATTTTTCAGTGAAGCCTGGCTATAATATTACTAACTAAAGAAGTATATTAGATCAGACTTCCTAATGGAATAAGTTTTTTTAATGAATTGTAATACACTGGAGGATCTTTCTAAAATGAGGACATAGGATTTCGTTACAGATCTCACAATAAGTACAATAGTTGAAATTGAGGGTATTTAATGATAGAATTAATATCTATTTTAATTCCTTGTAAGTAAAAGTTATTGAAAGCTTCAGAGAGCCTTTCATCATTTACCAAAGGTCAGCGCAGTGCAAAGACATGGATTCAGATCATCCCTAGAAACGCTTTAATCTGTATTTCACAAGAAAGTGGAGTTTGTTGGCAAGTATTTTTTTTCCTCTCACTATCTTATGGATAATCTGTTTATTGGACCTGATCATAATATTGTAGTCAGGAAGTCATTAGACATTCTAGACTTCTTCTGCTTAGTATCATAACATATTAAAACAAATAGGATGTTATACCTATTAAAAAAAAAATCTTTACAAATTTTGTGTTTAAAAAGTGCCATCTTTCCTTTTACAGATCCCAGCAATGGATAGGAGGGTTATTACACCATATCAAGATGGACCAGATATTAGCTATTTGGAAGTAGAAGATGGAGAGATCTTTTTGAAAGAAGAAATAAATATGGAACAAAATCAATTGTAAGCCCTGTTTTCTCTTTCTCTTTTTTTCCTTCGTTTTGTCCTCCATCTTGGGCACTGTTGACACTTTTGTGTTGACATTGGATGAAAAAATTGAGACATGAGATGTAAGAAGTATGTATGTGTGCTTATTCTAAGCCTTGGAATAATACAAAGTGAATGTGTAATTAATACTTGCAGGTCTAACAAATTTAAAATATAAATATAAAAAGACTGTAGCCTTGGATTAAACATGTTGGGTTGAGTGAGTGCATTTATCTTACTCCTACCAAGATTATAATAAAGGCATAAAAAGACATATTGCACTAGAGCAGGGAGGACAGGAAAAGGGAAAACAGCAGTTAGGAGATGTTAATAGTTTTTGCAATTGGAAATTGCCGAATGGTAACTGACGTAGACCAGAAAAAGCTACAACAGAATCCTGGAAAGGCTTAAGAATTAATGGCACTAGGTTTATGAAGACTGGAGTGAATGGTTGAACTTAGAAAAGAGCATTGTTTGAAAGTCTTGCGTTAGACCTCTGGCCCTTTTCTCAACCCTCTTTAACCAGTTTCCTGCCCCTCCTCCATCTTGGCAGGTTTACTCTCTGGAGTTGTTGAATCATAGAGACTCCAGAGAGTGGTGCACCAGCCACAGATGAGGTGCTGTTCTGAAAAGACTCTTCTCTAGAGAACCTGACCGGTTCAAAAAACATATGACCTGTTTGTGGGTCCTCCAGTAAAACATTCCAGGTTCTAATCCTCCTGTAGTAGGGCTGACCATTTGGTAGGCCTTGTATAGAATTTCCAATCAGTGTTGGTTCACTTGCCATCTGGTTTAAGTTACTTTTCATCTGCTTGGTAAATGAACTTTTTGCAGAGTACTGGAATGTGAAACCTTTAGGTATTCAAGTAATTTACTGTATAACCAATTTTGTAGTTCAGTCATAGGTTGCTTCTTGGATTCCAGAGATGTTCATTTTTTAAATCCTTTTCTTGATTTTGGTAGCATTTGGAATACTTGGAGTTTATAGATATCTGACTTCTATATGATATATTAAAATCATTATTAAAATCGTTGTATTAGTATACATACCAATTGCTTTTGTGTCGACTCTGATTCATGGCAACCCTATGTGTGTCAGTGTAGAAGTGTGCTTCTTATGGTTTTTAATGGCTGATTTTTTGGTAGTAGATTGCCACACCTTTTTTCTGAGATGTCTCTGGGTGGATTTGAACCACCAAGCTTTTGGTTAGCAGCTGAGCATGTTAAATGTTTGCACCATGCAGAAAACCAAAACCCATTGCAATCGAGTCGATTCCGACTCATAATGAATCTATAGGTCAGACTAGAACTGCCCCATAGGCTTTATAAGGAGTGACCGATGGATTTGAACTGCTGAACTTTTGGTTAGCAGCTGAACTCTTAACCACTGTGCCACCAGGGCTCCTAACCACCCAGAGTTGCCTATATATTATATTGATATAAATATTTCATGTAATTCTTTACAAAATAATAGTATGCATAGCTGACCTGTGTAACTGAATGAAATATATAAAGAGATCTGTAATTTTTAGATAAAATAACATAGTTGTGGGCCTCATAGATATCTTATTTTCCCTTTCCTTGTTAGTAATACCATTCTCTGAAATGCTTTTAAAAATTATTACTAAATATTTCTGATTTAAGATCATAGTTCGATCTTATGATCAGCACTATGAATGTGTGCAGTATTTTACTTCTCAAAATATTTTCCTATATACCATCTTGTTTTTAACTTTCACAGAAATGCTGGGGTTAGAACAAGTAATAGTATCACACTGAGGCCCAGTGAAAATTTGCTCAGGACCACATAGTTAATTGTGACTAGAATCTGTGTGATGTTATTTGTTTTCTGTTAACCAAAGTGCTAAACTGTAGTCAAATGCATAGTTCTTCTCCTGTTTAATCTCTGCCTTAATATATTTTTATAAAATGACTTTTTTGTTTGCATTTTCCTAGGGAAACTATGTTCAAGAAGGCAAAAACAAAAGCAAAAAAGAAGCCACGTAAGCGTTCAGATAGTTCTGGAGGTTATAACCTTTCAGATGTTATTCAGAGTCCACCATCTACAGGTTAGTGAAAAGTATTTTGGCATGTATTTCCAGATCTAACCTTTGGTGTGTCTTTATTAATTATCTGATTTATTTAATATGTATTAAATCCTGTTATATGCCATGCACTGGGGCTACTGAAATAGAAAGTAATCTTTTTCTAAGGGAGGCTACAGAAAATTATAGTCAATGTGATAAGTACTCTGATTGCCGCTTGCTGTAGGGGCATAAAAGACATTTATACTAGCCTGAGATCAGGGGAGACCTTTTGGAGCAAAGTTATGGGTAAACTGGATCTTGAAGAATGAAGAGAAGTTAGCCAAGTAAAGGAGGCAAGTAGACATACTAAGCAAAGAGAGTAACATGTTCCTAAACTTAGAAGCAAGAGGAAGAACGTGCACATTTTTTCTGCATACAGGTTAGCATGGCTCAACCATATAGAGTGTGTGCAGATCAGAGATGATTGGAGAGGGTCAGATGGGTGGCTGATGATGAATTTTTAAAGCAGTGTGTGACTGGATGGGTTTATGTTTTTAGAAAGGCCACTCTGTCCAGTAGCATAGAGGGCTCGAGGCGGGCAGAACAGGACAGTGACTCTTATTATCAAGTAGTTTCAATTCAGGTCTCCAAGTGACACATCAAGGGAGATGCCATTCCTGTGCTTAAGGAGCTCATAACCTAGTAGAATATAACACATTTTATATCTAGGCATTATGTGAGCCTGTTTGAAAGTAAAGGAGTTCTGATGGCGCAGTGGTTAAAGCACCCAGCTGCTAACTGAAAGGGTGGTGGTTCGAACCCTCCAGCCTCTCCATTGGGCAGTTTCCTTCCGTAAAGATTTACAGCCATGGAAAGCCTATGGGGCAGTTCTACTCTGTCCTACAGGGTTGCTATGAGTCAAATGACTCAACGGTAACAGGTTTCGGTGGATTTGAAAGTAAAGGTTATATGTCTTTCTAAAGTTTTTTTCCCAATTTTTTAGTTTGAAAGTCTTCAGCTTACTGAAAAGTTAGAAGGATACCATAAATACCTATATATCCATCAGCCAGATTTATTGATTGTTAACCTCTTCCCACTTTTGTTTTCCCTCCCAGGCTCTCTGTTGTGTGCTTCCCACCGCGAGTATTCTAATATATACACGCTCAAATTATGTGCGTGTGTGTGTGTATGTTTCTTTATATAAGAATTTTTTTTTGCTGATCCATTTGAAAATAAGTTGTAGGCATAATAATACCGTACCCCAAAATAATATACATCACCTAAAAATAAGGATATTCTTCTATATAACCACAATACCATTGTCCCACTTGAAATAATCTTAATCTGTTAATATTATCTAGTACTACAGTCCATATCCAGATTGCCTTAATTGTCCAAAAATATTTTTATAGCTTTTTTTGGTTTTAATCTTAAAAAAAAAAAAATCTTGGTTCTAATCAAGAGTCACATTGCCTTTGGTGATTAATGCCTCTTTAGTCTCTTTTAACTAGTACAGCCCACCCCACCACCCCCTTTTTTTTATTTTTCAAAAGTTAAAGCTATTTGTCTCTGAAATATCCCACATTCTAGATTTGCCTGATGAGGTTAAACTATCTAAGTTTTTAACAGCTTCTATAGGTGAAATATGAGATGTGCTTTTAATAATACTATGATGTGGCTTTCCAAAATGGGAAGTGTATCTGTAGCAGTGAGACATAATGTGGTGTAATTTCTACCCAGCAGTATTTTCATGGTCAGTCAGCTTTGTATAAGTGACGTTGGAAACAGAAGTACACATTGTTTTGTGTCCCTTTGAAAAAATTAGTTATTTAGTGCAAAGAATTTTCTTTTTATGTTTAAAAAGATAGTACAGATGAGCTATAGTAAGTCCCCGGGTTATGAATGTCTGACTTATAGACAACTGTTACTTGCTTTTTAATGTTGTGTAAATTGGCCCTCACTTTGAAACGATTGAACCAGCCCTTACTCATAACGAGTTCATCACAGTCACCTTCACTGTCTGTATACGCTGCTTTTAAATCATTGAAAAGGCTTCAAGCCTTTTCTTGCACTAAAGTAAGGCTAAAATAAGAACCAGATGTACCTGTTCCGACTTAGCTACAAATTTGATGTAAGACACTTAGGAAAGGAGCTCATTCATAACAAGGGGATTGCCTGTACTTGATGTGTTAGATAAAGCTCAGAAGAATAAATAATATCAAGAATAGTTGTTTTCGATAGACCAAAAGATATTGAAAAAGATAGATAATATACCTGAGTTGATTTATGAAGCACTGAATATAGGGAAATGGAAAAGACATGCCTTAGGAACTTTGCAAATTTAAAATTCTGTGATTTTATGTTCTTTGTATTAAATGAGTTACCTCCAGTCTTCAGAAGAATAAATGGATAGATAGTCATGAAACTAGTGATTTTTCATCACCTAAAAGACTTATGGAAGAAGCAGATACTTGGTTTGTTTTAAATAATATTATTGTTATTACATGTATTAGAATCCTAACCTTCCAGAGCAGAATGAGACTGTGTCCTTTACTTTAAAGATGGGGAAACGAGCTCAGAAAACCTAATTAATTTGAGGTAGTAACAGAAATAGAACTTACTCTTGATCTCAGTTCCATATTCTCCCTGCTATATCACTCTTCCTGTGGCCAAAACAGATAATCATATAAAAGTTTATTTTAATTGGGGGCCCAACACGCCTGTTCTGGAAGAAAATTTGAATATAAGGCAAATTTCATCAAAGAGTTCTCTGAAGACTTACCATTTGTGTTGGTCCTTAAAATTAGACAAAAAATTATGTGAAACTGTTTTTGACCAAGATTAATTGTTGACTACTACTCCTAGACTGTTGACCAAAAAGTTGGCAGTTTGAATTCACTAGGCACTCCTTGAAAACCGTATGGGGCAATTCTACTGTGTCCTTTAAGGTCGCTATGGGTCTCAGTCAACTTGACAGCAAGGGGTTTTTGGTTTTAATCATCTTCTTTATTCTGTCGGTTTATTTCTAATTGACTTTTTAGGAGCATTCCAATATTAAATATACTCTGTGAGATGAAAATTTGCCACTATTAAAAGTATTCAAAAGATTGTGGGTGGGGGATGTTTGAATGTTATTTCCAAACTATATTTTAGCAATAACAACAATAAAAGAAGCATATAACTTGTGAATGTGATTTACTTTAAAGTGAACAACACTTATTTGAATATGTAAGAGATGGTATATATATATTTTTTTAATCAATTGTACATTTTTTAGTAACAACTCATAATGCATTTATTTTGTACTTCATTTAGATTCTAATTTGAAATGTATGAAAATGAACTGAACCTAAGTAAAAGTTTACTTTTTACTCTGTTTATATTTGAAATTACTCTAATGCCAGTGAATTTGAATATCAGCTGTGGCAGAGAGGCGAGTGTTTAGCTTGCCTGAGAGGAGAAATGCTGTATACTTTTCACAACACCCTTCTTGCTTCAGGTGATAAGCTAACTAGAAACAGCTCTCAATCAACAGTAAGAGATTTTATGCAGAAAGAAAAACCCTCAAGTGGACATTATGCTGAGTGAAATAAGTTACTCACAAAAGGACAGAGATTGTATGATCCCACTATTATAAAAAGTCAAGAACAGATATGCACACAAAAAGCAATATTTTTTGATGGTTACCAGGGATGGGAGGGGGAATCACTTTCTAGATATTAGATACTTGTTATTTTTGGTGATGGGAAAGGCAATACCAAGTATGAATGAAGTGTGCATAACCTGACCAAGGTAAATGAAGACATTAAGAAGTGTAAAAAAGACATTAAGAAGTACATAAGAAAAAAGGATAATTTCTGTAAATGCTGTAGCATATACACTTTTGCAACAACAGTAATAACAACCAAAAAAAGTGTGTGATTACATAGGTAGATATGTATGCATATATGTATATAGGAAGACATAATGGGAGTAAATGCACATGCATATATAGATAAATCTGTGGGCATATGTGTATATGTGTGTGTACTGCATGTAAATCCATTGCCATCCAGTCAGTTCCGATTCATAGTGACCTTATAGGACAGAATAGAACTGTCCCATAGAGTTTCCGAGGACGGACTGGTGGATTCATACTGCCCGCCTTTTGGTTAGTAGCTGAGTTCTTAACCACTGTACCACCAGGACTCCAATGCTGCATGTATATCCACATATATAATAGAGCACATGGGGGCACAGTTACGGAAACTTCCTAGACATATCCAAACAACTTGCGGGATTGGTTTACTGGGGTCAGAGGCTTAGGACCATAGTCTCGTGGGGCAACTTTGTCAATTGGCAAAACATAGTTCATAAAGATAATGTGTTACATCATAGTTTGGTGAATAGCAGCTGGGGTCTTCAAAGATAGGGAGCAACCATCTAAGATAAAACTATTGAGCTCTACTCATCTGGAGCAAAAGAGAATGAAGAAAACTGAAGACTCAAGAAACTAGTCCACAGGACTAACAGCCAGCATGAACCACGGCCTTGTCTAACCTGAGACTAGGAGAACTAGATGGTGCCCAGCTACCACTATGGACTCTTCTGGCCAGGGACACAATAGAAGGTCCTGGATAGAATGGGAGAAAATTTTTAGAATGAAATTCGAATTCTTAAAAAAGGCCAGACCTACTGGACTGATAGAGACTCAAGGAAGCCTCAATATTATAGCCCTAAGATACCCTTTGAACTTGGCACTGAAGGTACTTTTGGAGGTCACCTTTCAGTCAATTGATAGATTGACTTATAAAATTAACAGTTATCACCCATGAGTGATGTGTTCCCTTAAACAATCAACTCTATGAAACCAAACGGTCAACATTGAAGCTAGATCAATGGAAACAGAACAAACAGAATGGAAATACTGAGAATGCTGACTCATTGTGAAAATTCTAATCAATGTCACAGGACAATTTGTGTAAAAATTGTTAAATAGGAACCTAATATGCTATGTAGACTTACACCCTGAAACACAGTAAAATACTAAAATTAGGCACAGTGATTATAATTTAAATGTTATTAAATCTGCATAAATGGAAGCTTTCAGCTCTATTTGATTTATTAAATACAATGTATATGTGTTTAAATATATATTTTTTAATTTCACATTTTAGGATTAATAACATCTGGTAAGACCTATTCTGTGGAATCTCTCCCAGAACTATTGACGTCAGACTCTGAAGGAAGCTATGCAGGAGTGGGTAGTCCTAGAGATTTACAGTCCCCTGATTTCACAACAGGATTTCATTCAGATAAGATCGAGGTTTGTTTTTAATGTACTGTTTCCTTAACTTCATCGTTTTAGGTCTACCAACAGTTTCTTTTATTATTTTTGTTCTAACCTTAAAACTCTTTCCTGGCTGGTTTATGGTGCTGTTGTGTATACTATCGAGTTGATTCTAACTCATAGCGACCCTGTAGGACAGGGTCCTACAGTGTTTTCTAGGTGTAATCTTTATGGGAGCAGATCGCTAGGTCTTTTCTCCCAGGGAGCTGCTGTGGGTTCAAACCACCAACCTCTTCGTTAGCAGCTGATTGCTAAACCATTATGCCATCAGGGCTCCTTGGCTGGTTTATAAGGTGTAATTAAAGACTTTGTAAGTAGTCCTAGTTTTCTCAAATTTGCACTTTTTTAGTTTTTAAGATTTATAATGGCAGTTTTGAGTCCTTTATGGCTATATTTATAATCTTTCTGATGCTAAAATATAATGTTGAAGTAAAATACAGCTATTGACATAGTGAAAAAGTATACTTTTAGCTAAATTATTTGGAATTTATTTTGTGAAATGTCAATTAACGTCCACTGAAAATTGTTGAAGGAAAATTATTTTGAAAATAAGCCTAATTTTTAATTCTACATAATGTCTTTTCCTCCATGGTGTTAACAAGAAAAACAATCTGGAATGATTGAGTTCTTATGCTAGTCTATCCACAACTGACATTAAGCTGCAGGGTTTCTAGCCTAGTCAGCTTGGGAAAACCATGTTTTTAGATACTTCTTAGCATTTTTATTCTATAATTGTTAATCTACAAGGAATGAGGTTCTCTCCAACTTACTAGAGAAGGTCCCTGCGCATCTATAGGACATATTCAACATCTAGAAATTTGTGAGGCAATGGAACTTTACCTTTCTTCTTAGAGTCTTCTAGGCCTCAAGGATTGATTTTTTTTTTTTTTTTTCTTTTTTTGAAAAGTAGGCGTTTTGGGGCAATTTTTGTCATATTAATGTTAAGATTTATCTGAAAGACAACAGAGGTTTAAAGGAAGCTAGAATCCATATCATAAATGTTTTATAATAATAGAAACATCTATCTTGGCAGTAGAAATATCCTTTTAATAACTTCCTTGATATATAGTATATTATATTTTAGGACCTCTTTTGAGGTATCAATATTATTTGAGAATTTGTGTTCTTTAATTATATTCAGAATGAATAATATGGCATTTATACCAAACTTCCATTTTATTTCATACTAAAGTCATGGACATTAATTTTAGCTTACTGCTTCATATCTTATTTGAACAGCTTTTATTATTATTAATACATTAGTACTCATGCAAACATGTTTCTCTAAAAATTCTCAAAGCTCATAATAATCTGGTTATAGTCACAAATGTGGCTTGAGAATTGGTTAAGGGACTAAACTGTAAAAATAAAACCTGAATTGAAAATGCTAATTTTCATAAGATTTTACTCTTTAATACAGTATTTACTATGTATTTGCTACTATGCTAGGTGCATGCTATTATTGACTTCTAAAAATTTTTTCCCCCCAGGGGAAGGCTAAACCGTATGTTAATGGCACACCTCCTACATATTCTAAGGAAGATTTAAAACCATGGGAAAAATCTCCAGTACTTAAAACATCTGCCCCACAGCCCATTCCCAGTAACACCATTGATAATACAAGCTCTTCCAGCTGGGTTGGTGACTCTTTCAGGTGAGATTTTAATTTCGTTCTGTACCGATTAGTGTGAAAAATACCATTCATTTTTAATCAAATGAGATTTTTTAATGAAGTGCATTTTATAAATAGTAATAGAAATTTTTTTAATATTCGGGAAATTACTTCAATGCTTATAAAGTGCTAACTAGTTAAAACAGGCTTTGATTTTTTCCCCCCAGGCAAAATTTTGTTGCTTTGTATTATCATCAGTGAGTAGTAGCACTTGCTCTACAATATGTATATATTGTGACTTGATAGCATCTGTTTTTTTCTTGGTTAGTACGTATTAGTTAAAACTTCCACTCAGGAAGACCATTCGTGGACTTTATCTTTTTCAGCACACTGAGGGATATTTAAGATCTCACAAAAGTTATTTTTAGTCACAATTTTCACAGGATAGTCTTTTAATGTTATTATGCTGTCCTTTAAATTCGTCTGTATTTTATATATACTTTTATTTAGAAAAGTCAGTTTTAAAACTTAAGTAGATTGAATATACTGTTTGTTCCTTCATAGTGCTCATTGGCCTGTGCTCCATCTTTATGTGCCTACTATGGTTGATAGTAGGCTAAAACTGCTAAATGACTTATCAAGTGTATTATAACCTGGACCATAGTTTTTTTATTCGTACAAAATGAAATAAAACCCATTGCTGTTGAGTTGATTCCAACTCATAGCGACCCTATATGACAGAGTAGAACTGCCCCGTAGGATTTCCAAGGAGTGGCTGGTGGATTCGAACTGCTAGCCTTTTTGTTTAGCAGCCAAACACTTAACCACTGCGCCACCAGGGGTCCTTAACATGTCGTTGTTGTTAGTTACCATCAAGTCATTTCTGACTCGTGATGATTCCATTCCTTCTGAGGCACCTCTTCCAAGAGACCTCTAGGTGGGTTTGAACCACCACCCTTTCGGCTAGTAGTCAAGTGCTTAGCTACTTGCTCCACCCAAGGACTCTTACAATGAACTAAGAAATTCCGCCTGCAAGGGACATGCTAGTAATTTCTCTTCCTTTAACATTGTATTTAGTTTTTTTTTTTTTTTTTAATAGAGACCTGGTGGCACAGTGGTTAAGTGTTTGGCTGCTAACCAAAAGGTCAGCAGTTTGAATCTACCAGCTGCTCTTTGGAAACCCTATGGGGCAGTTCTGCTCTGTCCTATAGGGTTGCTATAAGTCAGAATTGACTCGATGTCAACAGGCTTAATGTGTATTTATTTAGAATAAGATTTTTAGAGCTTCCAAATGGTTGATATTCCTGTATTTGTTCAGTTGCATTTGTGTAACTTTTTTGAAATATGCTATATTGTGCACAGTTGAAACAGAGGCTATGTTGATGTCCCAGTTTATGTTGCTTTGTGGCCTAAAGTAGTTCGGAAATTAGTCTTAATTTTTTTTGCCTGTTTTAGTCAACAAATTAGAGCATACATAATGTGTGGGCAACACCTAGAAGCATCTTTTAATTACTGATGTTAAAATATTTTAAGAATGTATTTTAAGAAGAGGTTGGTAGAAAGTCAGTGATAGAGGTTGAATCTATATCATTTTTGTATAGTGTGCACTATCAAATATTTAACAAACATTTCTGGATTCATTTTGAAGTATTACTTAGCTGGTGTAATTAATAGAATTTATTTTTAATGAAAGGAGATAAAAGAAACAGTCACCTTTTAATATGTCATAGAATGTCTAATTTTTAGCTATATCAGATTTCATTTAGATCAGAAACCATCTGTTCCTGAAGATTGTAGAATTCTTTTTCTCATTATGGTATATTCCCCTCTGGTGGACTTCTAATCATTGAGCATATCCAAGTTTTCTTTTAAATGTTTTTATTAATTTTAAACAGTAGTAAGAATCTTGTTTGTTAAATAATGGAAAGGAAAGAACATAATTTTAAGCACCATGCGTCCTACAGGCTAAGAATTTAATTTGACTTTTGGTAAGCTCTTCTGCCTGAGTTAAGAATCTTTCCATTGCTCACTTTTTTTTTTTTTTTGAGTTTCAGTTTTATTACTTAACAGTATGTGACTCTGAAAGCATGTTAGTTGTTATTTAGGTATGTATATATAAAAGAAGCTTTCATTCAAAATATCATTTTTTAGGATGGCCATGTCTGACGAAACAGACTTAAATTATACTCTGTCAATCTCATGTATAATTTACAGTTTTAGTGAAGTTTGGGCATTGGACTTTGTGGGTAAATGAATGCTTTGTAAGGTAACTTTCATATGTCTTTTAGTCCTGTCAGCCCTCCTGTCATGGATCTCAGAACCATCATGGAAATTGAAGAAAGCAGACAAAAATGTGGAGCTACACCAAAGACAAATTTGGGGTTGGTTAAAAAAAATCATGAAAAAGGAAAGACCATGTTGAGTTATATTTCTGCCCTAGAGAATTGGAAAGATCACTTGACTTTTTCTACTATTTTTCTGCATTTGATGTTAATAGTTAATTATAAATCCTTTTCTATGAGTCGGAATCAACTTGACAGCGATGGGATGTGTTAGCCTCCATATCATTATTTCTTAAATATGTGCTGAAGATTGAGTTGAGTTGATAGCCCAGCTTCTATTGTATACAATATTACAATGTCAGAAACCTACTGTTAAAGTGGTCATTGTGGGCTATTTCTGAAGAAAAGCCAGAGATTGAAGGCTTGCTATGAATTACTATTTTCCACTAGAAAAATATGATAGTCCATTAGTAGGAGGGCTCAGATGTAGTTATTACTTGATCATTGATAGTATAAACTGATACTGTCACTGTTGAAATTTGTGACCATTTTGATTCAATAATAGTAAAATCACACCAAAGAAATAGAAAACAATATAATCATCTGTAACCTTCATTAAGCAAAAATTAACCGTAATTGGTTTAATTTAATCTCTAGCAAAATGAATGCTCAGAAATTGAACTTTCTCAGAAGCAGTGAAACTAATTGGTTTAATTTTATTTCTAGCAAAATGATTTCTCATGGAATCAAACTTTCTCAGAGGCAAAGAAAAATGATTGCAATGACTACCAAAGAAAACAATTCAGGAATAAATAGCATGGAAACAGTTTTAACTGCTCCTTCAAAATCCCCCAAACCAGTGAATGCATGGTATGTTCTTATTTCTATTAAAATCAGTATGAATCTGTGTCTTAGTGTTTAAGAGAGTACTTGGCTTCTTCCTTTTTTTTTTTTTTTTCTCTCTGTTTCTAAGATCTTTTCAAATAATATTTCATTTCCTTTTTTGCTTTTAAGTTACAAATTGAAACTTGGGAAACAAAGACTTAATTTTTGCATTTGTGCTTTTAATATTGGATAATTTGACACATACAAGGAGTCCCCGTGGTACAATGGTAAAAGTGCTCAGCTGCTAACTGAAAGGTCGGCAGTTCTAACCTACCAGTTGCTCTGTGGGAAAAAGATGTGGCAATCTGCTGCTGATAAGATGATAGCCTTGGAAACCCTCTGCTCTGTCCTATATAGTCGTTATGAGTTGAAATCAACTCAACAGCAATGGGTTTTTTAACATGTACGTTACGGTTTTCAAAAAATTTTTCATATGTAGCGTAGGTTTTTTTGTAGTATTCTAATTCCATTGCTAAAGTGATTTAAAGGAAGCAATCATATATTTTCATTTATAAGAAATAAAGTATATCACATAAAAATTTATAAAAACAAAAACGGATTTAGTTTCACTATCCCAGTGTCTTTGTCCTTATGCATTCATCATGAATACCTTCTCAATGTTATAACCATAGCTACATTGGTGCATATTTAAGCAGTGCTGTTTACTTATGGTTGTATTATATAATTTTTCTCCATTAAAGTTCACCCATAGTGGCAGTATTAATAGGAATAGTTCCAAGGAGGTCAGATAACAATTTTGAGATGTGTGGAGTAGGTTGTGCTTCCTGTGCCCCTCCTATTTTCCCTTTTCTTTGTAACTTATATCGTCAACCTGTAATGGATTCTAGAGGAGAAATACACGGATAGTGCGTGGGCAAGGAAGAAATCAATAGAAGCATGTTTTTCTCACAAGGATTGGGGAGGGTCTTGGAGACTATCTACCTGTCTATTATTTATCTATTATCTATCTGATCTGATCTACCTATCTACTCAATATGTGGAGAAATCCTTCCAGGCTTCTATTGTCTCATTATTCTGTAAGAGGGATTTTTTTTTTTTAATGTAAATGTAAATTATTTTGAGGAGAGTTATAACTCATTTTATTCTGAGTGCTACCAGTGAGACTAGGGCAAAACCTGTTAGAGCTACTAAGCAGGTCCACAGCATGGTCAGAGAAAAAGAAAAACAAGAGGTAGGAAAATCCAAGAAGATGAGAAAAGAGAGTAAAATATGAGAGAATAGGTTTAGCAGAATTTTTAAATTCAGCAGTATTTGTTGAGCACTGTTACATGGCACTGTGCTAATTTATAATGATTAGTCAATAAACAAGATATTCTTGGTGACTGCCCTGGTAGAGATTATGATGTAGTTATTATAACCTGGGATGTGTTTTCCCTAAACAAAAGCATAGAAAAGACTAAAAAACAAAAAGTTCTTGGATCAGCTCTAAAGATAGTAAATATGTTGCAGCCTGAGAAAATTAACTAAACACATGAGGAAGCTTTGGGGGCTTAGAAATATAATTTTAGCCATGCCACCCAACAGTTACTTTATTTAAAACCAAAAAGTAAATGAACAAAAGAAGGGAGAAAACTTAATTATCACTCAAATTAAGGAATCCAATGAATGGATACATTATTGAATTTCTTGGTTCAGAATCTATTTAAAACATAGAAATTCTTTCTTTGCAACCTCAATTAATGTGTTTTTTTAAGAAAATTAAAACATGGACGTAGTTTAAAAGGTCAAATAGCATGGTAATACTCCAAGGCTTATAACAAAAGACAGCAATCCCCTGCCCTAAGCCTTCCCTTTTATGACTGGTTAATTAAGATTTAAAAGAGTCACATAGTGAGTATTGTTATATTTCCTTTCTTTTACACTCTTTTCCCCCCTATAATTACTAATTCCCTCAATTTTTCCCTTGCTGCCTGTGTACTTACCACTAATTTTCTCTCCAAAATTCTCCAACACAGCTGTAAAGTTCTTTTCAATATGGTGAAACATGGCAGGTAATCTGTCAGTTTCATTCATTTTCTTGGAGACATCTTCCTTGGAGCCCTGTGTTCTTTGATCTGAACTGGCTTTTCTCCAGGCCTGTTCAGTATCTGTCATCTTGGGACATTCCTTAACTATCATCCTTGGGATTTACATTGCTCCAGTGCTTGATCCCCAGTTGCTTAGATCCTGTGATTTTTTTTTTTTTCCCCCTTGGTTTACTCCTTGTTTTGATGTAGTACAACCTCCAGTGGTTTTCTGATAAAGAATGTATAGGACATACATTTTTGGAGATACTATGTATGAAAATGTTTTGATTTTCTCCCTTGCTCTTGGCTGATAGATTGGAACCTAATTCTAAGTTGGAAATCATTTGGAGAGTTTATTCCTTTTTTGTTTTTTGCTGTCATTGCTGTTGGGAAGTCTAATGCCATTCTGATTCCCAGTTCTTTCTATGCTACCTATTTTCTTCCCCAACCTTTTTTACTGGAAGCTTTTAGGGTCTTAATGCCTAGTGTTTTGGAATTTCACAGTAATGTGCCTTGATGTGGGTCTTTTTGATGCTGGGTACTTGGTGGTCCCTTTTAATAGGGAAGAGCACATGTTTAAGTTCTGGAAAATTCTTCAGTATTATTACTTTGATATTTGCTGCCTCGCTATTTTCTGTAGAATTCATCTTAGTCAGATATTGTCCTTGTGGACTCCTTTTGTACTTTTCTTACCATTTCTTTTCTTTGTCCATGTATTTGTCTTTCTATTCTGCTTTCTTGAACATTTCCCTGACCTTATCTTATAATCTTTGTACTGAATGTTTTATTTCAGCTATTAAAATCTTTAGTTGTCAGAAGTTCTTTCTTGTTTGCTGATGGTGCCTTTTATATTGCAACCTATTCAACACACTATTGGAAGTCCCAACCAGGGCTGTAGGCTAGGGAAGAAAACAAAGATAAAATGAGAAGTAAAGAGGAAGAAATAAAGCTGGTATTTGTTATTGATATAATTGTATACATAGAAAATCCAAATATATTTGTAAAATTCAAAAGTATAAATTATTGAAATAAATGAGTTCAGCAAGATTTCTGGGTACAAAATCAGTATACAAACATTTCTGTATCTCAAGAACAAATGGTAAAAAAGGAAAAGAAATATTACTTAGAACATCAAAAAACTTATTTACCTGTATCTAACAAAAGATGGGTAAGACATCTATTCAGAAAACTGTAAAATATGTTTGAAAGAAACTTTTAAAATCCTATATAAATAGAGATAAGATATATCATGTTCAAGGATTAGATGACTCAGTGTAGTTACTTCTTCCCCAATGAATCTATAGAGCCAATGCAATCTTAACTGAAACCCCAACTTTTTTTTTTTTTGCGAAACTCGGCAAGCCAACTCTGAAACTTATGTTAAAATACATGCAAAGGGGCAAGGATAGTCAAGACACTCTTGAAGAAGAAGAGGACATAACTGTACCCAATAGCGACTTCTAGAGCAGTGGTAATTAAGATAGTGAGGTGTTGATGCAAAGATAGGCAAAAAAAGTTCCGGAGATCAGAACTGAGGACCCGAACCAGATTCTTAATTTTTGACAATGTTTGCATTGTGTGGCAATACAGAAGGGATGGTCTTTTAAGTAAATGCTGTGAGACAATTGCATATCCATAGGAAATAACAAAAAACTTGACTCCTAACTCATATCATCTCCTATAATCAAATCCAGATGGATTTAAGATTTAAATGTAGAAGACAAAGAATAAGGCTTTTAGAAGATAATATAGGAGAATAACTTAACGACCTTAGGATAAAGAAACACATTTTTTTAACAGGACATAAAAAGCACTAATCACAACCGTAAAGACTGGTATATTCGGCTACATTAAAATCAGGAACATCTGTTTATTAGAAGACACTGTTGTGAGAATGAAAAGGCGAGCCACTGAATAGAGGATAAAGATTGACAGTACCAAGTGCTGAGAAGGATGGGGAGGAATGAAAATCATATATGTACTAGTGTGACCGTAAATTGTTCAGCCACTTTGGGAAGCACATTGGCATTATTTACTACAGTTGAAAATACCTATAGTCTATAAACACTTTCACTCTTTAGTATACACCCAACAAAAATATATGCACATGTGTACCAGGCAACATGTTTAAGAATGTCCATATCATCATCATCTGTAATAGCCCAAAACCGAGAATAACGTAAATTTCTATCAGCAGTAGATGGATAAATCGTAGTTTATTCTTATAGTAGAGTACTACACATTTATGAAAAAGAATGAATTATGAGTAATTGTAACAATGTGCATGAATCTCACCAATATAATATTAAGCAAAAGAAGTCAATCAGCAAAAAAAAAAAAAAAAAACTCAAAATCCATACTTATGATATCATTTATATAAAGTTAAATGTAGACTGATTTACATTCATGTTTTATGTATTCTTCACTATCTGTATTGTATTTTTATTTATTTTAAGTTCTGAGTAGAAGCTGTTTGTGCCTGTGTGGAACAAGTTGTGGCTATGGTAAGGATTTTCACTAGTCTGCTTGCATCCTCGCTCACCTGGTCTTTTTGACTCCTAGTATATAATTGTACTCCTGCTATTTGCAGTTGAGTGTGGCAGTGGAAAGTATTATAGATAACTGGTTCTCCCGTTAGAATGAAGTTCTAACTAGATTAATTTGAAATCTAATGTGAAAATACCAAGTATATATGAGTGCTGACGACTTTTTATTATCAAATGTTTTGCTTGGAGAAATAATACGTTTCTCACCAGTCATCTTGAGTGGAGAAATGCACAATCTTTGTGGCCTGGCTTGAAAGATAAATGTGAATTGTTCTGAATTTAATTTCGGGCTAACCATGTATTTTTTTTTTTTAATTAAATGATTAATTTCTATATTATACAATTTCAATTAAGAAATTTTATTTATTAAAGCAAAAAATTTCAGAGCTGCTTTAGCTGAGGATCAAAATCTTGGTTAATTTTTGTGTGGATTCAGATCTATAAATGCTTCTCCCTAAAGTTTCTCTGGCTGCTAAGATGGAAAACAGCAGGAGCTTATGAGTTAGGAAAGTAAAATTGAGGGAAATCTGACACTGTTTCAAATGATGGCATGAGCAATGGAAAGAATAATAGAACTAGTTTAAAGAAATATGCATAAAGTATTTTATAGATAACTACATAATTAATGAACATGTGAGTTTAAGAAATTTTGGAAGCACTCTTACCTACCTGTGTTTATTCTTAAGATGTTATCCCAAGTAACTTTTTGAAAAAGAACTTTTTAGGGTTTATATCATTCTTTTATCATTCAGCACATCTCAGAGTCCTCGAATCTGGGTGAATCTGACAGCTTGTGCTTTTCATACCAAGTAGCTATGACATTTCTGTATTTAGGGCAATGCGTTACTTATAGGGGGCATTAAGTGAATTTTCTGGCAAGAATATTTGCCAGAAGAGTATTCCTAGTTGACTATACACTGTACTGCACACCATACTTACTTCTTAATAGAAACCTTCAGATATGTGTGTGTTTGGGCTTGGTAAAGAAAAGTGAATCTTTTGTATTTGGTCTGTGTATGTGTACGTTTATGGGAAATTTTTATGATAAAAGGGTAATTCCTTTTGAAGAAACATTTTTAACATGAGTACCTTAGTAGGTCATGGTTCTGACATGAAAAGAAAATTTCTCTTAAGAATTTTACTTCGGGTAAAATGACTTAAATGCAGATATAGCAGTAAAGTATAGTGATTAAGGCTGTGTTTGGTATCTGCCTGAATTTCAGTGGTGGATCTGTTATTTGGTAGCAGTGTGAACTTAGATCTGTGTTTTTAATCTTTCTCTGTCTTGGTTTCATCATCTACAAAATCTGGGTAATAGTACCTACTTCTTAGAAGATTAAACTGAGTTAATACATTGAGTACATTTAGCACAGCACCTTGGATATTGTAAATAAATAAGTTAGCCATTATTATTTCTTATTATGTTCACGTGAGTGCATGATATCCTTAGCAGTGTATTAAGATTTTGGAGGTTTTTTTTTTTCCTGTTTTTACAAAAAGACGAGGCAGTTTATACTGATTTAACCTTTATTGCGCAAATGGAAATTTGATAAAAATTTTCTAGCTGATTTTCTTATCGAAAACCTAAAAAAAACCCATTGCCATTGAGCTGATTCCAATTCATAACGACCCTATAGGACAGAGTAGAACTGCCCCCAGAGGGTTTTCCGTAAATCTTTACGGAAGCAGACTGCCACATCTTTCTCCTTTGGGTTCAAACCGCTGACCTTTTGGGTTAGCAGCGGGACACTTAACCACTCCGCTATCAGGGCTCTTTTTTCTTATCTAGTTTATCATTATGTTCCTTCCATCTTCAATATTTTTGACTGTAAAAAGTATCATCTTGATATCTTTTTGAACAAAAGTGGACTAGATGGCAAAGGATGAATTTTGTATTTGTGAGAACTAGATTTGGTTTCTAGTTCTGCCATTTATCCTTAATCCTAATGTCCCTAAGATCCCTTAACCTTGGTTTTACTCTTCTATTAAATATAGGTGGTAATGAAAATACTTTTCAGGATTGTTGTAAGAATTACATGAACTGATTGATGCATATGAAAGTTTTCTGCAAATATGGTTTGGTGGTTAGGTAGGAGTTAGGTATACTATTCAAACAAGATATAGAATTTTAGAAGACCTCCCCTTTTTATGGCATACCCAAAATAGTTTATGAACTTAATCTAGGTATGGACCTGATAATTTCTTCAAAGTATGATTTTAACTTTTTAGGGGATTTTATGGTTGACATTTGTGCTCATTTATTAACATAGCCACTTTGTATTTTAAGTATGGTGAAAGGATACAATCCTGATGCACACCTTCCCTGATTTTAAACCACGCAATATCCCCTTGTTCTTCGAACAACTGCCTCTTGGTCTGTGTACAGGTTCCTCATGAGCACAATTAACTGTTCCAGAATTACCATTCTTCACGATGTTAGCCATAATTTTGTTTATGATCCACATAGTTGAATGCCTTTGCTTAGTCAATAAAACACAGGTAAGCAGGTATCTACATTCTCATTATTTCTGTTCTGGTTGTTCCATTTCCAGTAATCTAATTTCTCTGCCCCCTTACTGTGTCATCTTTGCTTTAGAGTAATTTTTAACCATTTGGTTTAGTATAGTTGATTTTTTAAAGGAGCACTGTATTCACGGGTGATCTTTATTTTATGAACCAGTTTGTTATTTAGCTAAAAAGTTACCTTAGGTGATAGTTTTGGTTCAAGATTTAAGAAATACCTCAGAGCAATTGTCTCAGGGAGTCTTCTAGTCTCAACTGATCCAGTAAGTCTGGACTTTTTAAGAATTTGAGTTCTGTTCCACATTTTCTTCACTTCTGTTAGAATGCATCTATTGTGGCCCTGTTCAGAAAGGTTGGTAGTGGTAGCTGGGCATCATCTAGTTCTTCTGGCCTCAGGGTAGGTAAGGCCATGGTTTGTGTAAACTATTAGTCCTGTAGATTAGTTTTTTTTCTCTGAGTCTTTGGTTTCCTTCTTTGCTTCTTGTTCTGGATGAGTAGAGATCAATAGTTGTATCTTCGATGGCCGCTTGCAAGCTTTTAAGAACCCAGACTCTACTCACCAAGCTAGTATGTAGAACATAAACTTTATGAACTATATTATGCCAATTGACCGAGTTGTCCCATGAAATTATGGTCTTAAGCCTCAAACCCAGAAAACCAATCCTACAAGGTGTTTGGTTATATCTAAGAAGTATCCTATGCGCTTTCTTATGTGTCTGGATATATGTATATGTATACACATACGTGTATATACATATAAGCAAATGCATATACACACATACACATATATGCATTCATACAAGCATGTGTAACCATACATATTCTTAGTTTTTGTTACAAAATTATGTCATAGCATTTACCAAAAAGTCCTTTTTTCTTGTGTACTTCTTGTGACATTATTTACCTTGGTCAATCTGTACATACTTCTCCCACTCTGTTGTCTTTCCCATCACCAAAAATAACAGTGTCTACTATCTAGAGAGTGATCCTTCCCCTGCCCCCATCCCTGGTAACCACCAGTGTACGTTGATTTCTGTATATATATCCTTGGCTTTTATAAAAGTGAGATCATACAATATTTGTCCTTTTATGATTGACTTATTTCACTCAGCATAATATTCTCCAGATTGATCCATGTTATGTTTCAAGCAAGGACTCATCATTATTCTTCATGGCTGCATAGTATTCCATTTTATGTATGTACCACATTTTGTTTATCCATTGATGAACACTTAGGTTGTTACCATCTTTTTGATATTGTTAATAATGCTGCAGTGAACATAGGTGTGCATATGTCTGTTTGTGCCTCTTCTATTAGATCCCTAGGGTGTATACCTAGGAGTGGGATTGCTGGATTATAAGACAGTTCTATTTCTAGTTTTTTGAGGAAGTGTCATACCATTTTGCATAGTGGTTGTACCATTTTACAATCCCACCAGCAGTGGATAAGAGTTCCATTCTCCCCACGCCCTTGCCAGCATTTGCTGTTTTTTTTTTTTAGGTACAATTTTAGCAGGAGTGAGATGGTATCTCATTGTACTTTTGATTTGCTTCTCTATAATGGCTAATGAAGGAGCACTGGTGGCACAGCGGTAAAGCACTCAGCTGTTAACTGAAAGCTCAGCAGTTTGAACCCACCAGGTGCCATGTGAGGGGAAGATGTGGCGGTCTGTTTCTGTAAAGATTTATAGCCTTGGAAATCCTGTAGGGCAGTTCTACTCTGTACTAGAGGGTCACTATGACTTCCATGGCAGTGGGTTTTTGGGGTAATGGCTAATGATTATGAGCGTCTTTTCATGTGTTTGTTCGCAGCTTGAATGTCCTCTTTTGTGAAGTATTTGTTTGTATCTTTATCCATTCTTTAATTGGGTTGTTTGTCTTTTTGTTGTTGAGTTGTTGAAGTTTTCTACATATTTCAGAGATTAGACCCTTATCAAATGTCATTCCTGAAGATGTTTTCCCAATCTGTATGTTTTCTTTTTTATTCTTTTGATGAAGTTATTTTAATGAGTGTAAACATTCAGTTTTTATGAAGTCCCAGTTATCTAATTTGTCTTCTGCTGTTCGTGTCTTTATAGTTGTGTTTGATAATCTTTTTTTTTTTTTCAATTAGTTCCTGTGGTTTTGTCCCTATGTTTTGCAAATCTTTTCAACATGTTGTACAACAAAACATAATTTGTTGAATAAAAAGATTCTGGTATCATAAAAATCTCAGAACTTAAAATCTTTGGAAACTATATTAGCCTCTGTAAGTTATTTTTAATTTTTTGCCTACTTTTAAAATATTTTTTCCTAAAATACATTCCACTCTTACTAATTCTCTGAGAATTATTTATTTTGTGTTTTTTTAATGATTTAAATCAACATAATTCTAGCCATGTGAGACTAAGGTTTTTTAAATTATTTTTTCTTTTTATTTTAATTTTATTGTGTTTTAGGTGAAAGTTCAGAGCACAAATTAGTTTCTCATTCAAAAATTTATACAGAAATTGTTTTGTGACATTTGTTGCAATCCCTATGATATGTCAGCACTCTCGCACTTTTCACCTGAGTTCTCTGTTCCATTTCTCCAGTTTTCCTGTCCCTTCCTGGCTTGTCATCTTTAATTTGGGCACATTACCCATTTGGTCTCATACACTTGATTCGACTAAGAAGCTTGTTCTTCACATGTGTTATTGTTTGTTTTATGGGCCTGTCTAATCTGTGGCTGAAAGGTGGACTTTGGGAGTGGCTTCTAGTCTGAGTGAGAATATGTCCAGGGCCATAGTCTTGGGGGTTCTTCCAGTCTAGGTCAGACCAGTAAGTCTGATTTCTTTTTTTTTTTTTGGAAAATTTGACCATTTGTTCTGTATTTCTCTCCTACTTTGGCCATGACCCTCTGTTGTAATCCCAGCCAGAGCGGTCACTAGTGGAAGCTGGACACCATCTAGTTGTCGTTTCCAAAGTGATATCTTTCTTTCCCTGTTTTAAGTGTTTTAGTTTTATTATTGAGAATTCTTTACCTTCTTTGGTATCTGTCTGTCCTCTGTCCTAGACTGTTGTTTTCTGATGTTGCTTCTCTAACCGAAGGATATTTCTTTAACACATTATATTTCTTTAAGTTTGGTTTGGTTTTCATGAATTCCCTTAATTTCTGTTTATCTAAAATGTCCTAATTTCACCATAGTATTTGCAATAGTTTTGTAGAATATATTATTCCTGGTTGGCTTTTTTTTTTTCTTTTAAGGTTTTGTATATGTCATCTCTTTGCCTTCTTGACTGTGTAGTTTTTGCTGAGTAATCAAAGCTTAGTCTTATTGTTCCCCCTTTGTAAGTGACTTGTTTTTCTTGAGCTGCCCTTAGGATACTTTCTTTGTCTTTGGTTTTGGCAAGTGTGTTTGTGATCTGTATTGGTGACTTTCTTTGGGGTCTATCCTGTATGGCGTTCATTAAGCTTCTCGGGTGGTCAGCTTTTCGTCTTTCAAAATATTTGGTAAATTTTCTACCAGCTATCTTCAACAATGTTCTCTGTGTTTTCCATTCCTTACCGCTCCCCCCCCCGCCCATTCTGGATCTTTGATCACGTGCAAATTTTTGCTCTTGATTGAGTCCCACCTAATTCTTAGGTTTAAGTTTTCTTCATTCTTTTCTCTGACTTGTCTTCCAACAAAGTGGTATCCATGGATTTGTCTTCAATCTCACTGATCTTGACTTCCATCATTTCAGATTGGTTCCTAAAACCTTCTATTGAGTCATCCATTTCTGAAATTTTGTTATCTTTTGAATTTCTAGTTGCTATTTTTGTGTAATTTCTAAATTATTTGTTTTCATGTTTTGCTTTTGTATTATTTTCCTGAATTCTACTATTGCTTTGTCTGTGTTTTCTTTGATTTTGGCTGGCTTTTTTTGGTTTTGTCTGTTTTCCCTGATTTTGTCTATTTTTTTCCCTTGGTTTTGTCTGTGTTTTCCTTGGTCTCTTTCCTAATTTTTTGGAGAGCCCAAAATATTAGTCTTTTGAATTCTATATTAGGTAGTTCCACTGCTTTTTGTTTTACCAGAAGGTCATCTGATTCTTTATTTTGATCACTTGCTGGAGCCATCTTGTCCTGCTTTTTTATGTTTTAATATTGTCTGCTGTCTTTGTGACATTAAGGTATTATTTTATTTCTTTATTGACTGTGTGTTCATTTGTTTCACCCTGCTTCTTTGTTTTGATATGTTAGGGTCGGTGGTCCAGGTGTGTTTTGCTCCCTTCTCATCTGTGGGCTCCATATCTCTCACCACCATGTCTGTGTGCAGGGCAGCATCAGGCAGGGTGAGCCAGTTTTCTGTACACTGGTTTGGTGAGGCGACTGAGGGTGGATGGGCAGGCATTGTCAGCCTACCGATGGTCCAGTGGTGTGGGAGCATTCACAGCCCCTTGCCAGATCAGTTTAGGTGTCAGTTGGAGAGTGGTACGGGCTTGCTTCCCACTGTTCAGCAGCTGGTCTGGTGGCGAAAGTGGAGGGTCAGTATGTGCCCAGTACAGTGGTGAGTTTGAGTTTGGGAGATGCTTCTAGCTGCAAAAGCGTGGCGACAGCCAGTGGGAAGGGGAGGTGGCATACAGGGTCTAGGTTTGGAGTGAGAAAAATAAACAGACAAAAAATTGGTAGCTACTGGATAAGGGTGGGACGGACCTCAGGGCCAGATGAAAGGGGGGGAGTGGAGGTGGTGTATGAGGTTAAATGGAAGGTATAAAAACAAGAAAGAAAGAAAAAAAAAATGATGGCATGGTGGGGGCTGGTGGGTGGGGATGGGCTAGTTTGCCAGTGGCATTCTATCCATGGTGGCTTGGTGGGGGCTGGCGGGAAGTGGTGGGTGATGGCATACGGGGTTAGGTGGAAGGGAGAAAGAAAAATAGGAATGTAAAAGAGAAAAAAAGGAAAAAAATGGCATTGCAGTGGGGACCAGCAAGTAGGGGTGGGGCAGACCCATTGGAAAGGGAGGGGAGGTGAAGTACTGGACTAGGTGGGAGCGATAAAGAAAAGGAAAAATATATAGGATGGTGGAGGCTGTAGGTAGGGGTAGGGTGTACCCAAGGCAGCAGCGGGCCGGTGCGCTGGTAGTTCTCTAGCTGCGGGAGTGCAGTGGAGTCTGGTGGGAAGGTGGGAAGGAGGCTTAAGGGGCTAGGTGGGAGAGAGAAAATAAAGTAGGAGAGGGAAAAATGAATTTAAAAAAATGGCATAGTGGGAGCCAGTGGTGGTGGTGGGGTAGGCCTGCAATAGATTGGTGGCTCTCTAGCCATGGTGGTGTAGCATGGCCTGATGGTAATGGGGATGGTAGTGTATGGGGCTAGGTGGGGGGAGAAAGAAAGGGAAGAAAGGGGAAATAAAAGAAAATGTGGCTTGGCAGAAACTGGCAGGTGGAGGTGAGGCATACCCAGGGTATTGGTAGGCCAGTGGCTCTCTACCTGCTGTGGCACTACATCGCCTGGCATGAAAGGGTAGAGGTGGCATACGGAGATAGGTGGTAGGTTGAAAGGGAAAAAAAAAAAAAGGCAAAATGGCACTGTAGTTGGGGATGGGTGGGACCCAGTGTGGTGGTGGGCCAGTGACTTTCTACCCACAGCACTACACCATGGCCTGGCAAGGAGGGGTAGAGATGGTCTTCAGGGCTAGGTGGTATGGAGAAAGAAAAGAAAGGCTAAAAAGAAAATGGCCTGGCAGCAGCCTCTGGGTTGGAATGGGGTGGACCCAGGCTGACGGTGGGCCAGTGGCTCTCTAACCAAGGCAGTGTGGCATGGCCTGGTGGGAAGGGGTGGAAGTGTGCTATGGGGCTAGGTGGAAGGGTGAAAGAGATGGAAGAAAGGGGGGAAAAATGGTGCAGCAGGAGCCTGTGCGTGGGGGCAGGGCAGACCTGGGCTGGCAGTGGGCTGGTGGTACTCTATCCAAGGTGGCATGGCGTGGCCCAGCAGTAAGAGGTGGAGGTGGGGTATGGGGCTAGGTGGGAGGGAGAAAGAAAAGTAAGAAAGGCAAAAAAATGGTGCAACTGGTGCCAGCAGGTGGGAGTGAGGTAGACCCAGGGTGGTGGTGGGCAGGTGGCCCTCCAGCTGAGTTATACAGCGTGGCCTGGTGGGAACGGGTAGAGGCAGCATACGGGGCAGAAGGGTGAGGGTTGGGATGTGTGTTTCTCTGGTTACTGGGTGCTCTGTCTCCTGTCGGGAGCTCTGTGAAGTTGTCTTCCCATAATCCCTGTCTAGGGTTGTTGCTGCTGTGTTCCAAGATGGTGATGCCATGCCGTGTTAGTTGGCAGGATACCTCCACTCCATATCTCTCCGCATTCTCTGTTTTCCTTCAGTTTCTTTTTCCATTTGGTGTTTGATCTAGCTCTATCCCTTCATTTGATGCTTAGAGTTCCAGGATTGATGTTTGTATCACTTTTACTTCGTTTTTCAGGTCTTTGCTATAGAGGGACAGCATGATGCATCTGTGTAGGGTGCCATGTTGGCTCCACCTCCCTGAAATTAGGTTTTTAAATAACTTTTTATTGAAACAAAATATGCATTCTAATTGCAGATAGAAGTGTTTCGGTTGTTGAATTTTCACGAACTGAAGACTTCTGTGCAACTGCCACCCAGATGAAGAAGCGACATTATCAGAAGTCCCATCTTGGCTACCTTCTATTCTGTATCGACATTATCCTGACTTCTGTTAAACACAATCCTAACTCCTTTTACCATAGAGTAATTTCTCCAGTTTTTGTATTTTTTGTAAATGAAATCATACACTGGTTTCTTTTGATCAATGTCATATTTATGAAATTCATCTGCACTGTCTAGTAATTCATTGTGTAAATATGCCACAGTTTATTTATTCATTCAACTCTTGTTGGCACTTGAGTAGCTTCATTGTTTGACTGTTAGGAATAGTCCTGCCGTGAACATTCTAGTTCATGTCTTTAGTAAACATATTTCCTCATTTCTATTGGAAAATAGAATTACTGGGTCATAGGATGTGTCTATATTCAGTTTTAGTAGATACCACTAAATCCCTCAGGACTGGTCTCCTCTTGGCCTTACAGCTCTCAACATAGCCGGGGTGTCTGCTGCTGCCAAAGGCAGGCCAGCTTGGCCCTCGTACTGCCACTTGCTCCACTCAGGCATCCATCTGCACGGGTCTGGACTATGGCTGCTTCTCCTTTTTGGGGTGCCCAGCTCCATTGGCGATCTGCCTGGAGGTGTCCAGCTCCACGCCATGAACCAACTCAGCCTACCACTGCCATCTTCTCCATAGGTCAACCTGCCCACCACCACTCTCTGCTGATCTTATTCGCACTGCTCACACCACTGCCACCATTTCTCTGCTGTGCTTGCTGCCATTTCTCTTGGCCTTTGGTGTTAGCAGCTCAATATTGCCCTTTTACTCATCTCTAGAAGGTTCTCAGCACAGGAATCCTGTGTCCAAAGAATGTGCTGCTCTCTAGGCTCTTGTTGATCAGGAGGTTCCCCCCAAGCCTCTCTGAAATAGGCTGCTTATATAGGAAAACTTGTGAATTTATGTGGAGATCAGACTGGGAGAATCACAAACCTAGGGCCAGAAAGGCCACGTAAGGAAACCCATTGCACCCAGTTGGCATCCTTGCCTTTTTCTGGTCTTAGAGAGAAAGCGTTCAATATTTCACTATTAAATAAATGTTTGCTGTGGATTTTTCCTAGATGCCTTTTGTCAAGTTAAGCAGGTTCTTTTTTACTCCTAAATTGTTGATAAAACCTATTTATGATAAAAATTGAATATTTTTTGAAATGTTATCTTACATCTATTGAAATGACCATAAGATTTTTCTGCTTTATGTTTTTAATATGGTGAATTAATTTTTCTGGGTTGCCTGTTTTCTTTGTGGGAAGATTTTGGCAACTAACTTAGTGTTTGCAATCAATATAGAATTATTTAGGTTTTCTCTTTCGTTTTTTTGTTTTCAATAGGTAGATCTTAGCAAGATGTTTGACCATTTCATGTAAATTTTCAAATTAATTTGCATAAAATTATTGATAATATTTCCTTATTATCCTTTTAATACCTGTGTTGTTGTTGTTAGTTACCCTCAAGTCATCCTGACTCATGGCAACCCCATGCTTGTAGAGTAGAACTACTCCATAGTGCTTTCAAGGCTATGACCTTTCAGAAGCAGATTGCTAGGCCTTAACTTCCGAGTTGCCTCTGGTTGGGTTTAAACTTCCAACTTTTCAATTAGTAGTCCAGTGCTTAATCATTCACACCACCCAGGGATTCCTTTTAATACCTGTAGTATTTTGTATTTTGTTAGAAAAGGACATTATGTTTGAGAAAGTGTAGGGTCAGTGAAAACAAGGAAATCCTCCATGAGATAGATTGACACAATAGCTGCAATAGTGCACGCAAACGTACCAATTTGTGAGGACGGTGTAAGATTGAGCAGTGTTTGTTCTGAAACTAATATGAGTTGCTGTGGGTCAGATCTGTAGTGGTATTGGTAACGATAGTCTTTTTCATTCCCGATATTGGTAATTTGTGTTCTCTCGCTCTCTTTTCCTCCTCTAGTCTCTCCTTTTTCTTCTTAATAATTCTAGTTAGAAATTTCTCAGTTCTTTTTTTCTCTTTCCAAAGAGCCAGTGTCTACCTTTGTTATTTTTCTTTATAACTTGTCTCCTTTTCTATTTCATTGATTTTTATTCTTTATTGTTTGCTTTCTTTTATTTACTTTGGATTTTATTTTGCTCCACTTTTTCTATTTTCTTAAGGTTAAATTTTAGATAATTGATTCTACACCTGTCTTCATTTCTAATGTAATAAGGACTTAAAGCTACAAATTTCTAACTGCAGTTTTTCTTGTATCCTACAGATTTTGATATGATGGCTTTTCATTAATTCAGGTTAAAGTATATTCTGATTTCTCTTGGGATTTCTTTTTACCCATGGATTATTTAGCAATTTGTTTAATTTCTAAATGTTTGAGGTTTTCGTAGCTATCACATTGTTGATTTCTAATTTAGTCCATTGTTTTCACAGATATTCTCAATATTATTTCAATCCTTTAAAGTAATTGAGATTATTTATATTGTCTATCTTGGTGAACGTTCAGTGTACATTTGGAAAAAGAATTTGTATTCTGCAAATTTGCAGTGCAGTTTTTTATAAATGTCTATCTGATGTAGGTGATTGAAAGTCATGGTGTTTAGATCTCCGGTGTCAATTACTGGTACATATTTTTTCTTTTGGTCTAGTTTTTCTCATTTGCTGAGAGACCAGTGTTAAAAAATCTTCAAGTTTATCACTGGATTTATCTATCTCCTTTTAATTCCGTCAATTTTTGTTTCATTTATTTTGAAGTTCTGGTTTTATACCCATACACATTTATGACTGTTAATATGTGCCTGATAAATTGACCCTTTAAAATTATGAAATGCCTCTGTTCATCTCTGTTACTACACTTTATCACAAAGTTTACTTTCTTTTATGTTCGTATTGACACTTGTGCCATCATATGCTTTTAATTTCAAGGTTTATACTTTTCATTTGTCTACCTTCAACCTGTTTCTTTATTCAAAGTTTGTGTCTGTTATGTAGTAGGTGCATGGTTGGGTCTTGCTTTTTTTTAATTCATTTTGACAATCTGTGTTTTAATTAGAGTGCCTATTCTATTTATGGAGCCCAGGTGGCAAAGTGATTAAGCATTTGGCTGCTAACCAAAAGGTTGGCAGTTCGAATCCACCAGCCACTCTTTGGAAACTGTGCAGGGCAGTTCTCCTCTGTCCTAAGGATCGCCATGATTCAGAATCAAGTAACTTGATGGCAATGGGTTTGGTTTCTGGTTTTTATTCTATTTATATTTAATGCAAATATTGATATGGTTGGGTTTAGGTCTCTCATTTTACTATTTGTATTTCCTATCTGTCTTTTATTCCTCTGTTTCTTCTTGCTTTTTGGGGGGGGGCGGGGTTGGATTTTTTAGTATTCTGTTTTATCTTTTGGTGTTTTAAGCTATACCTTTTTGTATTATTTCTTACTGGATGCTCAGGAAATACACATTAATTTTTCAGTCTACTTAGCCCGAAAAATATTGTACCTCTGCACTTAGGAATCCATGGTGGCATAGTGGTTACGTGCTACAGCTGCTAACCAAGAGGTCAGTAGTTCACATCCACTAGGCGCTCCTTGGAAACTCTATGGGACAGTTCTCCTCTGTCCTATAGGGTCACTATGAGTCGGAATCGACTCGACAGCAGTGGGCTTGGGGCTCTTCATTAAGGTGTACATACCTTGCAACCACATAGGTTCATTTACCCTCTTTATACTTTGTATTGAGGAGCCCTGGTGGTACAGTGGTTAAGCACTCGACTACTAGCCAAAAGGTGAATAGTTTGAACCCACCAGCTGCTCTGCAGGGGAAAGATGTTGCAGTCTGCTTCCTCAAAGATTACAGCCTTGTAAACCCTTTGGGAAAGTTCTGCTCTGTTCTCTAGGGTCGCTATGAGTTGGAATTGACTTAATGGCAGTGGGTTGGGATTTTTGGTGTACCACAGGGTCGGCAGTTCAGATCCACCAGGCGCTCCTTGGAAACTCTATGGGGCAGTTCTACTCTGTCCTATAGGGTAGCTATGAATTGGAATCAACTTGAAAGCACTGGGTTTGTTGTTTTTTTTTTTTTTTTGGTTTTATATTATAGTTGTCATATGTATTGCATCTATATATGTTATTTTATATATACGTTATATCATTTTTGTTTTAGTTAATATGTATTTCGTAGATGTTAAAATATTATTTTATGTTCACGTTTTCTATTTTCAGTGCTTTGCTTATTGAAGATTTGGATTTCCATCTTGTATCATTTCCTTTTAATATGAAGAGCTTCTTTAGCAATTTTCATAGTCCAGGTCTGCTCTTAACTTGAGGTTATCTGAAAATGTCTATTTAACCTTAATTTTTCAAAGATAGTTGAATATAGAATTTTTTACCTTTGGTTTTTAGCAGTTTGCCTATGATGTACTCAGGTGTGGTTTTCTCTGTATTTATGTTTAGGGTTTGCTAAAATGCTTGAATCTTTAAAACTCTGTCTGCCACCAAATTTGGGACATTTTTGGCCATTGTTTCGTTCTTTTTTTTTTTTTTTTTTTTGCCATATCTCTCTCTTCCTGGGACTGCAGTTATACATATGGTAGGTTTTTTGATATTATCTCATAGGTCACCATGGCTGTTTTAAAATTTTTTGAATCTTCTCACTGTTCTTCGGATTCAGTAATTTCAATTGATCTGTCTTCAAGTTCCTTGACTCTTCTCCAATATGCTGTTAAGTTGATCCAGTGAATTTTCTTTTTTAAATATTGTACTGAAAATTCTTGAATTTCTACTTTTTCCTGTCTCTCCCCCTCATTTAACATCCTATTCTTTAGTTCATTCTGAGTATTTTATCTTTACTGGAGCAAACATATTTTAGTATTATTGCCTGCTAATTTCAACAATCTGTATCATCTACAGTATTAGTCTCCATTGTTGCCTTTTTTTACAACATGGTTTTGATTATTTCACAGTGGACAGCAAGAATCTAGCATCACATTGAAAACCATAATTACATAATATTATTGTAGAATTTTTGTATCCATTGTTTCTTTTGTCCTTTTGTGACTTTCAACAATGACCTTGAAAAAAACATGTTTTAACATGGTGTTTGCTTTATTTTGCAGGGCATCTTCTCTGCATTCAGTTTCATCCAAGTCATTCTGGGATTTTTTACTAGAAGAAAAAAAATCTGTTATTGGCCATAGTTCAGGGGATCATATCAAAAAAGTTTGTTTTAAAGGAGTTGAAAGTTCCCAGGCTCCAAAAGTCATAAGGTAATAAAATAACCTTACATATTTTCTACCTTAAAATATCCTGTGGATGTTTTGTGTCCAGAAATAATCTTAAAAAAATTATGAGGCAGATATTCATGCATTCTTTTACATTCAAAGTTGACCTGCCTATTCTTTAGCCATTTTATTTTTGAAGTAGTTATTGAGGTGTAATTGACATACAATAAACTGTACGTGTTTAAAGTATGTAATTTGAAGTTTTGGCACATGTATACACCAATGAAACCATCACCGCATTCAGGATAGCGAATCATTCTCAAAAATTTCCTAATGCCCTTTTGTAATCCCTTCTCCACCCTGCCTCACACTAATCTGCTTTCTGTCAGTGTAAATTAATTTGTATATTTTAGCATTTTATATAAATGAAATCATACAATGTGTACTCTTTTTTGGGGGGGGGTCTTCTTTTACTCAGCATAGTTATTATGAGATTCATCTATGTCATTATGTATACTGATAGTTTATTCCCTTTTATTGCTGAACAAGTACTCCATTGTGTAGAGTTTATTCATGTTCATCCATGCTTCTGTTGATAGATCTTTGGGTTGTTTTCCAGTTCTTTCTCTGACCATTTTTGATACTGGTTTTTAAAGTTCTGTGTAGTTTACAAAGATGTTTCATTTTTTGAATGTCTACATGAACCATGAAAATCTATCCATAGTTTAAAGCAATATTTTAATAAAAATAGCATCCCTACTAGGTTTTTTTACTAGGTTATGTAAATTCACTTAATTATTGTTCAAAGGTGAGCATTCTTGGGGCATTAGATAGGCCAGTGTTAGAAGAAAAAAGAGTATTTTAAGTTGGTTGACTATATGGAGAATTTTTCCCTTATTTATGCTCATATGACACCTCTCAAAGATATTAGTCCTTAGAGTATTTTAGACAAAACAGAAATGTAATTTAAAGTATCAGTTGTGACCAGGTTAAAATTTGTTTTATATAATGATACTCATTGCTCTTGGGTCAATTTCGACTAAATGACCCTATAGGACAGAGTAGAACTGCCCCATAGAGTTTCCTAGCTGTAATCTTTACAAAAAGAAACTGCCACATCTTCCTTCTGTGGAGTGGCTGGTGGGTTTGAACAGCTGAACTTTTGATTAGCAGCCAAGCACTCTAACCACTGTGTCACCAGAGCTCCTTTGTATAATGATAGACCCTTTATTTCATGGTTTGTCAACCTTTTTTTTTTTCTTTAATGAAATATTTTGTTGAATTCCAGTGTATCAAACACATGATATAAACTCAGATTAAAGAAGAGAGAGCAGGCTGGGACCCATACTGGTTTAACCTGACCTTACCTGCCTTACAGCCATCTCCCAAGGAACTGCCAAAGCCTTCTAACAACATTGTTTGGAAACTTCAGAGAAGTTTAGACACACTTTTTAAAAATGTTTGGGCATAGTGTTGTTGGAATTGTGACTGGCTTCGATATTATCGATCTTGATATTTGAGAGCAAAGTTCTTGAGTCATTTTCTTACAATACAGAAAACTAGAGCTCAGAAAGAATCTGAAGAGGTCATCTAGTCTGTCTCCATAACTTTTCAAACCATAGAATGCTGTTTTAAAATGAAAATCCTAAGTGGAACCCTAACATATGAAACAGATAAACCTTTTTATAGATACATTTTATAAGTTAAATTTTTAACATTTACTTATGATAAAGCGGGAATATTAAGGCGGTTTGATGGGCTCATAAATATGAAGTTGGGTGTGATGAATCACATTTATAATCTTAAAATGGGCCAACAAATATTTATTATCTGCTCTGGGTCAGGCATTGTGCTAGTTACTGGAGTTGCAGTGGTGAACAGAATTAACATAGCCTCTGGCCTTATGGAGCTCGGGAAGAAGAAAAACCATAAACAAATGACTAACTGCAAAACATGAAGAAGAAGTGTATCAGCCTTAACGTTTTATTTATTTGTATATTTTAATTGTCTGATATTAAAAAAAAATTCTGACAAATTAGTTACAAATGATTTTTTAAATCAACTCCTTTTGACATTAAGAGAGCTCTTCATTTAGATAGAGACAGTAGAAACTTAATTTTTGAATTTATATAAAAATGAATTAGCCAGACAACACAATGCATATGATCTTCAATGCAATCAAAGCATTTGAATGTGTATTTTTTATGTTTCAAAAAAACTATTTCACACAAAAAAATTAAATACAAACAAATGTCTGCACAACATTTTATGATATACTAAAAACTACTAGACCTGAACATTTTAAAAGTGTTCAGTGAGTTGGAGGTTGTTTTCTTAAAGATTTTGAGAGAAGGGTGTTTTATTCCCTTCCTAAGTGACAGATAATCTCTTGGTGTTGTTAAACTCTCAGAGTAAAAATGATGTTTATGAATCGAAAAACAAATGTTTGTAAGTAGTTATTATGTAAAGATCTCTCACTGGTAGCTTTTTCTATCCCAGACAAAATTTCCCTTTATTTTGTTATGTTTAAAAACAAAATGGGGTATTTGTTATCTTCTGGAATGACCACAGTTCTCCTTTTACTATATGCGTTATAATCTTTTAACAAATTGAATATAGTGTAGTCTTCTTTTGATTTAAGCAAAACATAATAATGCCATTTGTTTTATAAATTGTATGATGTGATGTCCTGCAGACCACACTTTTAAATAGAAAGACAGGTAATTCTTCATTTTCATACTGCAGGAAACACAAATCTACCCCATTTGTATTTATCTCATTCTCCTTTCTTGTTTTGTAGTAGAAGAGTTGACCCTCCTATCTAAGTCCAATATCAGTACTCATGCTTGTATCTCATCCTCTCCTACTTCAGGATTCTTTTCTTTCTCATGTATATTCAGCCTTTCTTTTTAACATGATTCTGTCCACCTTTTTTTTTTCTTTTTAAATACATTTTAGAGCAATTTGAGGTTTGTAGAAAAATTGTGCACAGTTCCCATATTCCTCCTCTTCCCCCTGTATAGTTTTTCCGATTACAGGCATACTTTCTTTTATTGCACTTTGCAGATATTGCATTTTTCACAAATCGAAGGCCTGTGGCAGCTCTGCGTCAAGCAAGTCTGTTGACACCATTTGTCCAACAGCATGTGCTCACTTCCTGTCCCTGTGTCACACTTTGGTAATTCTTGTAATATTTCAGGCTTTTTCATTATTATATCTGTTACGGTGATCTGTGATCAGTGATCTTTGATGTTACTATTGTGATTGTTTTGGGGTACCACGGATCTCACCTATATAAGATGGTGAATTTAATTGGTAAATGTTGTGTGTCTGACTCTTCTACCAACTGGCCATTCCCCTGTCCCTCTCTCTCTCCTCAGGCCTCCCTATTCCCTGAGACACAACATATTGAAATTAGGTCAATTAATAACCCTACAACGGCCTCTAAGTGTTCATGTGAAAGGAAGAGCCACATATTTCTTACTTTAAATCAAAAGCTAGAAATGATTAAGCTTAGTGAATGTCTTAGGCTGCGTTCTCTAGAGAAGCAAAACCAGTGAAGCACAGAGAGAGAGAGAGATTGATACCAAGGATGTGGCTCTCACAGTTGTAGATGTTAGAAAGCCCCAAGTCCATGGGTCAGGCTGGAGGCTTCTCCTGGCTCATATAGCTGCAGGGGCCAGTGAGCCCAAGATTGACAGGTCAGACAGCAGGCCTCTGTCTCACAGGCTATGGAGGCTGACGAATCCCAAGATCGGCAGGTAAGATGGTAGGCCTCTGGCTCACAGGCTGTGGAGTCTTATGAATCCCAAGACTGGCAGGTAAGCTGCTAGTTCAAGTTCCAAGAACTGGAGGTCAGGTGAGGATCTGGAGTGAGCAAAAGCTAGCGACCTTTGCAAGAAAGTCCATGTATATTGAATGCTGGCCACAGCCCCAAGGAAAATCCCTTTCTATTGATTGGCTACTCAGAGCAGAGCTCATTAGGGGTGACTACATTTTATCATATCTCATTATGGAGGTGATTACATCGTTTCATAGCTGCCAAACCTACTGTATAACTGCCAAACCACCGAGAATCACAGCCCAGCCAAGTTGACAGCACAACCTTAATCATCACAGTGAGGAAGCCATGTTGAAAGCTGAGATAGGCTGAAAGCTAGGCCTCTTGCATCAAATAGTTAGCCAAGTTGTGAATGCAAAGGAAAAGATTTTGAAGGAAATCAGAAGTGCTACCCCAGCGAACACGCGAATGCTAAGAAAATGAAACAGTCTTATTGCTGATAGGGAGAAAGTTTTAGTGGCCTGGATAGAAGACCAGACCAGCCACAACATTCCCTTAAGTCAAAGCCTAATCCAGAGCAAGACCCTAACTCTCTTCAATTCTGTGAAGGCTGAGAGAGGTGAGGAAGCTGCAGAAAAAAAGTTTAAAGCTAGCAGAGGTTGGTTCGTGAGGGTTAAGGAAAGAAGCCATCTCTAATATAAAAGTGCAAGATGAGGTAACAAGTGCTGTTGCAGAAGCTGCAGCAAGTTATCCAGAAGAACTGGCTAAGGTAATTGATGAAGGTGGCGACGCTAAACAACGGATTTTCAATATAGACGAAACAAGCTTGTACTGGAAGAAGGTGTCATCTAGGATTTTCACAGCTAGAAAAAGTCAATGCCTGGCTTCAAAGCTTCAAAAGATAGGCTGACTCTCTTGTTAGGGCTAATGCAGTTGGTGACTTTAAGTTGAAGCCAGTGCTCATTTACCATTCAGAGAATTCTAGGGCCCAAAGAATTGTGCTAAATCTACTCTGCCTGTGCTCTATAAATGGAACAACAAAGCCTAGATAACAGCTCACCTGTTTACAACATGATTTACTGAATATTTTAAGCCCACCGTTGAAACCTACTGCTCAGAAAAAAAGATTCCTTTCAAAATATTACTGCTTATTGTCAGTGCGCCTGGTCACCCAAGAACTCGGGTGGAGATGTACAAGATTAATGTTTTCATGCATGCTAACACATCCATTCTGCAGCCCATGGGTTGAAGAGTAACTTTGACTTTCACGTATTATTTAAGAAATACATTTCATAAGGCTGTAGCTGCCATACATAGTGATTCCTCTGGTGGATCTGGGCAAAGTAAAACGAAAGCCTTCTGGAAAGGATTCACCATTCTAGATAGCATTAAGAACAATCATGATTCATGGGAGGAAATCAGAGTATCAACAATAACAGGAATTTGGAAGAAGCTGATTCCAACCCTCATGGATGACTTTGAGGGGTTTAAGACTTCAGTGGAGGAAGCAACTGCAGATGTGGAAATAGCAAGAGAACTAGAAATAGAAGATATGACTAAATTGCTGCAAACTCATGATAAAACTTTAACAGATGAGAAGTTGCTTCTTACGATGAGCAAAGAAAGCGGTTTCTTGAGATGGAATCTACTCCTGCTGAAGATGCTGTGAACATTGTTGAAATGACAACAAAGGATTTAGAATATTATGTAAACTTAGTTGATAAAGCAGTGACAGGTTTTGAGAGGACTGACTCCAATTTTGAAAGAAGTTCTACTGTGGATAAAATGCTATCAAACAGCATTGCATGCTACAGAGAAATTTTTCATGGAAAGAAAAGTCAGTCAATGCAGCAAAATCCATTGTCTTATTTTAGGAAACTGCTGAAGCCTTGCCAACCTTCAGCAACCACCACCCTGATTAACATCGAGGCAAGACCCTCTACCCGCAAAAAGATTATGACTCGCTGAAGGCTCAGATGATTGTTAGCATTTTTTTAGCAATGAAGTATTTTTTAATTAAAGTACATACATTTTTAGACATAATGCATGCTTTAATATACTACAGTATAGTGTAAACATAATTTTCATACGTACTGAGAAACCAAAAAATTCATGACTGGCTTTATTGCGATATTCACTTTATTGTGGTGGTCTGGAACTGAACCCATAATATCTCTGAGGTATGACAGTATTAACATTTTACATTTGTTACAGTTGATGAACTGATATTGATAAATTATTACAAACTAAAATCCATAGTTTTTACTTGAGGGTTCACATTTTGTATGCTTCTGTGGTTTTTGACAAATGCATGTAATGTATCTACCACTAAGAGTATCATGGAGAATAGTTTCACTGCTCGTACAGTGCCCTGTTTGTTCATCTCTCACTTCCTCCTGGACCCCTGGCAACCACTGATCTTTTTACTGTATAGCTTTGCCTTTTACATAATGTCCTGTGGTTGGAATTATACAATATGTAGCTTTTTCAGGGTGCTTTCTCTCAATAATGTGCATTTAAGGTTCCTTCATGTCTTTTCAAAGCTTAATAGGTCATTTCTTTTTATCACTGAGTAATATACCATTGTATGGACATTCTATAGTTTATCCATTCACCATTGAAGGACATCTTGGTTGCTTCAAATTTGGGGCATTTTTTTTTTTTTTTTTTATGAATAAAGCTGCCATAACTGGGCCATGGTATATAATTCTTTTTATACATGATTGGATTCAATTTGTGAATATTTTGTTGAAGGTTTTTGCACCAGTGCTCATGAGAGATATTGTTTGTAAATTTCTTTCCTAATAATGTCTTTATCTGGTTTTACTATTAGGATAATGAATGAATTAAAAAGCTTTCCTTCTACTTCTATTTTTGGAACAACTTGTAGAGAATTAGTTTCATTGCTTCTTTAAATATTTGGTCCCATCTGATTTTGAATATGCTCAGGTCTCTTTCATGTGGTCTGAGTGGGACAGTCCCTCACTCACCTGCCACACTTTTATACAGCAGTTGCCTTATCATTAACTACCCTAACCCCCCCTTCACAGCCAGATTTCTCAAAAGAGCTGTAACCTCCCACTCACTTCTTAATCCCACCTGGCTTCCAGCCCTACTACTAAAAAAAAAAATACTACATCCCAACAATTCAGGCTGATTTCAGCAGTGACTTCCATATTGCCACAGCCATGAACTTTTTTTAATGTGACTCATCATACTTGACTTATTAGCAATATTTGTGACTATTGATCAGTCCTACTTTATTGAATCTTTCCTTAACTTCTGAGACAAAAGTGTGCTAGATTACCTTTTAATTTTTCTGCTCATTCCTTTTCTTTGAAAGCTTATTTTCCTCTTCCTGGCCATTAAACGCTGGAATTTAGTTATAGGCCCTCTTTTCATTTCACTTCATATTCTTTCTATGCTATCCATTGTATGAGCATGTAGTCAGTTATCAACTATACACTGAAGACTCAGAATTTATACTCCCTGTACTTACCTCTCATCTGAGCTTCAGATTTTATTATTCACCTCTCTTCTTGACATCCCTATTGTATTTGGATGTTCAGAAACATCTCAAACTTGATCAAGTCCCAAACCAAGCTTAATATTTTCCTCATACCCTTCTTATAAAAACAAAATAAAAAATGTATGTATATGTAGACAAAAAATAAAACAGGCCATTCTTCTGATTTTTATTCCTCAGTAAATGGTATTTGCAATTCTGCCTGTAAGAGTCATCTTTGACACTTGTTTCTCGTCAATACCTAGTCTGTTAGGAGGATGTGCCAGTTTTCTCTCAAATATTTCTCAAATCCATATGCTAAACGTCACCTCCACTGTCATGGCCCTTGTCCAGACTACTATGATCTTTCACTTGAGTAACCTAACCTCCTAACTGGTCTTGCTATAGACTTTCATCCTTTCCTCCAATATATTTAGTCAGTATGTTCTTTATAAAATGCAACTCTTATGACTCTTAGGATGAAGCTAGAAATCTTAATATGGTCTTCAAAACCTAACTAGTCTGGCTTCTGCTAGCCCCTTCAGCTTTCTTTTACTATGTAGTCTCTATAGTCTAGCAATCTTGGTCTTCTTTCAATTTCTTAAATGCATTTTCCGTCTCTGTACCCTTTGGCTAGTTGGCTCTGACTTGTCTTTCAGTCTCTGTTCAGTCATATTCTTTGGAGAACTCTGATTTCCCTTACTGGGTCAGTAGTTTTCTGTTACGTGTTTTCATAGTACTTTTCCTTTATTATAATTTTCACACTTTTGTTATGTTTTAATATCGTTATATTTTCAACTATATGTTCTGTGAGACCAACGAAGATCTCTTTCCTTGCTCATCATTGTATCACTGATGCTTAGAATGGTTCCCAGCACATATAGGTGCTCAATAAGCAGTTGCTGAATGACTGAATAAATTAAAATTGTAGCTCTGTCTCAAGTAACATTTGTTTCTAATGCAGTGACTTATATTGAATGTCTTAGATATATAAATTTTAAGGTATGAAAATTAAGTGTACTTTTGTAGTATTTTAAGTTTTAAATATTGACTATACATAGAAATGTTCTTTGAATAAATATCTTTTGTCATGTAACTCAAATTATGAAGGGCCTGTGGTTTCTTGGTTGATCACTAGAGTGTGCTGTAACATCAGGGTTCTTAATTGTGCAAAGTTGTGTGTGTTACACTACTTTGGAAATTTGAATGAAGAGAGTATATGATAGTGTCGTAGGTACATAGCTTAGGTGTTTGGTAGCAGGAGTTAATATTTTAAATAGCTATGTGCTATCACTGACAATGATAATAAGAAGGAAAATATACAACTTGATTTTCAGTTTTTTATTTCACCATAGAAAATAAGTAATCATAAATGAGCTTTTTTAAAGGAAACAATAAAACATAACAGATAATGTAAAAAAAATTTAATTCACCAAATTATGGGGCATGTGATATATGTACAGCAGTCTGTGGGCCTCTGTTGTGTCTGTGTAAAAGTATAATACACAGCCCCAACCTTAAATGTATTTGAAATACAGTTGATAAGCCATAACATGCACACATGGAAGTTAAATGAAAAGAATGAAATTACAGTATAAGATAATAGTATTAAAGAGGCCACAAAGAATATATGATTAAGTGCCAGGTGAGTGGCTCAGAGAAGGAAAAGTGACTGCGGGTTAGAACTGTCACGAAAGACTTTGTTGAAGAGGAAGGGCTTGGGCTGTGCTAGTTCTTAAACACTTTCTTACTCAATCCCAAATACTTGACTATTATATTTACAACCATGTAAATAATATTAGAAAAATAGATTACTTAAATATTGATCCATTTTATTGTCACAGGTTTTTGAATGTAGGACTAAAAAAAAAAAAAAAAGGTGAAGGGACAGTATAAGCAGAGGAAATTGTGGGAGTTAAAGCAAGAAGGCAGGAATGCTTATGGTCCTTTGGGAAGTTGGGGTGGCAGGGATTGGGGGTGCTCATCTCAGGAAACCCTACAAATCGTACATTCTTGTTTTAATGGTAGAAAATGTGATTTTTTTCCCCCAAGGCTGGAGAAATCCAGGAATGGCAGTGTCATTTGTGAATGCTAAAATGTAGAAGAGAGGGATTTGTGCAATTTTCATTTGTTTATTGTTAATTATGTGTTCTTTTTCACTTTCATGTGTTTTCTTTCATTTTCCTTTCACTTCATACTACTCCCTTATGTAATTTCTGGACTGAAAATATGAACTTTTATTTCTAATTAGTAAGGAAAACTACTTGTGAAACAAAATCATTATATGATTATATCAGTTCTAATCTTATATAAAAATCTGTGTAATTAAGTTAGTAAAAAATCTTAAAAATTAAAGAAGCCAGCTGTGTGGTAAAAGTAATTTAGTTTCTCTCTTTAAAAATTTGAGAGTATTAATGTTCATCAGTTTGAACAAAAACCTTTCGAAGAACATTTTAGCTAAGCTTTTTGTGCTTTATTTTAAGAAGGCTAGATTTGATACAGACTTTCTATTGGAAATGTCTACAGTGTTTCTTTGTTGCTAATACCTAAAGCTTAATAATGCTATTTTTATTAAATCTGAAAGCTTAAACTATTTTTGTCATTTGTTTAATCTTAGCTCTATTTTAATCTTAGTAACTGTGCTTCATTTTAAGATGAAGTTTTAACATATTTCAAATTGGGTAAATTTATAATTAATAAAATTACCCATTGAAAAATCATTAGTGGAAAGAATCCTGAGATTATAGCCTTAAGAAAAAGATTCCAGTTCCAGACTAACTGTTAACTCTAGCAGTTTCCGAACCTCAGTTTCATTTAACATGAAATGAGAGGAACATTTCACATAGGTTTATTATGACACTTAAAAAATGACACTTAGATAACATAAATAAAAGTACTTAAAAATATAAAATATTACATAGGTTAGTTGGTATACTTAAGCTGTGGTTGCTTGACTGCTTTAGTAAGACCTGTATATGGCACGTTAGTCCTATTGTTTACTATTGTTACCCAATGGTGTAGTCTTTTCAAAGATATCTGGAGCTTGTAGCTGCTGCTTCTTCCTTAGCGGTTAAATATAATTGATTTGTAATGTATTTACATTTCCTTGAAAGTGTTTGTTCATTATATGTGTTTGTTCTGTGCTGTGTTTCAGTGTCCTAGAAGTCAACTAGCCTTACACTGACTTTAAGGCCTTCCGAGGAACTAGGGGATTTGCATGTAGTCTCTGTCTAAGGTTGTTATCTGTACCAACAGACTGTAGAAATTTTTCCATTTTATAATCATCCTAGTCTAGACTCATAATCTGTAACAAGTTTATCCCAACAGCTTTATAGTTCATCTCCTTGCCTTCATTTTCCTCCTGGTCCAAAGTCATCTACTCCATCTTGGAGACTTCTCTTGTTGGATGTTATAGGTCAGACAAAGATCCAGCAGATTTCAAGTCTCACAGGCTTTTGTTAAAACTAAGAGCCCTGTAACTAGACCTATTTTCACTTCATTTTGTATGCCAGTACTTACATCTGGAAGAAAAGTTGCCAGTAGTTTAAAAGAATGAGAAACTTAAAACAAAACTCTGCTTTTATTCCATGCTAAAACAAACAAACAAACAAACAAAAAAAACCTTTGTCTTTCTGTTTCAATCATTTATTCTCTGAGTATTTATTCATAAGCTACTATGTTCCAGGAGCCCTGGTGGCACAGTGGTTAAGAGCTTGGCTGTTACTAAAAGGTTCAAATCCACCAGCCACTTCTTGGAAACCCTGTGGGGCAGTTCTACTTGTCCTAAAAGGGTTGCTACAAGTTGGAATTGTTGGCAATGGTTTTTTTTTTCTTTTTACACTATCTTCCAGGTATTCCCTTAGACATTGGAGATGCAGAAAGGACGGAGACACAGCCTCGTACCTTGAGAGACTAGTCTAGCAGTTAAGACAGATGTGTAAACAATAACAACACAGTGTGGGAAACTATAATAGAGATGTGATTGAAGTGCTTAGAAGTGAGAAGGTGATACTTGAGCCAGTCCTTAAAGAATGAGAAGACATGTGAAGTGGAATGTATTCCGGGCAAAGAGGAATAGTAGAAATAAAAGCAGCTGTGTGATAATAGAGTGGAAAAAATGCCCGGATTTGAGTCCTGTCTCTGTCATTCTATTTGTACATCAGGCAAATTAATTCTTTGAGTCTTAGCTTATGCATGTTGGTAAAATTACATGCTTTCTTCACAGAGTATTGCAAGGCTTAAACAAGGTAATATACATGAAAGTACATAGGCTCTTAGTAAATTAGTTTGCCCACATCAGGTCTAAATGTTTTAGCTTTCAGTGCAATGTGGGTATGCTCTGGCTCTTCTGTTTCTTTCTAATTTCCCTTTTAATCCTTTCCTTATCCTCAATCCAATCATTCTCACTTATTGAACAGCTTACCTTTCCTTTAGATCTTTCATCCATCATGTACAGTTACTAAAAAGCAAAAAAAGGGGGTGGGGGGCAAAAGACTTAACTGATCTTCCTTAAGCTACCAAAATAATTTACAGTTCCATGTATTTATACAGCCAAAAACCTATCTCAGTGCCATTCTCCTCAGCTTTAATGTTATTTCTTCAGTGAAGCCATAAGTGCATCCCCTCATCCAGATTATGTTAATTTCTTCTGTGAATGCATGGTACTTAGTACTTTGCTCATATTACCATAGATATGGGTTACTGCACTCTCACATTATTTTATCATTGTTTGAGTATATTTTTTAATCTCCTCTGTCAGAATTTTTTGAGGAGTGGGGGACTGGATTTTATTTATTTTTTTATTGTGCTTCAGGTGAAAGTTTACAGAGCAAATTAGTTTCTCATTAGACAATTAATATACATATTGTTTTGTGACATTGGTTGCCAACACCGTAACATGTCAACACTCTCTCCTTCTTGACCTTACTTTCCCCATTTCCATTCGTCCAGCTTTCCTGTCCCCTCCTGCCTTCTCGTCCTTGCCCCTGGGCTGATGTGCCCGTTTAGTCTTGTATATGTGGTTGAACTACATGTGTTGTTTATTTTACAGGTCTATCTAATCATGGGCTGAAGGGTGACTTCAGTACTGAGTTAAAAGGGTGTTCGGGGGCCATACTCTTGGGGTTTCTCCAGTCTCTGTCAGACCAGTAAGTCTGGTCTTTTTTTGTGAGTTAGAATTTTGTTCTATGTTTTTCTCCAGCTCTGTCTGTCCAGCTCTATTGTGATACCTGTCAGAGCAGTCAGTGGTGGTAGTGGGGCACCATCTAGTTATGCTGGATTCAGCCTGATGGAGGCTGTGGTAGGTGTGGTCCATTAGTCCTTTGGACTAGTCTTTCCTTTGTGTCTTTGATTTTCTTCATTCTCCCTTGCTCTAGAGAGGGTGGGACCAGTAGACATATCTTAGATAGCTGTTCACAAGCTTTTAAGAACCCAGATGCTGCTCATCAAAGTCGGATATAAAACATTTTCTTTTAAACTATGCTATGCCAGTTGAGCTAGATTGGGGACTAGATTTTAAACAGCCTAATTTTCAGCGCCTAACATATAGTGCTGATACATGCCTAATAAATGTTAGTGCATAAAGTAATCAGAAAGTCGGTGTTTTAGGCCCTGTTAATTCTATTTTACTCACTATCTGTTTGACTTTGTGTCATTAACCCCATCTAGGCCTCAGTGTTCTCAGGACATTGATTAATCTAGGTAATCTCTAGGAATTTTTTTTTTTACTCTAAAATTCCAATTACGCAAATCTCTATAGTCCTGAAATGCTTTCTACTCCTCTCATCCTATACCCCCTTATAGTTCTCAAGTTCGTTCTTCTCTGCAAGGCCCTCAGGTGACTAGAATTCTTTTTGATTTTTATAGTCCTTATAGTCATTAGCATTTGATTTGCTAGATACTGTTTTAAATTCATTCTTGCTTTTTTATATGTTTTGTGTGTTGTTTCCTCACCTGGTTGTGATTTTTTAGAAGGTAGAGATCATGCCTGTGTTTCTGTCCTATCTACAATCCCTAGTTTATCAAAGTATTTAGTATATTAGTAATGCACACAAATTTTGGCTGCTAATTATCTGGTCTGTGTACGTTTTGAAATATGGTAGTCGTTATTTTATTCATAATATTTATGTGAAACACATTCTTCACAGAGTTCTCTATTTCCTAACGTATGTTTGGTAACTGTAAATGGCCATATGAATGATATTAGAAAACAGACCATTTACTGCAGGACCTTCCTTGGTGGTATTTTACACACAAGATTTTATAAATATCTGTAGATTGTTTTGTTAAAATTTTAAACAAACTTGACTGCACATTTTATTGATTTGTCTAATGAATTGGCTTGCAGTTCCTTCTCTGTATCTCTTTTAATAAATGGCTGTACTAAGTATCAGAAGCTTTTCATCTCTGGTTTTGGCATTTGTTTTACAGATGCTCTACCCATGGTACTCCTGGACCAGAAGGCAACCATGTTTCAGATTTACCACTTCTAGACAGTGCCAAGTAAGGTTAATTAATTAGCTTTTGGCCCTTAAACACTAAGCACTGCTTAGTGGTGACAGAGAATTTTAAGAAATTGGAAATAGAATGGTATTGTATAGAAGGTTTTATCTGAATACTCTCTGCTCCCTACTTGCCTTTCTGTTTAGTTGTTTTATTTCTCCTCCCCCCCTACTCCTTGGCATTTTCCAAAGTTTTTGCTACAGCACTGATCCAAATAAAATACTGGTTTTCCTTTTTTCTGTTTCCTACTTCATCATTCTGTAATCTCTGCAGAAGCTTCCAGGTCCCTTTACATTGTATGTCTCTGTAAAATGTAAGAGTGACATACACTTGAAAATGTAACATTTCAAGGAGATTTTGTGTGCAAAAATTTGGAAAGATGAGTGAAAGCTTTTTGTTATTCTTTCAGTCCTTGGCTATCTTCTTCACTGACTGCTCCTTTGGTAGCCCCAGTCACTTTTGCATCTATTGTAGAAGAAGAGCTACAACAAGAAGCAGCTCTTGTTAGAAGTCGAGAAAAACCCTTGGCTCTGATTCAGGTAAAGAATCTGCCTGTAAGGGTTAACTTAGGGAAGAACTAGCCTACGTTTTATCCTTAGGTCTTAAGAAAATTGTTTGCTTTACAAAGGTGCATAGGTCTATCAAAAACGTAAATGTCACATAAAACTAAACTGAGGCATCTAGCAATTTAAGTATTAATTGAAGGGATTCAGCACAACTAATTTAGAAACAATAAATTGTAAAAAAGCTAATAGTTATAGCTTTGGTGATGCTTTGGACAGTTTTCGTTTACCAAAGTGACGGGTGGAAAATTTGGTTATGTCTAGCTGTATACTTGGCCTCTGCATCATTAAGAGTTCCTAGGTTGTGAGCAACAGACACCAACTCTCTAGCTAAGTTAAGTAAAAGGGAATTTATTTGAAGGATAGTGAGATTACACAGACTGAGCTAGCTGGAAGACCAGAGAGCCAGACTTGGAAATAGACAAGATACAAAGTTGCCCTGGAGATTTGGCAAGCAAATTTAGAGGATTTGTACAGTACCAGAAAGTATCTGACAGGGTGAAGCTATTGGAATGAATGAATTCCAACAGTCATTTTCAGTTTCTTTTTCCTTCTGCTCAAGATTCTAATTCCTCGGAGGGTGGGTATCTGATTATTTTAGCTCAGGCTTTAAGCCTTTTTCTTGACTGGGGGATAGCAGTATACCTTATTTAGACTCACTGTATTGTATCCATGGAAAGTGTTAATTCCTCAAAAGGAAACTGGAAAGTTAATGTAATCCTACTATAGGTTATAATTAAAAGAATTGATGTAAGTCTTTTTCCCCCTTTCCCTTTTCAGATTGAGGAGCATGCTATTCAAGATTTATTGGTCTTCTATGAGGCACTTAGCAACCCTGATGAATTTGTCATTGTTGAAAGGACACCTCAGGGACCACTGGCAGTACCTATGTGGAATAAGCATGGATGCTAGTCCACTGTGGAGTTGAGATGCATATTTCATAATTGTGATTGTTAAAATATTTTTTTGAAAAAAGCTATGAAAAAGAGTTCTTACACATCTGGTAACACATCGTCATAGATAGAATAAGAAGAGTTCTAATTTCTTTATAATAGTTTAAGCATATAATGATTATATGATTAAAAAGAAATTCTTCAGAATTGTGATTTCAGTAACTTTTCATGTAAAAATATGCTGAAGGAAAAACTTAATAAGTTTGAATAGAATCGTTTCTTAATCTTACAAAGGAAAATATGAATGATTGAAGTGTAAAATCTGAGTGATGCATTAAAAATAACTTTTCCATTTGTTAATTTGGTATAAATAATTTAGAAGATGTTTGCCAGATACCTGTTGTTACTCTTTTTTCATGATATTGATGAGCTTAAAGTAGGGGCATCAGTCATTACTTCTGATCCATTAAATGGCCAGAAGTTTGAGTTTGCTGTAATAGCTTTTATGTCTCCATTCTTGTATCTTTTTTATCAGGCTATGAGTGTTTTAGGTGTGTTTAAAGCTTGAATTGCTCAAACGCCAAATCGCAGTTTGGACGGCACATTCTCCATTTTGCATTAAGCTATGGAGTGGAATAGAAAGTAAATATGAATACTATTCTAGACAGCTTAGGCTAAGACGACTAGTTTCTTTATAAGATTTGGAATCATCGTAGTTTTCTTTCTTTTTTTGATGTGAGGGGAGGCTTTTAGAAGCCTAATTGTGAGAGAACCAGTTTCTCAAAGTGTTAAAATTTTCTCTAGTGAATGCTTAAGTATATATACATGAATTTTTTGGAAGAAGATTGGTTTATAGTTATACAATATTACATAATCAGAAATTCTCTGATTCTGTGTTATATGAATAGACATAAAAATTGCTTTTTTTCTTTACAGTATGCTGCTTGGTTTGTTTTTGAGTGGTTAACTTTTAAAAAAACAAATGATAAATCTGTGTTCCAGCACAACTGGGAAAGTTAATTGTTTTAGATTCTGGAGGATAAGCCTAGGAGACTACACAAGCAATTCGTTACTGTAATTCAGTTGATGGAAATATGGCTAAAAGTAATTCAGTATTTCAGGTTTAGCTCTACTCAAAAGAAGCAAACATGTGCAATAAAAAATAATCTTGATCCATTTCACTTCTAACGTGTGTTTGATATCTTGTACTGTATTGACATGTCTTAAGAGGAATTACTAATTAGACCTATACTAATATGTTTAAGTTGATGTTTTTCCACCTAGACTTCTTAAAAAAGGGCAGTTTTCTAAACATGCACCAGCAAAAAGTTTTATATTGTGTACATTTGAGTAAATTAAGAAGATAGGAATTGTACATGTTTTTAATTGATGTTTTAGTAAAGAGGCTTTATGAAATATTTATTTCATTAGGAGCTTCTATTCTTCCATTCTTCTTTACTATCTAAAGTTACAAGAAAGTGGTGATTTTCATGTTGTACTCCATGCTGCCTGGGGAGCATGTCCAGGGACTTTTGTAGAATGAGGTGTGAAGGAGGGAACAAGGGCTGACCAAGTCTATGGGGCTTTAGGCCTTTCCAAACAGTATCCAGAGCATCTTATGATTAGTTTTAATATAATATTTTATTTGGAAAAAAGGATTCTTTTGCTAATAAACTGAAAGAAAAGTACTGCTATGAACTATAATTCTTCATAAATGATTCCATGAAGGTAGTGACCGAATACGTTGTCACCAAAAAGCTCAACTCAAGAAAAGGTTTTTTTTTTTCTTTCTTCTAACAATAAATGATTCATTCTTCTGTAATGCCAGAACTTCAAGAAAGACCTAATAGAATTGAAGAAAACCCAGAAGTGGACAATTTAAGTGATCAGTGGGACAGAGAGGTTTTTAAAATTGACCAAAACCATCATAGGACTTTTCAGCCTGAAAAGGTGATAGTTGGGTGGGGAATGGTGGTGGAGGAGGGGGATGTCACAGGTTTAAAATTTGCAAAATCAAGAAGACGTCAATCAGGTAAAGTCAAATTTGTTGACAAATACTAGGCTTAAGAAATAAGAGATTTATTCTCTGAAGAAATTGAATTTAAGGGGCTTTAGGTTAATAGACACACAGTTTTAGATACATGTTAAACTGTAGGACTAATGTAGTTTCAACTTCAGAAAGCTGACTTTACGCCACTCAGCTTCAGAAAGCTGGCTGCCTCTGATACGAGATTGCAGTAGCTTCCTATGGAGAATCTGAACACTCCAGAGAAAAGATATTGACATTGCAGATCCCTAGTAAAAATGGAGTTGGTTACCCAGCTACTCAACAGGGAAGTCCACCAGTTGAGAGTGCTGCCTGGTGCTCTCTTCCTATCCAAAACGTCCAGCTTTTTGGGGCCTAACTCATAAATATGAATGGACATACAAGGATCACCAAATATTTAAGGAAAACCTTCAGTGTGAAAAGAGACCCCCAAAACCAAAAATAAAAAAGGGACAAAAGAAGCCTACTTAACACAGAAATAATATAAGGAGCAGAAGAAAACTTCAAGGAATCTGTAATTAATAATTTTAGATATGAGAAGACATTACGGCTATAAAATGAGAAAGGGGTGCTATAGAAATAAAAGATTAGAAACCAGACTGAATTCTTGGAGAATACAAATATATCTGAAATTTTAAAAATTCAGTAAAAAATTTAAAAATAAATTTGAAGTCATCTCCTAACAATGGAAGAAAAGAGACAAGATGGTAAGATTAAAACAAGAAATTTAGATGATTAATCCAAGAGGGACAGCATCCTACTCTTCAGAAGGAGAAAATGATGGAGAAGAAATTATCAAAGAAATAATGTAAGAAATTTCTAGATCTGAAGAATGTGAGTCTCCAGCTTGAAGGGCTTACTGAGTACACAACAAAACAAATGGAAAAAGTTGTAATATTGGGACCTTGGTGTGGACCAAGACCTAATATTGGGAACTTTCAGAACGCCAGGGATAATTTTTTTTAAACTTCTAGAGGAGGAAATGAGGAAAGGCACATTAAAATAAAACGAAAGAAAACAAAATTCGTAATTACGTCAGACTTTTTAACAAAGGTATTGGAAATTGGAAAATGCCATCATAATTTTGAGAAAAAGTAATTTCCAATCTGTAACATTTTATTTTGCTGAGCTCACCATTAAGTATAATGGTAGATATTTTTAGACAAACAAGGTCTCAAGTAATACACCTCCCATATACCTTTTCTCAAGAGGCTGTGGAATGTGATTCCTTAAATGAAGAAGTAAATCAAAAGAAATACACAGTATCCAGGAAACAGACTCTAACACAGAAGAACCCACTAAAAACCCACTGCCGTAGAGGCAAGGGGAATTCCCAGGTTAATGGTGAAGGAAAAGTGTAGCAGGTTCAGAGAGCAACAGATGCAGATGGACGTAATAGGATGGTAGCTCCAGGAAGGTGACTCAGTGGGGAAAATTGGGTTATCTGACAGGTTTAATGGGGTAGAGAAATGTTAGCAAGAGAAGCTTTACAGAGCTGTCATAGGTTGGCTAAGTCTTTTATCTTGAGGGAAAAACAAAAAAAATACTTCCTAAGCAAATCATCTAGGCTAGCAAAGAACAGCAGAGTGGAAAGAAGAAACAGCTAAAGAGCTGAAACTGCCTTTGAGCAGGTGTCAGGAGACTATTTTTGCATAAACCTTTTTTTTAAGTAGTGTTTGACTTTTTTAAACTCTGTAAATGTTTTACTGTCATAATTTAAAATTTTAAAATTATCTATAAACTCAAAAACGTAGTAAGTAAATGGCTTTAAAGAAAAAAAAACCAGGCATAATTCTTGCTTGGTACAAATATTGACTAGCTGATGTTTTTAATCTTTTAAAATTGGAGATTGTGTAAAGCAAACACCCTGAACTTTATTACTTGAAGCTCTGATTATTAAGCCAAAATTTCTTCATAAAAATAAGCCCTAGCTTTAGAAAATGTTCAGCTGTAAACATCTATCTTCATTCTGTCTTGTAATTAATTACCAGATATTTTAAGGCACAGCCTGTGGTAGAATATAACAAGCATTTAAATTATTTGCAGATATTAAATCTTGTCTCATAGCAGTGAGTAGTTTCAGATATATTAAAGATAAACTTTGAATGCTGTTGTGATGGACTAATGATAGGAAGAGACAAAGGAATTGTGTATTCTAATAAATGACCAAATATATGCTATGTAAAGCTGTATCTAATAAACATGTTAATTGCAGAGTTCTCTTATATAGACTCTCAGTGAGTAAAGAAAATCCAAAGAAGGAAGAGAAAATCAGTTAAAATCTGTGAATGCTTATATTGAGTTCTATTAAAGTTAACCCATTGCCATCAAATCAGTTCCAGCTTATAGCAACTCTATAGACAGAGTTAGAGCTGCCCCATAGGATTTCCAAGGAGCTAAAATTTAATTTTAACTTAATTTTATGCTCCATTTGGCCTTCAAATTCTTTGGTATAATTGTTTTGAGGCTTGCATTTTAAATACAAATGAACTCTAAAGTTATTCAGAAATTAGAGATCCTTTATAGGTTACTGAGAGTTCAAGTCTAAATTTTCATGCTTTAAGGTAATCAAAGTGTCCAAATGAAGCAGCGTCTTTCAGGTTAGTAGTAACAGATGGCATATTAGTTCACAGTTTTAGGTTGTGAATTGTGTCACGAATGTGAGCTTAAGAATGGGAAAGATAAAGTTTTTTTTTGTTCTTTACAAAAATATCTGAAGTTGCTAGGTGGATAAATTGCATAAAGTACGTTTATCAGTTACACACTTACACAAAGTAAATTTATCAATTTTTCTTTGTTTTCATTTTATTGTGACCCAAATAAGCTTAAGAGCCAGAAGGCCAAAGGGGAAAATAATAATAATTATATATATATATATTTAAGCTAAATCGTTAGCTTCAAGTTAAGCAAAATTTGTTCTAGTTCAGTGTGTGGCTAACTCTAATGACCCAGTCTTAGAGTTCTGGGAAACTATCTATTCTAGAATATTATAAAAGTGTATTTTGTGCTCTTTAGCTAGTTTAGGACAAAAAGAGGGTAATAATATTCACCCTCCCTGGAAAATTTTTTAAGTACTAAAATAGCAAATTAAAGTGTATTAATTCAGTTCAATTCATAATTTATACCTGATGCTATTGAATGCCTTAATTTAGACTGCCTTTAAAAGACTCTCTAGGTAGAAATTACAAATAGTTCTGTTAAAAATGTCAAAGCCCTAGTTATTGTAACTCTCAAGCCTACAGTTTCTTCCATAATTGAAGGAAATAAAACACATTTTAATTTTTAGAGAAAATAAGTTAAATAGCTATTGTGTCTCTGAAGTCCCGATTGTTACATCATGTTGTTGTTATGTGTGGTTGGGTAGATTCCAAGTCATAGAGACCTTATAGGACAGAGTAAAACAGCCCCATAGGGTTTAGACTGTAATCTTTATGGGACCTGATTGCCAGTTCTTTTCTCCCGCGGTGCTAGCCGCTAGTGAGATGTCATTTTAATTTGGATTTTTAAAATATTTTAAAACAAATTACTCATTATACTTAACAATAGAAAAAATATTCCTGTTTTATAGCTCTAATACTCCTTTTATTTCTAACCCAGCAAAATGGAAATTACAGTAACCTGGAACAAAAAGGAGAATTTTCCTTTCCTTATAAGAATAACAGCAATGACCAGCCTAGGTTTGCTCATTACTTTGATGCTATTAGTATAAAATAGAATAGTGTATATGACTCATTTTACAGTCATATTAGGAAAGGAAAAATTTTAGAAAAAGATGCATTTAGCATGATTTCATGTTAGATGTATGCCCATAACTGTATCTGAAATCATCATCCTCTTCATTGCAGAGTGGCCAATCTGCAGAGGGTGGATTTCAAAGGTGGGTTGTTTTGCAATTCATAGTTTGATCCCCTAATTGATTCGCTGTTAACGTGAATATTTTCCCATACATTATCTTATCTTCATAAAAACATTGCCGAGATACCTATTTTTACAGGTGAGAAATCTTAAGTTCAGGGTGGTTAAATAAATAACTTTCTCAAGCTCCAACAATATGTGGAGCCTGTATTACAACTATGATCTGACTCGAAAGTCCATGCTCTTTTTAAAAAAATTAATATATTCATATAGTTCAGAAATTGAATAATATAAAAAGATGAGAAGTCAAACTTCCACCCTTGTCCCCGTATGTGTAGGTTTTCCTGTGCGCATCACGTGGTCCCTGCACTCTGATTAAATTGGATGTTCCTTCAGTTCCTCTGCATATTCAAGTGCATACAAATATATATTCTTACTTTGTCCTATGGGTGAAGAGTTCTTAGACATGATATCAAAACAGAAAAAAAAAATAATAAATTTGATCTCATCAAGACTTAGAACTTATATGCTGCAAAAGTTGCTGTAAAAAGGATAAAAAAAAAAGCTATAGACTGGGAAAAAATAGTTGCAAACCAATATCTGACAAAGTGTGTCTAGAATATAAAAGAACTCTCAGACTTGAAGTTAAAAACATGAAGAATTCAATTATAAAATGACCAAAACATGAACAGATATTTTACCATAGAGGAGATATGAATGGCAAATAACCACATGAAAAGACGTTCAACATCATTAACCACTAGGAAAATGCATATTAAAACCACGATGAGATATCACTACACATCTATCAGAAAGGCTAAAAGAAAAAATACTGATAGTATCAAGTACTGATGAGGCTGTGGAGAAACTTGGCCTCTCATATGTTGTTGGTGGGACTGTAAAATGGTCCAGCCACTCTAGAAAATAGTTTGGCAGTTTCTCACAAGACTAAGCGTGCACTTTGCATATAATTCAGCAATCACACTCGGGCATTCATCCCAGAGAAATGGAGACTTACACAAAACCTGTACACAAATGTTCATATAGCTTTAATTGTAATAATCGGTTGTGAATTCAAATGTCAATTTGAAGAAAATACTGGAAATAAAATGTCCTTAAACTCAAATCTATGCTATGAGTGAATAGTTGAACTCTGGTACAACTGTATAATGGAATACTACTCAGCAAGAAGAAAGAATGAACTATTGATACATAAAACAACCTGGGTAGACCTCAGAGGTCTTAAGCCTAGTGAAAAAAATCAATTTTAAAAGATTATATACACTGCATGATTCCATTTATATAACATTCTTGAAATATTAAAAGTATAAAGACAGCACAGACTAGTGATTGCCAGGGGACAGGGACTGGGTAGGGGAGGAAGATTGGGGAGGGGGCACAAATGCAAAGAGATAGCATGAAAGAGTTCTTTTGCGGTGATGGAAGAATTCTGTATCTTAGTTGTGGTCACTACGCTGGCTCTGGTCTTTGAAGGCTAAGGGTCTACTAGACAGGGCAACTAACTGGCAAAAATTAGAGGGAAATCTAGGCAGAGACCCAGTCTTGAAAACAAGGCCAAATTGGAGAAAGCAATGGGTAGTCCAGGGATTAGGTAGATGAGTTTTAGCATCGAGTAATCTCAGAAGACATGATGGTGGATCCTGTGTTGGTGAGCATGTCTCATTACCTAGTTCTACAGTGTAGAGTTCAGAGGCAGGTAAAATTCACAGCTTCATGAAGGTCCCTGGAACTGAGACAGACCTGAGCTCAGAGTCTGTTTCATGGTGAAGGGCTGGTGAATGCAGAGTAGAAATCAAGCAAGGTTCAAAGCACATAGAGAAAACAGGAACTTCCCTTTTCCCAAGGAACCCTAAGTTTTACCTCCTTTACCATTCCATCTCTTACAAATATTTTCAATTAAGAAATGACTGCAAAGCACTAGACCTCCTTTTTATACAGCTAAGGTACTGATTTACTAAGAAATGTTAAGATTATACTTAGTAGAATCAAACCACATATGGTAATTGAAGTCATTCTATTTCTTTAAGGGGTTTCTGAATGATAATGTGCCTTGTGGTCACTGTCCTTATTCTTTGGAAAATTTAAGAGCTTTTTATATATTAATATAATCCCCCAGCAATCCTATGCCAGTACATTTAAGTATTTGTTTTTAAAACTTTTCTTGATTAAGGAGCTTTCTTATTTGCTTTCCAAGATAGTGAAAAGGTGAATTATTTTTTCTTTCCCTTCCTTTACCCCAGGATACTGGGAAAAGACCAATATTTTTATTTAATTGTCCCAGTAATTGTGAATGATCATGAGGAGTTCTGAATGTTCATGTGAATAAATGCTGATTGTCCTATTCAAAGTCCCCTCCTTTCCACCCTGTCTTAGACTGGGTTCTTTAGAGAAGCAAAACTAGCTGCTGGCTTAAGTTCCAAGAACTGAGGGTTGGGATAATGAGCCAGATGTAGGATCCAGAGTGGGCAAAAACCACTGAGCTTTGCCCTAAAGTCTATGTATTGGATGCAGGCTACACCTCCAAGGGAACTCCGTTTCAACTGATTGGCTGCTAATAGCAAATATCATGGAGGTAATTACATCATACATAACGGCCAAACTGTATCTTAAGTGCCAAACCACTGAGAATCATGAGCCAGCCAAGTTGACACATAACCATTTCATTCTACCCCTTCTCAACTTGGTACTTGTACACATCTTAATCGATACATAATCTCTAAATAAAGACAATTACAAAGTTGTACTTGTGCCTAACATGATACAGCTAACGTGTACAACCGAAAAATCACTAGCCCTGTTTACAGCTTATAAGTGAAGAAAACAAAAATATTTGATGTACACACACAAGGAAGAAATATAACAATTACAGTCCTTGTTTCTACAACTGGCCACGTGGTTGTAGCTGGTATTTAAAACTACCTTCTTCCACCCTGCTGGTGCAGTGGTTAAGAGCTATGGCTGTTGATCAAAAGGTAGCAGTTTGAATCCACCAGCTACTCCTTGGAAACCCTGTTGGGGCAGTTCTACTCTGTCCTATAGGGTCGCTATGAGTAGGAATTTGAAGCAACAGGTTTTCTTCCACCACCTGTTCCATATTCCCTTTACCCTCAGTAAGCACCTCAGCCAGTTGTGATTCTTTGCCTGGTGGTGTGATGCAGACCTTCATTCCTGAAGGGTCTGGGCCATAAGCAGTCATGTTGGAATTGGGTTGCTGTAATTTTGTGTTGACTTTAATCACAGGGCATGGCACTACTAAGAGATGTCCTAAAGGATCGCCTGTGTTCCAGACATACTCTTCTTTGCCTCCATTATGTAATATTGATTCAATTTCCTCTTGGTATTCAGGATTAATTATACCAGCGAATACAGTAACTCTCCTTTGCCTGTTGATCCAGTGGTATGAGGTGTCCAAAGAGACTGGGTGGCATTCTTAACTTCCAGTTCAATGGAATTGTGTCTCCAGGTGGGAGCATTCCTCCCTTTGGAACCAAGACCGCTGGACTCAGAGCATAGGGTCATGGGGATAGGAAGCAAAAATTTTATGAATGGGTCACTATGGGTGGTAGTGAGTGGTGCTACTCTCATTTCCACCCCTTGGTTCTTGGACCCATGAATCCTGGCTATGGGAGAAACAGCACCATATATTGGATGCTGCTTTAGAGTATATACAGCCTCCTAGAAAACATTGTTCCAACCCTGCAAGGTATTGCCACCTAGCTGGCACTGTAATTGTCTTTAGAAGGCCATTCCATCATTCTATCAAGCCAGCTCCTTCAGGATGATGGAGATACTGGCAAGACCAGTGAATTCCATGAGCATGGGCCCATTGACACACTTCATTTACGATGAAGTGAGTTCCTTGATCTGAGACGAAGCTGTGTGCTATACCATGACAATGGATCAGGCATTCTGTAAGCCCACAGATAGTTTTGGCGTAAGCATTGCATACAGGGCAGGTAAATCTATATCCAGAGTGTCTACTCCAGTAAGAATAAAATGCTGCCCTTTCCATGATGGAAGTGGTTCAATGTAATCAATCTGCCACCAGGTTGCTGGCTGATCACCTCAAGGAATGGTGTCATATTGGGGACTCAGTGTTGGTCTCTGCTGCTGGCAGGTGAGCACTCAGCAGTGGCTGTAGCAAAGTCAGCCTTGATGAGTGGAAGTCCATATTGCTGAGCCCATGCAAAACATCCATCCCTACCACCATGGCCACTTTGTTCTAGAGCCCATTCAACAATGATGGGAGTGGCTGGGGAAAAAGGATGACTGGTTTTCACAGAATGTATCATCCTATCCACTTGATAAGATCCTCCTCTGCCAACGTCACCCTGTGGTGAGCATTCACATGAGACACAAATATATTCTTTGGCCCATTCAGAGAGGTCTCTCTACATACTTCTTCCCCATACCTGCTTGTCTCCAATTTTCCAATCATGTTCTTTCCAAGTCTGTGACCATCAAGCCAAAATATTGGCCACAGTCCACGAATCAACAGACAATCCCACATCCGACCATTTCTCCATCCAAGCAAATTGAACAACCAGGTGCACTGCTGGAAGATCTGCCCACTGGGAGGATTTCCCTTTGCCACTGTCCTTCAGAGAGGTCCCAGAAAGTTGCTGTAGTGCTGCCGCTGTTCACTTTCAAGTGGTGCCTGCACATCACGCAGAGCCATCTGTAAAGCAGGCACGAGTTTTCTCTTCCTCAGTCAACTGATCATAAGGAACTCCCCATGAGGTCATAGGTGCAGACTAGGAGAAGTTGGGTAATATGATAAGAATGGAGACTATGGGCATTTGGGCCACTTTCTAATGCAACTTGCTTGTACTTTCAGGTCCTGCCCAGGCCAGATCTTGTATATACCACTTCCATTTAATGATAGAGTGCTGCTATGCATGTCCAACTTCATGGATCTGTGGGTCAGATAACACCCAATTCATGATGGGCAGCTGAGGCCACATGATGAATTGGTGCCCATGGTTAAGTGCTCAGCCTCTACTAAGGCCCAGTAACAAGCCAGAAGTTGTTTCTCAAAAGGATAGTAATTATCTGCAGAGGATGGCAGGGCTTTGCTCCAAAATGCCAAGGGTCTGTGCTGTGATTCACCAGTAGGGGCCTGCCAAAGACTCTAAACATCGTTTCTATCTACCACAGACACTTCAAGCACCACTGTATCAGCCAGGTCATATGCAGGGCAGCCTGAACATGTTGCAGAGGCTTCCCATGTTCTGGGCCCCACTCAAAACTAGCAGCTTTTTGAGTCACTTGATAAATAGCCTGGAGTAGCACACCCAACAATATGTTGCCTCCAAAATCTAAAGAGGCCCACCAGACATTGTGTCTCCTTTTTAGTCATGGGAGCAGCCAGATGCAATAACTTGTACTTCATTTTAGAAGGAGTATCTCGACATGCTCCACATCACTGGCTCCCTAGAAATTTCACTGACATGGAAGATGCTAGAATTTATACTTCACCTTTTGGGGCTCACTGGGACTTTAGTTAAGCAAGGATGGATGGTGGGAATGTGTTTTGAGAACATTCAGCACAGTTTTGTAAGGCATCTGAGTCGGGCAATGCCCCAGGGAGTGACTCAGCATCCCCCCAGATGATGAGTCAGATGCCCTCTCTGGGAATGACTCAGATGCCTTCCCAGGTGATGACTCAGATGCTACCCCAGGCAGTATCTCAGACAAAGGCTCTTCAGACACAGCTTGGTTAATCTCATCAGATGGGGGTAAAAGGGCTAGTGGTTTTGTTGGCAGGAGCAATTCAACAGAATTTAGGGGCTCAGAGTCCCCAGCTTCCTGATCATCTGCCCACAAGTCCCCAACCCAAGTTTTAGGATCCCGTTTTTTCCCAATCAATGCCCTCATTTTAACTTCAGATGCCATTTGAGGTAGGGAATTCAGTTCGCATTGTAATTCAGCCACTCTTGCAATAAGACTCTGGGTTTGGTTTTCAGCAATATCAGTTCCGTTACTACAAGAAATAAAGCTTTCTTTCATGGAACAAGTAGCAACTTTGAGGTTGTTTATGTGGCGCTTGAGCTTTGAAGCCCTGAATTCATTTCTTTCTTCCACAACTTTGTCTAGTGAAAGTAGGACCAACCAACCAGCTTCCTTATACTTTTCATTCTGACAAAATTGTAGAAAAATATCAAATATGCAATCACCCAGAACCTCGCCTGTCACCAGTACTTGATCTATTGGTGGTGGTATTCTGCATATTTCTATTGCCACCTCATGCCATGGATTAGCAGTGCCCTCTTTACTACTAGAAATAGAGTCACCAACATCTTTAAGACTAATCAGACTTAAGAAACAATTCAGAAAACTCATCCTTACAATTTTGTTTCTCTAGAACCATTCTCTTTCCACAGATGTAGTCAATTTGATTTCTGTGTGTTCCATCTGGCGAGGTCTATGTGTATAGTCACTGTTTATGTTGGTGAAAGAAGGTATTTGCAATGAAGAAGTCGTTCTTGCAAAATTCTATCATTCAATCTCCATCATTGTTTCTATCACCAAGGCCATATTTTCCAACTACTGATCCTTCTTCTTTGTTTCCAACTTTCACATTCCAATCACCAGTAATTATCAATGCATCTTGATTGCATGTTCGATCAATTTCAGACTGTAGCAGCTGATAAAAATCTTCTATTTCTTCATCTTTGGCCCTAGTGGTTGATGCATAAATTTGAATAATAGTCGTACTAACTGGTCTTCCTCGTAGGCATATGGATATTATCCTATCACTGACAGCATTGTACTTCAGGATAGATCTTGAAACGTTCTTTTTGATGATGAATGCAACACCATTCGTCTTTGAGTTGTCATTCCCAGCATAGTAGACTACATGATAGTCCGATTCAAAATGGCCAATACCAGTCCATTTCAGCTCACTAATGCCTAAGATATAGATGTTTATGTGTTATTTCATTTTAGACGATTGCCAATTTTCCTAGATTCATACTTCGTACATTCCAGGTTCCAATTATTAATGGATGCTTGCAGCTGTTTCTTCTCATTTTGAGTCGTGCCACATCAGCAAATGAAGGTCCTGAAAGCTTTACTCCATCCATGTCATTAAGGTTGACTCTACTTTGAGGAGGCAGCTCTTCCCCAGTCATCTTTTGAGTGCCTTCCAAACTGGGGGGCTCATCTTCCAGCACTATATCAGACAATGTTCAGCTGCTATTCATAAGGTTTTCACTGGCTAATGCTTTTCAGAAGTAGACTGCTGGGTCCTTCTTCCTAGTCTATCTTAGTCTGGAAGCTCAGCTGAAACCTGTCCTCCATGAGTGACCCTGCTGGTATCTGAATACTGGTGGCATAGCTTCCAGCATCACAGCGTCACAGCAACACACAAGCCCCCACAGTATGACAAACTGACAGACACGTGGCAGAGTACAGGGTCAGCAGAAAAGAGGAAGACCCTCAACAAGGCGTATTGACACAGTGGCTGCAAAAATGAGCCCAAGCATAACAATGATTGTAAGGATGGTGCAGGACTGGGCAGTGTTTCGTTCTGTTGTGCATAGGGTCACTATGAGTTGGAACCGACTCAGCGGCACCTAACAACAACAATAACAGAACTATTCTCGGTACCAAATGTCTTAGGCTGGTTATCTTAAGAAGCAAAACCAGGGAAGTGTATATAGTTAGACACATAGATAGGTAGGTAGGTAGGTAGAGAGAGAGAGAGAAAGAAAAAAGGGAAAGAGAGGTTTATACCAAGGAAATGGCTTATGCAGTTGTAAAGGCGGGAATGTCTCAAGTCTGGGGGTCAAGCATCAGGCTGGATGCCTCTCCTGACTCATGTAGCTGCAGGAGCTGACAAATCCAAGAATAGCAGGCAAGATGGCAGGCTGCTGGCTAAGTCCCAAGAACTGGAGGTCAGAGGATGACAAGCCAAATGCAGGATCTGGAGTGAGCAAAAGCCAGTGAGCTTTGCCAGAAAGTCTAATTGTATTGGATGCAGGCCACACCCCCAAGGAAACTCCCTTTCAAGAGATTTGCTACTAATAGCAGACCTCATTATGGAAGTGATTATATCATTATATAACTGCCAAATTACATCATAACTGCCAAACCTTTGAGAATCATGGTCCAGCCAAGTTGACATACAATGTTAACTGTCTCACACCCCTTCCATGAGAAGAATGGTTTTGCATAGAACTATCTCTGTAGCTTACAGTTGTTCCATCTCCAAACTCCTTTTGCTCACACAGAGGTATGACTCAAATCTTGTTCCTGTTTAAATGTTAGAAATGGCAGGTACTGGTCATACACTCTTTGCACTGGGCAAATGTCAGTTTGAAGCATGTCTACAGAAAGAAATGTGTCCAAACACTGTACATATCCTCCTCAATTTATTCTAAAGAGTGGAGAGGAAGGAGAGAACTCATAAGCAGGACCAGGGGGAGAATGGGAGTATTCTTGTTCTGTCAACTGTCAGAGGCACTAAGTGGTTGTTTAAGACAATGTTCTGCTTTCCACAGCAACCCTCATACTGTCCTGTAATTCTCAGGCTCTTTCCTACCCATACTTGGAGACAATGCATAAAGTAACCTCCGCCTCACATACAGAAAACGTAACCTGTTAGTTTCTGGAAAGCACCGCTCACAAAAATGTATCTATTGGTATATCATGTAAATGTATGCAGAGCAACACAAATGCTTTCCTAGTACTGGATGTGATTCCTAGAGGCATTCAGAATGCCTGGCTTTACACAGAGCACGTTTGAAAAACCAATTTGATAGTCAATTATTCCAAACAGATGAGGGGACTATTTTTATTGGCTACTGAATAAACAGTGATTCAAAATCTTGGATTAGTGTGAGATACTATGTAAACGTACATTCTTAGTTAAACAGGACACTTGGAATAAATAATACCTGAAGCAAGTGTGAATAGCAGTTTTAGCAATAAGCGGACTTGCTCAGATGCCCTTATGACTACAGTTTTAAATTTGGCATTTATTTTATACAGGGATTTCCATTGGAACATAATTCTAAGTAGTGCCAAACATCACGATGGCTGTATTATAGAAGCAACAATAGTGGCTATAAAGGCCAAGATTTCTTTCAGCAGAAGTTTTATACATTAACAGGAAGATAATTCTGAATTTAGTTCCACATGTTGGATAAGTGTGTTGCATGATGCTTCAGCAGGATCCCAGGTTTGTGGCACATGAACAAAGGCGTTTAACCTCAGTTTTTCAACTGTACTGTCATATGCTTATGGGCTTACCATGCCTTCCCTGCCTATTATTGTGATCTTCCAAGAAGAATCTCATTAACACCTGTTTCTTATCTCAGTGTAAAAAGTTTTTTTTTAAGACAAAGCTCTTTGAGATTTTCTGACATAAGTGGGAATTACCTTTCATTTTCTATTGTAAAATAGGCTATTCTGAAAAACAGGACCTGGAGTCAGGGCTCATATGTCCCTCTTGCACACTGTCAATGGCTCTAAAGTTATGCTGATTCCTCTGTAGAAAGCACAACCCAGCATTGACCAGAAGCATGGAAGCCTTCAAGGGATAGTCAGTATCATAAACTGCTATCAGAAGAACCAATACTGTTTCCTATGTCAATAGAAACCAAAAACCAAACCAAACTCACTGCCGTCAAATCGATTCTGACTCATAGAGACCCAACAGGACAGAGTAGAACTGTCCCATAGGGTTTCCAAGGAACTGGTATTGGATTTGAACTGCTGATCTTTTGGTTAGCTGCTGAGCTCTTAACCACTGGGCTACCAGGACTGACACCTGAAAACACCTTCTATTAGAAAAGAGATATGCTTAAGGGTTGTGCCTTGTTTGAGGTCCTGGTATCATGATTCTTATCTACAAAGTGTCTTGAGATATCTTTGAAAAAGGTTGGAGTGACTGAGTATGTATTGCCAGGCTCTGTTAATCACTGTATGTTTTAATTAAAAAAAAAAAGAAAAAGGGTTCTTGTTACATTCCAAAAATCAGCGAGGAATCAATCAAATGTTTTTCTGAGTATTGAGCTAAGCTTTTAGAAACCAGTCAGGGAGTGCACTGGCTTTAATTAACACACCTTCACTGGAGGTAATTATTACTTTGTGCTTAACCCATTGAGAAGTATTTATAATTAGCAGTACAATCGTAGGATAGAACCAATGTAGAACATTCTGGCTTTCTTGATAATATACCAGTGGTTTCTTTGTCAGTATGGATGTGGTTACCTTCTGTAGATGACCTTGTAATTGACCTTGTGGTGAGCTCTCAGGTGTTTCATTGCAAAAAAAATATGGTAAGTGATGAGAAACAGTAATGTGCATTCATCAGTATGTACTGACATACACTAGGTTGTCAATAACTGCTGGCTTTTTAGAAAGCATCCCACACTAAGAAGTGTGTTTTTACATGAGAGGATTAGGGATTTCAGCAATACCTAGTACAGATGAAAACATGGAAGACTAAAACTCTTATTTTTGTTGGTGAGGATTACAGGTGGTTTTCGTTGAGTTAATCAAGACCAGGAACATGGATGTTGTGGCTTAAGAAGGGGATGTTCTGACACGTGAGGTAATGCATGAAAAGGACTTTGGGACTTCCTACAAAGAATCAGTTTCTTCCCAGGTAGTTTTAAGCTGTCTTCATTGGTACGTCCAGTGGAAGCCTTCAGCCACATTAACTGTTTGAGCACCTCAATCTCACAATGCATGGTGGCCACATTAGTTGAAGCAAAAGGCCTTGATAGAAAACACTGGAAATTTAAAAAATTAAGCAACCCAGATGGTTTGGACTCTCATAGGAGGGTCTGCTGTCTTGCATAGAACAGTCAAAGACTTTTTCCAGTTCTCACTGAACCTTCACTTCCTGCCTGTCTGCTCACCCTAAGAGAGGGTGGTGGAAACCTGCACATAGTTAGATGCAGGTTCCCAGCCATGTTGTGGGAAAGGGGAAGGTAACTGAGGCAAACAAATCTGGCTAACCCTTATTTTGCACTTACACACATTTATGAGCACTGTTACAAATTGGGCAAAATCCTTAGGTATCTTTCCTGGCACCCCTGGAATAGCATCCAGTTCTTTGGCTAACTAATCCCAGGCAAGGTTAAGGACTATGATAGGTCATAGCATCATTACCATCCAAAACTGAGACACGTGGGAAAAGTTAAAAATGTGGCCTTCTTGTGCCTGAGTTATGATCATCAGTGATGTGAGCAAGGCCACTACTTAACAGTAGCAAAGACCATTTGTGTTTGGACCTCAAACTGGAACTCTCCTGGGTTCTGCTTAACCTTAGTTTTCAATTTCTTGAAATAGTTATGGAATCAATAGTTGAGATAAAGATATTAACAGCAAAGATACTGATTTTGCTTCTAAGTTACATCAAGAAATACTGGACGGTTTTAAAGCTTATTATTTAACCATAGACTAGGATAGACTCAATCAGACTGTGTAAACTTTCTCATCGGATCTTGATCATTAATCTTGTGTTTGTGTGTGTGTTAAATGTTTTTCTGTTAGGCTTTCAGCTATGTACGGCACATCAACCCACTTGCACTTCGACATGGAAAGCAGCAGGGTAAGCCTGTGGTTCCCTTGGATCCCGCAAAGCTGTGATTCTGTGGGAACATTTATAATAGCACATTTTCTGTCTTTCTTCTCCTAAAGGGCGACTGAGGGAACCGGATCCCTCTGGGGCTTTTGCATGAGTTAGTCAGCCTCACTGCTTGTGAGCTATTGGCAGGCACTAGCCACCCTCTCCCTCCCCTTCTCTGTCCTGGGAAACACATCTTTATCACTTCCATGCCTTCCTTCTTCTGTTCTGGATTTTTTTTTTTTTCCTTAAAAGACAAGGGTGTGTGTGCGTGTGTGCATGTGTGTAGGGGGAGGGAGGTGGAAGAACTGGTGATTTATACGCTTCAAATTCCCATTTTGCAAGGGGGTCACATGCTATTTCCAAGACAGAGACTTCCTATGAGAAACAGATTTCATTAGAGAGTTTGAAAGGACAGGAATGGTTTAAATTTAGCACTAGGGAGGGAATGCTGCCTCTAGGTAAGTACATCTAAAAATGATTCCAAATGTTTTATTTGATGCCAGCTGTGCAGCCTTCTGAATAAATCATTTCACATCACACACTTCTTAGCGTTCAGTGCAGATGTATCCCTCTGCCACGAAGATCCTCCGTAACGGAAAACAAGCAGCCACTACTGCTGGGCTACCACCCTCAAAAGGAGCTGCTCCTCACCCATTCATTACAACCTTTCTAGCATCATCACCTCATCCCATCAGCTCAGTGAGGGGGCTCCACACAGATGCAGACCAATAAACTCTGCCCGTAGGCACCGAGTTTTTCTGGGTACGCTAGCCATTCACTCCTATTCATTTTCCTTCAGACTTGGTGAATCATCTTTTGTGCCGTCTTACGTTGTGTGACTCATTTCAAGCTATTTTCTGCCCAGTCTCAGCCTGGTGGTTCTGTTCTGAAGAGGGCCTTCCTCTTCTGCTAAATGTCAGGATTCACAGCATTGCTCTTCATAGGTTCCCATACTCACCTCACCAGAGGTTAGTGTAGTTGGAACAATAGGAGGAGTCTGAGAAAAGAAATTATCTTTGTGTGGGTGAAACTACTCAGGATTCTCAGGTGCTTATTTTAAGACCATAATTTCTTTAGCGTGGTGACAATGTTGGATTTTGTAGTTTTGTTCCCTCTGCTTTTATCAGGAGGCATCTGTGTATCAAATGTAGATTGTGAAGTCAAATCTGCTTAAAGAAGTTTTCTGAACAAACATGAGTTGCCGGTTAATCCCATTTCCTAGTGGTCTCCCTTCCCCTCCCCTCTTCTGTTTTTTCTCCGTATACATTTTGGAGCAAAATTTTTTAAATTTCTTCTTGCATGTGCTTTATAATTTATGGTGAAATAGTTTTTCTGGAAAACATTAGTAGTTAAATCAAAGAGTTTATCCAGTATACCTATACTTAGTAAACTTCATATTCTCTGGAGACTTGGGAACATTTTGATCTCTCTCAGATACTAAAGAAGCTAGTAATAATCAGTGCTTCTACTGAAGGGTAAAGAAGTAGATTAAAATAAAAATGTTTAGTGTCTGATTTGGGAGCACAGGGCTGGCACGGCTGCCTTTCAGACTTTGGCTATGATTCCTGATGGCCAGGGCTGCCTGTGACCCTGGGGTAAGTGTTCAATTTTCTCATCAGAACAAAGGAATTGTTTTCCCAATTATTTTATTTAATCACATTCATTTTTCAGGGTAAATTTTAGGCCAATACAATGGCAAGACTCAGCTTTTCCTGGATTAGGAAATGAATGGTAAAATATTTTGCTGGGTCAAGACATAGAATACCTCAGCCTGGGATGAGCTCAGGATCTTGCTCAAGACTCAAATGCCTCGAAAGTTTAGGTTCTGAAGAAAAAGTGACAGGAAACAGTTGAATCTCTATGTTGGACAGTTACCTAATGAGCCAAAGAGGTCATATGTAATCATGCAACAATCCTGATGAATGGAGAACATAGCTTTTAATCGAGTGTCCCTGTCCGAACCATCCCTGGCTTAGAGATGTGCAGCCACTCCCTCAGCTGCAGCCCAGAGAATGTAAGGCATGGCATGTTCTTGCCTTGTGTTTTAAATTAGCTTAGTCAAGCTATAAATATTTTTGGTAATTTCTAAAAAACGAAATGTTTCTGTCTAAGCAACAAGACTGGGTTGTGCAATACAAATTAACTTCTTATGGGGTTGGGGTCTGGAAAACAGAAAGGATGTGTGTTTCTGACCCTGGCTGGTCCAATAATGTTATATATAATTGGTCAGATTTACTCTGAGGATTTCTCAGTTACCTCAGGCATGAAATTCAAATTCCTTCTCATGGGCTGTAATGACCTCCATTGAATACCAATACCAGTCTTGTGTAAGTGTCCCCCTCCCTTGATGCATGCCATCCCATGAACTGCTTCGAATCTGATTTTGCCCCGCTCAAGCCACTTTCACTAACTAGAAAAAACTGTCTTCCTTTCTGGCATGCCCTATGTCTCCATTTCCTTTGTCAATACAAATGGGCACCCCTTCTCTCAAGAAAATTTTCCAAAGAAATGGAAACAATTTCTAATCATTTATTCTCACCTCCTCTCTTTTCATTCTGTAGCCAAAATCGACTGTATATACAGCGTATGTATACTTGGCCTTGGCCTTCCCTGGAGACCCATTATGATGGTCCCTTGAACAGGCAAATGCTCCAAATACCATACTGTGTTATCATGATGATAATGTTTGAGAGGGTAAAAGTGAGATAATGTGTGTAGCTTTTCTTCTTCTCATCTCTTTCTCCCCTTTCTCTTCTCCTTTTCTTATCTCTTTCATGCTACTGCCTCAAAGCATGAAAGAGATGAAGAATGATCAAGGATATACTGAGCTAAGATGGATTTCCTGAATTGTACTAACCCGTGCTCCAACACTGGGCTGAACTGGGTGATGCTGAGATTTCTCGGACTTTTTTGGACTTAGTCTTGATGTCTTACCTGGGGCTCTGGCTAACCAGACTGCTGCTAAGGCCCTGGAAGCATTAGTTTTTGTCACCACCCCCATTTTCCTTATCAAAGGAAACCAAACGTAAGTGAGGCTGATTAAAAAAAAGAAAAAGAAAAAGAAAAAAAAACCTGTTGCTGTCGAGTTTATTTTGACTTATAGTGATCCTGTAGGACAGAGTAGAACTGCCCCATAGGGTTTCCAAGGAGTAGCTGGTGGATTCGAACTGTTGACCTTTTTGGTTAGCAGCCGAGCTCTTAACCACTGTGACACCAGGGCTAGCAATTATGATAGTGTGCAGAAAACAGTGATGGTACTAAGGGGTATAAGGAGGATTCAAAAAGGAAAGACAAGAAGCCTATAAAATGCTACCATAATCCTAACCATTTGATTGTTTTCATCTGTTGGGTTGTGTTGTGTGCTATGATGGGTACCACCCAGCAGTAGTTACACAGTCATACTCTCTGGTCTAATGATTGGAGGGGGTACAGGGGCATGGGAATTGGATTGAAGAGGTGGGTCTGGATATGAGAATTCAGAAATAAGAAAAGAGTGGTGAAATCTAGAGAGCTTGAACTGATTGAAGGAGGGATGGTTGGCAGGGAAGGAGAAGGCATGTTCTGGGATGACATTCAGGCTTTCCCCTTGGAAGACAAGGTGCATGGCAGTGTCATTCCACTGAGGTGAGGAATATGTCAACCTAAGGTTATCACTTGAACCTATGAGGCCTACATTTACTTGGACTACTGAAGACATTTCAAATTAACATGGCCAAAACAGAACTCTTAATTTCCAGTCCTCACCCTCAAACTCTTCCTTGAACATTTTTTGCTGTTTCAGTCAATAGCATCCACCATCCACACATTTGCTCAAAGAGAAAACCTCAGGATAATTCTTGATTCTTTCTTTTTATTTGCTGTTTCCCCAAAAGCAAGATCTGTCAATCAACTTCCAAAATATATCCCAAAGGCATTTCTTTCCCATTATTTCCACTAATACCACTTGTATACCCAAAATAAATGTCAATTCCATGAATGTTTTAATGGTATAGTCATAATTTTCTTTTCTCCTTTGAAAACAAAAATAGGAAACTAACATCAAAGTGTGGAGCTATGAGGCCTTGGGGCTCCAGGCACATCACAGTATTTGGTACCTGTGATGGTTAAGATCGTGTGTCAACTTGACCGGACCATGATTCTCAATGGTTTGGAAATGGTATGATAATGCGATCACTTCCATGTTGAGATTTAATAAAATGTGATTCCCGTGATGGGATCTGCTGTGAGTATTCAATCAGCTGAAAGGGAGTTCCTTTGGGTGTGTGGCCTGCATCAAATATAAGTGAACATTTTGACAGGCTTATGGGCTTTTGCTCACACTGGATCCTGCAGTTGGCTCCTGATCATCTGGCCTTGATTCTTGGGACTTGAGCGAGCCAGCTTACCTGCTGTCTTGCCTGCCGATCTTGGGATTCATTGATCTTTGCAGCCTGTGAGCAAGAGCCCTGCTCACTGACCTACCAATCTTGGGTTTGCCAGGCCCTGTGGCTACGTGAATCAGGAGAAGCCTCCAGCTTGACCTGTGGACTTGGGACATTCCAACCTCTACAACCTCGTGAGCCATTTCCATGATATAAATCTCTCTATATATTTATATGCTTTACTCATTTTGCTTCCCTAGAGAACCCACCCTAAGACAGTACCTTTCTTCTTTTTTCATTTTCACACCTTCACACAGTCACCAGTGAATAGTAATATGTATGTGAGCTCTCCCCTTACCAAAACGAAACAAGACAACCAAACCCATTGCCGTTGAGTTGTTTCTGACTCATAGTGACCCTATCGGACAAAGTAGAACTGCCCTATAGGGTTTCCAAGGAATGCCTGGTAGGTTTGAACGGCCAATCAGGAGAAAGAGAATGCTATGTAACTGGGCAGTGTGAGTGTGTGTTTTTTTCCTATTGATGGTGATAGGGCTTATATTAGTACAATTATGAGCTTCTAGAGGATGCTCTCCTTTCTCCTTCCATCACCTTTCTATCCTCTCCCCTCAGCCCAAAATGTTCCCATGAATCCCTCTTCAACCTTCAACAAAGGGAATCTTAGAGCACAAATCCTATGACAACTCCATTTGCCAGATCTGAGGATAGTTCTGTTAGAAAGAAGAAAAGATTGATTAATTCTTTCCCAATCACAGGGGGGTTCAGGATAGGGACAAAATGAAGGGTCAGTGCTTTTTTTTTTTTTTTCTTATTCCTTTCTGTAGACTGGACTATAATAAAATTTTGTTGAGATTTTATGTATTTCAAAGAGTCTATAACTTATAAAATTCTCTTGATCAGAACTCAAAACACATTTCATGTATCTAATTTTAATTTCAACTATTTGACTATTTTCTAAGAAGACCCTACCTCAGGTGAAGTAAGCCAAAGTAGTAACAAGTCATGCAACTTTTCACCAAATAAACAACTCAGAGTTTTAAATAATTAAAAACAAACAAACAAAAAAAACAAAACCCGTTGCCATTGAGTTGATTTCGACTCATAGCGACCCTACAGGTCAGAGTAGAACCACCCCATAGAGTTCCCGAGGAGTGCCTGGTAGATTTGAACTGCCAACCTTTTGGTTGGCAGCTGTAGCACTTAACCACTATGCCACCATGGTTTCCTTTTAAGTGAAATGACTGCTAAATTACCCCCTCTGTAAGGAATCCAAGACATTTTAGTTTTTCTAAAAATATCTTAAAGAAAAATATCAAGTGTGTGAATTGTAAAAAAAAAAAAAAAAAAAATTGATGTAGAATTACAAAATTAATCTAGTTTCTACAAAAAATGCCCAGGATTCAACTCTTATATTCTTTGTTTATTCTATCAATACATCCATACTCTTATCCTTTCTAAGTTTAAAATAATTTGAAGGAATTGCCTATTTGTTAAGGGTGAATTTAACACCTGGATGATTTTGATGTGTAGTTTTTGAGAGAAATTATAGAAAAAGTCTATTCATCACTTTATAGGCAATTATCTTTTTTGAGTCACTGTTAAAGTTTATGCACAAAAAGATTCTGATTATAGTTAGAAAACTTAGCCTGAAATTCTTTTCAGGACACAAGGAAAGAGAAAAAACTCTACATGACAGAAGCACAAGCTCGTCCAAACCCAGTCATCCATGAACTTGTTCGGTAACATCGTACACTATAGATATCAAAAGAAATTTAAGCTCCAGATATATATCCAACTGCACCTGGACCAATTTTTCCTTTGCATATCAAGCGAAACATAGTGAAACATAATTAATCATTTTTTCTTTCCAAATATGCTCTCTGATTGGTACATTGTTACAAAAATCAAGGCACAATAATAGAGAATTAGCAGTCTCTTCAGATTAAGATCAAAAACCTAGGATATGGGAATTTTGAACATGTAAGTTCTAGGGGTACATAAAGGCTTAGGAATAGCAGAGACACAGTCTAATGTAATTACTCTGAGTTTAACCTAGATGGAAGTTTAACCTAGAGAAAATAGACTGATTAGCTTTTAGAAGTCCTTTGTACATTTGATTCTATTCTCAAAACGTATGTTTTATGGGCTGTCCCTTGTACATGATGATGTACCATTATCTATAAACCATGCACTTTAATTTTTAAATAGCAGACAATTTTACACTCACCAAATAATTCTGCTCATAGCCAGCTGGCCATCAACTTTCTCCCCATTACTATAGGCAGAAAGTTGATGGTTGGTTGGCTATGAGTAGAATTATTTGATTTTTAGAGGATTGGCATTCTTGATCTGGGACCCATTGCAGCAGTGCTTTTCTAAACCAGTCTTTGTTCTTCTAGAAGAGCACCAGTATTCAAGATGGATATATTTGTCCTTGTTACTCAATAAGCATTTATTTTGTATGTACTGTGTGCCAGGCACTGTGATGAAATTGTTTCTGTCTTCAAGGAGCTTATGGTCTAGAGGGGAGACATACATTCAAACCCATAATTATATAAAATGAGATAGTCCTCTTATAAATATATATACCAAGTGCATTCAGAATATAGGAGAAGCTCCTAATTTTCTCTAAAAGATTTAAAGAAGACTTCACAGTGGCAGTGATGCTTGAATTGAGACTTTAAGAATGAAGAGTTTTCTGGGTACATAGGTGAGGAAAGTATATTTTAAGGAGAACAGGCAGAATATGCAAAGGAATGGAAGCAAGAAAGAGCACTACATGTTTTGTACAAGTAGTTCATTACGGTAAGAGAGTAAATTAGAATGAAGAGAAAGTGAAGGAAAGACAGAAAATGAGAATGGACAGGTCGTTAGAATCCGCATCATGAAGGTCCATGTATAAATCAGTTGTCGTGTTGCTGAGTGCCTTTGAGTTGATTTTCAACTTATAGTGACTCCATGTGACAGAGTAGAACTGCCCCATAGGATTTTCTAGGCTGTAATCTTTATGGGGGAAACCCTCGTGACGTAGTGGTTAAGTGCTACGGCTGCTAACCAAAAAGTCAGCAATTCGAATCTGCCAGGAGCTCCTTGGAAACTCTATGGGGCAGTTCTACTCTGTCCTATAGGGTCGCTATGAGTCGGAATTGACTCGACGGCTGTGGGTAATCTTTATGGGAGCAGATTGCTAGGTCTTTTTCCTGTGAAGCCACTGGGTGGGTTCTAACTGCCCACCTTTCATTTAGCAGCCCAGTGCTTAACCGTTGTGCAACACCAGGGCTCCTTGTATAAATCAGAAGGGGTTAAATTTCACCTTTTAGACAATTCAGAGCCACTAATGAATTTTGAGCCAAAATATAAAATAGAAAGGTCTCTCTGGTAAAATTGGAGAGGATAGACTCAAGGTGGGGAGGAGGATCTAGAGACAGAACATTCAGGGGTACTTCAAGGGTCTAGAAAAGAGGTGATGAATCCTGAAAATAGACTCAGGAATAGAGTAAGAATTTGAGAGACATTTGGGAGGGAGATTCACAGTACTGGAGTTTCACTGGAGTGAGGGTGCAGGAAATGGAAGAGTGTAATATGACTCAACAATCTAATCCAGGCAACTGATTTCAGTGACAGGCATCGGCAGTACATGGGGAAATAGGTATTGGAGGAAAGATGATGCTTGGAGATGTTTAGAAGATATTAAATGTGTAAATGTATAGAAGACAATTGGATATACATGTATATATGTGTGTGTGTGTGTCTGTAACTAAAAGAAAAAGAAGGTCTTGGCTGGAGATAAATAATTGGAGGTTATTTGCATTTTTTTTCTGAACAGCTGATTGTTAAACATTTACCAGCATACACTGCATCTAACCTGAGCCAAGGAGTCTGGGTAGAGTCTCACGGTTGCTCCTAGGGAGGCTTTTACCCTCTGATAAAAGAGGTGCATGAAGAGATCCACTACTAACTTTACTGCCTTTGGATTATGTTGAGTGAGGAAGTAATGCTAAAGATGAAGGTCAACATGCTGAGAATGGCACAGTGGAAAGATGGAAAGAGCTGGGTCCTTGATGACATCAGCGAATACACCAAGCCTGAACCTCAGTCTTCTTGTTATGTGAGGCTCTTTATGCCCTTGCTGTTTAAACCACATTCATTTTAGTATGTTACTAAATAAAATAAAATAAAATAAAATAAAATAAAATAAAATAAAATAAAATAAAATAAAATAAAATAAAATAAAATAAAATAAAATAAAATAAAATAAAATAAAATAAAATAAAATAAAATAAAATAAAATGATCCAAACTAAAAGTCCTCTTTCTCTGAGACAATATAGAAAGAATTAAAAATAAATGGAAAAGTGACTTTATTTTCTCTGTGGTTTAAGAAGCTAGATGATAAGAGAGGAGGTAATGCTGAGGACTGATGACAATAGTGAAGGGAATGGGAGAGACATGTAATAAGATTGACTAGATATCATATGCAGATGGTGACACCAATCTACATGGTTGTATACTTTTATCCATTTTGTCTGTGCTGGATAAGAAGAAAGTGGGTGTAGAGTGACTGATATACTTTTGGAACAAAGAAGAGCATAAGGCCTGGAGAACACAATAAGAGGAATGGACATAATAGAGTGAGGGGATTAGAAGGAAAAGATGTTTTGGTCAAAGAATGGACTTTTGAGGTCTAAGATTTCGACAGTGAAAATAGATCCAAGCTAAGGAGTCCTGGTGGCACAATGGTTAAATGCTCGGCTGCTAAACAAAGGTCAGCGATTTGAATTCACCAGACACTCTGTAGAAGAAAAGACCTGGCTATCTGCTCCCCTAAAGATTAAACACCAAAACGAAACCCATTGCCATGAAGTCTATTCCGACTCATAGCAACCCTGCAGGATAGAGTAGAACTGCCTCATAGGGTTTCCAAGGCTGTAAATCTTTATGGAAGCAGACTGCTACATATTTCTCCTGTGGAGTTTTTGGTTAACAGCCAAGCACTTAAACACTGTGCCATCAGGACTCCTTTCTGTAAAGATTACAATCTAGGAAGCTCTCTGGGGGCAGTTCTACTCTGTCATATAGGGTAGCCATGAGTCGGAATCAACTTGATGGCACACAACAACAACCACCATGTCTAGGATGCGAAAAAAAGGCCAGTGTATCTGGAATGTAGAGATAAAATTGGAAAGATGGTTATGAACCCAATGTTGTAGGGCAACCATACAAAGAATTTAGGTTTAAATGGGCTAAGAAGACTATTGAAGGAACTTAAGCAGGTAAATGACATGATCTGATATTTTTAAAAGACCACTTTGGAGGCTGTGTAGAGAATGGATCATAGGAGGGCAAGAAAGGAATCAGGACTACAGTTAGTTGGCTGTTGGGATAGTTTAGGTAAGAGATAATGATGGCTTGGACAAAGGTGATGCCAATAAAGAGAGAAGGAGAAGTTAATATATTCTGCATATAATTAGAAAGTAGAACCAATAGGATCTGCTGATGGATTAGATTATGGAGTAAGGAAAAGCAAATAATCAAAGGTAAACTAAATTTTGGTCTTTAGCAAAGTGATAGTGGCACCATTTACTGATGAGGAATTATTGGAAGAGGAACAAGTTGTAGTGGGGCAAATGAGACTATGAGAGAATCAAGAGTTCTAGTTTGGCTGTGTCACATGGAGATGTCACATAGAGAGTTGGATATTTAAGTTCAGAGATAAAGGATAATTTTGGGTACAGTGGTTGCTTCCACACTATCCTTTCTTTCCCACCACTTTTGTGTGGCATCCATATTATTTGGAGGGAATTGACTACTTGCCTGGCATCTAACATGGACCATGGTTGTTTTAACTCAACTTGGATAACCCATCCTGTCCTATGTCATCATTATTGATTTAGATAAACCAGATTTAAGCTACTGGGTTAAGCACATGGCATTACTCTATCCAAAGGTATTGGATCACGAATAGGTCTGTGAAAAATTTGGGCAAATGAAATGCACAGTCTCGTTTTCTGGGTTCTTCTGATAAAGAATGTTTTCTGCCCTTCTGAGAGTGCTGAGAAAGTTACCATAAATTAGTCTTCACTCTCATTTTGGATTGCATGACTTGTAGATATGAAGTCTGGAACTGCTGCAGCCATTTTGTTAAAAGGAAGGGCATTGGCTTAAGAATGAAGCTAATAATATGGAAGGAAGAGTAGTGAGTTGGGAAGAAACTGGCTACCCAATGATATCAATAAGCCCAAAGACCACCTTTTTTCTGAACTTTTGTTATGTGAGCCAATAAACCCACTTTGTTACTTAAGAAAATTAGAGTTTGAATTTTGTTTATTTGCATATGAGAATCCCAACTGATGACTCCTGAGCCATTAGCATATAAATTGTATTTAAAGCCATAGGATTGGATGAGAAAACCTAGGGAGAAAATGTAGAGAAGGAAGACTATATCCTGATGCATTTTAACCTCAGAGGTTAGGCCAAGGAAGAGTAGCATTCAAGGAGAGAGAGAAGAAACTGGCAAAGAGATAAAAGGAGAATAAGAAAATTGTGGAGTCATCCACTTCGAAAGAGGAAAGTACTTAAAGAAGGAAGGAGTGGTCACCTCTTTGAGATTCTGAGAGTTTAGGTAACCTGAGAGAAGACACAAGACCCTTAGAAATGGCTATATAGACTTGTTAGTAACTCTGGTAAGAATAGTCAGTGGCATTTGGGATGAAAGACTGGAGTAGGCCGAAGATGAGGAAGGTTAGGAAGCAGAGGCAGTAAATGGATATGACAGTGTCAAGAAGTTTTGCTGTGAAGAGGAGCAGAGAAGTGAGTCAGGAATGGAGGGTGTATTAGTTAGGGTGCCCCAGAGAAACAGAACCAACAGGAGATACACACACATACACATATACATAGAGAGAGAGAGAGAGAGAGAGAGAGAGAGGGATTGGTTTAAATCCATAGGTCAGGTGGCAGGCTGGAAACTCCAGCAGGACATCTATGTTATAGCCTTGAAGCAGGATTTCTTCCCCCTCCAGAAAACCTCAGTTTTTGCTCTTAAGGCCTTCAGCTCATTGGATAAGGCCCACTCACATTATGGGGGGTAATCTGCTTTACTTAAAGTCAATTGATTGTAAATGTTGATCACATGTAAATACCTTCACAACACCATGCAGATTAGTGTTTGACTTAACACCTGGGCACCATAGCCTAGCCAAGTTGACACACAAATTTAACTATCGCAGAGGGTGATGTGGGATCTAGGGGAGTTTGTTTTTAATTGTTATTGTCTTTTTTTTTCAGAGTGGAAATTACAAGCATGTTTATATGCTGATGGAATGATCCAGAAGAGAGGAAGAAATAGAAGATGCAGGAGAGAAGAAATGATTGCTAAAGTAATGCCTTTGTAAAGGTAAAAGGGGATGGGTTTCAGAGACTAAGAGGAGATACTTCATAGGGACAAAGACATTTCTTCCCTTGTCAAAGGAGAGAGAACAAAGACCATGAGCATGGGTAAAAGTTGATTTGTGGCAAGAAGATGGAGAAGTCTTTGTTCTCTCTTCTCAGGTGAGTATGAATGAGCATCATTAGCTAGGATTCAGGGAAAGAGTGTAATCAAAATATGTGTCATTTATTCTCTGCAGGACTCTACTAGGTTCTTGGAAAATGACAGTTTAAAAATATTTCAGAGTTGAAAAACTCTTTATGGTGAATATCTTGTGTATCAAATTCTAAAGGGTTGCTATATTTTGCAAGTTGGAAGTGATGGAAGGTGGTAGTTTCTTTCACTGTCAGTGTAAGGTTTAGGCACCTGGATTTGGATTCTCTTGAAGCTGGTTTCAGTAAAAGGGGAATTTAAAATTTTCTAACTAAAATAATCATAAGCCAATGACATATACAGTGAAACCTGTGAGAGCTGGAACTAGGTGGGATGCTTTTTTTTCTTTTCCTGATCTCACGAGTTTTCTGCCTTTGACAAGATACAGGCTCACCACTTTTCTATTGCTTGTCTTGTTGCAGTGAGAAATATTTGAGTTTTCCTTCTCTGACAGGTTTTCACTTTACACAGGCTCTGGCTTTCCCTGGTTTTACCGTACATTATTTTCTTCATAACATGGATTTTATGGATTGAATTGTGTCCCTCCAAAATGTGTTGTAAATCCTAAGCCCTGTACATGCGGATAAGGAGCCCTGGTGGCACAACGGTTAAGAGCTCAACTGCTAACTGAAAGGTTGGTGGTTTGAACCCACCCAAAGATTCCACAGGAGAAGACCTGGCAATCTGTTCCCATAAAGACTGCAGCCTGGAGAACCCTATGAGGCAGTTCTACTCTATTACATGGTGTTGCTGTGAGCCGAAATCCACTGGATGGCACCTAACAACAACGTACATGTGGCCATAATCCCTTCTGCCAAAGGGGTTTTCTCTGTCTTGTCAATGAGGTTATATCAGTGTAGGTGTATCTTAAGCCCATCAGTTTTGAGACATAAAAGAAGTAGCTTAGGCACAGAAGCAGCAAGCACAAATGGAAGGGAAGATACACAGCACACGAAGATAGCCAAGGAACAGAAACTAAGAGACAAAAACCCTTCCCCAGAGCTGACAGAGAGAAAGCCTTCTACTCTAGCCGGTGCCCTCAATTCAGACTTCCAGCCTCCTAAACTGTGAGAAAATAAATGTCTGGTTGTTAAAGCCACCCACTTGTGGTATTTCTGTTATAGCAGCACTAAGTAACTAAGACAATGGAGTCTATTTGTTGCGTTAATTAGCTTATATGTGTGGCCTTCGTTGATGTAGTCCTAGCCTTTTTTTCTTTTAAAAAATTTCCTGTTTCTTTGGTATTGGGAGAAGTTAGAGAAATAATTTATAACACTTTTCCAAAATCATAACTAAAATATATATTCTTAATAGCCTAGATGAAAGAAATTTCATATTTCATTTCTCTGGACAGTTTTATAATAAGCATCAAATTGAGAAATTGCTTGATATTTCAAGATGATTAGCTATGACTTCTAGTTATAAGCTAGTAGGAGGTTTTTATTACATCTCAATTATAGGTTTTAACTAACAAAATAATTTAAGTTAATTAGACTATCATAAAGACCATGTGGAGGAGGAAAGAGTGTGTGTGTGTTGTTTTGTGAACACTCTGCTGTGTTTGTCCTCACTTTAAAAACAAACCAAACCCATTGCCATTGAATTGATTCTGGCTCATAGCAACTCTATAGGGCAGAGTAGAACTGCCCCGTAGGGTTTTCAAGGAGTGCCTGGTGGATTCGAACTGTTGACCTTTTTGTTAGCAGCTGTAGCTCTTAACCACTACATCACCAGGGTTTCCATCCTCATTTTAAAAAAGAAAAAAAAAAATTTTTTTCTTTTCATTTTAGGCTATGTTAAATCACTTTTATTGCATGAAGGCACCTCTACCAATTGTCAACTTGATTCTAATTAATGGTAACCCCATGTGTGTCAGAGTGAGTAGAACTATGCTCCATTAATGGCTTATTTATTTACTGTTTTTGGAAGTAGATCACCAAGTCTTTCTTATAAGGTACCTCAATGGGCTCGAAATGTTAACCTTATGGTTAGCAGCTGAGTGCTTAACTGTTTGTGCCACCCAGGGGCTCTGTTAAAGTCTTGCCAGGGACTTGCAATACAACCTATTTGTGTGCAGCCTCTCTGACTGCACATTTCTGAAGAGCCAGCCCATCCGTCATGACCTGTTTGCAGAGTTGCCTTTCTTGTAATTGGTTTCAAATCCTAGATACACATGGCTGAGAACAAGGACCAATTCTATTCAGGCCAGTGAAACTGAGGTCAATCTCATTGTTCATAAACCAAAGAAGTTTGGGGCAGAGATGAAAACACAAGCCTTATTAGTTATGTCATTTAAAACATATGGCCCAAGAGGGTAAACCCGCACATTCACGAAACATATTTACTGGGTCAGGTCCTAACTTTTTGAAAGGGCACCAGCTAACACTACTTTAAAAATGTTTTGTTTGAGTAGACTGTTTCAATCTTCTAGTCTATACCTGAGTTTTAACTTAGATATGTAACTACATATATTATATACATAATATATGTAGTTTTTTTTATATGTAGTGATATATCATGTATATTTTTATATTATATACATAGAATTACATATATGTGGGTGTACATGTGAGTTTTTGTATATGTATGTTGTATGCTGGTGAGTCAATTGCAACTCATAGCAGCCCGATAGGACCGAGTAAAACTGCCCTATAGCATTTCCTGGGCTGTAATCTTTACAGGAGAAGATTGCCAGGTCTTTTCTCCTGCAGAGCAGCTGGTGGGTTTGAACTGCCCACCTTTTGGTTAGTAGCCACGCACTTAATCACTGCACCACCAGGGCTCCTTGTGTGTGTGTGCTATATATATATACATATATATTTTAATAAAGGGACCTTTAAAAATTATTTTTGTTGTTGAGAATATACACAGCAAAAGCACACCAATTCCAGTTTCTACATGTATACTTCAGTGACATTGATTACATTCTTTGAGTTGTACAACCATTCTCACCCTATGTTTCTGAGTTGTTGCTCCACATTAACATAAACTCATTGCCCCCTAAGGTTCCTATCTAATCTTTCAAGTTGCTATTGTCAATTTGATCCCATATAGATAGATCTTAAGAGAGCACAATGCTCAAGGCAAATATTTTTTTACTAGTTAAGCCAAACTGTTGTTTGGTTTTAAGAGGACTTCAGGGGATATTTTTGGTTTAAAGTTTAAAGATCATTTTAGAGCAATAGTTTTGGGGGTTCATCCAATCTCCATGACTCCAGAAAATCTGTAGTCCATGAGAATTTGAAATTCTATTCTGCCTTTCCCTCCTTTTGACCAGGATCCTTCTATAGAATCTTTGATCAAAATCTTCAGTAATGGTAGCCAGGCACCATCCAGTTCTTCTGGTCCCTGGCAAAGGAGGCAGTTGTTTGTGGAGACAATAAGACTCACATTGCATTTCCTCCTTTTATTTCTGACTCTCCTTCTTCCTGTGTTGCTCCAGGCAAATAGAGACCAATTGTTGTATCTTGGATGTCTGCTTCCTAGCTTTTAAGATTCCAGGCACTGTGTAATGAACTAGGAGGTAGAACAGAAACACTAAACATGTTATTAGGCCAATTAACTGGGATAGCCCATGAATACATGACCCTAAACCTCCAAGCCAAGGAACTAAATCTCATGTGGTGTTTGTTGTACATAAGCAGCCTCAGCAGCTACTCTTTTTTTTTGTCATTGTTGTAAATATATCTATCACACAACTTTGTCCAATTCAACTTTTTACAAGCATACAGGTTATTGACAGCAATTATATTAATCAACCCTTAATTAATGTAATTTTTCCATCACTACAAACCCAAACTCAGTACTCTATAAGCAATAACCCCCCTTTCACCCTCCCTCCTATCCATGGTAACCACTAATAAACTTTGGTCTCTATACATTTGCTTGTTCTTATCTTTTTATATAAGTGAGGTCATACAATATTTGTCCTCTTGTGATTGAGTTATTTCACTCAGCGTAATGTCTTCAAGATCCATTCATATTGTAGCATGCACAAAGAATTCATTTCTCTTACCAGCTACATAGTATTTCATTGTATGCATGTACAATGTACAATTCCGTTGTATGTATGTATTCATTCATCTGCTGATGGACGTCTATGTTGTTTCTCCCTTTTGGCTATTGTGAATAGACCTGCAATGAACACTGGTGGGAAAGTATCTGTTTGAGTCTCTGCTTTCAAGTCTTTTGGGTGTATACCTAGGGGTGGAATTACTGGGTCATTCTGGAGCCCTGGAGGTGTAGTGGTTAACAGCTCAGCAGCTAACCAAAAAGTTGGCAGTTCAAATCCACCAGCCACTCCCTGGAAACCCTATGGGGCAGTTCTACTCTGTCCTATAGGGTCACTATGACTCAGAACTGACTCAACGACACCTAACAACAACAACAAAAACATGGTAATTCTATTTTTAGTTTTATAAGGAACTGCCACACTGTTTTAATGGAGGGACTTTTAATGGTTTAATGGTAGGGTCAGTGGTAGGTGAAACAGAGTTCAAATAACTGATCAAAAATTTTAAAGCTGGCTTCAGAAGTGGTTCTCTTATGGCATTGAATGAATCTGTCACCTTAGGTCATGAGTTAAAACATAATTCTTAAAGAAGTGGAGCTCACTGAGTAATCCTTAGTGGTGAAATGTTTGATATGGAATTATTATTAGGGTTATCAGTAAAAAGTTTGATGGGCTTTCAGGTTGCAGGCTGGAAAGTAAATTTTGGGATCAGTAATTTGCCAATCAGTTTAGTCAATTGCTCAAAATCATACCTACTATTTTTATTTTTCTAAATTGTATCAAGTAATTTCTGTCCCCTGACCAATTCGGAGGTAAAAGATGTGAGGGCAGGAATTAAAAAAAGAAAATACAGTCCTGTGATGACTAATTTTATGCATCAACTTGACTAGGCTATGATTCTCAGTGGTTTGGCAGATACTTGACTGATTGCGCTTCCATAATGTAATACACACACCTTCCGTGATGTGATCTGTTGTGATCAACCAATCAGTTAAATGTGGAGTTTCTTTGGGGTTGTGATCTACCTCCAGAAAATAAATGGATGTTCTGGTAAAGCTTGATCTCTCTCTACCCTGCCCTCTTCTCATCTCCTGACCTTTGGCTCTTGGGACATAAGCCTGCAGATGTCTCCAGCCTTCTGCCTGACCTGCAGTTTTGGATTTCCAGTCCCCCACAATTTTGTGAGCCACAGAGTTCTCCAGCCTGCTGCTTGACCTACAGATTTGGAAATTGCCAGCCCCCACAATTGCCTGAGCCATTTCCTTAAAGTAAATCTCTCTCTCTCTCTACATATACATATACATACACACACACACCAGACACAGACATATAGACACACACACACACACACATGCACATATATGCCTCACTGGTTTTGCTCCTCTGGAGAACCCAAACTAAGACAAGTCCCAGTAGTTAACCTTGGATTTGTGCCTTTTCTTTTTAATGCTCTATTTTTTTCCCAGTAAGAGAATGCCATGCTTGATCACTGGGATTTTGAAGCCTTTGGTCAGCTTTGTTATTGGTTCAGATAAAGCCCAGAGTCAGGTGGTTGTTTGGACAAAACTATTTGCTTTTCGTCATGTCACCCAGACCTATCTTCAGTGACAACTTGGCAAGGCCAAGTAGGGAAGCTTACACAGCCCTGTCAGAAAGGCTGAGCTCAGCGCTGTGAGGAGAGCCCTACTTTAACTTAAAACACAGAGCTTGGCCCCATTTAATAGCTTAAAGCAGAAAACCAAGCAAACCCTGTTCTCTTCAAAGAGAAGCAGGCAGGTTTCTATTTTCTTGGCTGTGTCTAGCAACCAGAATTTTTAGACAGAAGATAATTTTAAGTTTTAATGTTTTTCTTCTTTTAAAATTTTTTAGATATATTAAGCTAAAGGAATGAAATTTTGGACAATTACACTGCCTTTCTTTTGATTCCTACTCTCTTGAAATCGAAAGAAAAGCATAAACTACAAGTCTAACAGATTGGGGATGAAATCTGAAACTTGAATGTGCTCTAATTTAGCACTGCCCCAGAGTTCTCATTTCTTCTTCTGCCGTAAGGAATACAGGGTTCCCCAAGCCCAGAGAGGTTTTCAGCTTCTGTGTTTCTAATGAGGGGTTTCTCAGAGTACGTTCCACACAGAATCAGTTCTGCAGGAGGATTATAATGCCTCACCCTATTTACACCAGGCTTGGCCTTGTGACTTACTTCCATCAATAAGATGTGAACAGAAGTGCCGTATGTCACTTCCAGCAAAAGCCTTAATGCCATCACATGGTTCCACCATCTCTCTTTTCCCTCCTCCATGAGACCAGCAATGGCCCAGATGGAAGCTACCCTTTCAACATTGATCCAAGAGTAAAGAAATTAGCGAAAGCCACAGACAACTAGCAGCTGTCATGGAAACAAGAAATAAAGCATTGTTGTTATAAGCTACCGAGATTTTCTGTGATTTTGTTGCTGCGGCAATACCCAGCCCACCCTTAAGGATACATTTCCAGAAAAAAGGGGTTCTTCTTGTCAAATAAATTTTGGGAATACTGATTGTTATATCTCCCTTAGAAAATAATAACGTACATTGATGTTTTTTTTTTTAAATTAATTTTTATTAAGCTTCAAGTGAACATTTACCATTCCAATCAGTCTGTCACATGTAAGTTTACATACATCTTACTCCCTTCTCCCACTTGCTCTCCCCCATTGAGTCAGCCCTTTCAGTCTCTCATTTCGTGCCAATTTTGCTGTCTTCCCTCTCTTTCTATCTTCCCATCCCCCCTCCAGTCAAGAGTTGCCAACACACTCTCCAGCGTCCACCTGATTTAATTAGCTCACTCTTCATCAGCATCTCTCTCCGCCCCCCGCTGACCAGTCCTTTTCATGTCTGATGAGTTGTCTTCGGGGATGGTTCCTGTCCTGTGCCATCAGAAGGTCTGGGGGAGCATTGCCTCCGGAATTCCTCTAGTCGCAGTCATACCATTAAGTATGGTCTTTTTATGAGAATTTGGGGTCTGTATCCCATTGGTCTCCTGCTCCCTCAGGAGTTGTCTGTTGTGCTCCCTGACAGGGCAGACATCGATTGTGGCCGGGCACCAACCAGTTCTTCTGGTCTCAGGATAATGTAGGTCTCTGGTCCATGTGGCCCTTTCTGTCTCTTGGGTTCTTAGTTGTCGTGTGACCTTGGTGTTCTTCCTTTGCCTTTGCTCCAGGTGGGTTGAGACCAATTGAGGTATCTTAGATGGCCGCTTGTTGGCATTTAGGACCCCAGACGCCGCATTTCAAAGTGGGATGCAGAATGTTTTCATTATAGAATTATTTTGCCCATTGACTTAGAAGTCCCCTCAAACCAAGTTCCCCAGACCCCAGCCCCTGCTTCGCTGACCTTTGAAGCTTTCATTTTATCCCAGAAACCTCTTTGCTTTTAGTCCAGTCCAATTAGGCTGACCTTCCTTGTATTGAGTGTTGTCTTTCCCTTCACCCAAAGCAGTTCTTATCTACTGATTGATCAATAAAAAACCCTCTCTCTCCCTCCCTCCCTCCCCCCTTTGTAACCACAAAAGCATGTGTTCTTCTCTGTTTTTTCTATTTCTCAAGATCTTATAATAGTGGTCTTATACAATATTTGTCCTTTTGCCTCTGACTAATTTCGCTCAGCATAATGCCTTCCAGATTCCTCCATGTTATGAAATGTTTCAGAGATTCGTCACTGTTCTTTATTGATGCGTAGTATTCCATTGTGTGAATATACCACAATTTATTTACCCATTCATCCGTTGACGGACATCTTGGTTGCTTCCAGCTTTTTGCTATTGTAAACAAAGCTGCAATAAACATGGGTGTGCATATATCTGTTTGTGTGAAGGCTCTTGTATCTCTAGGGTATATTCCGAGGAGTGGGATTTCTGGGTTGTATGGTAGTTCTATTTCTAACTGTTTAAGAAAACGCCAGGTAGATTTCCAAAGTGGTTGTACCATTTTACATTCCCACCAGCAGTGTATAAGAGTTCCAGTCTTTCCGCAGCCTCTCCAACATTTATTATTTTGTGTTTTTTGGATTAATGCCAGTCTAGTTGGTGTGAGATGGAATCTCATAGTAGTTTTAATTTGCATTTCTCTAATGGCTAATGATCGGGAGCATTTTCTCATGTATCTGTTGGCTGCCTGAATATCTTCTTTAGTGAAATGTGTGTTCATATCCTTTGCCCACTTCTTGATTGGGTTGTTTGTCTTTTTGTGGTTGAGTTTTGACAGAATCATGTAGATTTTAGAGATCAGGCACTGGTCTGAGATGTCATAGCTGAATATTCTTTCCCAGTCTGTAGGTGGTCTTTTTACTCTTTTGGTGAAGTCTTTAGATGAGCATAGGTGTTTGATTTTTAGGAGCTCCCAGTTATCTGGTTTCTCTTCATCATTTTTGGTAATGTTTTGTATTCTGTTTATGCCCTGTATTAGGGCTCCTAGGGTTGTCCCTATTTTTTCTTCCATGATCTTTATCGTTTTAGTCTTTATGTTTAGGTCTTTGATCCACTTGGAGTTAGTTTTTGTGCATGGTGTGAGGTATGGGTCCTGTTTCATTCTTTTGCAAATGGATATCCAGTTATGCCAGCACCATTTGTTAAAAAGGCTATCATTTCCCCAACTGACTGACACTGGTCCTTCGTCAAATATCAGCTGCTCATACATGGATGGATTTATATCTGGGTTCTCAATTCTGTTCCATTGGTCTATGTGCCTGTTGTTGTACCAGTACCAGGCTGTTTTGACTACTGTGGCTGTATAATAGGTTCTGAAATCAGGTAGAGTGAGGCCTCCCACTTTCTTCTTCTTTTTCAGTAGTGCTTTGCTTATCTGGGGCTTCTTTCCCTTCCATATGAAATTGGTGATTTGTTTCTCTATCCCCTTAAAATATGACATTGGAATTTGGATCGGAAGTGCGTTATATGTATAGATGGCTTTTGGCAGAATAGACATTTTTACTATGTTAAGTCTTCCTATCCATGAGCAGGGTATGTTTTTCCACTTAAGTATGTCCTTTTGAATTTCTCGTAGCAGAGCTTTATAGTTTTGTTTGTATAGGTCTTTTAGATCCTTGGTAAGATTTATTCCTAAGTATTTTATCTTCTTGGGGGCTACTGTGAATGGTATTGATTTGGTTATTTCCTCTTCGGTGTTCTTTTTGTTGACGTAGAGGAATCCAAGTGATTTTTGTATGTTTATTTTATAACCTGAGACTCTTCCAAACTCTTCTATTAGTTTCAGTAGTTTTCTGGAGGATTCCTTAGGGTTTTCCATGTATACGATCATGTCATCTGCAAATAGTGATAGCTTTACTTCCTCCTCGCCAATCCGGATACGCTTTATTTCTTTGTCTAGCCTAATTGCCCTGGCTAGGACTTTAAGTACGATGTTGAATAAGAGTGGTGATAAAGGGCATCCTTGTCCGGTTCCTGTTCTCAAGGGAAATGCTTTCAGGTTCTCTCCATTTAGAGTGATGTTGGCTGTTGGCTTTGCATAGATGCCCTTTATTATGTTGAGGAATTTTCCTTCAATTCCTATTTTGGTAAGAGTTTTTATCATAAATGGGTGTTGGACTTTGTCAAATGCCTTTTCTGCATCAATTGATAAGATCATGTGGTTTTTATCTTTTGTTTTATTTATGTGATGGATTACATTAATGGTTTTTCTGATATTAAACCAGCCTTGCATACCTGGTATAAATCCCACTTGATCAGGGCGAATTATTTTTTTGATGTGTTGTTGGATTCTATTGGCTAGAATTTTGTTGAGGATTTTTGCATCTATGTTCATGAGGGATATAGGTCTATAATTTTCTTTTTTTGTAATGTCTGTACCTGGTTTTGGTGTCAGGGAGGTGGTAGCTTCATAGAATGAGTTGGGTAGTATTCCGTCTTTTTCTATGCTTTGAAATACCTTCAGTAGTAGTGGTGTTAAGTCTTCTCTGAAGGTTTGGTAGAACTCTGCAGTGAAGCCCTCTGGGCCAGGACTTTTTTTTGTTGGAAGTTTTTTGATTACCGTTTCAATCTCTTTTTTTGTTATGGGTCTATTTAGTTGTTCTACTTCTGAATGTGTTAGTTTAGGTAGGTAGTGTTTTTCCAAGAATTTATCCATTTCTTCTAGGTTTTCAAATTTGTTAGAGTAGAATTTTTCGTAATAATCTGAAATGATTCTTTTAATTTCATTTGGCTCTGTTGTGATGTGATCCTTCTTGTTTCTTATTCAGGTTATTTGTTTCCTTTCCTGTTTTTCTTTAGTCAGTCTAGCCAATGGTTTATCAATTTTGTTATTTTTTTCAAAGAACCAGCTTTTGGCTTTGTTAATTCTTTCAATTTTTTTTTCTGATCTCTAATTCATTTAGTTCAGCTCTAATTTTTATTATTTGTTTTCTTCTGGTGCCTGATGGGTTCTTTTGTTGCTCACTTTCTATTTGTTCAAGTTGTCGGGCCAGTTCTCTGATTTTGGCTCTTTCTTCTTTTTGTATGTGTGCATTTATCGATAGAAATTGAGCTCTGAGCACTGCTTTTGCTGTGTCCCAGAGGTTTTGATAGGAAGTATTTTCATTCTCGTTGCTTTCTAAGAATTTCCTTATTCCCTCCTTGATGTCTTCTATAACCCAGTCTTTTTTCAGGAGGGTATTGTTCATTTTCCAAGTATTTGATTTCTTTTCCCTAGTTTTTCTGTTATTGATTTCTAGTTTCATTGCCTTGTGGTCTGAGAAGATGCTTTGTATTATTTCGATGTTTTGGATTCTGCAAAGATTTGTTTTATGACCTAATATGTGGTCTATTCTAGGGAATGTTCCATGTGCACTAGAAAAAAAAGTATATTTTGCAGCAGTTGGGTGGAGAGTTCTGTACAAGTCAATGAGGTCAAGTTGGTTGACTGTTGTAAGTAGGTCTTCCGTGTCTCTATTGAGCTTCTTACTGGATGTTCTGTCCTTCTCCGAAAGTGGTGTGTTGAAGTCTCCTACTATAAATGTGGAGGTGTCTATCTCACTTTTCAATTCTGTTAAAATTTGATTTATGTATCTTGCAGCCCTGTCAGTGGGTGCATAAATATTTAATATGGTTATGTCTTCCTGATCAATTGTCCCTTTTATCATTATATAGTATCCTTCTTGATCCTTTGTGGCAGATTTAAGTCTAAAGTCTATTTTGTCAGAAATTAATATTGCTACTCCCCTTCTTTTTTGCTTATTGTTTGCTTGATATATTTTTTTCCATCCTTTGAGTTTTAGTTTGTTTGTGTCTCTAAGTCTAAGGTGTGTCTCTTGTAGGCAGCATATAGATGGATTGTGTTTCTTTATCCAGTCTGTGACTCTCTGTCTCTTTATTGGTGCATTTAGTCCATTTACATTCAGCGTAATTATAGATAAATATGTTTTTAGTGCTGTCATTTTGATGCCTTTTCATGTGTGTCATTGGCCATTTCATTTTTCCACATACTTTTTTGTGCTGAGACGTTTTTCTTAGTAGATTGTGAGATCCTCATTTTCGTAATGTTTAACTTTATGTTAGTTGAGTCGTTACGTTTTTCTTGGCGTTTTTCTTGAGTTATGGAATTGATATTCCTTTTTGTGGTTACCTTATTATTTACCCCTATTTTTCTAAGTAAAAACCTAACTTGTATCGTTCTATATCGCCTTGTATCACTCTCCATCTGGCAGTTCAATGCCTCCTATATTTAGTCCCTCTTTTTGATGATTGTGATCGTTTATCTATTGATTTCCATGATTCCCTGTTATGTGTATTATTTTGTTTATTTATTTATTTTTTAGAATTAATCTTAATTTGTTTGTTTTTGTGCTTTCCCTATTTGAGTTGCGTTGATATCAGGACGTTCTGTTTTTTGACCTTGTATTGTGCTGGTACCTGATATTATTGGTCATCAGGCCAAACATTCTCCTTTAGCATTTCTTGCAGTCTTGGTTTAGTTTTTGCAAATTCTCTAAACTTGTGTTTATCTGTAAATATCTTAATTTCTCCTTCATATTTCAGAGAGAGTTTTGCTGGATATATGATCCTTGGTTGGCAGTTTTTCTCCTTCAGTGCTCTGTATACGTCGTCCCATTCCCTTCTTGCCTGCATGGTTTCTGCTGAGTAGTCTGAACTTATTCTTATTGATTCTCCCTTGAAGGAAACCTTTCTTTACTCCCTGGCTGCTTTTAAAATTTTCTGTTTGTCTTTGGTTTTGGCAAGTTTGATGATAATATGTCTTGGTGTTTTTCTTTTTGGATCAATCTTAAATGGGGTTCAATGAGCATCTTGGATAGATATCCTTTCGTCTTTCATGATGTCAGGGAAGTTTTGTGTCAGGAGTTCTTCAACTATTTGCTCTGTGTTTTCTGTCCCCCCTCCCTGTTCTGGGACTCCAATCACTCGCAAGTTATCCTTCTTGATAGAGTCCCACATGATTCTTAGGGTTTCTTCCTTTTTCTAAATTCTTTTATCTGATTTTTTTTCAGCTATGTTGGTGTTGATTCCCTGGTCCTCCAGAAGTCCCAGTCTACATTCTAATTGCTCGAGTCTGCTCCTCTGACTTCCTATTGCGTTGTCTAATTCTGTAATTTTATTGTTAATCTTTTGGATTTCTACATGCTGTCTCTCTATGGATTCTTGCAACTTATTAATTTTTCCACTATGTTCTTGAATAATCTTTTTGAGTTCTTCAACAGTTTTATCAGTGTGTTCCTTGGCTTTTTCTGCAGTTAGCCTAATTTCATTTGTGATGTCTTTAAGCATTCTGTAAATTAGTTTTTTATATTCTGTATCTGGTAAATCCAGGATTGTATCTTCATTTGGGAATGATTTTGATTCTTTTGTTTGGGGGGTTGGAGAAACTGTCATGGTCTGTTTCTTTATGTGGTTTGATATGGACTGCTATCTCCGAGCCATCACTGGGAAACTAGTTTTTCCAGGTAATCAGCTGGTACGCTGGCTCCTGGTTCTGAAAACGATCACTGTCTGCCCGTATTTTTTCGTTCTCCGTCTCTAAGTCTGTGTTTGTTGTTCAGAGTTCGTAGATTGTTATGTATGTGATCGATTCACTTGTTTTTCCGAGTCTTTGTTGCAAGAGGGATCCGCGGTAGCGTCCACCTAGTCCGCCATCTTGGCCCCGCCCCCTTGATGTTTTAAAGGATGTGAAAAATCCTGCAGGAAAGAAACTTGTTTATCACCGTTAACCTAGTATTTTCCCAATTACCTTGATTAAAGCATTATTTTTCACATATTACTTAACAACTTTTCACTGAACACACATTTATAAGAGCTCCCTAATGCATTTTTTTCTTTCTCTTACTGAAGGAAAGATTGATTCCAGAAGCTGGCAATTCTTGGGAGCTTTTGCAATTAATTACTACCTTCATTTTTTTTTGTCTTAGTCATCTAGTGCTGCTATAACACAAATACCACAAGTGGATAGCTTAACAAACAGAGATATATTGTCTTACAGTCTAGGAGGCTACAAGTCCAGTTTCAGGGTGCCAGCTCTAGGAGAAGCCTATTTCCCTTTGTCGGCTCTGGGGGAAGGTCCTTGTCATCAATCTTCACCTGATCTAGGAGATTCTCAGTGCAGGAACCTCGGATCCAAAGGACACACTCTGCTCCTGGCATTGCTTTCTTGGTGTTATGAGGTCCTCTGTGTCTCTGCTTAATTCTTTCTTTTTATATTTCAAAAGAAATTGACTTAAAACAAAACCTGATCTTGTAGGTTAAGTCCTGCCTCATTAATGTAACTGCCTCTAATCTTGCCTCATTAACATCATAGAGGTAGGCTTTACAACACAGGAAAATCACATCAAATGACAGAATGGTGGACATTCAGACAATCCTGGGAATCATGGCCTAGCCAAATTGACACATATTTTGGGGAGACACAATTCAATCTATGATACTTCATTTCTTTGTTCTTTCACACATTTCTTCATTCAATAATGAATATGTCAAGTACTGAACTTGTTGTTGGGGAAGATGCAGAGGCTGTGCTTGTCAGAGCTGGAGCTCCATTATCACTGCTCTTGTTTTCCACTACCGGAAGCAGTTTTCCTCTCACACGCAGATCCTCACAGTGAGGTTGTTTGCAGGTTGGAGATGGGAGGGAAAAATGTGGCGCAGGGGCAGGTGAATGGGCATCACAGCAAATCTGCTTAAGTTCATTGACAAAGAACCCAAATTAGATGGGGAGTGTAAATGCTTTGACCTTCATAACTGCAGGATAAACAGGACATGCTTCTTTAGGACTCCCCAAAATATGGTCATATTCATTTTTATACTCAGTGTGGCTACCTGAGAGGCTTTACTTAAATCTAGCTCACCACTTTTTTAGGTCTTTTTTTACATACAAATGGGAATAATTACTCACTCCTTCCTCTCAGCCAGATAGCATTTTTTGCAATTGTTGCTGTAACATTTATCGCATTATATTAAAATGTGTTGTCACCAAACATTCCACACTCCACCGCCATTAATTCGTTCTTGTTTTCCCGGTACCAAATAAGTCCAGTACACCCAGTAGGCCCTCAGTAATTGAGGAAAAAATGGAAACTTTTTTTTTTTTTTAAACATAGAGCCATAAGGGTTTGGCTTCTAGAATATCTTTTTGCTTACAAATTGACTAGAATCAAGTCTGCTCAAAAGCAGATGCATCTCTGATATGCCCCTCTGGTACTTCAGCCAAAGGTTAAACGTTAGCATTGTGTCTGAGATAGGATGGCCTAGTCCAGGTGGAGAAGGCATATGGTTGTCAGAGCAGGGTCTGAGGCAGTGCCTGGGACCGAGGTATGAGTTATAGGTCTGAACAGTAGGTAAAGGAAGGTCATTTAAAGGGCCCTCAACCAGTAAAAACAACAACAACAAAATCTATAGGGTCGCTATGAGTCAGAATCAACTCGACGGCAACGGGTTTTGGTAGTTCTCCTTTGGCTTTCAAAATGGTCCCTGAAACCACTGCTCAAGGAAGTAGCTGCCCTTAATACCTGTTCCACTCTCTTAAAATTTCTGGCTCTCTCCATCGGCTTCCCCAGTTTGGTTCCTTTCCCACTCCCTGCCTAAGCCCTCCTTCAGCCTCCACCGGATCCAGTGGGAGCTGTTTTTGTAGAATCTCCAGGTGCTGCTTCTCACCTGGGCTTGACTCCTTAATTCCTTTCATCTGGACATACTCATCCTTCTTTGATGGAGGGTTCTCCCTAGCCAAGCTCACCCTGCAGGTACCGCTTGCTTTGCAGGAGCCATGTCCCCCTGCATCTCCCATACCAGCTTTTGCTAGGACTTGTTTGCTGCCTAGCAAGGAGGAGTCCTGTGGTTCAGTAGGATTGGGGATGGAGCGGGGTGGGGGAGGGGGAGCTCTGCCACTGAACCTGGGGAAAGAGAGAAGGTTAGTGTTAGTGTTTCGGCAACACTATTTGAGACTTGGGATGTGTATTCTCAGAAACAATGGAGATGAGGTTCTAGAATATTCTCATTAAAGTACTATTTTGGCTATGCAATGAGTACTATTGACCATTGTAGGCTGATCTAAGCATTTCTATGGGAAAATGCTTTCTCAGTTCCCAAGGATGTTGTAAAGAAGAAATTTGATTCTGCAATTTGTTGGGTACTTGCCTGTTTCTCAAGTTTCTCCCATGGAGCTTAATGTTTTTCTGTCAAGATTCTGAGCTGGTTCTGATTTCATGATCAATTTAAATCAGGGCCAAACCATAGGTTCTTGGAAGTGAGTAATGCTGAGAAAAGAAAAGGTTTTTCTGAAAACATCATTCCAAAAAGGACCAGCAAAACCTGGGCACCTCATTTTGAACAAAACTCAGAAGAGTCTGACCTTGGATTTGATTCCTGTTTTTAATATTCAGGAAAAAGAATTTCATTGAAGTAACTTCCTCCTCTGTCACCTGCCCTTTCTTTCCAAGTTTTTTTCAAAGTATTACCATTAGAACACAAGTCCAGTATGATCTCAAAAATATCTCTTTGTTGAAGTGTTTGTCCTTACCCGTTTCTGATTGGATTGAAGTTGTAAGATGTTTTCTGAATGAAAAAAATGTGATAATCAGAGTTTCCTTATATTCACTCAATCCTGGCAAGCTTGGCTAAGATGTTGGGTGAGTTCTGAGGAATAGTTAGACTTGGTTCCTATTTTTTACAGCTTATCCCCACTCTTGTTCACATCAGCCCCTTAAGTGTCATTAAATGAGCTACAAAAATAATTCCAGTCTTTCTTTCCACACAGTTTGGTTTCTTTCTGTTTGCTGACTAGTTTAATTCCACCATTTGCAACAGTATGAAGTAAATTGGCTCAAGTTTAACACTCAGAACTTTAGAAGGACAGGGTTTTTGAAATGCAAGGGAGTGGGAGTGGTACTATAAAAAAAAAAAAGGTACTATAGTATTACCTTAATAATAAGGCAGTGTTTCTTCTCATTGGAGTCCCTGGTTTGTACAAGTGATAAAAGTAATGGGCTGTTAATTGAAAGACTGGCAGTTTGAGTCCACCCAGAGGTACCTCAGAAGAAAGGCCTTGAGATATACTTCCAAAAAACCAGCCATTAAAAACCCCATGGAGCACAATTCTACTCAGACACACATAGGGTAATCATGAGTCAGAGTTGACTCGATAGCAATTCGTAACTGGTTTCTCTCATACCCTTAAAATGCAAGGTGTGTTTCTTCATCATCTAAGAAAATTCACAGGCAGAGAATGTCCTTCTCTCTTATTTTAACTTTCTGGTTCCTACTTAAGTCTTATCTTGGAATGGAATAGTGAATCCAGAAAAGAGAAAAAAATAAAAGGCAAAGCAACACTAAAAAGCAAAATAAAATAAAAACTCTACTTCTGAAACGAAAAATAAATTGTTTTGAGTAAACCATGAAAGTATCTGCAAGGCTGCCTGCTGAGTCTCTGCTAAGCTCTGCTCCTTACATACTGTCCCGTCACAGGGGAGGGGGGAGAATTGCTTGATGAAAATCAGAAGTTGAAGCTCCAGGCTTCTATTAAAAGGCAGACCTGTCTTTAACATTTTTGTTTTCCTCCAGAGACATCTCACAGCAGCCCTCATTGCACAAACGACTCTGAATAAGATCCAATAATTAACACAATGGATGTTTAATATTTATCATGTTAAGATCTTAATAACCTTTAATAGTCACTAATCTTACAAACTTATTAAGAATCCCAACAAATTTGTGAGGAACCATTTTCCTAGGGTGTTTTATAAAACCACAGAGACCTATCAAATTTCAGCAAATCATTCCTTGAAGTGAAAATAATTAAAAAACTAATATAAATCAAAACAAATCCGGTGGTGTCTGCTTATGACTTAAATGGAATATTAATGTCAGTTCTTTGATGCTACTTGTTATGTCATGGAAAAAAATGGCTTTGAGTTTTAGTAGTAACAATAAGCAATTTTATTCAGAAGCTCATGATTATGAAAGGCTTGCAAAGCCTCTATGGTTTTATGGTCTGTGATACTGAAGTGAGAAGAACATTGCCTGTAGGTGGGAATTTTGTTTTGTTTTTTAAAAACTGGCCACTTCCCTAGTAGGACAGTGAATGAATTTAAGGAAAGTGGAATAGATGCAAGTCCAAACACTAGAGTTGATGAATAATATATTAGACATTTTTAATTCATAATTTTCTACTTTGTATCCTTTGATGATTAAAAAATAAAAATAAAACTTTTTTTTTCAATGGCAGCCCCCATTTCCCTTCTGCATTCTCTCTACTACTTTTCAGTTGAATGAATGTACCCTGGTGGATATATATTTTTTCTTATTGAGAAGAATTCTTTTACATCTTGAATTCCCAGGTTTTAATCAAACAGTAGCTCTCCAGCTCATCCATGGATGACAATTGTAGGCTTTCATTATTGGCTAGATTTTTTGCCCAGTGTCTAGGAAAGGAACATAGATTTAATTTCTGCAGAACTGGGTTATCTTTGGGTGTTGTTGTTGTTAGCTGCAATGGATTTGGCCTATGACTCACAGCAACCCCATGCACACAGGATTGGACTGTCGTGATCCACAGGGTTTTCACCAGCTGATTTTCAGAAGTAGATCACCAGGCCTGTCTTCCTAGTCTGTCTTAGTCTGGAAGCTCTGTGGAAACTTATTCAGCATCATAGCAGCACACAAGTTTCCACTGACGGATAAGTGGTGGCTCTGCTTGAAGTGCACTGGTTGAGAGCAAAGCCTAGGACTCCCCACAGAAGGTAAGAATTCTACCACTGAGCTGCCACTGCCCTCTATCTTTGGATACAGTCATCTAAATATTAGCCTGACATTTTTTTAAAGTAACTTTAAAAAAATTTCTAATTATAAAAATTACTTCAAGAAACTTAAATTTCAGAAAAGCTGGATGAAGAAAATAAAAATCTAGGAAGAACTGCTGCTAGCATTTTGAATTTCCGTATATTAATAGTGCCTTTTGTTCCTTTTAATTGTTTAATTTCACAGTAGTACATGTACGATTGCCCAAGAAAATACAAGATTCCCAGTTAAATATGAATCTCAGATAAACAATGAATAATTTTTTAGTATAACTGCCTCAAATATTACAGGGAGTATATTTTTACTAAAAAATGTCCACTGTTTATCTGAAATTCAAGTGTAACTGCATGTCCTCTCTTTTAATTTGGTTAAACTGGCAACTGTAAATACAAACTCACTGCTGAAATATAAATATATATAAACAAAAAGAAAATAAATCATCTGATTTTTTACATTCTCACTGCCCTCAGTATTTTCCTTAATCCTTTACTATGATTGAAACTAGTTTGGGTGTTTACTAACCAAATTATTGTAAGTGAAAATATTTTTCGAATGATTTATCTTCAGCAAAGAATATCAGCATCTTTACTTCGTTTGGGTATTCTTTCTTTCCTGGGAGCCATTTTGTTAAGAAGAGCAAATATGGATGCAGCTCGGAGCAAGAGAAAGCCAGAAACACTGCCAGAGCTATAAATTTTCAGGTCGTTAAGAATTTGCTAAAATATATTGATAAGGTAACCCAGGTTACAGATAGCTTATTGTTCTGATCCTTGGCAACCAGAAGAATGGCAAGGGTACCACTTGCTCACTGATGGTTGTGTGTGTTATTGGTGTGCATCTCCATTCTCTTGTCTGCCTGAAATATTGATAGAGCAGAAAAACAAACAAACATACAGTAGCCCAAGGTTGAGCAAATTTCCCTCTCTTCCTGTTTTTTGGTTGATCTAGGGAAGGTTGTCAAGTATATCATTTTACTTGGATCCACAATCAACACCCATGGGAGCAGCAGTCAAAAAATCAAAAGATGCATTGCATTGGGTAAATCGGCTGCAAGAGATCTCTTTAAACTATTAAAAAGCAAAGGTGTCACCCTGAGGACTAAGGTGCACCTGAACCAAGCTCGAAATCAACTCAATGGCAATGCACTTGGGCTTGGACCCAAGCTGTGGTATTTTCAATCACCTCATACGCATGTGAAAGCTGGACAATGAATAATGAAGACCAAAGAGGAGTTGTGCCTTTGAATTGTGGTGTTGGTGAAGGATATTGAGTAAAACATGGACTGCCGTAAGAACCAACAAATCTGCCAGAATGCTCCTTGGAAGCAAGGATGGCAAGACTGTGTCTCATATACTTCGGACATGACAGGAGGGATCAGTCCCTGGAGAAGGACATCATGCTTGGCAGAGTACAGGGCCAGCGGAGAAGAGGAGGACCCTCAATGATATGGATTGACACAGTGGCTACAGCAATGGGCTCAAGCACAGATACAATTGTGGGGATGGAACAGAATCAGGTTGTATTTCGTTCTGTTGTACGTGGGGTCACTGTGAGTCGGAACTGACTCTACGGCACCTAACAACAACAGGGAGGGTATGTATACACTCCGCCAAGATAAAATGGGAAAATAGGTATTGACTCTCCAAAGAGTTTTTCTGCTGTTTCTGATACCAGGACACACGTGAGCAGTGGATTGTGTTTGTGGGTGTGTCAAGGGGTGGGTGGAGTGCAGATTGTTGGGTAGAGATGTGGGCAGGCATGGTATGGCTCCTTAGACTGCAGAATCTAGTATGAGGCAGCATATCCCCTAGGCTTTCCATGTAAAGCCTGAGTGTATCAAGACATCAACGCTATTTTAATCAAGAATGTAATTGTTTTTGAAGAAGGAGTAAAGGTCAAGTAGGCTTCTTTCCTTCTCCTCTCAGGGATGGGTCAAGAGCAAGGTCATTTTATTAGCCCACAGAGCTGTGGGGAGGTTCTTTTCCTCTGTTAAGTGAAGAGGTCAAGGGCCTGAGCCCACAGGGCACGGTCTCTCTTTGGCCTTTCTGACTCACTTGATCTCCTCATTCCTACTAGAAACGAAGGGCCAGGTCTGCCTTGGGTCTTGGGAACAAACTCTCCCATTGAATTCTCGTATGGCATTTAGCTTAATAAAAGAATCCTCCCCTGCTTTCTGTGGACACTCTTATGGCTTGAATCTGAAGAATAACCAGAGGGTTATAAACCTAATTTTAAAATGTCACATATCAGGGAGGGTCTTTAGAGCTGGAATTGGCTCAACAGTAACTAACAACAATAATAGCAATGATTAAACTACTAAACTCTTTTTTTCCATCTGCTAAATTAAAGGTTGTCTTCTGTCTGGGCAGGAATTCAAAAGAAGACTCCTTCTGGGTCAACTCTTAACACCTACCCAGGATAAGAGGTAAGCCTTCTCCATGTCAGGCACTGAGCAAATTGTTGGAGAGAAAACAATGAAAGTCTCAGTAGTTGCCCCCTAGGAACTCTTCTGTGGGTAAAATAGATGAGAGAGGAAACAATTACAATATGAGAAGTGTTATGGAAGACTACAACCATAGAGATGGAACTTAGATTGGTATGTTTGTGTTTGCGTTTCGGGAGTGATGTGGAACAGAGATCATAAGGTGGTATAGAAACTGAGTCTTGAGGGATCTGAAAGAACAAGGTAAATAGGAATATTATTCCAGCAACTGCACTGAAAATACATAAAGATGGGGAGACTGTTGAATATTCAGAAAACTGCATAACTGCATGTCTGGATCCTGGAGCAGAGGGAGAGATAAGTGAACAGGGGTCTGGCGAGGAGGATGGGGACAATTATGAAGAGCTTGGTGAGCTTTGCTAAAGGGCTAGACTTTATGTTGAGAACCACGATGAAGAATTTTAGGAGAGTGCCATGATTGGACTTAAATTTTAGAAAGATATCTGTTGCAACAGCATGGATAAGGGACTAGGGAAGGGATAGACAGAGACAAGACCAGTGTGAAGTAAGAAAGGAACAAAAGCAGTACAATGGGGGCAGATACAAATGATATTTATGTCAATGGAATGTAGGAGTAAACAAGAGATGGAAGCAAAACAACTCTCAAGTCTCTGGCTTGTGACGCTAAGTAGATTATGATACCATTCATTAAGAAAGAGAAAACAGGAGGAAGATCAGACTTTGAGTTTGAGGCTTATGGGCTATCAAGGTAAGGCCTTGAACTTAGAAGAGAGGTTGGCTGGATTTACAGGTTTGGAAATCATTCGTATTTAAATGTTTTTATTGGTGCTAGGACCTATCTGTGATGTTCGGGAGTCTCTACAATAGGCAGGAACAGGCTTCAGTGTATTATTTTAATATTATTTTATACAGGGATTTATAAATATTCATATACTTTTATAGATATTTAAAGATATTTATTTTTAATATCTAATGGTCCTTACAGTAACTTTGAAAGATGGGAAAGACACTTTTAATCTCATTTTATAGATGAGAAAACTGAGGCTCGGTCTGAATGGCTTTCCTGAGGTCATACAGCTAGTTATGCTGGTCTTCTAACTTCAAATCCAGGACTCCTTCCAGTATACCATGGAGCCTCTTATATTACAGTGAACGATTGCATAACTAACCACATCCTCCTTCCTGTAGCAGGCAAATGTGCATCCCTTAAGAGTTTTAAAGCCCGAAGGTACAATGCCCACACAAAAATTATACCACAGCACTCTTGGCATGCACAACACCGTGCTAGAAGTCCTTATTTTGATGCTAAATGTATTCTTCGTGCATGCTTGTTGTCTGGAGTACAGTATAAAGAAAGTCTGGTTATATAAGGGCTCCATTTATCTGGGTGCTGGCTGATTTCTTTCTTTCAGTGCCATGGAAAATAGAGCCCCTAAGGCTGGCACAATTTTGAGATAAAATTATGCCCACTTCAGAATAGTACCTCTCCCGCAGCTCTGTAGGAGTAGTTGTGACCCCTGGAAGTGGATTATATGGAGAAATATATGGAAATCATGCTAGTGCATAAGGGAGTACCCTATTCTATTTCCTAGGTGGAGAAACCGTGGTTGTTCAGACTAACTTCTCCTTCTTCACCAGTGGGCAAGATCACAGGCTCTCTATAATAGCTCTTCAGGGGTTCTCCTAGGGGTCTGCATCCTACTCTCGCTCTGTGCTCAGTTGATCTGACATCCTCAGGGCTCCGCCTCTCTTCCAGGCCCAGCCTTTCTGGAGGGCTGCTTTGGCTGCTTTGGGTTGTATGCTCTGACTGGATCAGCCTTTCACATAACTCTTGGCCACAGGCAAAATCATACCTCACCTTCACATCCTTCCAGATTCCCGGGAACCCTGTGTGGTCCAGCAACCTTGGCTTCCACAATACTAGAGAGGTGACGAGAGTCATATGGACTCAGGAAGGGAGTTGACCTCAAGTTCTATGTCAGAAGTTTTGTTTTCCTAACTCCGGACATGTGGTTGGATCATTAAATGATATTCCTCATTGGCACTATAGTTAACTTACCCGTTTCCCTATCATTGAACATATTGGTTATTCATAAATGTCTGCTTCTAGATAATAGTACAAATATATTTGTCCATAAACAAAAGCCTTTTATTTCCTTGAATTATCTTCTTGAGTAAGTGGATTAATTAAATCACCTCAATTGGCACAGGAATCAGGAGTCTTGTGAATTCTAAAGAATTCCTCTCTACTAATTCTTCTTTTTTTTACTTAGTAAGAATATGTATATACGTGGAAATATACGTAACAAAACGTGTGCCATCTCAACAATTTCCACATGTGCAATTCAGTGACATTGATTCTTCTTCAAGTTGTGTAACCATTCTTGCTATAAAATCTTACTTTCTAGTGCCAAGTCTACTGAAATCTCTACCTGATCTCTTTTCTTTTTATTCAGTGATTTTAAGTTAATTTCTTATTTAAAATTTTTATTGTGCTTTAAGTGAAAGTTCATAAATCGAGTCGGACTCTCACACAAAAATTTATAAACACCTTGATATATACTCCTAATCGCTCTCCTCCTGATGAGACAGCACACTCCTTTCCTCTTCTATTTCTTTTAGAGTCCATTCAGCCAGCTTCTGACACTCTCTACCCTCCCATCTCCCCTTCAGACAGGAGATGCCAACATAGTCTCATGTGTCTACTTGATCCAAGAAGATCATTCTTCACCAGTATCATTGTCTATCCCACAGTCTAGATCAATCCCTGTCTGAAGTGTTAGTTTTAAGAATGGTTCCTGTTTTGGACTAACAGAAGGTCTGGGGGCCATGACTTTCGGGGCCATTCAAGTCTCAGTCAGACCATTAAGTTGGGTCTTTTTATGAGAATTTGGGGTCCGCATCCCAATGCTCTTCTGCTCCCTCAGGGGTTCTATATTGTGTTCCCTGTCAGGACAGTCATTGGTTGTAGCCAGGCACCGTCTAGTTCTTCTGGTCTCAGGCTGATGTAGTCTCTGGTTTATGTGGCCCTTTCTGTCTCTTGGGCTCATAATAACCCTGTGTCTTTGGTGTTCTTCATTCTCCTTTGGTCCAGGTGGGTTGAGACCAATTGATGCATCTTAGATCCCGCTTGCTAGCGTTAATACCCCAGACACCACTCTCCAAAGTGGGATGCAAAATGTTTTCTTAACAGATTTTATTATGCCAATTGACCTAGATGTCCCCTAAAACCATGGTCCCCAAATCCCCACCCCTGCTATGCTGGCCTTCAGAGCATTCTGTTTATTCAGGAAACTGCTTTTGGTTTAGTCCAGTTGTGCTGACCTGTCCTGTACTGTGTGTTGTCTTTCCCTTCACCTAAAATAGTTCTTATCTACTATCTAATTAGTGAAAACCTCTCTCCCTCCCTCCTTCCCCACTCTCATAACCATCAAAGAATACTCTCTGTTTAAACTATTTCTCAAGTTCTTATAATAGTGGTCATATACAATATTTGTCTTTTGCGGTTTACTAATTTCACTCAGCATAATGCCTTCCAGGTTCCTCCATGTTATGAAATGTTTCACGGATTCATCATTGTTCTTTATTGATGCGTAATAATCCATTGCATGAATATGCCATAATTTATTTATCCATTCATCCTTTGATGGGCACCTTGGTTGTGTCCAACTTTTTGCTATTGTAAACAGTGCTGCAACGAACATGGGTGTGCATATATCTGTTTGTTTAAAGGCTCTTATTTCTCTAGGGTATATTCCAAGGAGTAGGATTGCTGGATTGTATGGTACTTCTATTTCTAGTTTTTTAAGGAAGTGCAAAATCGATTTCCAAAGTAGTTGTACCATTTTACATTCCTACCAGCAGTGTATAAGTGTTCCAGTCTCTCCACAACCTCTCCAGCATTTATTATTTTCTGTTTTTTGGATTAATGCCAGCCTTGTTGGAGTGAGATGGAATCTCATTGTAGTTTTGATTTGCATTTCTCTAATGGCTAATGATCATGAACATTTCATGTATCTGTTAGCCACCTGAATGTCTTCTTTAGTGAAGTGCCTGTTCATATCCTTTGCCCTTTTTTTAATTGGGTCATTTGTCTTTTTGTAGTTGAGTTTTTGTAGTGTCATGTAGATTTTAGAGATCAGAGGCTGATCTGAAATGTCATAGCTAAAAACTTTTTCCCAGTCCGTGGGTAATCTGTTTACTCTTTTGGTGAGGTCTTTGGATGAGCATAGGTGTTTGATTTTTTAGAAGCTTCCAGTTATCTAGTTTCTCTTCTGCATTGTTAGTAATGTTTTGTATGCTGTTTATGCCATGTATTAGGGCTCCTAGCATTGTCCCTATTTTTTCTTCCATGATCTTTATGGTTTTAGATTTTATATTTAGGTCTTTGATGCATTTTGAGTTCATTTTTGTGTATGGTGTGAGGTATGGGTCTTGTTTCATTTTTTTTTGTAGATGGATACCCAGTTATTCCAGCACCATTTGTTAAAAAGACTGTCTTTTCCCCATTTAACTAACTTTGGGCCTTTGTCAAATATCAGCTGCTCATATGTGGATGGATTTATGCCTGGATTCTCAGTTCTGTTGCATTGGTCTATGTATCTGTTGTTGTACCAGTACCAGGCTGTTTTGACTACTGTGGCAGTATAATAGGTTCTGAAATCAGGTAGAGTGAGGCCTCCCACTTTGTTCTTCTTTTTCAGTAATGCTTTTTACTTATCTGGGGCCCCTTTCCCTTCCATATGAAGTTGATGATTTGTTTCTCCATCTCATTAAAAAATGTTATTGAAATTTGGATGGAGTTGCATTGTATCTATAGATCTCTTTTGATGGAATAGACACTTTTACAATGTTAAGTCTTCCTAACCATGAGCAAGGTATGTTTTTCCACTTATGTAGGTCCCTTTTGGTTTCTTGGAGGAGTGTTTTGTAGTTTTCTTTGTATAAGTGTTTTACATCTCTGCTAATATTTATTCCTAAGTATTTTACCTTCTTGGGGCTACTGTAAATGGTATTGGTTTGGTGATTTCCTCTTTGATATTCTTGTTGTGTAGAGGCAGCCAAGTGATTTTTGTATGTTTATCTTGTACCCCGATACTCTGCTGAACTCTTCTACTAGTTTCTGCTGTTTTCTTGAGGATTCTTTAGGGTTTTCTGTGCATAAAACCATGTCATCTGCAAATAGAGGTACTTTTACTCCTTCCTCACCTATCTGGATGCCCTTTATTTCTTTATCCAGCTTAAATGCTCTGGCTAGGACCTCCAGCACAATGTTGAATCAGAGTGGTGATAAAGGGCATCCTTTCCTGCTTCCCCATTTCATGGGAAATGCTTTCAAACTCTCTCCGTTTAGGATGATGTTGACTGTTGGCTTTGTATAAATGTCCTTTATTATGTTGAGGAATTTTCCTTCTATTCCTATTTTGCTGAGAGGTTTTATCATGAATGTGTGTTGAACTTTGTCAAATGCCTTTTCTGTATCAATTGAGAAAATCTTGTGGTTCTTATCTTTTGTCTTATTTATATGATAGATTACATTGAATGTTTTTCTAATGTTGAACCATCCCTACATACCCGGTATGAAACCCACTTGGTCATGGTGAATAATTTTTTTGAGTAGAACTGCGCCATAGAGTTTCCAAGGAGCACCTGGAGGATTTGAACTGCCGACCTCTTGGTTAGCAGCCGTGGCACTTAACCACTATGTCATCAGAGTTTCCTCTTAAGGGATATAGGTCTGTAATTTTCTTTTTTTTTTGTAGTGCCTTTACCAGGTTTTGGTATCAAGGATATGCTGGCTTAATAGCATGAGTTTGGGAGTATTCCGTCCTTTTCTATGCTCTGAAATACCTTTAGTAGTAATGGTGTAAACTCTTCTCTGAAGGTTTGGTGGAACTCTGCAGTGAAGCCATTTGGGCCAGGGCTTTTTTTTTTTTTTTTTTTGAGAGTTTTTTTTTTTTTTTTTTTACCTTTTCTATCTCTTCTTTTGTTATGTGTCTATTTAGTTGTTCTACCAGTTTGCGTCAGTTTAGGTAGGTAGTATGTTTCTAGGAATTCATCCATTTCTTCTAGGTTTTCAAATTTGTTAGAGTACAGTTTTTCATGGTAATCTGATATTCTTTTAATTTCTGTTGGGTCTGTTGTAATATCGCCCATCTCATTTCTTATTTGGGTTATTTGCTTCCTCTCCTGTTTTTCTTTTGTCAGTTTGGCCAATGGTTTATCAATTTTGTTAATTTTTTCAAAGAACTACCTTTTGGTTGTTAACTCATTCAATTGTTTTTCTGTTTTCTATTTCATTTAGTTCTGCTCTAGTTTTTATTATTTCATTTCTTCCAGTGCTTGAGGGTTTCTTTTGTCCCTCTCTTTCTATTTGTTCAAGTTGTAGGGATAATTCTTTGATTTTGGCCCTTTCTTCTTTTTGAATGTGTGCATTTATTGATGTAAATTGACCTCTGAGATTTCACTGTGTCACAAAGGTTCTGATAGGAAGTGTTTTCATTCTCATTGGATTCTATGAATTTCTTTATTCCATCCTTAATGTCTTCTATAATCCAATCTTTTTTTAGTGGGGTATTGTTCAGTTTCCAAGTACTTGATTTCTTTTCCTTGCTTTTTCTGTTGTTCATTTCTACTTTTATGGCCTTATGGTCAGAGAAGATGCTTCATAATATTTTAGTGCTTTGGATTCTGCTAAGGCTTGCTTTATGACCCAGTATGTGGCCTATTATAGAGAATATTCCATGTGCACTAGAAAAGAAAGTATACCTGTCTGCTGTTGGGTGAAGTGTTTTTTATATGTCTGTAAGGTCGAGTTGGTTGATTGTGGTGTTTAGATCTTCCGTGTCTTTATTGAGCTTCTTTCTGGATGTCCTGTCCTTCACCGTAAGTGGTGTGTTGAAGTCTCCTACTATAATCGTGGAGCAGTGTATCTCACTTTTCAATGCTGTTAGTTTGTTTCATGTATCTTGCAGCCCTGTCATTGGGTGCATAAATATTTAATATGGCTATATCTTCTTGGTATATTGCCCCTTTAATTAACATATAGTGTCCTTCCTTATCCTTTGTGGTGGATTTAACTTTAAAGTCTATTTTGTGTGAAATTAATATTGCCACTCCTGTTTTTTTGATTGTTGTTTGCTTGATAAATTTTTTTCCATCCTTTGAGTTTTAGTTTATTGGTGTCTCTAAGTCTAACGTGTGCCTCTTATAGACAGTATATAGACAGATAGTGTTTTTTAATCCATTCTGCCACTCTCTGACTGTTTATAGGTGCATTTAGTCCATTTATATTCAGCATAATTATGGATAGGTATGAGTTTAGTGCTGTCATTTTGATGTCTTTTTTTGTATGTTGTTGACAGTTTCTTTTTCCCACTTAATTTTTTGAGCTGAGTGGTTTATCTTTATATATTGTATTTTCCTCTTATTCATTGTTGTTGATTTTGTTTCTGCTGAGTCTCTATTTTTTTCTTGTATTTTATTTTGATGAGTAGGATAGTTGTCTCCTTTGTGGTTACCTTAATATTTACCCCTAAGTGTAAACCTAACTTTTATTTCTTTATATTGCCCTGTCTTCCTCTCCATATGAAAGATCTATGACTACATTTCTTAGTCCCTTTTTATTATTTTAATGTGGTCTTCTGTTACATAATGACATCGCTGTTTCTCCGTTTGGAGCAGTTTTTTATCTTGATTTATTTTTGTGATTTCCCTGTCTGGGTTAACATCTGATTGCTCTGTCCAGTGTTCTAGTCTTTGGTTGATGCCTGATATTATTGATTTACTAACCAAAGAACTCCTTTTAGTATTTCTTATAGTTTTTGTTTGGTTTTTACAAAATCCCTAAACTTCTGTTTATCTGGAAATGTCCTAATTTCACCTTCATATTTGAGGCGTGGCTTTGCTGGATGTATGATTTTTGGCTGGCAATTTTTTTCCTCCAAAACTTTATATAAGTCATTCCATTGCCTTTTTGCCTTCATGGTTTCTGCCGAGTAGTCTGAGTTTATTCTTATTGACTGTCCTTTGTAGGTGACTTTTCATTTATCCCTAGCTGCTCTTAAAATTCTCTCTTTATTTTGGTTTTGGCACATTTGATAATAATATGTCTTGGTGACTTTCTTTTTAAAATCTACATTATGGGAAGTTCGATAAGCATCTTAGATTGATATCTTCTCATCTTTCACGATATCAGGGGAGTCTTCTGCCAACAAATCTTCAACAATTCTCTCTGTATTTTCTGTTATCCCTATGTGTTCTGGCACTCCAATCACTCATAGGCTATTTCTGTTGATAGAGTCTCACATGATTCTTAAGGTTTCTTCACTTTTTAAAATTCTTTTATCTGATTTTTCTTCAAATATATTGGTGCCAAGTGCTTTATCTTCAAGGTCCCCAATTCTGCCTTTCACTTGCTTGATTCTGCTCCTCTGACTTTTTATTGAGTTGTCTAATTCTGTAATTTTGTTGTTAATTTTCTGAATTTCTGATTGGTATCTGTATGGATTCTTGCAGCTTATTAAAATTTTCATTATGTCCTTGAACATTTTTGATTTTTAGCTGTTTTATCTGTGTTTTCCTTGGCTTGTTCTGCATATTGTCTGATCTCCTTCCTTATGTCTTGAAGATTTCTGTATGTTAGTCTTCTGAATTCTGCATCTGGTAATCCCAGGAAGGGACCTTCATCCAGAAGATCCTTTGATTCTCTGTTTTGAGAGCTTGTTGAAGCAATCATGGTCTGTTTCTTTATGTGTTTTGATTTTGACTGTTGTCTCCAAGCCATCGATAAATTGTTGTAATAGTTTATGTTTCTTACTGTATCCTAGTTTCTCACTTTATTTTGTTTTGATATGCCCAAAAGGGTTGCTTGAGTGAGCTAGCTTGATTATTTTTGCCTTTGGGGCTCTCACATCCTGTCACCAGATGGCTAGAGCTGTTATCAGGTATATGAGCTTATGAGTCCATTCACTTTTCTTGTGTGGATTCAGCTCAGGTGTCCAGGTAGCTGGTCATCAAGTGTGTGGTACAGACTCTGTCTTACAGTCTTAGAGGGGCAGGGGTGTTTGGTGCAGGTACTGGTATCTGGTTGCAGCAGGGCATCACACTCTGCACAAGGTAGGGGGCTGAGAACTGTCCCCTGAGTGTCTCTGAGGAAAGCATGTCCTTCTTCCCTACAGCGTGCAGGTGGGTATGTTCTACACATGGACCATGGGCACCCAGTGCTTTTGGTCATAAGAACTGGGAGGTACCAGACATCCTTGGACCCCTGTCATGAGGGCTGGGTGACCTGAGAGGAGCCACCAGTCCTTAGGCCCCTGATGTGGGTAGGTTAGGACCCTGTTTAATAGGCAAAGCCATGTCAAATATCAAACACCCACCTCTCCTCCACACAGCTTAAACAGTTGTAGTTTGCCTTCAAGGGCCTATTCTCCTAGAACAGGCCCACACAGGTCCAGGCAGTAGGGAAAGGTATTCAAAGTCCATGGACAGTTTATGCCTGGACAGGAGCCACTTCTGTCCTGGGCTCCCTCAGTTAGTGGAGCTGACAAATTATCTTTTCCCCCTATAGTGAATTTATTCCTTCTCCACGTCCAGGAGCATGGCTCAGGGTGTTCAAATGGGCTTATCTCAGGCCCAGGGAAATCAACAGCCACTGAAGCCAGCTTGGGGGTGGGTGGTGCACTAAAACATATGCAAGTACTTAGCTTTTGCCGAGAGTGCCATTCTTCTCTAGTTCCAGAGGTGTGAGTAGGCTGTGCTGCTGGCTGTTTCTCCATGCAGAAACTGTGGCTGAATGCTAGTACCAGCCCGATGCAGCCGCTTCTGGGAATGGTGCCTGAGGGCTCCCGGCAATTCAGGTCCGGCAACTCCTCTCCGCTTCTGAACAGTCTCACTCTCCCCCTGCCACTTAGTCCATTTTCTAAATTGCCTTTGATGTTCAGGGCTGCTAGCTTGTCATAAATATAATCATTTCACTTGATTTTTCTGGTCTTTGTTGTAAGAGGGATCACTGGAAGCATCTGGCTATTCTGCCATCTTGGCCCCACCTCTAATTGAATTTCTTAGGAACTTCTTCTGAACTGTTGCAATAGTTTCCTACATAGTTTCTTCATCTCAAGTCTTACGTCAAACAGTCTTCCTAATACATCAGCAGACTGGGTTATTTCTACTAATAGAGATGCTTAATGTCTGAAAGGACTGATCGTTCCACATTCAAATAACCAGTCTTGCTAATACAGGACAGCCACAAACTATACCACAAGGAAATCTCAGAACAAAAGACCAGTCTTCGACAAGTGCAATCCCTGGGTAATTGGCTATTCTTCGTGAACAGCAAACGGGTGAGCAGTTTTCCCAGAAGTTGCCGTCCTGACAGTTAGTTTGCAGGCTTGAATATGAGAATAGTCAAGCAGTTTTGATTCTTTTTTTTTTGGTTTGCCCAGCTCAACTCCTGGACACACTTGATTAAAAGGACTTTTCTCCTATCAGGATGGAATTAAAGAGAATGCCCCTTTAGCGCAGGTTTTTAAAACTTTCAACATCTGCCTAGGGTTATATGAATCCTCAAAAGAGTTTAGAGTAAGGAAACTTTGTTATGATTCCTCTCTTCTATGAAGTTCATAGCATCATCCATGTACCAAGGTCTGAGTAGAGCCTCATTTTTCTGGGGATGCGTTAATCCAGCTAAAACAAAATGTACTTCACAAGTCTTTATGGTGGTGGGTCATAACTGTTAACTCCTAGCCTCGAAATCTCCAGGCTCAGTTCATCCTTTCCATGTTTTAATATTCAGAACTTTGGAAAACCAACTGAGTTCTGCTTAAGCATTTGGACGTGTGGTATAGCTAGAAGACAAGTCATATTCTCTGTTTATACCCCAAAATGTCAACCTTGCTTTCTACAAGCCTAGAATCTTGAGCATCTAGAACTCACCTACAGAATCCCTTCTTCTTAATCCTCCTAGTGATTCTAATTTTGAAATTTTTACTCTGTGTGTTATGAAAAAATCCATACTTAGTGAAGAAAACTGATGTAGATTCTAGAACATGCCAGTCATTCGCTTAGCTTTACTCCATATTGAATCAGAGAACTGAAGAATTATATGACTTTGTTATTATTGGTGTTAGGTACTGTTGAGTCAGTTTCAACTCATAGTGACCCTATGTGCAATAGAATGAAAAGTGGCCTTGTGCCATCCTCACAATCATTGGTATGTTTGAGACTGTTGTATGTTTGAGCTCCATTTGGTTGAGGGTCTTTCTCTTTTCATTGGCCTCTGCTTTACCAAACAAGATGTCCTTCTCCAGGGACTGGTCCTTCCTGACGGCATGCCCAAAGTACGTGAAAGTCTCACCATCCTTGCTTCTAAGGAGTACTCTGGCTATACTTTTTCCAAGACAGGTTTTTATTCTTCTGGTAGTCCATAGTATATTTAATATTCTTCGCCAATACTGTAATTCAAATGTATCAATTCTTCTTCGGTCTTCCTTAGTCGTTATCCAACTTTCACATGCATATGAGGCGATCAAAAATGCCATGACTTGGGTCAGATTCACCTTAGTCCTCAAAGTTACACTTTTGCTTTTCAACACTTTAAAGAGGTCTTTTACAGCAGATTTGCACACTGCAATACATTGTTTGATTTCTCTCTTTTTGAAAAAATTTTATCATGCTTTAAGTGAAAGCTTACAAATCAAGTCAGTCTCTCATACGAAAATTTATATACAACTTGCTATAAACTCCTAGTTGCTTTCCCCCTAATGAGAGAGCGCACTCCTGTCCACTCTCTATTTTTGCATCCATTCAGCCAGCTTTTGACCCCATCCCCCTCTCACCTCCCCTCTAGTCAGGAGCTGCCCACATAGTCGCATGTGTCTATTTGATCCAAGAAGCTCACTCCTCACCAGTATCATTTTCTATCCCATAATCCAGTCCAAACCCTGTCTAAAGAGTTAGGTTTAAGAATGGTCCCTGTCTTGGGCTAACAGAAGGTCTGGGGACCATGACCTCCAGGGTGCTTCTAGTCTCAGTCAGACCATTAAGTCTGGTCTTTTTATGAGAATTTGGGGTCTGCACCCCACTGCTCTCCTGCTCCCTCAGGGGTTCTCCGTTGTGTTCCCTGTCAGGCCAGTCATCAGTTGTAGCCAGGCACCATCTAGTTCTTCTGGTCTCAGGCTGATGTAGTTTCTGGTTTATGTGGCTCTTTTTGTCTCTTGGGCTCATAATTACCTTGTGTCTTTGATGTTCTTCATTCTCCTTTGCTCCAGGCGGGTTGAGACCAATTGATGTATCTTGGATGGCCACTTGCTAGCGTTTAAGACCCCAGACACCACTGTCCAAAGTGGGATGCAGAATGTTTTCTTAATAGATTTTATTATGCCAATTGACTTAGATGTCCCCTGAAACCATGGTCCTCAAACCCCCACCCCTGCTATGCTGGCCTTCAAAGCATTCAGTTTATTCAGGAAACTTCTTTGCTTTTGGTTTAATCCAGTTGTGCTGGGCTCTCCTGTATTGTGTGTTGTCTTTCCCTTCACCTAAAATCATCATTTGTTTTCTTGACTGCTGCTTCTGTGGGCATTGATTATGAGTTTAGGTCCCTAAAAAAATGCTTTCAAAGATCTACAATTTAGCATTATGCCCTTAGCCTTTGTGAACATCAGTAAAAAGATGGCCATGTGAGGAAAAATGAATCTGCACTGTTGATTAAACCGATGCTGAAGAGTAACCCATCATGTTATCTATAATCCCTTCTGTAAAGATCTGCTTGACATCACATCGATTCTCAGAGTCAGAAATGCCTGGCTTTGGAGAGAGACATCATTCAGCACCATGGCTACAAAACTAGGTTTCAAGTATCACTAGGGACTTCAAGCTAGGGTCTCTAGGAACCTGCCATTCACAGAGAGGGGGCAGGGGTCCTTGGGAGAATAAACCAGGTGGATAAGAGTGTGGACTCTACCCCCACTTCAACCAGAGCAGTTCTGCTTTCATATATGTTGTAGATTGGGTCTCCTTTCAATGATTTTTGTTTAAGAGAAGGGTTCTGTTGCTGCTGTTACATTCAAAAGCCTCTAATGTAGTAGTCAAAAGAACATGTGTTCTGGCTTCAAATGGTTCTTACTCTGTGTCATTGGCTAAGCTACCTACACTCCTAAAATCTTAGTTTGCCTTTGTGTAAAAAGGGAATATTAATAATACCCACTGTTATGGATTAAATTGTGTCCCCAAAAAATGTGTATCAACCTGGCTAGGCCATGATTCCCAGCATTGACAGATTGTTCACCATTTTTTTTTTTTTCTGACATGGTTTTCCTATGTGTTGTAAATTCTACATCAGTGATGTTAATGGGGCAGAATTGGAGGCAGTTATGTTAATGACGCACGACTCAGTCTATAAGATTAGGTTGTATTTTGAGTCAATCTCTTTTGAGATATAAAAGAGGTAATAGAGCAGGAAGATGGTGGGACTTCTTACCACCAAGAAAGTAGTACCAGGAGCAGAGCATGTCCTTTGGACCCAGGGTTCCTGAGCTGAGATGCTCCTATACCAGGGAAAGATTGATGGCGAGGACCTTCCTCCAGAGCTGACCGAGAAAGCATTCCCCCAGAACTGGCACCCTGAATTCAGACTTTTAGCCTTCTAGACTAAGAGAATAAACTTCTGTTTGTTAAAGCCATCCACTTGCGTTATTTCTATTATAACAGCATTAGATAACTAAGACACCTACTCTTGAGGGTATTAATAATACCTACTCTTGAGCATTTACTAAAATTACATTTAAAAAATTCCCATCACATAATTTACAGCCAATAAGCCTTAATTTCCTTATTCCTTCCCCCCCCCCCTTAAGTTCATAGAAGGCAGGTTTTGTGTTTTATTCTTTTTTTGTCTCCCTACTTCCTAGCACAGTGGTTCTCAATTTTTGGTGTCCTTTCAGTATCCTCAGTATAGCCAGGGACCATCTGTAATGAAAAAAATCCCCAGGGGTGTCATTCTGCACATATATTAAAAACAACCTACTTTGTAATAGATACTTACTCAGTAAATCCTTTCTAACTGAACTCTTGGGAAACTGTTTCTATTAATTGACAGTGAGCACAGTGTAACGCATCCCATTTTTGTTTTTACTTTTTGCCTTTGCTGACGGAAAAGTTTTGAACAGAAAAGTTCAAAACGAGTTTCTCAGTTGATGGCAGTAGGTTAACTTAGTTTTGATTGTTTGAAATTAATATCTCCTGCCAACTTCACTATCCAATACTTTTTTAAATCTCAAAAAAAAATTTTCTGTTTTATTCCATCTTTTTTTTTTTTTTTTTTTTTTTACTCTATGTCACTTCAAAACTCATTTTGGAAATATTTAGTACATGAATAATTTTTAAAAAGTAAACATAGCCCTTCACATATTCTTTGTTGCCCGTCTGGAGTTGACTATCTCCATGATTTTGCTCAAGGGGTTCCCTTTGCTTAAAATGTCTTTCCTTCCAAGATCTCAGTTATTAAAATCTCTGACATCCTGTGTGGCCCAGTTCCAATGCTCTGTTCTTTATGAAGCTTGCCCTGAACTTCCTTTGATCTTCCAATGAGGAGTGGCAGAATATCTGTGAACTCACTTCTGGTGTGAGAAATTTAGACAAGAGATAAGTGTGTCATTTAACAGTGTGAAGTGAATCAGTTTTAGAAACTTCTACCAGAAATTCTGAGGTACAGGAAAACACTTTAAGTTCCAGGTTTCAATTAAGGAAGCAGAGGCAAAGAGCAGAGGCAGAGAAGTAGAAAGAAAATGTGCTTCAGGGAAACAGACATGGATTTGAATCTTGGCTTGACCACATACCAGCTGTGTGACTTTGGTCCGTTAAGTGGAGCCTCGGGCTCCTCACCTACAAAGGTAAGTGTATCAGTTAAAGATTATGTTTGGTTCAAATTATAAAAATGACACTAGCTGGGACATGCAGGGCTTTATTTTGCTCGAGAAAAAAGAAGTCCAGAGGAAGCAGTCCAGGACTGCAAGGAATTCATGTTTCTGCCTTGACACCCTTAGCCTGGACTCCCTTCTTCAGGCTTGTAAGATGGCTCCTCTACCCCTAAACATGGTATCTTCTATTTCAAATAGAAAGACGGGAAAAAAGGCACAGGCCAGCTGAATTTGCTTCTTCAAATAGGGTTTCCTAACCCCCGCCCCCCATCAACCACCACTCACATGGACAATTTGAGTTACAAGGAAAATTGGAAAACATAGTTTTTTTTTTTTTTACTTATTTATTTATCTGGACACATTGATACCCTTCCCCCTGCCACCCCCCTAAAAAAAATCAAGTTTCTATTAGTAAGAAAAAAGGGGAGAATGGACACTGCATAGCAGTGCCTGCCATAGTAACATATGTGCTTCTTCGGTGGATGTGGAACCAGAAGCCTGTGAATTTTATTCTTCTATCTCCTGGGTTACTGATTTTCTCCTGTATTTTGCCATTTCTTTTATACCTTGACTTTGTAAATTGAATGACCAGGCAATATCACTATTTCAGCTCATATCCGCTTTCCCATAAAAGATAATTGTTCAATTCATATTTGAGCTTCTCTAAACATGGGTAGAACAGTAATAAGCATCATCATGTAGCTTTATTATTTTACAAAGACCCATTTTTCTCTTTACTAAAGTAACTTTGGGTTAAATAATAAGGAAACAACTAATCCATAAGGCCATACAGAGTACTACTTAATCCTGAGGTTGAGATCCCCAACTAGCACAAAACCAAACTAAGCCAAACTTGTTGCTGTCAAGACTACTCAGACTCATAGCAACCCTATAGGACTATAGAACTGCCCCATAGAGTTTCCAAGGAGTGGCTGGTGGATTCAAACTGCCGACCTTTTGGTTAGCAGCCGTAGCTCATGGTAGGTCTAAACCACTGTGTCACCAGGGCTCCAACTAGGACATGCAGGATTGAAATCTGCTCAGTGACTCTACTATTTTTATATGGACAGCCTAGACCAGAAGTAGATGAATCCCACCATGTCCTCGCACTGAATTAGCTAAGGGAGGCCCCTCAGCGACAGTAAAAAGGAATCTTAGACATCATTATTAAAAGAAAAATCACACTTGATGCTCAGATCTTATTCATTCTCCTTCCTGCTTTCTCTAAGAACTTCTCCTTCTATCCAGTCTGACTGCCCAGCTTTTCACTTCAAATGAGCAAAATAACCAGAAAAATGTGAATCTGAGGCACTTTTAGGGGGATGGGAAGTACAAACAGGAAAAGAGGGTTATGTTCAGGATCTACGGTTTGCAAAGTTGGAGAAGGCTTGTCGGAGACCAGGATGGTTGACTTTATAGTGACCTCTTCCTAAAAACCTACAATAAAGGAAAAACTCTTGTCTGAACCACAGTGATCCACCCCCTTCAAATTGTATTGTGTTATTTTTAGTTTAACCATAGTCTTAGTGGCAATGGTTTCCCATAGTTATTTCTAGCTTTTACTGACAGTATTTATGGTTAGAACAATCAGACCTACTCTTCCTCACTGATTTACCTTCAGATATCATTATAGGATTAACAGTGAATTCCTCTAAAAAAAAAAAAAAAATTGTACCTACAAGGGAGAAGAAAAAAAAAAAAAAGAAAGAAAGAAAGCATACCTATTCTAAAAGTCTCCTCTGGGCAACTTTAATTCTAATTTAGAATGCAATAGTCTGACTCCTGTTTCATCTGAAAAAAAAAAAAATCAGTTATTGAATATGAAGTAGATTAGAATTTGAAAACTGAAAATAGAGTCTATTTTCAAACAAGGTCTACCTTGACGAGGTATTAATGCCAAATAAGCCATTAAGAAAAAATTTACACTGGAGCCTGAGCAGGAGGTAAACAGCAATCAAGTAGAGATACTTCCACTTGAATATCTTTTCTAAGTTCTTCATTTATTCATTTGTTCACAATAATTTATTCCACAAGCATTCTTGAGTACTCATCCCCTTAAAGTGCAAATCTCTGTTACTGGTTCTTCTACATCTCTGAGATGATAGGCTTCAGGGGTGGTATGTCCATTTTCATAGCTAGAAAGGCTGAAGAATAGTGAAGTGGCATGGTTGGCAAGAGGCCTCAAGAGCCACTGAGCAGATACTAGGTCTTTTTTTTTTTTTTTTTGGTGACATACAGCAAAACGCTCAAATTCAACAATTTCTACATGTATAATTCAGTGATACTGATTACATTCTTCAAGTTGTGCCACCATTCTCGTGATCCTTTTCTAAATTTTTCCACCACCTTAAACTTACTGTCCTCTAAGCTTCTCATCTAATCTTTCAAATTACTCTTGTCAATCTGATCCCACATGGGCAATTTTTTTTTTTAAAAGAGCAAAATGCTCAAGGCAGACATTCTTGTCTGGCTAAGCTAAGCTATTGTTTGATTTAAAGAAGACTTCAGGGGATAATTTCCATTTATGGTTTAAAGATTATCTCTGGGCAATAGCTTCAGAGGATCATCTGGCCTCAATGGCTCTATAAAATCAGGATTCTGTGACAATTTAAAATTCTGTTCCACGTATTTCTCCCTCTTAATCAGGATTCTTTTATAGAATCTTTGATCGAAATATTCAGTAGTGGTAGGTAGGTGCCATGCAGTACTTATGGTCTCATGGCAAAGGAGGCAGTTGTTCATGGAGGCAATTAGCCACACATTCCATGTCCCCCTCCCATTCCTGACTCCTTCTCTCCTTCCTTTGCTGCTTAAGGTGAAGAGAGAGCAATTGTTGTACCTTGCGCTACTAGGTCTCTTGATGAATGGGTTTCATAAGTAATTTTCACGTAGCTTCCTTTCAACAGTAAATTAGAGATGAATGTGATAATGTGCATTCTGTCTGAAGAACGCTGCCAGATTTCATGAAAACTCAAATCGAGAAAATTGTAGGAAGCCACTTCAAATAATCACAGTTCCAAATTTCTGCACCAAATTGTTAATAATATTTTTCTTTGCTAAGAGCCCTGGTGGTGCAGTGGTCAAGAGCTCCTGCTGCTAACCAAAAGGTTGGCAGTTTGAATCCACCAGTCGCTCCTTGGAAACCCTATGGGGCAGTTCCACTCTGTCCTACAGGGTTGCTTTGAGTTGGAATCTACCTGACAGCAATGGGTTTGGTTTTTCATTTAAGTAACTTCTATATGTCACTTCAAGAATGTTTGGCCCTCAAACCAACAAAACAACGTAATCCTTTTATTTCAAGAAAAAATACTACATAGAGAGTGGGAGTGTTCTAGTTCAGTGTGAATGGCTTTGCTTAATATCTCTGAGTTGGTGGCATTACTGATTTGCCGATCAATGGCTTCAATGTCAGCATTTTTAGCTTAAATATTTTAACTTTTAAAATGGACATCTTAAATTATAAGCTGGTTTTTGTATAGCTTGCAAACGGAAGACGGTTTTTACATTTTACATTTTTTTTGTAACAACAAGCAGTATATTTATTAGCAATTGCTATTGGGCTGTCAAAGAAAAAGTAAGGACGGAGGATTGGGCAGAGGGAGAATTTGAGCTGCAAAGCAATCCCCAGGAAAGACTCAGCTGACCCTGTGGGAAGACGAGGAGCTGGAACGGCCCCTCAGAGTTTCCTTGAGTAGCTATGAGGGAGCCAGGTGTTTGTATTCTCACACTAATGTGTGAATGCAAGCTGATCCTGGAATGAGGTTAAGGCAGTTTTCTTCATCTAAGGCAATCAATCCTTAAAGAGGGCTAAGAATCAAAGATAATCTTATGTCGAAATTCCTAGCAGCTGGGCGAGCAAGTGCTTCATTCCTGAAGAGGAATCTAGTCGGTGCACCAGGGTATCCACCACACTTGATGTCGTTTGTCTGACAGGAGAGGGTTCAGACAATCATGCTGACAGCTATTGGTAGGAAATCTCAATAGAGCTTTATCGTGGGCCCCTCTAGATAAGTTAGACTTCATTTCTAGCTATTAGGGAAAATTACAGCACCCTGGTTGTATTTCTTCCAAGACAGAGTTGTTTGTTCATCCGGAAGTCCACGGTATATTAAATATTCTTTGCCAATAGCGACATTCAAATGCATCAATTCTTCAATCTTTATTCATTGTCCAGCTTTTGAATGCACATGAGACAATTGAAAATAACATGGCTTGGGTCAGGCATACCTTAGTCCTTAAAGTGACATCTTTGCTTTTTAACCTTTAAAGAGATCTTTGCAGGAGATGTACCCATGCAGTATGTCGTTTGATTTCTTGGCTGCTACTTCCATGAGCATTGATTGTGGATCCAAGTAAAACGGTCCAGTTTTGGGGATTTTTGTTTTCTTTATATTGAAGTGTAATCCGTACTGAAGCCTATACTCTTTGATTTTCATCAGTGAGTGTTTCAAGTCCTTTTCAATTTCAGCAAGCCAGGTTGTGTCATCTGCATATCGCAGGTTGTTAATGAGTCTTCCTTCAATCCTGATACCATGTTCTCCATATAATCTGGCTTCTTTGCTTATTTGCTCAGCATACAGATTGAATAATTATGGTGAAAGGATACAACCCTGGTGCACACGTTTTCTGATTTTAAATCACATACCCTAATTGTGTTTGATCGACTTCTTCTTGGTTTACGTACAGATTCTGCACGAGCATAATTAAGTGTTCTGGAATTCCCATACTTCCTAATGTTATCTGTGATTCATCATGATCCACATAGTCAAATGCCTTTGCATAGTCAATAAAACACAGGTAAACACCTCTCCGGTATTCTCTAGTTTTAGCCAAGATCCATCTGACAGCAGCGGTGATATCCCTGGTTCCAAGACTTTTTCTGAGACTGGCTTGAATTTCTGGCAGTTCCCTGTTGATGTACTGCTGTAACTACTTTTGAATGATCTTCAGCAAAATTTTACTTAAGTATGATATTGTTCAATAATTTCCACATTTGGTTGAATCACCTTTCTTTAGAATGGGCACAAATATGGATCTCTTCTACTCAGTTGGCCAGGTAGCTGTCTTCCAAATTTCTTGGCTTAGTTGAGTGAGTGCTTCCAGTGTTGCATCCGTTTGTGAAGGCATCTCAACTGGAATTCCATCAATTCCTGGAGCCTGGTTTTTCACCAGTGCCTCCAGTGCAGCTTGGACTTCTTCCTTCAATACAATTGGTTCTGGATCATATACTACCTCTTGAAATGGTTGCACATCGACCAATTATTTTTAGTACAGTGACGCCTTGTATTCCATCTTCTTTTGATGTTTCCTGCGTCATTCAATATTTTGCTCATAAAATCTTCCAGTATTGCAACTCGCGATTTGAATTTTTTCTTCAGTTCTCTTTCAGCTTGAGAAATGCTGAGCATATTCTTCCCTTTTGGTCTTCTAACTCCAGGTCTTTGCACATTTCGTTATAATACTTTTTCGAATTTTGTCTTCTCAGGCTGCCCTTTGTAATCTGTTCAGCTCTTTTACTTCATCATTTCTTCCTTTCACTTTAGCTACTGTACATTCGAGAGCAAGTTTCAGAGTCTCTGACATGCATTTTGATATTTTCTTTCTTTCCTGTCTTTTTAGTGACCTTTTGCTTTTTTTATGTATGATGTCCTTGGGCTCATCCCACAATTCATCTGGTCTTTGGTCATTAGTGTTCAATATATCAAATCTATTTTTGAGATGGTCTCTAAATACAGGTGGAATATACTCAAGGTTCTACTTTGGCTCTCGTGGACTTGTTCTAATTTTCTTCAGCTTCAACTTGAACTTGCATAAGAGCAATTGATGCTCTGCTCTGCAGTTAGCCCCTGGCTTTGTTCTGACTGATGATATTGAGCTTTTCCATCGTCTCTTTCCGCAGATGTAGTTGATTTGATTCCTGTGTATTCCATCTGGTGAGGCCCACATGTATAGTTGCTGTTTATGTTGTTGTAAAAAGATATTTCCAATGAATAGGTCCTTGCCATTGTAAGATTCTATCACATGATCTCCAGCATCATTTCTATCACCAAGGCCATATTTTTGAACTACTAATCCTTCTTCTTTGTTTCCAACTGTTTCATTCCGATCACTAGTAATCATCAGTACATATGGATCACATGTTTGATTAATTTCAGACTGCAGAAGTTGGTAAAAATCTTCAGTTTCTTCATCTTTGGCATTATTGGTTGGTGCGTAAATTTGAATAATAGCTGTATTAACTGGTCTTTCTTGTAGGCATGTGGATATTATCCTATCACAGCATTGTACTTCAGGATAGATTTTGAAATGGCCATTTTGACAATGAATGCAATGCCATTTCTCTTCCATTTGTCATTCCCAGCACAGTAAATCATATTATTGTCCAATTTAAAACAGCCAATACCAGTCCATTTTGGCTCACTAATGCCTAGGATATCAATCTGCAAATGTTCCATTTCGTTTTTGACAACTTCCAATTTTCCTAGATTCATACTTCACACATTCCATGTTCTGATTATTAATAGATCTCTTCAGCTGTTTCTTCTCGTCTTGAGCCATGCCACATCAGTAAATGAAGGTCCCCAAAGCTTTACTCCATCTCCGTCATTAAGGTCGACTACTTTGAGGAGGCAGCTCTTCCCCAGTCATATTTTGAGTGCCTTCCAGCACTCTACCAGACAATGTTCTGCTATTCTTCATAAGGTTTTCACTGGCATTTTTTTTTTTAGAAGTAAATCACCAGGTTCTCCTTCCTGGTCTTTCTTAGTCTGGAAGCTCCACTGAAACCTGTCCTCTATGGGTAACCCTGCTGGTATTTGAAATCCTGGTGGCATAGCTTCCAGCATCATAGCAACATGCAAGCCACCAAAACAAACTGACAGATGAAGACGAACACTTGACTCTAAACATTCTTCAACAGCTCCTAGTCAAGTCTACTTTATTTCGTGGTTATTATAATTTTTTGATTCCTCTCATTCTTTTTTTCCCCCCAAGTCTAAAGCATTCTCTTGCTGCAACACACATGCAAGCATTTATTTCATCTAGAAAACTTCTCCTATAATAATGTTTCTGCTTATCTTTTGGTATTTAAAATCTAACATTCTTGCAGTGGTTTTTGATCAATCAAATAAGTCTTTATGGGAGAAATTATTGAATCTGAATGCATAAGGTGATAAAAGAGGTCTTATTTGAAGGCATTTATACTTATGTTTCGTCTGTAAAGAAAGCACTCTTCTTGCAATTATATAAAACTTTGGTAGACATGAAGGGGAAAGAAAGCAGACTTTCAGGAAAGAACTAGCAAATTTGATGCTTGGATTGGCATAAATCTTGTTTAAAAATATATTTACAAATATTGAATAGAATGGGGTGAAAGTGCATAGTAAAAATGGTATAATTATTGTTTTCTCTGTCAAATTTGAAAAGATGCAAAATAAATCAAGGGGAAGTTTGAAGTAAATGTCTCAAACCATGCACAATAGCATTTCTTCTAGTGTTTTCTTTTATTCATAGTAATTATTTCTTTTATAACTCATAGTTCTCACCAAAAAAAAAATTTCTTGAGATCCAGGGCTCTGTAATCTTTTTTATCATTGTCTTCACCTCTAAGAACAAATCCTGGCACCCAGTGCTCAATAAATAAGTGGGGAAATTTTGTGACTCCAGCTTTTCATGAGTATACCAATCTCAGACTATACTTTTATTAAGAACAGTTTTGATGGATTCACTGACACATTAAAAAAGTGGTAAATATCATAAAAGTTATTCATATTTTACGATATAATCTCATTACTTCAAGATTTTGGACCTAATTCCTCAATGTTAATCAGTTGTTTTAAGTTAGCATGTAAGAAAAGGCAGCGTTTTCATTTTAAATCTTCTTTCTACTGGTAAAACAAAAGCTTTTTCTTTAACTTTTATTGTGCTTTAAGTGAAAGCTTACAAATCAAGTCAGTCTCTCATACAAAAATTTATATACACCTTGCTATACTCCTAATTTCTCTCCCCCTAATGAGACAGCCCGCTCCTTCCCTTCACTCTCTCTTTTCGTGTCCATTCTGCCAGCTTCTAACCCCCCTGCCCTCTCATCTCCCCTCCAGGTAGGTTAGATGCCAATATAATCTCAAGTGTCTACTTCATCCAAGAAGCTCATTCTTCACCAGTATCATTTTCTATCCCATTGTCCATTCCAATCCCTGTCTGAAGAGTTAGCTTTGGGAATGGTTTCTGTCCTGGGTTAACAGAAAGTCACCGGGGTCCTTCTAGTCTCAGTCAAACCATTAAGTCTGGCCTTTTTATGAGAATTTGAGGTCTGCATCCCACTACTCTCCTGCTCCCTCAGGGGTTCTCTGTTGTGTTCCCTCTTAGGGTAGTTGCAGCCAGGCACCATCTAGTTCTTCTAGTCTCAGGCTAATGTAATCTCTGATTTATGTGGCCCTTTCTGTCTTTTGGGCTCATACTTATCTTGTGTCCTTGGTGTTCTTCATTCTCCTTTGCTCCAGGTGGGTTGAGACCAACTGATGCATCTTAGGTGGCCACTTGCTAGTGTTTAAGACCCCAGATGCCACTCTCCAAAGTGGGATGCAGAATATTTTCTTGATAGATTTTATTATGCCAATTGACTTCGATGTCCCCTGAAACCATGGTCCCCAAACCCCTGCCCCTGCTACATTGGCCTTCAAAGCATTCAGTTTATTCAGGAAACTTCCTTGCTTTTGGTTTAGCCCAGTTGTGTGACCTACCCTGTATTGTGTGTTGTCTTTCCCTTCACCTATAGTAGTTCTTATCTACTATCTAATTGGTGAATACCCCTCTCCTACCCTCCCTCCCTCCCCACCTCATAACCATCAAAGAATATTTTCTTCTCTGTTCAAACTATTTCTTGAGTTCTTATAATAGTGGTCTTATACAATATTTGTCCTTTTGCAACTAATTTCACTCAGCATGCCTTCCACATTCCTCCATGTTATGAAACGTTTTGCAGATTCATCACTGTTCTTTACCGATGCGCAGTATTTCATTGTGTGAATATACCATAATTTATCCGTTCATCCATTGATGGGCATCTTGATTGTTTCTGTCTATTTGCTATTGTAAACAATGTTGCAATGAACATGGGTGTGGATATATCTCCTCGTGTAAAGGGTCTTATTTCCTTACGATATATTCCAAGGAGTGGGATTCCTATGGTAATTCTATTTCTAGCTTTTTAAGGAAGCGCCAAATCGATTTCCAAAGTGGTTGTACCACTTTACATTCCCACCAGCAGTGTATGTGTTCCAATCTCTCCACGGCCTCTCCACCATTTATTGTTTTGTGTTTTTTGGATTAATGCCAGCTTTGTTGGAGTGAGATGGAATCTCATTGTAGTTTTGATTTGCTCTTTTTTTAATGGCTAATGATTGTGAGCATTTCCTCATGTATCTGTTAGCCACCTGAATGTCTTCTTTAGTGAAGTGTCTGTTCGTATCTTTTGTCCATTTTTTTAATTGGGTTATCTGTCTTTTTGTTGTTGAGGTTTTACAGTATCAAGTAGATTTTAGAGATCAGGCGCTGATCAGAAATGCCATAGCTAAAAACTTTTTCCCAGTCTGTAGGTAATCTTTTTATTCTTTTGGTGAGGTCTTTGGATGAGCATAGGTGTTTGATTTTTAGGAGCTCCCAGTTATCCAGTTTTACTTCTGCATTGTTAGTAATGTTTTATACACTGTTTATGCCATATATTAGGGCTCCTAATGTTGTCCCTATTTTTTCTTCCATGATCTTTATCGTTTTAGGTTTTTTATTTAGGTCTTTGATCCATTTTGAGCTCATTTTTGTGCATGGAGTGAGGTATGGGTCTTGTTTCATTTTTTTGCAGATGGATATCCAGTTATGACAGCACCATTTGTTAAAAAGACTGTTTTTCACCCTTTTAACTATTTTGGGGACTTTGTCAAATATCAACTGCTCATATGTGGATGGATTTATGTCTGGATTCCCAATTCTGTTCCATTGGTCTTTGTATCTGTTGTACCAGTACCAGGCTGTTTTGACTACTGTGGCGGTATGATAGGTTCTAAAATCAAATAGAGTAAGGTCTCCCACTTTGCCCTTTTTCAGTAATGCTTTACTTATCCAGGGCCTCTTTCACTTCCATATGAAGTTGGTGATTTGTTTCTCCATCTTATTAAAGAATGTCATTGGAATTTGGATCAGAATTGCATTAAATGTATAAATCGCTTTTTATAGAATAGACATTTTTATAATGTTAAGTCTTCCTATCCATGAGCAAGGTATGTTTTTCCACTTACGTAGGTCTTTTTTGTTTTCTTGCAGAAGTGTCTTGTAGTTTTCTTTGTATAGGTCTTTTACATCTCCGGTAAGATTTATTCCTAAGTATTTTATCTTCTTGGGGGTTACTGTAAGTGGTATCGATTTGGTGATTTCCTCCTCGATGTTCTTTTTGTTGGTGTAGAGGAATCCAAGTGATTTTTATATGTTTATCTTGTATCCTGATTCTCTGCTGAACTCTTCTAGTAGTTTCTGTAGTTTCCTTGAGGATTCTTCAGGGTTTTCTGTGTATAAGATCATGTCATCTGCAAATAGAGATACTTTTACTTCTTCCTTACCACCCTGGATGCTCTTTATTTCTTTATCTAGTCCAATTCCTCTGGCTAGGACCCCTAGCACAATGTTGAATAAGAGTGGTGATAAAGGGCATCCTATCTGGTTCCCCATTTCAGGGCGATTGCTTTCAGACTCTCTCCATTTAGGATGATGCTGGCTGTTGGCTTTGTATAAATGCCCTTTATTTTGTTGAGGAATTTCCCTTCTATTCCTATTTTACTGAGAGTTTTTACCATGAACGGGTGTTAGAGTTCGTCAAATGTCTTTACTGTATCAATTGATAAAATCATGTGATTCTTGCCTGTTGTTTTATTTATGTGATGGATGGCATTAAATGTTTTTCTAATGTTGAAGCATCCCTGCATACCTGGTATAAATCCCACTTGGTCATGGTGAATTATTTTTTGATAATATTGTTGAATTCTATTGGCTAGAATTTTGCTGAGTGTTTTTACATCTAAGTTCATGAGGGATATAGGTCTGTAATTTTCTTTTTTTGTGGTTTCTTTACCTGGTTTTGGTATCAGGGATATGCTGGCTTCATAGAATGAGTTTGGTAGTATTCCATCCTTTTCTATGCTCTGAAATACCTTTAGTAGTAGCGGTGTTAAGTCTTCTCTGAAAGTTTGGTAGAATTCTACAGTGAAGTCATCCAGGCCAGGGCTTTTTTTTTCTTGGGAGTTTTTAAATTACCTTTTCAATCTTTTCTTTTGTTATGTGTTTATTTAGTTGTTCTACTTCTCTTTGTGTTAGTTATGTAGGTAGTGTGTTTCTCATAATTCATCCATTTCTCTAGGTTTTCAAACTTGTTAGACTACAATTTTTCATAATAATCTGAATGGTTCTTTTAATTTCAGTTGGGTCTGTTGTAATATCACCCATCTCATTTCATATTAGGATTATTTGCTTCCTCTCCTGTTTTTCTTTTGTCACTTTGGCCAGTGGTTTATCAATTTTGTTGATTATTTTCAAAGAACCAGCTTTTGATGTTGTTAACACTTTCAATTATTTTTCTCTCATGTATTTCATTTAATTCTGCTCTAATTTTTATTATTTGCTTTCTTCTGGTGCCTGAGGGTTTCTTTTGTTGCTCTCTTTGTATTTGTTCGAGTTGTAGGGATAATTCTTTGATTTTGGCCCTTTCTTCTTTTTGTATGTGAATATTTATTGATATAAATTGACCTCTAAGCAGTGCTTTCGCTGTGTCCCAGAGGTTCTGATAGGAAGTATTTTCATTCTCATTGGATTCTATGAATTTCTTTACTCCGTTCTTAATGTCTTCTATAACCCAGACGTTTTTGAGTCGGGTATTGTTCTGTTTCTAAGTGTTTGCTTTCCTTTCCATGCTTTTTCTGTTACTGATTTCTATTCTTATGGCTTTATGGTCAGAGAAGATGCTTTGTAATATTTCAATGCTTTGGATTCTGCTAAGGCTTGCTTTATGACCTAATATGTGGTCTATTCTAGAAAATGTTCCATGTGCACTAGAAAAGAAAGTATACTTGGCTGCTGTTGGGTAGAGTGTTCTGTATATGTCTATGAGGTCATGTTGGTCGATTGTGGCATTTAGATCTTCCGTGTCTTTATTGAGCTTCTTTCTGGCTGTCCTGTCATTCACCAAAACTGGTGTGTTGAAGTCTCTCACTTTTATCATGGAGCTGTCTATCTCATTTTTCAATGCTGATAGAGTTTGTTTTATATATCTTGCAGCCCTGTCATTGAGTGCATAAATATTTAATACAGTAAGATCCTCCTCGTATATTGTTGTTTTACTCATTATATAGTGTTCTTCCTTATCCTTTATGATGGATTTAACTTTAAAGTCTATTTTTCAGAAATTAATTTTGCCACTCCTGCTTTTTTTTGATTGTTGTTTGCTTGATATATTTTTTTCCACCCTTTGAGTTTTAGTTTGTTTGTGTCTCGAAGTCTAAGGTGTGTCTCTTGTAGGCCTCATATAGACAGATTGTGTTTTTTTATCCATTTTGCCACTCTCTGTTTATTGATGCATTTAGTCCATTTACAGTCAGCGTAATTATGGATAGGTATGAGTTTAGTGCTGTCATTTTGATGTATTCTTTTTTGCGTGTTGTTGACAGTTTCTTTTTCCCACTTAATTTTTTGTGCTGGGTAGTTTATGTTCTCTTATTGTCTTTTCGTCTTATTCATTGATGGTGATTTTGTTTCTGCTGATTCTCTATTTTTTTCATGTATTTTATTTTGATGAGTTTGATAGTCTCCCTTGTGGTTACATTAATATTCACTCCTATTTTTCTAAGTTGAAACCTAACTTTTATTTCTTTATATCGCCATGTCTTCCTCTCCATATGAAAGATCTATGACTACATTTCTTAATTCCTCTTTATTTTTTTACTGTTGTCTGATGTTCTGTAACGACATCACTGTTTCTTCATTTTGAGCATGTTTTTATCTTGATTTATTTTTGTGTTTTCTCCATCTGGATTGATATCTGGTTGCTCTGTCCTGTGTTCTTGTCTTAGGTTGATATCTGATATTATTGATTTTCTAATGAGAGAACTCCTTTTAGTATTTCTTGTAGTTTTGGTTTGGCTTTTATGAATTCCCTAAACTCTTTATCTGGAAATGTCCCAGTTTCACCTTCATATTTGAGAGAGAGTTTTGCTGGATATACAATTCTTTGCTGGCAATTTTTTTCCTTCATTTCTCTCTGTAAGTTATCCAGTTGCCTTCTTGCCAGCATGGTTTCTACTGTGTAGTCCGAGCTTTTTCTTATTGACTCTCCTTTGTAGGTGACTTTTCCTTTATCTCTAGCTGCTCTTAAAATTCTCTCTTTATCTTTGGTTTTGGCAATTTTGATTATAATATGTCTTGGTGAGTTTCCTTTAACATCTACCTTATGTGGATTTTGATGAGCATCTTGGATAGATATCTTCTCTCTTTCACAATATCAGGGAAGTTTTCTGGCATGAAATCTTCAAAAACAATTCTCTCTGTATTTTCTGTTATCCCTCCCCGTTCTGGTACTCCAATCACTTGTAGATTATTTCTCTTGATAGAGTCCCTCATGATTCTTAGGGTTCTTCATTTTTTAAAAAATTCTTTTATCAGATTTTTCTTCAAATATATTATTGCCAAGTGTTTTATTTCAATTTTGCTAATTCTGCCTTCCACTTCCATAATTCTTCTCCTCCGACTTTCTATTGGATTGTCTAATTCTGTAATTTTATTGTTAATCTTCTGAATTTCTGATTGGTGTCTCTCTATGGATTCTTACAGCTTATTAAGGTTTTCATTATGTTCTTGAATAACCTTTTTAATTTCTTTAACTGCTTTATCTGTGTGTTCCTTGGCTTTTTTTGGGTATTGCCTGATCTCCTTCCTGATATCTTGAAGAGTTCTGTATGTTAATTTTTTGTATTCTACATCTGGTAATTCCAGGAAGGGACCTTCACCCAGAAGACCCCTTGATTCCTTGTTTTGAGAGCTTGTTGAAGCTATCATGGTCTGCTTCTTTATGTGTTTTGATTTTGACTGTTGTCTCCAAGCCATCTATAAGTTATTGTATTAGTTTACTTTATGTTTGCTTACTATATCCTATCTTCTTTCTTTATTTCATTTTGATATGCCCAAATAGGTAGTCTGAGTGAGCTAGCTGATTATTTTAACCTTTAAATCTCTCATGTCCTGTCACCAGATGGCTAGAGCAGTTATCAGGTATATCTGTCTAGGAGTCCATTCACTTTTCTTGTAAGAATTTAGCTCATGTGTCCAGGTAGCTGATCATCAAGTATCTGGTACAGACTGTGTCCTACAGTCTTAGAGGGGCAAGGGTGACTGGTGTAGGTACAGGTGTCTGGTTTCTGCAGGGGGTCATGCTCTGAACAAGGCAGGGGGCCGACAACCATCCTCTGAGTGTATGTGAGGAAAGCATGTCTCTGTTCCCTTAAGCACACACGTGGGTGGCTTCTGTAGATGGACCATGGGCACCCAATGCTTTTGGTTGTAAGGACTGAGAGGTACCAGTTATTTTTGGACCCCTGTCATGGGTGGTTGGATGGCCTGAGTGGAGCTACCAGTCCTTAGGCCCCTGATGTGGGTAGGTGAGGGCCCTGTTTAATAGGCAAAGTACTGTCAAACATCAAACACCCACCTCTCCACTGCACAACTGAAACAGTTGCAGTCTGCCAGCAAGGGCCTATTCTCCTGAAATAGGACCACACAGGTCCATGCAGGGGTGAAAGGTATTCAAAGTCCATGGACCATATATGCCTGGACAGGAGCTGCTTCTGTCCTGAGCTACCTAGGTTAGTGGAGCTGGCAGATTATCTTTTCCCCCAATTGTGAATTTATTCCTTTTCCAAGGCCAGGAGAATGGCTCAGAATGCTCAGCAGAGCCTACCTCAAAAAAAAAGCTAGGAAAATCGATAGCCACTGAAGCCTGTTTGGGGGCCAGGGGTGTGTTAAAATACACTAAGTACTTAACTTTTGTTGAGAGCACCATCTTCTCTGCTTCTGGAGGTGTGAGTAGGCTGTGCAACTGGCTGTTTCTCCCTGAGGAAACTGCAACTGGAATGCTACTGCCAGCCTACCACAATCACTCCTGGGAATGGTGCCTGAGGGTTCCCGGAGATTTAGGTCTGGCAACTCCTCTCTGCTTTGGAACCATCTCTCCTTTCCCCTGCCGCTCAGTCCATTTTCTAACTTAGCCTTTCATGTTCAGGGCTCCTAGCTTTTCATAAATATAATTGTTTCACTTGTTTCTTCGGGTCTTTGTTGTAAGAGGGATTACTGGAAGTATCTGACTACTCTGCCATCTTGGCCCTGCCTCCCCAAAAGCTTTTACTTGATGCAAGCAAAAGCAGACAGAGTACGTTTCAGGGTGATTTTTAAATCATGCAATGTGTATTTTTTCACTTGCCATGTTTTCCAAAAGGCTATCTCTAGACATTATAACCTATTATACAAACAGGCATTATTATGTGAAGTTGCCTGAAAACAGGGCAGAAGAATTAAGTGATGAAAAAATTGAAGAAATTTTTGGATATAGAGTTATAAGTTTGAATAGAAGCTATCATTTATATTTATTGTAGCATAAATTGTCATGGTCTGCTTCTTTATGTGATTTGATATTGACCGTTGTCTCCGAGCCATCTATAAGTTATTGTACCAGTTTATTTTATGTTTGCTTACTATATCCTAGCTTCTTGCTTTGTTTTGTTTTGATATGCCCAAATAGGTTGCCTGAGTGAGGTAGTTTGATTATTTTTGCCTTTGAACCGCTATCCATTTTAATATACACACTTCATCTTAATCTTCCTGATGGCCATTATTATCTCACTTTATAGAAGAAGAAATTGGAAGTTAGAGCTTGTAAATGGCCATAGAAGCAATAAGTCCAATAATCAGCATTCCAACTCAAGTCTAACTCAAAAGCTCATGGCTTTAATTACTGTGAAATCTTCCATTAATAACCTTGAATCTAATTAAAAACTTGTCATAAAGCCAATTGATACAACAGGTTTGTAGTTTACAGCAAACCTTTCTGGAATGACTGTTTCATGCAGAAATGTCTGCCTACAGCCATGCCTCAACTTAAGACAGTATACCAGAATTTAAAATCATTATTCAATCTGGCAATTCAAAGGCCATCAAAGGCACTCCAGATAGAAGTGTTTTCCTCATCAGAGTTCGGTCTACTTTGTGTGACCTGTATTCCTCAGTGAGAAACACTTTGTTTTAACCAACTTGACTATGCACAAAATAGTAATACTGCTCTGTTGTTTTTGTTGTTGTTAGTTGCCATCGGTCAATTCCAACTCATAACGATCCCATGTGTGCAGAGTATAACTGGGTATTCAAGCTCTACAATCTACTTTGGAAGCTGATTGCCAGGCCTTTCTTCCAAGGAGCCTCTGGGTGGGTTTGAACCACCAACTTCTTGGCTAGTAATCGAGTGCTACCCAGGGACTCCTAACAGTGTTCTACAAAGGCAAAAAAACAAAAACAAAACAAAAAAAAACAAAAACAAAAAAAAAAACAGGACTTTGAAGATAATATTAAGGGCAAGGGGCTTATGCCTAAATTAGGTTAATCCTTCTATAGGGGTTAGGGCTTTTCCACGTGTTATAATAATTTCCTATCAAACTAGCTCTGTCTGGGAAAAAGGAGATTTAACTTCTAGAATGTTAGTAGGTCATTAAATTAGAAAAAAAGAGCTTACTTTATTTGAAGCCTGAAGACCTGGGTTCAGGTATTAGCAGCTACAGACCTAGAGCAAGTTGCTTAATTTCTGTGGGCCTCATTTTTCTTTTCCTTAATATAGAAGCAATAATATCTACTTCTCAATGTGTTTCAGGGCTAGAATGAAATAATATGTCTGAAGTTGTTTTCTAAAGCATAAAGAACTAAGCAAGTATGTTACCACTATAGGTAAAAATTTTATTAGTTTATTCTTTCTAGTGGTATTTTAAAAATGTACTGCAATTTATTATTCAGCTCTAAGGAAAATATTTAACAGATACTGTGAATTCCAAAGAATTGTTTCTTAATCTGGTCAAAATTGAGCAGAATGCAGGTGTGTGCCACAGAATACTTTATTTTTTCATAATTTCCACATTTGAAAAAGTTGCAAGGATTTATGGAAAACTGGAAGGGGTCACATGCTAAGTTTTAAACTAAAATGTATAACAAATATGAAATAAATACAAAACACTTGTCAGGTTTCACTGTTCCGATCAGAATTAAGATATCCTTAAAAGTAAGAATGAACACACACACAGATTAAGAAAGTATCTCTTAAATATTGGCTTCAATTTTTAAAAATTTTTATTGTGCTTTAAGTGAAAGTTTACAAATCAAGTCAGTCTCTCACACAAAAACTTATATACACCTTGTTACATACTCCCAACTCCTCTCCCCCAGTGAGACAGCCCGTTCCCTCCCTCCACTCTTTCTTTTTGTGTCCATTTCATCAGCTTCTAACCCCCTCTACGCTCTCATCTCCCCTCCGGACAGGAGATGCCAACATAGCCTTAAGTGTCCACCTGATCTAAGAAGCTCACTCTCCATCCCATTGTCCAGTCCAATCCCTGTCTAAAGAGTTGGCTTTGGGAATGGTTCCTGTCCTGGGCCAACAGAAAGTCTGGGGGCCATGGCCACCGGGATCCTTCTAGTCACAGTCAAACCATAAAGTCTGGTCTTTTTATGAGAATTTGGGGTCTGCATCCCACTGCTTTCCTGCTCCCTCAGGGGTTCCCTGTTGTGTTCCCTGTCAGGGCAGTCATCGGTTATAGCCGGGCACCATCTAGCTCTTCTGGTCTCAGGCTTATGTAGCCACTGGTTTATGTGGCCCTTTCTGTCTCCTGGGCTTGTAATTACCTTGTGTCCTTGGTGTTCTTCATTCTCCTTTGGTCCAGGTGAGTTGAGACCAATTGATGCATCTTAGGTGGCCGCTTGCTATTGGCTTCAATTTTGATATGGTGGTTAAAAAATATTTTTCTTAATAACTTACAATCATCACTAATATTTATAAACTGAAATAGGGGCATATATACAAAATTATTTTATATTAAAAAAACCTTCTATCATATCCAATACCCCTTCCCATCCTAAATAACAGTTTATCTATAATCCATAATTTCCAGTCATTTTCCATTATTTAAAGACTAAGTCTGGTCCAATCTCAAATGTAAGCCTCTGATTTCAAATCTGAGACACATTATCTTCTTTCCTCCTCTGCATCCCCATTTCATGGTAGCTTGTCTCCAAAGGCATCCTTAATGAACCATGCTCTTTGTCTTCGTCCTTTCCCTACCTGCTACACGCCCATCAAAGCTGAGCTGGCCTAGACTCATATTAATCAGTAGAATGCAGTGGAAGTGATGCTGTGCCAGTTCTGAGCCTAAGAATTAAGAAAGCATGGCAACTTCTTTTGTGCTTTTGGAGTGTTGAGGCACCATATTAAGAAACCTGGCATGTGAACAGATCATGTAAAGAGACCACGTGGAGAGAAAGGGAAGCATAGAATATTATAGAATCCTAGCTGAGCCCAGTCTTCCATCCCTGCCAAGGGACATTAGAACATTAGAGCTTACTCAAGCCTCCAGATAATTGCAGCTCCAACGAACTTTGCATGAAGCAGAAGAACCATCCAGTTGAGCTGGTCAAAACTCAGAACCATAGAAAAAAGCCATTATGTTTCTTGTACAGTGATAGATAATGAGAACCTTTTACTCTCTCATCTCTTTCTGGCCTGAGGAGGAGGCAACATGGTTTTCTCTTTCACTTCCCCCTTTTCCTCTTCTGCTTCTAGCTGTGTGTATTGGGAATGGAAAGAGAAGTGAGGGAACAGAGCCAAAGTCTTTTTCTTAACTGACCCTATATCTAGTAATGTGTTGGAGCTGACATATAATGACTTGAAAAAACTGATTTCTAAATTTTCAGTGATTTTACATGCCAGTTGTTAAACACACCTTTACATCTTTATTCAAAGTTAAATGATATAAACTTACAATGAATAAATTATATTAAAAACAGACATAATAAATATTCAAAGTCTGTCATTTCCTAATTATTTTACTATACTATTATCTATCCTGGTTGCACAGTGGTTAAGAGCTTGGCTGTTAATCAAAAGGTCAGCAGTTCAAATCCACCAGCTGCTCCTTGAAACCCTATGGGGCAGTTCTACTCTGTCCTATAAGAGTTGCTATGAGTCAGGATCGACTCAAAAGAAATGGGTTTGGTTTTTATTATCTATCCTATTGAAATTATTTACATGTATCTGTATGGAGGAAATACTATATAATGATGTGCTACGCAATTAGTGATGTCACACTGGTAGCTTAAAGTCAGCCACAGTGGAATTCTTTATAGCATAGAATCAGGAAGCATTACCAACTAGTATTAAGCATTTACCAGAGTCCTGGTGGTGCAGTGGTTAAGTGCTTGGCTGCTAACTGAAGGTTTGGTGGTTCAAACTCATTAGCTGCTCTGCAGAAGAAAGATGTGGCAGTCTTCTCTAAAGGTTACAGCCTTGGAAATCCTGCGGGACAGTTCTACTCTGTCCTGTAGGGTCACTATGAAATGGAATCTACTTGATAGCAATGAGTTATTTGTTTATTTATTTATACCAGGAGACCAATGCCTGCATCTTCACTGGCATATATCTTCATCTCTGGCTCATCCTGACAAGTTGGTGGTACCTTCTTTGTTGTAGGCATAGAAATGTTAGTTCTCTTAAAGGGTCTGTGCATGAGTGTTTCAGGGTACTGTGTGAAATCTGTTTAAATGTCAGAGTTCCTAATATGGGAAGTTTCTGCTCTGCCTCTTACAGCGCTCCTGATCTTGGCTTGTTGAAGAAAATCCCTCAGCCTCGTATTCGAGGTCCTGTTGCCAGCCGACAGCCCTCATCAGGGTAGAACTGGCAAAACAAATTGTCAAGCCCAGCCATCTTTCTTGATGTCCATCTGACCCACCAGATAAGGCAGGGCCTGAAGACAAAGCACTATGATTATCTAGGTAAAGAATTTACTGCTAGCCTAAGGAAGGGTCAGTGTTATGAGCTGGGTTTTGAGGAAGCAAATTATGAGACGAGATTAGCATTCAGGAAGTTTGTTAATGTTGGGGAGGATATGAAGAGAAGGAAGGATAATTGGGCAAAAAGGAAGCTGGGTTGCAGGTAGCCACAACAGGCTCTCTCCAAACCCTGTGGGGAGCTCTGAAGCTTAAATGGCCCATCGATTTTGTCCTGACTTTGGACAAGAGAGCTAGGCTTTTATACTGCATCAGCCAGTCATTGTATCTGGCCTGCCACAGGAGAGGACAAGAACTTGAGAAGGGAGGCCTCTTCAGCTAAGGCAATTCCCAAAGAGTGCTGATATTCAACAACCTTCCCAATAGCTGGGGGGCTAAATCTTTCAGTCCTGAAGGGAGACTCTGGCATTTATGTCAGTTCATCCCTTGTTCTGTTTAGATCTACCTATTTCATGTGAATTCTAGGCCAGATCCTACAGGATTCTGTTGGGCCTCTTTTCATGGGAAGGTTAGTGAGACAAACTACTGCCCTCACCAAAAATGATACTCATTATCTCCCACCTTTGCTAACTCTCTAGATTCCCCTCACCCTTGGCAGCATCTCTGCTGGTCTATGGGGCTTCCCTGGTGGGTGATCCAGACTCATCTCTGAAGGGTCCAAGCCACTTTCTGAAGCTGTGGATGCTGCATTTATTGTTTATCAAATAATTGGGCAAAGGAATACTAAGAGAAGCCCAGGCAGATCACATGGTTGCCAACCTTATTCCTCTCTGTCCTCTTGTCGTAACAGCAGCCCTTCCTCTTCCTGGTGATCAGGGTCATTACCTCTGCCAAATGGTGATTTTTCTTGTTGCCTGCTAGTCCCTTGGCATGAGTTACCTGAAGTGGTTGGACAGCAGGTGTAGCTTAGCATTCAGTGGGGTTCTTGTGAGGTCTCCTGGTAGAGGTGTTCCGACTTTGTAAACCAAAACTCTAAACTCTTACAGGTCAAACTTGGGGGCATGGGAAAAATGAACCCCCTAAGTGGAATGTTGTCGTTATTAGGGGCCATTGAGTCAATTTTGACTCATAGTGACCCATGTGACAAAGTAGGACTTCCCCATAGGGTTTACTAGGCTGCAATCTTTATGGGAATAGATTGCCAGGCCTTTCTTCTGTGGAGCTGCTGGGTGGGTTCGAATTGCCCAACTTTCTGTTAGTAGCTGAACATTTAACCGTTAGACTACCAGGGCTCCTAAGTAGAATGTTGAATCCAAAAAAACCAAACCCATTGCCATCGAGTTGATTCTGACTCGTAGCAACCCTACAGGACAGAGTAGAACTGCTCCATAGGGTTTCCAAGGAGTGGCTGGTGGATTTGAACTGCAGACCTTTGGGTTAGCAGCCAAGCTCTTAACCACTGCACCACTAGGGCTCCCAATATGCATTAGAACAAAGGGATTCTGCTTAAGTGCAAGGTCATTTACTTTTAGGCTCTTTAAAACTTTTAATCCGGTCTCCCTCTGGCCCCTGACCACTCAACAAACTTATCATGAAACTGCATTATAATAATAAAGGGATGAAAAAATTCAGTAAAATTCTAGGTGGCCAAGTATAATGTAGTAATAAATCAGAACATCTAATTGCCATTTCAATTAAGAGTCCTCAGTGTAGTCCTTACTTCAGAATTATTCGTGCTCAGCTCTTTGATGTAGGTTGGTAATCCACACACAGATGGCATCTCAGGTTTCTTTTCAAGTACATCTAGGTAAATATTTGTGTTCAATTTGACACAGGTTCTCACTGATGAATTTAAGCTGAGTGGTTCAGTTTGGTTTAATTAGGAGGTAGTGATCATGAACTCTGATTTGTTTCTCCTTTTAAAAAACAGTCACTTAGGACAGTCACAATCGAATTTGCTATACTCGTTGCTAAAGTGAAAAGTCTCATTGTGCTCGATGTAAGAGCTTTTAATTTCACACAAACTCTGAAAGAAATTAAAAGCCAGCTGCTCTAGTTCTTAGTTTTACCTAATTGATTCCTCTTACAAAACATATTGCATAATGTCTACCAGACAGCCATGAGAAAGATTTCCAAATAGTACCCCGAATTTGGTTCAGAAATCCTGGGTTCTAACTCCTGCTCTGTGATTTACAAGTTGTGGGAAGGAAAACAGATGATATATGAGAAACAGACTGGCCAAGTCTGGACAGAATAGGGATTTAATAAATGTTTATTGTTAAAGTGTATTAAAATAACTTTTATTTAGTAAGCTTCAAAAATCTCACTGAAATTTCTTATTATCTTCCAGAATGAAAGAAGCCTAACACTTTATGATTTGATTAATACCATATTTAAAAAACCCAAAACTTAAGATAACAAATTAGCTCAAGTTAATTTTATTGCATGTATAATTGTGGGGTATTAGACTCCACTTCTGGCTTTGTCTGTGGATTGGGATATCCCACCTGTAAGTTTGAGTCAACTGTGCATCTTAGAGTCTCACTCTTCAGAAACTTCACGGTTGTGGATTCTCAGTGACTCCTAGGGGAGCTCAGTAAGGACACTGACAGGCCTCCTTACCAGCTGTGATTCATCCACTCAGCAGCAAGCAGAGGTGCGTATGTTGTCTTGGAGCACAAGTTACCACTGGTCATTGAGAAACAAAATATCAGGGAAAGCAAAAGTGGCTCCTTTTAGGCGAACTGTTGGGAATTTCAGGCCTCAACTGTTTAAGGCTCTAGCGAAATATGATCAAAGCAAGGAAATATTCCTCAAATTAATTGCAATAATAATGCAGCAAGCAGTCATACCTTAAATCAGAAATCTCTATTAATTTTCAGTGGATTGTTCGAAATTGCCTAAAGTCAACTTATTTTGACCTAAAAAATGGAAGTTGCATGATTCTAATATTTACACACATTTACCATAGAATATTTTGTATTGCAGATCTCATGTATCAGCTGAACCCTAAAAGTTTATGTTTTTATAGTATAATTTTAGTATTAATTATGTTTTTGGATAGGAAGTATGTCTTATTAATTTTTTTTATTATACTGTGACGCCTAGTGCCTTTTGCCCAGAGGAAACATTCAAGCCATGCTAGTTACTGATTAAGTGAAATGATTTACAATTTGAAATCCTCTTATGGAATATGTGGTAATTCTCTATTATATATCCAGAATTCTGTCTATAATTTGACCAGAACCTCTCATTGCCTGGTCTTGTCAAATAAGGGGTGTTCACAGTAGTGGAAAGTTACAAGACCTTAATGTTTTGAAATGCTCCCAGAGCGATGATTACCCAGTCAAGCGCCATCTGATTTGAGGCCACACAAAACAAAGCTATTTCCACTTGATTTTGCTACTGATTAAAGAGCCAGGAAAAATGACACCCGTATCAGAGAATCATGGCACCATTAGCCAGAAAAAGCATCTACGCTTTTCAGGATGTTGGTCAGTAAGGGCCTTTCACTGGTGCCAGGACTCGGAACCCAAAACAATCTTTGTGTTTTGTCTCTGATGTTTCCTTTTGGAGACATTAAAGCTAAATCTTCTCTTCCATGCATAAATGGATGTCATCAGTTATTCCAAATATTGGGTTGATGTTATCAGCAGGCTCTAAAGATAAACTGACAGATGACTGACCTTCAATTGCTGCCCTGAACTAATCATCTGGTTACGTAAAGATGAATAATTGTAATGTGCCATCTGGGCATATAAATGCTGTGTTATTATTTGCATTGGGAGGCTTAGGAGAAAGCTTCATTACTTTACAGAGGGAATGGAAATTCCTACCTGCCAGCTGTAAAGGAACTGGGGTCCTCTTTACTCTGCTTTCTGTGACCTGATTGTCATCAAATATCTGACTTTGGCTCTTTGTGCAGCTGAGAAAATGAGGAAGTTAAAGGAGATGGAGAGGGCTTATAAAAGGTTGATGACAAGGGTACAGAAAGGACTAGACTCTTTCTTCCCATACCTTTATCCTCTAATGTAGCTCCCAGCATGCTTCCTAGCTATCTGGCATCTTGATGTCAGAACGAGAGATTATTTAACAAAAGAGACATTCCAATCAATGTACCTTTTACTGTGGCTAGAAAAGTGCTATATGGGCACACACACACACACACACACACACACACACACAAAGGGCAATGCACATAGATAAACTAATCTCCATGATACTAGTCTCTGCTAATGACACTCTACTAATAGAATGTAGCTGTCTGATTTCAGAAAGTAACCTCTTTGCCTCAATTTCCTTATCTCTAAGGTGATTGAAAGGATTAAATGAGTTAATACATACAAAGTGGTTAGAATAGGAGCCTGCAAACTATGGCTCATGGACCAAATTTACCAGCTGCTTGTTTTTTTATGACTCATGAGCTAAGACCAGTTTTTACATTTTTAAAATGATCACTATCTGATTTTTCAAGAAAAAATATTGCTGACCCTTGGCATAGAAGAAAACAAAACAAAACAAAATAAAACTCGTTGCTGTAGAGTCCATTCCAACTCATAGTGACCCTGTATGACAGAGTAGAACTACTGCATTGGGCTTCCAAGGCTGTAATCTTTATGGGAGTAGACTGCCACATCTCTCTCCCACAGAGTGGCTGGTGAGTTAGAACCACTGACCTTTTGTTTAGCAGCTGAGCTCTTTAACCACTGTACCACAAGTGCCCCTTCGCATAGAAGAAACCAAAACCCAAACCTGTTGCCATCAAGTTGATTCTGACTCATAGCAACCCTATAGGACACAGTAGAACTGCCCCACAGGGTTTCCAAGGAGCAGCTGGTAGATTCAAACTGCCAGCCTTCTGGTTAACAGTCTGAGCTCTTAACCACTGCACCACCAGGGCTCCTGGCATAGAAGAGGGCCTGTCAAATAGTACACGCTTTTAAAATGTAAGCTACTATTAATAGTATTATGTCAACAACAGCAACTACTCTATATTATGTCATATGCAACTATACTCTCATGTCCTCTGAATTAATTGCTAAAACCAAAGAAAAGGAACTAACTGTCAGGGTAATGATTCTTGGCTGACATCAACCCAATATGTTGCTGATTCGAAGAAAGTCTCCAAAATTTTGGACAGTGTTATGGATTGAATTGTGTCCCCCCAAAATATGGGTTGTAAATCCTAACTTCTATGCCCATGGTTATAATCCCATTTGGGAACGGGTTGTCTTTGTTATGGTAATGAGATAGAGTTAGTATACAGTGTCTTGAGTTGATCTCTTAAAAAATATAAAAAGAGCAGATTAGGACAAACAAGCCAGCAGAGATGGAGGAAGATAGATGCCAAGAGGCTCGGAAATCTCCAAGGAACTAGGAAGCAGAAGCTGAAGAGATGAGGACCTTTCCACAGAGCCTACGGAAAGGGAGAGTCTTCCTCTACAGCTGTAGTGCTCTGAATTTGAACTTCTAGCCTTCTAAACTGTGAGAGCATGAATTTCTGTTAAAGCCACCCACTTGTGGTATTTTTGTTATAGCAGCACTAGATAACCAAGGTAGACAACAAAAGGATGGATTCTTGAGAAACCATGGATTAGCACTAAAATGCTGTATGTATGAGATTTTTGAGTTCTAAAAGAAGTACCATGGACTTGGAGAAAATTTAAAATAATGCAGACAGAGTCAAAAGCATGACAGGTGAGACAAGATTAAAAAGCCTGGAACTCTGATATTAAAAAAAAAAAAGAAGTTTGAAAACGGACATACTAAATGTGGGCTAAGATTATGAATTAAGTAGATAGGGTAAACATGGATTTATTTTTAAGTAAATCTTTGAATACTAGCGTTACAGAGAATATGAAGTAGATTACTCTTCCTAATCACTGAATACTGGAATTACGGAACACTTCTCAAAGCTAGACAGAGACTATGCTCTTCCTTTTCTTGTGCCTCCCTAATAGTTTCCACATGCTACCAACTTTTATTTATCAAAATGGAATCATTCTGCAAAGCTGAACTGAATTTAACTTTCCAACTGTTCCAACCTCAGTGAATTCTTTCTCTACTAATATCCCATGCCACTTGCTTGGCAGTGGTTTACTGCTTAGTTTTTATTTTTTTAAATGGATTATAAGTTCTTTAAAGGAAGAAGTTACTATTTTTTGTTTTTTTAGGTTTTTCTCCAATTTCAAGTCAAGCGGTATTGTGTATATGATGATAATTTGCTATTCATTTCAACTTTCCTGCAGATGTTGGGAAACTCAGGAGGACATTTCCTCTGGAGCCAGGGTCCTAGATACAAAGTTGGTCTACCAACTAAATGCACTCATGCAAGATTGGGAAGTTGGAGTCTACCCTCCCTCTGCTTCACAGTTGTTGCTAGCCAGGGGGGTCATGAAGATATCGGATGCCTTTGCAGAGCTTGTAAGTGGCCATTCACTGGCTTCCCAGGCATAGAGAAGGGGTGGCGGCAGTGGTGGTCTCCTGATCTCTGGATTGCACCTGTGGCCGTGAGTTCTTGAAGAAACCTGCTCCAGTGGCAGCCTCCTGAACAGGAGAGGGGGGCAGCTGTCCTTCCAGGGCTGTTTGGTGTTGTAGTTATGAGAGTCCTTCTTGGAGGTCCAACCTAGGCCTTCTCAGCTGTGCTGACTATTCTGTATGCAACTAATTTTCTCTGTTACATGGCTTTTTCTTTTAACATAGCCAGAGTGGTTTGTATTTCCTACAATTAAGCCCTGACTGATGCGATGAAGATAGTTCTCAAAACAATTCCCTGAACTCCAGGTGTCAGATTTTTCTGCACAACATTTGAATACTTAGCAAAATTGTTTTACTCATAGTGATCACTGGGGAGACTATAAACTTCTTGAAGACAGGGCCTGTGTCTCATTTATTTTTTGCATGTCCAGGGCCAGGAGCACAATAACAATTTTATTAATTATAATTTAATTAATTTGTTAATTGTTCAATGAACCAATATTTACTGATAAATTGACTTCAACAAAGAAAAAACTGAAACACTGAGAAGGGTACCTTACTCAGAATAATATCGTTTTTTTTTTAGTGCAGTCAACTGTCCTGCTTCTATTAAATGATAAGCTGCTTATTGTTACGTCAATGATGCCATTGTGTTCATGAGTAACTCCCAGTGTTACTGAAACCGGAAAGGTAGGTCCTTGGCCGGCACACTCAGACTTGCCAATTATCCAAACACCAGTCTTTAAGAAAGAGGAAGTAACTTTATTGTAATGCACAGAGCAAGGAGCTAGGAGGAAGTTCCTTAGATCTGGCTCCCCGAGCTATGGGGAAAAAAATGGGGAAGCAGGGCTTATATGCGATTTGGACACTGAGATGGCAGCCGAGAAGGTGTACTGGGAGGGAAAATTCTAGAAGGCAGCCAGGACACCGGAGGTGATGTGGTTCTTGTCAGACCTCTTGCTTCAGAATAGGATCTGGGTAATGATTTTCCTTCTGATTCGTTCCTGCTGTTGCTGTGTCCTTTGCTGAGGTCAATTAACAGTCACAGTGGCCCTTCTGCACATGCAGGGTGGGTAAAATCTGGCTTGGGCTTGTTTAAGGACTAATGGAAATTCACTGGCATTCAGAGCATCAGATTACACTAGTTTTTTTGTTTTTTAATACAATGATAATTGCTAAAGAAGGTTTTAGGTAAGTGGCATTTAGCTACCCTCCATCAACCTCTCTGTTGATGTTGTTTTTAGGTGCTGTTGATTCAGTTTTGACTCATAGTGACTCCATGTGACAGAATGGAACTTGGCTGTAATTTTTATGGAAGTAGATCTCCAGGTCTTTCCTCCCACAGAGCCTCTGGATGGGTTCAAACCTCCAAGCTTTCTGTTAGCTGTTATTTTTGTTGTGTGCCGTCGAGTTGATTACGACTCATAGCAACACTATGGGGCAGAGTATAACCCTCCCATGGGGTTTCCAAGGCTGTAATCACTACAGAAGCAGACTACCAACATCTTTCTCCCATGTAGTGGCTGGTGGGTTTGAACTACTGACCTCTTGATTAGCAGCCAAGTGCTTAACCACTGTGCAACCAGGCTCCTTCTTTCTGTTCGCAGTTGATGCGTAAGCGTTTGTGCCATTAGGACTCTATCAACCTCACTACATGTTAAGTAATAAAAGTAAATATCAGACTAAATTCTGCCATGTATACAAATCATGACTAAGTTTTATTAGCAAATATGCAGAGGAACAGTTCATACAATCTTTTCTATAGGCTCAAGAATGTCCCATTCCTCAGTGGTTTTAAAAGGTGCTCTGACATCACAGTTCGGGAAGGCTCATTCAAGATTAATGCCCAGATTCCAGAGGCAGAGTTCTGCCATCTTTCTAGATGGTCGTACAGTGGTTAAATACTCAGCTGCTAACTGAAAAGTCAGCCATTCAAACCCACCAGCCATTCCACAGGAGAAAAGACCTGGCACTCTGCTTCCATAAAGATTATAGCCTCAGAAATCCTATAGGGTGGCTCTAATCTGTCAAAGAGGATCATTACGAGTTGGAATTCAACTTGACAGCAATGGGGTGTTTTTTTTTTGTTTTTTTCTGCTATAGATTATTTATGTATTCAGAATTTACTTAGCAGTCTCTGTGCCCTTTGTAACCATAAGGAAACAAAGCTCTTCAGAGTTCACAGCTGGACGCAGCAGGAACTCTGTGAAGTCACAGGATTCATTCTGAAGTATAAAAGGTACAGGCCTCCTTGGGTTCTTTGCCTTGGTTAATTTAAAAATGGAGAGTGCCTCTAAAATAATTTTAGCCAATCCAGATTTTTAACATTTCACCAGGAGAGTCAATTTCTAACCTTTGTCATATTAGTTAACAAAGCACTCTCTTCACTTGTAAAAAACCCTTTTCTGATATTCAGTATTCAAGTAAGTAAAACATTGGTTGTTGATTAAGATACAGAGAACAGAATCTCTTATAGCGCCATTTTTGGATTAGAGACTTCCTGATTAGAACACCAACATACAATCCAACCTAGATTAGCACCTGAGATGAGGTTTAGTTTAAGTAATTATGTTGTTGTTAGTTGCTGCAGAGTTGATTCCGACTAATGGTAACCCCACGTGTGGGGAGTAAAACTACTCCACATTGTGTTCAAGGCTGTGAACTTTTTCTGCTTTGGATGAAGGTTTACAGAGTAAATTAGTTTCTCATTAAACAATTAATACACGTATTGTTTTGTGACACTGGTTTCCAACCCCTCGACATGTCAACACTTTCCTCTTCTGGACCTCGGGTTCCCTATTACTAGCTTTCCTGTCCACTCCTGTCTTCTTGTTCTTGACCCTGGGCTGGTGTGGCCATTTAGTTTCCTTTTGTTTCATGGGCCTATCTAACCTTTGGCTGAAGGGTAAACCTCAGAAGTGATTTGAGTACTGAGTTCAGAGGGTGTCCTGGAGCCGTACTCTTAGGGTTTCTCCAGTCTCTGTCAGATCAGTACGTCTGGTCTTTTTCTGTGAGTTAGTAAATTTTCTACATTTTTCTCCCACTCTGTCTGGGACCCTTTATAGTGATCCCTGTCAGAGCAGCCGGTGGTAGTGGGAGCTGGGCACCATCTAGTTGGCTGGACTCAGTCTGGTAGATGCTGTGGTAGCTGTGGTCCATTAGACCTTTGGACTAATCTTTCCCTTGTGTCTTTCATTTTCTTCATTCTCATTGCTCCAGATGGGATGGAACCAGTGTAGTATTTTAGATGGCTGCCCACAAGCTTTTAAGACCCCAGACATTACTCATCAAAGTAGGATATAGAACATTTCCTTTATAAGTGTTGTTATCCTAATTGAGGTAGATGTCCCCTGAGACCATGGTCCCCAGCTCTCAGTCCAGTAATTCAGTCCCTCAGGGAGTCTGGATATGTCTATGAAGCTTTTATGACCTTGCTTTGGTCAAGTTGTGCTGACTTCCCCAGTATTGTGTACTGTCTTACCCTTCATCAAAGTTACCACTTATCTATTGTATGTTTAGTGTTTTTCCCTCCCCACTCCTCCCTTCCTTGGTAACCATCAAAGATTGTTTCTTTCTGCATTTAAACCTTTCCATGAGTTTTTATAATAGTGGTCTCATACAGTATTTGTGCTCTTTTGATTGACTTATTTCACTCAGCATAATGCCCTCCAGATTCACCTATGTTGTGAGATGTTTTGCAGATTCATCATTGTTCTTTATTGTTGGGTAGTATTCTATTGTGTGTATGTACCATAGTTTGTTTAGCCATTCATCTGTTGATGGGCACTTAGGTTGCTTCCATCTTTTTGCTACTCTGAATAATGCTGGAATGAACATGGATGTGCATATGTTTATTCGTGTGATGACTCTTATTTCTCTAGGATATATTCCTAGGAGTGGGATAGCTGGATTATGCTATATTTCTATTTCTAGCTTTTTAAGGAAATACAATATAGTTTTCCAAACTGGTTGTACCATTTTGTGTTCCCACTAGCAGTGCATAAGCGTACCAATCTCCCTGCAGCTTCTCCAAAATTTGTTATTTTCTGTTTTTTCATTCATAAGGCTGTGACATTTTGGAAGCAGATCTCCAGGCCTATCTTCTGAGGTGCCTCTGGGTGGGTTTGAACCACAATATTTTGGCTAGTAGCCAAATGCTTGTTTGCACCACCCAAGGAGTCAGTAATTAATGTACTCTAAATCTTATTGTATATGCTGAAATGTTTAGAATAAGTTATAGATGTTGAATATTACCTATTTAGAAAATATTTCCTCTATGTCCTTTGTGTCTAAGCTTGGAAGCTTCTAGATTTTTACTAATTTTTGTGTATAGTTCAAATGTCAACAAGAATTCTATACCTAGTGAAAATAATTCTTTGAAAATGAGGGCAAATTAATGACATTTTCAGACAAACAAAAGTTGAGACAATTATTTTGCAACTGACTAGCACACAATACTAAAAGAAACTGTTGAAGTTGAAGGAAAATGATCCCAGATGAAAGCACTGAACTGCAGGAAAGAATGAAGAATACAAAAATTGTAAATATGTGGGAGAATGTAAGATAATGTTGAGTATTCAAAGCAATGATGATGATTATATCCTACATAATTTATACCATATATACAAGTAAAAATATTTGAATAGAAGAGAGCAAAAGAAGGGGTGGGTAAGGGGGTAAAGGGAGTCAAGCTATTATAAGGTTCTGACATTGTTTGGGGAATGGTAAAAGTACTAACTTAAAGTAGATTTTAATAGGTCAAGGATGCATATTAGAATCTTTAGGATGACCACAGGAATATAAAGCTAAAAATGTAATAGAGGAGATAATTGGACTAAAGAGAAAACTTCATTCACTCAAAGGAAGGCAAAAAAAAAAAAAAGAAAGAAAGTAACAAAGAACAGTTGGAATGCATAGAAAACAACAAGGTAGTAAAATTAAACTCAACTATTTCAATAATTTCATTTTTGTAAATGTAAATGGACTAAACAATCCATGGAAAGATAAGGATTGTCAGATTGGATAAAATTATTAGATTCATCTATATGCTATTTACAAGGAGCCCTGGTGGTACGGTGGTTAAAGTGATCAAATGCTAACTGAAAGATTGGCAGTTCGAAACCACGAGCAGCTCCATGGGAAAACGATATGGCAGTCTGCTTCTGTAGACATTACAGCCTTGGAAGCCCTATGGGGTTGCTGTGAGTCAGAATCGACTCGATGGCAGTGAGTTTTTTAATATGGTATTTACAAGAACATTTGAAATATAAAAACATGGTTAGGTTGAAAGTAAAAATGTGGCAAAAGGTACATCAGACAAACACTAACCAAAAGGGGGAAAACAAAACAAAACAAACTAATGAGGTTCAACAATACAAATGCTTATTAACAGTGGAATGGATAATGTAATTGTAGTATATTCATATAGCAATAAAAAAAAAGAACAAACTACTGTTACAAACAACAACAGGGTGAACTGCACAGAAATGATGAGATTCTAAAAGTTTCCAGAAATTCTATTTATATGAAGTTTAATAATAATAATAATAAAACCAAACCCAGTGCCATCAAGTCGATTCTGACTCATAGCAACCCTATAGGACAGAGTAGAACTGCCCCATAGAGTTTCCAAGGATCGCCTGGCGGATTTGAACTGCCGACCCTTTGGTTAGCAGCCATAGCACTTAACCACTACACCACGAGGGTTTAATAATAGATGGTTAAGTTTAATCTATGGTGATAGAAGATTAATGGTTAACTCTTGGAGAGTATTGACTAAGAAGGGGTATAAAACATCCTTCTGGGGTGTTGGAAATACTGTATAACTTGATCTGAATAGTGGCTACATTGATGTGTACACACGTGTGTGTACATCTATATATGTGTGTATGTATATTTATACGTATATGTGCATACATATGTTCATTGATATGTATGCTTAATATCTGTATACATTCTGCATAAATTTTATACTTCAATGAAAACAAAACAAAACAAAAAAAAGCCTAAGACATATGGTGTCTAGTGATCTAGAGTTGTAGTTGAAAAACTGCCGAGAATAATTACCAAAACCCATTGCCACAGAGTTGATTCTGACTCGTAGCAACCCTATGTACAACACAAGGAAACACTACCTGGTCCTGCGCCATCCTCACAATCATTGCTATGTTTGAGCCCATTGTTGCAGCCACTGTGTCAGTCCATCTCATTGAGGGTCTTCCTCTTTTTCCCTGACCTTTTACTTTACCAAGCATGATGTCTTTCTCCAGTGTCTGATCCCTCCTAATAACATGTACAAAGCATGCAAGACAATGTTTCACCATCCTTGCTTGTAAGGAGCATTCTGGCTGTACTTCTTCTAAGACAGATTTATTCATTCTTCTGGAAGTCCATGGTATATTCAATATCCTTGGCCAATATCATCGTTCAAAGGCATCGATTCTTCTTCAGTCTTCCTTGTTCATTGTTCACCTTTCACATGTGCGTGAGAAAATTGAAAACACCATGGCTTGGGTCAGGTGCACCTTGGTCTTCAAGGTTACATTTTTACTTTTCAACACTTTAAAGAGGTCTTTTGCAGCAGATTTGCCCAATGCAATGCATCTTTTAATTTCTTCACTGCTGCTTCCATGGGTGTTGATTGTGGATCCAGGTAAAATGGAATCCTTGAAAACGTCAATCTTTTCTCCATTTATCATAATGTTGTTTATTGGTCCAGTTGTAAGGATTTCTTTTTTTTGTATTGAGGCGTAATCCATACTGAAGACTGTGGTCTTTATGATCTTCACAAGTAAGTGCTTCAAGCCCTCTTCACTTTAAGCAAACAAGGTTGTGTCATCTGCATAATGAAAGTTGTTAATGAACCTTCCTGCAATCCTAATGCCCTGTTCTTCTTCATATAGTCCAGCTTCTCAAATTATTTGCTCAGCACATGGATCAAATAGGTATGGTCAGAGGATACAACCCTGATGCGCACCTTTCCTGACTTTAAACCATGAGGTATCCCCTTGTTCTGTTTGAAAGACTGCTTCTTGGTATGAGTACAGATTCCTCGTGACCATGATTAAGTGTTCTGGAATTCTCATTCTTTGCAATGTTATCCATAATTTGTTATGATCCACATGGTCGAATGCCTTTGTATAGTCAATAAAACACAGGTAAACATCTTTCTAGTAGTCTCTGCTTTTAGCCATGATCCATCTGACATCAGCAGCGGCATCCTCTGTTCCAAGTCGTCTTCTGAATCCGGCCTGAATTTCTGGCAGTTCCTTGCTGAGGTACTGCTGTAACTGATTTTGAATGATCTTCAACAAAATTTTACTTGTGTGTGATATTGTTTGATAATTTCCACATTCTGATGGATTGCCTTTCTTTGGAATTGGTACAAATATGGATCTCTTCCAGTTGTTTGGCCAGGTGGCTCTCTTCCAAATTTCTTGGCATAGACAAGTGAGTGCTTACAGTGCTGCCTCTGTTTGATGAAACATCCATTCCTGGCGCCTTGTTTTTTGTGAATGCCTTCAGTGCTGCTTCTACCTCTTGCTTCAGTATCATTAGATCTTGATCATATGCTAAATCCTGAAATGGTTGAAAGTTGACCAATTCTTTTTGGTACAGTGACTCTGTGTATTCCTTCCATCTTCTTCTGATGTTTCCTGAATCGTTTAATATTTTTCCCACAGAATCCTTCAAAATTGCAACTCGAGGCTTGAATTTTTTCTTCAGTTCTTTCAGCTTGAGGAATACCAACCGTGTTCTTCCTTTTTCATTTTCTAACTCCGGGTCTTTTCACATTTTATCATAATACCTTACTTTGTCTTCTAGAGTTGCCTTTGAAATCTTCTGCTCAGTTCTTTTACTTCATCATTTCTTCCTTTCACATTAGCTACTCTACATTCAAGAGCAACTTCCAGAGTCTCTTATGACATCCATTTTGGTTTTTTCTTCCTGTCTTGTCTTTTTAATGACCTTTTGTTTTCTTCATGTGTGATGTCCTTAATATCACTCCACAACTGATCTGGTCTTTGGTCATTAGTGTTCAATGAGTCAAATCTATTCTTGATATGGTCTCTAAATTCAGGTGGGGTATACTCAAGGTTGTACTTTGGCTCTCATGGACTTGCTCTAATTTTCTTCAACTTCAACTTGAACTCACATATGAGCAATTGATGGTCTGTTCTGCAGTTGGCCCCTGGTCTTGTTCTGACTGATGATATTGAACTTTTCCACCATCTCTTTCCACAGATGTAGTTGATTGGATTCCTGTGTATTCCATCTGGTGAGTTCCATGTATATACTCACTGATTTATGTTGTTGAAAAAAAGTATTTGCAATAAAGGAGGTCATTGGTCTTGCAAAATTCTATCATTCAATCTCCAGCATTGTTTCTATCACCAAAGCCATATTTTCCAACTACTAGTCTTTCTTCTTTGTTTCCAACTTTTGCAACCCAATCTCAAGTGATATCATTGCATCTTGATTTCATCTATAATACATACAAAGAAATTATTTATTCTTACTGAAATAGAGGGTGAGTTGAATGAATGTGATGCTCGAAATAAAAGTAACATCAAAAATGAATTCATTTGAAAATGACTTCTGGTGGTAAATTACACATTGTAGGTATAAGGACTTTCGTTTTAAAGATAGGATTAGGCAAAAGAAAGATGAATAATTTTGGCAGATCACACCTTGATTTGTTGTTCCTTATATAAGCAATAATGTAAACCATTGTGCAACTACAGTGTAAACAAAATCTCATCTATAACCTTATATATTGTTGCTCATGATTCCTAGTAGAAAGTAGGTTGAGTTAGGAAGCCGATAATAAAAATTTGTATGTTTCGTAAAGGGAATGCCAAATGATTTTACATGTACTCTTTTTTTTTTCTTTAAGGGATTTGTTTTTATAAAGATAATCTTATGGCAAATATTTAGAACTCTTTGGAGTACTGAATTGGAGAATATTTTCAAATGTGAGCAAGAATCAGCAGAAAAGGCCAAGAATCATAGTCAGTTAGATGATTTCTTCAATTAGTAGATTTGGTCAGGAGCTGTCTTTTAGAAATTTCCTTTTTTTGAGAATTGTTGGCAGTTGTATGTACTGACTGACACATGTTAAAATCAGACAACTGCAAATAATCTAAGGAGCGTGTTGTTCTGTCTTTAATTTTTTTTCCATAAATACATATTGTTTTAAACTCTTTAACAGAACTGGTTACATAATTTGTGGGGCCCAGTGCAAAATGAAACTGTAAGGTCTCTTCAAAAATTAAGAATTTCAATATGGTAATGGGAAAGCATTAAAACAAGTATGGAGCCCTTTTAAGTGTAGGGCTCTGCGTGAATGAATAGGTTACATCTGCATGAAGCTGGCCCTGTTCCTTAACAATAGATCCAAGTCCTCTATGACCACAGTCTTGGCAAACTCTATAGGTTCATGACCTACCTTCTTTTCCCATGCTCTGACCATAACACATGGCTTGTAGTTCCCAGAAGATTTCGTTCTAGTTCATACATCCATGTCTCTGTGCCCAGGGTTCATTTTCTTCCCAGGATGCTCTTCACCACCTAGACAGCCTGATGTATTCTATTCATTTTTGCCTACTAACTCCCATGAGAGAATTGCCCACTCCTTTCTTAAGCCACCTCTGATCTTGTGAAATCTCTATTATTGTACTTTATGTATTTTATTGCCATTTTTGTTTACTTGCTTGCTGCGTGCCTGTTTTAGTGCTCTACTGTCACCATCTTGAAATTCTTAATTTTTTAAGACACTCTATATTTTTATTTTGCACTGGGCCCCACAAATTAGGTAACCAATTCTGTTAAAGAGTTTAAGCAATATGTATTTGGGGAAAAGAATTAAAGATAGAACCACATGCTCCTTAGATTATTTGTGGTTGTCTGACTTTAACATATGTCAATCAATACATGTAAAATGTGAACTCAGTAAAGTCAGGAATTGTGCTTTGTTTATATCATTCTATTGCACAATGGACAATTAATAAATATATTTCTTGGAGAAAAGAGTAGAATTCTAAAGACACAGAAAGGAAACATTCAGCTACATTTAAAATAATGAATACAACTTTTTTTTCTCTTGAAATAATTTATTATATAATTGTTTTAGAAAGTAAAAGACAGAAAACTGGATTCAGTCTTTTTTGTTCTTTTTGTTTCCTATTTAATTAATCTTTAAGTATCTTGATATTCAGATTTGTAATATAATTTGACCTAATTCCTATACTCTGATTCAATCTAGTATGCTTTCACATTTTCATCTTTTGGTGCTAGGATTAGTAAATTTACTTCACAAAAATAGGATGATAAAAGAGTTATTAGGAATAAGTGATGTTTCAAATAAACTTTCCCAAAGAGATTATATCCTGAATGAATAAATGAACCAATGACTGAAACCTACTAGTAACTGAACTAGTAATAATAGCTTTCCTTAATTTTTTTTTATGTATGAAAGAGTTTTTTTTTTTTTTGCTATTTCCATGCCGCATGGCCAAATTCTTTCTTTTTCCTTCACAATAATTTCCACCAACTGCTGGAAAGTCAACAGGTATGCACTGAAATATAAACTGCAGTTTCTCTAAAGTTTTGTGCTGCCTTTTCACTCAGTGAGGCATTACTTTCCAGCTCCAAGATTCAAGATCATGAATCATTTTATTTCATTTTTTTTCCAGAAAAAGTAATTCATCTGACAAGGCTGACATACTCTGGGTACTATAAAAAGCTCTGTTTAATAACAGGCAAGATGATGAAGGAAGGAGACATCTGCAGATGAGTAAAGGGTAGACTGAGGAGCTTTCTGGCTCTGACTGTAGTCTGGAAGAAAACAGAGAAACAGAAGCAAGTGAAAATATAATGAGGACTAAGCATCATCTAGGCAGTGGTAATCTTAGAAGTAAGGATGGCCAGTAGAGGGTATTAGTCCTCAAAGGGTTGCTATGATTTGGAACTGACTTGACAGCACCTAACAACAGAAAACATCCTCACAGCAAGACTGTTTCAAATCATATTTATTGGGCATTCATAATTTTTAGAAGACATGGCCTCAGACCTGTTGGAAACTAAATCCTCAGAAAACAGATGAATAGAGTGACTGTTGCATGATCCCTTTTCACATGTATTTCATCCTCTAGTCCAAGGTGGGGAAGGTATACTGATTATGGTTGTGGTAGATGCAAAAATACTTTTGCTTTCAACTTTATCGATGTAAGTTCCATCAGAGAATTAAAATGGTTTTTGAAGAAAAAGCAGCATGACAGAGAAGAATTAGCCCATGTATAGTGAATGGCATGGGAAAAGTAGTAGAGTTAGGAAAAGTGAGAGTTGTTTTATTAAACAAGTAGATCTTTTTTTCTTGTATAATGTACCTTGTGATCAATTCAAAGGTTTTTCACATGTGAGTCAAGGTTCGAAAAGCAATTTGAAAGTATTTTTTGGAGGGAAATATCAATAGATAGCCTGAGAACAGATTGAGGCAACTGATACTCATTCACTCATTTTTTCGTTCAAACAATTGCCTGATGTTTGCCAAAGTGATAGATCCTACTGGCTTCTGTTTCCTATTTTTCAATGGAATGGCAAGAAACTAGAGCTATACTTCAACCTGAGCTCTACAGCTACCAGTTTATTGCCATTGCTCATACAATATATATTTTTTTTAGTCAGCTTCACTAGTATCTACAGGCTGACAATATAAAATTAAAACAATATATATGATTAAATATATAAAAGATGGTGTTATATATAATTTATTATATATTTATAATAAATATATACTTATATAATTAATTTATAATTAAATTTATATGTATGTATTATAAGTCTCTGGATGATTTAAATTACCTCAGTACTTATTTAAAAAATTCCTTTTTACATCTGAGAGCAAAATAACTATTTCTGATATAATGATAATGGCTCGGTTATCCACTGCTGCTGTAACAGAAATACCACAAGTGTATGGCATTAACAAACAGAAGTTTATTCTCTCATAGCTTAGGAGTCTACAAGTCCAAATTCAGGGCACCAGCTCTAAGGGAAGGCTTTCTCTCTCTGTCAGCTCTGGGGGAAGGTCCTTGTCTTCTTCAACATGTGTAGGCCTGGTATTCCTTGGAGATCACTGAATGTCTTGGCATCAATCTTCCCATGGGTCTAGGAGACTCTCAGTGCAGGGACCCCGGGCTCAAAAGACATAACTTCGCTCATGGATCTTCTTCTTTCTTGATAGTAGTGAGGTCCCTCTCTCCTCTTCTCACTTCTTTCTCTTTTTATCTGTTGTGTTTTTTTTTTTTAAGATAAAGCAAGGGTGTGACTTGAATCACAGTATCTTGTGAGGCTGTGACTGAAGATAAACCTCATACTGATCCTGCTTCATTAACTTTAGGATTTATGACACATCACAAAGTGGAGAATAATTACATCAGATCACAAAATAGAGGACAACCACACAATACTAAGAATCATGGCCTAACCAAGTTAACACATATTTTGGGGGTACACAATTAAATCCATGACCCTTTGGCCCCCCAAAATTCATGCCCTTGTGACATGTGGAATGCATTTGCCCCATCATATCATCCCCAAAGTCTTAAAATCACTCTAAATCCAAAATTTCATCTTCTGAATCACCTAAATCAAACATGGGTGAGATTTTAGGCATATTCCATCTTGGGACAAAATTCCTCTCTACCTGTGACTACAAGTTATCTGTTTCCAAATACAATGGTAGAACAGGGATAAGGTAAGCATTACAATTAGAAATGGGAGAAATTGGAGGGAAAGAAGGGGTAACAGGCATCAAGCAAGCCCAAAACCCAGCAGAGCACTTTACATTAGCTCTCAAAGCTTGAAAATAACCCTCTGTTCTCTAAGATCATCTAGGCAATGGCCATGCCCTCTGGTCTATGGGTGTTGGCCATGCTTGCTGGATTCTGGGTGCAGGACCCTCAGCCCTGGGCTTTAGCTCCACCTTCCAGGGCCACCAGGACAGCAACTCTGTTCCCTTTGATTTTGTTGGCCCCATTCTTCTAGCCCATCTGAGTGGTGACCTCATACCCTCAGCCCCAGCAGGCCTCATTATTCTGCCCCTTGGTTATGGGAGCCCCACCCCCTCAGCTTTGGGCAGTGGCCTCATTCCCCTGGCACACCTTAACAGCAGCCCTATACTCTGGAACCGAGTTGGCGAAGGCTTGACTTTTTGAAAGTTAGGAGGCTGTGGCCCCACCTGTTGAGATCCAGAAGACTGTGACCCCACCCTTTGAAATTGAGAAGGCCCTCCTTCCCATGCTCCTTCCAACAGTTCTGCTGATTTCCAAGCTGCTCCAGGGATGGTCCTTTTTCTTTCCTGGAGGACAACAGATGTAGCTCCTTTGGCCTGTTTCTTGCCTGTAGAATTGCAAGAGGCTGACGGTGTTCCTTCCTTTAGTCCTTTCTCTGTCCCCTTCAGTCTGAGCTGTTAGGTTTCCTGCTGTGGTAGTTGGTTAGATCCATCAGACACAGGCTTAATCTCTTTAACAAAAGATTGTGTAGCCAGGTCCTTGGTAAATATTCTAAATCATGTGCCCCTAGTTTGTACAACAGAATTTTCCAAATCTTTAAGTTCTGTTTTCATTTTGCACGCTTCATTTTAAGTCTATCTTTTTCCTTTTCCATTTTACTATAAGCAGCAAGGAGAAACCACAGGGCTCTTTTAAGATTTTTGCTTAGGAATCTCATCAGCCAGATATCAAAGTTCATCACTTACAAGTTCTACCTTCCACTAAACATCTGAATATAATTCAGACAAGTTCTTTCCCACTTCATAAAAATCATCACCCTTTCTCCACTGCCCAATCACATGTTCATCATTTTCTTTTAAAGCCTTACCAGAAGCATATTTAATGTCCACATTTCTAGCTGCATTTTGTTGCTAGTACCATATGTATTCTCTAAGATGATAGAAACTTTCTCTATACCTCTCCTCATTTCCTTCTGAGCCCTCACCAGAATTGCGTTTGATGTCCATAATTCTACCAACAGTCTTTTCAAGACAATCTAAGCTTTTACTATTAGTCACCTTAAAACTCTTCCAGCCTTTACCCATTACGCAATTCCAAAATTGCTTCCACATATTAGGTATCTGTTAGAGCAGCATCCCATTCCTGGTACCAAATTCTGTCTTAGTTACCTAGTGCTATTATAACAGAAATACCACAGGTGGCTGGCATTAACAAACAAAAATTCATTCTCTCATGGTTTAGGCGCCTACAAGTTTGAATTCAGTGCAGCAGCTCTAGGGAAGGCTTTCTTTCTCTGTCAGCTCTGGGGGAAGGTTCTTGACTCCTTTCAACATGTGCGGGCCAGGCATTCCTTGGAGATCCCCATGTATCTCGGCATCAATATTTCTCTGGGTCTAGGAGGTTCTTGGTGCAGGGATCCCAGGTCCAAAGGATGTGTTCTGCTACTGGCTCTTCTTCTTTCTTGGTGGTAGTGAGGTCCCTCTCCCCTCTGCTCAGTTCCCTCTCCTTTTATCTCTTCTAAGATAAAACATGCAACTTAAGCAAGGGTATGACTGAAGACATACCCCACACTGATCCTGCTTCATTAACAAATAAAGGTTAGGATTTACAACACATCACAAAATGGAGTATAATTACATCAGATCATAAAAATGGAGGACAATCACACAATACCAGAAATCATGACCTACCCAAGTTGACACATTTTTGGGGGGAACACAAATCAATCCATGACAGGTAATTATAATAATAGCAACATATATTGAGTGTTTACTATTTGCCAGGTACTGTTCCAAGTGCATTATAAATGTATTAATTAATTTAATTCATGTAACTTCATGAAGGAGGTACTACTGTTATTATTTCTTTTTTTTCTCAGATAAAAAAAGTGAGGCCCGGGTGTTTAAATTATTGCCAGGATGACATTGTCAGACAGCAGAGGAGCTCAGGTTTAAATGTAGTCAGGCTGGCTGGAGAACCCACATCCTTAACTCACACACTATACTGCACGTGCAGTGTTAGTGACTTAGAGATAATACTAAAGAGGTGCGTAATTTTGCCAGTGGGTGATGCTACTTCTTATCAATTCACCACTACTGCTTCATGGCAGTAGATGCGTCTTGCGCCTTAGCACATACAAGGTGGAAAAACACAAACACTCTCCTTGATCTTTCAACTCTAGTCATTTAGGAATTTTACCATTTCCTCTTCTGGCCTGTGGACCATTGTTATTTTTCATACTCACAATTCAAATTCCCTCAGGAACCGTACTAGGAGGTTTTTCTTTTCCCTGGTACATAGCCAGACACCTGACAGGAAATGCTAGAAGGAAACCTAAGAATTTGAAGAAATAATTTCCAGAGTTACCTACAATTCCTTTCATTTACTTAGCTTTTTTTCACTTAACAATTCCTCTCTCTCTCTCTCCCCCCCTCTGTCTCCCTCTCCTTAAGACATGTAATAGAAGATTCCTCCTCTTTCTGTTTCTCCAATCTCCCTTGGACCCATCCTTTTAGCTTTTCATCCTGAATATCTTATTTCTATATTATTCTGAAGGAAACAAAAAAGTACTCTGTGTAGTGTAAATATTGCGTCCATGTTTCTCCTCTTTTAAATCTTAAGATGACTTTGGGAGTCAGTGAATTAGTCACAGGATACGTGTGCCTCTAGTTTTGCTCAAGGGCTGTGGAATGCTGGCTGGTCATCATTGGGCAGCCCCTGGACTCAAGCTTCTTTAATGTGCGCCGTTGACTGTGGTGCAGATAGGGCCAGTGGGTGTCACACAGGAGCCAGCTGCCCCCTGCAATTAGCACACTTACCTCTCACAGTGCACAGTTGTCAATGCAAGAAGTGCCCTTGTTCACAGTACTGAACTAATTAGTTCAACTCTATTTCTCCTTTCAGCTTTAAGTTCCCTTTGATATTTTCATTTGCACAGCAGTGTCATCCAGTTCTGCTCCTAACATGTCCTCCCAGCTGCTAATTCCTCTGCAGGTTGGAGCTCTGTCCTGAAGGGAGGAAAAGTGTTACACAATACACTCTGACAGGTTTTGATAAAGCCGCTTTGTAAGTAAAAGGTCACTGAAGAACAGCTACAGCAGAGTGGTGACTTGCTCAGATAAAGCTGTACAGATGTGAGCTCTACGATTGGCCTGGAGCCGTGTGAGTAGCTTGAGTAACCTCTGAATTCAGATATAAAGAACTGGATTCAGATATTATTCCCTTTGTGGGAGCATGGAACCGTATGCCAGATGATTTCTAAATTCTTAAGTATTATTTTTGATGTTGTCAAAGCATCATATGTTGTTACCTTTCCTAGTGAGTGAGGTTTATTTCCAAGGTGGCATAAAAGAGGCAATGTTTTCTTTCTCTTCTACTTGAGGCTATTTTAGTTGTTTATTCATAACCTTTACAAAGATTTAACAGCAGGTTATATGATCTCTTGTAGAGCTGTAAATCTGCTCTGTGTGTGTAATGAATCCTTCGGAAGCCAGTCTGGGTTTTCAGTGCCTTGGGTCCCGGCCGCGGATTCTGTCTGTGCGCACTCCTTTCAAAGTGGTGTGTGAGGAGTCATCGCTGTGGCATGATCTCATTTACGATGGGGATGGGAAATGGAAATTCCAGTTCTGTTTTTACTTCAGAATATTACTGCTTGTTTTTTTGGTTTCCATTTAAATAAGAAAATTTTAAATTCAAAACAGAAGCAGTTTTTTTTTTTTTTAAAACAACACACCTTATTCATATTTACCATTTTACTGCTGAATTATCTTTACTTGGTAACAATATACATGCGTTAAAGATGCTGCTTAATGAAGTTGGATCAGATTTTACACTTGATGACCTTTTTATACTGGTCGGGTCAGTAGTTTGAAAGTAAGTAGCCAGAATAATAAATTTGTGCTTATTTGACTCGTTTGTATCAGTTTTTTTTTCTTTATAGAACTTTTATGAGGTGTATATTGATCCTTGTCAATAAAATCTTATACGAGTGTTGTTTTTTCCTGGAGGATTCTCAATGTGCTTAAACAGCTATATTTAAGAAAGGTTTCATGCAACATCTGGGTAGTTGTGTAGCAGCTGGGTAACAGCGCATAAGGAACTTGACTCAAAGCTCAGAACACTAATTGACAAAGAGCCTGGTGTGTTGTTCCAAGCCAAGGGGAAAGCTATGTGGGAGGTAATTATCCAATTTGGGATATTGCTTGGTTAAAAGAGTTACTGTGTTAATAAAAATGTAGTTCCCTGGGGCTGTTGTTTATTTTTGCATACTTCCCCCAGGAGATATCTCCAGGCGCAAGATGGTTCAGTGAGACCATGTCTTACTGTCGGTGCTGACCCAATTAGAAGGCAGGTGTCCACTTCCCCAAGAATATTGAATCCAATACTGATATGACAGTGGGAGAATAAATGACATCCTAGAACTACAGAATAGCATTCCCGCTATTCTTGGCATTGGTGAGGCACTTAAGCTGTATTCAGGTTATATCATCATATTTTCATTTTAGGAGAAATTAGTGATAGGGAAGAAGGTTCAAGAGAATAAGAGAATGAAAATAGCTAGAGTGTAAAATGGGATTTAGGAAAGAGAGTTAAGGTGCATGTCACTTGTTTGAACAACAGGTGTCTATACTTACCACATTTAAAATGAAATGAAGTGTTTTTTTTTTTTTTTTTAATGAGTCTATGGGAATCATCTCCAAAGTGGGAACAGTGGAAACTGGATTGGAAAAAAATCTATTCCTCCTATCGTTCTGTAACTTGAACAAATAAAATAGCCACTAGCCACCCGTTATTCTCGGCTTCGCCTTCCGAGGTTTCAGTTACCTGAGGTCAATCATGGTTGGAAAATGCTAAATGAGGATGTATGGTGTGATGAAATCTTGTGCCATCCTGCTCGGTAATTCACGTAAATTTTATTACAGTCTATTGTTATAGTTTTTCTATTTTATTATTAGTTGTTGTTGTTTACCTCTTACTGTGCCTAATTTACAAATCAAACTTGATCGTTGGTTTGTACGTATAGGACAAAACATAGTATACTTAGGTTTCGTACTATCTGTGGTTTCAGGCATCCACAGGGGAAGCGGGGAGTGTCTTGGAACATATTGCCCAAAGATAAGGGGGGACGACTGTACTAAAGTAAAAGACATCTTTAGTATAGGAAATAATAGATCAGGAAGTTGGTTTTGGTCTATCTAAAAAATCCTTTTCTCTTCCAGCATGATTTGAAGACCTCTGTCTTTAAATGCTGAAGACCTTCTGTCCTTTGTTCTGTTCTGGTTTTCAGGAAGATTCTCTCATTTTGCTTTCTTCATTTCCAGCTTACTCCCTCCGGCACTTCCAACAGTCCTTTCAAACTCCTGCCCTCAACACCCACCTCCACTCTGGCTTTTTATCCATTGGTCCTACCATCCCTTTGCTACCCTTCATCCCCTTCATGACTGCTCTCCCTTCCTTACCAGCCTAAATTCCAGGGTCAATCGTTATATCATTGCCTTGCGTACATCCTGGGCTACTTTTTGCCTCGCTAATTTTATAGAACTCTCATAGCAAAACTGCAACCCTGGTGAAATCCAGGAGCCTTCTTGCTCTGTGCCTGCCTCTGCTAGCTGAACTTGTCTGAAGAAGCACTCAACTGTGCTGACTGGTATCACTTTAAATTTATTACCACAAAAGTCAAATGAGACTTCAGTGCTGTTTTATACTTTGCTTTTTATAATTTGCTGGTGTGATGGTTAAGATTGTGGTTCAACTAGGCTGGGCCATGATTCTCAGTGTTTATATGTGATCGCTCCCATGATGGAATCTGCTCTGAGTAGCCAATCAGTTGAAAGGGAGTCTCCTTGGGCGTGTGGCCTGCATCTGAACCTAAGCAGATGTTCTGGCTTTTTTGCTTGCTCTGGATCCTGCGGCTGCCTCCTGTTCATCTGATCTCCAGCTCTTGGGACTTGAGCTATCAGCTTATCTGCTGATCTTGGGTTTTTGTCTAACTTCACATCCTCAGAGCAGAAGCCCTTGCTCGCTGACCTGTCGATCTTGGGTTCAACAGCTGCTATAGCTATGTGACTCAGGGCAAGCTTTTCAGTCTTGCCTGCCAATCTTGGGATTTGTCGATCTTCACAGCCTGTGAGCAAGAGCTGTGTTCTCCCCAACCTGCCAATCTTGGGTTTGCCAGCCCCTGTGGCTATGTGAATTGAGAGAAGCCACTATTCTGATCTACGAAATTGGGACGTTCCAGCCTCTACAATCTCATGAGCTGTTTCCTTGATACAAATCTCTCTCTGTATATATTTATACACTTTACTGGTTTTGCTTCTCTAGAGAACCCAGCTAAGACAGCTACCTATTTACTCTTCCATTTTCCTAGGCATTTATTTTATACCTTCTTTTCTCTACTGTAACCTCAAACACCTCCTCTAACATCTTTACTCTCAGCTGATGACCCCACTTCCTGTTTTACAGAGAATATTGAAGCAAACACAATAGAACTTCCATACATTACTACTGCCCTACCTACTTGCTTATCAGTACCCACATCCTCTGCCTTCTGACCTGCACCATAGAGGAACTCTCTGTGCCAATTTCTTCACTTTTGCATGAGATCTCATGCTATTTTGCCTATGAAAGAATGTTGCTCCAGTAATTCTCCTGTTCTATGCTGCCATTTATGGACCTCTGTTAACCCTTGGACCTCATTTTATACTCTCCTTGATAGCCTTGTTCCAACCATATTGGATTCCTTGATGTTTCTCAAAGAAGCAAAGGCACTTGAGAATAAGGGCCTTTGCATTGGCTGTTTATTCTGCTGGATATCCTCCAGATATCAGCTTGAGTTACTATCTCCTGTTGTATTTTCAGTGAGGTCTCCCCTGGCTACTGTATTTAAAATGGCACTGCTCACCTTCCTTCTTATCCTACTCTTCTTTTTCATTTTTTTCCCTGTTACCACTTATCACTTTTTACATTACTAAGTAATTTACATATTTAATATGTTTATTTTCTCTCTCCTTTGCTATGGCATAGATCTTTGTTTACCAATACATTTGAGACACAAAATAAACATTTGTTGAATGAATTTATTAAGTGAATTGCTACCTATCATGGTGTATCCAAAAACAAAACCTAAACCCATTGCTGTCAAGTTGGATTCTGACTCATAGCGACCCTATAGGACAGAGTAGAACTGCTCAATAGGGTTTCTAAAGCTGTAAGTCTCTACGGAAGCAGACTGCCATATCTTTCTCCTGTAGAGCAGCTTTTGGGTTCAAACCATGACCTTTCAGTTAGTAACCGAGCGCTTAACCGTTGCCCAACCAGGGCTCTTGTAACGTATCAAAGGGGTAAAAATGATGATGATAATGGTGTTGATGATGCTAGAGAGTATCTATAGAGTGCTTTTTATGTGCCAGGCACTTTCCTAAGCACTTTACATAACAACATTGTAAGGAAATGGCCAAATGCTGAATGATAGTTTTCATAAAATCCTACATGCCCTCCAATTTTGAGTGGTAAACAAAGTATCTGTCAAAATTATGTGTAATGATTTGAAAATACATACAGATAATTTAATGAAGGAAAAATGCATTTGTCCTCTCCTTATGAAGACAGACTTACAACACCTCTGGGAGCAACTCCTTTGGTCCCTTGCTGCTATGTCTGATGATGCTCCTTTTCTGAAGTCAGAGGCAGGGGACAGGCAACAAGAAACACAGGATTGGGTTAGAATTTGAATGAAATTTTAGGCATGGTGGATATTTTCTGTTCAGGAGACATAGCCCTGACTTAGAATTTATCACACTTTGGTCCCAAGGGATGAGCCTATGGGCTAAGAGGGCACATCTGTTTGAATACTCTACCCTGACAAGAAAACAAGTTGAATAGCCTGAGTACATAATTCAACTAGCATCATTCTGATAAGGGAGAATGTTAGATGAGCTGTCTTCTAATAGGTCTGAACCAGGGCTAGGGGTGACCCTATAATAAGGAGTCCCTTGGAGAACCAAAGTGGTGAAAATTCTGAGCTTGACTAAAATTCAGGGGGTCAATTTATTTATTTATTTTCTTACATATTCTGTTCTTCATCCATTAGTTTATCTTCTCAATTCTTTAGAAGATAGCATATTTTTTTGGATTTTATTTTTCATATTCTACGTGTATCCAAGACATTTAGCGAAATTCAGGGTAGGGCCCAAATAGGTTTTAAGTTTGGGTTCTTGTATTTTCCAATTTTACTAATACATTTAGTTGCTTTTTAGAAAAGTCACAAAACCTCATGGTGTAGCATGGTATTACCTCTTTGGAATCGACTTGGTGGCAACGAGTTTGTTTTTTTTTTTTTTTTGGTAGCCCTATTTTACCTCTGTGACTTTCAAGATGAAGGCACTAAGCACAAAGTCAAAGGTGATCCAGATGTTGTGGTGTTGTTTTAATTACATGGAAGCAAAGATAAACTGCGTTAAGTGGATGCATTGACAGCAAGCATAAAAATATTAAAAAAAATCTGATTAATATATTATGCTATGCTGTACTGAGAAGCACTTCGGCTTTTAGTAAGTAGAGGAGGAATCAAACTAGAATTAGGAGAGAGATTGTCACACTTCAGGAAGATTATTAGGACAGGAGAAATTAAAATAAGACTATTTGCTGAGCAGTGGTCCAGGGAATTAATCCTCCACCAAGAAAGTTTGAATCCAGCGATGCAATTTATTACTTTAGCGATCATGAACGCATTGAACCTTTCTCAGCTTCACTTTCCTTATCCACAAAATGGAAATAATCATAATACGTAATACCTGCTCTGCTTAACATATGTGGTTCAAAGAAGAGCTACTATGTGTGGAAGTGGAAAGTGTTTTACCAAGCATAAAGGATCAGGTATACGGAAACACTGTAATTATCATCAGCATGAAAATCTTCTTAGTTCACTATAAGCTGGAATCGACTCAACAGCAGGGGGTTTGGTTTTTTTTTTAATAGTACGTCTTGTGAAAACCAGAACCTGTGTAAGGTGGAAACTCGTCAGATAAGGAAAACTCAAATATTTTCCACTGATAGAGAGTGATAAAAAAGTGCTAAGACTGCACTCTGTCAAAGGTGAAAAACTTGTGAGACCTGGGGAAACAAGGCAGTCCTATCAAGTACTGGCTCTCGCAGTTAGTTTAGTGAAAGGATTATTGTAACTCTACAAGAAAATTTTTGACACTTGTTTCTTTTTTGTGGTAGAAGAAAATGTTACAAAGAATGTATGTATTTTTAAAAAATCTAATTATGACATTGGAGAAAATTTACATAGCAAATTAGGTTCCTATTTAACAATTTCTATATATATTATTCAGTTTCACAATGTGTCAGTATTCTCATTATTCCCATTCTGGTTGTTCTGTTACCATTAATCTAGCTTCCTTGTGCCCCCTTACCGTCTCACCTTTGGTCTAGGGTAAATATTGACCCTTAGGTCTCATTTAGATGATTGTTTAGAGGAGCACAATACTCACAGGTGATATTTTTTATTTTATGAGCCACTCTGCCTTTTGGCTGATAGGTGACCAATGGGAGTGATAAAGAATATATGTACTTTCTCAATTACTAAGAGGTCAAATTAAAAAAAACAAAAAAGAAACACAAATTTTATCTACTAAAATGTACAGTGTTTTCTGTAGGTTGAAAGTAGTTTCATGAAAATTCAAGTTGGTCAGGTCCATTTTGATTTTTCTTTAATAACTTTATTGAAAAATAGTATAAATATAGAAAGTGTTTTAATTATAAGTATAGGACTTCATGGTTTCACCTACAAAATAAGCACCCCTCGTAAGCAACATTCAGATCAAAAACCGGAATATTACGAGCACTCCAAAAGCTCTCTCGTGCACCCATCTCCTCACTCCAAAGGGTAACTAATTCTAACAGCATGCATCAGGTTCTCTACCTTGTATAACTGATATCATACAGTATGTACTCATTTGTATCTGGCTTGTTTCACTCAACGTTAAGTTTGTGAGATTCATTCATATTGTTATACATCATTTGAGAGTATTCCATTGATACACAGTATTCTCTTGTGTGATGGGCATTTGGCTAGTTTCCAGTCTGGGGCTATTATCAATACAGCTCCTATAAACATTTTAGCACTTGTCTTTGGTGAACATATGTACACATTTTTGTTATTATAAGGTGTGAATATATTCAGCATTAGCAGATACTGCTAAACAGTTTTCAAACCAATTAGCATTCCCACAAATAGTATATGTGAGTCTGTGTATCTACCATTTTATCAATGCTTGGTATTTCCCTTCTTTTTTATTTTAGTCATTTTGTTTGTGTCTAGTGATATTTCATTGTAGTTTTGATTTGCATTTTTCTGATGACTAATGAGCACCCTTTTTATTTATTAACTACATACTGGGATATTTTGTTTCGTACAATATCTGTTCAAGTTTTCACCCATTCTTGTACTGGGTGGTCTTTTTCTTATTGATTTATAGAAATCCTTTATATATTATGAAAATGAGTGCGTCATCAGATACATGTGTTGATAGTATCTTTTTCTATTTTTAGTTTTCCTTTTCACTCTCTTTTCCTGCCTTTTGAGGAGCAGAAATTCTTATTTCAATTTAATTATTTTCTTTTCAATTTAGTATTTTTTGTTTTCTGAGTAAGAACTCTTGGCCTAGTTCAAAGTCATGAAGATAATCTGTTTACTGGGCTGTCTTATAATTGAAAGTCAATACTAACAATAAAGCTATACAAAGAATAAACACCTTCAGCTTGGCTAATCAAATGCAATTAAGCAGACAACTGACTAAGCAATGAACATAAAGAGATGAATCTTTTAGCTTCATAATCTGTCATTTTTTTTTTTAGGGTGAAATGAAAAGCTTGTTTTTCTTGTTTTATACGTCTGATTTCAGTAGTATCAGATTACCTGTGATGACGGCTTTACCCTTTCCTACATGCCCGCAAAAAAGATTCAGCCATCTAAATGACTCTAGAGGACACAAACTTGCAAGTGAGACAGTGTGAGGGATTTCAAGGTAGGAGTTAAGAGGTAAAGGGGAAATACAGATCGTGACTTATGATCTAACTCTCTGAAGGTGTTACATACGAGGGTAAAAGAAAATTTTTTTACTAGGGTTCCAGTTCATACATGCATGGGTTTATTCCAAACAAAACGTGTTTAAACATGTCTCTGTGATCGGTGAATGGCTGCAGACAAGTTCCCTCAGAATACACTTGTCTTAGTCTGGTCAGAGTGCCTTCAGAAAAAAGGTTACTTTCTGTGCCCTGGAAAAAAGCGATTTTCAGGTGAGGGCTAATATCAAACTTTTAACAAAACTCAAGTGGATGTCTTCCCAAATTATTGAAGCTTTGCCACAAATTTATGGGAATGCTGCCCCACATAAAACAACAGTTTTTAGAAGGATTAAGGATTTTAAGGAAGGTAGAGAAAACCTCTAAGATGAGCAAGAGAGGGAAGATCACTCAGAAGGTTACGGTGACTCTTCTTTGGGATTTCAAAGAGGTAGTCTTGATAGATTTTCTTGAAGGACACAGGATGATCACGGGGGCTTATTGCGAAGAAGTTTTAAGAAAATGAAAAACTACGTTGGTGTGAAAAAGGCCAGGAAAATTGTGCCGAGGAATTTTTTTCCATCACGACAATGCTCTTGTTCATTCTTTGAGGTTAGCAAGTGCTGTCATACGAGGATTTCATTGGAAAACCTTACTCCATCCATCCTACAACCTTGATTTTGCCCCTTCACATTTTTTTTCGTTGTTGTTCCCCAAACTCAAATAACATTTAAAAGGAACATGATTTGAGTCCCTTGAGGATGCCCAAACTGCCATTTTGCCGAGGTGTAAATTGAAGAGAGCAGAATTCTTCAAGGAAGGGATAGAGAGATGGAAATGCCACTTTCAGAAGTGTATAGACCTAGATGGATGATATGATTAGAAATAATAGCTTTACATTTTGATATTTTTGTTTAATAAACATTTCTATGATTCTATAACAATACTTTTTAACTTACCTCATATATCTTGGCAAAGTCATTAAAAGTTTAATTTACTCCTTTTTTCCTCTAATAACCATTTTGGCAAATATTGAAGTCAGGGCAATTGCCTTTTGGTGTGTAAGGTTTTCTTCTTTCTTTCTTAAATGTTAAATATTCTTAATAGCAGACTAAAGCACCTTTCCCCTATCAACTCTACTTGGTCCAATAAAGTCAGTTTTGCCACAAGAATAGACTTAGAAGATTTCATATATCCAGTTTTTTTCTCCTTTGGTAAGACCATCAAAGCAAGCATGCATTGTAGCAGCTCAAGGATAAAGTTAATTCAGAATATTTATGGCAAATAAAAAAATACATGGCGGGGGGAGGTGGTATGAAGTTTCTTTGAATTAAGATTTGGGTTCAGGTAGGAGACAAGATTTCCCTGATTTATGTGAGAGCCCTTAGATGTTGAAATATGCTTTTGGAGTTTAGGGACTCATCCTAAGAGATGGAAATAACATTTCTAAGGATTCTAACAGCAAGAATGGGGAGAAAGCGTTATTAAGTTTTTTTGTTTTTTGTTTTTAATGAAATGGTTGAATTACCTTCATTGGACAGCAGAGAAATCCTCACCTACCTAGCTGGCCTCTCTGATTCCCATGACATTAGGTGAGGTGGAACCAAACAACTTCAGCAATGAATGCAGCCAGTTCGGGACGGGAAGCTTGCCTTTCAGGACAGTCCACTGTTTCTGTGGACCATCACAGCTGGGTTTGCTCCATTTGCTGTCTGTTCTTTATCTATAGATAATGTCCCCAAAGATCTGGGAGGTTAGTTTTTTGTGTTTTTTTTTTTTTAATGGGGGATAGTCTGAATTCATCTATGTAAAAGGGACTCTTTTTTTTTTTTTTTTTTAAAGACAGGCCAAGAAGGCAAAATTCATTTGACCCTAACCCAGACTGAAGAAATTAGGAGCTAGCATGGACATTGAAAACTCTAAAGTTTTCTTTCTCTCTTTTCAGATTTAGCTTTTTTGGAAGCATATTGAACAAAAATAGTCCCTTAGGGACTTGCCCACAAGACTTCCTAAAGACCTAAATCAGAGATGCACAATTCATATTACCACCACCTTTCTAATCACTTTCTAACTCAGTGTGTCTTCAAATGTCTATTGAATGAATGAATGAATTGATTAACTTTTTTATTCCTTATTATGATATGTATATAATGATAAACATTAGAATTTGCATTTAAAAAAAAATCTGGGTATGTTGTTGTTGTTGTTGTTAGGTGCCATCCAGTTGGTTCTGGCTCATGGTGACCCTACGTACCACAGAATGAAACACTGCCTGGTCCTGTGCCATCCTCATAAATATTGTTATGCTTGAGCCCAGTGTCGTAGCCACTGTGTCAATCCTTCTTGTTGAGGGTCTTCCTCTTTTTTCCCTGACACTCTATTTTCCCAAGCATGATGTCCTTCTCCAGGGACTGATCTCTCCTGACAACATGTCCAAAGTATGTGAGACATAGTCTCGCTATCCTTGCTTCTAAGGGGCATTCTGGGTGTACTTCTCCCAAGACACATTTGTTCATTCTTCTGGCCATCCATGGAATATTCAATATTCTTCCCCAATACCACAATTCAAGGGCATGAACTCTTCTTCAGTCTTCCTTATTCATCGTCTAGATTTCGTATGTGTATAAGGCAACTGAAAACACCATGGCTGGGGTCAGGCACACCTCAGTCTTCAAGGTGACGTCTTTACTTTTCAACGCTTTAAAGAGGTCTTTTGCAGCAGATTTGCCCAATGCAATGTGTCTTTTGATTTCTTGACTGCTGCTTCCATGGGTGTTGATTATGGATCCAAGTAAAATGAATCTTTGACAACTTCAATCCTTTCTCCATTTATAATGATGTTTATTGGTCCAATTGTAAGGATTTTTGTTTCTTTGTGTTGAGGTGTAATCCATACTGAAGGCTGTGGTCTCTGATCTTCATCAGTAAGTGCTTCAAGTCCTCTTCACTTTCAGCAAGCAAGGCTGTGTCATCTGCATATCGCAGGTTCTTAATGAGTCTTCCTCCAATTCTGAGGCCCCATTCTTCTTCATATAGTCCAGCTTCTCAGATTATTTGCTCAGCATACAGATTGAATAGGTTTGGTGAAAGGATACAACCCTGATGCACACCTTTCTTGACTTGTTCTGTTTGAATGACTGCCTCTTGACCTATGTACAGGTTCCTCATAAGCAGAACTAATTGTTCTGGTATTCCCATTCTTTGCAATATTATCTGTAATTTGTTATGATGCACACAGTCGAATGCCTTTGCATAGTCAATAAAATACAGGTAAACATCTTCCTGGTAGTCTCTGCTTTCAGCCGGGATCTATCTGACATCAGCAGTGGTATTTCTGGTTCCATGTCCTCTTCTGAAACCAGCTTGAATTTCTGGCAGCTCCCTATCGATGTGCTGCTGCATTGGCTTTTGAATGATCTTTAGCAAAATTTTACTTGTTTGTGATATTAACAATGTTGTTTGATATTTTCTCCATTCAGTTGGATCACCTTTTTTGGGAATAGGCATAAATATGGATCTTTTCCAACTGCTTGGCTAGGCAGCTGTCTTCCAAATTTCTCGGCACAGATGAGTGAGCACTTCCAGTATTGCATCCATTTGTTTAAAACTCTCAAATGATATTCTGTCAACTGCTGGAACCTTGTTTTTCTCCATTGCCTTCAGTGCAACTTGAACTTCGTCCTTCAGTGCCATCAGTTCCTGATCATATGCTACCTCCTGAAATGGTTGAACATCGGCCAATCCTTTTTGGTATAGTGGCTCTGTGTATTCCTTCCATTTTCTTTTGATGCTTCCTGGATTGTTTACTATTTTCCCCATAGAATCCTTCACTATTGCAACTCGAGTCTTGAATTTTTTCTCCAGTTCCTTCAGCTTAGAAATATCGAGTGTGCTCTTCCCTTTTGGTTTTCTATCTTGAGTTCTTTGCACGTGTCATTATAATACTTTACTTTGTCTTCTTGAGCTGCCCTTTGAAATCTTCTGTTCAGCTCTTTTACTTCATCATTTCTTCCTTTTGCTTCAGCTGCTCGACGTTCAAGAGCAAGCTTCAGAGTCTCTTTTGACATCTATTTTGGTCTTTTCTTTCTTTCCTGTCTTTTTAATGGCCTCTTGCTTTCTTCATGTTTGATGGATATGGAAAGATTTAAATAGTGGATCACTGAAGAAGACCAACCATAATAGAACTTTTTTTTTTTTCTTTTTGTGCTTTAAGTGAAAGTCTACAACTCAAGTTAATTTCTCATTCAAAAATTTATACACATGTTGTTTGTGACATTGGTTGCAATCCATACAATGCGAAAGTACACCTCCCTTTCCACCCTGAGTTCCATGTGTCCATTCATCCAGTTTCTGTCTCTTCCTGCCTCCTCATTCTGCCTTTGGACTGGAGCTGCATATTTGGTCTCATATATTTGATTGAACTAAGAAGCACGTTCCTCACGTGTGTTATTTTTTGTTTTATAGGCCTGTCTAATCTTTGTCTGAAAAGTGGGCTTCAGGAATGGTTTCAGTTCTAGGTTAGCAGAGCTTATGGGGGCCATAGTTTCAGGGGTTCCTTCAGTGTCCATTAGACCAGCTAGTCTGGTCCTTCCATGTGAATTTGAATTTTGCTCTACATTTTTCTCCTTCTCTGTCCAGGACTTTCTGTTGTGATCTCTATCAGGGTGGCCATTGGTGATAGCCAGGCACCATGTAGTTCTTCTCGTCTCAGGCTGGTGGAGTCTCTGGTTCATATGGTCCTTTAGTCCTTTGGGCTAGTATTTTCCTCGTGTCTTTGGTTTTCTTCATTCTCCTTTGCTCTGGGTGGAATGGAACAAATAGATGTATCTTAAAATGGCTGCTCGGAGGCTTTTAAGACCCCAAATACTACTCACCAAAGTGGGATGTATAATATTTTCTTTTATAAATTATTTTGGTCTAATATGTTTGATTGAATTAAGAAGCATGTTCCTCACATGCTTTTTTTTTTTTTTTAATAGGCCTGTCTAATCTTTGTCTGAAAAGTGGGCTTCAGGAATGGTTTCAGTTCTGGGTTAGCAGAGTGCCTGGGGACCATAGTTTCATGCGTTCCTCCAGTCTCTGTCAGAGCAGTATGTCTGTTTTTTTTTTTTTTAAACATGAATTTGAATTCTGTTCTGCGTTCGTTGGAGGTATTGAGAATTAAAATTAAAAAAAATGAATTAAGTGTGTTGGTGTTTTAACAAATTAAAAAAAAAAATCAGTTGTTGATTATTTTCTAGGCGCTCAATTTTAAACGAACTCCTGAAGGCCTCCAGCCATCATTTGCATCTACCTCACAGAGAAAAGCAAAGGCCCCAAGGTAGCTTGGAGCAGAGAGTGTTTGGGGAGGAAGCTTGAGTTGTTGAGTTGATGATGTAAACACATATATGTGAGAACTTCTTACTCCCTTCTCTTACACCTTTTCATGGGAAACTATCTTGATATCTATTCCTTGACATCATTTAAAGGTAGTGACATTGATCTAATTTAAAACTGTAACATTGATAAAAGGGACTGCCCACCTCTGTATACAATTCAAAGGGCAACCCTGCAACGTCCACTGATGGTAGATGATTGAGGCCCCAGACGTCTAACATCCACTTCATACCCTCTGTTCCCGAGGACCCCTTAGCCACTGAGCTTGGTCCTGCCCTCTCATGACTGGGTCCTTTTCCTCTGATCTAAGAACTCTGATGTGCATTTTAACTGAAGGTAAGGAGTTTTAGTCAAGTCAACACAGGAGTGGGTGTGTGGTTTCTGTGTGCACACACATGTGCTTTTTAGAGCAACAGCATGGAAGAAACTGTTTTGGTTCTCCTATTAATGTGTTAATTTTTTGAAGACAAGAAAATCTCTTTTTTATCTATGTATTCCCCATACTGCTAAGGAGCCCTGGTGGTGCAAAGGTTAATCACTCAGCTGCTAACTGAAAGGTCAAAGATTTGAACCCATCCAGTGGATCCACGGAAAAAGACTTGGTGATCTGCTCCTGCAAAGATGACAGCCAAGAAAACTCCATGGGGGCAGTTATACTTTGTTATACAGGGTTGCTATGAGTTGAAAATCAACTCAAAGGCATCTAATAACAACAATCCCTACTACTTAGCATGGTGCTTTGCAAACTGAAGATGATAAATATTGTGAAACGAATTGTGCTTCTGTAAGTTGGGTAGCAGTGTTTCCAAACGTGGTTAAATGCTTTGATTCTGGAGACAGAGGGCTTGGTCTGATTTCTGGCTGTGACATTTGACAGCTATGTGACCTCAGGTGAGTCATTGAACCTCCCTGTTCCTGAGTTTCCTCATTTAGAAATTGGGGGTAATAAACAGTACTTTTTTTTTTTATAGAATGTTGTGAGCATTAACCGAGTTAATATATATTAAGTAGAATAGTAACTGAGCATGTGATAAGTGCTTGGTAAATATTAGCTAGTCTTATTAGGGCTTTACAGTTTATAGATAGCTTTTCCATAGAGCAACTCATTTGATTTTCACAAGATTTCTGTGAAATGTGAAGGGAAAATATCTTTATTACATTTTGCAGTTGGAAGAAATAGATTTTACAACAAATCAATGACAAGGTTAGAAGTGGGGCACAAATCAAGCCTCCAAAAGCAATCTTATCACTGCCCTGTCTCTACCATCACACAACCCATTAGAGAGAATTAAAAATATATGAATATTAAATTATCTTATGAGGGAGAATCACAGAGATTTTAGAGCACTGGCATCTAAGATGACACTGGGACTCCACATTGACTTAAGTCTTACCATGATCTTGTGTTTCTGAATAGATGGTGGAAGCAATAGAGATGGTGTGGATTACACAGGAAGCAGCTACCTGTACATTCATTCGGGTAGATAGACCTGTCTGCAGTTCTTACCTAGATGCACTGTTTAAAAGTCTGGGTGGAAGTTCACCTTCCTCCCGTGTCCAACTCTTCTTAGGAATGATGAAAGCTAAGCTGATCTTTTAAGGAATTTCATTCCTTCAGACACTGGGCAGGGAAAAAGCCAACATCTCTGTATAGATGTTTTTGACCTTGAGGCTACATTATCAAAGTCTTTCTTATTGTCTCTGTCATGTCCTCCTTTCTGCACCAGGTGCCTGACTTTGCGTATAATAGGTGTTAAGTAATAATAATGGGATGAATGAACATCTTTTTTGTTTTTGCTATTTTATTGCCTAGTAGCATGTATATGAGCACCAAGATAGTAATAAAAAAAAGAATTGTATTTAGAAATTGATTTTACAACTTATATAATCCTTGGTAAAGATTTGTCGGAGGGAATTTAAGCATAATCACTAAAACAAGCCTTTCAAATTTTCTATGCCTCCCGTCTTGATCCACCATTAGATTAAGATAGCATTAATTTATTTACATTTTTAAAATAAATAATTCACCCAATTTAATATTGTAAACTCCACCTCTACCAGTAACCTCCATCCTATTTACTTGAGTTTACTCTTCTTTTTGTGGAACTTACTACATACTGCAATATAGAATTTACTTGTTTATAACATTCATTGTGGATTGTCTGACACTCTGCCACTGGAATCCTAGACTCTTGAGGACAGAGGTCTTTGCCTGATTTTATTACTAATTTATCTCAGGTACTAGAATAGTTACTGGTGTATATTAGTGCTCAACAAGTACATTTTGAGTGATTTAACAAGCATTTATTGGCTCCTTCCTATGTGAGTTGTATATAGAAATAAATGAAAGAACAAGTTCATTCATTCAATTACTACATACATGTGAAACAATCAGTCTTAGAGGGGCAGGGGTGTTTGGTGTAGGTACCAGTATCTGGTTGCAGCAGGGGGTCACGCTCTGAACAAGGCAGGGGGCTGACAATCATCCCCTGAATGTCTGTGAGGAAAGCACATTCTTATTCCCTGTAGTGCCCAGGTGGGTGGGTTCTGCAGACGGACCATGGGCACCCAGTGCTTTTGGTTGTAAGAACTAGAAGGTACTTGTTATCCTTGGACCCCTGTCGTGGGTGGCTAGGTGACCTGAGTGGAGCCACCAGTCCTTAGGCCCCTGACGTGGGTAGGTGAGGACCCTATTTAATAGGCAAAGCGGTTTCAAACATCAAACACCCACCTCTCCACCGCACAGCTGAAGCAGTTGCAGTCTGCTGACAAGGGCCTATTCTCCTGAAATAGGCCCGCACAGGTCCATGCAGAGGGGAAAGGTATTCAAAGTTCATGGACCGTTTATGCCTGGACAGGAGCTGCTTCTGTCCTGAGCTCCCCAGGTTAGTGGAGCTGGCAGGTTATCTTTTCCTCCTATTGTGAATTTATTCCTTCTCCAAGGCTGGGAGAATGGCTCAGAGCACTCAGAAGGGCCTATCTCAGGCCCAGGGAAATGAACAGCCACTGAAGATGGCTTGGGGGCTCGGGGTGTGGTAAAATATACACAAGTGCTTAGCTTTTGCAGACAGCGCCGTACTTCTCTGGTTCCAGAGGTGTGAGTAGGCTGTGCGGCTGGCTATTTCTCCCTAGGGAAACTGCGACTGAATGCTAGTACCAGCCCACCACCATCGCTCCCCGAAATGGTGCCTGATGGGTCCCAGCAATTCAGATCTGGCAATTCTTCTCCACTTCTGAACCATCTCTCCCTCCCCCTGCCACTCAGCTCATTTTCTAATGTTGCCTTTGATGTTCAGGGCTCCCTAGCTTGTCATAAATATAATCATTTCACTTTTTTTTTTGTTGGTCTTTGTAGTAAGAGGGATCATTGGAAGCATCTGCCTACTCTGCCATCTTGGCCCCACCTCCCATGTGAAACAATTAAAAAAAAAAAAAAAATCCAAGCCCGTTGCTGTCGAGTGGACTCCAGCTCAGACTGGTTCTTTAGGTCAGAGTAGAATTGTCCCCATAGGGTGTCCAAGGAGTGGCTGGTGGATTCGAGCTGTCATCCTTTTAGTTAGCAGCTGAGCTCTTAACCACTGCACCATCAGGGCTCCATATGTGAAACGAAGGGCTTATATATTATATATAAAAACCAAACTCGTTGCCGTCGAGTCAATTCCAACTCATAATGACCCTACAGAACAGAGTAGAACTTCCCCATAGAGTTTCCAAGGAACACCCGAACTGCCGGCCTTTTGGTTAGTAACCATAGCACTTAGCCACTATACCACCAGAGTTTCCATATTGTATATAAGTGTAAATATATTTAAACAAATGTAAATACTTTTAAACAAAAAATTGTGCCCAACTTGACCAAAGCATGTCTTTGCTCCTCTGCCTTCTCCCCACCTTGTGGATGACACACTCTCAGATGTGCAGCTCACCTCTGCAGTGCCTCACCACAGCCTACCATACGCCCCTCCCTCCTCCTTTCTCTCCCTGCTCTAGCAGGCAGCTTACAAACCAGGAGTCTGAAGGTCACATCTGGCCTGCACATGTGCATTGTTGGGTTTGCTGGGGCTTTGAAAATTCTTAAGCGGATTGTCAACATTTAAAAATCTGGAGAATGCTCATTAATACCCAGTTTTCCGTCTTCTCTTTAAAATCATCAGCATATTTGTTGACACTGGTCTGGCATTCCCACAGTGCCTCAACAGGCTGGAGCTGAGCAGTAACTGACCCATCACCTGAGTAGATGAGGAATGTGTCCTCCAGGTTACCAATGTCCCCACTAGGCTTGCCTTACCCATTCACCTCCCTACCTGACTCCTGGAGGGGCTGAGTTTGCAACCTCTACTTTAAGATTGGCCTCCTCCAACCTACCTGGCAGAAATTTGATAGTGTTGCAAAGTGTTGGGAAGAGATAATAGATGATAATGCTTGTTATGGACTGAATTGTGTCCCCCAAAAGAATATGCTGAACTCCTAACCTCCGGCACCTGCGAACATGAACTTGTTTGGAAATAGGGTTTTTGAAGATGTTATCAGTTAAGTCAACATGAGGTCATTCTGGAGTAGGGAGGGTCCTAATCTTACATAAGTGGTATCCTTTTAAAAAGAGATGAGACACTGATCGGCACAGAAGAAAGACAGCCATCTGAAGACAGAGGTGAGATTGAAGTGATGCATCTGGAAGCCAAGGATTTCCAGGAACCACCAGGAACTGGAAGAGGCAAGCACAGATTCTTCTCTAGAGTGTTCAGGAGAGCATGGCCCTGATCACACCTCGACTTCAGACTTCTAGCCTCCAGAACTGTAAGACAACAATTTTTTGTTGTTTTCAGCCACCTAGTTTGTGGTACTTTGTTATGGCAGCCCTAGGAAATGAATACAATGCTCAGGTCACGCTGAAGGCAGCTATACACTGTTTTTACATCTAGAGTCAGATCCGTGTATAAATAAAGACTTGATAATTTGGAAAATGGGTCCATGTACCTTTAACTAATACTTTATCTTGGCTGACCAGTGACTAAAATGAATCCTCACCTAAACATTATGTCTTTTGAATGTTCTTATTCTACCAGAAATATTATGCACAGCAGCAGAAACCCAAGATAACCTCTTCAGGGCTCAGTTTCTTTCCCACCTGGGACCCAAGGATCTATCCAGGCCCTTGAGAGATGTTTTTATTGTTGTTACATGGTTTCCTCCAAATGGGGAGCTGACAGCTGGGATTCAGACAAGGTTGCGATTACCTCACTGCCCCTCAATACAATGTGCTCATTTGCTAAACTTTCTCAAAAACAGCATTCTTTCTCCTTGAGGAGAAACGTGACATTAGGGAATAATGACTTAGCAGGCCACAAAGCATCTTCTGATGGTTTTTCTACTTTGAAAGACAAGCCTGGCACTTGAGCTTGTCAAAGTTTGTTTACTAGGCAAGCATGTCTCTTTGCTTTTAAAATAATCCCCCAAATATATCACTTTGGGCAAAATAGCACCATAGGCTTCCCCACACTGTTTATCACAAAGAGGGAGTATTATCTGATATTTCAAGGCAACAAGATGTACCCCAGAACCCTTGTTCATATCTAAATGAAAACACGTCGAAAGGAATTAGACATCTTAAAGTTAATAGATGAAAGGAGACCACTTATTTTGCCCTTCACACTCTGAAAGGAGAAAACATGATGTGAACAAATCTCCTTTGGATGTCTCCCCATTATTTTCATTTTCCTTCCTGCTGTTCTTGTGGACAAGAATTAAAAGGTTATACTGTAAGAGCTAATTTGCATTAGGTGGAACTGAGCCATTTATAGGAAAGCATGGGTGTAAATGTCAATTTTCACTGCTCTGAAACAACGAAGCTAAGCATTAATTAAAATGTTGTCACTGATACCTCTCCTGCAGTTAAAATAATCCAGTGCACAGTAAAGGGGAGCCAGTTTTAAGTAGAAAAGGAAAATGAATGGTTCAAACATTTGGCAAAATAGTGTGCAAATACATGCAGTGATATGAATGCTAGATGTCTGCAGTGGGCTGGTAGGGAAAGAGGCTCCAGTGGACTGGTAGGAAAAGAAGACGAGTGCAATGAAGTTAGGGGAAACCATCCTTAAGTTGGCACCTGATGAAAGTGACCCAAATACAATGTCAAAGATACTTTGGAATTTCAAGATTGATGGGGCCTATCAGCCCTCAAAGGGCATTTGATCTGATGAGTGTGTTGCTGCAGTTGTTGTCTCCAGGAAGTGCTCAGGCTCAGTTGGGGACAGCAGCTGTGGGGGCAGAGTATAGAGTCTAGTGATGCAGGAAGAAGGGATCCACTGGCAAGAGCTAGGCTGGGTGTTAGGATGGGCAGCAAAAGCACATATCAGGTAACTGAGGCAGCCACCCAGTCCTATGGATTGCACAAACTCAATGTGGGCTGGAAAGGTGGTCACTGTCTTTTGAAGGTTGCTCTGAGTGGTCTTGAAATGTCAAATTTGGGAATAAAATCAAAGCTGCTGAAATAAGAATCAGAGTGCTTATACTTAGATTAAGAGCAAAATCCCATCTGTTTAATGTTTTAGTCTTTGCTTCCAAGAATCTGAATTATCTTATTCCCTTTATCTATATATTTATTATGAGCTATTTAACCCATAAAAATAAGCCTCTTTGTGACATCTTAGCAATAGCCAGCTTTCAGGAAATACCAGGTGTGCTTGTTTAATGCTTTGTAATCTATTCCTACACTTCTTGTTAGAATTGTAGCAGTTCAATTATAGGAATGGCATGATTACTAGTAATTGTGTTCTCATCTGCAGTGAAAGAATTTTGGGTGGTGTTAGCAAATCCTTATCACTAACAGCTCAGAGTCAAGGTTGCCTGTTACAACTGTTTTGTGTCATTCAGTTTATGTGTCTAGACTTGAGTCTAGGTGATGGATGGAGCATATGGCCAGCTCTTTCAAAGGGAGAAAAATCTGTCTTCTACTTTTGACTAAACATAACTCTGGGTAAATTGTTAAATCTCTCAGCTTCAATGTCCTACTCTCTAAAATGGGTTTGATTTAGTGATCTCTACAACATGCCTCTACCTCCAGAAATATATTGACTTTGACTTGGCAATTCTGAAGTAACATAGGAGTGGAAATGGGCTGCTTTTTCAGGAGTGAAATAGTGCAATTTGTGCATGGTTTTGGAAAGAAATATCAGAATTAAGGAAATGTTTGTTTGGAAGAGAAAGCTTAGATCATAGCTGAAGATATTTCTTTTACTACTATCACTGTTACTCCTACAGCTGTCACATCACTCTTTTTTTCCAATAGACGATGAGGAAAAGTGGAAGCAAGGACTGGATGGCTCAGAGAGGGGATTCCACTCAAAAGCATCACGTCCATTTCTAACTCCAGGTCTGGTATGGATTAGAATTTTTTCTTTCTGCTACCTTCCAGACCTTGGGAATTGACTTTTCCTCTTCATGGATTTGACAAAAAATAAAAGTACCCATTTTAGTTACCTGTCAGGAAGACAAGAGGAAAACTCTTACTTTTAACCAAAAGGGTGCTTATTAGAACATGGATATCACACCAGTCAGGTGAAACTCCAGTCTTTTGAACACCTGCTATTCCGTCACCATCAAATAGCCACTGTGGATCTGACAGTTGACCAACAGAGGGCCATCAAAAAAGGGAAATCAGAAGCTGATGCAATTACGTTGGCATCCAGCTCTACAGTCTCTCTGAGCCAGTGGACTTCAATAAGTTTCTCCACTTGGGCCAGTTTACATTACTGTAGAACTCAAGTGCTACCCTCAAAAAGTAATCAACTAATTCATTGGCCATTCCTAGCAAGCGATACGGTGACTCCTATCGTAGAGGGTAAGAAAAGGGTAGAGAAATCAGTAATTTACTGGACTTCAGGTGTCAGGAAAAGTCTGGGATTGTCTCCTGCCACTGAAAATCTGATCAATAGTATGTACTTCATAAATCTGGGAGGGAACTGGACAATGAATAAGGAAGACTGAGGAAGAATTGATGCATTCTCATTATGGCGTTGGTGAGGAATATTGAACATACTGTGGACTGCCAAAAGAACAAGCAAATCTGTCTTGGAAGAAGTACAGCCAGAATGCTCCTTAGATGGGAGGATGGTGAGACTTTGCCTCATGTCATTTGGACACGTTATCAGGAGGGACCAGTCCCTGGAGAAGGACATCATGCTTGGTAGAGAGTCAGCAAAAAAGAGGAAGACCCTCAGTGAAATGGATTTACACAGTGGCTGCAATAATGGGCTCAAACATAGAAATGATTGTGAGGATGGTACAGAACCAGGCAGTGCTTTGTTCTGTTGTACATAGAGTTGCTATGAGTTGGGACCAATTTGATGGGACCTAACAACAACAAACAACAACAACAGGATGGAGCTGGGCTGTTTGTGTTATTAAACTGTAGAGAATGTCAGGAATAAAATAAGGAAGAAGAAAAAAGAGAAAGGAAGGTGAGACCTCACAAACAAGTTATCATGACCCTGTAAACTGTTCTGGGTCCCAATTTTATCCCCGGGCATCTTTTGGTTAGTTATTATCCTCTAGAGAGAGTGAAATCTTTGTGCAAGGTCTGGAAGGTGCTAGTCCTTCTAAAGATTCTTTCTCTGATGTGATTTACTGTTTAAGGAATGTTCAGAATCATAATGCTTTATAGTGGATTTTTTGATGCTGTGTTAGTGACCTCTGTGGAAAAAGGATAGATGATCACAACTGCCAAGAATAAGAAAGATGCAAGTTTGCATTTCGTAGGTGAAGAGATCTAGATCAAATAAGCTCCTGTTTGAAAGGAACCAGGTGGTTACAAGAATACTATTACTGAAAATATTGATGAGAGTGTTGGTGTGGTTCTCAAACTATTAACAAAGTAATAGCTGTAAGTAAACTTGATTAGGGTCATGAGAGGGTTATCTTTGGCTTAGTCTCCTTGGAGGCCTACAGACTGCAAGCCGCATTCAGACCAATGTCTCATCCAGTCCTGTTAATTTCCCATCTTCTTCTTCATGAAGTCTCCCCAGACCTCTTTAAACTTCATTGCTCTTGCAGTCTCCTAAGGCTCTTGCAGAATGCACCCCAAAATTTAGAATAAGTTCTATTTTTAATGTATGTTGCTACTTCATGGGCATATGCCTTGTTTTTCTAACAAAACTTTAGGCTTTATTAAACTTTAAGCTGCTTAAGGAAAAGAATGTCTTATCCTTCTGAATCTCCCCAGCATCTAGCATAACATGGAGCATAATCTAGGCAGACTTTCCAAAAAAAAAAAAAAAAACTCATTGCTGTTGAGTTGATTCCATCTCATAGTGACCCTATAGGACAGAGTAGAACTGCCCCCAAAGGGTTTCCCGTGAGTGGCTGGGGGATTCAAACTGCTGGCCTTTTGGTTAGCTAATGACTAATTAATCTTGGGCTGCAGATATTTTGCATAATAAGTCATCTAGTTTGAGTGTGGTGTTTCCAACAGGAAACCATGACTGATGCGAAATGATATCATGTTTTAGGTGTTTAAAGGGTTGCAGTCACTTAAAAAAAGAAAAAAAGCTATGAATCCTCCTTTTGTTAAGACAAAAATTCTTTTGTAAAGTAGGTAATCACCTTCTAAATTATTATTTATGTAACATCTGTAACTTTTAATTTTTTTTTTATGAGGAAATGTCCTCCACAGAACTAAGGGGGGAAAAAACCCAGCAAAATCATGGAGAAACATGAAGCTTTACAGATGATAGTGTCCTGATCTTGTCTGAATACAGGTCTAGATGTGTCTGGGTTTGGTGGTGCAGTTTGTGAGTTGTTCAGTCCTGAATATCTCTCCTTCGAGCTCAGCCCAAAGCTCATCTCTCTTCCTTCTTTTGCTTCCCACTCCCTAACCCTAAGGGGAGGGTTGCAATTTGAGCTCTGAGTGGATGTTGTGGATATCAGATGCTGGAGCCCCTCATGGTCTGAATGAGTCATTACAGTTTCCACCCTCAGAAAATTAAAGTCACTGGTGGTCCAGTTACTCTCTGTTCTATGACCTTATATGGCTTTGCTTGATTTTTTAAATGATTCAAGTCCTTTTCTGAAATTTCTTCCTTGAGTCTTTGGCAATACATTCAAAACCTCAGAAAAGATTCTGGTCTGTCAACTGAGCAATCATGTCTGCTTAAATAAGTATAACCCCTAAAATAATAGAAAAATAAGCACTGCATATGATTCAACAATTTATGGAAATAGATGGTTACAAATTGTACCATGACTATAAGTATAAGTGATTAGCATGACTTGCTTGAGAAGGAGATGGAATCAGTATTAAGTATCTGATCTGCAGCTAAGTCGCACTGAATTGAGCTCCTGGAGAATTAAGGGTCAATTTTAATGTCGTTCATACCTTCTGTAGTGAGTGGGCTGAATGTTAGTCCCTGAAAAGATATTTCCATGTCCTTATCTCTGGATAAGGTTACATTCAGATGTAACCTTATCTGGGAAAAAGGTCTTTGCAGATGTAATTAAGGTTAAGAATCTTGAGATGAGGAGAACATCCTGGATGATCTGGGTGGACCCTAAATTCAAGACAAAGTGTTTTTATAAGAGCTATAAGGAGAAGATTGGCAAGGAGAAGGCAATGTGAAGGTGAAGGCAGAGATTGGAGAGACATGACCACCAGCCAAAATAGCCAGTCACCACCTGAAGATAGAAATGGGATGGGATAAGTCCTCACCTAGAACTTTCTTCTGACACCTTGGTTTTTTGACTTCTGGCTTCCAGAACTGTGAGAGAATAAGTTTCTGTTGTTTTAAGCCAACAAGTTTGTGATAAATTTGTTGCAGCAAGCTATAGGAAACAAATACACTATCTTCCAAAGCTTGCTTTATGTTGAAGACATTTCTTATTAACCTACATAATGGATCAAGGTCAAAAAATAAACCATCACCAAAGGCTGCCGATGGAGAAAACATTGTCATGGTCGCTGAGACTGACAGAGTGAACAGCCAGTGTGACTAGTGCTTATCTTCAATATGGCTGGGGAAGTGGGGATGGGGAAGAGATGAGGGAGAGATTTAGGCATGAAGCCTCTCACCCTGAGCATTTCCAATATAAACCCGTAAACCTGTTGCCATCGAGTCGATTTCGACTCGTAGCGACCCTATAAGACAGAGTAGAACTGCCCCATGGAGTTTCCAAGGAGTGCCTGGCGGATTTGAACTGCCGACCTTTAGGTTAGCAGCCATAGCACCTAACCACTATGCCACCAAGGTTTCCAATATAATACAATGATATTTTTCTAACGCTGAGATAGTCAGAGCTAGAGATATTAGGGCGGTGTCTATTGGTGAGGGGAGCCTAAACATGTGTTCTGTTTCCCTTACCTCCATCAAAAAATACTACATCTAGAAAGCCATCCAGAATCCCATGAGAGAATGCATTCCTGGGATAGGACAGCCCATCCCATCTTCGGACTGCTGTAACTACTGGGAAATTTTTTTTTTTTTTTTTGGTATTTATATTCATTGCATCCCAGCTCTCCTTTTGTACGTCTGCTTGGAAGTTTTGCCCAGTTTATTTAAGAAACTTTGAGGACATTCTGGTCTGTATTTTGTGTAACTACATCTACATTCAGCCAGTGTAACCCCTAAGGTAATGGGAAAACAAATTTCCAAGCAAAGTTGACAGTGTGAGAGAATAGAAGGATTATATATTTTCTTAATGATCATAAAAAGCATATTTTGCTATGAAACAAAATTTATTTACTTACTTATGCCCCACTCTAATTTACAAATGATCCAGTTCCTGGAGAAGGACATCATGCTTGGTAAAGTAGAGGGTCAGCGAAAAAGAGGAAGACCCCCAACGAGGTGGATTGACACAGTGGCTGCAACAGTGGGCTCAAACATAGCAACAATTGTAAGGATGGTGCAGTGTTACATTCTGTTGTGCATAGGGTTGCTATGAGTCAGAACCAACTCAATGGCACCTAACAACAACAAAAACATATTACAGATAGATAAAAATAAATGATAAAATATAAATAGAAAACCAGGACCAAAGGGAAGGAAAATACAAATATGCCATCCATCGATGGTAACACAGTTGCTGAATGGGACTTCATGTTTGACTCTTGATGGAAAAGGCAACATAACCAGTTTAATAGTTTTCTTTATTAGAGAGTGGAAAGCAAAGCAGCCCCTCAGCAGAAGCAAAGTTTATTTAACACTGAAATTAAAACACTCACTCTATTAGTGAGTACTGTGTCATGTAATAAACAATGTCCTCAATAGAGTGAGCTCCTTGGATCAGGTGGACACTTGAGACTATGTTGGCATCTCCTGTCTGGAGGGGAGATGAGAGGGTGGAGGGGGTTAGAAGCTGGCAAAATGGACATGAAAAGAGAGAGTGGAGGGAGAGAGCGGGCTGTCTCATTAGGGGGAGAGTAATTGGGAGTGTGTAGCAAGGTATATTTGGGTTTTTGTGTGAAATACTGACTTGATTTGTAAACTTTCACTTAAAACACAATAAAAATTATTAAAAAAAAAAACAACAATGTCCTCAATAATATTTTTACAATAAACATAACATGTCCAAAGTTGAGATCCTAGTCTCCTCCTCCAAATCCACTTCTTTCAGTCTTCTCCTTCTTAAGTTGTGGAAATTTTATCCTCTAGTTGTTTTTTTTTTTTAGTTGCTCATACCAAAAACCTTGGAGTCACACTTGATTTCTGTTAACTTTACCTCCAAAATATACCTAGATTCTAAATCCATCTCACTTCCTTCCCTGCTACTATTCTGGTTTGACTCTCCATCACCCATCTCTAACCTAAATTATTGTAATAAATTCCTACTTAGTTTCCCTGAGTCTGCTCTTGATCCCTTTTAGTTTATTTTAAGAGCATCACCAGAATGATAGACCATGCTACTCCTTTGCTTCGAACTCTGCAGCACCTTCCTATTTTACACTGAGCCCAAGCTGACGTTTTACTGGAGGCCTAATAGCCCCTATGTGATTTGTCTCTTGGTTGGCTCTACTCCAGCCACACTGGCCTCCTTGATGTTCCCAGAACACAACAAGCATGCACTTGCCTCAGGGCCTTTGCACATGCTGAACACCTTGTTACCATTCCCTTTGGGGGAATGCTTTCCCCCTAGACATGCGAATGACCAACCTCTCACTTCTTCCAGGTCTTGACTCAAGTATCACGTTCTTAGTGAGACTGCCCTGATCATACTATACCAAATTGTCTCCTGCTTCCCTGCTTGGTTACTAACAATCTGAACATTTTACTCATTTATTTCTCTTCATCTGTTTCCCTTCGCTAGGATGTAAGCTACATGAGGGAAAGGATTTATAACTTTTTGTCTACTACTGTATCCCCAACACCTGGAATAATCAAATAAATTAAAAAATCTATTTTATAAATAATTATGTCATCCAGTTTCTTATTTACTTATTTATTTTTCATTTTGTTTGAATGCATCTGGAAAAAAAAATTTTTTTTTCCAGCTAAGATACATGGGCTGGGAAAGGTTGATGACAGAAAAACACCTTTATTTTGTTCTGAACAATGAATTGATGTTCATTGTTTAAAAAAATTTAAAACTGTTTAAAAAAATTTAGGTTCAAGATGGTTTTCCCTCAGGAATTTTAAGATAATGCTTCATTATTCATTTAGCATTCTTCAAGATGCATAAAATTCTGATTCTTTTAGATAATTTGTATTCCCAACTGGAAACTTGAGAATTTTCTTTTTATCCTTGGTTAATTGATTTTCTTGAATATGAGTCTGGGTTGGTGTCTTAAGAAAATTTTTTTTCCCTTGTTCGTCTGTTAGTGGGTCCTTCATATCTAAAGATCTGTTTTTGTCTCTAGCTCAGAGAAATTTTCTTGTAGGATTTCTTTTTGTTTTCCTTTCTCTATATAGTCCTTGCCATCTCTTTCACAAACTCCCCTTGGACACAAATTAGACCACCTGGATTATCCTTCAAGTGTTTTAATTTATCTCTCATATTTTATATTACATTGAACTTCCTCTCTGTTTTGTGAGATTGCCTTGATTTATTTTTCAGCCCCCCAACTTCAGTTGTTTATATTCTATTATGCAGCTCATTCACTACCTATTTGCTAATATATATATATATTTCCCTCTTATTGCTCTTTTTCATAGTAATTTGTTATTAAAAAAAAAAAAAAGGCAGCCCCCAAATATCTCTGGGGATGCTAATTCAGGTTTTTTAAAAAGACCTTTTCTGTTCCCTGGTTTGTTTGTTTACTCCATGGTTAATTATTGCATAATTTTATTTTAGTCCCTCTCTTTCATGTTGTTAGTTTTCCTCCCTTTTTCTGATAGTCCTTTGTAGCCCATCCATATGTGGAATAGGCAACTGGCAGGCATTTTCTCTGAAATTCAGTTGATTAGGTGTTTATCACTTATTGATTTTGGTTATAAATAAACACATACTATTGTATTAAGTACATAAAAAATAAAAGAATATAAAGAAGGAAAAAATATCACGCATAAGTCCATCACCTAGAGATTATGACTGTTAAAATTTTTGTATATTTTCTTTCTCACATTTTTCTAACACACATGCATGAAGTGGCTACCTCTCCCCATTTCAAAACACACTGGCATGTATTGAGAAAGACAAGCTTCTGCCCTAATGAAGTTATATTCTAGTAGCAGGGAAAGACAGAACTAAAATAATAACATAAATTAGGGCATAATTTAGAAATTTCTGTTAAGAGCCATGAAGAAAATGAGCGTAGTTCAATGCTTTCGTATACAGAGTAACAAAAGAAAACTGAGCTAAACTTGGACACGTTACATCCTGAGTAAGACTTTAACTAGAGGAAGAGAGGGAGATTATCATTTCAGTTATGAGGAGGTCCCGTGGCAGGAGAGAAAAGGAATATTGAAGAAAGAGGCTGGTTTGTGAGAATAAAGGGGAGGATGGGGTAAAAGGATCTGGAAAGATAGTTAGATATGATATCATGTAGGGTCTGTAGATTGCATTTAGGGTTTTTTTTTTTTTTTTTGGTCTTTATCTTAAAAACAACTGCAGGATGTATTAGTTTCCTAGGGCTGCCATGACAAAGCACAACTTGGTAGCATAAAACAAAAGCAATTTTTCTCAGTTCTGGAGGCTAGAAGTCTGAAATCAATATATCAGCAAGTCCATGCTCTCTCTGAAGGATCTAGGAGAAGATCCTTCTTTATCTCTTCCAGATTGTTATGGTTCTTGGCAATCCCTGGCATTCCTCTTATAGATGTTTCACTACAATTTGTCTCCATCTTTACATGACTGTCTTCCCTCTGCATCTCTTCTCTTTTGTAAAGATACCTGTCATATTGGGTTAGGACCCATTCTATTCCAGTATGACCTTGTGATAGTTAAGGTTATGTATCAGCTTGGCTGGGTCATGATTCTCAGTGGTTTTGCAGTTATGTAATCATCTCCATGATGATATCTGATATAATGTAATCATCTCCATGATGAGATCTGCTATGAGCAGCTAATCAGTTGTCAGGGCAGTTTCCTCGGGGGTGTGCCTTGCATTCAATATATATGGTTGTTCTGGCAAAGCTCAATGGCTTTTACTTGATCCGGAAGCCTCATCCAGCTCATCATCATCTGACCTCCAGTTCTTGAGACTTGAGCCAGTGGCATGTGGTCTTGCCTGCTGATCAGAGATTTGTCAACCCCTGCAGCTATGTGAGTCAGGAAAAGCCTCTGCCTGATATTGACACATGGACTTGGGAATTGCCAGCCTCTACAACTGTGTGAGCCATTTCCTTCAGATAAATTTCTCTCTCTCTCTCTTTGTCTCTCTCTCTATATGTATGTATATGTACACACTTCACCTGTTTTGCTTCTCTAGAAAACCCAGCCTAAGACATTTGGTACTGACAGTGGTTCTAGAGAAACAAAATTATAAGGACGAGTTTTGTAAATTGATTCTAAAATCTGGTTAGTCTTAAAGATGTTGATGACTCTGCTTCCAGTCGTAAAAAGGCCACTGCTAATACACAGCGTGAACTGATGATAGCAATTCACAAAATACCACCACCAATAGATCAAGAATTGGTGAGATGAGAGACGAGGCTCTGGGTAATCATGTTTGATACTTTTCTACAATTTTGTCAGAATGAGAAGTATAGGGAAGCTGTTTGGTTGGTCCTATTTTCACTAGACAAAGTGGTGAAAGAGTGAGATGAGCTCAGGGCTTCCGAGTCACAGCACAAGCACTGCATAAAGGACCTCAAAGTTGCCACTTGTGCCCTGAAAGAAAGACTTATTTCTTGTAGCTTATATTGCCAAAACCAAACCCAGAGTCTTATGTAAGAGCGGCCGAATTATAATGCCAATTGAACTCCCAACCTTAAACAGTGTCTGAAGTCAAAGTGAGGTCACTGATTGGGAAGAAATGGGATCCTGAAACTTGAGATGGGGACATTTGGGCAGATAATCAGGAAGCTGGGGACACTGAGCCTCTAAATTCAACTAAATCACTCCTTCCAACAGAACCAGCCCTCTCACTCCCACCTGAAGAGATTACTCCATCTTTGTCTGCTAATCCACCCTCCCCAGTGGAACTATTAGCCTTTCTACCGCCATCTGATGAGATTAACCCAGCTGTGTCTGAAGAGCCTTTGTCTGAGTCATCAACCGGGGTGGTGTCTGATTCATTGTGTGGGGCATTAGCTGAGGAAGATACCTTACAAGATATTGCTGAATGTTCTGAGAACATCCCCACCACCCATTTTTTCTTCTAGGCCTAAAACTAGACTTAAGTCGTAGTGAACTCTAAAAGGTGAAGTACAAAGTGTGACCCAGGAGGAGGTATGCTGCACTTTAAAAGAACTGCTTGACTTTTCTAATATATGCAAACAGGGGCCTGGGGAATATGTGTGGAAATGGATATTAAGGGTGTGGAACAATGGTGCAAGGAACATAAAGTTGGGTCAGTCTGAGTTTATTGATATGGGTCCACTAAACACAGATTTTTCATTCAATGTTTCAGCTTGAGAGGTTATGAAAGGATCTAGTAGTTTATTTGGTTGGGCCACTAAAGCATGGTGGATCATGTGGTGAAGTACCAGACCTGTCTTGGTATACTGTAGAAGGAGGTATCCAAAAGCTTTGGGATATTGGCATGCTAGAGTGAATTTATCAGGTTATACTCATAGACCCAAACATGGAGTGCTCAGAGGACACAACTTTTACCACAACTGTGAGGAAAGAATTTGCGAAGGGAACCCCAGCTGCCTTGAAGACTGCTGTGGTTGCTATTTTATGTAAGTCAGATTTGACAGTGAGAACTGCCCTAACTGAATTAAGATACCTAACTACAAGGGGGCTAATTGGACCCCATGGTTGTAGGGCACAAGTGGTGGCACTCGATCGACAAAGACAAGGTTGGCGTGGTTACCATAATGGACAGTGGAGTCAAAGCAGTGATCAGAAGAGGCTGACTCATACGGAATTATGACATTGGCTACTTAGTCATGGTGTCCCTAGGAGTGAAATAGATGGGAAATCTACTGAATATTTACTTGGTTTATACAAGCAGAAGAATTCTAGGTCAAGTGAATGGCAATCTAACTTGAATCACCAGAATAGAAAGTCATAGGCTTTCAATTCCCAGACTTGAGTGAGTTGAAAGACCCACAACCCTTGAATGAAGGGGCAGTCGGGTCCCATGAGGAAGGACTCCACTGCATTGCCAAAAATTTATACTGTTAATCTTTCTCCTAGCCTTCCACAAAGGAATCTATGGCCTTTTTTGAGAGTGACTGTTCACTGGGGAAAAGGAACTAAGCAGGCTTTTTGGGAATTACTGGATACTGGCTTTGAACTGACACTAATCCTAGGAGACCCAAAACATCACTGTGGCCCACCAATCAGAGTGGAGGGAGTATGGAGGTCATGTTATTAATGGAGTTTTAAGTCAGTTTCATCTCACTGAAGGTCCAGTGTATCCCTGAAACCATCCTGTAGTGATTTCCTCAGTTCCAGAATGCATAATTGGAATAGATATACTCAGTAACTGGCAGAACCCCCACGTTGGATCCCTGACGAGTGGAGTAAGGGATATCATGGTAAGAAAAGCCAAATGGAAGCCATTATAATTGCCCCTACCTAGGAAAACAGTAAACCAAAAGCAATACTGCATTCCTGGAAGGCTTGCAGAGATTACTGCCATCATCCAGAACTTGAAGGGTGCCGAGTTGGTGAATCCCACCATATTCCTACTCAACTTGCATATTTGGTCTGTGCAAAAAACAGATGGAACTTGGAGAATGACAGTGGATTGTCATAAACTTAACCAGCTGATGATTCCAATTGCAGCTGCTATTCCAGATGTGGTTTCATTGCTTGAGCAGATTAATGCATCTCCTGGTACCTGATATGCAGCTATTGATCTTGCCTTTTTCTTGATTATGGTTTCAAAGAAGTACCAGAAGCGGTTTGCCTTCAGCTCACGAGGCCAGAAAAACACCTTCACTGTCCTACCTCAGAGTTATATCAACTCCTCAGCCCTATGTCATAATTTAGTCTGCAAGGACCTTGATCGACTTCCCACTCCACAAGACTTAACACTGGTCCGTTACATTGATGACATTATGCTGATTGGACCTAGTAAGAAAGAAGTGTCCGTGATTCTGGACTTATTGGCAAAATGTTTGGGTATTAGAGGGTGGGAAATCAATTCCACAAAAATTCAGGTGTCTTCTATCTCAGTGAAATTTATAGGAGTCCAGTAGTGTAGGGCATGTCGAGATATTCCTTCTAAAGTGAAGAGTAAGTTATTACATCTGGACTCTCCCACAACTTTAAAGGAGGCACAATGCCTGGTGGACCTCTTTGGATTTTGGAAACAACATATCCCTCATTTGGGTGTGCTACTCTGGCCTATTTACTAAGTGACTCAAAAAGCTGCTAGTTTTGAGTGGGGCCTAGAACAAGAGAAGGCTCTGAAGCAAGTTCAGGCTGCTGTTCAAGTGGCTCTGCCACTTGGGCCATATGATATGATCCAGCTGATACAATGGTGCTTGAAGTGTCAGTGGCAGATAGAGATGCTGTTTGGAGACTTTGGCAGGCCCCTGTCAGTGAATCACAGTGCAGACCCTTAAAATTTTGGAGCAAAGCCTTGCCGTCCTCTGCAGATAACTATCCTCCTTTTGAGAAACAGCTTTTGGATATTACTGGGCCTTAGCAGAGACTGAACATTTAACCATGGGCCACCAAGTTACCACGGAGCCTCAGCTATTCATCATGAACTGGTGTTGTCTGACCCACAGAGTCATAAAGTTGGGCTTGAACAGCAGCACTCCAAAATTAAATGGAAGTGGTATATATGAAATTGGGCCCAAGCAGGACTGGAAGGCACAAGTAAATTAAATGAGGAAGTAGCCCAAATGCCCATGGCCTCCATTCCTGTCACATTATCTGACCTCTCCCAGTCTGCATCTGTGGCCTCATTGAGAGTTCCTTATGATCAGTTGATTTCAGAAAAGAAAATTTGTGCCTGGTTTACAGATGGTTCTGCATGATATGCAAACACCACTCAAAAGTGGACAACGGCAGCACTGCAGCCCCTTTCTGGGACCTCCCTGAAGAGCAGTCATGAAGGGAAATCCTCTCAATGGGCGGAATTTCAACAGTGCACCTGATTGTTCACTCTACTTGGAAGGAGAAATGGCCAGATATGTGATTGTATACTGATTCATGGGCTGTGGTCAGTGGTTTGGCTGGATGGTCACAGACATGGAAGGAACATGATTGGAAAATTAAAGATAAGGAGGTACAGGAAAGAGGTATGTGACTAGTCCTCTCTGAACAGTCCAAAGAAGTGAAGATATTTGTGTCTCATGTGATTGCTCACTAAAGGGTGATCGCAGCAGAGGGGTATTTTAGTAATCAAGTGGATAGAATGATGCGTTCTCTGGAAACCAGTCATCATTTTTCCCCAGCCACTCCCATCATGCCCAATGGACTCATGAACAAAGTGGCCAGGGATGGAGCTTATGCATGAGCTCAGCAACGTGGACTTCCACTCACCAAAGCCAACTTGGCGATGCCCACTGCTGAGTGCCCAGTCTGCCAGTAGCGGAGACCAACACTGAGTCCCTGATATGGCACCATTTCTAGAGGTGATCAGCGAGCAACCTGATGGCAGCTTGATTACATTAGACTGCTTCTGTCATGGAAAGAGCAGCATTTTGTTCTTACTGGAATACACACTTACCCTGGGTATGGATTTGCCTTCTCCCAATACTACCATCTGTGAACTTGCAAGAAGTCTTACCCACCATCATGGTATCCCACACAGCATTGTCTTAGATCAAAGCACTCACTTTATAGCAAATGAAGTACAGCAATGGGCTCTTGCTCATAGAATTCACTGGTCCTACCATGTTCCCCCATCATCCTGAAGCAGTTGGCTTGATAGAACAGTGGAATGGCCTTCTAAAGACACAATTATGGTGCCAACTAGGTGGCAATACCTTGCAGGGTTGGGGAAATGTTCTCCAGCAGGTTGTATATGTTCTAAACCAGCGTCTTATATATGGTACAGTTTCTCCCATAAGCAGGATTCATGGGTCCAGGAATCAAGGAATGGAAATGGGAGTGGTACCATTCACTATCAATCACCCTTGTGACCCACTCACAAAATGTGTGCTTCCTGTCTTCCCGACCCTATGCTCTGTGGATCTAGAGGCCTTAGTTCCAAAGGGAGGAACTCTCCCATCTGAAGACACAATGATGATTCCATTGAACGGGAAGTTAAGAATGCCATCTGGCCACTTCAGTTTCCTCATGCCTCTGGATCAACAGGCAAAGAAAGGAGTTACTGTATTGGCTTGTGTGATTAATCCTCATTATCAAAGGGAAATTGGATTGATATTACATAACAGAGGTAAAGAAGAGTGTGTCTGGAATACAGGAGATCCTTTAGGATGTCTTTTAGCACTACCATGCCCTGTGATTAAAGTCAATGGGAAACTATAGTAACATGTTTTCTAATGGCTCAGACTCTTCAGGAATGAAGGTTTGGGGCACCCTACCAGGCAAAGAATCACAGTTATTATGAGGTGCATGCTGAGGGCAAAGGGAATATGGAATGGGTGACAGAAGAAGGTAGTTCTAAATAACATTTATGACCACATGACCAGTTGCAGAAATGATGACTGTAATAGTTATGAGTATTTCTTCCTTGTATGTGTGCTTTGAATATTTTTGTTTTCTTCACTTTTATGTAATATAAATTGGGCTAGTGTGTTTTCAGTTGTACATATGTTAGTTATATCATGTTATGCATATGTGTGGTTTTCTAATTGGCTTTATTTAGAAATTGTGTATAGTTTAAGGAGATGTGTATAGCTGCCAAGCTGACAAGGGGTGGACTGTGAACATTAAGATTGTGTGTCAACTTGGCCAGCTATGATTCTCAGTGGTTTGGCAGTTATGTAATCACTTACATGATGAAGTCTGCTATGAGCAGCCAGTCAGTTGTCATGGAAGTTCCCTCAGGGGTGTGGCCTGCATCCAATATATGTGGTCATTCTGGCAAAGCTTGCTGGCTTTTGGTCCATTTGGATCCTGCATCCAGCTCATTATTATATGACCTCTGGTTCTTGGTCTTGAGCCAGTAGCCTGTGGTTTTACCTGATGATCTTAGATTCCTTGGCCCCTGCAGCTACATGAATCAGGAGAAGCCTGCAGCCTGATGCCTGACCCACAAACTTGGGACTTGCATGCCTCTACAACCACGTGAGCCATTTCCTTTAGATAAATGTCTCTCTCAATTTCTCTTTCTATATATACATGTATATATACATAGATACACACTTCACTGGTTTCACTTCTCTAGAGAACCCATCCTGAGACAGACCACATGATAATTTAACTAACAACATTTTCAAAGACCCTGTTTCAAAACAAGATCACATTCATAGGTATGGAGGGTTAGGACTTTAATGTATCTTTTGGAGGGATATAATTCAATACAGGACCTTAAGCAGGGAGATTGACATAATTAGATTTAAACTTTGAAAAGATTACAGTGGCTGCAATGAGCATAAACCATCAGAGGAATAGAGTGGGTGTTAGGGATCAAGTTAAAACAAAACAAAACAAAACAAAACAAAAAAACTCAGTGCTGTTGAGTCGATTCCGACTCATAGCGACCCTATAGGACAGAGTAGAACTGCCCCATAGAGTTTCCAAGGAGCGCCTGGCAGATTCAAACTGCCAACCCTTTGGTTAGCAGCCATAGCACTCAACCACTATGCCGCCAGGGTTTCTTTCCATGGACCAAGTTAGGAGATTATAATAGGAAATGATGATAGCTTAAACTGGTGTGAGGACAGGGGAAATGGGGAGAAGTCATTAGAGGGAAATGCCAAGGATGCCACTGAGATTCCTGACTACCACAACTAGATGGATGGTGGTGCTATACACCAGACAGGAACACTATCAGGGGACCACATGTGTGGAAGTTTGAGTTCTGTTTTGAACATGTTGGCTTATAGAACCCTTGAGACAGTTAAGTTGAGATGTCAAGTTGACAGTTGATTATTCATATTTAAAGCTTAATGAGAGGTCTGAGCCAGTGGGTGATATAAATTGGAGAATCATAAGTCTTGAGATGGGAACTGAAGGTATGACATGGAAGAGATTGCTTAACATAATGGAGCATCCTCCAAAAACATGGCACCAGCTCATGAAGCTTCAACAGTATAAGGTGCTGGTTTCTCCACACCCTTGGCAGCACTTTGCATTATTAAATTTTTTCATCTTTTCCAAATTGACAGCTTAAAAAATAGTATATTGTTATTATTCTGTCTGAAATTTCAAGTGAGATCGAATGCCTGTTTCTATGTTTATTAGCCCTTAAATTTTTTTTTTTTGCTGTGACTATCTGTTCACATGTATATTTTTCTGGAGAGGAAGTACATAGATTCCTCAGTTCTCAAATAGTTCAGAACCACTAATTTAGATTTGTTTTGAACAAGGAGGTTTCATTTTACACATGTCAGCCCTTCAAATAGTCATTGCTATCCCAGTCCCCTTAAGCCATGTGTTCCAAGAATTGTATGTCCTCAGTTCCCTAAGCCTCCTGATTTCTGTCTTCTTAGGTTCTCCAGTGTATCTATTTTTGAGCCTCCAAAGTGTGGCAATAGTCATACTTCATCAGCTTTGAAATCACCTGTAAAGACTGGGACATATCTATCATAATCCTTTTTCCTGTTTTCCTGTATCCTACTAACACTTCTCCTCACAAAATAGGGAGATCTGATGAAGTTTTATTACACTGTGATGGAAACTCATTCCTTCCAATCTATTAATTTCTAGATATAGGGCTTTCCAAATATGTCTTTCCAAACACAGAACGCAGCATCAGCATATGTGTCAGGCAGGGAGTGGGGGAGGTGAAGGTGCACATTCTTAAAATCGTCAGTACTCAGGGATGGCCCTTCTTTGCGTCTGTCAGTGAGGTGTGGTTCAGGTCATTGAAAGGCATGCATTCATGGGGCTGTCACTAGGGGGAGTGTAAGCCAAATTTTTCACTTAGAAAATGCCAGAAAGGGGGATTGGATGCTGGGACATAGAAAATGCTGAGAATTTAGAAAGGAATCTGTGGGTGGTGGCCTGCCTCTTACACTGACTGTGAGTCTGGAACGGCTGGAAGCTTAGCCCTTGGTGGTGAATCTGCTCCAGCCAGGAACCTTAACTGAACCAAACAACCCAGTTACTGTTGCAGGAAACTCAGGCAGGGGTAACAGCAGAGGCCAGGGAGGTAGAGGGAGGAGGAATACTACCTGCCCTTCCAGGGATAGTGAGGGATGTAGGTACATGCCACTTAGATCTTGCTTTGATATGTTTCTGAGATACAGCATATCTTCTTGGATGTGCCATGTGGCAGTTGCTGTTCAGTGAAGCTGATCAGCATAAACTCAGGTACCACGATGTCAAGCGGTGAATAAATGTTTAGTGAGCTCTACTTGGTATAAACCATTATACTAAAGACAATGACTAAAAACCAAACCAAAACCGTTGCCATTGAGTCAATTCTGACTCTTAGTGACCCTATAGGACAGAGTAGAACTGCCCCATAGGATTTCCAAGGAGCAGCTGGTGGATTTGAGCTGCTGACTTTTTGGTTAGCAGCTGATCTCTTAACCACTGCACCACCAGGGCTCCAAAGACAGTAACGGGCAGGTATGTTTAAATAAAAAAAAAAAAAGAAAGGAAAAAAGAAAGGCACACCCCTTGCACTTGCAGTTTTAAATCTTGTTTGGAAATTTGCAATATATCATTTTGTCTCTTGCCTTACTTTATCAGTATTTTCTTCCCTATTGTATACCTTCCCGCTTTTTGTCTCTCTGTATTTAAAAACAAGCTCAAGTCTAAAAGAACTTTTCCTTGAAATGAACAGACTTCACCAAAGAAGACCTTCAAGCAGTCAACAGATAAGTGAGGAAATGCTCACGATCTCTAACCATTAGAAAACTGCAAATCAAAACCACAGTGAGATACCATCTCACCCCAGCATTACTGGCATGAATCAATAAAACAGGAAATAACGGATGTTGGAGAGGGTACAGGGAGATCGGAACTCTTATGCACTGCTGGTGGGAATGCGAAATGATACAACCACTTTGGAAAATGATACTGCACTTCCTTAGAAAGCTAGAAATAGAAATACCATATGATCCAGCAATCCCACTCCTAGGAATATATCCTAGACAAATAAGAGCCATCACATGGACAGACGTATGCATACCCATGTTCACTGCAGCATTGTTCACAATAGCAAAAAGTTGGAAACAACCTAGATGCCCAGCAACAGATGAGTGGATAAACAAACTGTGGTACATACACACAATGGAGTATTATGCAACGCTAAAGTACAACGATGAATCTGTGAAGCATCTCATAACATGGATGAATCTGGAGGACATTATGCTGAGTGAAATAAGTTAATCACAAAAGGACAAATGTTGTACGAGACTACTACTGTCGATACTCATGAAAAGGTTTACATACAAAAAGAAACAATCTTTGATGCTTACGAGGGTAGGGAGGGGTGGGGATGGAAAAAAACTTAACAGAAAATAGATAAGTGGAAGCTTCAGTGAAGGGTAAGATAGTACACAATACTGGGGAAGCCAGCACAGCCTGTACAAGGCAGGGTCATGGTAGCTCCATAGACACATCCAAACTCCCTGAGGGACCCAATTGCTGGCCTGAGGGCTATGAGGACCACGATCTCACGGAATATCTAGCTCAACTGGCATAACATAGTTTATAAAGAATATGTTCTACATTCTACTTTGGTGAGTAGCTTCTGGGCTCTTAAAAGCCTGTGAGCAGCCATTTAGGATATGCCACTGGTCTCACTCCTTCGAATGCAAGGAAGAATGAAGAAAACTGAAGATATACAGGAAAGATTAGTCCAAAGGACTAATGAACCATATATACCACGGTCTCCACCAGACTGAGTCCAGAACATCAAGATGATGCCTGGCTACCACCACTGACTGCTCTGACAGGGATCACAATAGAGGGTCCTGGACAGAGCTGAAGAAAAATGTAGAACAAAATTTTAACTCAAAAAGAAAGATCAGTCTTGCTGTCCTGACAGAGATTGTAGAAACTCTGAGCATATGGCCCCCAGATACCCTTTCAGCTCAGTAATGAGTTCACTCCTGAGGTTCACCCTTCAGCCAAAGATTGAACAGGTCCATGGAACAAAACAAGACTAAAGGGGTGCACCAGCCCTGGGGCAGGAACAGGAAGGCAGGAGGGAACAGGAAAGCTGGTAACAGGGAGCCCAGGGTTGAGAAGGGAAAGTGTTGACATGTCGCGGGGTTGTTAACCAGTGTTATAGGACAATGTGCGTACTGTTTGATGAGAAACTGGTTTGTTCTGTAAACCTTTATCTAAAGTACAATAAAAAAAAAAAAAAAAGAGCTTTTCCTTGATCTGACCTTGCCACACTCAGCTCTGCTCTACCTCTCTCGCTATCCATTGCCAGACTTCCTGAGAGTGGTCCCATTTCTGTCCCTTCCTAATCAGTCTAGCCCTTAACCCACTGCTCCCCTCACTCCATAAAACTCTTGGGGGCAAAGGTCACCAAAAAAATAGCCATCCACGGAAAAGGATTCCTTCTGTCCCTACCATCCAGACACCCAGTTCCCCTCTGTGCAGATAGTCACAGTGAGGAAATTTTTGTGTGTCATTCTAGAGATATCTTACACATGTTCAAGCAATTATATTAATACATTTTCCCTTTTTACATAAAACATACCATGCTGTACACATGGTTCTGTATTGACTTTTTTTTTATAGTATGCAATATATCTTGGTGACCTTTCCATACAAGGAAGCTCTTTCTTTTTTTTAACTGCAAAGTGTTCTATCATATTGATGTAACAAAACATATTTAGACAGTCTTCTTTCAATGGACATTTAATTGTTTCTGGTATTCTACTATTACAAATAATGCTGCAGTGGAATAAAGTCGTATACACGTCACTTCACATGGGTATAAGCATAACTGCAGGGTAGATTCCGAGAATAGAAATTGCTAGGTCAAAGGTATGTGTGTTTGTAAGTTATATATTGACAAATTTTTATTACTCCTGCCAGCGGTATGGGAGAATACCTGTTTCTCCACTCTGCTTGGACTTTTTGCCAATCTGATAGGGACCAAACTGTACCTCTGATACTTAATTTAGCATCTTATGTTTAAGAGTAACTTTAGATTATTTTTTAACACAAGTAGAATCATGTAATAATTTCTTGATATTTCTGACAGCTCCCCATCACTGTTGGGATATAGCACAAGTTCCAGGAGGCAGCCTTTCCTTTCCCTCCTGCCTCCTTTGTCACTGCACCCCTTCCCCACACTCACACTGTACGCTCACTGAGCTTCTTTCAGCTCCAGGAACACTATGCCCTATTTTGTTTCTGTCTCAAATATTCTTTACTGCAGTCTTATATGATTGACAACTATTATCCCTCAGGACTTACATCCTCATGGTAGCTCTCCATAATTCTACCTTCATTCAGCCTCTTCTTAGCCCTATTAGGGCCTTAGTGATTTTCTAACATAATCCCTTTCAGGAAGTTGGCTGTTAATAAATTTTTGCTGAATTGGTGAAAGGCTGAATATCACTATAATTACTCTTCTTTGTTATATATATATATATATCTAAATCTAAGCTGGATTTCAGCTGCCAAATGAAAATTTAGAGAAAAGCTGCTTTTCCTTTATTCTGTTGCTACCTGAGAACTATATACATCAATTTCATTTTCTTCTTTTCCTTTCCATTTGAATGAAAAAAAAAATCACAGAAATAAATGCCTATGAGAGTCTTTGCAATTCAAAGTCATTTTGGTCAGAGATGTGGTAGCTCAAGGGAAGTATGCTTTTTGCTGTGGCTGATATTGAAGAAAAGACCACATTTTTAAGAATTTATATAGTTGTAACTTTTTTTCTTAATGGGAATGGAAAATAGTTGGTTTGCTCATTAGTAGGAGCCACTAGTGCTGACTGGCTAGACTTGGTTATTAGGGCTAAGAGCCCAAATCTAGTCAGTATAGATGCCTTTCATTGTTGTTTCATTTTGGCTTCAAGCAAATTTACATCTGCATCATGTATTAGGGAGTATCTGTTCTGATACAGAGAAGTCTACAGTCCTAGCATCAGCAGGCTTGGATACTAGTCCCAAGTCAGTCAACAACTAGCCATAAGATCAGACAGTTTTCTCACCAGCAAAGCAAGGGGATCAGACTCGTTGGTTACTAAGCTCCCTATTAGTTCTGACAATCTCTAATTTTAAATATGTTTCTATTAAAAATTAGAAAATAGGGTGTCTTAATATAAGATTTTAAAATTCAACAAGATGGGTTGACGCAGTGGCTGTAACAATGGCCTCAATCGTAATGATTGTAAGGATGGTGTACAACTGGGCAGTGTTTCTGTTATACGTAGGGTCACTATGAGTCGGAATCGATTCAAAGACACCCAACAACAATAACATTTTCTAATAATTCATTTCTTACTATGCATGATCGATCATTTCCCAAATGATTCTAAACTTACCCACAGGCAAAATAATTTCACTTTTTAATGTAAGTAAAACCAAATTTTACCAGCTGATGGCAGCCATATTTTCATGTACCAATCCCATTCCCTTGCAAGCCCCACCCATTTATTTCTAGGACACTCTGACGGGTGGCTTCTGTAATTCCATGAGTTGGTGTGGGTCACCTCCAGTCCCCAGTACCCTTCCAGGTATATGGTGACCTGAGATTTTCCAGCATTGTCCCCCTTGCCTCTGCCCAGCTGGAAATTTTCTTCCACAAGTGCCTTTACTTCCTTTGAGCTGAAGCCTGAGGAGTCAAGATGCTGCTGTTGCCTCTGATATCTGAAGTGGGCTGACCAGTGGCTGCTGTTTCCCCTTAACCTCCAGAGTTCAGCTCCTTGATGATTCCAGTCACTAATGTCCTCAATCCTCCTGAAGCTGAGGACTAAAGCTTGCTCTAAGGTGAGGAAGCCATCTTACTTCCCTGTGATATGATCTGTAAAACAAGCCAAGATATAGCTAAATTAGGCCTGGATATGTTAAGAATTTAGTTTATTTATTGAACACCTATGACGTGTTCTACACACTAAAAGTAAGGCAGATTAGGTGTGTACTCTCATGATGGTTGGAGAGCATAAAATAAACAAATAAATCAACGAGAAAAAATTTTGATTAGTGATATGAGTCTAAAAGAAAATAAATGATAATGTAATAAGGAGTGACAGGGGATGGGGCAGCTACTTTAGATTCCATGTATGAACTTTGTCTGAGCCCTAAATGATCAGAGGGAACTAGCCAAGCAAAGGCTAAGGAATGAGTGTTCCAGTCAGAGGGAAGAGTACGTGCAAAGGCCCTGAGGAAGGAGTGATCTCAGCATGTTCAAATAAGTCAGAGGAGAAGACAGGGTCAGATCATGTAGAGCCTTATCAGGCATTGCCAGGAATTCAGATTTTATTGGAAGATTTTTACTGGTGGGTGTAGTGAGAGAGAACTTTACTTCTTACTAAGGAGAAAGCATGTATGCTGCTAGAAGGGCTGGCTTGGTTCAGTACAGGTCCAAATAAGGCCACATGTTTAGTCCAATTACTGCTGCCTTCTGACCTTGGCCCTATTGCTGAATTCCCTGTGATGATCTCTCGAATGGACTCCCAATTAGTTTCCTAATATGCTCACCCTCTTCCCAGTTCTTCTTATCTCACATTCCACTAACCAGTCTGATTCCAATTGTGGACATGGTTAGAGTGTTTTTTTTTTTTTTTTTCAGGGAGATACTCAATCTGATTTACTAAATATGACTCAAACTAGTATACAAATAATCATAAAGAAAGGCAGCATGGTAAACACCAAAATGGAAATTAAAAAAAATTAACAACTGTGTAGACAAATATTAATTCCAGAGGCTGAGTGGAGAGGAGGGGATCAAAGGAGGCCTCAGTGCAGATGAAACGGGAAAGATGGGAAGAGGCTGGGCATGTGTGGAGAGATGTCAAAAAGAGTCACGTTCATTCAATCAGCAAACATGCATCAAAAAGGCAGCAAGTTCCAGAGGTGATCAATGAAAGGGAACTAGGGAATGGTTCATTCTGGCTGAAGTGCAGGGTATATGAAGAACAGGGGTAAGTGATCAAAAGCGAATGCGTGTGGTTCCAGATTTGGGATGTTTGATATCAACAGTTGTGATGATGATGCCAATTTATTAATAAAAGTAAAATTATGCTTAAGAATTGAGAAGGTTAGGAAAAATGTAGTAGTCCTTTAGGTTTTGTTTCATCAAATTCACCATATTTAAAAACATTTTGATACTTAAAAAATAGGTTTTGTTTTTCTAGAACATTCACATCTCAGAACCCCTGAAAAAATATGGACTATACATTGGACTTTATTACTGTACTATTTATGAAGCTTTTTTTTTTCTAGTTCATTTCCCTTAAATACATGGTATTCACATATGTGGTATTGAGTACCCTCTTGGGACTCTAAACAAGAGAGCGCTCTAAGTGGATAGTGGCATCTTGACCTATGCTGCGGGCAGAGCCAGGAGGGGCGAGGCATAATTGTGGTGGTCTGGGAGACACGAGCTGTCTCCTGTGGAAGGGCCATGACTATTACTTTCAAGTGACATCTTGCCAGGGGCACAGCAATGCCACAACTCAAAGTTGTACCTTCTTCCAAAGTCATCGGGAGTATAAAGGGTTATTTTAACCCATGCCTTGGGGTGCTGTGCTTCACAGAGGGATATTTGTCCCTTTGGGGTTTTCTAGTTTTCTGCTGCAACCCTCTATGATGTGGTTCTCTGAGGATTTTACCCCAATCAGTGCTACAGTTGAAGGCCTTTTCTATGTACTAATTACCCTGTTCCAACAGTTACCACTGTGAGAATCTTCTGATTTCAAATTTACAATTTTTATATTATAAAGAATTTTATATTCATCAAATACGTCTTATAGGTACCTTTGAAAAGTTGAAGAGATTAAAATCTAACAAAAAACTAGCATAACAACGTGTGTATGTGTGTGTATATACATAGATGAAGTTTTCGTATGTAAAATCAAACTCAAGGGGACAGAGCCTTTCATTCCACAATTGGAGTCTTGGCCTCCAATAAGAAAATGCTTTTTCCTATGATTCACAAATGTGATATCAGAATCTGTTATATTTTGGTAGGAAGTAGACCAGAACTCCAAGAGTATTTTCCTGGAGTCTGCCTCACTCATGGGCAATAGATCAAAACCCTATCAGACACTGAGAAGAAGGAAGGGCTCCTCTCCCAATCCACTCAAAGCTGCCCGAATTGCCTAGAGTAATTCTAAACCACGTCTGTGGAAACTGTCAATGTCAGTCCAGAGAAACATGTAGATGCTATTTCAGGGTGTTTCATTCCAAGAATATGGTCTCTTTCCATATGTGGTTTCTTTTAAACGTACAATACTTTACTGCCTAGGTTCAGTAGAAAGAAATAAAAATGAGCACATGTAATTAAAATAAAACCAGGACCATAGGACACTGTTTATAGAACAGTGAAATGTTTTTACAAAAAAAAAAAAAAAAGAAAGAAAATCTCAGCCCCCCAAAGAGAAGTCATTTATTTTCATCTATATAATTTATCCAATGCCAAATCTGGGTGAACCCTGGTAATGGGGCCTCAGAGGCAGCCTCCACTCTCAGCACTGAGGTTTACTGCCTTGTTCTTAGCCAGTCTTCAGCCAACCTCACCTGTCAGAGATATCTTTAACGCCCCTCATGCCTTTTGATGAAGGAAACCATTCTCACATGAAGTCGCTGAGAGATTGAACTGAGACCCCGAGAATATCTTACTGCTCAGTGATATAAAGCAGAGTTCACTAGTTAGAAGTCTGAGTTATATTTAGTAAACCACACAAAAACTAGTTTGCCACTCTCCACCTCTCACCCCACCTACCCATGCCTTAATCAATTTAATTCTGAGGTGCTGATAAGGGTCTAGAAAAACTTGAAAGAACAAAATAACCAATTGCAATGAGTTAAAGATATTAATATATCTTAATTGCAGCATCAGGGGGTTACTTGATTCTCCCAAATGCTTTTCGTAGAGTTCAAGGCAGTCAAAGTCAGTTCCTCTGGACACTATTTGTTTCTGTCATTAGCCAATTTCATGGAGCTTATATTTGCAGGGGCTCAAGAAGGCCACACAAGCTTGTTTGGTATTTTTTTTTTTTAGTCATTTTATAAAGTGTCTAGGTAATCTTTCTTTTCTCCATCTCATGTTGCCTGGAACTTTATCCCTACTTCTTCTCTCAAGAGTAAATCATTACTGCTTACCAAGGGTTACAGAGTTGCTGACCTCAGGAACCATCGACAAGACCATTTTCTCCATACAGAGGCCTTCCTCTAATGGTCCCTCACTCATTGTCCTCCTCTGCAGAATGGGGTATATCAAACTTTTACTTCAGCAAAGTAATGTGACACACTAATCATAGGGGACATTTGGAGACACTCAAAATTTCCATTTGTACCCCTACATATCCCTCCCATAAGAATGCTTTCCTTTAAACTTTGGGGTATGACTCAGAGATAGTGATAGTGAGAGCTGGAAAAACCTAGTCTCCCAGGAGACCTGGCAGTGAAAGCCTGCCTTCAAAGCAAGTTCTTCATGGAAAAGATTTTTTCTCAAGAGTACAAAATCTACTAATTATGCAAGAAAAATTTGGATTAGCTATTGCTACCCAAATGTGTCCACATCTGTCAAGCTGCCAATGTGTGACTTTTGGAAATATCCCTTGTACAGTCTGTTTTTTTCATAGGGTTTATTAATGTACACTGCAGCAACTCTGAGGCCTTTTAAAGGAGAAAGTGTTGAATATCAGTTAAACTTAGCATTAAGCCTTGACCACATTCCTAAGAGTCTGGTCCTATGTTGCTGAAGGGGAATGCAAACTTGGCCCGCTGTACTCTGTCTTTTTACAGATGCTGTCACCCCTCCGATTCTTCTTTCCAAACCAAATGCAGATCATTACACAGAGTGGAATGGTTGAATTGGCGTTCAACAAAGGCAAATGTGTTTGTACACATGTATGCACGATCTTAGGGGAGGTACTGGAGAGTACATCCAAGGTACCTCAAGAGCCTTTGAGTTCTGGAAGATAAAGTTGCATATAGTTTTACTGTGAAGTGCATCTTTTGCATTACCATTCTTCGAACTTTAATGACCCAGATATGAAACATGCAGTTATTTCTATTGACAAAGCATGAGATAACTAGTGTCTGATTGGATAACAACTTTTACATCATGTAGAGTAGGTACTGTTTTAGGAGGGATCCTTGGGTAGTGCAAATTGTTTGAGGTTTGAGTCCACCCAGAGATGCCACAGAAGGAAGGCCTGATGATCTCCTTCAGAAAAATCAGCTATTGAAAACCTGTGGGTCACAGTTCTACCCTCACACACATGAGGTTGCATGAGTCAGAATCAACTTGATGGCAACTAGTTTATTTTTTGAAACTGTCCCCTTCAGAGCATCATGTGGTGCTTGATTTTACTCTCTGGAAAAAACATGTTGTTTTTGTTAGGTGCCGTAGAGTCGGTTCCAACTAATAGTGACCTTATGTACAACAGATGGCCCCTGCACCATCCTCACAATCCTTGCTATGTTTGAGCCCATTGTTGCAGCCACTGTGTCAAACAATCTCACTGAGGGTCTTCCTCTTTTTTCCTGACCCTCTACTATACCAAGCATGATGTCTTTCTCCAGGGACTAGTTCCTCCTGATAACATGTCCAAAGTATGTGAGACAAAGTCTCACCATCCTTGCTTCTAAGGGGCATTCTGGCTGTACTTCTTCCCAGACAGATTTGTTCATTCTTTTGGCAGTCCATGGTATATTCAAATATCCATATAATGTTCATATAATTCAAATGCATCAACTCTTCTTTGGTCTTCCTTGTTATTGTCCAGCTTTCGCATGCATATGAGGCAATTGAAAACACCATGGCTTATTGTTAGGTGCTGCTGAGTCAGTTTCAACTCATAGGGACCCCATGCATAAAAGAACGAAACACTGTCTGGTCCTGCACTATTCTCACAATTGTTTTTATGCTTGAGTACATTTGTGCAGCCACTGTGTCAATCCATCTCATTGAGGGTCTTCTTTTTTGCTGACCTTCTACTTTACCAAGCGTGATGTCCTTCTCCAGGGACTGATCCTTTCTGATAACATGTTCAACGATGTACGTAAGATGTAGTCTTGCCATCCTGGCTTCTAAGAAGCGTTCCGGTTGTACTTCTTCCAAGACAGATTTGTCTGTTCTTTTGGCAGTCCATGGTATATTCAATATTCTTTGCCAATGCCACAATGCAAAGGCATGAATTCGTCTTTGGTCTTCCTTATTCATTGTCCAGCTTTTGCATACACATGAGATGATTGAAAACACCATGGCTTGGGTCAAGCACACCTTAGTCTTCAGGGAGACATCTTGGCTTTTTAACACTTTAAAGATGTCTTTTACAGCAGATTTGCCTAATGCAATGCGCCTTTTGATTTCTTGACTGCTATATCCATGGGTGTTGATTGTAGATCCAAGTAAAATGAAATCCTTGACAACTTCAATCTTTTCTCTGTTTATCATGATGTTGCTTATTCGTCTAATTGTGAGGATTTTTGTTTTCTTTATGTTGAGGTAAAACCTATACTGAAGGCTGTGGTCTTTGATCTTCATCAGTAAGTGCTTCAAGTCTTCTTCACTTTCAGCAAGCAAGGTTGTGTCATCTGCATATTGCAGGTTGTTAATGAGTCTTCTTCTAGTCTTGATGCCTCATTCTTCTTCATGTAGTCCAGCGTCTCCGACTATTTGCTCAGCATACAAATCGAATGTGTATGGTGAAAGGATACAACCCTGATGTACACACTTCCTGACTTGAAACCATATAGTATCCTTTTGTTCTGTTTGAACCATGTTCTGTTGATCTATGTACAGGTTCCTTACGAGCACAATTAAGTGTTCTGGAATTCCCATTCTTCCCAATGTTATCCATAATTTGTTATGATTCACATGGTAGAACGACTTAGCATAGTCAATAAAACACAGGTAATCATCTCTCTGGTATTCTTTGCTTTCAGCCAGGATCCATCTGACATCAGCAATGATATCCCTGATTCCAAATCCTCTTCTAAATCCAGCTTGAATTTCTGACAGTTCCCTGTTGATATACTACTGCATTGGCTTTTGAATGATCTTCAGTAAAATTTTGAGTGTGATATTAATGATACTGTTTGATAATTTCCACATTTGTTTGAATCACCTTTCTTGGGAATAGGCATAAATATGGATCTCTTCCAGTCAGTTGGCCAGGAAGCTGTCTTCCACATTTCTAGGCATAGACAAGCGAGCACCTCCAGAGCTGCATCTGTTTGTTGAAATATCTCAGTTAATATTCCATCAATTCCTCGAGCTTTGTTTTTCATGAATGCTTTCAGTGCAGCTTGGGCTTCTTCCTTCAGTATATTTGGTTCCTGATCATGTGCTACCTCCTGAAATGGTTGGACATCAACCAATATTTTTGGTATAGTGACGTTGTATTCCTTCCATCTTCTTTTGATACTTCCTGTGCCATTTAATATTTTCCTCCATAGAATCCTTCATTATTGCAACTCAAGGCTTAATTTTTTTCTTCAGTTCTTTTAGCTTGAGAAATGCTGAGCGTGATCCTCTCTTTCGGTTTTCTATCTCCAGGTCTTTGCACATGTCATTATAATACATTATTTTGTCTTCTCGAGCCACCTTTTGAAATCTTCTGTTCAGATCTTTTACTTCATCATTTCTTCCTTTTGCTTTAGCTATTTTACATTCAAGAGCAAGTTTCAGGGTTTCTTCTGACATCCATTTTGGTCTTTTCTTTCTTTCATGTTTTTTAAATAACTTCTTGCTTCATGTATGATATTCTTGATGTCACTCCACAACTCTTCTGGTCTTTTTGGTCATTAGTGTTCAATGCATCAAATCTATTCTTGAGATAGTCTCTAAATTCAGGTGGGATATACTCGAAGTTGTACTTTGGTTCTCGTGGACTTGTTCTAATTTTCTTCAGTTTCAACTTGATCTTGCATATGAGCAATTGATGGTCTGTTCTGCAGTTGGTCCCTGACCTTGTTCTGACTGATGATATTGAGTTTTTCCATTGACTCTTTCCACAAATGTATTTGATTTGATTCCTGTGTATTCCATCTGGTGAGGTCTACGTGTATAGTCACCATTTATGTTGGTGAAAAAAGGTATTTACAATGAAGAAGTTGTTGGTCTTGCAAAATTCTGTCATGCTATCTCCAGTGTCATTTCTTTCACCAAGACCATATTTTCCAACTACCGATCCTTCTTCTTTGTTTCCAACTTCCACATTCCAATCACCAGTAATTATCAATGCATCATGATTGTATGTTTGATCAATTTCAGACCATAGAAGTTGGTAAAAAATCTTCAATTTTTTCATCTTTGGCCTTAGTGGTTGGTGTGTAAATTTAAATAATAGTTGTATTAACTGGTCTTCCTTGTAGGTGTATGGATATTATCCTATCGCTACCAGCATTGTACTTCAGGATAGATCTTGAAATGTTCTTTTTGACAATGCATGCAACGCCACTCCTCTTCAAGTTGTTATTCCTGGCATAGTAGACTGTATGATTATCCGATTCAAAATGGCCAATACCAGTCTAGGATACCAATGCCTAGATAGCAATGTTTTTGTGTTTCATTTCATTTTTGACGATTTCCAGTTTTCCTAGATTTATACTTCATACATTCCAGGTTCCAATTGTTAATGGATGGTTTGCAGCTGTTTCTTCTCATTTTGAGTTGTGCCACATCAGCAAATGAAGATCCTAAAATTTATCTCCTTCTATGTTATTAAGGTCAACTCTACTTTGGGGAGGCAATACTTCCCCAGTCGTATTTTGAGTGCCTTCCAACCTTAGGGACTCATCTTCTGTCATTATAGCAGACAATGTTCCACTGCTATTCATAAGGTTTTCACTGGCTGATTCTTTTCAGAAGTAGATCACCAAGTCCTTCTCTCTAGTCTGTCTTAGTCTTGAAGCTCAGCTGCAATCTGCTTGCCATGGGTGACCCTGCTGTAGATCTAATAATTGTTTAGGGGTATTTATAGTAGTGATTATTTAATATGTGCTGAATTGAATATAGTGAAGAATTTTTATGAAATTTCTATAGCAGACATAGTACCTGAGAACTTAATCTTAAATCATGTTGTCTAGAAGGTGAGATTATTGGGCCTGGAAATCTAAGTGTACACCTTAGCTAGCAAATAGATTGCATTTTAGATCATACCAAGCAATGTACTGGGTGTGACTGGATTTACAGAAATATTTGTAAATAACTGTTTACAAGGAACCCATAATTTTATTGATAATACAAAGCTGATATTTCAGGTAACATAATTTGCTTACTGCTTAATGGATTTTATTTTCATGAAACTCAATCTTTTGTTCAATCATTTGGCTTATTGGCATACTCCTATTTACAGTATTTATTATTATTATCTTAAACCATTGGTTTTCCTTCCAGACCTTTAAACAGCTACCCTGGCTGTTTCTTGCTCTTGGCCTTTTAAAGTTAAACATTTGTGCTTTTATGATGTTAAAGTATTGCCTTGTTCCCTATCTGTGCATATCCATCAGACTCACAATTTAACAGCTGGATAGAATTGTTAAAACATTATCTAATTCCTTTTTCTTAAACTAGATATAAGTGTTTGAGAAATTATTTAAGTGTTTTGTGCAATCCCATGCAGCTGTTATGGCTGATCTAAGGCCAGCTAGTCTTCTGACTTACCTCTAAAACTATGCCCTTTTCACTGCTCATGTGGTCTCTTTCTATTGGCTCATTGTTACTTGTTCTCTTCCTCCTTTCAAAACCTGTTTCAGAGAAATCAGTTTCCTTCACCATATTAGTATCTATTCTTCCTGTTTACTCTATGACCCTGGGCACTCGAGAAAAAAAGCTGGTCCTTATTGACTTTTCTAGTTTCTATTCTATATTTCCTTTCATTTTTCTTCTATAGAAGTTTTAATGCTACTTTTATTTTAAAATTCCTGTAACAGGCATAAGGTTTTTGTTTTCCTTTATTTGGTTTTGTGTTTTTTCTATATTCTTAGCATATTTTGTTTACTTATACCCTCTATTTTTTATTTGTAAGGTTAAAATACGTGATTTCTATAATTTTTTCCCTTCATATTTTCTTTAAGAGAAAACAATCCTAAATTTTGGTTAGCTCATTTCATTTCCTTATACAACATCATGTGTCACTTTGTTTGGGTATTAATATTCTTTACTTACAAGAGGAACCTCTTTCATAGAATCTTTGAATATCAAAAATTCGTGGTCCAAGCTAATTTGCAATGCTTTGATTCCCTCTAAAGTACACTTCTTATTTATTAAGCCATTGCTTGAGTACATCCTAAGATAAAGAATTCGGTATTTCTCATGAAATTCCAAATACCTTAGGACATCTCTGTATTTTACAACCTTCTTTTTTTAATCCAGTTGAATCAATCTCTCTTAGTAATGTAATTCTGATGTCAGAGCCATAAAAAACAACTCTAGTTCTAATTTCCAACCAGCTGATAATGTATTTGAAAGCAAATTTTGTATCTCCCCCTGTGTCTGTTCTTCTCCGGGCTGAACATTTCTATTTCCTCCAAACAGTGCTCCTATAATTTGGCTTTAAGTTCCCACATCATCCTGAACACTTTCCCTTGGATATGTCTGTCAAAGGCCCAGAACTAACTACTGCTCCTCAGGTGCATTCTGACCAGAGAGGAAGAGCTATCTCCTTATTCCTGATCTAAGTGATCATGTTTTTCATGGCAGGCACATTGCTGTTAATTCACACTGAGCTGTCCTTTCACCAAAGCCCTGTTTTTTAGATGCCATTAGATAATCTTTCCTCATCCTTTCTTGTAATAATACTCTGGTTCTTCGAACCCATGTGAAAGGCTCATTATTTATTTATTTTTTAAGTTTCATTTTTTGTTTGATTTTGCTCATTATTTAATCCTTTTGAAGTCTTTTATAACCTGTTTCCATCAAGTGGGTATTTCTATCTCTCTTAGGATAAACACCCTCAGAATTGATGAGAAATCAAACCATTGATAAAAACATTGAATGAGATAGAGTTGTTGCTTTTGGAATTCCCTTTAGCTTGACAATGACTTTTTGACCATAGTTATTCAACCAGTTGTTGTTGTTATTGTTGTTAGGTGCCATACAGTCAGTTCCAACTCATAGTGCCCCTATGTACGACAGAATAAAACACTGCCTGGTCCTGGGTCACCCTCACAATTGTTGCTGTTTGAACCTATGGTTGCAGCCACTGTGCCAATCCATCTTGTTGAGGATCTTCCTCTTTTTCACTGACCCGCTACCAAGCATGTTGTCCTTCTCCAGGAACTGGTCCCTCCTGATAACATGTCCAAAGTATGTAAGACAAAGTCTCTTCATCCTCCCTTCTAAGGAGCGTTCTGGTTGTGCTTCCAAGACAGATTTGCTCATTCTTCTGGCAGTATGTGGTATAGTCAATATTCTTCCCCAACACCATCAGTCAAATGCATCAATTCTTCTTTACTTATTCATTGTCCAGTTTTTACATGCATATGAGGAGACACCACGGCTTGGATCACGCACAGTTTAGTCCTCAAGGTGACATTTTTACTTTTGAATGCTTTAAAGAGATCTTTTGCAGCAGATTTGCCCAAAGCAATATGTTGTTTGATTTCTTGACTGCTGCTTCCATGGGTGTTGCTTATGTATCCAAGTAAAATGAAATACTTGACAACTTCAATCTTTTCTCCATTTATCATGATATTGCTTATGATGCATAAGAATGTAATCCATTCTGAAGGCTGTGGTCTTTGATCTTCATCAGTAAGGGCTTCAAGTCCTCTTCACTTTCAGCAAGCAAGGTTGTATACCCAAATGATTCCCCTAATCCAATTTATAACTCTCTATCTTTAAAGCAAGTATATTAGAAAAGACTGTCTAACAACTTGTTGCAATCATTGTATGTTATATCCATATTGTTCTCTTTCTTGCCAGTTTAGTAAGTCTACCAACAATACTATGTCTGCTTTCTTTTTATGTACTATAAGCCAAGTTTTAAATAATTCAGTCAAGAATTTTACCCCCAAAACACATCAGATCATCTGGTTTATGATTTGCAAAATCTGTCTTTCCTCTTTGAAAATGTGAACCACGTTGTCCATCTTCTGTTTTCTTTGGCCCTTCAAAGATTCAATTTGGAGAACTAGTTTGCACTCCCCTCCCCCCAACAACAACAAAAAATTTTTAAATGTATTTTGCCCAGGTCTGGAGACGAGTTCTTTTAGAGCCACTTTTACAATCTCTACACTTATCTTTGGTTTCAGCTCCCTCTTATCATTACTTCTTTTGAACTTTTCAAAATGAAGAGTGTTCTTCTTGACAGAGAAGGTGAAAGCATGGTTTTAAACTCATATGTAAAAATCTGATGACAATTACTTTTAATATTTTTAAGTTGTGAAATAAAAACATTTCTGACATATTACTCTATATTATAGATGGGCAACTACCATTATCATGTGTATTTTCTTGCTTAAAATTTTACTTGACACAAGTACCAGTCACAGGATATTTTCTCTAAGCAGTATTTTCTCAACTGTAACTATAATTTCCCTGACCAAGGAGCAAAGGTTTATGTCTGCTTGATAAAATTTCAGAATGTCCTACAACAGCCTATAACATTTTGACTAGATAATTTTAGAAGATTGCAGGATGTAGGTAAATACCAAAATATAAATTGTATGCATTTTTTATAAGGCTGTATACCAAACTGGAGAAATAACATTTCATATATGATATGGCAAGACATCCAGTGCTTTGCTGTTTGAGGAGCACAGAATAAAATTTGAGTTTACCTAGGAGATCAAATTCAAAATAGGTAGTTTGTCAATGGTAAGACATGGTCTTACCTATAAGAGGCATTGGACTCAGGTATAGATTGTCCTTGTCATATTTTGGAAATTATTGGCAAGGGCTGCCTATTAGCTAAAGTAGGGCATGGCAGCTGGAGGGATTAATCTGATACTAGGCCTTCCACACTAGATGATTTGCTTAATGGCCCAGTGCTGGCACAGCAAGGGACAGCATAGAGTGCGAGTGAGAAGTAACAGGCCTCAGATACTTTTCTGGCAAATTGTTGACGTTGGTGCCAGGATACACAGGGCTGGCCAAGCTTCAACTCAACTCAGCAAATGTTTATTAGGCACCTATTATGTGCCAGACATTGTGCTAGGAGTTGACAATCCAGGAAGGATTGTCATCATAGATACCTGGCTGGTGTTTATGGTTAGATATCACTCTCTGAGAATTGAGCTTGATAAAATTAAGGCAGAGTTATAGCCTTTTCAGGGGAGCCAGGATCTTAAACAGGAAGTAAATATTACCAGAGTGATCACATGGAGAGACCTCAGGATGGGGAGCTCAGGAGGAGAGCAGTGTAATCAGAGTGAGGTCTATGTTAGGCATGTGGAGATGTGACTTAAGCATCACTTAGGCACTCAGGGGTCATCTTTTAGTTACTGTATCCCAGGTTAGACTATGAGTATAGTCTTGGGCAGAGGAGCCACATTTTAAGACTGGTCAGATTGGGTGAAGTTTGGTGAGGTTGGATGAGAAGATGAGGGAAGCCAAGGTTGTTTACATACTCCTAAATCTGGGAATTGGGCTAGGATTGGTGTTTTCTAATTTATCATTGATTGATTTCCCTTATACGTGTTATCATCGGAATGTGAACTAGATGGCCCAAAGCCACCTATTGGGGTAGCATATACCATGGATCCTAGGACTAGGGAGCGGAAGAGAAGAAATAACATTTGGCACTTAGGAAATTCTGGAAGATGTCAACCTTAGAATTGTAGGTACCCAATGAGACCCTGAAGTCTCTTCATGGTGTCCCTGATCTTACGGTCATAGTTACTCCTGGATCCCTTTTGTATTAGCCAGGACCCCATCTAGTCTGGTCAAGGCTTTGAACGTTAATATAACTTCTCATTCTTTTTAATTTCTCTTTTATTACCACAAATTTGGTGAAAGGATATTTTAAAAAATCAGAGTGTACTGTCGCAGAGACTGTTCCTTTGTGCAGGATAATCCATTGTTTGAAAAACTTATACAGTTTTCCTCTGAGGAATTATCTGAGAACATTTTGATAGACAGAAATGCATTTTATCCAGAACTTAAAGTTGCTGTAGTAGCTATCAAACATTTCTCTGAGATCTGGTGAGAGAGATTTATTTTTGAACATCTCCTTGGTAATGGCAGTAAATTGTGCCATTTTTCTTATCACTGTCACTAGCAGACTTCTTGGTTCATCTGATACTGCTGTCAGAAAGAGATTTTACATTCTTTAAGAATGAAAGCTTTATGGACACTTTAATGACTACCTTATATGATACTGCTCTAGTTAATATAGAATTGACTTGCTTTTACAGTCCTCTTCTAAAGTAAATGGGAGATTGGAAAACAGCCCACAGGACATTATTTTATACCCTAAATGTATGTTATTTTTGTTAGGTGCCATCGAGTTGGTTCTGACTCATACTGACCCTATGTACAACAGAACTACACACTGCCCAGTCCTGTGTCATCCTCACAATCATAGTTATGCTTAAGCCCATTGTTCAGGCACTGTGTCAATCCATCTCATTGAGGGTCTTCCTCTGTTTCACTGACCGTCTACTTTACCAAGCATGATATCCTTCTCTAGGGACTGATCAATCCCCCCTGACAACACATCCAAAGTATGTGAGACATAGTCTCACCATCCTTTTTTCTAAGGAGCATTCTAGTTGTACTTCTTCTAAGACAGATTTGTTTGTTCTTTTGGCAGTCCACAGTATATTCTATATTCTTTTCCAACATCACAATTGTCGGTTGGCCAGGTAGCTGTCTTCCAAATTTCTTGGCGTAGGTGAGCAAGTACTTCCAGCATTGCATCTGTTTGTTGAAGCATCTCAGTTGGTACTCTGTCAATTCCTGGAGCATTGTTTTTTGCCAATGCCTTCAGTCCAGCTTGGACTTCTTCCTTCAGTGCCATTGGTTCTTGCTGATATGGTACCTCCTGAAATTGTTGAATGTCCGCCAATTCTTTTTGGTATAGTGGCTCTGTCTGTATTCCTTCCACTTTTTTTTTTGATGCTTCCTGAGTTGTTTAATATTTTCATCGTAGAATCCTTCAATATTGCAACTCGAGGCTTGAAAAAAAAACCAAACCCCTTGCCGTCTAGTCAATTCCGACTCATAGTGACCTATAGGATGGAGCTGAACTGCCTCACAGGATTTCTAAGGATTGCCTGGTAGATTCGAACTGCCAACCTTTTTGGTTAGCAGCTGTAGCTCTTAACCACTGTGCCACCAGGGTTTCCATTTCCTAAATGTAAAGTGGGTATTTGTCCTTTTATAAATGTAAATATTATTTCAAATATCCCTAATGACATCATAATCACTTGTTCTAAACACAAGGTCTAAAAGTTCAACTACCCTGCCTCACCCTCTCCCTTTCTTCAACAAATGTTAATTTTTTTCTTCCTCCCCTTTTTCCTGCCTTCTTCTATTTGTCTCAAGGAGCCCTGGTGACACAGTGGTTAAAGCAATCAACTGCTAATCAAAAGGTTCGTGGTTTGAAAACCGTCAACAGCTCTGCAGGAGAAAGATGTGGCAGTCTGCTTCTGTAGAGATTTACAGCCTTAGAAACCCTATGGGATCACTATAAGTCGTAATCAATTCGAGGGCAGTGGATTGGTTGATTGGTCTCTTTGTCTCTTCCATGGTTCAGCAACTATTTATTGAGGGACAACTATGTGACTGAATTGGGCACCTTACCTGCCCTCATAAGGCTTGCTCTCAAGTAGAAGAGACAGTCACTAGACAAATAATGTGAAAATTAATTTATGAGAAGCACTGGCTATTGCTTATTGGCAATTGGGTTTCTTTCATTGACAATCTGAAGTCCTTCGCTCCATTATATTCACTTGCTTCTGTTTAACAAACCCCTAAGATGTTGCATGGAAGTAGTTACAAACCACATTGATTGAGCCTCACATAATTCAGAGCCCTCTGCCAACACCTAGGCCATTGTGGCTAATAATTCTCTATTATGTCTCTCAGATGTATTTCCAAGGAAGCTCTTCCTAATGTTTTCCACTCTTCTTAATCACCAGACCTTAACTCTGCACAATCTGCCATTCTCTTCTTTCACGAGAAGTCAAGGCCAACATAATTTTTTCAGCTAAGAATTTCTCTGTATTCAGCTCAAGGTCTATTTTCCAAGGATATATTAATTCTTATATCATAGCATGTCTCCTTTCTCCCTCTCTTGGAATAAGAAGTATCACTTCTGTTATCCAAGAATTTTCTCTATTCATTCCATAGCCTCTGATTCTCTCTGAAAGTTTGTTCCATAAATCATGTTCTCATTCTCTCCACCACCCCCTCCTCCACTCCTTATCTCTCTCCTCCTTTCTCATCCCTTCTTTCTCTCTTGGAACTTAATCATCCTTTGATTATATTTTCTGTACAGCCTATACAGGGTCAAAAGTCTCCTTTATACTTAAAGGCAAAAGCAAACCACAGCAGCATCAATCACCACTAACACAAAATCAAAAACCTCTCCTAACTCCTTGTGCTATCAGTTTATCTCACTATTTCCTTTCAGAACATTTCAGCTTGCATTCATTGCTTCTGATTTCTTACTACTTACTCTTTAACCTCTTCCTTTACCTCATAATTAACAGTATATTTTTTGAAGGTGACAATGAGTAACTTCCCATTCATTCATTCACTTATTTAAGAAATAATTATTGGGTTAATTTTATACTTCTTGCGCTATGGTAGGCTTGGAGTAAGACCCAAATCCAAGCCTTTGAGGAAAGTTTGTGCTTTATTATAACTATGCAACATGTGTGCTATGTATAAGATATGGTAGTTCCCCCAAATCACAGCCTCTTTATTCATTTCTACAGAAACATGGTTTTGAGTAATCTATTCTTCTTGAAATGCTGCTGTCACAGATTGAGTTGTGTCCCCCCAAAATATGCATCAACTTGGTTAGGTCATGATTCCCAGTATTGTGTGATTGTCCTCCATTTTGTGATTTTCCAATGTGTTAAAAATCATAATCTCTGCCTGTGGTTACAGAGTATTAATGTGGGATGCAACACCCTTGCTCAGGTCACATCCCTGATCCAATGCAAAGGGAGTTTCACTGGAATGTGGCCTACACCACCTTTTATCTTACAAGAGATAAAAGGAAAGGGAAGCAGGCAGAGAGAGAGTGGGGGCCCTACATATCACCAAGAAGGCAGTGCTGGGAGCAGAGTGTGTCCTTTAGACCTGAGGTCCCTGAGTGGAGAAGCTCCTAGTCCACGGGAAGATTGATTAGAAGGCCGACAGAGAAAGCCTTCTCCTGGAGCTGAAACCCTGAATTTGGACTTTTAGCCTACTTTACTATGAAGAAATTTCTCTTTGTTAAAGTCACCCACTTGTGGTATTTCAGTTATAAGACAGCTGCCTTATATATTGCAGGTTCTTACTTCTTAGAGCCCTTCTTCTCTGCCTTTTTTTTTTTTTTAAACTGGTATTTGTATTCTTCCACTAGTTTCTGTTCCTATACTTCTGTCTGATCCTTTTGATAAATTGTAAAGCCCAAATTCTATTAATTGCAGTAGAAGGATGAAAACTGGGAAGAATTGGGACCTTGAATTTAGGCATCCCCACTAAGCTCCAGGCTCAGGAGGACAAATTCAGCAGTAAATCATGGAAAAAATTTTAGTCAGGTAGATATCGCATGGTACAAAAAGAAGGCATGTACCCAATCAATACACAGCATCAAGAGATGTTACATACGTTGCCCATGAAGATCTTGAGATTTCAAACTCTTTTTGGCTCTCTGGAACCATCTCAGCAGCCTCCTATTTATCTCACTTTCATGTGCCATTATATACACCAATTCCATATTTATCTTGATAAATTATAGCTCTAATCATGTTACTGTTGTTATAAGACATCTTCAATAACACATAACACTCAAGGCTCCCCATGGTTTGGTGTTTTAAGTCTCATTTCTCCATTTTTCCCACTTCGGTATTACATATTTCAATCAAACTGATCTACTTAAACCCACTGCCATTGAGTCAATTCTTGCTAGTTAATAAACATACTTCATGTTTTTTTCCCCCTCCTGTCTTTGCTTTTCCAATGCCTGTTTTTCCTATGCCCCCATCATCTTTATCTGTAGAAGTTTTTCCTTTTAAAATTAGTCAAATGTCAATTTCTTCAACATACCCCTATTCTTACCATCCAAAAGGAATTGCATCCTTCCCCAAATTCCCAATGATATTTTCATATTACATGGGCTTGCTATGAGTTGGAATTAACTTGATGGCAACAGAGGGAGTGAGAGACAATAAAAAAAAACACAATAAGATATTTCTGTGTTTATCTCTCTCATTATCCTGTAAACTTCCTGAAGGAAAGAGATATGTCATAAACATCTTTGTATAATTTTTCAGTTCCCAAGATAGTGCTTTGCACATTGAAAATACTCAATAAATGTTTATTGAATAATTCCTTAAAAAGTGTGCTTCAAAGGAAAGTTGTCATTATTAGTTTGTTCTCTGATTCATATAAATTAGCCTTTCCTACTAGAAATAAATGATCTAAAATCTGTATTTTGAACTTATATTAAGAATATGATCCAGTGAATGACAACCTTCTCTGGGAAACACATAAACTGAGAATGCTATACTGTATCTTTTCAATCAAATGTGAATTTCCCATTGAAAAGAAAAATCATACTTTTAGAAGCGTAAGTAGAATGGCACTTTTGAAAGCATTCCAACTGCATAAACTTAGATCAATTCAAGGAAATTCTCTGAGTCCATGACTTTTTAATTTCTCAATTGGTGTACTTTCATTCATTTTAAGCTTTTTTTTTTTTCTCCTTCTAGATTTGTTCTCTTGAGACTGTGCAAGCACTTGCAATGGCCGCTATAATTTTTCTGTCTTTAGTTCAATGATCTATTTGTATCTATTTAATGCCAGTTAAAGAAAAGTTCATCTTAAATGACTCATTTTTAGAGAATTATTGATCAAGAGCCATTTTTCTTGGGTTTCCACTACATCTCCAGTTTTTATATTTGAACAGTCCAGTAATGGTAACTCAAACTTGGTGGTCAGCTGGATATCACGGAATAAGGAAATCTAATTTGTTGTTGTTGCTGTTGATCTCTTCTTTATCCCTCATCAGTTTTAACAACTGATACTCACCCTGGTCACTATTAATGAGTTACTACTTCTCCAGGCCCATGTATGTACCATCACCTGTGCACACTTCCTTATACTCTACCGTCTACCTGAACAGTCTTGTTTTGACCAAACTACTTCTTTAAAATTAGTTCTTAGAGATTGCAGGATTCTCAAATGTCATTCACTTTCTGAAGTTTGGGTCTATCTTAGTCATCTAGTGCTGCTATAACAGAAATACCACAAGGGGTTGGCTTTAACAAAGAGAAATTAATTTTCTCACAGTCTAGTAGGGTGCCAGCTCCAGGCAGAGGCTTTCTGTCTCTGTTGGCTCTAGGGGAAGGTCCTTGTCATCAATCTTTGCCTGGACTAGGAGCTTCTCTGTGCAGGAACCCTGGATCCAAATGATGCACTCTGCTCCCGGCACTGCTTTCTTGATGGTATGAGGTCCCCCCTTTCTGTTTGCTTCCCTTTCTTTTTATCTGTTCTAAGATAAAAGGTGGTACAGGCCACACTCCAGGGAAACTCCTTTTACATTAGATCAGGGATGTGACCTTAGAAAGGGTGTTACAATTCCACCCTAATCCTCTTTAATGTAAAATTACAATCACAAAATGGAGGACAACCACACAATACTGGGAATCATGGCCTAACCAAGTTGACACATTTTTTTGAGAGAAACAATTCAATCCATTAGAGATTCTTTCTGCCCTCCTTAATGTGGTCCTTCTCACGGCTTTGGCATTCCTTACTCTTTTTGGTTTATTGCATGGAGAACTTCAACCAGAGAAACACAAATTCTATTGAGAAACCTACAAGTGACCATGTCAATTGGCTTCTCCCCTTATAAATTCACAACTTTGTGCTTCCATTCTACTGAGGCTCACTGTTCTTGTAATAAAAAATTCGAACCAGCTGTTTCAAAAGTTCATCTCTGCCCTCCCTTTGCCTACATGTACTGAGTGCTTTGGTCTGGGAAGGTGCTATGTCAGGCACTGAGGCACCACAGATGAATAACGCATGGTTTCCTCCTAAGGACTCACAATGCAGGGAACCTGCTATTTCATGAATATAAAAAAAAGTCTGCTGCAAGTTCACAAATGTTATTTATTATTTAGTTATTATTTCTTGACTCACTAAACTTTAGGAGGTGCTTCCTTGCTTCTCACTTTATCTTCACCTTCCATTGATGTTTGTTGTTGTTGTCAGGTGTCGTTGAATCGGTTCTGACTCATAGCAACCCTATAGGACAGAGGAGAACAGCCCCATAGGGTTTCCAAGGGGCTGCTGGTGGATTTGAACTGCTGGCCTTTTGGTTAGCAGCCAAGCTCTTAACCACCATGTCACCGGGGCTCCGTCCATTGATAGCCATTTATAATTAGCCATCTCCTAACACTGGGTAACAGTTTCAGGCAAAGAGGTATCTTTCTTATTCCAGGGTATTGATTTTTCATTTTGTACTCAGACTCTATTCTCTTACACACACACACACACACAGCGTTCTGACATCAGCAGCGATATTAAACTTTCTTCACTCTCACTTTCCTATTGCCACGATGACTATAGTTCCTGATCCAAAAAGCAGGACATGCTGTCTGACAAATGATTTGTCGTTTCCAGAGTAGAAGATAAATTTTAGATCTAATATTTCTAGTTCTTTTTAATGATTATATCTACAGTGGTTTTGGATATCTAAAATTTATCTAAGTCTGGAAAACCTGATACATGCAATAAATCACATTTATAGCCCTCCTTTCCTGGTATGGTATGTAATTTGGTCCTTGGATATATTCTGTCTTGTCATCTTCTATTCTCAAAAAAACAAACAAAAAAGAAACAAACAAAAAAAACTGTTCTTTTTGAAGACAGAGGTCGTATTTTATGGCCCTTTTTGGACAACCAGATGCATGATGCCAGCCACAGGGTAGGTATTCACTGTCCAATAAATCATACAAAGGCAGTGTACTAGACATAATATCAAATCTTTTGTTTGCTAGGCATTTGATTAGGATAATAAATAACTTTTCTCACACATATTGTTTTAACTTTAAACATCTATGTTAGTTTGCTATTGCTTTTGTAACAAATTATCAGACTCGGTGACTTAGAACAACACAAATTTATTATCTTACAGTTTTGCAAGTGATAAGGAGCCCTGGTGGCACAATGGTTATGAGCTAAGCCTACTAACCAAAATGTGGGCAGTTTGAATCCACTAGCCACTACCTGGAAACCCTATGGAGCAGTTCTACTCTATCTTATAGGGTCGCTATGAGTTGGAATCGACTCCATGGCAACAGATTTGAAATCCAGCATAGACCTCACTGGGATAAAATCAAGGTGTTGGCAGGGCCTCATTCCTTTCTGGAGAGTTTAGAGAAAAATATCTTTACTTGCTGTTTTAGTTAGCTAGTGCTGCTATAACAGAAATACCACAAGTGGATGGATTTAACAAAGAGAATTTTATTTTCTCAGTTTAGGAGGCTGGAAGTCCAAATTTAGGACGTCAGCTCTAGGGGAAGGCTTTCTCTCTCTGTCAGCTCTGGGAGAATGTCCTTGTGTCTTCCGATTGTTTCTGGCTTCCTTGGAGATCTCTATGTGGCTTGGCATCAGTCTTCCCCATCTCTGTACCTGGCTTGTGTTTAATCTTTTTTTATATTTCAAAAGAGATTGACTCAAGACACACCCTATACTGATTCTGTCTCATTAACATAACAAAGACAATCCATTCCCAAATGGGATTATACCAAAAAAAATCCTCCAAAAACCTGTTACCTTCCAGCCAATTCAGGCTCATAGTGACCTACAAGACAGAGTAGAAGCGCCCCATAGAGTTTTCTAGGAGTGGCTGGTGAATTTGAACTGTTGACCTTTTGATTAACAGCTGTAGCACTTAACTACTATGCCACCAGGGTTTCCAGTGGGATTATAACCACAGCCATAGAAGTTAGGATTTACAACACATCATTTTGGGGGATACAGTTCAATCTATAACACTTGTCTTTTCCATCTTCCAGAACCCACCCACATCCCTTGACTCATGGCCCCTTCCTGCATCTTCAAACCTAGTAACATAGCAACTTTCTGCCCCTTACTCTGCAGCCACATCTCCCTCTTTGACCACAACCAGGAAAGGTTCTCCGGTTTTAAGGACTCATGAGATTAGATTGAGTCCACCCAGATAATCCAAAATAATCTCTCCATCTGAAGGTCCTTAACCTGAATCACAACTGCAAAATCCTTTTTGCCATTTAAGACAATGTATTTACAGGTTCTGGGGATTAGAGCATGTACATCTTTGGGAGACCATTATTATGCCTACTAGAACACATTTACATCTACCAAACTCTTTTTTTTTTAATAACACATTTACATCTACCAAACTCTTAGTAAGTTCATTATAATTAACAGTGATTCCTAATAACTTTTTTCTTTCATGACAAAATTTTTTAATGGTGGGATCATCCTTACAACTCTTTGCATGTGTGAACTTCAATGACAATCTGTTTTAGCAATATAACAACCATTTACAATTGAATTTTCAAGCTGGAAACTATCCTAAAGATCTAGTCCATGGATTATGAATTGGCAGTCCAAGAGCAGAATTTAGCTCTATTTGTTTTATTTGATCCTCATAGTGCTATAAAAATGTATGAAGTCAAGTACCTTCAGGCAGGCATAGGCTTTCTAGTTCCTTGAGAACCATCACCATATTATACTCAAGCTACTTCATTCACGAAGATTAATTATTGCCTTGTTCTTAAAGATATTTGAGTTTGTGCCATCTAAATAGCATACCAAGCAATGAAGAAATCCCTTTAACAATGGCCCGGTGTCTCAGTACTTCCAATTATAAGGGTCTTATTATGTTACAAGGAAACACTGGTGGTGTAGTGGTTAAGCTCTACAGCTGTTAACCAAAAAAGGGCCAGCATTTCAAATCCACCAGGCATGCCTTGGAAACCCTACGGAGCAGTTCTACTCTGTCCTGTTGGGTCACTATGAGTTGGGATCGACTCGATGGCAGTGGGTTTGGTTTAGTTTTGGTATTATGTTACGAAACAGCTTACTCCGTTTGTGAACAACTCTTTAAAGATTATTTTCTATTTGTCCTGTTCTATCTGTAGGTATATTGAATAAATCTAGGTTCTGTTCTTCATAGTGCCTCTTGAATAATTGCAGTGATCAAATCTTCTAATTTTCTCTTTCCCATTATAAACATTTCCTGTTTGGTTTAACTTTTTTTCCATCTCATACAGTTTCCAAACCTTTGAAATGTTTCAATCTTCTCCTTAAAATGTGGTGGCCAGAAATAGTAATACTCCAGGTGTGGTCTGATCAGTGTCATGTTCAAGAGACCAACTCCTTTCTTTTGCAGACATCATATTCTCATGAACATAATTAAGGTGACATTAACTCTTGGACAGTTTATAATACACTTTAGGCTCATTCAACTAAAATGGCAAGATCTTTTCTTGTTCAAGGTCTTATTTTACATAAATTTCTGATACTGTGGTTTCTCTCAAACCTGTAGTTTTGATTCATTCTTCAGGCAGCAAGCATTTATTGAACACCAGCTGCATACGTGACACCATGCTTAGTGTTAGGGATAAAAAGAAGAATACAATACAATGGATGAGCCTGGCCTCAATAGGGAGAGCGAATGATACATACTCTTGATCCAGAATAAAAAAATCATCAGGGGAGTCATCTGTACTGTAGACTTCTACCCAATCAAAGAGGAGCAAGTGGCTACCAATGTGTTTAGGAATTTAAGTACAGAAGAGTCACTGAATATTTGAGTGTGCAGCTCAGGAAAGAGGTTTGGGCCAAAGTAAAAGATTGGGAGTGGAGTGGACATTGGTCATTTTGCATCCATGTGTTCACTGTTTTTTTCTCTCTCTCTCACTTTTTTTTTTTTCTCTAGGGGCATGAATTGAATGATACACATTTCTCTGGAACTTCAGTTGACCAAGGAACTGATATAATTTGCAGCTGATTCATTCAAATGTCTGGGCCTTGATGAGACTTTTCCTCAGTTCCTACAACACTGATGCTGCAATCCATCTAGATCTGTCTCTTTTAAGCTCAATTCTTCAGCTTTCCCTTCAATTATATGAATTACCTCATACTCTTACCACACATTCTTTTTAGTTTTAAATTGTATAAATCAGTTTCCAATGCTTGCAACCACATATAATCCAATTATATAAATAAATGATAAACCTGTTGCTGTCGAGTCAATTCTGACTCACAGTGACACTGTAGGACAGAGTAGAACTGCCTCATAGGGTTTCCAAGGAACAGCTGGTAGTTAGCAGTCGAATGCTTAACCGCTGTGCCACCAGGGCTCCAGCTAATTAATACAAAGTTGTATTAGTTTAATACAGTGATGAAAGCCATACAAGTACATAGAATAGTTTTTAAAAAGCACAAACTCTCCCAGAAGCCATGGCCCCCGAGCTCTCTGTTAACCCAAAACTAATACCATTCCCAAAGCCAACTCTTCAGAAAAAGAGTAGACTGGACTATAAGATGTAAAATGATACTCATGAAGAGCATGCTCCTTTGTTCAAGTAGATACATGAGACTAAATGGGCAGCTCCTGTCCAGAGGTGAGATGAGAAGGCAGAAAGGAATAGGAGCTGGTTGAATGGACATGGGAAATCTGGGGCGGAAAAGAGGAATTGCATTCACATTATAGGGATGACAACTGGATCACATAACAATGTGTGTATAAATTTTTGCATGAGAAACTACCTTGAGCTATAAACTTTCACCTAAAGCACAACTAAAAAAAAAAAAAAGCATAAACCCTTAAATCAGTTTCCTAGGTCTGAATGCTAGCTCTATCATCAATTACTTTTATAAAATTGCACAAAATACTTTATTTCTTTAAGTTTTCATTTTCCCAGCTACAGAATCATCTTACCTATTTAATATCTATAAACATTACAGTAGTTAGGGATCAACTGTTGCAAGAGCTAGTGAGAATGTTAGTAAGAAAAGATTAGAATAGGAAGAGGAAAAATAGAGAGTGGAATCATGTAGTCAGAGGGAGGGATGGTTCCAGTTAGAACAGGGGTAAGTGGTACAGAGAGATCAAGTAACATAAGGATTAAAATTGACCGTTGCATATTAGGATGTTATAGGTGATCTTTTCTAGTTAGTTTAAGGACACAATGGCAGGAATCATCAGTTTAAAATTGTGCTGTGAGAAAATGGAAAACAAGGAAGTAAACACATCAAGAATGGTGCCATAACAGAAATACCACAAGTGGGTGGCTTTAAAGGACAGAAATTTATTTTTTCATAGTTTCAGAGTCTAAGAGTCCAAATCAGGGTCTCAGCTGTGTTGACTCCTTCTGTGAAGCTCTTTTCTAGTTTCTAATGTTTGCTGACAGTTCTTGGCATTCCTTGACATCTGTCTTCTCCTGTGTGTGTGTATATGTGTGTATGTGTGTGTGTCTATTCTGGTCTTTTTATAACTCAAAGTGATTAGGTTTCAGAATTCACTGTACATTGATATGAACTTAACTGATAGATTACATTCCATTAGATTACATTATGGAAAGTAATTATATTATATCACTCTAAATTACATTATGAAAGGTAATCTGCTCTACCCAATGCCATCTGATTTAAACACATGTAACTACTCCGTGGAAACCCTGGTGGTGTAGTGGTTAAGTGCTATGGCTGCTAACTGAGGTCGGCAGTTTGAATTCACCAGGTGCTCCTTGGAAACTCTATGGGGCAGTTCTGTTCTGTCCTATAGGGTCGCTATGAGTCGGAATTGACTTGATGGCAGCGGATTTGTTTTTTGTTTTTTTTTTTAACTACTCCGTGACAGCAGCTAGGCTAGTGTTTGGCCAAACAACTAGGAGCCTTAGTCTAGCCGATTTGATACATAAAATTAATTATCACCAATGTTGTAGTTGTTGTTGGATGCCATTGAATCAGTTCCAACTCTTAGCTGCTCTGTGTACAACAGAACAAAACACTGTCCGGTTCTGAGCCATCCTCACAATCGTTGTTATGTTTGAGCTCATTGTTGCAGCCATGGTGTCAATCCATTTTGTTGAAGGTCTTCCTCTTTTTTAAAAAATTTTTATCATGCTTAAGTGAAAGTTTACAAACCAAGTCAGTCTCTTACACAAAAACTTATATACACCTTGCTATATACTCCCAGTTGCTCTTCCCCTAATGAGACAGCCCGCTCTCTCCCTCCACTCTCTTTTCATGTCCATTTTGCCAGCTTCTAACTCCCTCTACCCTCTCATCTCTCCTCCAGGGAGGAGATGCCAACATAGTCTCAAGTGTCCACCTGATCCAAGAAGCTCACTCCTTACCAGCATCCCTCTCCAACCCATTGTCCAGTCCAATCCCTCTCTGAAGAGTTGGCTTTAGGAATGTTTCCTGTCCAGGGCTAATAGAAGGTCTGGAGGCGATGACCACCAGGGTCCTTCTAGTCTCAGTAAGAACATTAAGTCTGGCCTTTTTACGAGAATTTGGGGTCTGCATCCTACTGATCTCCTGCTCCCTCAGGGGTTCTCTGTTGTATTCCCTGTCAGGGGAGTCAGCAGTTGTAGCCGGGCACCATCTAGGTCTTCTGGTCTCAAGCTGATGTAGTCTCTGGTTTATGTGGCCCTGTCTCTCTCTTGGGCTCATAATTATCTTGTGTCCTTGGTGTTCTTCATTCTCCTTTGATCCAGGTGGGTTGAGACCAATCAATGCTTCTTAGATGGCTACTTGCCAGCATTTAAGACCCCATAAGCCTCTCTCCAAGGTGGGATGCAGAATGTTTTCTTAATAGATTTTATTCTGCCAATTGACTTAGATGTCCCCTGAAACCGTGGTCCCCAAACCTCTGCCCCTGCTACACCGGCCTTCGAAGCATTCAGTTTATTCAGGAAACTTCTTTGCTTTTGGTTTAGTCCAGTTGCGCTGAGCTCACCTGTATTGTGTGTTGTTTTTCCCGTCACCTGAAGTAGTTCTTATCTACTATCTAATTAGTGAATTCTCTTCTCCCACCCTCTCTCCCTCTCCTCTCTTGTAACCATCGAAGAATGTTTTCTTCTCTGTTTAAACCATTTCTTGAGTTCTTATAATAGTGGTCTTATACAATATTTGTCCTTTTGCAACTGACTTATTTCACTCAGCATAATGCCTTCCAGATTCCTCCATGTTATGAAATGTTTCGCAGATTCATCACTCTTCTTTATCCATGTGTAGTATTCTTAATCAATGTGTAGTTTTTTTTTTTTTTTTTTTGGTTAGTATTCCATTGTGTGAATATACCATAATTTATTTATCCATTCATCCGTTAGTGGGCACGTTGGATGCTTCCATCTTTTTGCTATTGTAAACAGTGCTGCAATGAACATGGGTATGCATATATCTGTTCGTGTGAAGGCTCTTATTTCTCCAGGATATATTCCAAAGAGTGGGATTGCTGGATCGTATGGGAGTTCTATTTCTAGCTTTTTAAGGAAGCGCCAAATCGATTTCCAAAGTGATTGTACCATTTGACATTCCTACCAGCAGTGTATAAGTGTTTCAGTCTCTCCACAGCCTCTCCAACATTTATCGTTTTGTGTTTTTTGGATTAATGGCAGCCTTGTTGGAGTGAGATGAAATCTCATTGTACTTTTGGTTTGCCTTTCTCTAATGGCTAATGATCATGAGCATTTCCACATGTATCTTTTAGCTACCTGAATATCTTCTTTAGTGAAGTGTCTATTCATATCTTTTGCTCATTTTTTAATTGGGTTATTTGTCTTTTTGCAGTTGAGTCTTTGCAGTATCATGTATATTTTAGAGATCAGGTGCTGATTGGAAATGTCATAGCTAAAAACTTTTTCCCAGTCTGTAGGTAATCTTTTTACTCTTTTGGTGAAGTCTTTGGATGAGCATAAGTGTTTGATTTTTAGGAGCCCCCAGTTATCTAGTTTTTCTTCTACGTTGTTAGTAATGTTTTGTATACTGTTTATGCCATGTATTAGGGCTCCTAATGTTGTTCCTATTTTTTCTTCCATGGTCTTTATCATTTTAGATTTTATATTTAGGTCTTCGTCCCATTTTGAGCTCGTTTTTGTGCATGGAGTGAGGTATGGGTCTTGTTTCATTTTTTTGCAGATGGATATCCAGTTATGCCAGCACCATTTGATAAAAAGACTGTCTTTTCCCCATTTAACTGTTTTGGGGCCTTTGTCAAATATCAACTGCTCATATGTGGATAGATTTATGTCTGGATTCTCAATTCTGTTCCATTGTTCAACGTATCTGTTGTTGTACCAGTACCAACATGTTCTAAAATCAGGTAGAGTAAGCCTTCCCACTTTGTTCTTCTTTTTCAGTAATGCTTTACTTACCCAGGGCCTCTTTCCCTTCTAGATGAAGTTGGTGATTTGTTTCTCCATCTCATTAAAGAATGTCATTGGAATTTGGATTGGAATTGCATTAAAGGTATAGATCGTTTTTGGTAGAATAGACATTTTTATAATGTTAAGTCTTCCTGTCCATGAGCAAGGTATATTTTTCCACTTATGTAGGTCTCTTTTGGTTTCTTGCAGAAGTGTATTGTAGTTTTCTTTGTATAAGTCTTTTACATCTCTGGTAAGATTTATTCCTAAGTATTTTATCTTCTTGGGGGTTACTATAAATGGTGTTGATTTGGTGATTTCCTCTTTGGTGCTCTTTTTGTTGGTGTAGAGGGATCCAACTGATTTTTTTATGTTTATCTTGTATCCTGATACTGGTCGTCCTCTTTTTTGCTGACTCTCTAATTTACCAAGCATGATGCCCTTTTCCAGGAACTGGTCCGTCCTGATAACATGTCCAAAATATGTGAGAGATAGTCTTGTCATCCTTGCTTCTAAGGAGCATTCTGCTTGTACTGCTTCCAACAGAGTTTTTTTTTTTTTTCATTATTCTGGCAGTCCATGGTATATTCAATATTCTTCCCCAACACCACAATTCAAAGGCATCAATTCTTCTTTGGTCTTCCTTATTCATCATCTAGCTCTTGTGTGCATGTGAGGTGATTGAAAACACCATGGCTTGGGTCAGGTATAACTTACCTTAAAGTGACAGCTTTGCTTTTTAACACTTTAAAGAGGTCTTTGGCAACAGATATGCCCAATGCAATGTGTCATTTGATTTCTTGACTATTGCTTCCATGGCAGTTGATTGTGGATCCAAATAAAATGAAATCCCTGACAACTTCAATCTTCTCTATCATGATGTTGCATATTGGTCCAATTGTGAGGATTTTTGTTTTCTTTATGTTGAGGTGTAATCCATACTGGGGGCTGTAGTCTTTGATATTCATCAGTAGGTGCTTCAAGTCCTCTTTACTTTCAGTAAGCAGGGTTGTGTAATCTGCATATTGCAGGTTATTAATGTCTTCCTCCAATCCTGATGCAGAGTCCTTCTTCATATAGTCTGGCTTCTTAGATTATTTGCTAAACATATAGATTGAATAAGTGTGGTGAAAGGACACAACTCTGAAACACACGTTTCCTGACTCTAAACTATGCAGTATCACCTAGTTCTGTTGGAATGAGTACCTCTTGGTCTATGTACAGGTTCTGCATGAGCACAATTAAGTGTTCTGAAATTCCCATTCTTCCCAATGTTATCCATAATTTGTTATGATCCACACAGTCAAATGCCGTTGCATAGTCAATAAAACCCAGGTAAACATCTTTCTGGTATCCTCTGCTTTCAGCCAGTATCCATCTGATATCGGCAATGATATCTTTCATTCCCAGTCCTCTTCTGAATCCAGCTTGAATTTCTGGTATTTCCCTAGCAGTATACTGCTGCAACTGCTTTTGAATGATCTTCAGCAAAATTTTACTTGTGTGTGATGTATGATATTGTTCGATAATTTCCACATTCTGTTGGATCGCCTTTCTTTGGACTAGGCATAAATATGTATCTCTTCCGGTTATTTGGCCAGGTAGCTGTCTTCGAAATTTCTTGACATAGATGAGTGAGTGCTTTCTGTGCTCCATCTGTTTGTTGAAACATCTCAATTGATATTCCGTCAATTAATGGAACCTTGTTTTTCACCAATGTTTTCAGTGCACCTTGGACTTCTTCCTTCAGTACCATTGGTTTTTGATCATATGCTACCTCCCAGATGTTTGAAAGTCAATCAGTTCTTTTTGGTACAGTGATTCTGTATCCCTTCCATTTCTTTTAATGCTTCCTGAATTGTTTAATATTTTGCCCATGGGATCCTTCAATAGCACAACTTGAGGCTTGAAGTTTTTCAATTCTTTCAGCTTAAGAAATGCCGAGCATGTTCTTTCCTTTTGATTTTCTAACTCCAGGTCTTTGCAAATTTCATTATAATACTTCACTTTGTCTCCTCAAGCCACCCTTTGAAACCTTCTGTTCAGCTCTTTTGCTTCATCATTCTTTCCATTCACTTTAGGTACTCGACATTCAAGAGCAAGTTTCAGAGTCTCTTCTGACATTCATTTTGGTCTTTTCTTTCTTTCCTGTCTTTTCAATGGACTCTTGCTTTCTTCATGTATGATGTCCTTGATGTCATTCTACAACTTGCCTGAGTCAAATCTATTCTTGAGGTGGTCTCTAAATTCAAGTGGATAGTCTCACAGTCCTACTTTGGCTCTCGTGGACTTGTTCTAATTTTCTTCACCTTCAACTTGTACTTGCATATGAGCAATTGATGATCTGTTCTGCAGTCAGTCCCTGACCTTGTTCTGACCAATTATACTGAGCTTTTCCATCATCTCTTTTCAGACGTATTCGATTTGATTTCTGTGTATTCCATCCGGTGAGGTTCATGTGTTTAGTTACCATCTATGTTGTTGAAAAAAGGTATGTGTAATGAAGAAGTTATTGGTCTTACGAAATTCTTTCATGTGATCTCCGCCATCATTTCTATCAACAGGGCCATATTTCCCCACTGCTCATCCTTCTTCTTTGCTTTCAACTTTCACATTCCAGTCACCAGTAACTATTAATGAGTTGCATGCATGATGAATTTCAGGCTGTGGAAGTTAGTAAAAATCTTCAGTTTCTTCATCTTTGGCCTTAGTGATGGGTGCATAGGAGAGCTGACCAAGGAAAAATAAAAGGAATGCTGTTCATTTTTGAGGGCACAGGAAGTGGGAATTGTAAATTTTTTGATGTGATCCTATGATTTTTCTCCATTTGTGCCCAGTAGCCTGGGAAGGAATGGAAGAGGTAAATTATAGGATTCAGTCTATGCTTAGGGTTTTTAGAGAGAGGCAGTAGAACACATAGGTAAGGATATTGAAACCTGGTTTCGGTGGGAGAACAGTTTAAGTGATTCAGGTCCAGGCTAGTTAGAGAAACAAACCTACTGAGGACAAACCAGGCTAGGAAAACCTATGAGCCATTGGTAGTTTCCTGTGAACAGTGGAATTCTGTTACTTCTCATGAAGCAGATGAGGTGGAAATATCACTGGCTTTGGGAAACAAAAAACTTGGGTTCTTGATTCAGCTCTGTCACTAACCAGCTATATTGCCTTGATCCAGTCATTTCACATCATTGACCTCAGTTTTCTTCATTGTAAAATCGGACTGGGATCAGATATTTTCTGTATCCCCTGCCAGTTCTAATATTCTGGGACCATAGCTCAGGGAATTTTATTAGTAATTTTCAGAAGATTGTGGAGTGGAAAATCTTTCTTTATGTGGACTTTTTCTTAACACCTAGAATGGAAGTTTCTTTTCCAAGGAAACTGGCTCCTTACGCAATGTTAGAGGGAAATGTAATCCATATGTCAGCCAATAATAAAAGAACATCAGAGTTCAAGTGTCTAAGACATTTACCCCACTTCTGGTCATCAGTGTTGACATTTCCATCGTATGAGTCACCTCAGGAAATCTTAACTGCCTTCTTTAGGACACAACTCCTGCATCCAGCTCTTGTTTTTCCCTTGTTTCTTTTCATATCATTACTTGGCAATGGTTTCTCTTTAGCATGTTATTGAATAAATCAGAAAATATTTACCAAGGGCTCTGCTCCATAGTAGGATACTGGAAATTTAGGATAATTATGTGATGAATAGCATTTCTCCCTGCAAAACATATCCTGGTTGAAGAGATAAAACCCAAACACATGAAATCTTAAAGAATAACATAAGACAATACATAATTAACTGCCAACATACAGACAAATTCTCTGAAATTTCAGAAGTAACAGGTTATCATAGGCAATGGGGCAAATGGGCTTTGAACTTGGCCTTGAACATTGGATAAAATTTGAGAAGACTGTCTTGATTGTAAACTAGCAGAATCAGACTTGACAGTGAGAAGAAACTTGGTTAGGTCTTGTTAGTCATTTTCTGGTTTTTCATTTTTTGTGGATCTTCAGTTCATTGAAATTTCCTTTCTTAGTTCTATGTATCCAAGTTCTTTCCCTCTATCCATTGTACCTTATACTTAATACAGATATCTGGATGCTTGTTGCTGCTTAAAAGTAAACTCAAGCCCCTCTTTGGATTTGGGGGTGAGGTCACAGAGTCAGCTGCTCAGATTGCCAAGACACCTGCACTACTGATTCTGCCAGATAGATTCAGGGATTTGTCATGTTATATTAAAAACAGCTCCCTGTTCTTTTTACCACATACCTGTTCCGTGTTGATAAGCATGCATTGCAAAATGGCATTTCCTTTGCCCACACCTTTCCCACATGGCTTGTAAAAGTGTATTGCAACAAGGTACAATAGTATGACCAGAAAAGGGATGGAGGTGCCTTCTGTTGATGAGAATCTTGGTTTGAGGTGGGATTATACTTTATGTAGAACAAAATCCTCACTGGAAAGTGATTGCAGATGACATGAGACATAAGACTTAGTTGAAGCACTGAGAATTATCAGAATAGATAAGTTTACCTCCATGCTCTGACCCTGGGAAAGGTAAGGCTCAAAGCCTCAGTGTGCTGGAATGATCATCACTTGGGCGCTTATGTCCTTAATGATTTGTAATTTCCTTAAAATGTATAATTGTTTCATTTGTACATTGGAGAGTGAATCTGCCTGCATAGCACTCTTGGGAGCACTGTGGCAGAATAGAGAATTAGACACATTTCCCACTTCTGTGGAATTGATTGAGGCCGAATACATAAAAAAAAAAAAATGTGAAATGACTTATGAAAAGTTATGAAGAAGCTTATAAAACATACTTTATTACAATAATAATAGCTAATATCTTGAGCACTTATGTGCCAGGCAGGGCTTTAAGTTCATAAGAGATGAGGCAGTTGTAGAATTAGTAAAGGAAAGTGAATTTGTGAATCTGAGTCTTCATAATGCTGTATTCTAATACTCGTCACCTGCCTTTCGTATCTATTCATCTTTAAGGTCCAAGAGTAAACCTTACTCCCTCAGAGAATTCTTCCTTATTGTACTATGCAATACAGGTGCTACTAACTGGTCATTAAGTTCAAATTAATTAAAATTTAATAAAACGAAAAATTTCATTCCTCAGTTGCACAGCCATATTTCAAGTGCTCAGTATGGCTAGTAGTTGTCATATTGTACTGCATAGATATAGAACTTTTTAAATATAAAAATTTCTGTTGGACAGAACAGTAATAACAAATCTTGCATTCTTTTCACATGTTTTTGCACAGTACAATGATGCTAAATCAAAGAAGTGTATCCCCAGATAAATATTTTACAACAGTAGTAAACCTTGCTTCCTATTTCTCCTTGGTCAGAACCTACTCCCCTGTTCCTTCCTATCAAAAGGAAAGGACTTGCAACTCATTGTCAAGAAAATGTATTTAACTGACAGCAACTTAACATTATGTTTGAGTGGTATTGGCTACACCTTAGATCTTTGTAAAACATACCTTCTTTCATAACAGTCATTATACTTAAATTACATATGCAGTCTCTGTCTTCCCCACTGGATCATACATTCCATAAAGTAGAGCCTTTTCTATTTTCCTAACTATGGTAAAGTCATCACCCAGCACAGTGTCTAGCATGTCTGGTGTCTGATGTACAATAATATTTTTGAACATTCATCAATGCATAGAAAGAAATTCATAACTATCTGTATGAGTCAGAAAGTGTTTCTTGGAAGAGATAGCATTTGGATTGAATTTTGAAGGATGAGTAAGAGCTTACCATCTTGAAAAGAGGCCAGGTATTCGGGAAAACAAACGAGCATGTTAAAAAATACAGTCTTATTATATGTTACTTAAGGAAAAAATCAAGTGAAAAGTTCATGGTTGCTGGATCAGAGTTTGTGGAGGGGGGTGGTCTAGGAGTGGGTTTAGGTAGAAAAGGTACATCTGGAAAAGATAGTGAAGTATATTTATGTAATGATTTTAGACAGTTTTTTTTTTTTCTGAAGGTAACAGTTGCCAGGAAAGATTATATGGCAGAGTGTTGTATGATAAGTTTCATTTATTTATTTACTCATTTATTTTAGGAGTATAACAGGAACAACACGTAAGATGAACTAAACAGGAAAGAAACAGACAGGGATACATGTTATTTTTTAGTTACAAAAGCTGTGGCTGTAGAGGAAGGCCTGCAATCAGTTCTGAGGTAGAACTGACAGGATTTGGTGGCTTGTTGATGAGGTGGATGGTGACACAATTAACAGAGGTAGGAAACGTGGGAGAACAAACAGGTTTGGAAAATAGAATAATTAATTTGATGTGACTAAAGGGAATACAATGAATTAGGAAATTTGCAATATAGTTTTGTAATCTGGGAGAGAGATCAGGGCTGGAAATGTAGATTAAGTAGTAATCAGTTTTTAGATTTGGTGGAAGCTGTGGAAACATCATGAGAGAACTTGTAGTGTAAGATGGATATGAAGGTCAGATGCCAAAGAAAACTAACACTTCAGGTATGCAAATAGGAGAAAAGACAATGAAGCCTGTTAAGAGGGAGCAATCATAGAGGCAAAGAAAGAAGTTTTAAAAAGTAGAAAGTGGCCAATAGAAGTGATGGAAGACTAAATGTTGATCATTAGCAACTAGGATGGTGCTAATAACAAATCCTGCATTCTTTTCACATGCTTTCCCATAGTAAACAATGATGCAAAATCAAGTCTATCTCCAGACAAACATTTTACAACAGTAGTAAACCTTCCTTCCTATTTCTCCTTGGCCAGAAACTACTCTCCTGTTCCTTCCTATCAAAAGAAGAGACTTACAACTCATTGTCAGGAAGGTGTATTTAACTGGTAGCAACTTAACATTGGGCTTCTTTCAGGGGTACTTCATGAGGATCATTGCTTTCCAGAGATGGATGTCTAAAGCTGCAATTTCTGACATCAAATCTGGTTTGGAAGTCATCGAGGCGGGGGAAACCATGATTTTCCAGCATCCTTGAGACTTTAATTCAATACTTGGCTCCTGGTTTCAGAAGAGAGATTGACATCCAGGTAATTCAGCGGAGAACTACTGGGATGATTAAAAGCTCAGGCATGTTGTATGAGGACAGTTTGAAGGACCTGGAAGGTTAGCATGAGAAGACACTTAAGGCAGGGTATGACAGGTTATCTTTAGACAGCTGAAGGGTGTTAAGTGGAGGAGAAACAAGATTTACTCTGTGACATTTTATAAGAGAGAACCAAGAAAAAAGGGTTAAGATGTAAAGGGAGGTTGATGATATTCTAATGTTGGACAGTCAATTCCCTCAGAGAAGGATGTCTTGTTATTTCTCTAAACCCATCCTTGGGCAATACCTGATGCATGGAGAGGATCTTTAATAACTGTTGCACAGGTAAATTGAATTGTTCAAAAAATAAATTGGAATATTCTGTGAGCTAATGAGTTGTTCTAATAATTAGTAATTGAACAATTAATAATTATTCTAATAATTAATAGTTGAACTAATAATTAGTTCACTGGAAATACTCAGGTGGAAGTTAGATACTTCCTGAAAACAGTGTACTTGGTGGACTCCATGTATTAAGGGAAGGTTGGAGTGGAGCTCCTTGAATGATGTCTTCCCATTGCACTATGTTGTGGTCATATGCAATGAGATTTGTGATGGCTAGAAACTTGAATTTTAAACGCATTCTGCCTGAAAGTATAAAGACATAAGAAGAAGGAAATGATAAAAAATGATCAGTTCACAAGAGATCTGGCATTCATATTCTCCCACACACCATCCAGGCGTAAGATATAAAAATAATCAACCTACCAAAATACAGTGTAAGAAAATAACTTACAGAGTATACTCAATCTCTTGGATAGTCTCTTACCTGCATCCTTTAGCCAAGTTCACCCTACCTTGTTTGTTCCTGGCATGTGCTTTTTTTTATGCCCTGCACAAGAGCAGGTTGGTTGAATGGGAACATCCCGGACCTCCAAATGGCTCAGAGAAACATTGGCAGGGTTAATTCAGGAGCCAGGAGCTGTGTCTTGAGTGTTCATTTTGAGTAATAAAATAAAAAATACTAGAGGAGCCTGAATGTTTTGTGGCTCAGTTTCAGTAGAGTTGAAATTAGCTGTAAGGAATCTGGAAGTGTGAAAATGTTGGAAGGTAAAACAATCCTTAAATTGCACAGGACTTATCTGTCAAGGTGCTCACAACATTAGAATTCTTTCTTCAGTGGCATTTCCAAGTTGTTAGTAAAAGAGAAGATAGGCAAGAGTTCAAATCAAGTCTTATTCTTGACCCTGACACCCAGAAAATTTATTGGCATGCTAAAAAAAAAAAAAAAAGTTCTATTAACATATTAATCAGACAGTAGAGAACGGCTAAAAGCATGGGATAGCAATTGCCAACCTAGATTTGACTGGAACCCAGCTTTGAGATTTTTGGCAAGTTGCTTACCCGCCTCTCCAAATTTTGATTTCTTAATCTGTAAAATGGGAACACTAATACCTACAACTCAGGGTTGCTGTAAGAGTGAAATTAGTTGTTAATTATATACAAAGAGATTGATTTATGGCTTGATTCTTGAAAATAGCAGATTTCAGAGCACTTTTATTAGTTTCCTATGACTGTGATAACAAAGTACCACAAACTGGGTGACTTCAAACAACAGAAATTTATTCTTTCAAAATTCTGGAGGCTAGAAGTCTGACACCAAGGTATCACCACTGTTGATTACTCCTGAGGGTCCTGAGGGAGAATCTGTTACATGCCTGTCTCCTAGTTTCTGGTGATGGCTGGCAATCCTTGGCATTCCTTGGCTTGTGGAATCACCACTCCAGTCTATGCCTCCATCTTCACGTGGCATTCTTCTTGTATGTGTCTCTGTGTCTGTGTTTCTTTTTCTCTTTTTGTAAGGACACTAGTCATATTGGATTAGGGCCTGCTTTACTCTAGTATGACCTCATGTTAACTACTTACATCTATATCTGCAAAGGCTATTTCCAAATAAGGTCACATTCACAGGTATTAGGGGTTAGTAGTTCAACATATCTTTTTGGGGAACACAGTTCAACCCATAACAGCATTCAATACGGTAATTTTCATAAGGATTGGATAAGTTAACAACATACAAAATGGGTAAAAGTATTTTGCCACGCTCACAAGGGGAGATTTAGAAATCACAAATCACATCTAACAACAATGGCATGAAGTTCTTGCCTGTTTTATCCACCTTTCTGGTTGCCTGTGGAGATGACTGGGAGAGCTGTTAGCAAGAAGGGCTTCACTCTTCTTGGAATAATGTGTCAGAGTCCACAGAGAGCAGAAAGCAATCTGTTTAGCCTCGTTGAAACTGAAGCCCCCTGCCCCCCTCCCCAGTTTGTGACTGACTCTTGCCCAGTTTTGTGCTATTTCACCATAGAGACAAATGTTTTCTGTAGGGAAGCAGGAGTTGATGGGCTTGTTTATTACTGCGATAACATCTGACTTGTGTCAGACAGCTGCCTTCTCTCCATCTGCCCCCCTTGCCTCCTTTTCCTTGGGATAAGCCTATTGTTGTTGGTTGCTGTCAAATCAATTCCAACTCATGGTGACCCCATGTGCGTCAGAGTAGATAGAGAACTACACTTTACAGGATTTTCAGAATAAATAGCTAGGCCTTTCTTCCGAGGTACCTCTGGGTATACTCGACCACCAACCTTTGGTTAGTAGACAAATACTATCATTTACACCACGCAGGGACTACTATAAGCCTAGATAGTTTACTCAAACACCATTTCTATTCGGAGATGGTTCCTTGTTGCTGGCTGTGCTGATAGCACCACATCCTCAGTGAGACACTACTGCACAGTGTTCATAACCTGGGCTTTGGAGTCAGACTCAAGCAGGGCTTCCAGCTCAGTATTTGGTATTTACCTAACTTGTCCTAGCCTCAGTTTCTCATCCATAAAACCAGGAAATAACATGTTTGTGGAAATTAGAGGAGATGGTAGCTTTGCAGTAAACATTTTACATGTTAGGATTCATGTGTGGAGCAAATTGTTAAGCAACCAACTACTAGCTGAAAGGTTGGCTGTTCAAACTCACCCAGAGGTACCTCAGAAGACAGGCCTGGTGATCTGCTTCCAAAAGATCACAGCCTTGAAGACCCTATGAAGCTATTCTACTCTGCACCCGTGAGGTCACCATGGGTCTGAATCGACTTGACAACAACTAACAACAACAACAGCTTCTAAGATTATTATTATTTAAAATGGTCTCTAGAGCTTTGAATCTAGTTTTGGAACAACTCACTCTGGGTTCCAAGTAGTCCTGATAAAAATATGAAGTCTGGAAGTTATTGGGTCAGGCTCCTGGCTCTCTGCAAATTTATGTACGTGCCTCTCTAGTAGGCAGTGTCTGGCCAAACTCTTCTTTTGTTTGTTTTTAAAGTGTCTAATAATGTGAGAAAATACTTATGAAATAATGTCAATTAAGAAGCAGGATGCGGAGGTGGAGCCAAGGTGGCGGAATAGACAGACGCTTCTGTCAAGCCCTCTTTACAACAAAGACCTGAGAAAACAAGTGAACCGAGTATATTTGTGACAAGCTGGGCCCTGAGGGTCAAAGGCAAGCTTAGATAATGAACTGAGGGGCAGGGGGAGGAAGAGGCCGTTCAGAAGTGGAGAGGAGTTACCAGACCTGAATCGCGGGGAGCCCTCAGGCACCATTCAAGGAGCAGCGGCGGAAGCGGTGAACTGGTACTAGCGTTCGGCCGCAGTTTCCTCAGGGAGAAGCAGCCAGCCACACAGCGTACTCACATCTCCAGGGCCTGAGGAGAACAGCCCTCTTGGCAAAAGCTAAGTACTTGCGTATGTTTTACTGCGCCCCTCCCACCCCCAAGCCGGCTTCAGTGGCTGAATCCCTGGGTCTGAGATAGACCCTGGTGAGCATCTAGGGCCATCCTCCTGGCCTTGGGGAGGGAAAAAATTTGCAACTGGGGGAAAAGATAATTTGCTAGTTCCATTAAGCGGGGGAACACAGGACAGAAACAGCTCCCGTCCAGGCATAAACCGTCTGTGGACCTTGAGCACCTTTCCCTTCTAAATGGACCTGTGTGGGCCTATTTCAGGAGAATAGGCCCTTGTTGGCAAACTCCAACCATTTCAGCTGTGCAGTGGAGAGGTGGGTATTTGATGTTTGACATTCCTTTGCCTATTAAACAAGGTCCTCACCTACCCACAACAGGGACCTAAGGACTGGTAGCTCCACTCAGGTCACCTAGCTCCACTCAGGTCACCCAGTCACCTGCGACAGGGGTCCAAAATTAACTGGTACCTCTCAGTCCTTACAACCAAAAACTTTGGGTGCCCATGGTCCCTCTGTAGAACCCACCCACCAGCACACTCTAGGAAACAGAGGCACATTTTACTCAGAGACACTTGGGAGTCAGTTCTCAGTCCCCTGCCTTGTTCAGAGCGTGACCCCCTGCTGCAATCAGATACTGGTATATACGCCAATCACCCCTGCCCCTCTAAGACTGTAGGACAGAGCCTGTACCACACACTTGATATCAGCTACCTGGAAACCTGAGCTGAATTCATACAAGAAAACTGAATGGACTCCTAGACTGATATACCTGATAACCACTCTAGCCAGCTGGGGACAGGACACCAGAGCTCCAAAGGTGAAAATAATCAAGCTAGCTGACTCAAGCAACCCATTTGGGCATATGAAAACAAGACAAAGCAAGCAGCTACAACACAGTAAGCAAGCATAAACTAATACAATAACTTACAGATGGCTCAGAGACAACAGTCAATATCCAGTCACATAAAGAAACAGACCACGATCACCTCAATAGGCTCTCAAAACAAAGAATCTAGGGATCTTCTAGATGAAAGTGCATTCCTGGAATTACCAGCTGCAGAATACAAAAGTTTAATATACAGAACCCTTCAAGACATCAGGAAAGAAATGAGGCAATATGCAGAACAAGCCAAGGAACACACAGATAAAGCAACTGAAGAAATCAGAAAGATTATTCAGGAACATAATGAAAAGTTTAACAAACTGGAAAAATCCATAGACAGACAGCAATCAGAAATTCAGAAGATTAACAATAAAATTACAGAATTAGATAACTCAATAGAAAGTCAGAGGAGCAGAATTGAGCAAGTAGAAGCTAGAATTTCTGAACTTGAAGATAAATCATTTGGCACTAATGTATTTGAAGAAAAATCAGATAAAAGAATTAAAAAAAAATGAAGAAACCTTAAGAATCATGTGGGACTCTATCAAGGGAAATAACCTACGAGTGATTGGAGCACCAGAACAGGGAGGGATAACAGAAAATACAGAGAGAATTGTTGAAGATTTGTTGGCAAAAAACTTCCCTGATATTGTGAAAGATGAGAAGATATCTATCCAAAATGCTCATTGAACTCCCCATAAGGTAGATCTTAAACGAAACTCTCCAAGACATATTATAATCAAGCTTGCCAAAACCAAAGATAAAGAGAGAATTATAAGAGCAGCGAGGGATAAACGAAAAGTCACCTACAAAGGAGAGCCAATAAGAATAAGCTCGGACTACTCTGCAGAAACCATGCAGGCAAGAAGGCAATGGGATGACATATTTTAAAAATTGAAGGAAAAAAATTGCCTACCAGGAATCATATATCCATCAAAACTGTCTCTTAAATATGAAGATGAAATTAAGACATTTCCAGATAAACACAAGTTTAGGGAATTTGTAAAGACCAAACCAAAACTACAAGAAATACTAAAGGGAGTTCTTTGGTTAGAAAATCAATAATGTCAGGTATGAACCCAAGACTAGAACACTTGCCAGAGCAACCAGAAGTCAACCCAGACACGGAAATCCAAAAAAAAACAAAGCAAAATGATGGGGAAAAAAAAAAAAGCCCAAAACAGGGTAACAGCGATGTTATTATATAAAAGAAGACAACATTAAAATAATAAAGAGGGACTAAGAAATGTAGTCATACACCTTCCATATGGACACGAAGATACGACGATACAAAGAAATAAAAGTTAGTTTTAAATTTAGAAAAATAGGGGTAAATAATAAGGTAATCACAAAGGAGAAAAACTATCCTACTCATCAAAATAAAATACAAGGGAAAAATACAGACTCAGCCAAAATAAAATCAACAACAACAAATATAAGGAAAGGACAATATATAAAGAAAATCTACTCAGCACATAAAATCAAGTGGGAAAAAGAAGCTGTCAACACAAAAAAAAGACATCAAAATGATAGCACTAAATTCATACCTATCCATAAATGGACTAAGTGCACCAATAAAGAGACAGAGAGTGGCAGAATGGATTAAAAAACAAGATCCATCTGTATGCTGCCTACAAGAGAAACACTTTAGACTTAGAGACACAAACAAACTAAATCTCAAAGGATGGAAAAAATATATCAAGCAAACAACAATCAAAAAAGAGCAGGAGTGGCAATATTAATTTCTGACAAAATAGACTTTAAAGTTAAATCCACTACAAAGGCTAAGGAAGGACACTTTATAACGATTAAAGGGACAATACACCAAGAAGATATAACCATATTAAATATTTATTCACCCAATGACAGGGCTGCAAGATACATAAAACAAACTCTATCAACATTGAAAAGTGAGATAGACAGCTCCACAATAATAGTACAAGACTTCAACACACCACTTTCGGTGAAGGACAGGACATCCAGAAAGAAGCTCAATAAAGACACGGAAGATCTAAATGCCACAATCAACCAACTTGACCTCGTAGACGTATACAGAACACACCACCCAAGAGCAACCAAATATACTTTCTTTTCTAGTGCACATGGAACATTCTCTAGAATAGACCACATATTAGGTCATAAAGCAAGCCTTAGCAGAATCCAAAACATTGAAATATTACAAAGCATCCTCTCTGACCATAAGGCCATAAAAGTAGAAATCAATAACAGGAAAAGCGGAGAACAGAAATCGAACACTTGGAAACTGAACAATACCCTGCTCAAAAAAGACTGGATTATAGAAGACATTAAGGATGGAATAAAGAAATTCAGAGAATCCAGTGAGAATGAAAACACTTCCTATCAGAACCTTTGGGACACAGCAAAAGCAGTGCCCAGAGGCCAATTTATATCAATAAATGCACACATCCAAAAAGAAGAAAGGGCCAAAATCAAAGAATTATCCCTAGAACTTGAACAAATAGAAAGCAACAAAAGCAACCCACAGGCACCAGAAGAAAACAAATAATAAAAATTAGAGCAGAACTAAATAAACGAAACAGAAAACAGAAAAACAATTGAAAGAATTTGAAAACCAAAATCTGGTTTTCTGAAAAAATCTACAAAATTGATAAACCACTGGCTAAACTGACAAAGAAATACAGGAGAGGAAGCAAATAACCTGAATAAGAAATGAGATGGGCCATATTACAACACACCCAACTGAAATTAGAAGAATCATATCAGATTACTATGAAAAACTATACTCAAACAAATTTGAAAACCTAGAAGAAATGGATGAATTCCTAGAAACACGCTACCTACCTAAACTAACACAAACAGAGGTAGAACAACTAAATAAACCCATAACAAAAGAAGAGATTGAAAGGGTAATCAAACTCCCAACAAAAAAATGCCCTGGTCTGGACGGCTTCACTGCAGAGTTCTACCAAACTTTCAGAGAAGAGTTAACACCACTACTACTAAAGGTATTTCAGAGCGTAGAAAAGGACAGAATACTACCAAACTCATTCTATGAAGCCACCATATCCCTGATACCAAAACCAGGTAAAGATACCACAAGAAAAGAAAATTATAGGCCTATATCCCTCATGAATGTAGATGCAAAAATCCTCAACAAAATTCTAGCCAATAGAATTCAACAACATATCCAAAAAATAATTCAAGAGGCGGGGCCAAGATGGCTCACTAGGTAGACGCTACTTCGGATCCCTCTTGCAACAAAGACTCAGAAAAACAAGTGAATCGATCACATACATGACAATCCATGAACCCTGACCAAAAAACACAGATTTAAAGTGTTGACCTGAGTGACAGAGACCGAGAACGAACAACCACGGGGAAGCAGTGACCGTTTTCAGAGCCTGGAGCCAGCGTCCCAGTCAGGAAACCTTGGCGCCGGGCTTTGGATTGGGTGCAGGGGAGCTGAGCACGGCATCCTGTGATGGCGCAAACACGGGGCACAGCCCTACCCCCCTGAACTGACCTCGGGAAGGGGACCAGCTGGTCCGCACAGGAGGCACAGCGACGTGGCCGGTGGGATAAGAAGTCGCTGGGAGGCAACGACTGGTTTTGGAGCCAGGAGTGCGGCGTCCCAGCTGGGGAACCTTGGCGCGGGGCCTTGGACTGGGCGCAGGGGAGCTGAGCTCGGCATCCTGTGACGGTGCAAACATGGGGCACAGCCCCAGCCCCCTGAACTGACCTTGGGGGAAGCCCAGCCAGTGCACGCATGCAGCGCAGTGACGTGGCTGACAGGAGGAGAAGTCACCGGGAGGCAGCGACTGGTTTTGGAGCCGGGAGAGCCGCGTCCCAGCCGGGGAACCTTGACACTGGGCTTTGGACTGGGAGCGGAGGAACTGACCACAGCTTCTGAGACAGTGCAAGCACAGGACACGGGCCTGACCCTCGGGGGCAATCTCTACCCAGCCAGCGCACACATGCAAAGCGCCCCTCGGGAATCTCAGATAAAACAGTCATCCAAAAAGCAAGATAAGTAACTTTGTCTATATTCCGGAGTGCTACTCTCTCCTGTTTATCTGAACAGTCCCCTCCCCTTCCCAGGCGGCTTCATTAAAATTGGAATTTCCTGAGCCAGAGGGAGAACTGCTCCGCACTTTTTCTTTTCTTTTCTTCTTTTGGTCTTTTCCTAACCCATTCTTCTGGCCTGAGAGAAGCAACCACAAAAAACCCAGGGACCAAAAATCCTTCCCTAATTGGACTAAAAACACAGAACCAGCTCCAGCCAAACATATGTGATCCACAGTCTCGGGCTTTCATCCCTACAGAGAACAAGGTGGCTATTATAATGCAAAGGCATTTCTGATAGGGAACTGACTGCACTTGTTTTAGCAGATTTACTGGAAAGACAAGTTTCCCAGGTCTGATATCTCTGCGTATTCAACAGAGCCCTCACTGACACAACAGGGAACTGAGAGCTGAAGCTCCCCCCAGACCACCTAACCTCCTGCCTTAGGGGTCTAAGGAGGGTGACACCTACCAATCTGTAGAGGTACTTGCATTGGGGGCCTAAGGTACAGCTCCAGAGCCCACCCACCAAGGTGCTTTAGGAATAGAGACACACCTACGTCACTGACACTTGGGGGAAGCCTGTCAGCATCCTGCCCCCCCCGGAGTGTGAACCCCAGCTGCTACTAGAATCTGGTGCACACAACTATCACCACTACTTCTCGAGGTGGATAGGTGACAATCTGCATCACACACTTGATGACCCAAAATCAGATTCTACTCAAGAATAGTGAATGGACTCAGACATATATATCTGATAACAGCCCAAACTAGCTGGTAATAGGTCATAAGTGAGTCAAGGGCTACAACAATCAAGACGGAGCAATCTAGTAGCCCATCTACGTAAATTGAAAGAAAACAAAACAAGATAAGACTCAGTGAGCAAATACAGGATAAATCACTACAATGTCTTAGTGATGGCTTGGAGACAGCAGTCGATATAAAACCACATAAAGAAGGAGACCATGACTGCTTCTACAACTCCCCAAACTAAAGAATCAAAATCTTTCCCAAATGAAGATACAATCCTGGAATTGCCAGATACAGAATATAAAAAGCTAATTTACAGGATGCTTCAAGACATTAGGGATGACCTCAGAAATGAAATAAAGCAATCTGCAGAAAAAGCCAAGGAACACACTGATAAAGCAGTTGAAGAACTCAAAAAGATTATTCAAGAACATAGTGGAAAAATTAATAAGTTGCAAGAATCCATAGAGAGACAGCATTCAGAAATCCAAAAGAGTAACAATAAAATTACAGAATTAGACAACTCAATAGGAAGTCAGAGGAGCAGACTCGAGCAATTAGAATGCAGACTGGGAAATCTGGAGGACCGGGGACTTAAAACCAATATAGCTGAAAAAAAAATCAGATAAAAGAATTAAAAAAAATGAAGAAACACTAAGAATCATGTGGGACTCTATCAAGAAGGATAACTTGGGTGTGACTGGAGTCCCAGAACAGGGAGGGATAACAGAAAACACAGAGAGAATAGTTGAAGATCTGCTGGCAGAAAACTTCCCTGACATCATGAAAGATGAAAGGATATCTATCCAAGATGCTCATCGAACCCCATTTAAGATTAATCCAAAAAGAAAAACCCCAAGACATATTATCATCAAACTTGCCAAAATCAAAGATAAAGAGAAAATTTTAAAAGCAGCCAGGGATAAAAGAAAGGTCTCCTACAAGGGAGAATCAATAAGTTCAGACTACTCAGCAGAAACCATGCAGGCAAGAAGGCAATGGGACGACATGTACAGAGCACTGAAGGAGAAAAACTGCCAGCCAAGGATCATATATCCAGCAAAACTCCCTCTGAAATATGAAGGCGAAATTAAGATATTTACAGATAAACACAAGCTTAGAGAATTTGCAAAAACCAAACCAAAGCTACAAGAAATACTAAAGGAAATTGTGTGGTCAGAACACCAATAGTATCAGATACCAGCACAATACAAGGTCACAGAACAGAGCATCCTGATATCAACTCAAATAGGGAAATCACAAAAACAAATTAAGATTAAAAAAAAAAAAACACTCAAAACAGGGAAACATTGAAGTCAATATATAAAAGATCACAATAATCAAAAAGAGGAACTAAATACAGGTGGCATAGAACTGCCATAAGGAGAGGGACACAAGGCAATATAAAACAATACAAGTTAGGTTTTTACTTAGAAAATTAGGGGTAATTACTAAGGTAACCACAAAGAGGTATAACAACTCCATAACTCAAGATAAAAACCAAGAACAACGTAATGACTCAGCAAACATAAAGTCAAATACTATGAAAATGAGGAACACACAATTTACAAAGAAAAACGTCTCAGCACAAAAAGTAAGTGGAAAAATGAAATTGTCAACAACACACATAAAAAGACATCAAAATGACAACACTAAACACATACTTATCTATAATTACGCTGAATGTAAATGGACTAAACGCACCAATAAAGAGACAGAGAGTCTCAGACTGGGTAATGAAACATGATCCCTCTCTATGCTGCCTACAAGAGACACACCTTAGACTTAGAGACACAAACAAACTAAAACTCAAAGGATGGAAAAAAATATATCAAGCAAACAATAAGCAAAAAAGAGCAGGAGTAGCTATATTAATTTCTGACAAAATAGACCTTAAAGTTAAATCCACCACAAAGGATAAAGAAGGACACTACATAATGATAAAAGGGACAATTGACCAGGAAGATATAACCATATTAAATATTTATTCACCCAATGACAGGGCTGTAAGATACAGAAAACAAATTTTAACAGAACTGAAAAGTGAGATAGACACCTCCACAATTATAGTAGGAGACTTCAACACACCACTTTCGGAGAAGGACAGGACATCCAGTAAGAAGCTCAATAGAGACACAGAAGACCTAATTACAACAATCAACCAACTTGACCTCATTGCCTGATACAGAACTCTCCACCCAACTGCTCCAAAGTATAGTTTTTTTTCTAGCGCACATGGAACATTCTCTAGAATAGACCACATATTAGGTCATAAAACAAACCTTTGCAGAATCTAAAACATTGAAATATTACAAAGCATCTTCTCAGACCACAAGGCCATAAAAGTGGAAATCAATAACAGAAAAATTAGGGAAAAGAAATCAAATACTTGGAAACTGAACAATACCCTGCTGAAAAAAGACTGGGTTATAGAAGACATTAAGGAGGGAATAAAGAAATTCATAGAATGCAACAAGACTAAAAACACTTCCTATCAAAACCTCTGGGACACAGCGAAAGCAGTGTTCAGAGGCCAATTTATATCAATAAATGCACACATACAAAAAGAAGAAAGAGCCAAAATCAGAGCACTGTCCCTCCAACTTGAACAAATGCAAAGTGAGCAACAAAAGAATCCATCAGGCACCAGAAGAAAACAAATACTAAAAATTAGAGCTGAACTAAATGAATTAGAGAACAGAAAAACAATTGAAACAATTAATAAAGCCAAAAGCTGGTTCTTTGAAAAAATTAACAAAATTGATAAACCATTGGCTAGACTGACTAAAGAAATACAGGAAGGAAACAAATAACCCGAATAAGAAACGAGATGGGCCACATCACAACAGACCCAACTGAAATTAAAAGAATCATATCAGATTATTACAAAAAATTGTACTCTAACAAATCTGCAAACCTAGAAGAAATGGATGAGTTCCTGGAAAAAAACTACCTACCTAAACTAACACAATCAGAAGTAGAACAACTAAACAGACCCATAACAAAAAAAGAGATTGAAATGGTAATCCAAAAACTCCCAACAAAAAAAAGCCCTGGCCCGGATGGCTTTACCGCAGAGTTCTACCAAACTTTCAGAGAAGAGTTAACACCACTACTACTAAAGGTATTTCAAAGCATAGAAAATGACGGACTACTACCTAAATCATTCTTTGAAGCCACCATATCCCTGATACCAAAACCAGGTAAAGACATTACAAAAAAAGAAAATTACAGACCTATATCCCTCATGAACATAGATGCAAAAATCCTCAACAAAATTCTAGCCAATATAATTCAACAACATATCAAAAAAGTAATCCACCATGACCAAGTGGGATTTATACTAGGTATTTAAAAAAAAAAAAAATTTTTTTTTTTATGCAAGGCTGGTTTAATATTAGAAAAACCATTAATGTAATCCACCATATAAATAAAACAAAAGACAAAAACCACATGATCTTATCAATTGATGCAGAAAAGGCATTTGACAAAGTCCAACACCCATTTATGATAAAAACTCTCACCAAAATAGGAATCGAAGGAAAATTCCTCGACATAATAAAGGGCATCTTTATACAAAGCCAACAGTCAACATCAGTCTAAAGGGAGAGAGCCTGAAAGCATTTCCCTTGAGAACGGGAACCAGACAAGGATGCCCTTTATCACCGCTCTTATTCAACATTGTGCTAGAGGTCCTAGCCAGACCAATTAGGCTAGACAAAGAAATAAAGGGCATCCGGATTGGCAAGGAGGAAGTAAAATTATCTCTATTTGCAGATGACATGATCTTATACACAGAAAACCCTAAGGAATCCTAAAGAAAACTACCGAAACTAATAGAAGAGTTTGGCAGAGTCTCAGGTTATAAGATAAACATACAAAAATCACTTGGATTCCTCTACATCAACAAAAAGAACATCGAAGAGGAAATAACCAAATCAATACCATTCACAGTAGCCCCCAAGAAGATAATATACTTAGGAATAAATCTTACCAAAGATGTAAAAGACCTATACAAAGAAAAGTACAAAGTACTACTACAAGAAAACTAAAAAGGACCTACTTAAGTGGAAAAACATACCTTGCTCATGGATAGGAAGACTTAACATAGTAAAAATGTCTATTCTACCAAAAGCCATACATACAATGTACTTCCGATCCAAATTCCAATGACATTTTTTAATGTGATGGAGAAACAAATCACCAACTTCATATGGAAGGGAAAGAAGCCTCGGATAAGTAAAGCATTACCGAAAAAGAAGAAGAAAGTGGGAGGCCTCTCTCTACCTGATTTTAGAACCTATTATACAGCCACAGTAGTCAAAACAGCCTGGTACTGGTACAACGACAGGCACATAGACCAATGGAACAGAATTGAGAACCCAGATATAAATCCATCCATACATGAGCAGCTGATATTTGACAAAGGCCCAGTGTCAGTTAATTGGGGAAAAGATAGTCTTTTTAACAAATGGTGCTGGCACAACTGGATATCCATTTGCAAAAGAATGAAACAGGACCCATACCTCACACCATGCACAAAAACTAACTCCAAGTGGATCAAAGACCTAAACATAAAGACTAAAATGATAAAGATCATGGGAGAAAAAATAGGGAGAACGTTAGGAGCCCTAATACACGGCATAAACAGAATACAAAACATTACCAAAAACGATGAAGAGAAACCAGATAACTGGGAGCTCCTAAAAATCAAACACCTATGCTCATCTAAAGACTTCACCAAAAGAGTAAAAAGACCACCTACAGACTGGGAAAGAATTTTCAGCTATGACATCTCCAACCAGCGCCTGATCTCTAAAATCTATATGATGCTGTCAAAACTCAACCACAAAAGACAAACAACCCAATAAAGAAGTGGGCAAAGGATATGAACAAGCACTTCACTAAAGAAGATATTCAGGCAGCTAACAGATGCATGAGAAAATGCTCTCGATCATTAGCCATTAGAGAAAAGCAAATTAAAACTACGATGAGATTCCATCTCACTCCAGCAAGGCTGGCATTAATCCAAAAAACACAAAATAATAAACGTTGGAGAGGCTGCGGAGAGATTGGAATTCTTATACACTGCTGGTGGGAATGTCAAATGGTACAACCACTTTGGAAATCTATCTGGCGTTATCTTAAACAGTTAGAAATAGAACTACCATACAACCCAGAAATCCTAGTCCTCGGAATATACCCTAGAGAAATAAGAGCCTTCGCATGAACAGATATATGCACACCCATGTTTACTGCAGCTCTGTTTACAATAGCAAAAAGCTGGAAGCAACCAAGGTGTCCATCAACGGATGAATGGGTAAATAAATTGTGGTATATTCACACAATGGAATACTACGCATCGATAAAGAACAGTGACGAATCTGTGAAACATTTCATAACATGGAGGAACCTGGAAGGCATTATGCTGAGCGAAATTAGTCAGAGGCAAAAGGACAAATATTATATAAGACCACTATTATAAGATCTTGAGAGATAGTAAAAACTGAGAAGAACACATACTTTTGTGATTATGACGGGGGGAAAGAGGGAGGGTGGGAGAGGGTTTTTTACTGATTAGTTAGTAGATAAGAACTACTTTAGGTGAAGGGAAGGACAATACTCAATACATGGAAGGTCAGCTCAACTGGACTGGACCAAAAGCAAAGAAGTTTCCAGGATAAAATGAATGCTTCGAGGGTCAGCGGAGCAGGGGCGGGGGTTTGGGGACTATGGTTTAAGGGGACTTCTAAGTCAATTGGTAAAATAATTCTATTACGGAAACATTCTGCATCCCACTTTGAAATGTGGTGTCTGGGGTCTTAAATGCTAACAAGTGGCCATCTAAGATGCATCAATTGGTCTCAGCCCACCTGGATCAAAGAAGAATGAAGAACACCAAGCTCACACGATAACTATGAGCCCAAGAGACAGAAAGGGCCACATGAACCAGAAACGTACATCAACCTGAGACCAGAAGAACTAGTTGGTGCCCGGCCACAACCGATGACTGCCCTGACAGGGAGCACAACAGAGAACCCCTGAGGGAGCAGGAGATCAGTGGGATGCAGACCCCAAATTCTCACAAAAAGACCATACTTAATGGTCTGACTGAGACTAGAGGAATCCTGGTGGTCATGGTCCCCAAACCTTCTGTTGGCCCAGGACAGGAACCATTCCCAAAGACAACTCATCAGACATGGAAGGGACTGGACAGTGGGTAGGAGAGAGATGCTGATGAAGAGTGAGCTACTTGTAGCAGGTGGACGCTTGAGACTGTGTTGGCATCTCCTGTCTGGAGGGGGATGGGAGGGTAGAGAGGGTTGGAAGCTGGCAAAATTGTCACAAAAGGAGAGACTGGAAGGGCTGACTCATTAGGGGGAGAGCAAGTGGGAGTATGGAGTAAGGTGTATATAAACTTATATGTGACAGACTGACTTGATTTGTAAACGTTCACTTGAAGCTCAATAAAAATTAAAAATAAATAAATAAAATAATTCACCATGACCCAGTGGGATTCATACCAGGTATGCAGGGATGGTTCAACATTAGAAAAACAATTAATGTAATTCACCACATATATAAAACAAAAGACAAGAATCACATGATTTTATCAGTCGATGCAGAAAAGGCATTTGACAAAGTTCAACACTCATTCATGATAAAAACTCTCACCAAAATAGGAATAGAAGGAAAATTCCTCAACATAATAAAGGGCATTTATACAAAGCCAATAGCCAACATTACCCTAAATGGAGAGAGCCTGAAAACATCCCCATTCAGATTGGGAACCAGACAAGGATGCCCTTTACCACCACTCTTATTCAACATTGTTCTGGAAGTCCTAGCCAGAGCAATTAGGCTAGATAAAGAAATAAAGGGCATCCAGATTGGCAAGGAAGAAGTAAAAGTATCTTTATTTGCAGATGACATGATCTTATACACAGAAAACCCTAAGGAATCCTCCAGAAAACGACTGAAGCTAATAGAGGAGTTCAGCAGAGTGTTGGGATACAACATAAACGTACAAAAATCAGTTGGGTTCCTCTACACTAACAAAAAGAACATCGAAGAGGAAATCACCAAATCAATGCCATTTACAGTAGCCCCCAAGAAGATAAAATACTTAGGAATAAATCTTACCAGAGATGTAAAAGACTTATACAAAGAAAACTACAGTACACTTCTGCAAGAAACCAAAAGAGACTTACATAAGTGGAAGAACATACCTTGCTCATGGACAGGAAGACTTAACATTATAAAAATGTCTATTCTACCAAAAACGATCTATACATGTAATGCAATTCCAATCCAAATCCCAAGGACATTCTTTAATGAGATGGAGAAACAAATCACCAACTTCATCTAGAAGGGAAAGAGGCTCCGGATAAATAAGCCATTACTGAAAAAGAAGAACAAAGTGGGAGGCCTTACTTTACCTGATTTAAAACCTATTATAGCGCCACAGCGCCACAGTAGCAAAAAGAGCCTGGTACTGGTACAACAACAGATACATTGAACAATGGAACAAAATTGAGAATCCAGACATAAATCCATACACATATGAGCAGTTGATATTTGACAAAGGCCCCAAAACAGTTAAATGGGGAAAAGACAGTCTTTTTATCAAATGGTGCTGGCATAACTGGATATCCATCTGCAAAAAAATGAAACAAGGCCCATACCTCACCCCATGCACAAAAACAAGCTCAAAATGGAGCAAAGACCTAAATATAAAATCTAAAAAGATAAAGATCATGGAAGAAAAAATAGGGACAACATTAGGAGCCCTAATACATGGCATAAATAGTATACAAAACATTATAAAGAATGTAGAAGAAAAACTAGATAACGGGGAGCTCCTAAAAATCAAACACCTATGCTCATCCAAAGACTTCACCAAAAGAGTAAAAAGACTGGGAGAAGGTTTTTAGCTACGACATTTCTGATCAGCACCTGATCTCTAAAATCTACATGATACTGCAAAAACTCAACTGCAAAAACACAAATAACCCAATTAAAAAATGGGCAAAAGATATGAATAGACACTTCACTAAAGAAGACATTCAGGTACCTAACAGATATATGACGAAATGTTCACGATCATTAGCCAGTAGAGAAATGCAGATCAAAACTACAATGAGGTTTCATCTCACTTCAACAAGGCTGGCATTCTTTCAAAAAACACAGAATAATAAATGTTGGAGAGGCTGTGGAGAGATTGGAACACTTCTACACTGCTGGTGGGAATGTCAAATGGAACAAACACTTTGGAAATCGATTTGGCACTTCCTTAGGAAGCTAGAAATAGAACTACCATACGATCCAGCAATCCTACTCCTTGGAATATATCTTAGAGAAATAAGAGCCTTTACACGAACAGATATATGCACACCCATGTTTATTGCAGCACTGTTTACAAGAGCAAAAAAATGGAAGCAACCAAGGTGCCCATCAACGGATGAATGGATAAATTATGGTATATTCACGCAATGGAATACTACGCATCAGTAAAGAACAGTGAGGAACCTGCGAAACATTTCATAACATGTAGGAACCTGGAAGGCATTATGCTGAGTGAAATTAGTCAGTTGCAAAAGGACAAATATTGTATAAGACCACTATTATAAGAACTTGAGAAATAGTTTAAACTGAGAAGAAAACATTCTTTTGTGGTTACACGAGGTGGGGTGAGACAGGGGTACTCACTAATTAGATAGTAGATAAGAACTACTTTAGGTGAAGGGAAAGACAGCACACAATACAGGGGAGGTCAGCACAATTGGACAAACTAAAAGCAAAGAAGCTTCCTGAATAAACTGAATGCTTTGAAGGCCAGTGTAGCAGGGTCAGGGGTCTGGGGACCATGGTTTCAGGGGACATCTAAGTCAATTGGCATAATAAAATCTATTAAGAAAACATTCTGCATCCCACTTTGAAGAGTGGCATCTGGGGTCTTAAAAGCCAGCAAGCAGCCATCTAAGATGTGTCAATTGGTCTCAAGCCACCTAGATCAAAGGAGAATGAAGAACACCAAAGACAGCAGGCGATTAGGAGCCAAAGAGACAGAAAAGGGCACATGAACCAGAGACTACATCATCCTGAGACCAGAAGAACTAGATGGTGCCTGGCTACGACCGATGACTTCCCTGACAGAGAACACAACAGAGAACCCCTGAGGGAGCAGGAGAGCAGTGGGGTAAAAAATGCAGACCCCAAATTCTCATAAGACCAGACTTAATGGTCTGACTGAGACTGGAAGGACCCCGGTGGTCATGGCCCCCAGACCTTCTGTTGCCCCAGGACAGGAACCATTCCCAAAGCCAACTCTTCAGACAAGGATTGGACTGGACAACGGGTTGGAGAGGGATGCTGGTGAGGAGTGAGCTTCTTGGATCAGGTGGTCACTTGAGACTACGTTGGCATCTCCTGCCTGGAGAGGAGATGAGAGGGTGGAGAGGGTTAGAAACTGGCGAAACGGACACGAAAAGAGAGAGTGGAGGGAGAGAGCGGGCTGTCTTATTAGGGTGAGAGTAATTGGGAGTGTGTAGCAAGGTGTATATGGGTTTTTGTGTGAGAGACTGACTTGATTTGTAAACTTTCACTTAAAAAAAAAAGCACAATAAAAATTGTAAAAAGAAAAGCAGGATGCAAATATTAGAGAATGTATATTTTTGGCGATATGTAAAATATCTATCAGCATAGAAAAAAGATGAACTGGCCAAGCTCTTTAATGAAGGACTCTATCATTTATCATTTGCTCATAACAAACCATTCCCAAAACTCGGTGGCTTAAAGCAATATGGATTTTTTTTTTCATGAGTCTACAGGTCAGCTAGGGGGTTCTACTAATCTGAGCCCTGCTTAACAGATCTCTGCTAAATTCGCTGATGTATCTTGTGTCTACTGTTGGGCTGGTTAGGAACAGGCTGATGTAGGATGATTTCACTCACATGGATTCGGCAGTTCAGGTGACATAGATGACTGGCTGTGTGTTTTTTCTCATCCAGGAGTTCAGCCCAGGCTTACTCTCATGGTGGTAGAGAGACAACCAAAGCATGCAAGATGTCTTGAGGCCTAGGGTTAGAACTGGCATGATGTCACTTCTATAGAATTCTATTGGCCAAAGCAAATTAGAAAGCTAGCCCTGATTCAACAGGTGGAAAAATAGACTGTATCTAGTAAATGTGCAAAGCCCTATTGCAAAGGACATGAATACAGTGAGTGGTGAATACTTGGGGCCGTTACCTCAATCAGTATACCACAGACTTACCCTGAATTAATTCTTAGCCCTAGACTCTGCCTACTAGTCCCATACCCTTGACTCAATAATTTATACACAAAGCTGAGCTGTTAATGCACTGCATACCATCCAAGGGGCTGAAATTATTGATTTTTTTTGTATATTTCAGCAACCGTTTCCTTGGTTGTCATTGGGAGGGAAGGCACATCGTGTTCTGAACAGGTTGGAGTGTCTGATCCTTCCTCCTTTTCTCCCAGTCTTCCGCCCCCACCCCTGAAAGTTCTTTGAACTTGATGATCTTTTCTACTCTGAAGAGTTTAAAGCCACTGTAGAAATTGGCATGGCAAAAATATGAGTAAAATCCAAACTTCTAAAAGCCCTCTTGATCTACGTAAGCTCTTGGAATTACCCCAGAGTTAAAATAATGCACAGTTGTCACTTGATATTCGGTTGTGAGAAATGTGTCTCTCTTTTCATTTTCTGCCTCCCTTCTGGTGCCTATTGCCAATTATTATTTCTTATTATGGAGTGGCTGTTGCAAAATTTTGCCCATACTGAATTTCGCACATAGACCCAAACATGGCCGATATCTCAGGGCTCACTTCTGGGAAGGCATTTGTGCACATGTTCTGTGGGTGTTACTTAGGTGTTGGAAGGACAAAGCAGAGTGAGGAGAAACGGAATTGCAAAACATCAGGAGCAAACCACTGTGGTTGTTAAATTAGGGGAAGTAGTGTTCAAGGACCAGTGAAACAAATGCAGAAACACACAAATAGCTTTGCTGGAATGCTTGACACCACCAACATGTATAAGCCTCATAGAGAATTAAGGTTACAAAGTGACAAGAAAAGCCAGAAGCATGATTCCTGCACTCAAGGACTTTACAATCTGGTTGTAAAAGCATGTCTCATGGAACAAGAGATAATGATACAAGTAAAGAGATCATTAAATATACTTTTGAGAGGAATGGACTAAAAAGAACAAAAAATTATACAGACGACCTGGAGTGGCTAAGGAAGGCTGACAGCCTGATATAAGTTGAAAATATAGGTTATTTGTTGAGCTGACTCAGAATGGTTGGGTCTCAAACAGGGGACAAAGGAGTCAAGGAGACTATATGAGGTTCCTTAATTTTTTTATAGTTTGCTGATTCATATAGTTATTGGAGATCTTAGATGTCATCTAGAAAAACTACTTTCTTGCCCTCAACATTTGAAAATGTTAAAAAAGTTTCTTCCACAAACTTTTCCTCTAGCCATGTATAGGTTGGCAACATTCCAAAGCTTATTATATGGAATATTGACTGGCTATTTGTGTCTCTACCAACACACCCTGAGGGAGGTAGAACTCAAGCCTCCTTGGAAGAAGACAGTTCATTTCTCTAGTCAGCTTGGACCCATCACCTCAGTTTCAAAGCTCTCATTTCACATCTGAATCAAAGGCTGGCTTAAACATGGAACACAGCCCTTCCCTTCCTTTTATTTTTCCTGTCAAAGTGAAAAATGGCTGGGAGGGAGCTCTAATTATGTGGGACATGCTGGGCACTGTTTTCATGTCCAAGAAAATTGGTGTAACCACTGTCCTTGAAGCAAATAAGGTGATGCTATGGTGACCAAAGAGAAGGGCTTGTTGGCTTAACGGTAACAGCAAAACCTAGTATTTGCATAGTGTTTTCTAATTTTAAAGACTATTTCTTTTGAATTTCATTCAATTCAGTAGCTAGCCCCAATAACTATTATTCATCTGCTGTCATTTGTCAGGTTAATAAACTTGAGCAACTTGACTTAAGTAGGTTAGTAGTCAAGATTTAGAATTCAGATTTTTTTTTTCAACTCTCAGTTCAGTGTTCTTTTTGCTATAATGTAATAATTTTTTCTTAATAGTTCATCTTACTATTCTTTATTTGTTTGGTAAATTATATAAAGCCTCCCCCAAAATAAATCAACATCACTAGTTTTTGACCTTTTCATAAGGAAACTGGAAAGACTCCAAAGCTTTGTAGCCTGATCTCACAAAGTCAACTATAGTCTTGTCGCTGTGAATGAGCTAGGCCCTTTTGGTCCACTACGATCCATTTATGAATTTTCAGGCATACCAAATAGGTCTGTGGGGGGGGGGGGGGAAATAATATTTTAAAATTTAGGCAATTTTCTTCCTCTCTACTCTAAAAATATGGGTCTACTCGTTGTTACTGCTGACAACATCTCACTGAGGTAAGGAAGTCAGGAACACTATTATCTCTGTTTTAAAAAACGGGTACAGAGAGAGGAAACAACTTGCCCAAGGACACAGTGACTCAGTCAGTAGAAGAGCCAAGATCAAAACAGCCCTCACTTTTTGACTTGCAGTACAGACCAAGACCATGATCCAGATGGGTTACGGGATGATGGCCCTTTCCAAACAAGCGTGTATTAGTCAGACGTGGAAATAATTATGTCTTTTTCACATTTTGAATAGAAAGTGAACTCTCAAAGATATTGGCAAAGGGCAAGCCAAAGGTTCTCCAAAACTTTATTTTTTATTTTTAAATCACAGATAGCTAGTCTGAAAATGGGGGAGGGGGAGGACAAACATTTTCTTGTCTTTTCTCTCAGGCCTGGCCTCACATAACACCCCTCACTCACCACACCCCTATGGGAAGAAGGATTACACTTTCCACTATTCCCTGGGGTAGATCTTGTTCTTTTAAAATAAACAAACAGTTGAAAACTTTTTTTTTTTCTAATATTAGCTTTGGTCTTGAACCAGAATTGATTTGGCATTGAATATCTAGAGAGGATGAATAGTGCTCTCAATGAGCCGAAGAGGAGATTATCCTCTGGCAGAGCCTTTTAGAATCATTAAGAAAGAAGAGCCCAAATTAGGACTAATTTTGATCAAGAGAAATAATGACTTAAAATAACCACTCATCACTCCCCTTGGCTGGGGTCACGCAGTGATGCCAGTGGGACAGCTTGCCTACATTCCCATTTTCCCCAGACTGAATTGACCATGTGCCCTGGGTCTGGTTGTGCAATAATACATAATTAAAAAAAAAAAAAAGACTTGAGAGAGAGTTGCCTTTTTCAATTCACACAAAGGTACTGCACAGAACCTAGTGGAGGCCCTACCCCTGTCTTTTGTAGCGCCTCTATTACTGAGCTCCCAAGTTAAGTTTGCTTTCTCATACGTTGCTAGCAAAACTGGTTTAAAGGGCAGGTTAGTTACTTGCTGAAATGACTCGTATTTGATTCTTCTTGCTGTAATGTGTGTTATGTATGTCATATATATATGTATATGTGTATGTGGTTAGGTGGTTGTTAGGTGCTGTTGAGTCGATTCTGACTCATAACGACCCTATGTACAACAGAATGAAACACTGCCCAGTCCTACACCATCCTCACAATTGTTATGCTTCAGCCCATTGTTGTAGCCACCGTGTCAATCCATCTTGTCAAGGGGCTTCTTCTTTTTCGCTGACCCTCTACTTTGCCCAGCATAATGTCCTTCTTCAGGACCGATCCCTCCTGACAACATGTCCAAAGTATGCGAGACATAGTCTTGCCTTCTAAGGAGCATTCTGGTTGTACTTCTTCCAAGACAGATTTGTTCATTCTTTTGGCAGTCCATGGTACATTCAATATTCTTCACCAACATCACAATTCAAAATTGTCAATTCTTCTTCGATCTTCCTTATTAGGAAAAATATTTAAGATTAGCATTCGAGTGGTAATGGAGCCCTCTTTAGTCCACCCTGAAACAATTGTTTAAAGGAAATGTGAATGGGAGAGTGGGAATGTAGATGGCCCAGTATGCAGAAATCTCAAGATGAATTCCCAGAGCATGAACAGACTTCATTCCAAAAGAATAGGACAGAAGTTTCTCCTGAAAATGTAATGAAAAAAGCTTCTGGTATAGAACTGTATTTCTAGATGCAGCAGATATTGATAAATCAAGGATTAGATGGTAGAGATATTTTTCATGCTACAAAATACATTTGTAGCCCTAAATAGTTTTAGAAAGATATTAAATGGAAGTGTCCCATAGTCCGCAGTCCTGACTAAGGATTCATAGCTGAAGTCAATGGGTGCTGAAAACCCAAACATTCTAAAGCGTGGTGCTAGATCATCCATGCAGGAATTGCTGAGAGATGGTGAGGCTAGTTCTGTGTGCCATCACTTACCTCCAGACTACTGATAAGAAAAAGGTGAGACGGAGGTGATAGGAAGAGAGGTATAGGCTTGATAAGAAAGGCTGTGCCTATCGCCCCCACTTGACCCCAATGAGTAGAGGCTTCAGGAGCACCACACATGGAGATTTTTACAAGAAAGGAGGCAACAGCTTGCCACCTGGCTACGTCATGTCTAGGCGAGCCTTTTCCCTGCACTTAAGAGCAGAATGGGTTGAGAATGCTCTTGGAAACTTTTGGGAGGACCCAATCTGTTGCCCCAGAATTTGGACAGTCTGATGCTTACCTTTTGTCTGGAGTAGCCTACTGTCCAGGAGCTGGCTGGTGCTGCCTCTAATGACAAAGAGAAGACAGAGGGCTACCTTGGGGTTGGTGTATTATCCCAGATGTTGAATGTTGCCATGAACTAGGTGGATCCCATGAAAGGCAATTGAACTAGAGTGATCTCAAAAGGAAGCTTTCCCAGATCAGTACTGGGTGAGTGGAGGCAACCCCAGCTGAAACAGTTTACAGTATTCAGAGAAGGAGTGAGGAAAAGTCAGGTGAGGCCAGCCAGAGTGTGCAGCCTATGACCTGGAAAAGCACAGGGTCAGAAGTTCCTGCGAAGTTTGAAGGTCTCTAAAGAATCCACAGAAAGATCCCATGAGAGGAAGAGCTAGTGTCTGGTCATCTGCCAGAAACAACACTAGTCAGACCTCTCCCCTGTCTCCCCTTTCCCACTCAGGAGGAGCCAGAGGCAGCTAGTCAGTGAAAGGACATTAGATTGGAGTGATTTTTTTCAATACCAGAAAATGGGAAGTGACTGGAAAAGCTGTGGAATCTGCCTGAGATATTACCCAGAAGTGCAGATGGGAGATCCAAAAGAAATGGGTTGGAGGGCAGGGCAGTGTGGACGAAAATGTGTTTTATCTCTGAACCCCACCAAATCCAAATGGTTCTATAAACTGGCAATGGTTGAATTTGTTTGCCTCATAGAATACTTTCTGGAACTACTTTGTAAGTAAAACTACATAACAAGCTTAAACATTTTGAAAATTCTCTTAGGAAAATTTAAAACTAAGTTACCTTTATCTGATTATTTTTATTAGAAAACCAGGTTATGGAATAAGTCACTCTTTGGAAACATTTTTAGAGAAAAGAAAGTTCATTTCTCATTAAGAATCAGTTCCAGTCTACATCATCCACAACTGTCTTTTTGTATTTTTTGGTGTGTCACATTTTCTAGGCTAAAGTCCCCAGCTATTTACTCAAACACTAATCTAGATGTTGCTGTGAAGGGAGTTTGCTGTTGTGATTGATGCCTACAAGCAGATGACTTCCAGAGAGATTATCCTGGATAATCTGGGTGGGCCTGATTCAATCAGCTGAAAGATATTAAAAGCAGGACTGAGCCTTCCCTGAGAGAAAGAATTTCCATCTGTGGACAGTAGATGTAACTTGAGTCTGTGAGATCCAGTCTATCCATGATATTTCTTTTCTCACAACCTACCCTATGGATTTTAAACTTTCTCAGCCAGCACCCACCTCCCCCTGCACTGCATCCTCTAAACCAGTTTCTAATAATAATTTTCTTAATATGTATATATCTCCTACTGGTTCTGCTTCTCTGATTGAATTCTAATTTTCATCTATATCTATACCTATAACTATGCCTATAATATACCTATACCTATAACTATGTAAATATACACACATACATACATATATATATAACATTTAATATATAAATATAAAAAACATAACAAAACCAGAGGATTATATGACTAACCCTACTCCCCAAACCAACAAATCAACCTTCCTGTAGTCAGGCCTGCCCAGGAAAGAACACTGAAAAGCCAAAAACAAAACAAACTAAAATCTGGGAAGATAAACAAATAGGGAGCTTATACTTACGGTGAGTGAAAAATTATAATGTTGGTGTCACTAACCATCTTTGTCTAGGTGGCAGTAATATCTGCAGAGGATTTCATAAAGGATAGTTAAAAGAAGTTTGGTTTTTGCAGTTTGGCTTACTGGAATGTTTAAAAATTGTAGATTTGGAGGTTAATATTATAAAGCACAGACTCCAACACCAGACTTCCTGAGTTCACATTTTGGACCCACTTCTTAGTAGCATATTCCCTCTCTGTGCCTCTGTTACCTCTTCTATAGAATGGTAATAAACAATGGTGCCTCATTCATGAGTTGCTATGAGGATTAAGTCAGTTAATACATGCAAAGCACTTAGGGTAAACCATGGCACATAGTTAGAGCCAAGTGTTAGTTATGATTTTATCCTTGAATTTATTATTATTATAAATGTACTTAGCCTGAGAGGCTACCTGGATCATTACATGGTATTAGAGTTGAATATAATGTCCTAGAGAACATCCAAATGATACCACCACCAGAAGTTGCCGTTGAGTTGTTTCTGACTCATGGCAACCCCATATGGCTCAGAGTAGAATTGTGCTACACACGGTTTTCAAAGGCTGATTTTTCAATAGGTTGCCAGGTCTTTCTCCCTAGGCACTCTGGATGGATTCTTCCAGACTTCCAGTAAGCAGCCAAGTGTGTTAACTGTTACACCACCCAAACCAAAAACCAAACCTGTTGCTCTCAAGTTGATTCCAACTCATAGTGACCACTGTGCCACCAGGGTCCCATGAGCCTACGTATAAAACCAAGGCCAACCTCATTGCCTTTGAGTTGATTCCAACTCACAATGACCCTATAGAACAGAGTAGAACTGCCCCATAGAGTTTCCAAGGAGTGCCTGGTGGATTCGAACTGCCAACCTTTTGATTAGAAGTTGTAGCACTTAACCATTATACCACCATGGTTTACAAAAACCAGTTGCCTTTGAGTTGCCTCCAACTAATGACGACCCTTGTATGATAATTCTGTCAGGTAGAGGGTATGTCTTTTCTGCTTATTTTAATTTCTAAAATATCTAGCAACTCAGCCGTGTAGCTGGTAACACCCACATCTTCCTTCTCATGGTGACTCATAGAGGAGAAACTAGTTTGCATGGTTACTTAAGGATCAACATTTTTTCATCCTGAATAGTTTTGCTGGCTTTTAAAAAAAAAAAACAAATCTAATGTGACCTAACCTAAAATTATGAATTATGATTTGAAAGAATGGAAAACATTGCTGTTGCCATAGCCTTAAATACCAAGGTTGCCTGGTGATACTTTGTCCATGGTGCTACAGTTGACTTTTTTTGCTCTGCCCTATGTATTGGCATTGACGGTCATGACTGCCTGTGGCTACAACTTAGGGAGCCAAACTTATCATAGTCCCCTCCCTTCAATGCTCTATATTGAAAGTTCTATACTGGAAGATTGAAACAGAAGTTATGAGGGAGCACATTTTCTAAGCCATATCCCTGGAGAAGCTTATTCCAGAAAGGGAAAATAAAAAGTCCCCCAGGCTAATATACTGAAGCTTTTGGCGTGACACTTGTCTGCACTTGATGTGTCTGGCTTGTGGCAGTTATCTGTAACTTCTGAGATGTAAAACCATGTAGGGGTCAGACATGACTGGGAAGTATCTATCTTCATTCATTTCTACTTCGTTAAACCATCATACATTTGATGTGCCAATATTTGGAGTAATAAAGATAGAGCTGTGAGTAAAAGTATGCTGGGAAACTGGTAATAAAAATACTTTTGTGGGTGACATAGCAATTTCACCCACTCAAATCCAACCGAAAAGTCTTCTTCATAGAGACCAGATAACCCAAATGCTGTGCTGTTTGACACGTACATATTTCCCCTTTCATCATAATTGCTCTGCTGGCCAGTGTGTGGGTACTGTTTCTTTGCTTTTTTTTTCCTTCCAGGAGTAAGTTTTCTTAAGAAGGGAAGAAAGACAGCAAAGCTGTTGTCTACTTGAATGTAGACATGCCATCAGGAATAAAGAAATTTTAAAAATTTCTCCTATTTCTGGTGTGATCTGTAGTTGCAATTCCACAGCACAGCTTAGTTTAACACAGCCAGAAATAGCTTGATTAAACATATATCAGGGTGAAAATGCCCCTGGCTGTTGAGATGCAACAGGGAAGGAATTTTATGGCTGAATTGAAGCAAGTCTGAAAAGTGAGGAGGCCTGACTGAACTCTCTTTCACCATGCCATTAAAATCACTGTTTGGTGCTAGTTTCTGAACCAGCAAGATGTGAGTCATGGCTGAAAAAAAAAAGAAAAGCTTCAAGAATATGTGCTTGCAAAATAATGTGTGCCAATTTCCTTTAATGGGAAAATTTTAGTGAACATACATTTAAGACTTATGAGGGGGATGTAAAGCTGAATAATCATGGGTATCTGCTACGTATAAGGATTCTGCTAGGCCCTGTGAAAAACACAAAGAAGGGTAATGAAGGCATCTAGCCCCAAGAATCTGAGCATATATTTAAGAGGTCAGAACACATATTGTGAAAATGTACCAAATGATAGACTGGGTGATATATCATATGAACCAAGTGAATGGTAAAGCAGATAGTATTATAGGCGTTCAAAAGAAGTACACCTACTTCTCGCTTGTCAACATGGCTAGATTCCAAAGACCAGGTCCTTATGTGAAAATTGGCATTATGCAAAAATGGAGGATGACTACATCATTACATAACTGCCAAATTATATCATTACATAACTGTCAAACCACTGAGATTCATGGCTCAGCCAAGGTGACACATAAGCTTAACCATCACAGCCAGTATTATTACTCTCACCTTCATCTCAGAGATTGGTAGAATTACTTTAAGATGAAACATTTCAAAAGCACACAAAAGTGCAAGGAAGAAGAGGACCAAAATGAGGATATTTGAGGATAGCCATGAGGAGAAGATTTGTGATTCTTGAAAATGCAGGTCCAGTAGAGCAGTGGAAGCTGAACCAGATTATGTTAAGAGGTGGATAGGCAGAGAGGAAAGAAAGCAGCAGATAGCAATTACTCAGTTGGGAAAATTGTTAAGTTTATGTGTGAAATTTTTATTTTTATTCTTTTTGTACTTTAGATGAAGGTTTACAGGACAAACTAGTTTCTCATTAAACAGTTACTACACATATTGCTTTATGATATGGTTAACAACCCCATGACATGTCAACACTTTCCCTTCTCAACCTCGGCTTCCCTATTGCCAGCTTTTCTGTACCTTCCTGTCTTCCAGGCCTTGCCCCTGGGCTGGTGTGCCCCTTTAGTCTCATTTTGTTTTATGGGCCTCTCCAATCTTTGGCTGTAGGGTGAACCTCAGGAGTGACTTCATTACTGAGCTGAAAGTGTGTTTGGGGGCCATATTCTCAGGGTTTCTCCAGTCTGTCAGACCAGCAAGTCTGGTCTTTCTTTTTGAGTTAGAATTTTGTTCTACATTTTTCTCCCACTCTGTCTGGGGCTGTCTATTGTGATCCCTGTCAGAGCACTCAATGGTGGTAGCCAGGCACCATCTAATTGTACTGGACTCAGTCTGGTGGAGGCCATGGTAGGTGTGTTCCATTAGTCCTTTAGACTAACCTTTCCCTTGCATCTAGTTTTCTTCATTCTTCCTTGCTCCTGAAGGGGTGAGACCAGTGGAGTATCCTAGATGGCTGCTCACAGGCTTTTAAGACCCCAGATGCTACTCACCAAAGTAGAATATGGAACACTTTCTTTATAAACTTTGTTATGCCATTTGAGCTACATGTTCCCTGAGACCATGGTCCCCATAGCCCTCAGCCCAGCAATTTGGTCCCTCAGGGAGTTTGGATGTGTCTGTGGAGTTTCCATGACCTTGCCTTATACAAGTTGTTCTGGCTTCCCCAGTATTGTGTACTGTCTTACCCTTCACCAAAGTCACCACTTATCTATTGTATGTGGGAAATGTTTAAAGTGAAAAAAAAAAAAAACTATTGTTTTTGTACTTTGTCCAAGAAATCTAATAAGATTAATATTATCCTGCATTCTACTTTACTGACTCCTTTAATTGCCATTACTGCAAGGCTGGAAGACAGCTTTAGGAAATTATCTGAAATCTAATTGCCATTAGAGCCAGAATTTAGTCATTATCATGGCACTGAAAGTAAGGCATGAAGGAAAAAAATCAAATAGTGTCACACTCTGTCCCATACCAGAGAGAACAGAACTACTAGATTATTCTCATCCTACGTCAAGGTCAGTGTCTTTGTTGGTCACCAGCTATTCCATGTGCCCAACAAATCTTGGCACATGGTGGGTGCTTAACAATATATGTTGAATAAAACAAGGATGGGTAATTGTGGAGGTAATGATTTTATTTTACACACTTCTTTATGAACTCTATAAGAAAAGGTTGTCTGGTGGCATCCCCCATTGAATACATGAAGGCAAGGTTTTCAGCCAGAAGACCAACATTAATAAGGACATCAGGTTAACTACAAAAATGAAGACTTCATGAATTTAATAGCTTTCTGCAGTTCTCTAACTCACCAAGTTTTTGAAAGCTTTGACTGAGAGCTTCGATACAAAAATATTTCAAGTGGACAGAGTTTAGATGATGCTGTGATGCATCATGACCCAGAACCCACGGGACACTTTATACTCTTCCTTCTAGAATGATCAAATCATATTTATTTATAATTTATGCCCCACCTCCTTAGAAAAGGATGTGCCTCACAAAATTAAATTTAATCTAAAATCTACAATTAAGGACTAAAAGAAAGAGGAGAAATAGAGATAATAGAGGGCCCCAGACAGAACTGGAGAAAAATGTTCAATAAAATTCTAACTCAAAAAAATTACCAGACTTACTGGTCTGACAGAGACTGGACAAACCCTACGAGTATGGCCCCTGGACACCATTTTCACTCAGCACTGAAGTCACTCCTGAGGTTCAGCTTCCAGCAAAAGATTAGGCAGGCCCACAAAACAAAATGAGACTAAATGGAGACGCTAGCCCAGGGGCAAGGATGAGAAGTCTGGAGGGGCCAGGAAAGCTAGTAATGGGGAACCCTGGATTGAGAAGGGGAGAGTGTTGACATGTTGTGGGGTGAACAGCCAATGTCACAAAACAATATGTGTACTAATTGTTTAATGAGAAACTAATTTGCTCTGTAAACCTTTAAAGTACAATAAAAAGTAAAAAAATAAAAGAAAGACGAGAGTAACAATCATCTAAAAGAAGCGGGAGGAGGACATGTTTCCGGAACGCCAAAATGAGCCCTTTTCTGTAACTGGACTTTGAGTCTGCCTCTGTTCTATGTTTTCTGATATCCAAAGCAAAGGTGAAATAGTTCTGATATAATTTTTATTGCTAGTTTAAAAAATTCATATTTCTCTGGAGTCAAATCTTTCCCAAGAGCCTAACTCTAAGAAGAAATTGTAATGTAGATGGTTATATAACTGGTTTGGAGGAACACAGCAGACAATGGTTTCAAGAACAATGTTGCACAATACTCATATATGCTGTTCAGCAAACCCCTCTATGAAGGCTTACATTGCCCTCTATGAAGTTTTAAGGAATAGTGTTAAATTGAACCTTCAGAATGATGTTTGCACTTGGGGTGGGAGAGGGTGGTTACCAGATAGCTAATTGTTTTACTTTAAAAAGTTTTTCCTTTTTATTAAAAAGTAATGTAATTACATAAATTTTAAAATAAAATTACAAGAAAGGAAATAAAATTCATTTTCACTTTCAACACTATTGTTAATATTTTGATATATTGCCCACAATGGTATATATACATACACACACACACACACACACACACACACACACACACATAGGGTCACTAAGAGTTGAAATCAACTCTATGACAATGGGTAATGGGTATATATGTGTATATGTCTATATATATAAATATGTCTTGGTGGCACAATGGTTAAGCACTCTGCTGCTAACTGCATACGGTTGACAATTGAAACCACCAGTGGCTCTGCAGGAGAGAAGACCTAACAATCTGATTCTGTAAAGAGTACAGCCTAGGAAACACTATGAGCAGTTCTACTCCATTGCATAGGGTTGTTATGAGTTGGAATTGACTCAGCGATAACAAGTTGGCGGAGAAAGCCCTGTAGAGAACATATGCAGAGTGATCTGACTTATTTATATTTTTTATAGATGAAAACTTGGGTGAACCACTGGCACAACTTATATTACCTATCAGCTTTATGGAATTAATAAATATTTAGAGAATATAATGTTCAGTTATCTATTAACTTGATTTCACTCCAAAAGGAATTACATCTTGTCAACCTATACCCTACTAAAATTAGAGGAAATAACTGCAAGCATCCATTAATAATTGGAATGTGAAATGTATGAAGTTTGAGTCTAGGAAAACTGGCAGTTATCAGAGATGAAATGGAGTGCTTGAAGATAGATAGCCAAGGCATTAGTGAGGTGAAATGGACTGGTATTGGCCGTTTTGAATTCGCCAGTCATATGGTCTACTATGCCAGGAATGACAAATTAAAGAGGAATGGCATTCCATTCATTGTCAAAAAGAACATTTCAAGATCTATCTTGAAGTACAACTCTGTCAGTAATAAGATAGTATTCATATGCCTATAAGGAATACCTGGAACTCTGGTGGTATAGTGGTTTAGAGCTGTGGCTGCTAACCAAAAGGTTGATAGTTCAAATCCACCAGGCAGTCCTTGGAAACTCAATGTGGCAGTTCTGCTCTGTCCTATAGGGTCTCTATGAGTCGGGGTTGACTTGATGGCAACAGGTTTGGTTTAGTTATAAGGAATACCAGTTAATACAACTATTATCCAAATTTGTGCATCAAACACTAAGGCCAAAGATGAAGAAATTGAAGATTTTTACCAACTTCTGCAGTCTGAAATTGATCAAATGTGAAATCAAGATGCATTGATAATTACCAGTGATTGGAATGTTAAAGAAGAGGATCAGTACTTGAAAAATATGGTCTTGGTGATAGAAATGATGCTGGAGAGCTAGTGGTAGAATTTTGCAAGTAGAATGACCTATTCATTGGGAACACGTTTTTTCAACAACGTAAACAGTGACTATATACGTGGACCCTGCTGGATGGAATACACAATAATCAAATCAACTACATCTGTGGAAAAAGACAATGAAGAAGATCAATATTATTAGTTAGGTCAAGGCCAGAAGCTGTACAGCAGACCATTAATTGCTCATCTGCAAGTTCAAGTTGAAGGTAAAGAAAAGTAAAACAAGTCCACGAGTGTCAAAATATGACCTTGAGTATATCCCACCTGAATTTAGAGACCATCTCAAAAATAGATTTGACCAGATGAGTTGTGGCATGACATCAAGGACATTATATGTGAAGAAAGCAAGAAGTCATTAAAAAGATGGAAAAGAAAGAAAAAGGCAATACGAATGTCAAAAGAGACTTTGAAACTTGCTCTTGAAAGCAGAGTAGTTAAAGTGGACGGACAAAATGATGAAACAAAAGAGCAGAACAGATTTCAAAGGGTGGCTCAAGAAGACAAAGTAAAGTATTATAATGAAATGTGCAAAGACCTGGAGCTAGAAAATCAAAAAGGAAGAACACACTTGTCATTTCTCAAGCTGAAAGAACTGAAGAAAAAATTCAAGCCTGGATTTGCAATAGTGAAGGATTCTGTAGGGAAAACATGGAACAACTCAGGAAGCAACAAAAGAAGATGGAAGAAATAGAGTCACTATACCAAAAAGAATTGGCTGACATTCAACTACTTCAGGAGTAGTATATCATCAGGAAGTGATGGCATTGAAGAAACCCAAGCTACACTGAAGGCATTGGCAGAAAGAATTCTCCAGAAATTGATGTAATACCAATTGAGATATTTCAACAAATGGATGCAATGCTGGAAGAGCTCACTTGTCTATGCCAAGAAATTTGAAAGACAGCTACCTGGTCGACTGAGTGGAAGAGATCCTATTTGTGCCCATTCCAAAGAAATGTGATCCAATAGAATGCAGAAATTATCAAAAAATATCATTAGTATCACATACAAATAAAATTTTGATGAAGATAATTCACAAATGTTTGCAGCAGTACTTCAACAGGGAACTGCCAGGAATTCAAGCCAGATTCAGAAGAACAAAGGATCTCATTACTGATGTTAGATGAATCTTGGCTGAAAGCAGAGAATACCAGAAAGATGTTTACCTGTGTTTCATTGACTATTCAGAGGCATTGGACTGTGTGTATCATAAGAAATTATGGACAACTTTGCAAAGAAAGGGGATTCCAGAATACTTAATTGTGGTCATGTGGAACTTGTACATAGAGCAAGAGGCAGTTGTTCAAACAGAACAAAGGGATACTGCATGGTTTAAATCAGGAAAGGTGTGTGTCAGTGTCATGTCCTTTTTCCATATATATTCAACCTGTACACTGAGCAAATAATCCGAGAAAATGGACTATATGAAGAATGTGACATTGGGATTGGTGGAAGACTCACTAAAAACCTGTGATATGCAGATGAGACAACCATGCTTGTGGAAAGCAAAGAGGACTTGAAGTATTTACTGATGAAGATCAAAGACTACAACCTTCAGTAGAGATTGCACTTTAACATAAAGAAAACAAAAATCTTCAAAACTGGACCAATAAGAAACATCATGATAAATGGAGAAAAGATTGTTGTCAAGAATTTCCTTTTACTAGGATCCACAATCAATATCCTTGGAAGCAGCAGTCAAGAAATCAAGGCCTTATTACATTGGGCAAATCTGCTGCAAAAGACCTCTTCAAAGTGTTGAAAAGCAAAGATGCAACTTTGAGGACTACGATGTGCCTGATCCAAGCCATGGTATTTTTAATTGCCTCGTATGCATACAAAAGCTGGACAATGAGTAAGAAAGACTGAAGAATTGGTGTATTTTGAATGATGCTTGTGGTGAAAAATACTGAGTATACCATGAACTTCCAGAAGAACAAACAAATCTGTTTTGGAGGAAATGGATCCAGAATGCTCATGCACTTTGGACGTGTTATCAGGAAGGATTAGTCCCTGGACAAGGACATCATGTTTGAGGGTCAACTATAAAGAGAAAGACCCTCAATGAGATGGATTCGGTGGATGCAACAATAGACTCAAACATAGCAATGATTGGGAGGATGGCGCAGGATTGGGCTGTGTTTTGTTCTATTGTAACAGAATGCTTTGAGTTGAAATTGACTCAACTCTACCTACAACAACAATCAGTACATACACATTGAGACTTATCATGTTAATTTCTTCTGGTAACTGGATCAGCATTGAGAAGCATATGGTTTTATATTGACTCAGTAGTTCAAAGGCAGGCTTTGTGATGTTAGTTGAAATATGGTATGTATCAAATTATTTTTAGTCTGCTTGCCTAGAGTGTAAAGAGGTACGGGAGACTGGACAGAGCAGAATTGTTTTCATGGATACTTCAGAGATTAAGATATTTTTACCTTCCATATTGCCATATAGCCAATGCTGTCAAATTGATTCTGACTCATAGCAACCCTATAGGACAGAGTAGAACTGCTCCATAGGGTTTCCAAGGCTGTAATCTTTACAGAAGCAGACTGCCACATCTTTTTCCTGCAGAACAGCTCACGGATTCAAGCCAATGACCTTTCAGTTAGCAGCCAAGTACTTAACCACATATATATGGAGGAACAAGTTGTCCTTAAAATGTTGTCATATCAGACTTCACAAAGGAGCAAATTCCCCATCAAGGGGATGTTCAAGGTAAAATTGGACGGAATAATATAGTGATTAGAAACTTTAGGAGGCTATGATATTATTGATATTACTTTTAAGACTTAGATCCTATGTATAGTCCAGTGTTTAATTTTAGAAAGACATTAAAGGAATTCAGAATAAACATCTCTGTAATATCCTTTATACAAAGAGGCTGGAAGAATGAGGATTTAAATTTTTAGGGCTACCTTATGAAGAGTTTTTGGAATTATAACTAGATATTGATTGTCACAGCCAATTTTGGACTCTTACAGATGAAGGTGGGGATAACCCAGAGCAGCTTTCCTCCTAAAGACCATGGAAGATGCTAGTCAATACTAGGCAACATCTCCTTTATTTAAAGAAGAACAAATAGGAGGAATATTAGGAGTTCAACAGCAAGAGACTTCTTCAGAAATACCATCATGTTGAAAGCTATATAACATATTTCGGGCTTATTGGAAAAGATGACAACTTTAAGAACTTTAGTAATAGAATTAGACCCTATATTGTGCTCCATCCCAAATATTATATAGAGATTCAGGACCACTGTTTGTTTTCCCCCTTCCACAGCACCTTGGCCCACGCTTAGCCATGATTTCCCGCAATTTCCTTCTGGATGAATGAGAAGGCTTAGTGATATAAAAAAGATATGACTCACTGAGAGGCAAATGAAGCTCGATACCTGTGCCAAAAAAGAGTCAAAATCTTGAGGAGATCATGTAGCTGATGCTCTAAGGCAATTTGAGAAATTAATGCTGATTCTTCTGAAAGGTACAAAGTATATAGACTTTCTCAAAAAGTAGAACATTAGTATTTATATTACAGGCTAGATAATACAAAGGTAATCCAGAGGTAGGAGACCATAAATGAAACACTGGAGTGTTTCTTTCCCGTTAAACAAACTATATCTGAGGCTTGAACCAAAGTCCAGAGACTTCCTCAGTTTACATGTGAAGGAACCCAGAACCAATTACTATGAATAGCCTCAGCTATCACCCAGCCTCTTGCAAATTTTATTTCCTTGTTCTTTAAGTAATTTTGAGAATTAGTCCCTCTCAGTTCAGTAATGTGCTACTCAAGGCCCTAAATATTATAGATTTATGTGCTCTGTTTTTCAATCCATAAAATTTATTTCAGCTAAGAAACAAATGATTTTGGCCAGTGGTCTAATCGAGTTTTGTTTTTTCCCATTCAGGGAATAAAAAGTTAAGTCTCCTCTCAACTCAGCTTCATTCTTCAATTAATCTCACTTGGCTAGGGAGCATAGCAGAGGACTTTCAGCCAGAGAATTTAACCTTGATGGGTTTTAGTAGATATTCAAATGAAAAATGGAAAATATAAATAACACAGCCCATGCTTGGGCTTATTATTGCAGTGAGAAGAGGAGAAATGGGAACAGTATGGTTTTTAATGCCAGACGTGGGGCTCAATGATTTTTAGTTTTTTACTCTTTTGGGGAGCATTTATGTAATGAAATGCACAAAATCTTAAGTGGACATTCATGAGCTTTGACAAATGTATATACCTGTGAAAAATCTGTGGTGTACAGTTCTACTCTGACACACACAGGGGTCACGATGAGTCAGAATCAACTGGACAGCAACTTGTTGGCTGGTTGGTATAAACTCAACCCCTTTACCATCACCCAGAGAATTCTGGCATGTCCCTTCCCAGTGAATCCCTAACCCTACCCTTGGAAAAAAAGAGAGACTACCATTTCTTTTTTCACACTACAGATTAGTTTTGCCTATTCTAAAATTTCATATAAATAGAATCATGCAGTATTTATTCTTTTGTGTAAGGCTACTTTTCATCAGCAACATGCTTTTGAGGTCCATCCATGTTGTTTTTATCAGTAGTTTGTTCTTTTTTTGTTGTGGAGTTGTATTTCATTATGTGACTATACCACACTTTGTTTATTCTGTTAATGCATACTTGGTCTGTTTCCAGTTTTCAGATATTATGAATGAAACCACTTGAACAGTGTTGTAAAAATCTATTTGAGAACTTATGTTTTCATGTATCTTAGCTAAATATCTTGCAGTGGCATTTCTGGGCTGTGAGAATAGATATATTTTTAATTTTATTAGAAATTTCTAGAAAATTTTCCAATGTGGTCATACCATATTACATTCCCATTATCAGTTTATGAGAATTCCAGTTGCTCTAAATCCTCACTAACATTTGGTTTTGCCAGTCTTTTTAATTTTAGTTATTCTGATCAGTGTGTAGTGGTTGTTTTAATTTGTATTTCTTTTCCCCCGCCCCATGTCTAAAGATGTAATTTTACATGTGCTTATTGACTGTTTGTACACTGGACTATTTTTTGGGTTATTGACTGTACACTGGACTATTTTAATTCACATTAAATAGAGAGCACCTGGAGACCCACAGGAGATATTCATGTAAAGGAAATGTTCTCAGTGTGCCCATCACTTAAATCTTCTAAGTGCTCAGTTCTGATATTGCATTTGATGTTTCTGACCTTTCTGGTTATCCCATGTGTGACTTGAAAAATGCAGGTATAAATTATCCAAGCACATGGCATTGACTCGTAGAGAAAGAATGACTGGCTGTGGGTATGATTCTACATTTTTATATTTCTTGGTGTTCCTTCAAATAACAAAAACGTAAAAAGAGAAAAAATAAGGTATTTTTCCTGCAATTAAAATTGACCTAGATAACAGCTAGACAGGCACTTGGAAAGCAATTATGTTAGATCTCTATCTCACTCTACTCACCAATATAAATTCCAGATGGATTAAAAAAAATCTATTTTAATTATTCTTAATCAAACACATGTTCATTGCTACAAAGCCAAATATTTCTTAAAGGTTTATAATGGAAATATTAATCTTTTACTTCATCTCTTTTATACACTCCTGTAAGTCTTCTTACCCACAGGCACCCACCTTCTGGAGTTTTAGCTATGCTTAGCTTTTATTTCTAAATAACGTGTCTATACAGCTATTTCTTGGTTTATTAATTTTAGATATTATCTGTTGACTTCCTATCATGGTAGGTGAGAGCTTATCACTCCAAAATACCTCTTACCCTTCTCAGTCTCATCTCCCCTCAACATGGTAATATCAGAGTTTTAGTGAGACCAAATCAGTGTTTAAATTATTATAACAAGCAAATATTATTTACTGCTCAACCAAGAAGTACACTTTAACACTATAACACTTTCATTTATAATCTCTCACTCAGCGAATTAATGTTTCTATGACAATATCTTCCCCTTTCTTTGCTCAGTTCTCTTCTTGAATTTCAAGTAGCCATTTATCAAATTATGTTTTTTCTACCAGGTTTATTTTTTCCCTTTGCTTTGTATTTTCTCTGCCATGTCTCTTGAATTTCCGTGAATAGTTAAGCATAAACTCTAATTTGTGTTGACTGGATGATCTATTGGCAGGAGCATGGCTTGTTGATTGGTGTATGGCATCATGAGCACCCCAAACTTAGTTATCTGAGGACCTTGCATTCTGGGACCATTTAAAGTCTCCAGAGAAGAGTCCTCCAGTCTCTTGTCTGATGTCAGTATTAACCAGACTGTAGTGTTCTATAAGCAGATGGGGGTAAGGGCACTGAGAGGAGAGGCGGGTCCACAGGAATATTTTCTTAATCTCTCTGTTTTCAGAGACTTAACTTATGCCTCCCTTTCCTCTGAGTCTATTTCAGGTTAAAAGTTTTCCTGAGAATAAAATTCAGTCCTCTGGGGGAGATAACAGGTGAAATTATAACCACAATCAGAGGTGTGTACACTAAAAAAAAAAAAATGCACAGAAATAATGAAAGAAAAAAAAACCCTCTAAGTGTGGAAAGTATATGTTTGGCAGAAAAACCTTAAAGCCACAAAAAATATTTATATTTGATCACATAAAAAACATTTCCTCATTGACAAAATGCCATTAAAAAAGTAAAAACAAAACACACACACACACACACAAATGAAAACCTAGGAAAATATTCATAGCACATGAGAGCCAAAGAACTACCAAATAATAATACTGAAACATCAACCCAGAGAAAATCTGGGCAAAGGACATGGACAGATATTTCACAGAAAAGGAAACATGAATAACACTTAAATATAGAAAGTGATGAATAGTTATGAAATAAAAATGTTTATAAATCAAATGGGAAAATATCAAAATGTTTGATAACACACTGTCTTAGTAAGAGATAATTTAGTACAATCTGTATAACCTGTCAAATTTAAATGTCCATACATAGCTACTATATCTATACATATATGTAGACCTCTCAGTTCCCTCTCACAAAGACACCTGCTCTTGAATATTTGGTATATGCCTTTCCATATACACCAAATTACATCTCTGTAAAATATTTAGTGCTGGTATTTGTATTATGCTATGAATCCCATTTTGCTTTTTACTCTTCTCACCTAACACTGTTTTTAAGTTTCATCCAAGCTGCAATAAGTACACCTCCTTCATTGCTCCTAACATCTGTAGAGAATTCCACAGTATACACCTACCATATTTTACATTTTCATTCCCCTAGTGGTGCACTAGGGTAGTACGCATTCCCACAACCCTCAAGCCTGATCATGTCCAAATGGACATTTTGTACACACCGTTTACGGACATGTGTAAAAGTGGAATTGCCAGGTCATATGGTAGATACAGTCTTACTTTCACTAGGAACTCCTGATTCTTTTCTAGAATGGCTGTACCAATTTCATCCACACCAGTAGTACATGAGGGTTGACATTTTCCCCATATCCAACCAATACCTGGTATTATTCATCTTCCTATTTTTGTCATTTTGATGTGTACAAAGTGACATCTCAATTTTCTCATTAGTGTTGAGTTTGAATATCTCACCATAAACCTGTTTTTCACTTGAATAAATGTGCAAATTGTGTATCTTTGATTGCTAATTGCTTGTCTACATTCTTTGTCTGTATTCTAATGTTTCCTGTCTTTTTGCTTTAATTGGGTTGTAAGCATTCCTTAACATTCCAGATATTAATCCCTTATCTGTTTTAATCATTACAACTATCTTCTCCCTGTTAGTTATCACCTGTTAGCTTTATCTATGATATCCTTTACTGAATAGAAACAGTTAATTTTGATATAGTCAAATTTATCATATATTTCCTGACAGTTTGTGCCTTGAAAGGTCTTGTTTTAGAAGTCCTTCTCCATCCCTATTAAGATATCAAAATGTGAAACTTTTACTAAGAAAGACATTTATGAAAATATTAAGAGCCACAAAGATTATCATACCCTTTAGTCCAGTAATCCCACTTCTTAGAATTTATTCTAATATCAAAAAAGAGCAAAATATATGCATTAAGATGTTCACTGTAGTATTACTTAAAATAATGAAAAATAATAACTTACTAATGATGAAAAAATAATTTATGATACAGTGTCTAAGATTTTATGGAGGTTTTAATATTAATTGCTATGTAAACTATATATAACATGAAAAATTTCAATGAATAATATTAAGTGAAAAATATGAACATAGAATTAGATACCTGATGTAACTGCAACTTATAAAAATATGTATGTATTTGCACACCATCTGGATAAAACAGAAATACTTTTAGGCTGCTTTTTTTCAATATACTTATTTTAAGAAAAAATAAAAGTATAAAAAATGAAATCTCTCAGAAAGAAGCTATCATCTAAAAATATGAATTTGTAGGACAAGACATGCAATAGGTAAATAATAGGCATAATAGTAATAACAGTTATAATAATAGGAAATAGAGAAAGGATGAGTGAAATACCAGGGGATAGTGGTTCAGGGCATGGACTGAGGAGACTAACAGACTTGAGACTGAATTCCAGCTATTCTTCTTATTAGTCATGTGGTCTTGGGGAAGTTAGTACATTTTTATATGCCTCAGTGTCTTCATCTGAAAGCTGGGAATGAGAGTAAACATACGGAATGACTATCATTTACCAGGCCTAACATATACATACATACTTCCATTTAGTCCTCATATCAAAATCTCTGTTTTGTAGATGAAAAAACTGAGGGTCAGAGAGTTCAACTGACTTCATCAGTGTTTCACGTAGAAAAGTTGAGTAAAATTAGGATTTCAACCACAAAAACCTGTGTCTTTTTATAGGGTTAAAAAGAGATTTAAATGAAATAGTGCATATAAAGCGCTTTATAGAGCAACTGGCGTGTAGTAGGTGTTCAACTGGTGATACTAGTTATTTTTAATTTTTACTTTGCATAACAGTTGACATGTAGTAAGTGTTCCAATGATAACACCAGCTATTAATTTATGCACTAGTTTTCATCCTGATTTTGAAAAAAGCATTATTTGAATTTCATAATTCCATTTTTCATCCAATTTATCAAACAATAGCTCAAATCTCAGACAGTATGCTAGATATACAAAATTCTAGATATGCAATAATTTCCCAGACTTAATGGGCCATATGGTACAGTGGTTAGCTTGGCTGCTAATCAGAAGATCAGTGGTTGGAACCTAGCAGCTGCTCAGTGGGAGAAAGATGTGGCAGTCTGCTTCAGTAAAGATTTACAGCCTTGGAAATCCTAGGAGGCAGTTCTGTTCTGTCCTATAGTGTTGCTATGAGTCATAATTGACCAGATGACAACAGGTTTGGTTTTTTTTTATAGACCAATAAGAAATAAATGCAAGTAAAATGTCAGTTACAATTAATGTTTGAGGCAAATACAGGTGCTATGGAGACACATGTGGGTACCCAATGCAGTCTTGGGGGAATTAGGAAAGGCTTCAAAAGAAATTTCTGTACTGAGTCATGAAGGAAAGAACAGCATTACGTAGCAGCCGAAGTGATGGGGGAAGGAGGACCAGTGTGCATGTTCCAGGTACAGGGTATATGGCAAGATAGACCAACAAACATCTGGAAATTAAAAATAGTTTTTACAGCTCAGTTTTATATGAATGCTTGGTCCTGTTCTCCATTTCTATGTAACAAACCACCCCATAACTTTGGAGTTCAATTTTTTTTTTTTTTAATTGTGTTTCAGGTGAAAGTTTACGGTGCAAATTAGTTTCTCATTCAAAAATTTATACACAATTTTTTTTGTGTGACATTGGTTGTAATCCCTTTCCCTTTCTACCTTGGGTTCTCTGTGTTCATTCTTTCAGTTTTCCTGTCCTTTCCTACCTCCTTGTCTTTGTTTTGGGGCAGTTGTTGCCCATTAGGTCTTCTATACTTGATTGAACTAGGAAACACGCTTCTCACGAGTGTTATTTTTTGTTTTATAGGCTTGTCTAATCTTTGGCTGAAAGTTGAACTTCAGGAGTGGCTTCAGTTTTGAGTTAGCAGGGTGTCTGGGGGCCATAGTTTGGGGGTCCCTCCAGTCTCTGTAAGACCAGTAAGCCTGCTCTTTTTCTGTGAATTTGAATATTGTTCTACATTTTTCTGCTGTCTCTCTGGAACCCTCTGTTGTGATCCCTGTCAGAGCAGTCCATTGGTGGTAGAAGGTCACCACCTAGTTTTTCTGTGCTCAGGCTGGTGGAGGCTGCAGTTCACATGGTCCATTAATCCTTTGGACTGATATTTTCCTTGCTTCTTTGGTTTTCTTCATTCTCATTTGCTCTGAACATGATGGGACCAAGAGATGTATTTTAGGTGGCTGCTTCTATGCTTTTAAGTCCCCAGACACTACCCACCAAAGTAGGGTGCAGAACATTATGAACTATTTTATTCTGATTGATGTCCTCCAAGACCATGGTCCCCTGCCATCGGCACCAGTAATTTGTCCCTTGAGGTGTTTGGATGTGTCTAGGAAGCTTCTCACATACTCTAGACACGTTATCAGGAGGGATCAGTCCCTGGAGAAGGATATCATGCTTGGTAAAGTAGAGGTTCAGTGAAAAAGAGGAAGACCCTCAATGAGATGGATTGACACAGTGGCTGCAACAATGGGCTTAAGCATAAAAACAATCATGAGGATGGTGCAGGGCTGGGCGGTGTTTTGTTCTGTTGTACACAGGGTCTCTGTGAGTCAGAACTGACTCAGTAGTACCTAACAACAACAACAGGAAGCTTCTATGGCTTTGCCTTGGTCAGGTTGTGCTGATTTTCCCTACATTTTGTGTTGTCTTTCCTCTCACCAAAGTTAACACTTGTCTACTATCTAGTTAGTGATTTCCCCTCCCCGTCCTCTTCCCTTGTAACCATCAAGGATTCATGGCTTAAATTTTAGGCCTGAAAATAATAACAGCATTTGTTTTGCTCATGAGTCTGCAGTCTGGGTATGGCTAGATGGGTAAAGTTTGTATCTGTTGTACTCACCATAGGGAGTCTTAAAGCTTTGGAGTCGGAATCATTTGAAGATTCATTTACCCATATGTCTGGTGCCAGGGCTGGGGAGACCCAGATTGTTGGGGCTAGAAAATCTGGGGATCCTTGGGTACCTCTCTCTAGCTTTACATGGTTTCTGAACATACTCTCTTCAACATGACAGCTTCAGGGTAGCTGGACTTTTTACATGGTTGCTCAGGGCCCCTGAGAGAAAGACAGCGTGTGTGAGCAAGTGTCAGACAGAAGCTGTAGTGACTTCATGACCTAAATCATGCTGCATCACTTTCACAACGTTCCATTTATTACAAGTGAGTCACTAATGCTGAAGCCTATCCAAGGGGAGGTGTCATTAAACTTCACCACTTGATAGGGGAGTAGCATGCTTCTGGAAGGTGATGTGGGACGGGAAATCCTGCTGTGGCCATTGTTGGAGATACAAAATGCCACAGTTTTTCTGTTTCTGTGTGTTTCATAGGGGGAGGAGAGAGTTGAGGCCTGAGGCTGGTGAAAGAAAAGTCTAGAGAGGTAAGCAGTAACCAAACTTATGTATGGTCATTTAGACCACACTAATGAAGTTACTCTCATACATCTGTCAGCTTGTCATACTGTGGGGACTTACAGGTTGCTGTGATGCTAGAAGCTATGCCACCAGTATTAAAATACCAACAGGGTCACCCATGGTGGACAGGTTTCAGCTTTGCTTCCAGACTAAGACAGACTAGGAAGAATGACCTGGTAGTCTACTTCTAAAAAGAATTAGCCAGTGAAAACCTTATGAATAGCAGTGGAACATTGTCTGATATAGTGCCAGAAGTTGAGCTTGCTGAAAGTGAAGAGGACACGAAGCACTTACTGATAAAGATCTAAGATCACAACCTTCAGTGTGGATTACTTCTCAATATAAAGAAAACAAAAATCCTCACAAATAGACCAATAAGCAACATCATGATAAATAGAGAAAAGATTGACGTTGTCAAGGATTTCGTTTTACTTGGATCCACAATCAAGATCCATGAAAGCAGTAATCAGGAAATCAAATAATGCATTGCATTGAGCAAATCTGCTGCAAAATACCTCTTTAAAGTGTTAAAAAGCAAAGGTGTCACCTTGAAGACTAAGGTTGTCTTACCCAAGCCACGTCATTTTCAGTCGCCTCATAGAATAAGGAAGACCGAAGAAGAATTGACGTCTTTGAATTACGGTGTTGGCTAAGAATATTGAATATACCATGGACTGCCAAAAGAACGAACAAATCAGTCTTGGAAAAAGTACAGCCAGAATGCTCCTTAGAAACAAGGATGGTGAGGCTATGTCTCACATACTCTGGATATATTATCAGGAGGGATCAGTCCCTGGAGAAGGACATCATGTTTGGTAAAGTAGAGGGTCCGCAAAAAAGAGGAAGACTGTCAACGAGATGGATTGACGCAATGGCTGCAACAATGGACTCAAGCATAACAACAATTCTGAGGATGGCTCAGGACAGGGCAGTGTTTCATTCTGTTGTACATAGGGTTGCTATGAGTTAGAAGTGACTCAACGGCACCTAACAACAACAATGAAATTAAACTCTATCATAAAGTCAGTGTGGCATATCGAAGCAGAGTAACATAATAAAATTAACATTCTAACAAAATATGTGGGCTGCAGTGGAGAATGGAGTGGAAAAGCAAAAGTGGAAGCAGAAATGGTTGTTAGGAGGCTATTGTAGAAACAGTCAAAAAATGATGCTCTTAGCTAAAGAGCTTAGAAAGGTGTAAATGATAGTTTTGAGATATTTTTAGGGGGTAGAATCAATAGTACTTGGAGACTAACTATGGCTTAAGTGACTGTGACAGGGAATGTTCAGGAGGGCAATGTGGCAACATTCACTAGATTAGGTGCATAGGAGAAAGAGCAGGTATGATATAGGGAGAAGGGTAAAATATAATTCAGTTTTTGTATGTGTTATGTGTGTTTAGGGTAACCATGGTGTGTACTGTTGAGATATACTGTTGGCTATTAATTTATAATGTGCAGTCCAGCAATGAAATAAAGATTGAGAGTTATTAGCCTACAGGCCTTAATGAAAGGAATAGAAATGATTGAGGTCACTCAGGGAGAGTTTGTGAAAAGTGAAAAGAGAAGAGTTCTAGGACCCTGAGAAATATTACAATTTAAAGATAATAGGAGCCATCTGAATTAAAAACTCTTCATATATCTCCCAAACACCGTACAGGTAAGGAGATCAAACAAAACCACACAAACTTATACCCACAGGATAATTATGAGATACCCACAGAATAATTATGAGATAAAAGAGTACCATAAACTTCCCTTACATTGAAGAAGAGGAGCTAATATTTAAACCAGCAAAGGCAACTCTGGAGCACACAACAAAGTAGACAGTCAAGTGGAGACTTCATGGAAAAGAGGAGAAGGCTGTAGTAGCCTAGTAGTGATAGAATAAAAAAATAGAGACTTGAAAATGTGTCATTTCATGGTTCAGAATACCAGCTTCTGGGAATCAAAAGGAAATGGCAGCATTTTGATTAAAGATTCTACAGAAATATCCTTATCAAAAGGAAAAAATGTGGAACAGAATTTCAAATTCTCAATGGAATCCAGACTTTCTAGAGCCATTGAGCCTGGCTGAACACCCCCCCCCAAAAAAAAAACTATTGCCCTGAGATAATCTTTAAACATTAAGCCCCAGACCAAAACTATCCCCTGAAGTTTTCTTTGAACTAAACAGTAGTTTAGCTTAATAAAGTATGTCTGCCTCGAGCATTGTGCTCTTTCAAAGAATTATCTATGTGGAATCAAATTGACAACAGCATCCCAAAAGTTTAGATGAGAAGCTTAGAGGGCAGTGAGTTTATGTTAATGGTGGTGGAATAATTTGGAAAAGGATAGTGAGAATTGCTACACAACTTGAGGAATGTAATCAATATCACTGAATTGTATACGTAGAAATTGTTGAAATAGAGCATCTTTTGATGTGTATATTTTCACCAAATAAATAAAAATAAATCAAATAAAAAAAGGAAAGGAAGTGAAAGTGTCAAAGAAGTGGCTTAAAAATGCAGGCAATGTAAGAAGAAAATTTTGGTAGGGTCCCAGTTCTGGTGAAAGAGTTATGGTCCCAGTTATGGTCCCAGAAAGAGATTGGTTGTGAAGAAAATAAGGGGGAAAAAAGTAGAAATTGAGGATCCAAATTAAAAAAAAGAGAATCACTAAATAAAAAGACGAACTAATTCTTCTCTCCACAAAAGATGCCATGTATTAAAGAAATTGCAATTTATTGTATCAACAGAAGAGGGTGCTCTTGAATTAAGAAAACTAAGAAACCACCAAATGCTGTACACCTGTGCATGTAGTCTTTTCTTATTGTTAATTCAGTAAATACAAGACATTTAAAATAGACAATAGGTGACAACAAATCATAAAAGCTACTAGGAGAAAACTGAAAATGATAATAAAAACATTTCTTTTGCTAAAAATTCTTCAAAAACCATGAAGCATTAGAAAACTGAACTAAATAAGTACTTACATATATGAAGAAAGCTCACCATGGTTAGAAACTCAAAAACTCAGAGGAGAGAGAGAGAGAAAAAAAAGGAAGATGTCAGATGAGACTTTAGCAAACTCCATAAAGAAATAGAAGAAAAAGACAAAATCACTTCAGAAATGAAGAAAAAAACTACTAGGTGGCCAAAAGAAAACAGAATCGATGGAAAATATAACAGGAATTGAAGGGAAGAATCAAAATGTCAAGAAAATTAAAATAAAATAAGGAAAGCAAAAATGATAACTGTAGAAGATAGCTAAAGATGATATTACACACTTATAATTGGAGTCCTTGAATAAGAAAAATAAAACATTGAAACAGAAATCTTATTTAAATCTATAATTCAAGAAAACTTTCTAGAAATAAAAGAACCTGAATATACAAATGGGAATATATCTGGTAAAACTGACCTAGAATAATAAACTTAGAGACATATCCTTGTGAAACTCTTAGACTTTAATGATAAAGAAAGTAAAATTTCTGGAGCTCAAGACAAAAAGAGCAAGTAGTTTACAAAAGGAAGAAATCAAGTTGAAATCATACTTTTTGACAGCAAATTTCAAAGCAAGATAATTTGGAGATCAACTTTTAAAAAACAGGAACAGAAATTTTGACAAGGATTTTATATATAGACACTTTTTTTTCAAGTACCAAGAATATATGAAAACATCTTTGAAACTGTGGGACCACAGGGAATTTTATACTCATAAATATAACTAGGGGTAAGCCTTACCCAGTAATCCAGCACAAAGAACACTGTAGAAATTCTGGCAAATGGGTTAGTGGTAAGCACTGAATATATTTCAGTGTAGATTTGAGATTAAAACAAAGGGTGGAGGAAGCATATGTAAGTCTTATATGATTTAAAAACTATAAACAAACAAACAAAAATAGCAGAACAATAGAAACAGAAATTGGAGAGTAAAATAAGCTCATTGACGCCCATATAAATATTAGGCAGAGTCAAAGCATTTATTTAGAATTGATAAACCAAACAGGAGAAGCCTCAGAAAGAGAAGAACTGAAGGCATTGCGAAAGATATTAGAATAAAGATAATCACTAAAAGAAAAGTAAAACCTTCCTAAATATAAAAAAAATATATAGGGGGTAAAAAAAAAGTAAAGGAATATCACATAAAGGAACACAGTAAATATAGCATAACATGCATAGTAAATATAACATAACGATATTATAGAGTTCAACCAGCATGTTCTATGAAGTGGAAAAAGCAAATTTAAAAGAATATATATATTCTCTTATCATATCATTGCTGATGTCAGATGGATCCTGGCTGAAAGCAGAGAATACCAGAAGGATGTTTACCTGTGTTTTATTGACTATGCAAAGGCATTTGACTGTGTGGATCATAACAAATTATGGATAACATTGCGAAGAATGGGAATTCCAGAACGCTTAATTGTGCTCATGAGGAACCTTTACACAGATCAAGAGGCAGTTGTTCGGACAGAACAAGGGGATACTGATTGGTTTAAAGTCAGGAAAGGTGTGCAGCAGGGTTGTATTCTTTCCCCGTACCTATTCAATCTGTATGTAAGCAAATAATCCGAGAAGCTGCACTATATGGAGAATGGGGCATCAGGATTGGAGGAAGATTCATTACCAACCTGTGTTATGCAGATGACACAACCTTGCTTGCTGAAAGTGAAGAGGACTGGAAGCACTTACTAATGAAGATCAAAGACCACAGCCTTCAGTATGGATTGCACCTCAACACAAAGAAAACAAAAATCCTTACAACTGGACCAATGAGCAACATCATGATGAACGGAGAAGAGATTGAAGTTGTCAAAGATTTCGTTTTACTTGGATCCACAATCAACAGCCATGGAAGCAGCAGTCAAGAAATCAAAAGACACATTGCATTGGGTAAATCTGCTGCAAAGGACCTCTTTAAAGTGTTGAAGAGCAAAGATGTCACCTTGCAGACTAAGGTGCACCTGACCAAAGCCACGGTATTTTCAATTGCATCATACGCATGTGAAAGCTGGAGAATGAATAAGGAAGACCGAAGAAGAATTGACGCCTTTGAATTGTGGTGTTGGCAAAGAATATTGAATATACCATGGACTGCCAAAAGAACAAACAAATCTGTCTTAGAAGAAGTACAACCAGAATGCTCCTTGGAAGCAAGGATGGCGAGACTGCGTCTTACATACTTTGGACATGTTGTCAGGAGGGATGAGTCCCTGGAGAAGGACATCATGCTTGGCAGAGTACAGGGTCAGTGGCAAAGAGGAAGACCCTCAACGAGGTGGATTGACACAGTGGCTGCAACAATGAGCTCAAGAATAACAACGATTGTAAGGATGGCACAGGACCGGGCAGTGTGTTGTTCTGTTATTCGTGGGGTCGCTATGAGTCAGAACTGACTCGATGGCACCTAACAATAACAACATATATATATATGTGTATATATATATATATATACACACACACTCATATATACCTACATACATATACATATTGTTAGGTGCCGTCTAGTTGGTTCTGACTCATAGTGATGCTATGTACAACATAAGGAAACATTGCCCAGTCCTACACCATACTCACAATCGTTGTCATGTTTGAGCCCATTGTTGTAGCCACTGTATCAATCCATCCCATTGAGGGTCTTCGTCTTTCTTACTGACCCTCCACTTTGCCAAAAATGATGTCTTTCTCCAGGAACTGATCCCTCCAGATTAAATGTTCGGCTCTTTTACTTCAGCATTTCTTCCATTCGTTTTAGCTGCTCTACATTCAAGAGCAAGTTTCAGAGTCTCTTCTGGCATTCATTTTGGTCTTTTCTTTCTTTCCTGTCTTTTTAATGACCTCTTGCTTTCTTCATGTTTGATGTCATTCCACAACTTGTCTGGTCTTTAGTCGTTAGTGTTTAGTGTGCCAAATCTATTCTTGAGTTGGTTTCTAAATTCAGGGAGGGTATACTCAAGTTCATGTTTTGGCTCTCATGGACTTGCTCTAGTTTTCTTCAGCTTCAGCTTTAACGTACATATGAGCAATTGATGATCTGTTCCATAGTCAGCTCCTAGCCTTGTTCTGATTGATGATATAGAGTTTCTCCATCTTCTGTTTCCACAGATGCAGTCTATTTGATTTCTGTGTATTCCATCTGGTGAGGTTCATGCATATAGTCACCATTTATGTTGTTTAAAAAAGTTATTTGCAATGAAGAAATCCTTGATCTTGCAAAAGACTACCACGCAATCTCTGATGTTGTTTCTATCGCCAAGGCCATATTTTCCAACTGCAAATCCTCCTTCTTTGTTTCAAACTTTTGCATTCCAATCACCAGCAATTATCAACCAACGCATCTTGCTTGTATGTTTGATCAATTTCAGACTGCAGAAGATGGTAAAAATCTTCAATTTCTTCATCTTTGGCATTAGTGGTTGGTGCATAAATTTGAATATTAATTGTATTAACTGGTCTTCCTTGTAGGCATATGGATATTACCTTATCACTGATAGTGTTGTATTTCAGAAGAGATTTTGAAATGTTCTTTTTGACAATGAATGTAATGCCGTTCCTCCTCAATTTGTCATTCCCAACATAGTAGACCACATGATTGTCCATTTCTAAATGGCCAATATCAGTCCATTTCAGTTCGCTAATACTTAGGATATCAATCTTTATGTGGTCCATTTCATTTTTAACGACTTCTTGTTTTCCTAGTTCATACCTGGTGCATTCCCTGTTCTGATTATTAATGAGTACTTGCAGCTGTTTCTTCTAATTTTGAGTTGTGCTGCCTCAATAAATGAAGGTCCCCAAAACTTTACTCCATCCATGTCATTATGGTTGGCTATACTTTGAGGAGGCAGTTCTTCCCCAGTTGTATTTCGAATGCCTTCTGACCTGAAGAGCTCATCTTCTGGCATTACACCAGATAATTTTCTGCTGCTATTCATAAGGTTTTTTTTTTTATTCATAAGGTATTCACTGGTCAGTTTTTGCAGAAGTAGATCACCAGGTCCTTCTTTCTATGTTTTATGTATATATATCTATATATATAGATACACACACACATATATATATTCTGTTATTCTTTATATATGATAGTATATCGAGTCAGAATTGACTCGACGGCAATGCGTTTATCTATGTACCTATTTATCTATCTAATGATAACATTTATGAAGAAAGAAGGGTGAATAAATAATATAAATATGCAGTTTTTGCAAAAGGAAATGCAAGAAAGATGAATCAGATCTAATGGTGTTGGGTGAGAATGGGATGAGAGGAATAGGGATGAAACTGACATATCTATAAGTTTACTATATATATATATAGTTTGTGTGTAGTTATATATATGAGATATATATGAGTTTACTCTATACAACATGTATATGTACACACATATATATGTTTATAAATCCAAAAAACCAAACCCAGTGCTGTCGAGTCGATTCCAACTCATAACAACCCTATAGGACAGAGTAGAACTGCCCCATAGAGTTTCCAAGGAGCACCTGGTGGATTCGAACTGCTGACCCTTTGGTTAGCAGCCGTAGCACTTAACCACTACACCACCAGGGTTTCCGTATATGTATATAATATTACATAAATATATTGAGCCATGTAAATTTGGGGCACATGCATAAGTAAAATAATTTTTTTAAATAGGGAAAGTAATCCCTAAAATCGAATACAAGTGGAAATAAAGTTATAATACAACCATAATAAAAATAATTGATTCAAGTAACTTTTGAACATGATACTCTGACTATACACTTTAAATTACATATATTCTGAAGATAAAAATAATTGCAAAGAAACACTGAACTTCACATGTGGGTTTCTTGGTGGTGGTGAGATTGTAGTAATCTAAATCAATCTGTGTGTTGCAAAATAATGCAAATTATTATGTATATTGACATTGTTGTTGGGTACCAGAGTTTACCATACAAATATGGACTTGGCAAAGGCAAGAAAGAACCTGTAATGCTAAATTAAATTGGAGGGGAACATGAGGTCAAGGAAGAAAAATTTAATTGTGAAAAGCTTGAGTATATTTAAATGCTGATGGGAAGGAACTATTCAATAAGGAAAGATTAAAGACACTAAAGAGGGAATAATGGTTGGAGCAAGTTCCTGGGGGTATGAGAATTTGATCCCACATACAGGTAGAGACATTAGCCTTATAAGGGAGAAGGTTTACCTTCTCTACTGAGGCAGGAGGGAAGATTGAAAAGACAGGGACAAATACAGGTAAATGTATAGGTTCTGGCAGGAAACTCAAAGACGTCTTGAATTTTGGCTTTTCTTTTCTCCGTGAAGCAGGAGATATGGTCATCTTCTAAGGGTGACGGGTGATGCGGTAGAATAGAGAGATTTAGGAGAGCAGAGAAGGCTTGAAATCCACTATCCACTATAGACAATGATGGGTTTAGACCCTGGGTGGCACAAATGGTTAAGCCCTTGGCTACTAATTGAAAGGTTGGCTGTTCGAAACCACCCAGAGGTGCCTCAGAAGACAGGCCTGGCAATTTACTTCTGAAAGGCCGGCCACGAAAACTCTGTGCAGTGCAGTTCTGCTGTGGAGCACACAGGGTTGCCAAGAGTTAGAGTCAACTCAACAGCAACTGGTTTGATTTAAAGCCCTGGCAGCACAATGGTTAAAAGAGTGGCTGCTAACCAAAAGGTTGGCAGTTTGAGCCCACAGCTGCTCCTTGGAAACCCTATGGGGCAGTTCCACTCTGTCCTATAGGGCTGCAGTGAGTTGGAACCGACTTGACGGTACATGATAACAACAACAAAGGCAATGACAGAGGGACTTGACTGGAGTAGTATGGTAGGACTGTCAGGCAATACTGCAAATCCAGCTGAGGTTGGAGACAATTAATTTGCATCGACATCAATTTATGTGTTGTGTAATTTTCTTCAGTAGAGTTAGGCAGCCTGGGAACATAGATAGGGTAGACATGGGAATTGATCCAAGATTGGGGTTTTGCTAATCTATAGCAACTGGAAGAACAGTGGGTTAATGTTTTTAAGAATATTGGCAAGAAAATGTTAATATAATGAACTATGGATTCCTAGATAAATAGGGAAGGGAAAGAAGACAAAAATGTGCAGACAGAAAGTAGAATCATCAAGCAGTTGGATAATTCCATGAATACGAAGGACAGATATTGAGAGGTAACTAAGTGAGAGAGCTGGAGGGAAAGGGTAGGAAGACATGGTCAGAGAATGAGATGGTTCAGTTTAGGATTTCAGAGAAAGCAGTGATGCTAAGTTCCATAACAAAGGGTGGCTTAAATAAAGCAGAGAAAAAGGTTACTGAAGATGAGAAAGTCAAGAAATGGTGAAACTTGGATATTGCGTGGACAGGAAATCCCTCAGAATTATGGCAGATAGTGACATGGAGAAGAAGATCACAAGTTAATGTGCTGAAGTGTTTAGTGTATATGGGGGAATTTTCTAGGGAATCCACAGGTACAGTGGGCACAAAGTGGGGATGGTGGAATGTGGTATGACTGGAAATCTTGAATCTCCAAGGAGAGGGGGATTTTACAGGAGGATTGGTGGTAGTGGAGATTGGTTTAAAGTACCATTGGATGAGGAGGACATGAGTCTTATTTCTCAGCCTGAGATACCAAAGGCTTTGAGGAGACTTTTGAGGAAGCAGTGTTTTTGGGTAGAGTGAGGCTTTATAAGACAAGAGAGTGGAGTGAGCTCAGTGGCAAGGCTGGGGATCGGGGGCTCCAGGAAGCATAATAAAAATACTGAGAATGAAAGGATGGTTAGAAGTTAGGGTCAGGAGACGGAAGTCGCAGAACACTGTCATAATGCACCTCTCATTTGGTTGCTTCAGAGGGAAATCATGATAGGCCAGTTCCTGTTCTTCAACCGTACATAGCCACTTAATGGCTGTCTAGAAGTACAGGCACAGTAAAGTCTCTAAGATTTAATGAGTAGTAACAGTGTTCAGTCTCATCATACTGATGTGCATCCTTTTATCATAAGTTTACTACAAAATAAAATTTTGTGATAAAAACACGCTTAAAAGAATCAAATAATATAAAACCCAATTTGAACATTCTTATAGAATTCAATATAAGATCCAAACCAATAAAAGCTTCTAAAGTGTCATCTATGGACACATAAGAGTTTATTTTCAAAATTATTATGGCCAGTGAAATTAAATGGACTGTGGGTTGAGAAAATTGATTTCTAGAAAGTGAGTCATAAAGTTGGAACTCAATCTCATAGTAACAAAAGACCCCAGGACTCTCAGCAATCTATAAAGCTACAACTAGAAAACTGAGAAGTAAATAAGTCTGTTAGGAAGTGTGGCTGTAGAGTTAAAAAAAAAAAAAAAAGGGCAGAAAAGTAATAAAGCCACTGAAAGCAATCTTTGGGCAAAGTAAACACTCAAATGATTTCTTGTACTGTGCAGGCCAGAATTGGATGTTAATATTTGAAAAAAAGGAAACCATACTCTGTGATGATTATGTGTGCTCACTGCTGTTGAGTTGATTCTGACTCAGCGACTCTGTAGGACAGAGTAGAATTGCCCCATAGGGTTTCCAAGACTGAAATCTTTATGGAAGCAGATGTAATTATGTACATTCATGTGTATATTTATATGTGTTTATGTGTACCCATAAAAAATTTGTCATCTACGTGTCCAACATGCATGTATATTTAATATACTATATATATAACATCCAATTGTTGTTTTAGAAAGGCCAGACTTTGAAAAGAAGCAAATGTAGTAGTAGACAAAAATCCTATCAAAGATTAGTAAAAAGATAGTACCTGTGACTAGAACAATTGTGAGTTGAAGAAGGATTTAATATCTGATCCCCATCAAACAATTTATTTATTTTTGAAAACATTATTAATACATTATTATTAACCAAAGCCTATAGTTTAACTTAGGGTTTATAACTTGTGTTGAATAGTCCTATGGTTTTTAATAAATGCATAATGTCATGTGTGCACCATAACAGTATCATATAGAATAGTTTCACTGCCCTAAAAATGACCTGTGCTTCACCTAGTATCCCCCTTCTCCCCTTGAGCCCCCAGAAACCACCGATTTTTTCACTGTCTCTATGGTTTTCAGGCACATTTATTTGTTTGATCCTTCACTGAACTGGGAGATTGTTGAGAGCATGTCACATTCACCTTTGTGTCTGCAGCACCCAGCATAGAGCTTAGCACAGAATGACAATTTTTTTTTTCCGTTTAAATTTTGTTGTGTTTTAGGAGCCCTGGTGGTCCAGTGGTTAAGAGCTCAGCTACTAACCAAAAGGTTGGCAGTTCCAATCCACCAAGCTGCTTCTTGGAAATCCTATGGAGCACCTCTACTCCGTCCTATAGGGTGGCTAGGAGTTGAAAGTGACTCGACAGCAGTGGATTTGTTTTGTTTTTGTTCTCTGACAGGTTTTATTTAAAAGCTTTTTATGAAGATTTACCTTTAGTAACATCTCTATGTTACAAAAATATTAAAAGTTGGAATGTATTTTTAAAACCAATGCTATAGAACTGTATAGAACTTCTTTGCTCTTGAATGGAGTGGTTTTCTTTGAGGGATAAAATTTATCCTCTAAGACCTCTATATTTATAAGTTTAATATGCACATATAAAAATAGAAAAGATCATTTAATATGAAGATTTTTTTTGGTAGGTGAACAGTAACAAATTCTTTTACACCCAAGCCACGGTATTTTCAATTGCCTCATATGTATGCAAAAGCTGGAAAATGAATAAGAAAGACCAAAGGAAAATAAATGCATTTGAATTACGGTGTTGGCAAAGAATATTGAATATACCATAGACTGACAGAAGAATGAACAAATCTGTCTCAGAAGAAGTACAGCCAGAATGCTCCTGAGAAGCGAGGATGGCTAGATTTTGTATCATGTGCTTTGGACATGTTAATAAGAGGGACCAGTACCTGGAGAAGGACATCATGCTTGGTAAAGTAGAGGGTCAGTAAAAAAGAGGAAGACCCTCAATGAGATGGATTGACTCAGTGGCTGCAATAATGAGCTCAAACATGACAATGATTGTGAGGACGGTTCAGGACCAGACAGTGCTCTGTTCTGTTATACAAAGAGTTGTTATGAGTCAGAACTGACTCAACAGCACCTAAGACAACAACAACTCTGTACCAAACACTGTTCTAGAACCAGGTGGGAATGCCCCTGAAGGTCATACAAGGTCTTTGTGGAGCATTTCTGTCCTGAGTTCCACAACCACGTGTTCTTATAGATATGCTGGCTTGGAACGTCCTCAGGCTCCTCAAACTTACTATATCTGAAATGAGCACATTATCCCATAACCCAGGTCCCCTTTCCACCAGGGAAATCTGAAGTTTTCCTCATATTCCCCCTCACCTGTGAAAAAGGTTTTCAATGTGTAAACCTGATATAGTGCTACTCTGCAAAACACTCTGCAGCTCTCATGTCTACAGCAATATGTCACAAAAATCTCTTGAATGCTGTAAAAGGTATAAAAGGTGTAAGAGAAGATAAATAAGCCTGGAGGAAAGGAAGCATAGGATGAAATGACCACCACATGCTTGATTTTTTTTTTTTTTGAAATCTCAAGATTTACCTTTATAATTAATAAAATTTTGTATATTAATTCACAGTAAGCTTTTGTTTCTTTTTCCTGTAAGATGTTTTAAAATTATTACCTTTAATATTTTCTCACGTATCTTTGAATAGAATTTTCCCTCACAGATCTGTGAGTACAATTGATTTACCAGGCAAATTGGCCATGTGCATCCTCTGGCTTCATGTATGCCTGACATATAGTCCCTTGGTTGGAGAAGCGCAGAGGTACAAGATAAAGTTCAGGCCTTGTACAACATTCATGGGGAGGCAGTATTTCCCAGTGTTTAGAACCTGGGAAGGAACCCTGGTGGTACAGTAGTTAAGCACTTGGCTGCTAACCAAAATGTTGGTGCTTTGAATCTACCAGCTCTTCCATAGGAGAAAATGTGGCAATTTGCTTCCATAAAGATTATAGCCTCAGAAACCCTATGGGCATCTCTTCTCTGTCCTATAGGATTGCTATGAGTCGGCATTGAGTCAACAACAGAGTTTATTTTTTGGTTTAGAAACCAGGGCTCTGGAATTTAATTGCTTCTTAGAAACCTGGGCTTTGAAATTTAACTGATTATTTGAATCCCAATTTTGCTGTTAGCTAGTTGTGTGATCTTGGGCAAATTATTTAACCCCTCTGAGTCTGTAAAATAGGGATTATAATAGTACCTAATTTAGCATTAATATCAGGATTATGAAATGATACAAGTAAAGGATTCAAGGAGCCCTGGTAGCACAGTGGTTAAGTGCTCAGGTGCAAACCGAAAAGTTGGAGGTTTGAACCCACCAGCTGCTCTGCAGGAGAAAGATATGTCACTACAAGTCAGCTTCCAAAAATATTTACAGCCTTGGAAACCCTATGGGGCAGTTTTATTCTGTTTTACAGGGCCACTATGGGTCAGAATCGACCAGATGGCAACAGGTTTTTTAAGGGGCTCAACCTGGTGCCTGGCCTATGGTAAGTGCTCCATGCATGTGTATTCATCTCCTCTTAGAGCCCCAAGAAACTCCCCACAATTTCTATATGTGCCACAATAGTCCCGTTGATCCGCCTTTGCTGTAGAATATTCTACTCCCACAATATTATATCACCAGGGAGGGAATGGAGGAGGAAACATGTCTCCATAACTTCCCAAAAGGGAATAACAAATGAACAAACAAAAAATCTCCCAGTATTTTGTTGGCATTGTGTATGGTATTGTTTTTGCTGTTAGTTGCCATTGAGTACGTCTGTGACTCATAGCGACTCTATGTGACAGAGTTGACCTGCCCCATAAGGTTTTCTTACTGTAATCTTTATGGGAGCAGATTGCCAGGCCTTTCTCCTGCACAGCTGCTGGTTGGGTTTGAGCTACCACCTTTTGGTTAGCAGCTGAGTGCTTAACTATTGAGCCACCAGGGCTCATTTTGTAAGGTATAATGTACATAAAATTCACTATGAGGGTAGTGAAAAGTAAGTCATTTTTAAAAATGTAATACTGTAAAAGTCATCTATTCTTCATTAAAATAGAAAATCAAACTGTGAACATTCTCTTTTGGGAGATGTTAGAGAGGGTCACCAGGCTTGCAGTATTCGATGACAGAGCTGAGCATGACAGATATCAGTTTACAGGCCTACCCACTCCCTGTGTTCTCCCCTACTTCCTCAAATCTTATTCAGCTGTTGAATTTCTGCTCTGCTTTTTCCTTCCCATCCCTTTCCCCATCTTTTTTCTATTGAATACACCCACTCCTCACTTAAATTTTCACTTACCGGTGTGGTTAGTTTCCAAAGACCAAGGTGTTATGAGAAAATCAGTGTTATGTGGAAATGGAGGATGACCACATCAGATCACAAAATGCAGGGTAATTATATCATTACATAGCTGCAAAATTAGATCATCGCATAACTGCCAAACCACTGAGAATCATGGCACAGCCAAGTTGACACATAACCTTAATTGTTACAGCCAGCATTACTCTTGCCTTGCACTTCAGTGTTTGTTACTGCCAGATGAACATTGTTAATGTGCAAAATAGTAAGATAGTAGATTGGTTATTATTGTTGTAAATGTGAAACGTCAGATATTGAGGGAGTCCATAAGTGAGAAGTAGGTGTATTTACCTTGCTTTCTCTCTTTTTTTTTAATGCACAATCAAGTATACTTACATTATCTCCTTCTTGGAGCCTTCGCTGGTATTACAGGATGATGACAAATTGAAATAAATCACCAATTAGGACCCTTCAGCCTAAGAATTGGAAATTTTCTGCTTAGCTAAGTAATTTCAAGGTTTCCATACCGCGAAACCCAATGTGTGCTTTACACACTCCAATTATAGAGCCTGCATTCCGAATGTCCACTATAAATCTTGGGGCCCCATGTGGCTCTTTCTCTGTGTAGAGTTACACACAAAGAAGCACAGTGCAGTAGGTCAAAAGTCATTATTAATATATTCTAACTTTATCTCTCAACAAAACATCAAAAGGAACTCAACTTCTACCTCAGAACGACTATTGTCATTTTCTCCACAATTCTGTTCTCTTACTCTCCATGTTATACTCTTCTATTCCAGAGCTGCTTAGACACCAGCCTCCAAAATTCTGTTCAGATTTAGCTCCCTGTGACTTTTCTTTGCACCTCAATACTTCATTCTTTCTTTTTAAAGAGTCCAATTTAGCTTCTTTATGCCTTCATTCCTTTGTTACCTTTCCCTGTCTTTTTCTCTCCCTATTTTTTCAATTTTCCATCTTAAAATGTTAAGCGATACTCTCCCTTAGTTGTGAGGAAGACATATGTGACTGCAGCAATTGTGAGTTGAAGGATTAAAAATCTGATCCCCATCAGACATATTTATTTACTGATGTTTGAACCATTATTAATATATTGTTATTAACTAAAGTCCATAATTTACATTAGAGTTCATAACTTGTACAGTCCTATGAGTTTTAATAAATGCATAATGTCATGTGTTTACCATAACAGGATCGTATAGAATAGTTTCACTGCCCCCAAAGTGACCTGTGCTCCACCTATTGTCTCCTCCCCCACCCGCAAGCCCCTGGAAACCATGGATCTTTTTCACTGTTTCTATAGTTTTCAGGCAGATTTATTTAATTGTTTGATTCTTCATTGAACTGGGAGATTGTTGAGAACTTGTCATATTCACCTTTGTATCTGCAGCACCCAGCATAGAGCTTGGTACAAGATGACAATTTTTTAAAAAAAATTTTGTTGTGTTTTAGATGAAAGTTAACAGCACAACTTAGTTTCTCATTCAAAAATATATACATGAATTGTATAAATTGTGCAATCCCCACAAAGTGTCAGCACTCTACCCTTTTCCCTTTCTACCCTGCGTTCTCTGTGTTCATTCCTTCAGTTCTCCTGTCCCTTCTTGCCTTGTCATCTTTGCTTTTGGGCAGGTGCTGCCCATTTGGTCTCGTGGACTTGATTGAACTAAGAAGCACGTTCCTCACATGTGTTATTGTTAGTTTTACAGGCCGGCATAATTTTTGGCTGAAAGGTGGACTTCGGGAGTGGCTTCATTTCTGAGTTATCAGGGTGTCCGGGGCCCATAGTCTTGGGGTTTCCTCCAGTCTCTGTCAGACCGCTAAGTCTGGTATTTTTTTTATGAATCTGAATTTTGTTCTACATTTTTCTCCCCCTCTGTCCATAACCCTCTTACTGTGATTCCTTTCAGAGTGGTCAGTGGTGGCAGCCACACATCATCTAATTCTTCAGATAGATGGAGTCTGAAACTTCTGGCCCCTCAGTTCTTTGGACTAATCTTTCCCTCGTGTCTTTCGTTTTCTTCTCCTTTGCTCCAAACATGATGGGACTAATAGATGTCTTTTAGATGGCTGCTTGCAAACTTAAGACCCCAGATGCTACTCACCAGGGTAGGATGTAGAACATTTTCTTTATGAACTATGTTATGCCAATTGACATAGATGTCCCCCAAGACCCTGGTCTCCAGCCCTCAGCTTCAGTGACTTGGTCGCTCAAGGTATTTGGATGTGTCTAGGAAGCTTCTGTGACCTTGCCTTGTTCAAACTGTGCTGACTTTCCCTATACTGTGTGTTGTCTTTCCTTTCAACAAAGTTAACACTTGTCTTCTATCCAGTTAGTGATTTCCTCTCCCTTCACCTTTCCTCCCTTGTAACCGTCAAAGATTTTTTTTCTGTGTGTAAGCCTTTTTGTGGGTTTTTATAATAGTGGTCTCATATAATATTTGTCATTTTCCGATTGACTTATTTCACTCAGCATAATACCCTCCAGATTCATCCATGTTGTGAGATGTTTCTCGGAGTCATCATTGTTCTTTATCATTGTGTAGTAATCCATTGTGTGTACATACTATAATTTATTTATCTATTCATCTGTTGATGGGACCTTAGGTTGTTTCCATCTTTTTGTTATTGTGAAAGACAATGGCTGTTGAGTAAATGACAAGAATTATTATTTTTTATAAAGGATTTCTTGAATAGACACTCATAAAATAATACACTTGAGTTAATCTGTAGCACAACCAAGAGTGTAAATAAACATTTAAGGGGCCTGTTTAGGCTCTAAGTTTTTGTGTGATTTTAACTGGCTAGAGTAGTTTTATCATATACCGCACAGACAGTCTCTTTCTTCATCTGTGCATAAATACCTGTGTCATATGAGGACTTGAAAGAAGCATCTTAGTCACTGAATTGCACAAACTTTGTGAAATATTTTAATTATGAGTTCAACTTTAGACTGTTTTAGATTCTGAGTTCTGCCAAGTTCATAAAGTTGAAAAACCTGATATTAAGTAAAGCCATCCAAGGTTGAGATAGCTGCACTTTACTAGAAATTGGATGCAAAAGTATATGGTCATTTCATTCTATCCACTTCCTCTTGAGCTCTACTTTCACCTCCAGTACTGCCTGGAAATGGGGAGAGGTCATGATTCAGTGGTAGAATTCTCGATTCCTGGCCAAACATCTCATGCGCAGCCACCAATCAATAAAGACTTGCATTTTGTTATGATGCTGCACAAGTTTCAGGAGAGCTTCCTGACTAAATGGACTAGAAATAAAGGCCTGGCAATCTATTTTAAAAAATCAGCCACTGAAAACCCTGTGGATCACAACAGCGTTGCTCATGGGGCTCCATGAGTCAGGGGCCAACTTAATGGCAGTTAACAACTGCCGGAATAGGCCTTTTCCCTTCTGCTGTCATCTGTGCAGCCATAGCTCCTGTAATACTTGTGGTTTAAGACTCTTGAGAGGAAACAAGCAAGGAATGCTGAATAGTGAGGGCATCATGAAAACACTCAATTGTATAACTAGGCCAAAATGCCTTAGCATTTTCAAGATGAGACATGTATGGAGTGATTTAGTTTAATCAAAAGAAGATGGAAGGAATACACAGAATCATTATACCAAAAAGAATTAGTTGATGTTCAACCATTTCAAGAGGTGACATATGATCCAGAACCGATGGTCCTGAAGGAAGAAGTCCAAGCTGCTCTGAAGGCACTGGCGAAAAACAAAGCCCAGGAATTGATGGAATATCAATTGAGATGTTTCAACAAACAGTTGCAGTACTGGAGGTGCTCACTTGTCTATGCCAAGAAATATGGAAGACAGCTTCCTGGCCAACTGACTGGAAAAGATCAATATTTATACCTATTCCCAAGAAAGGTGATCCACCCGAATGTGGAAATTAAGAACAATATTATTAATATCACATGCAAGTAAAATTTTGCTGAAGATGATTCAAAAATGGCTGCAGCAGTACATCCATAGGGAACTGCCAGAAATTCAGGGCAGTTTCAGAAGAGGACGTGGAACCAGGGATATCATTGCTGATGTCAGATGGATCCTGGCTGAAAGCAGAGAATACCAGAAGGATGTTTACCTGTGTTTTATTGACTATGCAAAGGTATTCAACTGTGTGGATCATAACAAATTATGGATAACATTGCGAAGAATGGGAATTCCAGAACACTTAATTGTGCTCATGAGGAACCTTTACATAGATCAAGAGGCAGTTGTTCGGACAGAACAAGGGGATACTGATTGGTTTAAAGTCAGGAAAGGTGTGCAGCAGGGTTGTATTCTTTCCCCGTACCTATTCAATCTGTATGTAAGCAAATAATCCGAGAAGCTGCACTATATGAAGAAGAACGGGGCATCAGGATTGGAGGAAGACTCATTAACAACCTGCGTTATGCACATGACACAACCTTGCTTGCCGAAAGTGAAGAGGACTTGAAGCACTTACTAATGAAGACTAAAGACCACAGCCTTCAGTATGGATTGCACCTCAACACAAAGAAAACAAAAATCCTTACAACTGGACCAATGAGCAACATCATGATAAATGGAGAAAAGATTGAAGTTGTCAAGGATTTCATTTTACTTGGATCCACAATCAACAGCCATGGAAGCAGCAGTCAAGAAATCAAAAGACTCATTGCATGGAGTAAATCTGCTGCAAAAGACCTCTTCAAAGTGCTAAAAAGCAAAGATGTCATCTTATAGACTAAGGTGCACCTGACCAAAGCTATGGTATTTTCAGTCACATCATATGCATGTGAAAGCTGGAAAGTGAATAAGGAAGACCGAAGAAGAATTGACGCCTTTGAATTGTGGTGTTGGTGAAGAATATTGAATATACCATGGACTGCCAAAGAACGAACAAATCTGTCTTAGAAGAAGTACAACCAGAATGCTCCTTAGAAGCAAGGATGGCGAGACTGCGTCTTACACACTTTGGACATATTGTCGGGAGGATCATTCTCTGGAGAAGGACATCATTCTTGGCAGGGTACAGGGTCAGCGGAAAAGAGGAAAACCCTCAACGAGGTGGATTGATACAGTAGCTGCAACAAAGAGCTCAAGCATAACAATGATAGTAAGGATGGCTCGGGACCGGGCAGTGTTTCATTCTGTTGTGCATAGGGTTGCTATGAGTCAGAACCAACTCGACGGCACCTAACAACAATAGAGGTGGATGTGATGAGGAATATATATATATATATATATATATATATATATATATATATATGGCTCCTTGAGGAGAGGGTTCTATTTTATTTCTTTTTATATCTCTAACCACTGGTCAAGTGTTTGGCCCACAGCTGGCATTAAGTAAATGTTGGTTGAGTGAAACTGTATATTAAATTTAATCTTGCTTTTATGGAGCATAATATACTGAACACACTGGAATTGGTATATGTAGTAATAGAGGTGGAATTGTAGTACGATGGGAGCAAAGAAGAGGGGAAGATTAAAGGTTGGTATGAAAAATCTTATGAAACGTCCCACATTACATGCCCAAGTTCAACAGTAAAAAACAGTAGCTCTCATAAAATCAAAAGCCCTATAATATATTTATCTGCCAAAATTTTGATTGCAGGTTGCTGTTCACAGAGGGAAACTAAAATTAGAAAGAAACTGCGTGGGTTTGATATAAAGGAAGAATATAGTTTTTAACAACATACTTACGGGAAAAACTAAACCCAAAAGACAGAAGCAGCCTCCATTCTCCTGAGGCGCTGGGTGGAGGATGTTTAACTAAATGAGGTTCTCATGCAGATTAATTACAATGGAGTAGAGAAAAAAGAACAAAGTCGGGTAGAATGAGATGACATATGAAAGGAAGAAAATGATAGAACCTGACAACCCGTTTGTCCAGAAGAAAAACCTTTACTCTTCACTTGAAAGGCCTGCATGTTTCCTTCTCAGAAGATATTTAACTCATATTCTGTGCAGTGAAAAAGACAAAGGAGGCTCTAGTGTCTCAAGCTATTTTTTTGTTTAAAATCCATTGCTCTGATCCTTTCTTCTTCCCTCCCTCCCCTCCCTCCTTCCCTTCCTTCCTCCCATTCTTTTTTCCTTCCTCCCTGCCTTCCAAACAGCTGGTGTATGAGACCTTGCCCTGGTGAGTTCAGTGTATGGGGGACCTTTGGATCTTCTGACAGTTCTATGAGAAAAATGTGAACCACCTCTGATACGTTCAGATGGATTGAAGCAGATTTTCCTAGACCCTGCTACCAAATCGCTCTTGGTGTGGGAAATGCTGTTTCACACTTTTATGGTATTAACATGAGCCATGCTAAATTATCCTGACAGAATTTTATGATTTTAGTTCTCTTCACTGTGGTCAGCTCCTTACCGTCAGAGTGGAAATAACAGTGAGATTCATTTGGATATTTTGCAATAGGCCTATACAATTAATCACGCAAGATAAAGCATTAACCTTAGGCTTAAAGATAACATTTAATTATTTGTATACTACAGAGGAAAAAATGTAGTGAGATTTTTAATAATTCTTGAAAGCACCTTAAGCACAGACTTAAGATTTCTCCCCAGGTTTGGACTGGCTGTGTTGGTTCTGGAATGCACCAGCATCAGCTCTTCTTGCTCTACCTTGACATAAGAAGATGGCATCTTCCTCACCTGCCCTCTTTAAAACATGGGTCTCTAGTTCTTGGGCAAAATTCTCACCTCCAAGTTTACTGTTAAATTGAATAAACTACCTGAAAATGATGGGAATGGGAAAATGGTTGTTATGGCTAATCACATAGTTTGATGAAGAACTGAACACACTATTATGTTGATGGTCAACTTTCCAGTAAGTAGAAACTAACTTAGCATTTCTGTGATTTAGAAATGGAATCTCTTGGGATCTTGTAGTCGTTATGGCTCAGGCTTATCTCTGTGATCAGCCTTCACAAAATGTCCATACCTTAAACATACCCCATACTCTCATCCTTCTTCCCTTTGTTCATGCTCTTTCTTTTGTCCAGAAATATTTTTAACCCTATTTTCTGTTCAGATGTTCCCTCTTCTGAAGTCCTTAGTTTCCATCTGAGAATCTTTCTCAATTCAGCTGCTTAATTTTAGATACTGTAATTATGAATTTCCCTATCTGGAGTGATATGGTTATAAACTGGTTCTTGCCAGGTGGGTTGGTGGTGAGGGGAGAGGAATCCTGATTTGTAGCATTTTCTAATTTCCCTTGTATAAATACTCCTACCATGGCCAAATTCTATCTACCAATATAATGGGGCTAAACATAGAGCTTGGAAAAAATGTAGCTGAATTTTATGAGCTGGTACCAGCAGACTTCAGCACACCACTGCTTCTCTCTCTGCCCCCTAGCTAATGCATAGAGACGTGGTATCCTACTTTGCATTTCCAGCACGTCAAAAACTAAGTACTCAAATTTCTCTTGGTAAATTTTTATAGTGTCTTCTAGGTACTGGGTACAAAGTGATGGGGAAAAAAATACCTTATCCCTGTCCTCATGTATCTTAGAGTCAGAGACAGGACAAGTAATGCAGAAGTAAATCAGAAAATAGGTATAAAAATTACCCATTATGATAAATGATATGAAGGAAAGAAGTAGGGTACAGTGATGGAATTGCTTAGTTCTCTGCAGAGAAGGAATTGGAAAAAAAAAAAAAAAGCAAAAAACATACATGGAGAAAGAAAAGGAACTGATTTTGTAAAGTGCTGGGAAGAGCCTTTAAGCCAGAGGGAACAATATATGCAAGATTTTGAGGAAAATGACCTCTGAGAGCTGCTTAAAGGAGGCCCATGTGGCTGGGATACAGGAAGAAGGGGAGAGCGGCCTATGATGAGGTTGGAGAGGTTGATGAAGCTAGATCATATACAACTTTGGAATGGTTGATTGGGTGTTGAGATCTTACTTAAAGTGCACTGAAAAGTCATTTAAAGGTTCTATGCAAATGCAGGCATATTTGGGTTTATGTCTTTTTAAATAGATTCGCCTGACTCTGTGTAGAGAGTGGATTAGTTGAAAGCCATAACTGAAGTGGGGAGACTAGTTAAGATGCTTTTGAAGTGCTCCAGGTGAGATATGGGTGTGAGAGGGAAGATAGATAGAAAAGGGAAGATCTGAGACTTTATATTGAAGGGAAAACTTGATGGTAGATTATATATCAGGGGTTAGGGAGTTAACGTGCCCTTTAGTCAATAACTTTGAATGACAGAAAGTTGGAAAATAAGTAGTTCATTCTTTTTAAGAAATTGTATGCCTGGCCCTGAACTAGACACTTTAAATGATAGAAAAGAGGTAGACAAGGCACTCTTTACAGGTAGGAATTCACACTGTAGTGGCGCTAGCAAGACTTGCAAATTATAACAAGTAGAGTATATAAAGGCATAAACTAATGCTCTATTTGAGTTTAAGAGTATAAGTGGGAAAATAATTCTGAAAACAAAGACCTTCACTGGTTGATTGGGGGTGAAAGTTTCATGAGGATGAGTTCTCTGAAGTAAGTGCAAGACTCAGATGGGTAGAGAGGAAGAGTCCTCAGCCCTTGCAAGTATAGGCAGCAGCCTAGAAAACCACAGAGCCTGTCTGGAGAGTTGCATGTGAGGTGGACAGGAAGGCAGCTGGCCTAAATGCAGAGCTGCTCTATGGAGATTAGTATGGGGTTAATGGGAACTGGGGGTTCCTGGGTGGCTCAAATGATTAAGTGCTTGACTACTAACTAAAAGCTTGGCAGTTTGAACCTACCCAGAATTGCCTCAGAAGAAAGGCTTAGAGATCTGCTTCTGAAAGGTCCCACCCACTGCTATTGAGTCAGTCCCAGCTCATAGCGAAGCTATAGGGCAGAGCAGAACTGCCCCATAGGGTTTCCTAGACTCTTTTTAACTTTTATGGGAGCAGATCGCCAGATCTTTTCTCCTGGGGGAGCAGCTAGCGGATTCCAACTGCTGACCTTTCAGTTAGTAGGCAAGCACTTAACTGGTGTGACACAGGGTTCCTTACACACTATAAATTATTAAAATGTGAATGGTAAACTTGGAACACTAGAACTGAAACACAATTTCAGAACACTCATTAATAATCTGCCAAATTTAGAGATATTGTTACTCTCTGTATTGTTTTGACTGTGAAGAGACAGAATTTCAGGACTCCGGGACACTGAAGAGACCCCAATCCAAGGGTTTTACCTGCTTTTCCTTCCTTCCGTATCAAATTCATTGCCTTTATGGTAACTGGGTGGCACAAATGATTAAGCCTTTGACTACTAGTTGAAAGGTTGGTAGTTCAAATCTACCCAGAGACACCTTGAAAGACAGGCCTGGCTATCTGCTTCTAAAAGATCACAGCCTTGGAAACTCTGTGGAACACAGTCCTACTCTGATACATATGGGGGCTCCATGAGTCATGATTGGTTTCAAGGGTTCATCCAGCCTCCATGGCTCCAGAAAGTCTGGAATCCATAAGAATTTGAAATTCTGTTCTACATTTCCCTCCTGTTGATCAGGATTCATCTATTGAATCTCCATTCAAATTTTCAGTAACGTTAGCTGGACACCATCCAGTTTTTCTTATCTCATGGCAAAGGAGGAAGTTGTTTATGGAGGTAATTAGCTACACATTCTGTTTCTTCCTCCTGTTTCTGACTTTTCTTCTTCCTCTGATGCTCCAAGTAAATAGAGACCAATTATAGTGCCTTGAATGGCTGCTTGCAAGCTTTTAAGATCCCAGGAACTACTCAACCAACTAGAGGTAGAACAGAAACACTAAACACATTATTAGGCCAATTAACTAGGATGTCCCATGAAACCATGACCCTGAACATTCAAACCAAGGAACAAAATCCCATGAGGTGTTTGGTTATACATAAACAGCCTCTGCAGCTACTCTTTTTTCCCCCTTTGTCGTAAATATGTCTATCATACAACTTTGGCCAATTCATCTTTTTACAAGTGTACAACTTATTGACAGCACTTACAATAATCAGCTGTGCAACTCTACCCTTAATGGCAATTTTGCTGTCACTGTAAACCAAAAGTCAGTACTCTATAAGCAGTGACCCCTCTTTTCCCCTTCCCTCCTATCCCTGGTAACCAATAGTAAAATGGTCTCTATATGTTTATTAAAGGTCAGCTAACTAAAAGGTTGGTGGTTTGAATCCACCAGCCACTCCTCGGAAACTCTATGGGGCAGTTCTACTCTGTCCTATAGGGTCACTATGAGTCGGAATTGACACCATGACTACGGGTTTGGTTTTTTTTTTTTTTGGCTTAGGAGAATTATGACCATGATACAGAAAACTCATAATCCAGCACAGAATGTGATGTGCATAGTAAGCAAGACAGATAAAGAGCCATGGGAAAGACAAAGGGGTAAGGAAATGCCTGTGGTTGAAAGGCTCGGGGAATTCTTTAGACATTCGAGCAGTATACCCAGAAGAATGGGTGGGATTTTGTCATGTAGAGGCGAAGGTAGGGAACAATGAAGATTAAGATACAGAAGCGAGGAAGGGATAAGCATGTTCAGGAAAGCCAGAAACAATCAAATATTACAGATTGGGTACAGGTTGAGTATTAGAGGCATGGCTGAAAAGATATTCTGCATAAAAAATGTAAGCTTAATCTGGCAGCCAATATAGGTCCATTGATATATATGGAATAGCAGAGTGACAAAAATCACAGTGACTTTCATATACGAAAGTGTTTAGAGTAAGAAAAATCAATTGCTATGGAATCAGCTAAGACAGGACTCTAAGAATCCATGTCAGTGATAACAAAACCTGATTGAGGATAATGGCAGCTGAAAGACAGAATGGACAGGAGAAATTCTTTTTAGTGATGGTGATGCATAGCTGACTCATGGTCAGCTATGGTTATTTCTGCCCTAAGTACATTTAATCAGGCCTTCTGTACCTTTTATCAATGCAATGCATTTCCCCTCTATGTACTTTTCTAATCTGACTGATATTCTGTGTAAAATCAACATGGTAAGAAAAGGGAGAAGCAGAGGGAGAGAAGCTTCAACATTTCCCTCTGCTCACCAGGCCTAAACTGGCTCAGCATTTCCTTCCTCCCTCACTTGTGAAGCTGGGGAGAAAGAGGGGTTTAACCAATGCAAGACCATGTCTTAGGTAAGATTATAAAAACAGAAAGGATTTATTTGTATAGAAGGCAAAGCCCTGAGGCTAGGGCAGGGAATTCTGGTGAACATCATGAGATTGGAAAAAGATTTGGAAGTCAATCCCAAGCCTCCGCCTCCCCCTACTCTGCAATCCTGGTGTCTCTTAAACTTACATTAAGACCTAGCACACCCTTTTCCAAGAACTTCAGGAGCCATTTAGACCAACACTTGGTGGCTCAGCATCAAGTCAACAGTCACCTAGTACTGATCCAAACCCAGCTTGATAACCTGCTCCTACCTTGATCTTTGTTTTCAAGGATCTATCCTAGTAACTTTTCTTGTGCTCCCGTTTCCTTGTTGGTCTGAGACTCTGCCTTATTCTTGTCTTTTCTACTGAATCTGTGACTCTGAATGTGAGTTGAGATTTTAGACAGATCACCTGATAAAATACCTACCTGGATATACAGTACCACTCACCCTGCTTTTCCTGAAACTGCTTTTGCCATCTGTTTGAATTGCTCTGCTCTCACCATCTTACCTTGTTTCTCCTTGATGCTTGGATTGGGCTATGTTCTCTAAGCCACCATGTGGGCACTCCCAGCTGCAGTTCCTTTGTTGTTCTGCCTGTGGGAGAATTATTTGTCTCAAATCTGAGCCTTTCAAAGGATATTCTGGTCCTTCCTTGTCACCTTTGCCCTGTTTTACTATGATGTTACAGGCTTTGTCTGTTGGTTTCTGAGTTTAAACAGAGAAAAGAAAGTTTCCAAAAGTCAGGCCCAATTGAAAAGTTATGGTGGCAAGGGGTAATGTTGTTTGAGAGACAAGGGACACCCTGAAAACACAGTTTTCCAGCTTTGTAATTTACTCTGTTTTCTTGAGGGAAGAAGCTCAATTTCTGTCATTTCTCTAAATGAGAACTGCACTCCAGATAGTTCTTTGTTGTTGTGGCTGTCATTCTTTTCCTGTATTGAAAATAAAATAGGGGTGTGTTTTAATAATAACATATTAGTAACAACAATATTCGGTCTGAGTTAATATGTTTTCTTGATGTGTTGTTGTTGTTGTGTTTGTGTTAGGAGCTGTTGAGTTGGTTCCAATTCATAGTGACCCTATGTACAACAGAACAAAACACTATCTGGTCCTGTGTCATCCTCAAAGCTGTGGCTATGTTTGAGCTCATCATTGTGGCCATTGTGTCAGTCCATCTTGTATTACTCTTTTTCGCTGACCCTCTACTTTACCAAGCATCATGTCCTTTTCCAGGGATTGATCCCCGCCGATAACATGTCCAAAGTATGTGAGATGAAATCTCACAACCCTCTCTTCTAAGGAGCTTTCTGGCTGTACTTCTTCCAAGACAGATTTGTTCATTGTTCTGGCAGTCTATGGTATACTCAGTATTTTTCGCCAACATCATAATTCAAATGCATCAATTCGTCTTTGGTCTTCCTTATTCATTGTCCAGCATTCTCATGCTTTCTTGACGTAGGACTGAAAAAGATTTTTTTTTTACTGAAATGACAAAGATGGGATGGGGGGTGGTGGTAGAGGGCACCCTTTGAGTCAATATAAAATACTTACCATGCATCTATGCATACTTACTACCTTGATTCTCCTTCATCTTCCAGGTACATACAAGGGTTTTCATCATTTATATTAGTTATACAAATTGTGCTATGTAAAGAGGCAGTGATTTGTTTGTGGATGTGTGCGTGTAGATTTTTTGCAGGTTGTTGTTGCACATGTTTTTGCCAGGGATGCACATGTGGATTACTGCGATTTTTAATTAAAAAAAGAAAAGATTTAACTGTTTGGAACAGACTAATCAAACACCATGGTTGTAGCTATCTTCTTCCTTTAAAAGGAGGAAGAGACCACTCATCTTTAAATGGGTGCTGAACCAAACTATCCTTCAGAGGCCCTTCTAGTGAACTGTTCTGGTTTTCTTCAAAAGCCGTCTAGGTGAAGATGTGTGCGAATGCCTTCTCTGTTTTGTTTTTCTCTTTGAGGAGTGTAGACACCTAACCAAGTTTCTATTGTGGGGATTAGGAAACACTTTTACTTGGGGAATACAATATTTCAAGGAGACTAGGTATTACTGAAACTCAGAGATGGGAATCTACGAACATTACTCAGTAGCCTAAACCCATTGCCGATGAGTTGATTCTGACTCATAGCGACCCTACAGGACAGAATAGAACTGCCCCACAGGGTTTCCAAGGAGTGGCTGGTGGATTAAAACTACCCCAACCTTTTGGTTAACAGCCGAGTTCTTAAGTACTGCACCACCAGGGCTCCACGCTATAGCCTAGGAAATATTTATTCAGAGTGGTACTTAAGAAGAGAAAAATTTCTGATTGGTAATAGGAAAATTTATTAATATTGACAGTAGTAATTATTGGTATAATAAGAATGGTAAACTTTCCTTTCGGTTATTATGATTTTAACAGATCTGAAAATATTCAACCTTCTTGTTAGATACATTAATATTAACATTATATTAACAACTGTGTCAAGAGCACTGTATTGTACCTTAAATGCTACTCAGTATTCCAAATATTTTTTTCAGTCAATAAATGTTTACTGAGCAACTACTATGTGTCAGGTATGATGTTAGTACCGGTGGACCAGATGGTGGGCAGGAAAAGTTATCTTCTCTCATAAATTTCCCTGGGATGGCATTAATCACTCAAGTACTTGTGGTCATTAATCTTTCTAGAACAGTATCCCAGGAGCTTAATTTGTTCATTTGGTTACCCAATGATTATCGATAGCCTCTATACAGGCAGTAAGCCAAAGATGCAACATGAACAAGTTGAGCAGAGTCCCTACCCTTATGAACATTTTTTTAAAATCTTGCTTTGTGTTTTTTTTTATTTCCCTGTCTGGGTTGACTTCTGATTGCTCTGCCCAGTGTTCTAGTCTTGGGCTGATACCTGATACTATTGATTTTCTAACCAAAGAACTCCTTTTAGTATTTCTTGTAGTTTTGGTTTGGTTTTTACCAATTCCTAAACTTCTGTTTATCTGGAAATGTCCTAATTTCACCTTCATATTTAAGAGACAGTTTTGCTGGATATATGAATCTTGGCTGGCAATTTTTTTCCTTCAATTTTTAAATAAGCCATCCCATTGCATTCTTGCCTGCATGGTTTCTGCTGAGTAGTCTGAGATTATTCTTATTGGCTCCCCTTCGTAGGTGACTTTTCATTTACCCCTAGCTGCTGTGAAAATTCTCTCTTTATCTTTGGTTTTGGCAAGTTTGATTATAATATGTCTTGGTGACTTTCTTTTAACGTCTACCTTATGTGTAGTTCGATGAGCATCTTGGATAACTATCGTCTCATCTTTCACCATATCAGGGAAGTTTTCTGCCAACAAATCTTTAACAATTCTCTCTGTGTTTTCTGTTATCCCTCCTTATTCTGGTATCCAATCACTCGTATGTTATTCCTCTTGATAGAGTCCCACACGATTCTTAAGGTTTCTTCATTTTTTAAAATTCTTTTTTCTGATTTTTCTTCAAATATATTAGTGCCAAGTGATTTATCTTCAAGTTCAGAAATTCTGCCTTCCACTTGCACAATTCTGCTCCTCTGACTTTCTATTGAGTTGTCTACTTCTGTAATTTTATTGTTAATCTTCTGAATTTCTGATTGCTGTCTGTTTATGGATTTTTCCAGGTTATTAAATTCTTTGTTATGTTCCTGAATAATCTTTTTAATTTCTTCGATTGCTTTATCTGTGTGTTCCTTCGCTTGTTCTGCATATTGCCTGATCTCCTTCCTGGTGTCTTGAAGGGTTCTGTTTGTTAATCTATTGTATTCTGCCTCTGGTGATTCCAGGAATGCACTTTCATCTAGAAGATCCCTGGATTCTTTGTTTTGAGAGCTTGTTGAGGTGATCATGGTCTGTTTCTTTATGTGACTTGATATTGATTGTTGTCTCCAAGCCATCTGTAAGTTATTGTATTAGTTTATTTTATGTTTGCTTACTATGTCGTAGCTTCTTGCTTTGTTTTGTTTTGATATGCCCAAATGGGTTGCTTGAATGAGCTAGCTTGATTATTTTTTACTTTTGGAGCTCTGATGTCCTGTACCCAGATGGCCAGAGCTGTTATCAGGTATATCAGTCTAGGAGTCCATTCACTTTTCTTGTGTGAATTCAATTCAGGTGTCCATGTAGCTGATTATCAAGTGTGTATTACAGGCTCTGTCCTACAGTCTTAGAGGGGCAGGGGTGATTGGTATAGGTACCAGTATTTGGTTGCAGCAGGGGTTCACACTCTGAACATGGCAGGGGGCTGGGAATTATCCCGTATGTCTCTGAGGAAAGCGTGTCCCTGTTCCCTACAGCATACAGGTGGGTGGGTTCTGCAGACAGACCATGGGCAGCCAATGTTATTGGTTGTAAGGACTGGGAGGTACCAGTTATCTTTGGACCTCTGTCTCGGCTGGCTAGGTGACCTGAGTGGAGCTACCAGTCCTTAGACCCCTGATGTGCATAGGTGAAGACCCTGTTTAATATGCAAAGCAATGTCAAACATCAAACACCCACCTCTCCGCCACACAGCTGAAACGGTTGGAGTCTGCCAACAAGGGCCTGTTCTCCTGAAATAGGCCCACACAGGTCCGTGCAGAGGGGAAAGGTACTCAAAGTCCATGCACCATTTATGCCTGCACAGGAGCCACTTCTGTCCTGAGCTCCCCCGGTTAGTGGAGCTGGCAAATTATCTTTTACCCCAATTGCAAATTTTTTCCTTCTCCAAGGCCAGGAGTATGGTTCTAGGCACTCAACAGGGCCTATCCCAGGCCCAGGGAATTCAGCCGCTGAAGCCAGCTTGGGGACTGGGAGGGTGGTGTGGTAAAATATACACAGGTACTTAGCTTTTGCCAAGAGCACCGTTCTTCTCTGATTCCAGAGGTGTGAGTAGGCTATGTGGCTGGCTGCTTCTCCCTGAGGAAACTGCAGCCAAATGCTAGTGCTAGCCCGTGGCCTCAGCTCCAGGAATGGTGCCTGAGGGCTCCCCGTGATTCAGGTCTGGTAACTCCTCTCCACTTCTGAACTGTCTCTTCCTCCCACTACTCCTCAGTTCGTTTTCAAGCTCGCCTTCGGTGCTCCGGGCTCCTAGCTTGTCATAAACATACTCGTTTCACCTGTTTTTTTCGGGTCTTTGTTGTAAAGAGGGCTCCCTGGATGCGTCTGTCTACTCTGCCATCTTGGCTCCACCTCGAGTCCCTACCCTTATGCAGCCAAGAGCTTATTAGTATACAGTAACAACCAAATGGACACTTAAAATACATTGTTTTAAGTGTTACATGAGGGAAGTACCTCGTGGTATGGAGCAAACATGAGGATTACCTAACCATGCCTTTAGAGTTAGCAAAGGCTTCCCACAGAAAAAAGGTCTAAACTGAAACCCAAAAGATATGTAGGAATTAGCCAGAATTTTGGATACAGAACAGCTTGTGGAAAGGCCTAGAAATAAGAAAAGGAAAGAAATACAGTATGTGTGATGCACAGAATATACAGGGAGGGGACTGGGTGAACTCTGAGGCAAGAGAAGTTGGCAGAACCATTAAGGGCTTCATATGCCATATTGAGGCATTGGATTTGACCTTACAGTGTAACAGGGAACAACTGAAGTTGTTTTAAACACGGAAGAGACATGATTAGGAACAGGGTTGTATACGCAATATACTTATATTACCACTCCATCTTTGCAAGCTTCACAACAACCCCAAAGTATGGTTTATATGTATGTTTTAATTTGGCATGGGATTCAGGCTCAGATGTTTCAACTTATCTGAAGTCAAATGTCAATTTAAAATTACTGTTTACAGAGTAAACTGCCTTTTTAGTTTGGATGTTTTTCCTTGTTACATTGCCCTAGCAAGCACCATAATCTTGGGTCTCTATTTAGATGTCCCATAGTGGATACTCTCCTCATTTTAGAATGTGAGAGGGTAAGTTCTAGAGATCCCACAAAAGGCAAATACTTGGAATGTCTGCTCCTGTCACAAAATATTTTCCAGACATATTCAGTTTCTCTTCAAAAATATAAATATTCTTTAATTTGTTCTGTTAATGTCCGAGTGAGACCCTCAGTTTAATACTAACATGTCTTTGCTGTTGTTGTTTGTTGCCATTGAGTTGATGTTTGACTCATGGTGATCCCATGCACAACAGAACAAAACGCTGCCCAGTCCTGCACCATCCCTATGATTGGTAGTGAATTAAACTGTTGTATAGTTCATAGGATTTTCATTGGCTGATTTTTGGAAGTAGATTGCCAAGCTTTTCTTCCTCATCTGATTTAGTTTGCTGAAATCTATTCGGCAATACAGCAACATGCAAACCTCCACTGACAAACCAACGGTGGCTGTATTTGAGGTGCATTGACCAGGAATTAAATCCTGGTCTCCCTCATGGGAGGCAAGAATTCTATTCCTGAACCACCCGCTAATCTCCATTTTACCAGAGAAGGTAGGCCTTAGATCCGAGCTCTCTTCAGGAAACCACCAAAGAAGGTGGGAAGCATAAGGCAACTTAGCCCCTGGCAGGGAGTGTAAGAAGCATTCAAGGACCAAAATCCTGAAATGGCAAAATGGGAGCATTATAAAAAAGATGAAATACAGTATTAATAGTTTAGTGTATCACAGGGAGTGGTAGTTAGAACCCTATGTGTGTTCCACTTGTACACTGGTGATTCAACTCTCCTTTGGATTTCTTGGTTAAGGTGATTTACTGTAGTGCTTCTATGGTAAGAGAACGTTTCTGGTTTTTCTGAAATTAGAGGTGAATTTCTATGCTCACATACAATAAAGTCTTGTCTTGAGTGCGTTTGATGGATCACTGGACTTTCAATATGTGATTTTGGTGTGAAATGATGTTTTTGTCTTCACTGGTGTTTTATATCCAACTTCACAAGAAATCTTTTCATGTATGTCACGTGAAAACCAAGATTTTACTAGCGTGCCCACCCCTTCTCCCTTCTTGCACCCAACGACCTGTAGAATGCTTCTCATTGGTGCAGGAGAATCAACAATCTAAACTCATGGTTTCAAATAGCAAATATGAGTTTCTCTAAGATTTTACTGCCAACCTAATACATACAATGGACTCTTTTAAAAGTTGAAGCTTGAAGTACAGAGCAAGTGACAAAAAGAGACACATCAAAAAAAAAAAAAAAAAGCTCTTGAAATTTCTACACACAGTTTCCAAGGCTGGGAAAACATGTATGTGTTAGTAATTATTTAGTTTGTAAAGCATATTCTTTTTCTTTTAAATTTGCTCTCATATCGAAACACATTAGATTTTAAAGTTAATTAAACAATAAATGGAAATACATTTTTCTTAAATGACTGCTTGGGCCCAGTACATTCATCAATATAGACCTTGATTGACACTTGTCTGAATACAGTACATTCCTCTGAGGAGCTCAGTTTAGAAGAAGTACAGGTTGTACATACATAAAATCCCTGAGAAATAACCACTAAAGTCAGAGCTGCATTATACAAATAAATGGCCATCTGCCAAATATCATTTGCAAAGGAAATTAATGTTGAAATGCAACTACGGATTCTCTCCACCAATAATGACAATATGTTATTTCTGTGTGCACAAGAATGCCCTCTGATTCTGGTAGATAAACATGAATTATCTGAAGTTGCCCAGTGTTTAAAATGTATTTAAGCCTAGATACCCCCAGATGAGACACCTATGGATGGCTCTAAATCCATCTTTATGGACTATAACCAGTAGTGTGTTGGTAAATGTTTAACAACTGGCTCTCAAGAGAGAAAGAAGAGGAAAAAAGCCAAAATTTGTAGCATTTATCAATTTCCATGATACAAACACTCCCAACATGGCCTATTTCAAGCTACAAACAAGACATCATTGAATGCAGTTGGGAGAGAGTCATGCACAATTGGCTCTTGTGAGAGTATGATTTAGCTCTAGCACACCACGGGCTATAACAACTTCTCATGCCACCAAATGTGTTAGGCCACCTGGTTTTATAGAAGTAAATATATTTCAAACAATGCCTCTCTTAGCTACAGACTTAAAAAAAATGAGTCAACAATATGTACTACATATATGGACAAAACGTTCTGCTATGTATTGTGGAGAATAGAAAAGGTATAAGACAATGCTTACCTTTAATGAATTTATAGTCTGGTTTGGTGCAGTGAACACAAATCCATGACATCGTAAATCATGAAAGATTGAAATACAGTATGAGTAATAGTTTAGGACAATAATGGATACGTATGGCAATAGAGAATTATCAACTGCTATTATGAGCAGTTAATAATTACCTGATAAGAAGGGAAGTTGAAGAAATTCTGAGGGCAGGCTTTATAAAGTGGGGCTTTTAAGAGGATGGCATTTGGATGTGTGGCGTCCTCTGAGAAGGCACAGAGGTGAGACAGAATACATCTCAGTGGACAATGAGTAAACAACTAGGCAGGAGCAGAGGGTTTATATAGATGTATTTTAATAACAATGAACCAGTTGTCATTGAGTCAATTCCAACTCATGGCAATCCCATGTATGTGTCAGAGTGCAACTGTGCTCCACAGGGTTTTCAATGGTTGATTTTTTGGAAGTAGATCTTCTGTCCTCTCTTCTGAGGTGCCTCTGGGTAGTCTTGAATTTCCAACCTTTGGTTAGCACCTGAGTGTGTTAATCATTTGCACTACCCAGGAATTCCTTTAATAACAATAATTGATATTTATTGGACAATTTCTCTATGTCAGATATTGTCCACAGTTTTACATAGATTAACTCATTTGATCTTCACAGAAACCCTATAAGTTAGGTTGCTGGGAGTGTTAAATGAGACAATACACATTTCATACATGAGAAAACTAAGCCTTAGAGATATTAAACAAGCATTAAATGTCATTCAGTTTGTTGAAGGTGGAGCTGGGGCTTGAACTCACTTTCACATTGGGAAGCAAAGCTGGAGACATAATTCTTAGGATAAAACTGTAAAAACTCTGCCAAGAATAAGGAGCTTTGATGTCCTGCAGCAGGACAATAACTTGAACAGTTGATCAAAAAGGAAAATTTCTCAAACACTCTTTCCCTTCCTCCTGGGACACCTTTTATCTTTTGTTTTTAAAGTCCTTTTATGGCTAAGTGGGACATAGTAACTGCAAATGCAGAATCTTATCTTACAAAAGTTTGAGATAATATGAATTAAGTAAGTCTATAGCCAACTTTCAAAACCCTGTCATTGTCTTTGGTATCTGGTGCCGCCAGAACAGAAATATGACAAGTGGATGGCAAACAGAAGCTTATTCTCTCATAGTTTAGGAGGCTAGAGGTCTGAATTCAGGGTGCCAGCTTCAGGGGAAGGCATTCTCTCTCTGTTGGCTCTTGGGGAAGGTTCTTGTCATCAATCTTCCCCTGGTCTAGGAGATTCTCAGCACAGGGACCCTGGGCCCAAAGGACCCACTCCCCTCCTGGTTCTTCATTCTTGGTGGTAGAGGGTCACCATCCTCTCTGCTTGATTCTCTCTGTTATGTTTCAAAAGAGATTGACTCTAGATATAACCTAATCTTATTGATTGAGTCCTGCCTTATTAACATTATAGAGGTAGATTGACAACTCATAGGAAAATCACATCAGACGAAAAAGTGGTGGACAATCACACAATACTGGGAATCATGGTCTAACCAAGTTGACACACATGTTTGGGGGACACAATTCAATTCATAACAATGATACTTAATCAGAAAATACATAAAGATAAGGCTTCAATACCAGGAGTCTACATCTTCTTCAAAGCATCTCTTGAATTGGGCTTATATAAAGTTCATCAAACAAGTGAAAAACAAACTGTCACGGGAAAGGAAACCACACTTACCTTCATCTGCATGGTGCATATTGACAACAAATGAGCATTTATTTTAAATTATGTTGATGCGTTCTTTGCCATTGTATAGAGAACTTTGGACTTCTGTCTATAAGCTTTGTAAAAAACTTTTGCTTTGCCCCTCATAGTCAGGAAGCTTTTGATGACTAGAAATCTGGAGGGTAAGAAAAATACATTTCTTTGGATAAACAAAAGTATCCTGGTCTTTGCTCATTTTTCCTGGACAGTACAGAAGCTTATTTGTTTAAGAAAGTCTGTACAGTTTAAAAATAACTATTTAGTGTCCAGATCATTAAACATATTGCCAAATAATCTTTCAGAAGATTCTTACAGTGCCTATGAATACCTTTAGGATGCAGGGGAAGAAAATTTCTTTCTCTCTCTCCCTTCCTCCCCTTTCTCTAAAAGAGAATGAAATGTAATTAAACTGCTTTGTAGTAGGGCAAGATGTATGTGTTGGAAACCCTGGTGGTGTAATGGTTAAGAGCTACAGCTGCTAAACAAAAGGTCAGCAGTTCGAATCCACCAGGTTCTCCTTGGAAATCCTATGGGGTAGTTCTACTCTGTCCTATAGGGCTGCTATGAGTCGGAATTGCCTTGATGGCAATGGGTTTCGTATGTACGTGTTTGTGTTTTGATTATTTAATAAACCCTTCAAGGCTCTATTTCCATTCTTATTGGTTTATCCCAGAGTTTTATTTATTCTATTAGGCATTTCTTTTCTTTTTTCTGCACAGCATGGATGATGAAAAGGAATTTGCATTTTGCGACATCTGCATAGACCAAATATTATAAAAGATTGAGTTGCCTTACTAGTTCAGTAAGTATAACAACCTTAAGTGGGAAGAACCATGAAAACAAACAAACAAAAACAAAACAAAGCAGTACCAGTTACTAAAAAGACTTGAATTGTGTAAGACATACCCTCTAGGTCAGTAGTTTTAAACCTTTCCTATATATGCCAGCAGGGCGAGATTACTCAATAAGCAAGGTACGCATGGGCTTACCTGTGTGTATTTACTAATCTGTAGTGAACTATTTCACCTATTTTTCACATCTTTGCGGTGAAACTCATGCAAAATTGTTCACTACAGATTAGTAAGTAAAAACAAGTAAGCCTGTGCATACCTTGCTTAATGTAAGTTGGTACAAACCTTGCTTATTGGTTAATCCACCCCTGATCATGGAGCCGTCTGGGAATCTTATGGAGGATATATTCGCGTATATATGTAAATTTTCATACTATTTTAAGGGATATGCTTACTCCCTGAAGTCCATCTGTGGATCTTCTAGAGTCTGTTTAAAATATGTTTACATAGGTATCTAAATTTTTTTCCTAAGGCAAATCATGTAGTACCTAATTGATTTCTAGTTTAGTATCTGTTGTTATTGCAATTTGTTTTCAAGTCTACTCCGACTCATGGTGACCTTATGTATAACAGAACAGAATGTTGCCCTATCCTGCACCATTTCCATGATCTTTGATATGTTTGAGGTGACTGTTGAGGCTATTATGCCAATCCATCTCATTCAAGGTTTCCCTCATTTTTGCTGACCCTTTACTTCACCATACGTAATGTCCTTTTCTAGAGATTGGTCTTTTCAAATGATGTATCCAAATTAAGCAAGACCAAGTCTTGCCCTCCTTGCTTCTAAGGAGAATTTAAGTTTAATATCTACTTGATATCTAATATTATTTTTATAACTAGTAACTATAAATATGATGGTTAATGTTGTGCGTCAACTTGGCTGAGCCATGATTCTCAGACCTTTGGCAGCTATGATGTAGTTTGGCAGTTGTATGATATTGTGATCACTTCTATGATGAGGTTTGTTATAATGTGATCAGCTCCATGATGGGATCTGCTGTGAGTAGTCAATCAGTTGAAAAGGAGTTTCTTTGGGCGTGTGGCCAGCATCGAACATAAGTGGACATTCTGGCAAGGTTCTGGATCCTGCAGCCAGCTCCTGGTCATTCGGCCTTTGGTTCTTAGGACTTGAGATAGCAGCTTATCTGTGACCTTGCCTGCTGATCTTGGGATTCATCGATCTTCCTAGCCTGTGAGCAAGAGCCCTGCTCTTTGACCTGCTGATCTTGGGTGTGCCAGCCCCTGCAGCTACCTGAATCAGGAGAAGCCCCTATCTGACCCACGAACTCAGGATGTTCCAGCTTCTACAACTGCATAAGCCATTTCCATGATATAAGTCTCTCTATTTTTTTTTATATATATACATTTATACACTTTACTGGTTTTGCTTCCCTAGAGAAAAAAAAAAAATTTTTTTTTTTAGAACCCAACGTAAAACATTATATTTAACATCTAATTGATACAAAATAATTCAATCAGGCTTTACATTAGTACTTCAAGTAAGTTTTTCACTTTATTCCAATCTAAATTTTTTTAAAACATTTCACTACAGGATGTTTAAATTTTTTTTTCTTCAGAACCAAAGGGTTTACAAAAACATATTTTTCACTGTCACTACTCCCATATTTCATGTTGACTGAATTTGAAGCATAACTATATAAATGTTTATACTCATCTCCAGTTCGCAGGAAAGGAAAAAAAAATTTTAATTTTTCTAGTCACCCAGTTTTATGATCTTTCTAGTCAGCTTTATACTGGATCCTGGGAAGAATGTGAAGACAACATTTTACAAAGCATAAAGCTGAAGATAGGCAAGGAAACCTTCAGAGTGTTATCCAGGCAGAAAGTTTTAAAAAATGTAACAATTAAAGGATTTTCTCAAAATTGATGTTTTAATCATAAAAGCTATTAGCTACAAGCTCTAGGGCTTAAAACAAGCAAGCAAACGGCTCTTTTAACCATACTTTGCAGCCAGAATAGCGTTAGCAAAACCGTGTTACAATTATGGCTCCTTTTACATTTACTTTCCTTCATGTGCTTTCTAGTGACTAGAAGAGAGTGTGTCTCTATTATGTCTGCTCAATTTCCACTGGACACATCTCCCAAGGGTCCTGGCAAGTGGACTACCCATTCTACCATGTGTTCTTCCAGCTAGTTTATGGGCTTCTTTGTTCTTTAATCTGTAGAGATAACCAAGTTATGTGTGTGTGTGTGTGTGTGTGTGTGTGTGTGCATGTGTGCGCAAGATGGAGTCACAGACCTGTGGACCAGGACTAGGAGACTACCCACTGTGAAAAACAATCTAATGTTGTAAAATCCCTACTGTATTCAAGCTCTTCTCTTAAATATTTTTCTTTTCCTTCTCCCAAAACACACACACACACAGTGCACCCACAGCTAAAAGTGAGTCATTTGCAGAAAAGATGAAGGCAGTGTCTAGGACAGCCTTTAGCAGATAAGTCTCCCATTTCTGTCTCCCCAGCCGCCTTCTTGATGTGTCACAATGTACCACCGCTCTCAGCACTAACAGATAGGTGATTACAGTCCCACTGGTTTACCACTTCCTTCGTGCTCAAGACAATGAGGCCTGTAAAAGAAAAGACGGTTACTTGGGCAATTAGGTGGTTAGGCATTGCTAACAAGCTTTACTCTTATACTGGTGACTGTACTGGTGAGCTTATGAAAGGGAATGAGTAACTGCCAGCCTTCCCAGTGTTTTAACACGGCAACCCCCTGCTTTTGATACCAGTGGAAAAGTATTTCAGGCTGCCAGTAACTCTTCAATTTCATGCAGTTAAGCACGTCTACTTGTACTTTTGTTTTTTACTTGTACTTAAATGTTGAATTGGCTCTTGCTCTGCTGATTTCTGTTCTTTTATGTGGCTTTCTCATACGTATGCATGACATGGATATTTCAATGGGAACAGGAAAAACAGTTTGTCCTCTGAGACCGACATCATCTGCTGGTACTACACAGGTTAATTTAAAAAAAAAGAAAAGAAAAACCCATTGCTGTCTAGTCAAATCTGACTCAGCGACCCTATAGGACACAGTAGAACTGCTGCATAGGGTTTCCAAGGAGTGACTGGTAGACTCAAACTGCCAACCTTTTGATTAGCAGCCATAGCTCTTAAATACTACACCACCAGAGCTCCAGGTTAATTTAGTTGGTGGAGAAATTCACACAAAGAAAATGCTTTCTTCAAGTTGATGCAGTGTACCAATACTGCTTCTAGTATTCTATCGATTGGCCTTGGGCAAGTCTCTTAACCATTCTGATTCTGATTTCTTATCTGTGAAAAAAATTAGTAAGAGAACCTTGCTGAAGGAATGTTACAGAATGACCATAAAATGTTCTGTTCAACGCTAAAAAGGAGTAGTCATGAGCACTGATGATGATACAGCTACTTCCTGGGAATGTTTTGGCTAAATTATCATACAACCCCAACTCTTCTTTGTTTGAATCATTCAAATAAAATGTTCAGAATTTTTTTGGAAAATCAGACAATGGTTGAGTAATTAGGATATAGTAGCGAAGGTACTTGACATATAATTTAGCCTGTAAACAGGCTGAATCAATCTCACCATGGGGTTAAGAAAACCAAAACAAAACCAACTACCAAATCCCTTGAAAAACCTGGTATAAATAAAAGGGGGATTTTAAAAAACTTTTTTCCAGAAGATGACACACAATTTATTCAAATTTTATTGCTCTTGGGAATGTGTGTTTGCCAGTGAGAATGGGCTAACTACATAATCTAGTATAAATACATATGGTCATACACAGAAATCTTAAAATACACACTAGAGTTTGTTGTTATACTCTTTTAAATTGGACTTTAAATGTTTTAACACTCAAGAAAACTAAGCTGTCAAGGCTGACATTTTCAAAGTGATAGATGCCTCGTCCACATTCATACTTCTACTCACTGACGAAGGGGTGGTGTGTGTGCACACACGCACGTGTGTGTATGTGTGTGTGTTCATGCAGAGTTTGAATTTACAAAATAGGATTCTGTCATCGTAAGGCAGGAATTATTTCTAGCCATCACAGCTCTTTATGAAAGGGTGTTTTCTTTTGGGGTGTCTGAAGTGTAAATTTGGGAGCTCTTTATAGCCTTAGAGCTGATTTCTAAGGTAACCCTCATCCAAAACACAGACAGTTTTATAAATCAGAATTAACACCTTGAATTGTTCCTGGAAGCCAAATGAAAGTCCTTAAAACTTCTGGAGCCCAGCTGATGTCACCCTGTTACCAGTTTCCTGGCAGCTCCAGGCCCAGCATTCTCACCAGTTAAAGTTTCTTCCTGGTAGCCTTGTGTAGTTTTTCAGAGTAGTTGAAATCCAACTTAGAGATTAGACTGCCAGAGATCACAGTGAAGCCAATTTATTTTCTCTAAAATCGGGACAGGCTACCACTAAGGGCCCCACACATATGTTTTAGCTTCTTTCAGGATGGGGTAGTGGGGACTTACACACCTCAGGACATATTCAAGCGCTCGTCAAATTAACCCCAACCCAAGTCATCTCAGTCTGCTCTGATATGGTCACTGATTGGGATTTAGGTTCAAGGTCAGGAGCAGCAGGAGGCGGTGGCAGAGGGAGTTAGGAGTTGTTTAATTTGGAATTCCTAGGATTTTAATCTAGACACCTTTCCAAGGGAAGAAAATCAGCACGAACGGGGTGCCAGATAGATATATTCAGGAGTGGTGGGCAAAAGTAGTTTGAGTATGCAGTGGCCTCAGCCCTTGATAATTAGACACTCTGTGTGTGTGTGTGTGTGTATCTGTGTCTGTGTGTTTGTGAGTACCCTGATCCAATAGCAAAATGGGTTAACAGTATTGCACATTTACATTAATCTCTTGCAAGAGAAAATAGTAGACTGACACAAATTAAAGAGATTTCAAGGAAACTCTTGAGTTTGGCAGGACCACATTAATATTTAAGAGTTTATTAACACAATATCCTGCTTTAAGTTTAGTCTGCAGTAACTTGGCAAGCTTTCAAAATGATGAAGTGATATAAAATAAATGCTTAGCTGTTTTCTCTTGGCCACATATTTCAAATTAGATGATAGGACAGTCTAAAAAGCTTACTCCCCTCTGGACAAATTTCCCAATTTTCTATTGAATTCCAAATTTAAAGCAATCATCAATATCCCTTGAGCTTTGTGGGTCACTGCCATTGCTCTCACTTGCCAAGTATAATCAGTGAGTTCATTAACTGAACCACAGATATGTAGTATTAACCATGTTCTTAAAGTTTAAAAAGTGAAAGGAGATAAGGAACTTACTGTAAAGCCTTTGTCATTTTCTTATGAAGTGGAAGCCAACAAGGCACTTTTCTAAGAAGGAAAAAATACTTGGGACCTTAAACTCTTTGGCAGAATTTGGTCTTTTCCCTGAATTCCTTCACTAGAGAATTCTGTAGCATGACATGGTCTCCATGCTGCTATGGTGTTTCTCAGGCATTTTCACTCCATTTGAAACTCTCAAGACTTTTACTCAGTAACCAAGTCTTTTGGGACAACTGGGCAGGAAGAAGGATGATCATGAAGAAAGTCAAGTTTACAAAATGCTGAGATAATTTAACTTCTTCCATGGCCAAACTCACTTCAGATGAAGTCATTTACCTTCTTCCTAGGACATGCATTTTCCATAATCCTTACTACTGATTCATTGTCTTTAGTCATAAATATTCTTTAGATCTCAATTTCTTCACCTGTAAAATAGGGACCATAGTATCAGTCACATGGACAATGATGAGGTGATACTGTTTTTAAAGGACTTTGACCTTGCCAGTAAGTGAAATTTCACATACCTAAGTTCTTAATTTTAGCAACACAGTGTTTTGTTAAAGCAGAATATGAACAAGTAACTATGTCAGAAATATTTTCAGTGCTTCTCTGGTGTTACATGCATAATAAATATTTTATTTAAGTTTGGTGAAAAAATGTAACTAGTTCTTATGTAATAATTGATGCTTAGAGATACTCTTATAAAATCCCTCTTTCTGTGTCATGTTACATAAATGGATTCTTTTTACTTTTGTGATTCTGCCATTTTCTGGTGAATTGTTGATATTTAAGTGATCCTCATGTAAAGATCGCACCATTTGAGCTGTAACCCCCATCCTGGCATTTGCAATCCTCCTTACCCTTCATTTTTCCCGTCTTTGAATTGTCGTGTCGGCAAGAATATTGGATATACCATGTCAAAAGAATGAAAAATCTGCCTTGGAAGAAGTACAACCAGAATGCTCCTTAGAAGTGAGGATAGCAAGACTACTTCTCACATACTTTGGACATGTTATCAGGAGGGATCAGTCCCTGGAGAAGAACATAACGCTTGGTACAGTGGAGGGTCAGCGAAAAAGAGTAAGATCCTCAATGACATGGATTGACGCAATGGCTGCAACAATGGGCTCAGGCATAACAGCGATTGTGAGGATGGCACAGAACCGGGCAGTGTTTCGTTCTGTTGTGCATAGGGTTGCTATGAGTCAGAGTTGACTCAACGGCACCTAAAACAACAGTGCTTGTCTCTTCCAGCATATTTTTATAATTTATTTATTGATTATATTGTTTATTATGTCTTTCCCCACTGGAATACAATCTCCAGAGTTCACAGATTTTTGTTTTGTTCTTTTATATAACCCCAGTACCTAAAACACTTCCTGACAGAATATAGTTGCTCAATGAGTATTTGTTAAATGGTTCAATTGAATGAATGAAGGGCTTTTTTGGATTCCTGCTTCTATTCAATGTTCACAGCTTAGAGCTGAAATTTGACTCAAGCATTTAAAATAATGTAGCCTGAAATGCATCCTTTTTTTCTTTCATGCTTCTTTCTTGCCTTCTTGACTTCCTTCCTTCTGTTCTCAGTTTCCAGTGTATCTATGCTTCACTCTTCCCATTGCCATCTGAAACTTGGTTTTGACACTTTCTTCTAGCTATTAGTTGTGATTCTTTGATTAAATGCCACGATATCATGGTAAATTATTTATCTAAAGAAAAATTATGGAAGTACAATCAATAAGTACAAAATGGCTGTCAAAATTTCATATGATGGACTTACGTGTGGATTTTAGGATTGATAGTATCCGGGACAATGTGTTACAAAGGGCCCTTCTGGAGCCTCATCATCTTTTAGCAAGAATAGCACGCACACCAATTTATGTTATGGTCTCTTAAACTTTTGATTCATTTCAGATGTGGCTTAAAGTCATGTGTCATCCAGAGTTCATTTGCCTGTTGGATGATTCATTCATTGATCTCTCATATAAACAGATGGTAGGTAGGGGAGAAGTCAGGAGAAAAAAGAAAGACAGAAACAAATGAGGGAAGAAATCATTTTGACACTAAGATGGCTAGATTGTGATTTTTTTCTCTTAAAAACTAGAAATGAACATCTTGGTTTCCTCATATGAAAATCCAAACTAGTTATGACAAAGCTGATATAAGATCTATGGCTTAACTAAAGTATCTGAAGTTTTGTTATTTTCATTTAAATGAAGATGACACATATGAGAGAGAGGTCAATGTATGAGTAATACAATGGGGCTGATGGCTCCTCAGCTGAAAACATTAAAATTTTAGGTAAAAAACAATCACATCATGAATGATTCTTTACCTTGCACTCCTAAGAGCCAGGCCATAAAATTTATTGCATGTCATATAAAAAAAAGCCAAAAACAGTTTGTGCTTTTTGTCAAGACACTTCTTTATGATTCATTCAAAAAACATGACAGAGTACCTTCCAAATACAAGGTACAATGCTTAGTGCTGTAGTAGGAAAGGAGTGGCAGAATAATGACAACTACCATTTCTATCGCAATATTAAATGTCCATTTCTTTAAAAAAATTAAGTCTCACCATACCTATTCAAGATATTGTTCACTCTACAAGTGCAAAAACTGAAGATCAGAAATGTTAAGTAATTATTCTAGCCTGTATGTGACAGAACTAGTGTTTAAGCCAGTGTTTTGATGGCACAAAGCCTGTACCATTTTGACTAAGCTACTTTCAAAGTACCCACAGCCTAGAAGAGACAAAAAGACAATCTGTCTCACTTGCTCAATCTTGCTCTCTCTCACTTTCTATCTCTCTTTCTCACACACACACCTACAACATGAGGGAGACAAACTGTCATTTATTTGATGACTTTGAGTACCTACCTATAGAGTTTGAGAGCTCCTTGGATGCCTGAACATTTGCCAACACTTCACATTGTATTTTACATACTGACAAGCACATATTGAGAACTGTCCTTGTACTCCTTCTACACATGCTAAATAGGCATATGCACACCTAAGACTTACTGCTACCTTCAGGTTTATGGAAGAGACTGTCATGCTTATAAACAATTATAATCTTGATGAATTATTTCATTTCCTTGAAAATATACCAAGTAGAAAAACAGATTGCCATGTGTCACAAATAATGAAGGCTCAAATACTATAAGCCGCTGTTGAAAGGAAAATGTGGCTTACGTAGTATATTCCATTCTCTTTTCTTATTCTCCCCTTCAAAACATTCCTTTTAGGCTTTGTTCCTCTCATAAGCTTCATATTTTGCATCCCTTAGGATTTTTTTTTTTTTTCCCAGAGCTTACAGATGCCAGTTGAATGATAGGATCATGGAAAATAATGAAAACTGTCCTGGATTCTGAGATCCTTGGCCAGAAGGCACTGCATAGCTACACAAATCATGGGTGATGCTTATACAACAGTAAGTTGGCTCAATACAACAAATTATTAGCCTACAATTTCCAATTAACATCTAGTTGAAAGTGGTTAAGTGCTATGGCTGCTAAAGATCAGCAGTTCAAATCCACCAGGCGCTCCTTGGAAACTCTATGGGGCTGTTCTACTTTGTCCTATAGGGTCTCTATGAGTCGGAGTAGACTCAATGGCAATGGGTTTGGATTTTGAGGGATGTTAAATATTCTGTTAAATACAAGGAATAATCATATGTATTTAAAACAATGTAAATTTTTTAAAGGTATGATCCAGAAATGTTAAAATGTGAAAAAAAAGGTTAATTTTAGAATTGATAATACAGGACAACATTAGGAAATGATGGATGATTCTGTTCATGGTCAGAAATGTCAGTGCTAGAAGTCACATGAAACCATAGAGTCCAGAAAATGGAGTAAAACAGCACTTTTCTGTGCCTCTCAAGACTGCTGTGGGAGTTGGGGCTTATCCCCGCTGACCTCTTCAGGTACTTTCCTCAGAGAGAAATAAACATGATAACAACCAAACCCACAGCTTAGAGCACAATTCTGATGTGATGGGAGAAAGCTTCTGTCCTTTTCTCTACATTGCTGAAGTTTACATCTCTCTCTGATTTCCTAACTTGATGGAGGCCATACCCTCCCACCCTAGACCTGGGATGAGAGATGGGGAGGAAATCCCATATGCTTCAAATATATAAAATAGTCTTTCCCTAAGTTTATGTTTAGTTCTTCTTAGTTGGAACTAATGTAAATGCACAGACTAAGGGTGGAAGAGGAGGAAGGGAGAGAGAGAAATTATGATTGAAAAGCAGCTTGGCTTCAATGCTTCCCCAACCCTTGTCAGACCACAGCCTACCCCTACCCAAAGATCTCTCCCTTCCACCAGGCAGCGTCTGTGCAAGCTCTTCTGGATCCGTTGATCTTACACTCTCTATAGCTCTCTCTCCTAAGGTCGATCTTTTTGAAAATATTTCCCTGTTAAATATTACCTACATTCAATATCTTTTACCAATTGTACAATCCCTGAACTGCTGATTCACTCTTTCTTTATCATAAGTCTATACATTTTGGTTAAAATCATGGACTTTGGAGTCATGGAATCTCTGCTCCATGACTTCTGTGACATTGAATCAGTTCTCTCATCAGTAAAATCTGGATAATGATAAAAAGATAGCACTTACATAATAGGTTACTTGGAAAGAGTAAATGAAATAGTACAAAGAAAACCCTTAGTACACACTGCATTGAATGAAATGAGTGCTCAGTGACTGTTAGGCATTATCATTCCCATTTATCTGACATGGTTTCCTCATGAGATTGTGATGCCTGTTATTTTAAACCCTGGATAGGTGTACAAATACAAAGATACGGCAGCTGGGTCCCTGCTTTCAACCAGCTATTAGGTTAATCATAGTCATACTGTGATAAGCTTCTGTTGGTTTTCATTCATGCTGACCATGAGAGAGAGGGTTGATCCCAGCTATGCAAGGTGAGATATCAATTGCCTATTTGGTAAGAATTAGAAAAGCAAGGATTCACTATTCTGGTGGCCTCTTGGGTTAATATGGTTCATAGATAATGTCTGTTGGGCCAAGCTGGGATTTTTGGTTTTGATTTTGTTTTCTGTGAAGTAATGTGCCTTTAGGAGGGCAAGTGGTTCAGTGGTAGAATTCCTGCCTTCCTTGTGTGAGGCCCAGGTTTGATTCCTGGCCAATGCAATTCAAGTGCAACCGTCATAATGTGTTCCTATGATGCTGGGCAGGTTTCAGTGAAGCTTCCAGGCTAAGATGGACTAGGAAGAAAGGCCTGATGATCTACTTCTGAAAACCAGCATTGAAAACCCTATGGATCACAGCAATTGGATCCTGTTAGACATGAAGTTGTCATGTGTAGAGGGCTGACTCCATTGCAGCTAACAGCAACAATAGCAATGTGCCTTTAGGCGGGACATGTACTCTCTAGCCACTCCCTAATGTCTTATAACTGTCATGTCTCACATTTACACATATTTACATTATCCATCTATTCCATTATCTTTGAAGTTGTGACCCCTGCTATACTATAATGAATTTGTAAAAGTTCAAAAGCAGTGAGTGGTTGAATGTTCCTCACCCTTTAAAAAAATACCAGATGGTATTAAAAATAAACAGCATAGTAAAAAAAAAAAATTCTGCCTAGGAAATTACAAAAGAAGTAAAAAACCTGATCATCCTAAAGAAACATTCTCAAATTTGCATAAACTGTATATACTTTATTTTAAGGTGCCATGTGAGTCCCAAGTGCAATGAAACCTGCCATAAAAGCAACGAAAGCCTTTGACAGCAGGAGAATTTAATCTCATCCCCTTTAACAGTCTCCCTCAGATATTCCTGGGGAGAATATCCCAGAAGAATCTCACATAGAATCAGGCACCAAAAAACAAAAGCAAAAAAACTCATTACTGTCAAGTTGATTCAAATTCACGGCAACCCCATATGCTGCAGAGTAGAACTGCTCCATGAGTTTTTCTTGGCTGGAATGTTAATGGAAGCAGATTGCCAGGCCTTTCTTCTGCCTTCCTGGGAGTGTTCAAACCACCAATCTTTAGTAGTTGAGCACAAACTGTTTATACCACCTGGGGACCTATGCTCAGACACCACCTAAAAAACAAAAACCCACTGCCATCGAGTCAGTTGTGACTCAAAGCAACCCCATACAGTTTCCAATGTTGTAAATCTACGGAAGCGCACTGCCATATCTTTCTTCTAAGGAGCGGTTGGTGGTTTTGAACCGCCAGCCTTTCGGTTAGCATTCAATCGCTTTAACCACTGTGTCACCAGGGCACATAACATTGGCCATTTTCTATTCTCCTGTCCTTTGTCCTAGTCCCCTTAAGCAAAAGCCAGAGCCAGCAAAGCTGTATGACATTTCCTCTTCATAGCCTCCCCACAAATTGACTTTTCTAGACAGTAAGGAATTCTGTGCCTTGGTAAAAGCAACAATCATGAATAGGACTTGCCATAGAGTGCCTTGGTTTTGGCAGTGATGCTGCACTTGAGCAACAATAGTCAAAAGAAGCCCGTTTCTCCTGTTGATTCCATGATGTGTGAGGTGATGGCTTCTGTGAAAGGGGCCTGGGTTGCCCAGCTTAATAGCAAGGCAAAGGTAGTTTTCAATCACTTCACACTCGGTAACACAAAAGAAGAAAACCCTGGTGGTGTAGTGGTTAAGTGCTACGGCTGCTAACCAAAGGGCTGGCAGTTCAAATCCACCAGGTGCTCCTTGGAAACTCTATGGGGCAGTTGTACTCTGTCCTATAGCGTCGCTATGAGCCGGAATCGACTCGACGGCACTGGGTTTGGTTTTTGGTTTAATATAAGAGAGTAAAGTGGTACAGGATGGGTTGGTGGATAACTGTATTTAGCACTTGTCTGATCATATAGGAGATAGAAATCTATGTAATTTGGATATTAAAGCAAATCTGACTTTGTTTTCAGTTGTAATCTAGTGATGTCAGAAGAATTCTGAATTGCACTTACAAATCTGATACACAAAACTACAAACGGAACTAGGGCGTCCTTTAATTTGAGAGATGCCCCAAAACCTTTAAAAATACTTATTTTAAATGAATCCCCATCCATCTACTTTTCTCAACCATCCTCAGACCAAGGTGAAATTCTAAATCTAAATATAACACTAGGAAGAGATTTCAAACAGCTTCTTGAAATAGTTCTGCCAATGCCACTATTTAGAATTTGAGGCTGGTTATTTCAACACTCAATTCATATTCAACACCAACCTCATTGCCTATCCTAATACTGTACTGTGTGCATGAATCACCTGGGGATCTTGTTAAAATGTAGCTTCTGATTCTACAGACCTGGGGAGGGGCCTCAGACTCTGTATTTCTAACAAACTCACAGATGATACTGATGCTTCTCATCTGAGAACCACCATTTGAGGAGCAAGGCCCCTATAGTGTGCTCCCTTCTGTATTTGGTTTATGTGTCTTTTTCTTCCACCAGAATGCAAACTCTCTTGAGGGCCAAAACCAAGCCTCATAGCTGTGTATCTAGCAAAATGCCTCACACAAAAAGATGATAGATAGACAGATGGATGGATGGACGGATGGACGGATGGACGGACGGACAGGTGGGCGGGCGGTTGGAGGGATGGACGGACAGGTGGTTAGGTAGTTAGGTAGATTGATAGACAGACAGACAGATAGATAGCTGCCGTCAAGCCAACTGATTCATAGTGACCTTATGTACAACAGAACAAAACGTTGTCTGGTCTTGCATCAGCCTCACAATCTGGAGCCCAGTGTTGCAGCTATTGTACCAATCCATCTCACCAAGGGTCTCCCTTGCCCTTGTTGACCCTCTGCTTCACCACACATAACATCCTTCTGCAGTGATTGATCCCTTTGAGGACATGTCCAAAGCAAGGATGTCAGACAATGTTCTGCTATGATCCATAAGGTTTTCATTGACTAATTTTTAGAAGTAGATTTCTGGGCCTTCCTTCCTAGGCTGTCTTAGTCTGGAAGCTCTGCTAAAACCTGTCCACCATGGGTAACCTTGCTGGTATTTGAAATACCAATGGCATAACTTCCAGCATCACAGTAATAGGCAAGCCATCACAGTATGACAAACTGACAAATGGATGGCACACAAAAGAGAGGCCTAATAATACTGGTAACAGTGATTCAATTCAAATTACAAAAAGGAAACAGCAAATATAGCAGGAAATGAGGAAGAAAATATCTATCAGAAAATAAAAATGGAAAAGCTAAATAGGCTATGATATCCTGAATGAATCATCTTTGTTTAAGTAAAAGAAATGAATTTTACAGCCTCTGAATGCACAGATGACCTTAAGAAAAGAGTATAACACTCAGGAAAATATTTAATGTTTAAGAAAATTATCCATATTGATTTTCATACTAAATTCACAAACGACACCTTTTAAAGGAATTAAATCTTTGAAACTTCAAAGAGGCTTAGCTCATTGCACACATGAAAATGCAACCAGTTCTTATCTGGCTAAATGTTTTTCTGAGGCCTCTGTGTGTATGGATGCCATAATTTTATTATGTAGTTAACTCAGTTCTTTTGACCTTAAATAGTTATGAACAGTTCCTCAGCACTGATATTTTTCTTTAGAATAAATCTATAACTTAAACCTCAGGAAGCAAATCCTGTCTTAAGATGTAAGAAAGTGTCATGGATTGAATTGTGTTCCCCCAAAATATCTGTCAACTTGGGTAGGTCATGATTCCCTTGTATGATTGTGTGATTGTTTATCATTTTATCTTTTGATGAGATTTCCCTGTATGTTGTAAATCCTATCACTATGATATAATAGCATGGATTAGTGGCAATTATACTGATGAGATCTACAACATTAGGTAGTGTCTTAAGCCAGTTTCTTTCGAAATATAAAAGAAAGACGCAAGCAGAGATACAGGAGAACCTCATACTACCAAGAAAGCATCGCGAGGAGCAGAGTGCATCCTTTGGACCTAAGGATCCTGCGCTGAGGTGCTCCCAGACCAGGGGAAGACTGATGACAAGCACCTTCCTCCAGAGCCGACAGAGGGAGAATGCCTTCCCCTGGAGCCAGTGCCCTAAATTCAGACTTCTAGCTTACTGGACTGTGAGAGAATAAAGTTCTCTTTGTTAAAGCCATTCACTTGTGGTATTTCTGTTACAGCAGCACTAGATGACTAAGACAGAAAGTAAGGTAATGCAATGAAAAATAATTATCATTAGGACTGATGCTTGTCAAATGTATAAAATAGATTTTGTGCCAACTAGTAACAAGTATGCTAACAAGAAATACTATGTTGAAGTAGGTGGTAATTTTAAGTTTGTGCAAATTCTTGGTTTTTAAACAGAGAAACACACATTCCATCCTGTGGTCTTGCTGTGAAGCTAATTCTTCTCAGGTTACAACGATTTTGCATTATTCAGTGGGAGAGATGAGTTATTTCTCAACCTGTGCTGGCCTGCATTTGAGATACTTAAATTTTCCCCTGCACCAGTCTCTTCCATTTTCTATAGACATAAAACGAAGTCTAATGAGACATCCTCTTCTGACATAGCTCTCTCCCTGGGCACCAACAACAAGGGACAGCAAAGTAGAAACCTCATTCATCTCCTGGGTCCCATATTGAGAATTTCCGGTCTAACTCATCCACTGGAACCAGATTCGATGAGCAGACACCCCGTTTTCTGACAGTTCATTATGCCTTGGTCTCGGTAAATTGCAGGCTATAAATCTAACAGCAGCAACACAGCCTCTCAATTGAGTGTATAATTTAATTTATAAACTCATGCTCTACATTTCAAAAATTGTAATGAACCAAGCGTATACTGATTTTCTAACATGAATTCGTTTTTTGGTTAGTTTGAGAATTGACATGGCTTGAGCCTTTAATACAAATGAATTCTTAAACACTGGTTTCTTTAATCTACTAGTTCTCATCTACTCCCCTCCACAATTTTTATTAAAAGGCTTTGAAGTTTCTTATTCCAAATTACATGAAACATTGATTAACCCCATAGATATATTTAAGTGCTTATGTTATTAGATATTTTAGAGAGACTCACGGAGGCAGAAGGGCAGAAATTCTGTAATTAATCAGGGTTGCCTGGCTCTGCTGCTACAGTGACAGTGAATTGGTTCCCAGTAGGAGATTTAATAGAAAAACATCAAATTTCGAAATGGTCTAGATGCGTCAAAGGGATTAAGCTGTAATGCTTTTAATCCATGTACCTCAAACAAAGAGGAAACTTTCCTGGGCAATGAACTGCATACTGCATTTGTGGGCCAGCAAATGATAATTGTGGAATATCAGCTAAACAGCTACCTGTTGTCATTCAAGGATTTCATGGGGAGATTTAGCAGCTTTTAAACTCTACAGTTTGAGTGAAACTAAAATGGATGCTCTTTTGGAAATTTCCAGTCTTTGGAACTCACAAGGCTCCAGAAATCCCATTGTAAACCTTTAGGTTGTAACTCCAAGTCAAAAAACCCAAATCCTTCGAGTGGATTCTGAGTCACAGCCATCTTATAGGACAGAGTAGAACTGCCCCATAGGGTTTCCAAGGCTGTAATCTGGTTAAGAGCTCAGCTGCTAACCAAAACATTGACAGTTCAAATCTACCAGCCACTCCTTGGAAACCCTATGGGGAGGCTCTATGCTGTCCTCTAGGGTCACTATGAGTCAGAATCAACTTCAAGCAGTGTGTTTGGGTTTTTTGGGAATCTTTGTGGAAGCAAATTGGCATACCTTTCTCCTGAGGAGTGGCTGGTCAGGAATGGTAGTTATGTGGCATGCAGGACACAACTCCCTTGCCCCCCAGGTCCATGACAGACATTGTTCTTCCAATGTAGCCCACTTTCCCACCAAGACCACATCTGAGTTCAATTATATTTGACATCCTACTGCAGGTTTTTATTTTTTAATTTAATATAAATTATTTAGTCTCTATGATCCAATTTCTCAGTTTTCAAACATCTGGTAGAAGATTTCAAACAGCATGTAAGTAAAACTCAAAATGTATCTTAAAAAAATAACCAGTTTATGTTGTAGGCTTCTGGTATTTTTTCATTAAATTGTTTATTTTGAGAAAATTACAGATTCACATGCAGTTGTAAGAAATAATACAGAGACAGCCCATGTATCCATTACCCAGTGCTATGGATTGATTTGTGCCCCCCCAAAAGATATGTTCAAGTCCTATTCCCTGGTATATATGAATGTGACCTTCTGTGGAAACAACATCATTGCAGATGCAGTTACTTAAGCTAACATGAGGTCATACTACAGTAGGGTGGCCCCTAATCAATTTGATTGGTGTTCTTAAAAGAATAAGTGAAGAGGCACAGACAAGCAGACCAGAGGAAAGACGAACATGTGAAGACATAAGCAGAGATTGGAGAGATGTATCTACAGACCAAAGAATGCCTGGCACCACCAAAAGTTTAGAGAAGGGAAGGAATAATTCTTCCCCTAGACGTATTGCATTGAGCAAATCTTCTGTGAAAGACCTCTTTAAAGTGTTAAAAAGCAAAGCTGTCTCCTTGAGGACTAAGTTGCGCCTGACCCAAGCTATGGTATTTTCATTCACCTCATATGCGTGTGAAAGCTGGACAATGAATCAGGAAGACTGAGAAGAATTAATGCCTTTGAATTATGATGTTGGCAAAGAATACTGAATGTACCATAGACTGCCAGAAGAATGAACAAATCTATCTTGGAAGAAGTATAGCCAGAGTGGTCCTTAGAAGCAAGGATGGCAAGACTTTGTCTCAAGTATTTTGGACATGTTATCAGGAGAGGCCAGTCCCTGGGGAAGGACATCATGGTTGTTTAAGTACAGAGTCAGCTAAAGAGAGTAATACCCTCAACGAAATGGATTGACACACTGGCTGCAACAATGGGCTCAAGCTGAACAACAATTGTGATGATCTTGCTGGACTGGGCAGTGTTTCGTTCTGTTATACATAGGGTCACTATGAGTTGAAACTGATTCAAAGGTACCTAACAACAACAACAGAGCCTTCAGAGAGAGTATGGTCTTGCAGATACCTTGATTTTAGACTTCTAACCTTCAGAACCGTGAGAAAATTAATTTCTGTTGTTTTAATCTATACAGTTTGTGGTACCTTTTTATTGCAGCAGTATGAAACTAATAAATCCAATTTCCCCCAAAGGTAGTATCTTGTCGAACTAGAGTAGATTATCACAACCAGAATATTGACATTGATAGAGTCAAGATATAGAACATTTCCATCAGCACAGGATCTCTTGTGTTGCCCTTTATAGCCACACTTGCTGTTCTCTTGCCCAAACTCCCTTAACTCCTGGTAACCACTAATATGTTCTCATATAATTTTATCCTTTCCAGTATGTTATATAAAGGGACTTATGCAGCATGTAACCTTTTAGGGCTAGCTTTTTTTTTTTTCACTCAGCATAATTCTTTGAAGATTCATCCAGATTGTGGTACGTATCAATAGTTTGTTCTTTTTTATTGCTGAGTGGTATTTCATGATATGGGGAGTCCCTGGATGGTGCAAACAGTTAAGAACTCTACTACTAGCCTAAATGTTGGTGGATCAAACCCACCCAGAGGCACCTCAGAAAATAGGCCTGAAGATTTGCTTCCAAAAGCTCACAGCCTTGAAAACCCTGTGGAGCAGTTCCGTGAGTAGGAATCAACTCGATGGCAACTGACAACAGTAACAAATTCCATGGTTTAGATGTACCATGATTTGTTTTATCATTCACCTGTTGAAAGACATTTAGGTTGTTTCCAGTTTGGGGCTATTATGAATAAAGCTTCTATAAAAATGCATGTACAGGTTTTTGTGTGAATGTAAGTTTTCATTTTTCTGGGAAAAGCGGAAAGGTGCCCAGGAGTGGTGTTGCTGGGTTACAAGGTAGTTGTATATTCACTTTTTTAAAGAAACTGCAGCAGTATTTTACATTCCCAACAGCAATGTATGAGTGATTTGTTTTTATCTACATTCTTGCCAGCATTTGTCGTTGTCACTGTTTTCTATCTTAGCCATTCTGACAAGTGTGCAGTGATATCTTGCTGTGGTTCTAATTTGAATTTTCTGAATGCCCAATGATATTGAACATCTTGTCATGTGCTTATTGCCATGTATGTATCCTTTGATAAAACGCCTTTTCATATCTTTTGCCCATTTTCTAATTGGATTGTCTGGGGAATTTTTTTTGCTGTTGGGTTTTGAGAGTTCTTTACGTTTCTAGATACTAGTTCTTTGTCAGATATGTGGTTTGCAAATATTTCCTCCCTGTTTGTTGCTTGTCTTTTCATTCTCTTAGCAGGTCTTTCAGAGAGCCAAAGTTTTCAGTTTTGATAAAGTCTAATTTATCTCAAATCTATAAGTTTGTCTCATCAAATCTGGGAAATTTTCAGTCATTATTACTTCAGGTACTTTTTCAGCCCAATCTCTTCTTTCTCCTCTCCTTCTAGGATTCCGATGACACAAATGTTAGAAAATGATGTTATATTTTCACAGGCCCTGCATCTCTATTCTTTGCTTTTTTTTTTTTTTCAGTCTATTTTCTTTGGTTCTTCATATTGGGTAATCTTTATTGTACTATCTTCCAGTTCACTGATTCCTGTGTCTCCTCCATTCTGCTGTTTAGTCCATCCACTGAGCTTTTTCTGTCAGTTTTAAATTTCCATTTGATTTTTCTTCATATCTTCTATGTCTTTGTAGAGACTTTGTTTCTTTGCTGAGACTTTCTATTTCTTTTGTGGTTTTCTGATTTTTTCATTTGTTTCAAGCATGTTTGTAATTGCTTGTTGAAACAGTTTCATCACAGCTGCTTTAAAATCTTTGTCAGATCTAACATCTGTTTTCTTGGTGTTGGCATCTGTGGATTGTCTTTCTTATTCAGTTTGAGATCTTTTTGGTTATTGGTATGATGGTATTTTTGATGAAACTGGGGCATTTTTGTATTATGTTATGATACTCTGGGTCCTTTTTAAACCTTCTGTTTTGGCTGTTTTAATTTTATTTTTCTGACAACACTTTGGCAGGAAATTGCCACTTTGTTACACTTGGGTGGAGGTAGAAGTCCAGGTTCTACTCATTCTCTCAACACAAGGGCCAGGTGGGCTCCTTGTTACTACTGGGTGGAGATGGCCCCCTGTGAAGCACCATCACAAGTGCCACCATGTCAGTCGTCTTCCACATGTTACTGTAATAAAAATTAGCATAGTGTGCTTACTAAAACCTTGCGATGGGAGGGCACACCAGTAAACAAGTGCAGAAGCCGTGCATTATTTGCATAAAAATATGGTATGTATCTTGTATGAGATAATTCACTTAAGGCACTTAACATACTGTCATATACAAGGCACAGAACAGAAAATATTAGGTATTAAGAGTAAAATAGTCTTTAATCAATATGATAGCTTTCCCCTATAGGCACAGATGTGTTGCTGTGGGGACTGTGAATCTGTGTTGTATTGCCTTCCTGGAAAAATGCTCTGTAAGACTGAGAAGCTGGGAACATTAGATGATGCAAAGGAAGCTCGAATTCTTCTTGCACAAGAACCAAGTCTGCCTGTTTGTACACCTATCACTGCTTAAATTTTCTGAAATTTGGATGAAAATACACATATCCTTTATATTTTTTGAGAACTTTGGAACTACCTGGATAATTCTATCTCCCTTCTCTGCCCTAATAGCACCATCACTGTTTTAAACCATTAAAAAATGAGAGCTGTATAGGGAAGCGTTGTTGTTGTTAGGTGCTGTCAAGTCGATTCCCACTCATAGTGGCTCAGTGTACAACAGAACAAAACGCTGCCTCGTCCTGTGCCATCCTCACAATCCTTGTTATACTTGAGCCCATTGTTGTAGCCACTGTGTCAATCCATCTCATTGAGGTCTTCGTCTTTTTCGCTAACCTTCTAGTTTTCCAAGTGTGATGCTCTTCTGCAGGGACTGGTCCCTCCTGATAACATGCCCAAAGTATGTGAGACAAAGTATCACCATCCTCGCTTCCAAAGAGCATTCCAAGAAGCATTATCAAAACATATTGGAAGACAGTAGTGTAAAACGGTCAGTTGGAGGGGTATCTGAATGGCAAGAATTTTTCTTAAGCTGGTGATTTTGTAATCATGAGCCAATTTGTCAAAATACTAGACATGTTTAAATTATTCGTAAATAAAATAAGTTTATTATTTTTGCCACACTGTATTTACAGTAAAAGATGTGCAGATCTTTTAATGCCTCCATTGCCAAATCCTTCATATCAGATAAACTGAATAATGAACTCAGCAAACTGAATTAGTCTGGGCTCCAAAGGCAGCAATGTTGCTGTTTCATTCAAGTCTAGATTGTGATAAGATAAATAAAGCATTCTGAGTATGTGCAGGACCCTAGAGTGCCTACACGTGAATGCTGATTCATAGCATCCTCCTTTACCTTAAGTTGAAAATAAGGAGAGAGTGAGACTCATCTGTGAAAAACCCTCCAAGACAACTCAGCCTGGCTTGAGTCTCTCAGAATCATTAAGTGCCTAGTAACTCCATAAAAAAAATAGGTGTGCATTTTATGTCTCCAGGGGGCTGAGCCTAACACAGCACATAAACGAGAAACCAAACAAAAAGCCAGAAAACAAATTGTTGTCATCAAAGTCGATTCCAACTTATATAGTAACCCTATAAGACAGAGTAGAACTGCCCCATAGGGTTTCCAAGCTGTAAATCTATATGGAAGCAGATTGCCACATCTTTCTCCCATGAAGTAACTTGTGGGTTCAAATCACTGACCTTTCAGTTAGCAGTCATGCACTTAACCATTGCACCACCATGGTTCCCTACCATAACATCTGTTGTTGTTCAGTGCCGTGGAGTCAGTTCTGACTCATAGTGACCCTATGTACAGCAAAACAAAACACTGCCTGGTCCTGTGCCATCCTCACAATCCTTATTATGCTTGAGCTCATTGTTGTGCCACTGTGCTACTCCATCTCATTGAGGGTCTTCCTCTCTTTCATTGACCCTCTACTATACTAAGCATGAGATCCTTCTCCAGGGACTGAGCCCCCCTGATAACATGTCCAAAGTACGTGAGACGAAGTCTCACCATTTTTGCTTCTAAAGAGCACTCTGGTTGTACTCCTTCCAAGACGGATTTGTTTGTTCTTTTGGCAGTCCATGGTATATTCAGTATTCTTTGCCAACACAATTGCACCTTAGCCTTCAAGGTGACATCTTTGCTTTTCAAATACTGTTGATTGAATTTAATGAAATTAATTGGAAGAGAGACCAGAATTTCTAAGCTCATTTTTTTTTTTTCCTAGAAGAAGGAAAAAGGGGAGGGAATAAGCCTTTGTTGAGGACCTACCATGGGCCAAGCAAATCAAAGATATATATCAGAAAAAATGGTGGGGGGAAGGGCAGGAGGCAGTGCACAGTTGACAGGATAATGTGTTATGGCCAAGAATAGGTGCATAAGGAATTTGTTCTTGTTATCACCCACAAGCCCCACCATTTAGTTGGAGATTTAGCATGATTCCAGATGTATGATTTTTTTACCCAACTAAGAGGAGAAGGAAGTTACAGGAGTTGGGGCTGTGGGAGGAGGAGACTAGCCTTCATTGAGCACCTACTATGTGGTCAACACCATGATGGTCAGTTTACTCATTTTATTTCCTCAACACCCCTTAAGTCAAGCTTTGAAGTGAAGTGGTACCCCATTAGCACTTTTGACTCAAAAGAGTATCAATGTCTGGTATAAAATGTTATTTTTTCATAGAGAATTTACATTTTAATAGTGACCATTGGGGTTATCATGAGTCAGCATCAACTTGAGACAACTTTTTTAAAAAAGTTTTATAGATGGTATGGGAGTCCCTGGGTGATGCAAACAGTTAACATGCTCAGCTGCTAACCAAAAGGTTGGTGGTTGGAATCAGACCCAGAGTGCCTTGGGAGAAAGACCTGGTGATTTACTTCTGAAAATAAGCCATTGAAAACCCTGTGGAGCACAGTTCTATTTTGACACACGTGCAGTCACCATGAGTCGAAATCGACTTGATGGCAACTGGTTTTTTATTTTTTTTATAGATGATATAAAGGTGTAAGGTCACAAACTCTCACTGAGCAATGTCTCTGCCTCTTTTTCTTTGTCTCTGTCTTTTTTCTTACCTATCTATTTCACCTATCCATCTATCTATATCCTATCTAAAGAGGTAGAGAGCTAGACAGAGACAGAACAAGAACTCAGAGGGCTGGAGTACACTCACTTGGTGGGGCTTAACTTCCTCTAACCACATTGTTGATCTTACCATCTTACCCTGAGGGTAATATTTGACTGGAAAATGTTCTGTAATGGAAAAAAATTGTGGTGCATTATACTGAAGACTCAAAAGAGTTGCTAGTTATATGTACTTAACCTTATCTTCCTTTGTCACTCTGCCCACTTCTTTTTTCCTTTTCCTTTCTCTATGCCTGCAGTTATTTTTTTTGAGTATGGTGCTGGCATGGTCAGAATGCCCTCCTTATGCTCTCTCCAAGGTAAAAATTCAATTCTGGCTTTGTTTTCCCTTTTGTACTTATGCAAATGATGTTTTGGGGTGGTGGCTAGTCACTTTGAAGAGTATAAACTGTACAAGCATCTAATAGAGATTATACTCACAGCAGTATATATCATTTTTGACTTTTTATAAGGCTATCCAAACTTAAAGGCCTAAGTTGATTATTTAAATGTTGATATTACTGGGGCTCAGGAGGAAACCACAATTTAGATTTTAGGCCTACACGTTTACCACTTTCAGAAATTCCATCCTGGACCTGGGGAGTTCTCGCTCCAGCAGAGTTTTGGCCCCTCAGGGACTTCCTGCTTGGTCTCTACTTTGGGGAAGAAGGGGAGGTGTACTGATGTTGATTCTGGTGCCTAGTGCATCTTTCCTATATTCTTTCTACTGGATGCCTCTTAAGTCAAGCCCAGCCAGTATGGGTAGGTTCTTCTGCTGGCTTCTTTCCTATCACCATTCTCAGATTGTAGCAATCACCTTTACAGACAAGAGGTCCTTGATCACACAGACCATGTTTTATTCTTCTTGGCCCCTCCAGTACCTAACACAGGCCTGGCCCACATGCTTAATAAAATGAACAAATAAATGAGAGAAGGAATGACATGAATTCCTTTTATAAATGACAAGATAAACTTTTTCAGTCTCTGCTTAAACATATCCAGTGATGGACCCTTTTTAGCTCCATATGCCAACTCTTCCATTTTAGAATTATTATGCTGTTGTTGTTAGTTGCAAATGAACCAGCTTTGACCCATGACAATCCTATATACAACATAATGAAACATTGCCTGGTCCTATACGACCTTCATGATTGTTATCAAGTTTGAGTCCATTGTTGTGGCTATTGTGTAATCTAGGAGACTCATATTCCAGCACTATACCAGGCAATATTCTGTTGTAATCCATAGGGTTTTCACTGGCTAATTTTTGGAAGTAGATCACCAGGACTAGTCTCTTAGTCTGGAAGCTCCATTGAAACCTGTCCACCACGGGTAACCCTGCTGGTATTTGAAATACCGGTGGCATGGCTTCCAGCATCATAGCAACATGGAAGGCACCACAGTATGACAAACCGACAGACGAGTGGTAGACAATTTTATAGTGTTCCTTATCTGGAGACAAATTTGGCCACCCTAAAATTTGCATCATTTTCCTCCTTGTTTTACATTTTTGAAACAATAGAGGCATGGGAGCTTCTCATATGCTTACACACATGAAGCCTTTCTGATCCAACTCACTTTTTTTTTTCTGCAGGCTAAACATCAAGCTTTCCTCAGAAAATGTGGCTTTCTGGCCCTTTATTGTTTCTAGTCTCCCTCTTCTAGAAGCTCTCCAGTTTAACACATTATTATGGATTGAATTGTGTCTCCTAAAAATATGTGTTGTAAATCCTAACCCTGCGGTTATAATCCCATTTGGGAATGGGCTTTCATTGTTATGTTAAGTGGCCATGTCAGTATAGGATGTGTTTTAAGCCAATCATCTTTGAGATATAAAAAAGAGCAGATTAGGACAGAGGAGCAAGCAGAGATGGAGGAAGACAGATGCCTTGCCATATGAAGATAACCAAGGAGCCCAGAATAGAAGCTGAAGAGGCAAGGACCTTCCCCCAAAGCCAACACAGAAAGAAAGCTTTCCCCTAGATCTGGCACCCTGAATTCATATTTCTAGCCTCCTAAATTGTGACAAAATAAATTTCTGTCTTGTTAAAGTCACCCACTTGTGGTATTTCTGTTATTGCAGCAGTAGGTATCTAAGAAACACATTTTCTCTTTAAAATGTAGCATCCAGCTATGAATACAATTCTCAGGCCTGACCAACGCTCTGGGTGTTCTCATTGTATTGGTCTGCCATGCTGCTACCTGCTGTGCTATCCAGGTACTCAGAAAATTCAGCTCAAATTTATCCCAACCAAATACAGTTTCTTCCTTTTTTCATCACACTTCTACCCTAAATTCCTTCCTATCTTTCCTTCTAGGATAAACCAGTTAGAAGGAATCTTAAGCATACCTTTTCCCTGTCTTTCTTAAAGACAGGTCTAAGGGGTTTCCACAAGTACCCAGCTTCCCCTTGTATTCTCTCTCAGGTCTCTCTTCTAAAGGTTCTTTCTGCCTAGAATCAGAGATGTTTCCTATAAAGGAATTCTCTAGACACAAACGCACATTTTTATTAAAGCACCATGACTGAGAGAAATGAAAGTGAGAGAAGGAAGTGTTGATAATCCCTATGCCTTTTGACAAGATGTCCGTCATCCTTGCCCAACCCCCTGTATCTTATGCTGTCCTGACCCTGGATGTAGGGCAGAAAAAAGAAGGCAGAAGATGGCTTTACTCCTCCAAAGAAAAAAATTTTTTTTTAATTGCCTTCTTATTTCTCCCTCCAGTGAGCAATGTGATATATTCTAGAACCAGGGCTATGGAAAAGAAGTGAGGACTGACACTACACAAAGTAGAGTGAACATCATCTGTAGCATTTATGTAGTCATTCAGTGCCTTTTACATAACCTGCAAAGTCCTTGTGTGGTGCAAATGGTTAACGTGCTCAGCTGCAAACTGGAAGGTTGGTGTTGTGAGTCTACTCAAAGGCACCTTGGAAGAAAGGATTGGATCTTAAAAAATCAGCCATTGAAGACTCTATGGAGCACAGCGCTACTCTGACACGCATGGGGTCACCATGAATCAGAATCAACTCAACGGAAACTGGTTTTAACATAGACTAAGATTGTATGGGGTCGCTATGAGTCGGGATCGACTCAATGGCACTAGGATTTTTTAGGTAAAGATTGTATCAGTTCTTTGCCCACGAATTGATTTCATTTGACTCACAGGTTCTTACTGAGCTTGTGGCCATGAAAAGCCATGATGAGAACTAGGCTTGTACAATTGACATTTGGAATACAAATTCAGGATTAAAAATTAATCTTTTTGCTTAATATTACATATTAAAAATTAAAGCATCTAAATCCTGCATTTGAGTCTGACAATTTGAACATAATTTTTTAAAGTTTTAGTTTCTTATTTGACATGAGTTGATGAAAAGTATTTATTTAAAAAATTTCAGTCCATTTTATTTATTTGTTTGTATTAATAATTTTTGTGTTACTTTTGTGACCAGGTTGTATACAGTATAACTACTTTTTTAAAATTTATGTTTTCTTTGTGAATACAATGATTTTTTTTTAAAATGGATTTTAAATGGCTGCTTGAAAAAAACATTCTTATTTTGGTCTACAGAGTTTGATATATATATATATATATATATACCATCATCACTAATAAGCTAATTCAGATCTTCTGCATCTTTGATTTGTTGATGTTATCGTATTGTTGCTATTATATGTTTATTTGACTAGGTGTTGGTGGTGGTGTTGTTAGGTGCTATGGAGTTGATTCTAACTCACAGCAACTCCATGTGCAACAGAAGAAAATGCTGCAAGATCCTGAGCCATCCTCACAATCACTCCTATGTTTGAGTCCATTGTTGCAGGTACTATGTCAATCTATCTCAATGATGGTCTTCTTCTTTACCGATCCTCTACTTTACCAGGCATGATGTCCCTCCTGATAACATGTCCAAAATATGTGAGATGAAGTCTTACCATCCTTGCTCTTAAGGAACATCCTGGCTGTACTTCTTCCAAGACAGATTTGTTTGTTCCTTTGGCAGTCCATGGTATATTCAGTATTCTTCACCAACACAATAATTCAAGTGCATCAATTCTTCTCCTGTCTTCCTTATACATTGTCCAGCTTTTGCATGCATATGAGGCGATTGAGAATACCATGGCTTGGGTCAGGTACATCTTTGTTCTCAAAGTGACATTTTTGCTTTTTAACACCTTAAAGAAGTTTTTTGCAGCAGATTCACCCAATGTAATAGGTCATTTGATTTCTTGATTGCTGCTTCCATAAGCATTGATTGTGGATCCAAGTAAAAAAAAAAAAAAAAACCCTTGAAACTTCAATATTTTCTCCACTTATCATGATGTGGCTTATTGGTCCAGTTGTGAGGATTTTTGTTTTCTTTATTTTGGAGTATAATCCATACTGAAGGCTGTAGTCTTTGATCTTCATCAGTAGGTACTTTAAGTCCTCTTCACTTTCAGCAACCAAGGTAGTGTCATCTGCATATAGCAGGTTGTTAACGAGTCTTCCTCCAATCTTGATGTCACATTTTTCTTCATATAGTCCAGCTTCTTACATTATATGCCCAGCATATAGATTGAATGAGTATGGTGCAAGGAAACAACCCTGGTTGTAACCTTTCTTGCTTTTAAACCATGCAGTATCTCCTTGTTCTGTTTGAACAACTGCCTCTTTGTCTACATACAGGTTCCGCATGTGCACAATTAAGTGTTCTGCAATTCTCATTCTTCACAATGTTATCCATAATTTGTTATGATCCACATAGTCAGATGCCTTTACATAGTCAGTAAAATATTGGTAAACATCTTTCTGGTATTCTCTGCTTTCAGTCCATCTGATATCAGTAATGATATCTCTCATTCCACATCCTCTTCTGAATCTGGCTTGAATTTCTGGCCGTTTCCTGTCAATGTACTGCTGCAACCATTTTTGAATTATCATCAGCCAAATTTTACTTGCATTTAATATTGATGACATTGTTTGATAGTTTCCACATTTTGTTGCATCATCTTTCTTTGGAATAGGCACAGATCTGAATCTCTTCCAGTCAGTTGACCAGGAAGCTGTCTCCCAAATTACTTGGAATAGATAAGTGTTTCCAGCATTTTATCCATTTGTTGAAACATTTCATCTGGTATTCTGTCAACTCCTGGAACCTTGTTTTTTGCCAGTGCCTTCAGTGCAGCTTGAACTTCTTCCTTCACTGACATTGGTTCTTGATCATATGCTGCCTTTTGAAATGGTTGAATTTCCACCAATTCTTTTTGGTACAGTGATTCTGTGTATTCCTTCCATCTTCTTTTGATGTTCCCTGTGTCATTCAATTTTTTTGCCCATAGAATCCTTCAATACTGCAACTCAAGGCTTGAATTTTTTTCTTCAGTTCTCTCAGTTTGAGAAATTCAAGCGTGTTCTTACCTTTTGACTTTCTAACTCCAGGTCTTTGCCCATTTCCCTATAATACCTTGCTTTGTCTTCTCTAGCCACCCTTTGAAATCTTCTGTTCAGCTCTTTTACCTCACCATTTCCTCGCTTTAGCTACTCTAAATCCAAAAGCATGTTTCAGAGTCTCTTCTGATGCTCATTTTGGTCTTTTCTTTCTTCCCTGTCTTTTAAATGACCTTTTGCTTTCTTCATGTCTGATGTCCTTGAAGTCATTCTACAACTTGTCTGGTCTTTGGTGATTAATGTTCAATGCATCAAATCTATTCTTCAGATGGTCTCTAAATTCAGGTGGGATATACTCAAGGTCATACTTTGACTCTTGTGGACTTGCTTTAATTTTCTTCAGCTTCAACTTGACCTTGCCTATGAACAATTGATGGTCATCCCCTGGCTTTGTTCTGACCAATGATATTAAGCTTCTCCATCCTCTCTTTCCATGGATGTTGTCAATCTGATTCCTGTGTATTCCATTTGGTGAGGTCCATGTGTATAGTTGTGGTTTATGTTGTTGAGAAAAGATATTTGCAATAAATAAGTCACTGGTCTTGCAAAATTCTGTCATGTAATTTCTGGTGTAGTTTCTATAGCCAAGGCCATGTTTTCCAACTACTGATCCTTCTTCTTTGTTTCCAACTCTTGCATTCCAATCACCAGTAATTATCAATACATCTGGATTACATATTTGATCAATTTCAGACCTTAAAATTTGGTAAAAATCTTCAATTTCCTCATCTTTGGCATTAGTGGTTGGTGCATAAGTTTGAATATTAATTATATTATCTGATCTTCTTTGTAGGCATATGGATATTATCACTTGCATTGCTGTACTTCAGGATCGATCTTGAAATGTTCTTTTTGATGATGAATGTGACACCACTCCTCTTCAATTTGTCATTCCAGGGATGGTAGACCATATGATTATCTGATTCAGAATGGCCAACATCAGTCCATTTCAGCTCACTAATGCCTACGATATAGATCTTTATGCATTCCATTTCATTTTTGATAAGTTTCAATTTTCCTTGATTCATACTTCATACATTCCATGTTCCGATTACTTGTGGATGTTTGCAGCTGTTTCTTCACATTTGGAGTCACGCCACTTTAACAGATGAAGGTCCTGAATGTCTTAATCTTTCCATTTAATCAAGTTCGACTCTACTTTGAGGAGGAAGCTCTTTATCAGTCTTATTTTGAGTGACTTCCAATCTGAGCCACTCATCTTCTGGCACTATATCAATGTTCTGCTTCTGCCCATAATGTTTTCACTGGCCAATTCCTTCACAATTAGATCACCAGGTCCTTCTTCTTTAGTCTACAAGTCTTTCCTAGTCTGGAAGCTCTGCTGAAATCTGTCCACCATGTGTGACAGTGCTGGTATTTGAAATACTGGTGGCATAGCTTCTAGCATCATAGCAACATGCAAGCCACCACAGTATGACAAACTGACAGACAAGTGGTGATAAGTTCTGATATTCCAATAAAATGATGTTTTTGTTGATTTCTGCTTAAATTTCTAATAGTTTTTGACATGTATTTTGATTCTTGGCTATTCAGTTTCTTAGTTTTATGACTATTATATATTTCAGTACTTTGTTTCTTTGTCCTCTTGCTGATTTTTTTAATTTTTATTTTTCCTTGACTTCTAATTTTTCTTACAGTAATCTTTCAGTATTACTTATTATCACAATATAACTGTAAGAAACGTTACCTTTAACGGATACAGTATTTTTAATAAGGGTCTCCTGTAAAGTTTGATTTAGATTTCTTGACCCCCTTTGAGATTATTTTTTTAATAAGAAAGTTAAAACAATTTACATTTTTTGTCATAACTACAATTCACTTGTTTTCTTTCTTCCACCTTTTAGGTTTTCTGTTTTGTTTGAGTTTTGCCATTTCTTTTGAAGACTGATAGGTTTGGCTAAGTGAAAAATGTTTTAATACAGATACTCAAACCAAAGCACTTTAAGCAAAAACAAAAAACCTATGACCAACTGGAAAAATTATTTACAATACATAATATTGGCAAAATATTTATACCTTTAATATTTTAGGAGCTCTTTCAAATCAACAGGAATAATGGGTAAAAGCCAATTGAATTATGGGTAAAGTTTATTAAAAGACAATTGTTTAAAAAAGGAAAACAAATGTTCAATAAATTCAATAAATAACCAAAGCCACAAATCAGCAGAGAAGTGTAAATCAAAGAAATAATTTGGTAGTACTTTGCACTATTGAACTGATAGCATTTTTAATGTCAATACCCAGAGTTTGTGGATTTGAGTGACATTCATTAATTGTCTCATAAGCAAAATTGCTCACTGAGGGGCAATTTTTAAAAATATATCAAATATTATGAAAATGTATGTTCTGGTTTCCCCATCAAATACATAGATTTACTTCAGAAAATATCACTGATATGCACAAAGTTCTGTGTACAATGATGTTCATCACTGATACTTGAAATTATACTATAAATAAATTAAATTTCCTGTTGTACAGATTTAGTTAAATAAAATATTGTAAATTCACAAGGTGCAACATGAGTCAGCTGTTAGAAACCATGTTTTAGAAGAATGATTAATATTCCTAAAATATTATGCGAGAACAGCAGGTTATAAAACGTACATGCATACTACAAAACCAATTTGTGGTTGTTCATGTGTTTGTGACTATATCTATACACACTGGAGACTAAGAAAAAAAAGTCTGGCAGGCCATAAAACCACTGTTAATATTAAAATTTGGGATGATTTTTCACTTCTTCTTTATAATTTTAAAGATTTTTCAAATTCTTGATATTTAACATGTATTATTTTCAATCATAAAAGAAATAATATACATTAAAAAAAATTGAGCAGAGCTGTTGAAAAGAACTAGATACTTACCACTAGATTGATACATGATAATCTTCAGTAAGGCTGTTTAAGCAGCTGTGAGTCCACCAAACTGTATAAAGCCTGCTTGTCTTTATGCCCACAGAATAATCACGAGAGACTTTGTGAAATACCTCACAGAATCCAGCTTCATTTTGATTATGGCGTGCCCTGATTTTCTTGTTTAAGAAAATACCAGAAAATAATTCAAGCCATTTTAGTATGAATTACTCTTAGTGAACTTGGGGCCGGTTATCAGTACTCACAACTTTCTTTTTTTTTTAATAATAATCCCTTTATAATATAAAATGTTCTCCAACATAATAGGACAGATAATTCGTTGAATGTTTACTATGTGCTTTATATACATTGTTATATAATTCTCACAACTGTATTAAAGTTAGGTGCCATCATCACAATTTTAGAGCTGAGAAAACTGAGGTTCAGCGTGATGAGGGAGTGACCTATGATTACATAGCTAGTGATAAAGACATTTTTCCTGTCTCTCATTCTTGTATTTTTTCCACAATATCGTTAGCAATCTACAAAATTATTTGTTTTAATTTTTTTTGTTTGTGACTGTTAGATAGACTTAACATATCTTGATGGGGTGTGAAATTAATTTCTTACCAAATGCAATTGTTACTGAGAACATCCAGACCTTTACTGGGGAGGGCATTTCAGACCTGCCCTGCTGGAGAAATAGCTTGTGGTCACCATGGATAGGCAAGGACTCCTGTGGCAAGGGAAGGAGCACTCTTTGTGGTACCTCGGGTGGTATCCTAGGGAAGGCTTAGCAACTATGCCCCAAATGGGTTCCGTTTCTTCTCTACACTAAGCTTTCAGTCACAGAAAGAGGGTTGACAGTTCTAGTCCTTGGGGTAAACCTTCCTTGATACAGGTTAAGTCTTCAGTACTCCAGCTGCTGCCTGGACAGTAAACTTGAGGACCAAGTAATTCAGGCATATTAAAGGAGAGCTATTGCCAGGACAAATCTGAATTCTATCTGTTCCATACCTGGTCTTGGTAAATTACGTAACTCCTCTGGGCCTCATTTTTTTCTGCAATAAAATTGGAATAGCTTCTGCCTCAACAAAATGATCTATGACAAATGCATGATATTAGCAGTCACTCCCCTTTCTTCCTGCTGTCCTCTACTATTGTTAACCAGACCACCCCAGGCATTGGCACGCTCGCTGACTGTGGCCCTAGGCATGGTTATTGTTCCATATATGATTTTACTGAGACACTGCCTTCCCTATTAACCTGGAGCAAAACTCCAAAGTTTAAAGTAAAGACTGTGCACTACAAAGACATGGTAATTAGTCTTCAAAATATACATATACGCACTAGCCCATTGCCAGCGAGTTGATTCTGACTCATAGCTACCCTATTGGACAGAGTAGAACTCCCCCATAGAGTTTCCTAGGAGTACCTGGTGGATTCGAACTGCTGACCTTTTGGTTGGCAGCCGTAGCACTTAACCACTATACCACCAGGGTTTCCACACGCACATACACACACACATTGAGAGACAACAATACCAATATATAGGATTTGAGAGGATCAAGCAGTCTATCATTTCTCAATAAGTTAACAGCACATATTAGTTGTTTGTCACCTTAAGAAACACAGATCAGAGAACTGTAGAGAAGAAGCACAAGGTCCGAGATTTTAATTCATGATGAGAGGAAGGTCCAGTCACTCATTCATAAATTTATTCTACAAATATTCACTGAGCATCAACTTCAAGCTAATGACAGTAGGGAAATGAGACAGTCTCCAGGTCTGTAAGGAGTTCACAATCTAGTGGAGATTGTGGTGAGGAGGGCACACAGGTAATTAGAATTCAAGACACTGTGCAGGAGGAAGCAAGTCTGCAGGGTTCACCACACTTCAGGGCTGGGGCCAGCTGAGGGTACCAGGCATCTGTAAGGCATCAGGGTGCCCCAGGGGAAAGTAGGCCATAAAGGCTGTGTCTGCCAACTTCACAATTTTGCTTCTGACTGGCTTTATTACTCACATATGCAAACCTGAGCCTCAGAACCTGGATGCAAACTCCCTCAGCAATTCCGCGGCATGCTGGTACTGCTAACATAGCCATCAAAGTCCCGGAGAGGACTTGAAAATACAATGTGAACTTAAAACAGAAATGTTGACCTAAACTGGTGAAGCTGCCTATGAAGAGCAGTTCACAGTACACATATTTTGAGGCCCCACTGAGGACTCACTGGGAGACCATGGGCAAATCTCTTTGAGCTTTGTCTTCCTCCTATGTTGTGTGGGAATAACAATATATATTTTAAAGTTTGTTGTGAGGATTAAGTGAGATACTTTTTGGAAGTCTTTCTCCTCATATTAAAAAACCAGTTGCCATCTAGTCAACCCTGACTCATGGTGATCCCACGTGTGTTGGAGGAGAACTGTGCTCCTTAGGTTTTCTACAATTGTTAATTTTCTTCTTCCTTTCTCAGCCACCCTCATGTGCCTGGTCTTAACATGGATGAAAGTTTGCCAAGTGTTCACTTTGGTTAATGGCCATTACTTTCTCCTTCATTCTGTACTGTTTATTATTTTGAAAGCACACAAGGTTCTCTGGGTTAGACCAGCACGATGCTATGTACCATGTGGTACTCAATAAACTTTGGTTAATAATTTGGTGTCACTTTTTAAGAATTAAAAAAAAAAATTGAATGAGGCTGTCTTCAATAAGTGATGTAAGTTGTATTAAATTGCTTTTTGTTTCCATAATTCCATCTAAGAGGCATTTTTTTTTATAAAAAAAAATGCCTCTTAGATGGAATTAATTTTTTTTTCTGAAAATCTTCAAGCATATTTTGCATGTACCTTATTACATCTATTGCTAATGATAAAAGTGCTTTAATAATAAAAAATATTACTGTTTTGATCCTCAAAAGAAGAAACAAATATCTTTGTGTAGAGAAAGAGGTTAGATTTTCCACGCTGCCAAATCAAGGAACTCACAGTTCTTCGTAGACAGTGACTACTCCAAATTCTTTCTTAGAATGAAAGGTCGAATTGCTAAAACAGAAAAATCAGTTTATCTGCTTTCTAAAATTAAAATAATAAATTCTTTTTATATTCTTCAAGACACATTATATCTACAAAGTACCTGATGATTTAGACGGCGTTTTATCTGTGATTAGAGCATTTTATTATTTTTTAGTTTCTTTGTTCTTTCTTCTAAATCATGATGATGATTTACTCTAAAATTTCTTTTGGCCTTGGCAAAATTATTCTCAAATTTAAAATAGCAGTCTGAGTTCATACTAGGCAATTTTAGTATTTTATTCTCTAAAGTCAAAATATGTCATGGAACAAAGAAATTGAAAAATGGTTGATGGCTTTATTAGTCACAGTACTGCTTAGCAAGTAGTTGTTAACTGACCTATGCTAGTTACCCCAGTCATGGAATTTGGAGGGATATATGAGAACATTAGGCCCTGAAAAGCAAAATCAGAAAACATCTTCCCTTGTTTAGAGACCTGAAGTGCTGAACATTGCTTAGTTCTCCCTATTACAGTTTGGTCCTATGCTCTTTCAACAAGTCTGCTGAGCTGTAACCCAGCGCCTCTCTGATAAAAGCCTTACGTTCCTCAGAGTTTACTACAGATTTGGGATTGTGGTTACATTTTCTTTTCTTGGCATGGGATTTTTTGCTGCTGGGGAAGAATGTTAGAAAGACAATAGTGATAACATGAGTTTCCAAAATCCTGTGAAATCTGGTTCTAAATGAGTTTGGGACATTCGAACTATTTTCTTGGTACTATTTCCATTTCTATTCTCCTGATTTTACTGTAATAGAATCATGGATTGATAGACTGGCTGGAAATATTCAAAACCGTGATGCCCCATAAGCAGCTTTCTGGTCCTTGTTTTTTAGGATATTTGGGGGTGGGGATAGGATACCCAAAAAACCCAATGCTGTCGAGTCAGTTCTGACTCATAGCGACCCTATAGGACAGAGTAGAACTGCCCCATAGAGTTTCCAAGGAGCACCCGGCAGATTCGAACTGCCAAGGTCTTGGTTAGCAGCCATAGCACTTAACCACTACTCCACCAGGGTTTCCGGGGATAGGATATAGTACCTCAATTTAAGAGAAATGTGTTTCAACTACTGAAATGTATTAAACGCTACGCGTCTATGATCAAGGCAGACATGATTTCTGCCCTCAGGGAGCTTTCATTACAGCATCATTTCCATCGTAGAACATGGGACAGCAGCCTCTTCAGCCCTCCCACAGGTTTAACAAGGCGGGGGCGGGGGGGTCTAGGTGTCACTGGAAGGACTAAATCATATCAGAATGGAGAAAGATTGGGAGGATGAAAATAATAGTAGAAGGAAGTGGTGGTGGGTGTGCGGAGGTGGGTAGAAAGAAAAAAAAGAAATGTGTGATTAATGGGTAGAGGCAGGGATTGAGAGGGAGGCATCAGCAATTGTGTTGGGAGCCACACAATGACCCAGACCACCTACCCCTGAAGCATTTATTATCCATTGTTATGACATTTTACACCACTGAAGAGGTAAGATCTGTCTCCACCTAGCAGGCCAGGGGGAGGTGGTATTATCAGTCTTGGCCAGTTACCCAGATTCAGGCTCAGCCAAGTTGCTGAGAGAAAGCAGGATTTCTGACTGCCCGTCTAGACTGTACTTTCCCCTTTAATGGCTCATTATAAAAACATTTGAGCTGACCTCTAAGTTGATAAGTGCCAACTGGAGTCAACTCACTTGAGAGGAAAATTATTTATGAATACAGTTTGGCTGCAAGACCTCTTTAGTATTTCTGCTTACCCTGAATCAAGAACTGAATTAACAGAACCAAAAACTGCATTTTCTCACTTCTGTGGAAAAGATATTTAGTAGCTTCATTGGATCACAATAGATACTTGTCCTCAGGATAATGCAAAGAGCTATTCTTGAGCCTTTTCCTAATTGTACACTGTCTTTGTTGCCTAACTCATCTTCCTATTCAACAGACCTCTTGACAAATTCTCTTTTCTACAGAAAGTCTCTTTCGGTCTGCCTATGTTGTGTATTGACCTATTTATTTTGTGTGTGGGTGGTTTTTGTGACTCCTGGCTCAGACATTTAATGGCTCAGTCTAAATGTTCAGCTCTGAGCCTAATGGAAATCTTTACCAAAATGCATACGCACCTGTTCCTCTTCCAAAGTCCTCCTGGTTTTACATGTCTGTGGTTGTTTAGTTCAGTAGATTGGATTGTGCTAATGAGGCCTAGGTTATAGTTTTGATTCTTAAGTGCCAGTAGCACACATGTCCCACAGAGCAGACTATACTCTGGGTTCAGAGACATGCCCTGCACGCAGATAGTTGTGGTCCTGGAGGGCCAGACTAGAAAATAAAGGTGGATCTGAATAAATCTGTCATCTTATAAACAACCCAGTTGTAAGCTTTCTTGAGAGGTGTCTCAGATAGCAACTTCTTTGCATATGAAAGCGAACGCAGAAACATGTGGTGGATGTGTCTGCAAGTTTTTAAAGTGAGAACTTGACAGGTTTGGGCTAGCCCCAGAAAGCAGACTAAGCAAAATTACCATGGTGCCAGTACACGGGGTGGAGTTTCCATAAGAGTTAGGCCACTGCGGCTCAATTTCCTGCCATGGAAAAAAACAGAATCTGCAGTTTTTCTTCAGAAACCATTGTATAAAGACTCTCTGTATTCAGGGGTGGTCAGACTCAAAGAATTTTGCAGAAGGGTCTTCTCTGGCCTAGGAGAAAGCAATTGTTTAGCTGACACCGTCAATTGAGTACTTACCTTGTGTTACCCCATGGAAGGAAAGGAAAAAAATGGGAACATCCTTGCCCTTTAGGGAGGTTGCGGGGAGGAGGGGGAAGGACTTCAAAGCATGCGAAAAAGACACAAATAAGCCAACAATGTAAATGTGAGGAAATATACTTAGTTTAATTGGACACAAATACCCAAGTATCTCATCAAGAGACAGCTGCATGCATGAAGTGATTCCTGAAGGTAGAGCAAGGGGTACCCAATACAGGATAATAAGAAGGATATTTATATAGGGAGATAAAACACGGATCGTATTTACTGGGTGGGTCGCTCAGCTCAACTAGATCGCAGAGTGTGAATTATGGAGAATAATAGCAAGTATACTTTCACCAGTGCAATTGTCTGTCCTATCTTAAAAACCAACGGAAAATTGCTCTCAAACTTAAAACCCTTTGTAGCTAGTGCCCTAACCTCCTCATGAGGGCTGTCCACAAATACCCAAATTGTCCCCATTCTGGCATGGTGGCCTTGTACTTCTCTGCCCTGTGTGGCCATGTGACTTACTTTGGCCAGTGAAATAAGAAGGAAGTGGCAACTATTGCTTCCAGGTAAAAGTACTTATTTGCCAGTGTCAAAGCACTTCTCTACTTCCCTTGTTTCAGCAATTGTAAAACCTCACCTTGACTGGCTTGGGCCTCTGAGTGACTCCAAGACCAGAGCCTCCCTGATGACCTGAATTGGACCTGTGGCATGATGAAAAATAAACCTTTGTTGTGTTAAGCCACTGAAATTTTGGGGTTGTTTTTCCTGCAACATAACCTACTCCATGTAAATATTCTCATATCTTCTCCATGCCTGGCCTTTCACTTGCTCCTCCACTCCCTACACTCTGCTTTCTCTCCCTCACACACTAATGAATCTGTTGTAGCCAAGGTCACAGAGTTGCCGTATACAATATTGCTTTCAGACTTCACCTTACTGGGCCTCTTTGCTGCATTTAATATTTTTAACCACTCCTTTTTTCGTAAAACTTCTCCTCCCTTGGTTTCCCTGACATCACTTTTTTGACTTACCTTCTACACCGTTGATCATATGTTTTAAGTATAAAGCACAAATAATCTCCTCTCCTCTCCTTGCTTTTAAGTGACAGGCATGTAATTAACAGGCAGATCACTCCTAAATATGCACCTCCGGCTCAGTAAGTGTTCCACAGCATGTGGTTGTTGGGTGCCATCAAGTCAATTTCAACTCATAACTACCCTCCTATATGACGGAGTAGAACTGCCTCATAGGGTTTCCAAGGCTGTAATCTTTATGGCAGCAGATCGCCAGGTCTTTCCTCCTGGGGAGCAGCTGGTGGGTTCCAACCGCCGGCCTTTTGGTTAGCAGTCAGGTGCTTAACCATTGTGACACTAGGGCTCCTTTCACAGCATAAACCTGTTGCCATTAAGTCGCTTCCGGCTGATTCCAACTGCTGAGCTTTTGATTAGCAGCCAAGCTCTTAACCACTGTGCCACCGGGGCTCCCTTCACAGCATAGACTTGAATAAATAAATATGATTCAAAAGCAACATGTCCACAACTGCATTTAATTTCTCCTCACAGATGTGCTCTTTATTCAGTCACGAAATCATAGCTGGGAGTCTTATTTGATTTCTCCCACTCCCTCACCAACAGCTCCCAATCCGGTGTGTAACCAGATACTACTGATCTATTTTTAAATCTCTTCTTCCCGTATCTTCCGTCTCAAACTCCCCTTCCTATTACCATTGTTATAATCTGCCAGTTGCCTTTGAGTCAATTCAGAGTAGAACCAGGCTCCATAGGGTTGTCAATGACTGATTTTTCAGAAGTCGATCAGCCAGGCCTTTCTTCTGAAGTACCTCTGGCTGAGTGGGCTCAAACCTCCAACCTTTCAGTTAGTAGGCGAGCATGTTAACCATTTGCATTACTCTAGGACTCCCTGTATAATCTAAGGCCTTATTATTTATCTCCCGGGTGCTTCTAAAAACGTTGTAATTGGTCTTCCTACATCAATCCATTCTTAATGGAACTTTTGGAGAAATTGTTCCAAAACACAAAACTTAAGTTTCTGTCCTCATAAAATGTTTTATGGCATGTCATCACATTGGTGTTAAAATTCAAACTCTTTGCAAGGTTCTTCATGAGCTTTCCCCTACCTAACAGCCTGATCTCATTGCCTGCCACATATGCCTTACACTGAAGCCATGCTGGGAGGGGCAGATTATATACCAGGAATAATAATAATAAAGATGTGGTACAGCCCATATGAAATTGTTTACTGTAGATAATCTGGTAAGCAAGAAAAGCACCATGCCTACCTCGTGTGTTGGATAATCCGCCCCTGCATGCTGCTCTACTTCTGGTTCCTGGAATCAAGTTCTTTCTCACTCGTGTGCTTTTGTACATGCTGTTCCCTGGACATAGAATTTATTCAGCTGGCTAATGTCTACTTTTTATTTATCAGTCAATCTAAGTATTAACCTCCCTAGAAAGCCTTCTGAACTCTTCAAATCTCAGTGTTAGCAGTCTTGTCTCCATGGTCTTATAGCACTTAAAACACCGAAGGCACTCAACACTGTAAGCCCATCTTTCATCTCTATATTCCCCACACCCAGCAAATGCCTGACATGCATTAGATATGCAATAGCATTTTGGTAAATGCATGAACAGCTGATGGTTCTGGAAAGCCATGATTAGGAGTTTTATTTCTCACTGAAGGACTTTGGGGAGTCATTATAGCATTTAAGATGGTGATGATATGCAAATGATACTTGCAGAGAATAATTAGAATGGAAGAGAGCAGGCATTTGAAATATCTCAGAGATGGTGTGAAACCCGCTGCTGGTGGTAAGAATGGAGAGGAAGTGAGGAGTTGTAGGACCCTATTTTTGATTCCCCAGAATTTAATGTTTTACAGTTCTCATGGTAATTCATGTCTACTATGTTTTTATGTTTAGCATTGATATAAAGGGTCGAAGGCAGAGTAATTAAATACCTTATAAATTCAACAAAGAAAAGCTAACATTTTGAAGTATTTATACCTTAAATTTTAATGTTAACGAAGTTTGCCACAACTTTGTTAACATATTTTTTTTTTACATTACTGTGGCCTTAATTTTGCCATCTATGAAATGATCTCAGATACTATTTAATATGCTAATATGTCTTTAGTTTTCTTTCTTATTCTTTTTTTGCTGAAAAGTCTAACCACTTCTTTTATTCTATCAACTACCTTCAACTCCTTTCTTTTACTTCAGTTTTTTTTTTTTTTGCCTAACTTGCAATGCCTAGAGACTTTGGAAATGGAGAGATGGTGATTAAAACTGGATGACTCTTACCAGAACCAAGTGGATGAGGAATAAGCTTCACAGTGCTTCTTGGGCTCTTGAGTCCTGTGGCCTCCCAATTCTTCCAAGACTGGGAGCTTGCTTATCTTTAGTGAATGCTGGGCAAAATTTCAAATGTCACATTGTAGATAAATCACTCCTCTTGTCACCAGGAAAGAAAAAGAGAGAGAAGGAGAGATGTCTTCTTATATCTGGAATCTGGCACTGTCAGCCATTTGGAACTTGCCTCCTAGGCTCTGTCTGGCCTTGGCTTGCAGAAGGCAGGGTTGCTGTGTAGCACAAGGAGGTGCAAAAACAAACATGGGCACAAAACCAAATACTTGACTGCAAGAAACTTTCTCTGAAAGTTATAAAAGTAAAATACTACTTCCAGCTGTCACTTTATGCAAGGGTGCATTTGAGCTCAAGAAGCTGTAGAAACTAAACCAGGGAAGGAATTATCCATTATAGTACCTATGCAACTTACAGAAGATGCCTGGGTTTTCTCCTGGTGGATTCCTTGTGATTTCTTTGTCTGCTCACTCACTCAGTCACCTACTCACTCACTCACTTACTCATTTGCCTTCATGTATATATCTGAAGATGTGCTATTGCTGCTGCTAAGCTGAGTGGCAAAGCTTCATGTGATTTTCTTCCAGAGGGTACCTTGCCCATAGGTCTTTTTTTTTTTTTTAAGTACATATTGTCTTTTGTGGTGGCTTCTTTTTACTCTTATGGTCCGTACAAAGAAGTATTGCCAGTATGGATATGATCATTCCATGATCAGTGTTAAGTTACATTTAACACGATAGTAAGCTTATAAAAAAAAGCAAAATCATTTGCTGTCAAGTCAACTCTGATTCATGGTAAAGCCATGTATATCAAAGTAGAGCTGTGCTCCACAGTGTTTTCAGTGGCTGATTTTCCGGCAGTAGGTCACCAGGCCTTTCTTCCAGGGTGCCCTGAATGGACTCAAACCTACCTCCAAGCTTTTGGCTAGCAGCCAAGTACATAACTGCCCGAGCCACCCGGGGACTCCCCAGTAGGCATATATTAGGTGTTTATTAAACATTTTTGGTTCTGTTTAGACAGATGTGTTTCCATCATTGTTTTCTAGCCACTGACGTTCAGTATGTACAGTTCTTCATCATATTATTCTATCCAACTTATACCTCATTGGCTCAGCATCTGTATGCTGGTTAGATAACACATCAGCATCCACGCTCACATGTGATCATTCTTAGGCCACATGAATGCACCCACCCACATCCTAGGAGTCTTTCCAGTGGCTCAGTTTTATCCCATTTCAGGATCAATAAAACCTCAGAAGCATGTAGTAGAGACATAGAAGGTGATTTAGTCACATTTTCACCTCTCCCCCCTCCCATATGCATTTTTCATTTTTAACATGGCAGTCACTGCCTGAAACCAATACAGATGTTTTGTTGGTATCTTGGTTATCTACTGCTCCTATAACAGAAAAACCACAAGTGGATGGCTTCAACAAAGAGAAATTTATTCTCTCATACTCTAGTAGGCTACAAGTACAGATTCAGGGCTTCAGCTCCAGGGGAAGACTTTCTTGTTTCTGTTGGCTCTGGAGGAAATTCCTTGTCTTTAATCTTCCGTGGTCTAGGAGCTTCTCTGCGCAGGAACCTTGGGTCCAAAGGGTGCACTCTGCTCCAGACATTGTTTTCTTGGTGGTATAAATTCCCCATTCTCTACTTGCTTCCCTCTCCTTTTATCTCTTGTAAAATGAAAGGTGGTGTAGGCCACACCCCAGGGAAATTCCCTTTAGAGTGGATCAGGGATGTGGTCTCAGCAAGGGTGTTACAACCCACCCTAATTCTCTTCAACATAATCCAAACTTGCCTCATTAACCACAGGCGGAGATCAGGGTTTACGCCATAGAGGAAAATTATATCAATCATAAAATGGAGTACAACCACACAATACGGGGAATCATGGCCTAATCAAATTGACACATATTTTAGGGGGATACAATTCAATCCATGACAGTTGGTTTTCAGAGACATAGGACAGGAGAGATTTATTTTCAATCATTAAGTAGAAGAACCCAAGTGTTGCTGTCTATCATTTAGCTAAAATAAGATTCCATCTGAAATCCAGTATCTCTCACACTGACTGCATTTATTAGACTTTGATTATTTCTGACTGCAGGAACTCTTGAAGCACAGGCTTCATTTATTACTGCTCTTGTAGAAACACTTCCACATGTGAGATTAGGAGCTCTGCACTAGGAGGAAAATAGGCTAATCTGGTCATAAACCATAGAGTCCTCCTAAAACTGTGTAAACACTGGCGGAGGTATTTCTCAAAGTTCATGCCAGAGGGAGGGCAACGTTTTTGTGAAATATCTGAACATTCATTCAAATTCAAAGCCTTCATTCAGCCTTAGGAATTCATACTAAGCAGTATGTCTCATCCCGTGCCAGCCGACACCCAAAGTAATATCTGCAAAATTAAATATTTTTGCTAATGGTGTTGTTCCTTAGCTATCCAAAAATATTTTCTAATAAAGGAAAATGTCAAAGCATGTCAAGAATAATATTTTATGCATTCAGCCATTAAAATGTTAAGCTGTATAATGAAACTTACAAACTCTCACAATGACTTTTCATCACTCTGATTTAGTCAATATATTATGCAACGGCTGAGAGCTACTCTTGCTCTTTACTTAGTGCTTAACCACTGTGCCACCAGGGCTCCTTAGGTAATACATACCAAAAACCCAAACCAAACACGCTGCCTTCGAGTCAATTCTGACTCATAGTGACCCTTTAAGGACAGGGTAGAACTGCCCCATAGAGTTTCTAAGGAGCGCCTGGTGGATTCAAACTGCTGAGCTTTTGGTTAGCAGCCATAGCACTTAGCTACTACACCACCAGGTGTTAATTTCACAGGCTCTTCCCATTTTGTTTTAAATTTTGCCTTGCCAGTATTAAGTTTATTTTTAAAAATCTTTCAGGAAGAATCGTATCAAACATTCTTGTGATGTCAGTACACCATAAGAAGGAGGAGTATACTTGTATTTTTACCACGGAAAATTATTGTAAATAACTTCACATTCATGAGTCAGAGATGTCCTTAGTGAGGAGCTTAGAACTGTGGGGGAAGGAAGAGAAAGAAAAGAAATGTCTGTGATGTTTATAAGGGAAGATACGCATTTTGAACAAAGATGAGAGAGATCTAGGTTAATGTGGGGATTATAGAAAAAATAATGTCCAACAACATTTATTATGCACCTACTGTATGCCATGCACTGGGCTACGTGTTCTTCTGACTTGGCATTATCTCACCTTCCAAACAATTCTGCAATAGGTGCTATTATCATTTCTATTTTATTGTTGCGAAAAATGGAGACATGGAGAAATTTAAGTAATTAAGAGTTGTGGGCAAAAGTTGGAGGCAAGGGGAATAGGTTTATTTTGTTTTCAGAACATAACGTATCTTGAGATCTTCACTGGCTTTGTTATAAAGCAATTATGAAAAAAATATAATGTTTGCTACCTATTTATTCTTTTTTTTTTTTAACATATTTAATTACTCTGGCTTGCAAATTTTATTAAACTGCTTACTGGGTTACTGGGTTTAGGACAGGCAGAGGTTCCCATACTGTGTTCCATGGCCTTTGAAGTTCCCTGAGATACTCTGAGGGAATCTCCAGGATCAAAACTATTTTAATAACACACTGAGACATTATTGGTAGTTTTTAGTGTATTTGCATTGGTGGAGCAAATGCAATGGTGGGTACACCTGCTGCCACCTTAGCGCAAATCAAGGCAGTGGTTCCCAACTGTACCAGTGGTTATGAAAGTCCTCACCACCACATACCCACAGTTTTAAAAAAACAAAAACAAAAAATTTTTCAGTTAAAATGTCCTTGCTGCAGCAGTTTGAATGATTAAATTTACTTTTTTGACCCTTGAGTATACATCTTTTTAATAATTTGTGGGAAGCACACATAAATCACTTCTGCTGCATACCAATGTATGGTGATTACCTCAAGGGAAAACATTTGTGCAATTATTTGGGTTACAGGCTAAACTAGCCATTTTTTTCATGCAACACTATTTTCATCAAATAGCAAGAATGCCTGATAGACAAACTAGTTTATTTAGACTTGGATATACATTTTCTCAAAAGTGAATAAAGTGAGCCTATCTTTTCAAGGAAAATAACTGACAATATTTGCTGTTGATGTTTCTTTTAAAATTCAAGTTTTAAAGGAAAAATCAAAATTTTGGAAAATTTGTATCTACCACCATGAGCTGTAAAATTTCCTAATATTTTAAGACTTTTCTATGAGATTGGTGGTGATATTAGGACATGCAATTTTTGGATATTGTATGATATCAAATGTAAATGACCAATACTTGATCTTATAAAGTCATACATGGAAAAAAGCTTCATTCAAAACGCAAGCTAGACCAATGGATTTTAGTGTAACAAAGTACGGAAAGTTCATCGATATGGTTTCAGATTCTACTTTGCAACTAACACTTGACTAACTACTGCTTGTCAAGTTTGGGTGTAGTGTTAAGGAAGACATCCTTAATGATGTAAAAAGGCTATTGGAATACTTTTCCCTTTTCTATCTACCTACCTGTGTGAGGCTGAGTTTTCTTCATATCCCAACAGACTGGATGTAGATGCAGATATGAGAATTTGGCTCTGTAGTAGGAGATTATCAAACATGTAAAATGATGCCATTCTTCTGGCTAAATTTGTTTTGTTTAGAAAAATAGTTACTTTTTGTAAAAATACATTTCACTAACATATAATGGATTCATTATTACCTTAAATAATTAATAAATACTTGAAATATCTGTTTTAATTTCTAGTACATTAAATATCAATAGATATAACTCACATAAACAAAAGGTCTCTAGAGCCTCACTAATAATTTTTAGGAGTATAAAATGGTCTGGAGGCCAAAAGGTTCATGGACCTCTACTGTCAGAGAAACGAAGCACCACAATGAAGGGAGAAGAGTTTATTTGCTCCCAGAGACTGTTGGAGGGAATATGTTCATGTAGGATATCAATGAAATGAAGATAATAGATAATGTGGCACAACAGAGTGATCAGGGCTAGCCAGCAAAATGGGTTAGATTGTCTACGTTTTATTTTAGTTTAATAAGGAAACTTTTCCTAGAGTGATTTTTAAAGCAATAGTACTAGCTTGTTCTCTCTCTAAAGACATTTTGTTTTTATAAAATTACAGCCTGGAAAGCACACTATGTGTTTAGTCTGAGTAGGTAGCCTGAGTTGTTTGTTAAATACCAGATCTCGGATTTGTGGCTGTTCCTCAAAAATAACTACAAGACACCGGCAATTAAATTTATGTATCATCTTGATTATTTATACTTTAGCTAATCAAAGGAGGTAAATAATGGTCTGCAGCCTAGCACTTCCATCAGCATTTCATCGGCCAGCCCTTTAGATACCCACCATTATGGAGCTGGACACAACACATAATCTTCCCATTACACAGTCTGGAGGGAACCATCATCCACTCCTGCTTTCAGCCCAACATTTGCCATTTCTGGGGTTGAGTGTTACTGCGTTGCAAACACGCCCTTTGAACCATGTAAGGCAGACATGTTTAGTCTCAACCATTTTCACATTTCTACTTCCTTTTCCTTACAATGTTGTTGATCACTTGGAGTTAGGGTTTCGTTTGTTTTGCCTCTCAGAATACTACAGCACTGGACACATAATATTGCGCCGAATTGGGCTAGTAATTGATGGCCACCCCATGAGACCTTTGCAAATTTTCTTTGCCTGGTTACTGAATAGGTGGTTTCTTTCTGTTTCACAGTTGCTCCTGCTCCAACTGATTTGATTTCTCTCCATGTGATGAACATGCCTTTAATTCAGTCTTGCTGAACAAAGAGGCTGGATAATTTCCAACTTGCCTCAGAAGATGATCTCAGTGACAGGGTCCGTGCATTATTTGAGAGAGTGAACTAAATCGCCTGTAAGGTATCTTTTCACATTTGACATTCAGTGGCTCCTAGATTTACTCTGCCCATTAAATGAAAAATTGTTGCTGTTGTTAGTTGTCACTGAGTAGACTCTGACACATGGAAACCCTATGTACAGGAGAGTAGAACTGCTCCATAGAGTTTTCAAGGCTATGAACTTTCATAAGCAGATCACCAGGCTTGTCTTTCCAGGTTCCCCTGGATGGGTTAAAACCGCCAATTTTTCAGCTAGAAGCTGAGGGCTTAACCGTTTTTGCCACCCCCCACCAAAAAAAAAAAACAAAACATTGACAGTGAGTCGATTCTGACTCATAGCGACCCTATAGGACAGAGTAGAGCTGCCCCATAGGGTTTCCGAAGAGTGGCTGGTGGATTCAAGCTGCTGACCTTTTTGTTAGCAGCTGTAGCAGTTAACCACTGGGCCACCAGGGCTCCTTGTGCCACCCAGAGACTCCTAAATGAAAAGTAATGCCAGTGGAGGGGCACATCTAAAGCCATGGGAGGTGTCTATAACTGGTCTCAGACTCCTCATCTGAAAGGTCAAAGTGGGGGAAGCTCAACTTCCAGACATTCAGCGCAAGACAGTCATTGCATTGCCACTTCACGATATGCCACATAATAATCTTAAACCAGACAGCTGCTTGTCATACCTAAAAATGAAAAAGTACGTTGTATTTTGAATCAGACTCTATGAAACCACAATTGTTTTGCAGAAATTCTCAGTATAACTGGGGACTTCTGGGGACAATCTATTGGGGCTTGGAAACTGCAAGCTAAGCTGTTACAGGTTGAATTGTGCCCTTTGCCACACACATACACAGACACACAAAAAAAGATATGTTGAAGTCCTAACTAACCCTGGTTCTAGAGGATGGGCCACTGCCAAAGGCCAAGAGGTCAGGGCTGCCACTAGGGCCAGGAGCAGCCCAGGGCTGTTCATGGGCCGATGGGGGCTTTGCAGCACAGAGGGCAGATCAAGTTACAAAGGATTAGTCTCAAGCTTTGAAATCTAATGGAATTTTCCCTGCTGGGTTTTGGGCTTGCTTGGGACCTGTGACCACTTTTTTTTTCCTTCCAATTTCTCCCTTTGGAAGTGAGAATGTCTATCCTATGGCTGTCACACCACTGTATTTTGGAAGCAGGTAACTTGTTTTCCAGATTTCACACGTATATGGTTGGAGAGTAATTTTGTGTCAGGATAGATGATACCTACCGCCTCACGCATACCTGATTTAGATAATTTAGAAGATGAGATTTGGGGCTTTCGTGCTGATTATATTTAGATGAGATTTGGAACTTAGAGTTGATACTGGAATGAGTTAAGATTTTGGGGGATGTTGGGATGAGGTGAATGTATTTGTATGCAGGAAGGACATAAATTTTGGGGGGCCGAGGGACTGTTATGGGTTGATTTGTGTCCCCCCCCAAAAAAGACATGCTGATGTTTTAACCCTGGAACCTCAGAATGTGACCTTATTTGGAAATAGTGTCCTTGTAGATGTAATTAGTTAACATAAGGTCATTAGGGTGGGCCCTAATTTTTTCGGGCAAGTATCCTTATAAGAGGAGGAGAAGAGACACAGAGAGACAAAGAGATATGAACATGGAGGCCGAGATTGGAGTTATGGTGCCACGAGCTGAGGAATACCTGGGACCAACAGAAACCAGAATAGATAAGAAAAGCTTCCTCCTCTAGAGCCTTCAGAGAGAACACAGCCCTGCCAACACCTGATTTCAGACTTCTAGCCTCCAAAACGGAGCCCTGGTGGTGCAGTGGTTGAGAACTTGGCTGCTAACCAAAAGGACAGTGGTTTGAATCCACCAGTCGCTCCTTGGAAAAACTGTATGGGGCAGTTCTACTATGTCCTATAGGGTCACTATGAGTAGGAATTGACTTGATGGCAATGGGATTTGTCTTTTTTTAGCCTCCAGAATAGTGAGGGAATACATTTCCTTTTTTTTTCTTTTAAGCAACACAGTTTGTGGTATTTTGTTACGGCAGCCCAAGGAAACTGATATGCAAGCCAAGAAATAATTTAGATTTATGAAAGGGGTGAGATTACAAACTTTAAAAAAAAAAAAAAAAGTGGTTTTTATCTGCTTACAGAACTTTGTCATTAATAACAGTGAAAACTTCCTTGATATGTAGAAGCAATATTTTTCATCTTGCTAGTAATTCTGAGCAGTTAAGGGATGGCTGGCTGTCTACTTGCTCTGTGTTAAGAAGGGTTCTGAGGATTAGTTTGGATTATTGAAAAAGAATGACATGATTGACTAATAATTGTATTTAACTCTGCCTATTTTTTTATAGTTTGCACTGAGTAATAATGCAAAGAGGTTAAATAACGTGCCAGAAATACATGATTGTGGATACTGTGGACAAGCCACTGTTTCTCATTTCTAAATGCTTTGGACTACATTGCTTTCTAAACCCCCTTCTAGCTCTAACGTTCTTTCACCCTTGAGCCGTCCATTCAAACACCTTACACCCTGGCAATCTTGCCCTCCTTTCAACCCCTTGAAGATTTGTCTTTATTTGGCAGTTCAGTTCTAGGCTGGGAACTGCACTGCTGATTGTCCTTTTATGTGTTTAGATCCTGTTTCTCCAAAAACATGGGAAATGCTCTGAGAGGAGGGATGCTTCTATGTCCCCCACAGTGACTAGCATAGTATTTTGTACATGGGAGATGTTTATTAAATATTGGCTGATTGTTTGATATGACCTAGACCACCAGCCTGTGTTATAATAGACTGAACCTAGTATTTGCCGCAGACTGAGGGGCAATCAGATGATTGTTTCTGAGTCAACACTACCCCGGGGTATGTTTGAGTTAGTGATCTAGAATTGAAAGTGCCCTCTACCACCCGGCCATTGCTCCCTGCCCTTCTGACCGTTATGAATGCCTGTTTATCTTCTTCCCTTCATCAACAGCAGCTGTTTATTTAGCAGCTTGACTTAAGACATTCTGTATATATACTCAATGAAGGCTTTCTTTCACTATTATTTTTCTGTGGAGGGTAAATGCTGTCTTGTTTTTCCAGTTCTCCTCCTAAGTGTGATGATTTAGATGTTCCTGCTGTTAACTGGCAGCTTTTCCATTTCCTTCTAGCACTGAGTGCCTCAGACTTCTCCATACAAGCCACTAATGAGCTTCTTGCCTTTTAGGCTCCTGGTTCATTAATAACACAGAATTTCAGCAATGCTTGAAGTTTGGACCTTATCACTTCCTTCCGTTAAGCAAACAAACAAAGAAAAACTGTTATTTGCTGCAGCCACTGACTCAATCCTGTCTGCTCTAAGATGCTAAAATGGAGAATTTATGCAAGAAGCTCAGGCACAACTTTCCAGGTGGGCTGAAAACTTACATATTTGACCTCAATTTCCAAAATGAGTGAACCCTCTTAATTTTTTGTCTGTCTGTCTCTCTCTCCGTGTCCAATCTTTTCCAATTATACTTCATGCTTCTAAGAGTGCTTCTTCCTTCTTCCAAACTAATATTGACTGAGTTCCCAAGCATATAGGGAACAATTCTAAGGACTGTGTGGATGCAACATAGAAATGCAAACGTTCCTGCCCCATCCCTTCTGCTTGACTTCTGGCTCTAAATGATGCCATTCATTCTGCCCTCCTGCTGGCCCCTTACACAACTTTCTCTCATTCAGACAGTGCCAGGAGAGCATCAATGCCCTTTTGTCCAGCTTCCCTTATAGCCTTGCAACAGCACAGAGCACAACAGAACTGTCAGCAGCACAAATGCCATTCCTGTCAAACCTGCTCTTCCTCATGTCCTCTTATGAACCAGCAGTCTTTGTGGCTGTGGCTTCCCAGAGTGGATTTCTAAATATAAGGCCTGACATCGTTCCTCTCACGTTCTGCCTTAGTTCTTGTTGGAGTGGCTAAGTCAGAGAGCAGTGCTCCTCCCAATCAGTGGATAACTCAGCCGGTGGGTCCCTTTGCCCTCAGGCTTTCACATCTCAAACCTTAGAGCAGAATGTGGCATGTGTTGCATTCTTTTAATGTCTTCTTTTGCTTCTGTGTCAGTGCTTAAGAATTCTTGCACCTCAAAAATACAAAGTGATAATTGCAAAGAAAAATATGTTTCTGCCTTCTCCAAACATGCGTAGGTCATCACTCCTGTGTTCATAAACATATGTTGAGTTGGCCTCAGAGGTCTTGCCCAGACATGGGTGAGGTTTTATTTTCCCTCCTGTGAAAAAGTCTAAGTTCCTTCTCTTGTGCAGTTGCCCTAAGCTTCTCTTCACACTCAAGTCCAAAGTGGGGGAAGCCATACAGACTGGAGTGATCTTTCCCAGCCCTCCTCATTTTGTCAACTCGGGGAAGTTAGAACTGGTAGCTCTTCATATCATTACATTCATTATGTGGGGTGGAAGCATTTGCAGGCTTTCTTTAAAAAGAAAACTAGAGATTAAAATGCTTTTATGTTTGTGAGGTACTCATCACTGCCTTGCTTCCAGGGTTATAGCTTTTTTCCTCCTAAATGTTCCCTTCCTGAACTTTGGAAACTTGATTTGAATTACCCCAGAATCCGCTAATGTGGATTGTCTTTTATCTGAGGATTCAGACAGTAAACTTTTTTCTTTTTTATTAGTGAAGTATGTTCAGGAATTATTTTCTTGCATTTGTTTTTCTGAACAATCATAGGAAGTTCTTTCCATTTTGCTGAATACATAGTCTTCAAACATTTTTAAGGCCCTTTTTTTTTCTTTATGCCATATTTCTTGTTGTTAGTTGCTGTTGAGTCCTTTCTGACTCATAGCGGCCCCGTATGTGCAGAGTAGAACTGCTCCACTGGGTTTTCAAGGCTGTGACCTTTCAGAAGCAGATGGCCAGGCCTGTTTTTCAAGCTACCTCTGGGTGGCTAGTAGTGGAGTACTTAACTGTGCCACCAAGGGACTTCACCAATAATCTTCAAAATTTAATAGCACAAATATAACAGCCTACTTACCTCTTAGATATCAGCTAATATATTATGAAAAGAAAAACGCTTCCCCCCAAGGCCTTCCCCCTCCCTGAACTTTTGCTTCCAGGGCCTCTGGTATCTTTAACTCCATCTCCAACTTGATTTCAGCTGCTTTGTAACTCATTCTTCCATCTCTCCTGAGCACCTGTGATATGTCAGACTTGTGCAAAGGACAAAAAGTAAGAAAATGGCTTCTGCCCCAATTAAACTCCTGTTCTGGGGTAATGTGGGGTGGGGTTTATGGGGAGAGGTATCAAGCACACACTTAGTTACAATATAATGGAACTAAGTCCGTGGAGAAGGACATCATGCTTGGTAAAGTAGAGGGTCAGTGAAAAAGAAGACCCTCAACAAGATGTGGCTACAACAATGGGCTCAAGCATAACAACAATTGTGAGGATGGCACAGGACTGGGCAGTGTTTCGTTCTGTTGTATATGGGGTCACCGTGAGTCAGGACCAATTGGACGGCCCTTAACAACAACAAGTCTCTAAGAGGAAAGAAAATACGAAAAAGTTTCCAACTCTGCTGGTGAGAAAGGTTTCACATTAGACATTTGAGTTGGTTTTGAAGAATGTGTAATATTGCACCACACCTCAGAGAAGAGAAAGGCATTTTGAATGGGGAAGATAACTGCATTCAAACACTTATTCACCATGAAAAGGCCAGGCTGGGTTGAAGAAGATAAAAAAATATGGTATGTCTGGAGAGTGAGACAGATGACTATGGAGTATAAAATATTTGACTAGCTTCCCATTGCCACTTAAGTAATTATAGATTATCCTGCCTTACTGATTGTATAGGCAGAGCTTGAAGACTGGTAAGAATTGATATATCCACTGTCCTGTTATTTGTCACTGTTTTTGCTTAGTGCCAATACTCTCAAAATAGTTAAGAAAGTCAGTTAACTGATGTTCCCCTTCTCAAATATTGACTCTGGTTAATCTTCTCAAGCTCTTTATCCTGATGTAGACAACCCGGGGCCTTCCTCTTACTTGTCAGTTAAGTGTCTGAATAATCAGACTATCAGTGTTTCCCATATTCATATCAGCTCCATCCCTCACTGTGAGGAATCCCTAGCTGCTAGTTTCTAGATACGGTTGCTTGTGTGTCAGTTTTAAACACCAATCGAAAGACTTATATTTATTTTACTTGCAAAAAAAAGGTATTTAAGCGGGAACTGACTATTGATACCTTCATGTACTATGTAACCCGTTGCTGTTGAGTCAATTCTAATTCATACTGACCCTATAGGACAGAGTAGCACTGCTCCACAGGGTTTCCAAGGCGGTAGTCTTTACAGAAGGAGAAGGCCGCACAACAACATTCAAAGATTATACTTTCACAAGTCATCTAAACAGTCACGAATGGGTGACCATGAGGTGATGGGGTCCGGAAGGGAAGTCTCATGTGACTTGTAAAGGGTTACCTCAGATCTTATTAGGGAGTGGAACACCAACAGCCACCGCACAAAATCCTGTCACCTTCTCTGGCAACCTAGAAACTAAATGTGCATTTCGTTTTGTATTTATTCCTTGTCTGACATCTTGAAAAGTGTTGGAGAATTATTGAAGTACACATTGTGTTGAATTACAATCACAGAGAAGGGAAGATGACAAAGAAAAATAGAAAGGTGAAGAAGGGGAAAAAGGAGGATTGAAGAGAACTGGGCTGAGCAGAGTGAGGACAGGGTCAGAGTGCTCTCATTGAGTGGGCTTAGACACAGGTTCCACAGGGTATAATATTAGATGTTAATAGAAGACAGATGACCTGGAGGTAGAGAGCAAGGCAGGAACGGGGAATTTCTTTCTATTGAAAGCAGTGTGCAGCCATGTGCTCTGGTGCAAATGTCCCTTGGGACTGTAGCCTTCTCTTTCATGAACTCCTCACTCCTGTTATTTCCAGTTCTGGACCATCTGATCAGAGACTACTGGAACTTTCAGCTCTCGAGGCACTAATTTCAGGGGTTGAAACAGCAACCCCTCTGCAGTTCCTGCCACAACCACTGCTGCCCTGCTGGGCTGTGGGGTTCTGCCAGCCCAGGCACTCTTACCCAGGAAATAGAAGGTGGCATTTAAGTGGCACTTACAACTCTTCTAACCAATCCTGAAGAGTCTGAAACAGGCCAATTCTAAATTAAGCTTTCTTGGGTAAATGAATAAGAACCCAAGAAACCTCAGAGGAAAAAAAAAAAAAAAAGATATGACAACTCGTACCTCCAAACATATTTCTCTAACCTCCAGTTTTGACAGATATTAACCTGATTCAGTGTTACTATAACTTATTTTTGTGTTCTAATAACTAGATAACTAGAAATAACTCTAAAAAGTTTTTTCTAGTGTTCAACTTTTTAGAATATACCTGAATCAACTTTTTAAAATAATGTTTAAAATACCCAAATGGTGATATCATAAAATTGGAAGTTTTTTTTTTTTTTTTTAGTATGTAAGGAAATGGAAGCTCAGGAAAAGCAAAAGTCTTGATCAAAGTCTCATAGCTGGCAAATGAGGACTAAAAACCAGACCTCCTGGTATAGGGTAAAATGTGCTTTCCTTTACAAAATCATGGAGTCCTGGTGGTGTAGGGGTTAAGAGCTATTGCTACTAACCAAAAGGTCGGCAGTTCGAATCCACCGGCTGCTCCTTGAAAACCCTATGGGGCAGTTCTACTCTGTCCTGTAAAGTTGCTATGAGTTGGAATTGACTCGATGGTGGTGGATTTGGTTTTCTTCTTTTTGGTTTATAAAATCACATTGGATCTGTTTTGTAGGATATGTAATAAAAGAAAGAGTTTATTTTGTTTCATGTTATTTTTGAAAAGTCCTTCATAAAGTAATTTTGGACCAGCCACTTGCAGTTTTTCACAGTGTTCATCTAAAGGGTGAATTGCTTGGTGTCTCCCAATGAACTTACCTAGAAACCAGTGCTTTGAAAGAAGACTGGTAGAAGTCTATGGCTAAGATCCTCTGTCTTGACCTCAGAGCAATTACTTTCCCTGAACAAAATGCACACTAAGGGCTGCCAGTGCCTACTTCTGGAAAAGGGCAACTTTTGCCTCAGGATTCATACCCAGATTTCCACAATGCAGTCTGAGACTCAGCACTGGGTCACTGGGCTGAAGCACTGAAGCCAAGTAGTGCTTAAACCACTAGACTGAAAGCTTGTGCACCATGGGCCATAGCCATGTTCTCAGATGTGACTCAACTGTGGTTTTAGATTTCTCTGTGTGGGGCACTGGGAAGAATGCTGGTTTGAGCTTGGCACACTGAATTCTAGTCTTAGCTCTGTCTCTAATCAGGTGGTCTGGAACAAATTCTGTAACCTCCCTGAGCATCCGTTACTCATCTAGAAGGCACCTCTGGCTTGCCTAAATATAGAGTCATTTCAACCGTTAAATGATATAACAGACATGATGAGTATTTTATAAATGTACTGGGTTAAAGAAATGTAGAAGGTTATTAATTTTTTATTATTCCTAATACTTAAAAGATGGTATTAAAATAATTAAGCTTTTGTTTGACCATATGTGGTCAAACGTCTCCTAAAAGTTCTCAGATGCAAAAATACTAAGCTGAGGATTAAAGTCAAAGTCTATGTTGACACACATGATGCCTCAGAGGAAGCTATTCTGGCTTGTTCCATGCCTTTCAGGTTAAATATTCTGCAGATTATACACTGACCTAACAGACTCAGGAAGATATGCCAATAAATTGTGGACTCTTGGGATGTATTTTCACATTCTGTTTACTGTTCTTTTAAAAAGCCTTTACCTTCTGGACCCATTTTCTGTACTAGATTTTCATTTCCAAGCAAGTTCCATAAACTACATTTCAAAATTAAAGTTAAAAAATGTTTTCTTCTTGATCCTTTTTTCCAATAATTTTGCTCCTTGGCCTAGATATGTTCTGTCTAGTATTATCAATAAACTCAACCATTCATTCAACTAATATTTTCTGAGAACCTACTATGAGTCACCATAGTTCTGGGGATAGATCAGTGAATAAACAAGACAAAATTTCATGTCATTGTCATCATAATTTGCATTTACGTGATATTTCTAGCTATCTCAATTTATATTGTAGAATTTTCTATGCATCCAAGACTAAAAGTGACCAATATCTGGCGGTCAATGTTTTGTCCTATTTACTCACTTTCATTTCCACACTAGACCTCTTCTAACTCTACTCTGCCACTCCCCTTCTCTCCTCAAATCATATTTTGACCTTTATTCCAGGTAAAAGCTATTAGATCATCCATTTTTGAATGATGGATGCCAAAGAGGGCAGTTTCAATGTACCTACTTATCTGTGAGGGTTCATATCCTTCCACTCTGACGGTTATACCAATCCTTACCCTTGGGCCATGCTCAAAGTCTTAATCCTCCTAGTCACTTAGAGCTGTTGGATAGAGTTTTATAACATTTGTTGATTTAGTCCATTGTACATTCAGGCCTAGTCATCAATTGGGTCCTTACTGAGCAGAGCAAAATCCATGTTCATCTTTATCTACAGTATAGTGGTCTCTCCATCATCATTTTTGGAAATCTTTGGTCTTAGGGTACCCACTTCTATTCTCAATCCATCCCTGATCTTTGCTCTCAGCCAATGACCTCTCCTTCCATTACTTCTTACTCCCTACCCTCAGCCTTACTCCCCTGTAAACCTTTTGCCATATGGCATCCAAAGTAATATTTCTAAGTGCTCAAGTCAGATCGTAGTAACCATACCTCTTAATGGCTCCTCTTTAGTCTTTTCATAAAGAAAATCTAACTCGGTTCACAAGGCCCTTCACAATTCTGACCTCAACAAATATCTTATCTCTCCACTGTGTTGTAATCATGCCCTTTCAAGCTTTGAGGTCTTTGAATACATTTTATTCCTCCTGGATTACTTTTTCCCCTCTTACATGAACACTTTACTCTGATAACTCCAATTTATCCTTCACATCTGATTTGGACACTATTTTCTCTGGAAAGCAACAGCAACAATGCTAACAAATTCCCTGAGCCTTTCTGTGGTCTTTCACAGATATGGACCTCCCCCTACTATAACACTCACTTATAACATTGTATTCTAATTACCTGGTTAGTTGCCTGTCTCGTTATGTAAAGCTTAAGATTTCTAGTATCTAACTCAGTGCCTGGGAATTAGTAGATGCTCAATAGCTATTTATGGAATGAATGAATGCACCTTAGTTTTTATGTCAACTGTTCTCTTATGATTATTAATAGGCTCCCAATCTATGACCTGTCTAACATTTATATTTTTCTGCCTCTTCCCGATAATCTTGACACTGTCGACAATTCCTTTAGAAGCTTTTTCTTCTCCATTGAATAGATGCATGTTCCCTCTCTTGATTCTCTCTCTGTTGCTACCAATATGCCTTCCACAATGGATTCCTTTTATCTTTTAAATCCTCAATGTGGGCACATCCTTTGTTGCAAATTTTTCTTTAAATTTTTAATCAGCGATCTCATCCGTTTTCATGGCTACAGGAACCCACTGTGTTTAGATGACTCCAGACCTTCTGGTCCAACCCATCACACTCACTTGAGACCAAGTCCTTTCTCATTGGTTGTCTTTATTGGGTCCCTTTCCTCTTGTAACTCAACAGATCTAAAATCTGTACTTATCTTCTTTTGTCCCTAAATAGCTTTCTTTAAACATGGCTCCATGTCTATTAACAGTCCTAAACAGAGTCATCCTAGGCTGCTATTTTTCTTTATTTCCTGATATTAAATGAATCCCCAAGCTCTATGAATTCTTCCCTTATATGTTATTTGATTCCTCTATTACCTCTTGTTTGAATTCTACCATCATAGTTCAGATATCCATACTTCCTTACCTGTCTTCCTTAAATATCTCATATCTACCCACTGGTCCAAATACATGCCCTAGGCCCTCTACTTTTATTACATCTTCCTAGAATACCTTTCTCTAACTGTTCTGCTTACTCAAGCTCCACTCTTCTCTCAACATTCAATCTTTTATTATAAGCATTCCTCAGTTGCACCAATCTACAAGAATCTCTCCTACAAAACAAGATAGTACTTATCTTCTTTACTATGTTTTTGTCATTTAACATGTACTACAATGATCTTTATTTGTTTATTTTCCTTTTCATTCTCTGATCCAATTCAGGACCTAAGATGGAAAAGTAGATTAGAGTGACATCTTTATGATATCTGGAGTAATATCTTTATGATGAATTCTACAGTAAAAGTTTGTATTTGAATCAGAACTGCATTTCAAGAAGGTTAATCTAGTAGCAGTGTGTTCCATAGAGGGGGTGTGTGTGTGTGTGTGTGTGTGTGTGTGTATGCACATATGTATGATGGAGGGGTGCAAAGGGAGAAAAGGAGCTGAGTGAGGAGGGAGATTGGATACAGAGAGGCCAGTTAGAAGGCTTTGCAATAGTTAACCAAAAGATATTAAGAATCTGAATCAGGGTGGAGACAGTGGACAGAGAAAATTATGTAGAAGTGAATGATATTATAGAATAGGCAAGTAAACAAACAAAAAAGAAATCAAACCTACTGCTGTCAAGTCGATTCCGACGCAGAATGACCCTATAGGACAGAGTAGAACTGCCCGCATATGGTTTCCAAGGCTGTAGTCTTTATGGAAGCAGACTGGCACATCTTTCTCCTGCGGAGCTGCTAGTGAGTTTGAACCGCAGGCCTTTCAGTAGCAGAATAGGCAAGTACTTGGAATCAAAAGATTATTAGTGGTTACCAGGGGTTCAGAGGAGGGAGAAGTGGGGAGTTATTGTGTAAGGGCTACTGAGTTTCTATTTAGGGTGATAAAAAAATGGACAAGGATAGTGGTGATGATTGCATAACATGGTGAATGTAATTAATGTCCTGAATTTTACACTTAAAATGGTAAAAATGACAAACCTTTTTCTATATATATATTTCACCACGATGATTTTTTTTTTAATGAATGATACTATAGAAGATATCAATAGGGTTCGACAGGTGAGATGTTAAGAGTAAGGGAGAGAAAGAATAATCACAAGTCATTCATTCATTCAATGAATATTCATTTAGCTCTCAGTGTGAGGCACAGTCTCCATGGTGCTGATAGGAGTAGACTAGATAGGCGTACTTCTAATCTTCATAGAGCTTGTATGCTAGTGGATGACATCAAGAGTGCAACCTGAGTGATTGCAGGATGTGAGGCCATTAATATAGAGAGTAAATATAGAAAGAGGAGTTTTCAGAGAAAAGATGATATATTTAGGTTTGTAAATAATTATCTTGTGCTCACTGTGTGTCAGGTACTGTTTTAATCACTTTACATATGTTAACTCATTTAATCCTCCTTAGAATCCCGTATGTTCCCATATGTTCTACTGCTATTCTAAGGTTTTCACTGGCTAATGCTTTTCAGAAGTAGACTGCCGGGTCCTCCTTCCTAGTCTTAGTCCGGAAGCTCAGCTGAAACCTGTCCTCCATGGGTGACCCTGCTGGTATCTGAATACCGGTGGCATAGCTTCCAGCATCACAGCAACACACAAGCCCCCACAGTACGACAAACTGACAGACACGTGGGAAGAATGGGAATTCCAGAACACTTAATTGTGCTCATGAGGAACCTTTACACAGATCAAGAGGCAGTTGTTCGGACAGAACAAGGGGATACTGATTGGTTTAAAGTCAGGAAAGGTGTGTGTCAGGGTTGTATTCTTTCACCATACCTATTCAATCTGTATGCTGAGCAAATAATCCGAGAAGCTGCACTATATGAAGAAGAACGGGGCATCAGGATTGGAGGAAGACTCATTAACAACCTGCATTATGCAGATGACACAACCTTGCTTGCTGAAAGTGAAGAGGACTGGAAGCACTTACTAATGAAGATCAAAGACCAAAGGCTTCAGTATGGATTGTACCTCAACATAAAGAAAACAAAAATCCTTAAAACTAGACCAATGAGCAAAATCATGATAAATGGAGAAAAGATCGAAGTTGTCAAGGATTTCATTTTCCTTGGATCCACAATCAACAGCCATGGAAGCAGCAGTCAAGAAATCAAAAGACGCATTGCATTGAGTAAATCTGCTGCAAAAGACCTCTTCAAAGTGCCGAAGAGCAAAGATGTCATCTTAAAGACTAAGGTGCGCCTGACCAAAGCCATGGTATTTTCAGTCACATCATATGCATGTGAAAGCTGGAAAGTGAATAAGGAAGACCGAAGAATTGACACCTTTGAATTGTGGTGTTGGCAAAGAATATTGAAAATACCATGGACTGCCAAAAGAACAAACAAATCTGTCTTGGAAGAATTGCAGCCAGAATGCTCCTTAGAGGCAAGGATGGTGAGACCGTGTCTTACATACTTTGGACATGTTGTCAGGAGGGATCATTCCCTGGAGAAGGACATCATGCTTGGCAGAGTACAGGGTCAGAGGAAAAGAGGAAGACCCTCAACAAGGTAGATTGACACAGTGGCTGCAACAATGAGCTCAAGCATAACGAGGATGGTGCAGTACCGGGCAGTGTTTCGTTCTCTTGTGCATAGGGTCACTATGAGTCGGAACTGACTCAGCGGCACCTAACAACAACAACAACAGAATCCCATAAAATAAGTATTATTATTCCCATTATAGAGATGAGGAGCCAAGATGTAGAAAGATTAGTAGAGCTAAGCTCTGTCTGGTATTAAATAAAGGAGCAAGGATCAAACAAAGGCATCCTGATTCTTGAGTCTGCAGTCTGGTTTCTAAGACATGTTGGGGTTTAGATGCTTTGAGACTAACAGGAGGGGTTTTTTAGCAGGTAATTGGAAATGCACATGAGGTGTGGAAAAGAGTTAAGGACTGTATGTTTATAAACAGTTGGGAGTCATTTACATACAAGGCTGCTTCAAGTCCATGATAAGTTCTGTGAAATATATGAAATACATTGTTATGTGATTTGGATGATGTGTGAACACGCCTAAATTGTGAGCAATAGCATTCACTGATTTTCCACCTTTGTGTTGTTGAAAAACCTTTTCTTTCACTTCCAAATTTATGCTTTGCCTTTGCCTCTGGCTGCTACTATCACCAGCATTGGTTTTGCTATGTTTGGGAGCCATAATACACTTCACACTAATATTTTCAAAGAAAATTAAGCAAAGAGATAATGCTACTACACTCAAGAGATGCACAATATACGAGATTGGATGCTGCTGCCTATATATTGAAGCATATGTTGTTATACTGTAAAGTTTTTATTTGTAAGTAGGGAAGGTTTGCATTAAAATAACTATGTAAAGAACAGTACAGTACCTACATAAGCCAGTAACAGCCATTTATCTTGACTATGGTGCAGTGGTTAAGTGACTGCTAATCAGAAAGTTGCCAGTTTGAATATACCAGCTGCTCCTTGGAAAGCCTGTGGGGCAGTTGTACTCTGTCCTATAGGGTTGCTATGAGCCGGAACTGACTCAACGGCAATGGTTTGTTTTTTTTTTAATCAAAATATACACATTATAGGTAATACATATACTGTACTATTCCACGCCTGGTAGTGCAATTGCTTTGTATAAAAGAGACAAGAGATACACGTGTTGGTATGGGAAGCGGTTATGTTCGCCATATCCAGTTACATCCACTTCATCCCATTCTCCAACTGGGATTTCTGAACTCTATTATAACCTTATAGGACCACAGACATGTATGTGGATGTTGCCTGAAGAGATGTTATGTGGCACATGACTGTATTTAAATCCATGAAACTAAATGATGTTGCTCAGTGAAGGTGTGAAGAAGAGATATTTATATTTTAATTTATTTGGTAATGAATTAGTGACACTTCCTAAAACCTTCAGTCGGCTTTTGTGTCATTATATGTTCCTGATTCTTTTCATATCCTTCTGGCTACTGTTTTTCAGTCTTCTTCCACTTAATCCAAATTGACTTCTCAAGGGTCTCTTTTAATAGATCCATTTTTGTCACTCAACATACTATCCCTGAGTGGTCTTATATAAATCCATGGTTTCTGTTACCATTTATATGTCAATAACTTCCAAATCTGAGTGTTCAGTCCAGTCTTCTTTCCATAGCTCCAGACCCAAATATTCAACAGCCACCTGGATATAGTCAGATCTTCAATGTGAGCAAATGGAGTTCTTCTTTAGCTCCAAACTTGTTCTTCTTCTGATATGCCTTAGCTTCATGAGTGAAATCATTACAGGCAGTCCCTGGGTTATGAACGAAATCCGTTCCTATGTCTTTAAGTCAAATTTGTAGGGAAGTTAGAACAGATGCATAAAGTTCTTATTTAGCCTTATATTAGTGCACGTTAGTGCAAGAAAAGGCTTGGAAACTTTTCAATGATTTAAAAGCTGCACGAACAGCAAGTGAAGGTGATTGTGATGACAAATTTGTTGTGAGTCCGGGTTGGTTCAGTTGGTTTAGAATGAGGGCAAATTTACATAACATTAAAGGGCAAGCACCAGTTGTCTGTAAGTTGGACATTTGTAACCCAGGGACTGCCTGTATTCACTGTAACTTTCAGGCCAGAAAAATGGGAGTCATTTTAAACCCTTCTTTTTAATTTTTCCTTCTCTCTCTCTGATCTAATAGATCATCAAGTATGTTTTAAAAATTTCTCGTATTCATTACAGCTAATCCATCCTTGTCTTCATTCAGTTCCCATAATTTTTGAGATGGATTTCTGCAATTGCCACCAAATTAGCCTTCCACACTGTCCAGGGTAATCATTATTAAATTGAAATGAATCTTGTCAAACCACTGCTTAAAATTTTTCACTGGCTTCCCACAGCTTTCGGAATAATTTTATAAATCCTTAGCAGAGCTTCTATCTGCCTTTATAGCCTCAGTTCCTGCCCCTTGTTACCGTTAGAACTTTATTCTTTAGCAGCTTCCCAAACATATCAGCATCATGTTGTTTAACCACAGTATGCCCCTTCACACACTAGTACCTTGGCTGAGAAAGTTCTCCCCCCTTCTTCTCTTGGCTGAAACCTACTTGCTCCTCAAGAGTTTGAGTAAGCTTTATCTTCATCAATCCAGAAATTCATGGACCTCCTCTCTGCCCCAAGTCCGATTTAGCTGACCTCCTTCCGTATTCCTGGAAACCCTGCTGATGTAGTGGTTAAGTGCTTTTGACAATTCAAATCGAAAGGTTGGCAGTTCAAATCCACCAGGCATTCCTTGGAAACTCTATAAGGCAGTTCTGCTCTGTCCAATAGAGTCACTATATGTCAGAATAGACTCGACCGTAATGGGTTGGGTTTGGTTTTTCTGTATTCCTATCCAATCTCATATGTTCCTCTATCACTTGCTGATTTATTAGTCTGTGTTTCCCCTAGGTTATAAGTTCCTTAAGAGCTAGGACCATACCTACTCACCTATATAGAGCTAGCATAGACTACAGCCTAGTACTGAGAACTCAATAAATTTTTTAAAGGATGACTAATTAGGAAACAGGAAGTATTCCTTCAAAAACAATTCATGACCCCACTTTGAAACTTCATAGTCTGAGAACCATAATATTTCCAAAGCACAATGGAAATAATTGTAGGGTTACAAAAAGAGAAAAACAAAGGCATTGAGATTACTTATTAAAGAGAGAATTATTTATTAGAGAGAAGATGATCCTATAGCATCTATAATTATTATTAAATACCTGTATGATATAAGTATCAAATCTAAACTGCAAACTACATAAGAGAGTGGTATATGTCTGTTTTGTTCATAATGATCTTCGTAGCAATTAGCACATGGTAGGCATTCAGTAAGCATCTGTTGAACTTTGTTGAATGAGCACAGTAGTGGTCATTAAAGTTGGTTGGAAGATGTCTTGCTAAAAAGGTTCCTAAAAAAAGAAAAATATTTCATATGCAATGATTTATTGGAGGTCTTTGTAGGTTATCCTTTTATTCTTTGTATATATGTTTCCAGCTTTTTTCTTCTGCAGTTTATTGCTGTCTTTGAAATTTCATTTATGATGTTTTTGCTTTATAAAAGTTTTTCATTTTTTATGTAGTCAAATCTTTCATTCTTCTTCACTATTTTATAATTTTATATCCTTTTTTTTTTTAATTTTATTTCTCCCTGATCAAAATGTAAGCTCCAAGAGGGCCTGCATATTGTCTGTGTTTTCCTTGGTTGTGGCTTAGTTGGCATCCACTTATGACAACCTTTGTAATGACAGTGCTGATGGTGTGGCTAATTAGTCTGACAATATTTAAGGAAGTAACTTGTTGGTTAAAAAGAAATTCATCATGACATCATTGATGTCCTCAACTTTAGTCACTCTTGAATACATATATAATATATATGTATATATAACTTATATATATAACTCTATGCTCAAGCAGATAAGCAGATTTGATTACTGATCATTTTATTCAAAATGGTCAAGTATCAATAGATGAATTATACAAAGAGATAATTGAAAAAGCAATAAATAGCATTTTTTAATTAACACATAATTATAGAGAAATAAGATAGGTTTTTTTTTAATATAGTTATATAGAAGTTTTATGTAAGTTCTATATATAGCTCTTATATAGAAACTGAGTAGTAAAGATGTATCACAAACAGGGTGTTGAAGGCATTGGGTAATTAAAGACAGGATGTTGGAGAAAACGTGTGATCTCTTTGGAAGGACAGAAAAAAGAAAGGAAAAAAAATGCCATTATCATGGAAGCTGGAGAAAAAAAAAAAGATTGGAACTGAGGTCATAAAAAGACTTAAGGCCACCACCCTAAAAGTCCACAAGTATTGCTTAACTCTGCATTGGTGCTAAGAACAGTGTGAGAGGTAGAGGGAGTGCGAAGAGGTGCAGTTGAGGCTATAAAATGAAAAAAAAGAACACATCTGGACAAATGAGGAAAAGGAAAAATTTAAAAAACTGTATAAATACTACATTTAGATATTATTTTTAAAAAGCAGAGGAGATTTGAAAAAAAATTTAAAAAGCATAGAAGAATATGAAAAAAAAAAGAAAAGCTGTATAAAAACACAGGAAGAAATCTGGTTAGGAGTCATGCAAAATTACAACTGTCCTAGAAACTGAAAATAATAATGTGCTAAAAACAAAGCACTATAGCCAAATCATCTAAAATCCAGATGACTAACTGGTAACAATGTTTCCTTTTCTGCTACGATGGTATATGTCAGTCTTACAATAATTTTAAAATGCTTTTTACTTTACCAGGTTGAAAATTACCAGGCAAGCTTGTTGTTGTCATTAGGTACCATCAAGTTGGTTCTGACTCGTAGAGATCCTAGGTACAACAGAACGAAACATGGCCTGGTCCTGTGCCATCCTCACAGTCATTGTTATGCTTGAGCCCATTGTTGCAGCCACTGGCCTATCTTGTTGAGGGTCTTCCTCTTTTCTGCTGATCCTCTACCTCACCAAGTGTCTTAGTCATCTAGTGCTGCTATAACAGAAATACCATGTGTGGATGGCTTTAACAAAGAGAAATTTATTCTCTTATAGTCTAGGAGGATAGAAGTCTGAATTCAGGGTGCCAGCTCCAGGGGAAGGCTTTCTCTCTTTTGGCTCTGGGGGAAGGTCCTTGTCATCAGTCTTCCCTGGTCAGTGTAGGAGGTTCTCTGCATAGGAACCCTGGGTCCAAAGGACACGCTCTTCTCCTGGCTCTTGTTTCTTGGTTGTATGAGGTCCCCATGTCTCTCTGCTTGCTTCTCTCTTTTATATCGCAAAAGAGATTTATTTAAGACACGAATTAATCTTATAGATTGAGTCTTGACTCATTAGCATAACTGCCTCTAGTCCTGCCTCATTAATATCATAGATTTGCAACACATTGGAAAATCATATCAGATGAGAAAATGGTGGAAGATCACACGATACTGGGAATCACGCCCTAGTCAAGTTGACCGATATTTTTGGGGGGACACAATTCAATCCATGACACCAAGCATGATGTCCTTCTCCAGGGACTGGTCCTTCCTCATAACAAGTTCAAAATTTGTGAGATGAAGTCTTGTCGTCCTTGCTTTTAAGGAGCATTCTGGCTGTACTTCTTTCAAGACAGATTTGTTCGTTCTTCTGGCAGTCCATGGTATATTCAATATTCCTCACCAATATCATAATTCAAAGGCATCAATTCTTCTTTCATCTTCCTTATTCATTGTCCAGCTGTCACATGCACATGAGGTGATAGAAAACACCATGGCTTGGGTCAGGTGCACCTTAGTCCTCAAAGTGACATCTTTGCTTTTTAACACTTTAAAGAGGTCTTTTGTAACAGATTTGCCCAATGCAATGTGTCATTTGATTTCTTGACTGCTGCTTCCATGGGCATTGATTGTGGATCCAGGTAAAATGAAATCCTTTACAACGTCACTATTTTCTCTGTTTATCATGATGTCAGGCAAGCTTAGACAGAGTAAAGTAAATAAATTTGATCTTTTTCTCAAAAGATCTTTGCATTTATTTATGATATTTTCTCTCTTCTGCTTTCAGGAGATAAAAATACACATGAAAGAATGGAAAGTATTAATGAGATAATGAAAATTGTTTATGTCAATCAGCCAACATGTATTTATTGAGCATTTACTATGAGCTCTGTGTTTGGGGTTATAAAGACAACAAGAATGTGACTCTGTTACTTACAATATAATTGAGGAGTTAAGAAATAACCTCATGAATTAATTCATAAGAAAGGCCATATTATATCCACCTTCAAGACTTTGCAGACCCCATGTTGATTTGTCATCATGCAGAGTTTATTGCAGGGCATACCAAGATGAATATGGAACACTTATCACCATGAACAATGCAAATATGGCCCCTAGACTTGAACATCTGGTTGGAGTTTAGGGTTTGAATTCCAGATCTAAGTCTCCCTAGCTGAGTATCTATAGATATGAGTAGTTACTATCTCTATGTTTCATAATGTCTACAGAATATGGAGAAGGCATTTACTGCTCACCAAATATCCATACACGTCTTCACAATTCCCAGTTCCCTTGCAGTTATAGCTGGACAGATGAGTAATTCTGGCCAGTGGGCTGTGAGTAAAAAAGTGACGTGTGTCACTTCCAGTCCAATGAACTTGTGAGCTACTTGTACAGTCTTTGGCTGGTTAGAGTGACTTGAAAGCTGAGAATAACTATCCTGGAGATTTACCTGACCTACACTGAAATATGTGTGGGCTGTAAATAAACTTTGTGTTGTTAACCACTGAGATTTATGGATTTATTTGTCACATTTGCAGAGTCTTTGCTGACCAATGCACAGGATTATTGTAAGGATCATATGAGATGATACATAAAAACTACTTAGTATAGTGCCTGGCACAGAGTAAATATTCAATAAATGAAAGTCATCATTATTTATACTTCTTTTAAAATAAAATTAGTTATTTAAACATTTTTCCTTTTTTTGTTATTGTTACAAAAATAAGTCAGTGTTGAAAAAAAAAAATCTGAAGTCTGTTGGCAGAAGTGCTTCCAAAGCTATTTCAATGCTTTCAGTTCCTCTAACGCTTTTTTCCTAATTGAGTACACTTGATCTTTTGTGATAGGAGTGGCTACTCACTGAACTCGTACTTTTTGTAAACATAGTATCTGTTTCTGCTCAGAGGTCTCTAAGGTTTTTATTTATGGATAATTCATTGCCCCAAACCAATAGTGAAAACTAGTGATCTTTCAAACATGGAAACACCCTATAATTTTCTTCTGGCACTGCAACAACTTTGATGTTAATCTTTCTTTTTTCTGGCTGAACCTATATACACTTAAGTATAGGATCACATTAAGAAAACGCTCAGACCACATGTAAACAACCTGTGGCTAGACAATTCCTGAACCCTATGCAATGTCCAATTTTCAAAGGATGTAAGCTTCTGTGTTGTTTTCTCTACCATATATTTTTCCGCAAAAGTCCTACCTACTACTTTATCATGAACTGATGTATTTGGGCATGAGTCTAGACATGCTGTGATTTTGAAGAACTAGATCTTTTCCTGCCTACCCCACCCTTTGGCCCCCAGGAAGGGGTTTGGACACCTCTTGTGCCCTGGAACATAGCTCTGTGTTAAGTCTAGATGACACATCTCAATTTAAAAGATATGGGGAAAAGATTTGGAAAGATGTGCTAAGGAGTTAGAATATAATTTGGATCATCTGGTGGGTGAAAATAAGGTGCCCATAATAGGGTATGAAGAGAAAGGCAAAGGGGATTGAGTTGAGTTCATACAAATGGTCATCAATTTTATTTTTCAATAAATGAAGTTAGCACTTTAAAGTATAAGTAAAGTTACCACTTTAAAGGAAAGGAAAAAAAGAAACTTTTTTTTATAAATGTATTTCATAAACCAGATGACTCCATAACACTCAAGTATCAGTTGATAGAAAAACAAACCCGGAAGTTCTTTTCATTTAGTCCGTGAATTTTATAAACTAAATCAGGAACCTCTTTCCCTCAGCTTTTCCTTCATCCCCTTTCCCTCAGCAGTTAAGATATGAGTCACTGGGATTGATTACACAGCTGACAAAAACAACTGTGAGATGGCAGAATGAGTGGTGAGAGGTGGGGGTGAATGACACTCATTGAAATGCTGCCGAAACAGCCCCATTTATAGCTCCTATGCAGGAGACTTCTCGTAAGCATGACTCAGAGTTCAGAGGTGGATAACCCAGTCTCTACAGTGAGTACAGAACTGAGAGGCCATATGGGATATTCTGTCAGAATGGGTCACAGAATCCAAACTGGACAGGCCTGGCCGCTGTCCATTGTGATCAGCAAGTTGAATGAAGATGACTGCTATACTTATGGAAGGATGCAAGCAGTAAATGATGGCATCATGAAACAGGCTAGATAAATGAAGTTTAACAAGAATAAATATTCAAAAAAAAAAAAAGTGCAGCTTCCAAATAAGAAAAAAAGGAGAGGAGATGAAAAGAGAGGAGAGGAGAGGGGAAGAAAGGGAGAAAATTCTGATAGTAGATTAATGTTCAAAGATATTCACACCCTCCATCTACATAAGATTCTAAAAGTCTAAGTCAGGAAGCAATATAGATAATTATTACAGAGACTCTTACTTAAACATGAACTTTTAAAAATGGGTTTTTAAAAAGGAATACAAATATCTTATAAAGTCTATAAAATGAAGCTGAACTTTACTGATAGTTAATAATACAGACTAAATTAAGAATAAGATATTATTTTTCACTTGTCAGATAGGCAAAGATAAACACAGCTTCATAGTACAGTGTTGATTGGAGGGATGGGCAAATAGTCTTAAATTCTGTCCCTATTGTTGCAAGCACTTGATACAGAAAGTTGGAAATTGCTACCAAAATTTAAAACAAATACACTGTTTAACTCAGCAGTTTCTAATTATGCTTTTATATATGTTCAAAGACACACACAAATACACAGTCTTTTGTGGCTTTTTTTTGTAATTGCACAAAAAATGGTGGAATGAATATCCTAAAATAAGGACCATTAAATAGATTGTTATCTGATCCAATGGAATACTTCATAATGGATTAAAAATACACCTGAATATGCTGATATGTAGTGATGGAGTATGGAATAATTTCCAAAATATATTGTTAAGTGAAAAAAGCCATTCATGGTATCATATATAGAGTAGTCTCTAATACTCTTTAAAGTGTTAAAAAGCAAAAATGTCCCTGTAAGGCCTGAGGTGTGCCTGACCCAAGCCATCGTGTTTTCAGTCACCTCACATGCATGTGAAAGCTGAATAATGAATAAGGAAGACCAAAAAAGAATTGATGCCTTTGAATTATGGTGCTGGTGAAGAATATTGAACGTACCATGGACTGCCAGAAAAGCAAACAAGTATGTTGTGGAAGAAGTACAGCCAGAATGCTCCTTAGAAGCAAGGATGGCGAGACCATGTCTCACATACTTGGGACATGTTACCTGGAGGGATCAGTCCTTGGAGAAGGACATCATGCTTGGTAGAGAGTCATCGAAAAACAGGAAGACCCCCATTGAGATGGATTGACACAATGGCTGCAACAGTGGGCTGAAGCCTAACAATGATTGTGAAGATGGCACAGGACTGGGCGGTGTTTCGTTCCGTTGTAGATAGGGTCTCTATTAGCCAAAAACAACTTGACAGCGCCTAACCATAACAACATTCTCTAATACTAAAAATACTAAAGGGGAAGATAAAAGAAACTGAGTCTCCAAGGGTTAATAGAAATGCAATGTTGGGAAAGGAAATGGTATTCTCAGCAGCTAGGACAATTTGTGTTAACTAACACAGGTGAGAAAGACGGTAGATATCAGGCAATGGCGAATAGTCCACGTAGGATGCATACCAAAGCACCTAGTTGCTAGTTTAATATCATTTTCTCCCCTCGAATTCTAGTGTGTGTGCCACTGTAAATGTGTGTGATATCCAAAAAAAGAAAACAATCCCTGGTTACCTAGAGTAACTAATAACATTGTTAGAAATGATTCAGACAAACACATTGGCAGGGCCTGATCACATAAAGAACACCCTAGATTTCTGTAACAGAAGCCATTCACTCCTCCCCACGGTAGTGATACGGATCCTTTCAGGCAGAATGGGTCATTAGCTTTAACCGTCTCCCACAGCAACGCAGGAATCAATGCCAGCCTTATAAGTAAACAGGTACCCACACTGTTTAAGTACACATACCAATTGGCAAAGAAGGCAAATATTTACCCAATGTGATAGTGCATATGATAATTTAAGTTTCCTCTTGTGGAAGTTTGAGTTAATTCTGGGAATATTACATATGTGCATGTGTGTTAACTTGTGGCTTTACACTATATTATTATATTTATCCTAATTTGTAGAACCAAATTCTATAGTAGATGTGCTTGGATAAGGCCTATTTTAGAATCATATCTCAAATTTTTAAGTCTTGTTAAGGTTATGGTCCCACAGTTAGTGCTGGGTGTCATTGCATGAGTCAGAGAGTGAAGTAGTCAAAGTTTCTATTTAGTATCCTCCCACTCTTTTCATAAAGGGTCGCATCCTAATGCTTTCTGTCTCCTGGTGACCAGAATCATTTTTTTTCCACAGGTCCCTTGCTAAATATGACTCTCTGGAAGTCTCTATGGACACCTGACACACTTTGGTCAAAATCGTTCCTAAATAGAACAAAAAGCGTCCTGGTAGAAAAGGTGTGTTTTCTTTTGCTGTGCATTTTTTTTTTTCACATTTTCAGCGATTCTCTAATTCATTCTTTTTTTTTTTAAAGAGCATTTTATTGTACTTTAGGTGCAAGTTTACATAGCAAATTAGTTTTCCAGTCAATAATTCACAAACACGTTTTCCCATGACATTGGTTGCAATCCCCGCAATGTGTCAGCTCTCTCCTTATTTCCTCCCAGGGTTCCTTGTTTCTATTCGTCCCCTTTCCCTGTCCCTCTCTCCCTTCTTACCTTAGGTTTTGAGCAAATGTTGCCCTTTTGGTATCATATAGTTGATTGTTCTAAGAAGTACATTTTTCACGGGTATTACTGTTTGTTTTATACTTCTGTCTATTATTTGGTTGAAAGGTAGTCTCCGGGAGTTTCTTCAGTTTCAAATTAGTAAGTTGTCTTAGGGCAATAGTGTCGGGGGTTCCTTGTCTCTGTCAGACCAGTAAGTCTGTTCCTTTTTTTTTGAATTTTGTTCTACATTTTTTTTTTAAATTTCTTTAGATGGTTTACAAAGCAAATTAGTTCCACATTAAACAATTAATACACATATTGTTTTGTGACATTGGTTGTCAACCCTGTGATGTGTCAATATTCTCCCTTTCTCGACCTAGGGTTCTCCATTTCCATTTTTTGGCCTTCCTGTCCCCTCCTGCCTTCTCATCCTTGCCCCTGGACTGGTGTGCCCATTTAATCTTATACTTGGTTGAGCTATATGTATTATTGTTTGCTTCATGCGGCTGTCTAATCATTGGCTGAAGGGTAAACCTCAGAAGTGACTTCCATACTGATTTAAAAGGGTGCCCAGGGCCATGCTCTCGGGTTTCTCCAGACTCTGTCAGACAGTATGTCTGGTCTTTATTTGTGAGTTTGAAATTTTGTTCTATATTTTTCTCCAGCTATGTCCAGGACCCTCTATTGTGATCCCTGTCAGAACAGTCAATGGTGGTAGTGAAGTACCATCTAGTTGTGCTGGACTCAGTCTGGTGGAGGCTGTGGTAGTTGTAGCCCATTAGTCCTTTGTACCAATTATTCCCTTGTGTCTTTGGTTTTCTTCATTCTCCTTTGCTCCAGATGGGGTGGGACCAGTTGAGTATCTTACATGGCCACTCACAAAACCCCAGATGCTATTCACCAAAGTAGGATGAATAACATTTTCTTTATAAACTATGTTATGCCAAGTGAGCTCGATGTCCCCCAAGATCATGGTCCTCAGCCTTCAGCTCAGCAAGTCGGCCCCTCAGGGAGCTTGGAAGTGCCCATGAAGCCTTTGGTATGGATTACACTTCAACTTATAGTAAACAAAAGTCTTCTGGAAACCCTGGTGGTGTAGTGGTTAAATGCTATGGCTGCTAACCAGAAGGTCGGCAGTGTGAATCCACCAGATGCTCCTTGGAAACTCTATGAGGCAGTTCTACTCTGTCCTATAGGGTCACTATAAGTCAGGATCCACTCGATGGCAACAGGTTTAGTTTGGTTTTGAAGCTTCTATGACTTTGTCTTGGTCAAGTTGTGCTGACTTCCCACTATTGTGTACTCTCTTACCCTTCACCAAAGTTACCACTTACCTAGTTACCTAGTTAGTGTTTTTCCATCCTCACCCCTCCCCTCCCTCATAACCTTCAAAGATTGTTTCTGTGGGTAAACCTTTTCAAGAGTTTTCATAATAGTGATCTCATATAGTATTTGTCCTTTTGTGATTGACTTATTTCATTCAGCATAATGCCCTCCAGATTCATTCATGCCATGTTTTGCAGATTCATCATTGTTCTTTATAGTTGTATAGTATTCCATTGTGTATGTGTACATTCATCTGTTGACGGACGCTTAGGTTGTTTCCATCTTTTTATTATTGTGAATAATGCTGCAATGAACATGGGTGTGCATATGTCTATTTGTGTGACCACTTTTAATTCTCTAGGATATATTCTTAGGAGTGGGATTGCTGTAGCGTATTGCATTTCTATTTCTAGCTTTTTAAGGAAGCATCATATCATTTTCCAAAAAGGTTGTACTATTTTGCATTCCCACCAGCCATGCGTAAGAGTTCCAATCTCCCCGAAGCCCCTCCAGCATTTGTTATTTTCTGTTTTTTGGGGTTAGTGCCAGTAATGTCAGGGTGAGATGGTATCTCATTGTAGTTTTGATTTGCATTTCGCTAATGGTTAGTGATCTGAGCATTTCCTCATGTGTCTGTTAGCTCCCTGAATGTCTTCTTTGGTGAAGTGTCTGTTCATATCCTTGGCCCATTCTTTAACTGGATTATTTGTCTTTTTGTTGTAGAGGTGTTGGATTTTTCTATAGTTTTTAGAGATTAGGTGTTTGTTGGATACATCATAGGGAAAATTTTTTTCTGAGCCTGCAGGGCATCAAGATTGGAGGAGGATGCACTAACAACTTGCATTATGCAGATGACACAACCTTGCTTGCTGAAAGTGAAGAGGACTTGAAGCATTTAATGATGAAGATCAAAGGCCACAGCCTTCAGTATGGATTACACCTCAACATAAAGAAAACAAAAATCCTCACAACTGGACCAATAAGCAACATCATGATAAACGGAGAAAAGATTGAAGTTGCCAAGGATTTCATTTTACTAGGACCCACAATCAACACCTATGGAAGCAGCAGTCAAGAAATAAAAAGACGCATGCATTGGGCAAATATGCTGCAAAAGACCTCTTTAAAGCGTTGAAAAGCAAGGATGTCACCTTGAAGACTAAGGTGTGCCTGACCCAAGCCATGGCGTTTTCAGTAGCCTCATATGCATGTGAAAGCTGGACAACGAATAAAGAAGACCAAAGAAGAATTGATGTCTTCGAAATGTAGTGTTGGTGAAGAATATTGAATATACCATGGACTGCCAAAAGAAGGAACAACTCTGTCTTGGAAGAAGTACAGCCAGAAAGCTCCTTAGAAGCAAGGATGGCGAGACCATGTCTCACATACTTTGGACCTGTTATCAGGAGGGATCAGTCCCTGGAGAAGGACATCATGCTTAGTAAAGTAGAGAGTCAGTGAAAAAGAGGAAGATCCTATACGAAATGGATTGATAGGTACAGTGGCTGCAATAACGTGCTCAAGCATACAAGGATTGTGAGGATAGTGCAGGACGGGGCAGTGTTTCATTCTGCTGTACATAGCATTGCTATGAGTCAGAAGCGACTCGAGAGCGCCTAACAACAGGATCTCTTTTTACTCTTTTGGTGAAGTCTTTTGATGAGCATAAGTGTTTAATTTTTAGAAGATCCAAGTTACTAGCTTATCTTCTGGTGTTTGTTTATTGTTATGATTTGTATCCTATTTATGCCATTAGGACCTCTAGCATTGACTCTATTTTTGATTCTGTGATCTTTATAGTTTTTGGTTTTATATTTATGTCTTTGATCCATTTCGAATTAGTTTTTGTGTATGGAGTGAGGTATGTGTCCTGTTTCATTGTTTTACAGATGGACATCCAGTTTTGCCAGCACCATTTGTAAAAAAGACTGTCTTTTCCCCCGATTAATGGATTTGGACCTTGTCAAAGATCAGGTTACTGGGGGTGGATGGATTTTTCACCTGGATTCTTGATTCTGTTCCGTCGGTCAATGTGTCTGTGCTTGTACCAGCACCAGACTTCTTTGACTACTCTAGCTGTTCTGAGGTCAGATAGTACAAGGCCTCCTACTTCATTCTTCTTCAGTAATGCTTTACTTACGTGGGACATTGTTCCTTTCCATATAAAGTTAATGTTTAGTTTTTCCATCTCTTTAAAGAATGCTGTTGGTATTTGGATTGCATTGTATTTGTAGGTTGCTATAATTTTTTTTTTTTTTTTATGGGTAGAATGAGTCAGAATCGACTCGAGGGCACTGGGTATGAGTAGAATTGACATTTTTACAATGTTGAGTCTACCTATCCACGAGAATGGTATGTTTTTCCATTTATGTAGGTCTCTTTTGGTTTCTTGCTAGTAGTGTTCCGTAGCTTTCTTTGTATAAGTCTTATATCGCTGATTAGATTTCCCTATTTTATTTTTTTGTGGGGTATTATAAATGGTATTGGTTTCTTGATTTCCTTTTCATTGTTCTCTTTATAGGAATCAACTGATTTCTGTACATTTATCTTGTATTCTGCTACTCTGCTGAATCTATTTGTTCCAGTACTTTTCTTGTGGAGTCTTTTGGGTTCTGTATGCATAGTATCATATCGTCAGCAAACAGGGTTAGTCTTACTTCTTCCTCACCAATTTGGATGCCATTTCTTTTTCTTTCTTCCTTTCTTCCTTTCTTCCTTTCTCTCTTTCTCTCTTTCTCTCCTTCTCTCCTTCTCTCCTTCTCTCCTTCTCTCCTTCTCTCCTTCTCTCTTTCTCTCTTTCTCCTCTCTCTCTCTCTTTCTTTCTCTCTCTCTCTCTCTTTCTCTCTTTCTTGCCTTATTGCTCTAGCTAGGACTTCCACTACAATGTTGAATAGGAGTGGTGATAAAGGGCATCCTTGTCTCGTTCCTGTTCTCATGGAAAATGTTTTCAGCCTATCTTCATTAAGAACAATGTTGGCTGTTGGTTTTGTATAGATGCCGTTCATTATGTTGAGGAATTTCCCTTCTATTCCTATTTTATTCAGAGTGTTTATCAGGAATGGGTGTTGAACTCTATTGAAAGCCTTTTCTGTGTCCACTGAGATGATCATGTGATTCTTTTGTTTACTTATGTGGTGGATTATGTCGATTGATTCTCTAAGGTTGAACAATCCTTGCATACCTGATATGAATCTTACTTGGTAGGGGATTATTATTTTTCTTTATATGACGCTGAGTTCTATTGGCTAGAATTTTGTTGAGAATTTTTACATCTATATTCATGAGAAATATTGCTCTGTAATTTTCCTTTTTTTGTGGTGTCTTTCCCTAGTTTTGGTATCAGGGTTATGCTGGCTTCATAGACTGAATTTGGAAGTAACCCTTCCTTTCCTATGTTCTGAAATAGTTTGAATAGTAATGGTGCGAGCTCTTCTCTGAATGTCTGGTAGAATTTTTCAGTGAAGATATCTTGGCCTGAACTTATTTTAAAATTACCTTTTCAATCTTTTCTCTTGTTATGGGTCTCTTCAGATTTTCAACCTCAGTTTGTGCTACATTAGGTTGGTAGTGTGTTTCTAGAAATTTGTCCATTTCCACTAGGTTTTCAAATTTGATGGAGTATAGTTCTTCATTGTACCCTGTTATAATCTTTTTTATTTCAGTTGGGTCTGTTGTAATATCCCCCATTTCATTTCTTATTTGGGTTATTTGCTTCTTCTTCTGTTTTTCTTTTGTCATTTTGGCCAGTGGTTCGTCAATTTTGTTGATCCTTTCAGAGAACTAATTTTTGGTTTTATTGATTCTTTCTTTTTTCCAATTTATTTCTGCTCTGATCTTTATTATTTCCTTTCTTCTGGTGGCCGTGGGCTTCTTTTGCTGTTCCATTTTTATTTGTTCAAGTTGTGTAGCTATTGTTTTGATTTTGAGACTTTCTTCTTTCTTGATATGAGTGTCTATTGGTATAAATTGGCCTCTTAGTGCTGCCTTTGCTGTCCCAAAGATTTTGGTATGATGAGTTTTCATTCTTGTTTGATTCTAGGAATTTTTTTTTTAATTCCATTCTTGATTTCTTCTAGTACCCAGTGGTTTTTAAGAAGGGTGTTGTTCAGTTTCCGTGTATTTGATTTTTTTTTTCTTGCTCTTCCTGTTATTATTTTCTACTTTTATGGCATTGTGATCAGAGAAAATGCTTTGTATTGCCTCAGTGTTTTCGGTTTTGTTGAGAGTTGCTTTGTGGCCTAAGATGTGGTCTATTCCGGAAAATGTTCAATGGGCATTGGAAAAGAATGTGAAATTTGCTGTTGTTGAATAGTATTTCTATATATGTCTATGAGGTCAAGTTGGTTGACTGTGGCCTTTAGATCTGTATCTTTGTTGAGTTTCTTTCCGGATGTTCTGTCCTTTACTGGGCAGTGTGTTGAAGTCTCCTACTATTATTATAGAACTGTCAATTTGTCTTTTCAGTGCTGTTAGAGTTTGTTTTATGTATTTTGGAGCCCTGTCATTGGATATGTAGGTATTTATTATGGTTAGGTCCTCATAGTGGATTGTCCCTTTAATCATTATGGGATATCCTTCCTTCTCTTTTGTGCTGAATTTTGCCTTAAAGTCTATTTTATCTGAGATTAGTATTGCCACTCCTGCTCTTTTTTGGTTGCTGTTTTCTTGATATATATTTCTCCATCCTTTGATTTTTAATGTATTTATCCTTGTTTCTAAGTTGTGTCTCTTGTAGACAGCATGTTGATGGGCCCTGCACTTTTTTTTTTTTTTTTAAATCTTTTCTGTCACTCTCTGTGTCTTAATGGGTGCATTTAGGCTATATACATTCAGTGTGATTATTGATAGGTGTGAGTTTATTGCTGTCTTTTTTTTTTTTTTTTTGGCGAAGAACTTCTTTTTCTAAAATTTGTATTGTGCTTTTAGCGAAAGTTTACAAATCAAGCCAGTCTATCATACAAAAATTTAAGTACACCTTGCTATGTGCTCCTAAATGCTCTCCCCCTAATTAGACAGCACATTCCTTCCTTCCACTCTCTCTTTTCGTGTCCGTTCTGCCAGCTTCTGACCCCCTGTGCTCTCTCATCTGCCCTACAGATAGGAGATGACAACGTAGGCCCATGTGTCTACTTGATCCAAGAAGCTCATTCTTCACCAGTATTATTTTCTATCCCATTGTCCAGTCCAATCCCTGTCTGAAGAGTTGGCTTTGGGAATAGTTCCTGTCTTGGGCTAACAGAAGGTCTGGGGACCATGACCACCGGGGCCCTTCTAGTCTCAGTCAGACCATTAAGTCTGGTCTTTTTACGAGAATTTGGGGTCTGCACCCCACTGCTCTCCTGCTCCCTCAGGGATTCTCTGTTGTGTTCCCTGTCCCGGCAGTCATTGGTTGTAGCCGGGCACCATCTAGTTCTTCTGGTCTCAGGCTGATGTACTCTCTGGTTTATCTGGCCCTTCCTGTCTCTTGACTGCCATCTTTTTGTAGTATTTTTTGTTTTTGTGATAATGATGTTTTCTTTGTCCGTCTTACTCTCCTGTGCTGAATTCCTTTTGTTTATGGATTTTTTTGTTTGTTTGCTTTCTTTGTTTTTGAAGATTTTGTGTTTACTAAGACTTTGTTTTTTTTCTTCATTTTGATGAGTAAATTTGTTAACTTTCTTTGTGGTTAATTTGTAACTTATCCTATCTTCCTAAGTTTAAACTAGTCTTTTATTGCTTGATATCACCTTGACTTCCTCTTCATTTGAAATATCTATACCCCACCGTTTATTCCCTCTTTTATTTTTCTGCCTGGGTTGTCATTTACAGATTGATGTCTCGGGTTCCCTGTTGTAAACATTTTAGTTTTGTTTTTCCTTGAGAGTTTACTACCTAGGATGGTGTCTTGCTGGTGCTGTCCTGTGTCCTAGATTCACGTTGTTGTCTGATATTGTTGGTTCTCTAACAAAAGTACTCTCTTTAATAATTCTTGTAAGTTTGGTTTGGGTTTTACATATACCCTTAATTTCTATTAATCTGGAAATGTCCTAATTTTGTCATCATATTTTTGCAAGAGTTTTGCAGAACTCTTGGTGTTATATATGTCATCACTTTACCTTTTGCCTGCATGGTTTCTGCCAAGTAATTGGAGCTTAATCTTATTGTTTCTCCTTTGTATGTGATTTTTCATTTTTCTCAAGCTGCTCTCAGGATTCTTTCTTTGACTTGGTTTTGGCAAGTGTGATTATGATATGCCTTGATGACTTTCTTCTGGGGTCTATCCTATATGGGGTTTGTTGGATTTCTTGGATGATCAGCTTTTCATCTTTCATGATATTAGGGAAGTTTTCTGTCAGCAAATCTTCAATGATCCTCTCTGTGTTTTCCATTTTCTCTCCTGTTCTGGAACTCTGATCACACACAAATTTTTGTTTTTGATTGTATCCCACATCTTTCTCATGTTTTCTTCATTTTTCTTCTTTCTTTTCTCTGATTTTTCCTCAAACAAAGTGATATCCAAGGATTTATCTTCAATTTCTCTGATCCTGTCCTCCATTGTTTCAAATTTGCTCATAAAATCTTCTATTGGACTGTCCATTTCTGAAATTTCATTGTTTATCTTTTGTAGTTGCTTTTTTTGTACGATTTCTAGTTGTTCATTTATTTTGACGTTTTGACGTTTTTCTTGTATTATTTTCCTGAATTTTTCCATTTCCTTGTCTGTGTTTTCGCTGATTTTGTCTGTATTTTTCATGATTTTGTCTTTTTTTTTTTTTGTCTGTGTTTTCTTTCATCTCTTTTCTAATCTGTAGGAGAGCTCTGAATGTTATACTTTTGATTTCCCCATCAGGTAGCTCCCTTGCCTTTTCTTCTACTTCGAAGTCGTCTGGTGTTTTATTTTGACCTCTTACTGAAGCCTTCCTGTCCTTTTTTTTTTAAATATGTTTTGATATTGTTTGCTGTTTCTGGGACATTCAGGAATTATTTTCTTTGTTTATTGATTGTAGATTTGTTTGTTTTGTCCTGCTTTTTTGTTTTATTTGGTTATGTGTGGGCAGGCAGGCTGGGTATGTTTTTTTTTTGCTTGCTCATCTGATGGCATGATACTTCTCACCACTTTGTCCAGGTGGGCAGGGCTGGTTGCTCAGCTAATGAGCAGCATTGTAATTCCAGGGGTGGGGGCAGAGATGGGTTGTTTGTGGCATAAGCTGGACCCAGCAGGGCAGGACCAGGGGGCAGTGTGTGGCAGGGTCCAAGGGTCTGTGCCAAAGCTGCTCAATTCTACATTTTTTACCCATTCTAACCAAGAACTGCTATTGTGATCTTGGTCAGAGTAGTCAGTAGTGGTAACTGGACACCAACTAGTTCTTCTGGTCTTAGGTTTGAAAAGGCTGTGGTGTTTGTGGGCCATGAGTCCTTTTGACTCTTTGCTTCCTTGAGTCTTCATTTTTCTTTGTTCTCCTCTGCTCCATGTGGGAAGAGACCAATAATAGCTTCTTAAATGGCTGATCACAAGCTTTTAAAACCCTAGATGCTACTCACCAGACTAGGATGTAGAACATTATCTTTATGAACTGTGTTTTGCTGATTGACCTAGATGTCCCCCAAGACTATAGTCCTTAGCCTTCCAGTCCAGTGGTTCAGTGCTGATGTCTAGGTAGCTTCTATAACTGTGCCCTCTAGGTCCTCTATTATGTATACGAGCATATGTGCAGCATTACAAATAGGTATGTAGAAATATAAACCACCATACCTATATATGTACGCAGGTGTACTCCTTTACAACTTCACTCACCTATTTAGCATACATATTTACCTATGTATCACAAATTATTGTTAGTTATTATTTCTGTTGCAGAGTTGTATATATTATAGCATTTACCGTAGTTGTCCTTTATCCTCGAGTACTTCTCAGTGTCTTCCTTTGCCTTGGTCACGTTGTGCTGACTGTCCTCATATTGTGTATTGCCTTTCCCTTCACCAGAATTAATTCTTGTCTACTATCTAGTTGGTGATTCTCCCTCCCTCCCTGTCCCCTCCCTGGTAACCATCAAAAAATGTTTCTTTCTGTGTGTAAACATATTCTTGACTTTTTATAATAGTGGTCTCATACAATATTCGTCCTTTTGTGTTTGACTGATTTCACTCCACGTAAAAAAAATTTTTTTTTCTAATGCCCTCTAGATTCATCCATGTTGTAAGATGTTTCGCACATTCATCATTATTCTTTTATCATTGCATAGTATTCCACTGTATGTTTGTACCAGTTTGTTTATCCATTCTTCCTTTGATGGATGCTTAGGTTGTTTCCATCTTTTTGCTATTGTGAATAATGCTGCAATGAACATAGGTGTGCATATGTCTGTATCACAGCTTTTATTTCTCTAGAATATATATCTAGGAGTGGGATTTCTGAATCATGTGGTATTTCTATTCCTAGCTTTTTAAGGAAGCACTGTACCATTTTTCATAGTGATTGTACAATTTTGCAGTCCCACCAGCGGTGTATAAAAGTATCAGTCTCCCCACAGCCTCACCAACATTTGTTATTTCCTTTTTTTTTTTTTTTGATCAGTACCACTATTGCCAGGGTGAGATGGTATCTCATTTTGGTTATTATTTGCATCTATCTAATGGCTAATGATCTCAAGCATCTTCTCATGTGTTTGTTAGAGGCCTGAATGTTTTCTTTGGTGAAGTGTTTGTACATGTCCTTTGCCCATTTTTTAATTGGATAGTTTGTCTTTTTGTTGTTGAAGTGTTGAAGATTTCTGTAAGTTTTAGAAATTAGACCCATGTCGGATATGTCATAGTCTAATTCAGTCTTAAGCCCTCTGTAGACCTAGTAAGTAAAAGAAGTATGATGATAAATTCCGTTTCCATTTTTTTGCAAAGGACCTTTGATTCTTGGTTTGGTTGTCCTCTTCCACATAGTATCTTGGAACTCTTCCCCACCTACATTTGCCTGCCTAATGATGAATGTGTCACTTGATTTTTAGTCTGTCTTGGACCAGGAATCTAAGGGTCTCTGGTATCACTATTTGTAATCATTTCAATAAACTTTTTTTTTTTTTTTTTTCTGTAATTGACTGTGTGGCCTTGGGATATTGTCTCTCTTTCAGTACAATCAGTGGTAAAATAAAAATATCAGACTAGATTTTTAATAATGTACTGTTAGACTTCAAAACTCTGTAATTCTGTGATTCTTGTTTCTGTAAGTCGGCTGCTGATATTTTTGGTGACTTGGAAGTTGGGCTGCACAATCAGACTCCCCTGCCTGTTTGGCATCAGCTGCCTGTTCACCCTGTAGTCTGTGGACCTTCTTCTCACACAAGAATCCCGTTGATCTCAAAGACAGCGCTGTAAGGTGCAAAGCAAAACAAATATCAGGCTATTTCCCTCTGTGGTGCTCATGACAATATGAGTTGTCCAAGAGAATAAGAAAGCTTAAAAAGAACTGATAATACTATCCTTGAAGCACCTTTTGCAAGTGCCAAATTAATTTCTATCGACACAAATATTTTCTTTCAAAGATGAAAATTCCCAATTGTAAAAGGAGTAGAATGAAGACATTTCAAAATGGCCTTAACCATCTGTTTTCATAAACATAACAGCATCCCAGGGGGAATAACTTCTGCTTTTACTGTTAAGTAAATTCTCTAGAGCTTTGAGAGAATGATTTGCATAGTAGTCCTTTCTTTATTAAGCAGTCATAGTAAATTATTCCCAGCATACATGTAATTTGCCAATGAGCTGACCCACTTTGAAATATGTTTTTTCTTAAAAATAAGGAGTGAGTGGGATGCAAACCCCAAATTCTCATAAAAAGACCAGACTTAATGGTCTGACTGAGACTGGAAGGACTCCGGGGATCATGGCCCCCAGACCTTCTGCTGGCCTACTACGGGTACCATCTCCGAAGCCAGCTCGTCAGACATAGATTGGACTGGACAATGGGTTGGAGAGGGATGCTGGTGAGGCGTGAGCTACTTGGTTCGGGTGGACACTTGAGACAATGTTGGCATCTACTGCCTGGAGGGGAGATACGAGGGTAGAGGGGCTTAGAAGCTGGCAAAATGGTCACAAAAAGAGAGAGGGGAAGCAGGGAGCAGGCTTTCTCATGGAGAAGAAGTAATTGGGAGTATGTAGCAAGTTGTATATGGGTTTTTGTGTGAGAGACTGACTTGATTTGTAAACTTTCACTTAAAACACAATAAAAATTATTTTTAAAAAATGAGTAAAATGTGTGTGTATATACATAAATTAAATTAAGTTGATAGTGAACATGCAGAAGCAAGAACTTCTTGATAACAGATGGCCCTGATGCCTTCTAAGTAAATTGTAAGGACGTCTAATATTGAAGCCTGGCAAAGCATTGAATTTAAAATCTGGGGATAAATAAGAATCATTAGACCTGAGTTATAACATGTTGCTTTTTACGTGAAATGTTCCTATATTAAAAATAATTGATAGAAAATGTTGAGGAATACAAAGCCAGAGCATGTATGTTATTGTTGACAATTGCCGTTGAATCAGCTCCAACTCATGGAAAGCATATGTATAACAGACAGAAACAACGCCCAGTCCTGTACCATGCTCATAGTTGTTGGTAAGAGCATGTATAAATGATTTTTATTTAGGGGAAGTAACTCTGTAATTTCACAGAACTCCATTTATATGCATTTAATACTTCATTCGGCATACTAAATCCCAAACGCACTGCCGTCGAGTCGATTCCGACTCATAGCGACCCTACAGGATAGAGTAGAACTACCCCATAGAGTTTCCAAGGAGCGCCTGGCGGATTCACTATATATGAAAATAATGTGCCTTATCGAGTTCATGAAAAAACAAAATAAATCCTAGCCCACAAAGAAAAACAGTTTTTTTCTAACAACTAGAGAAAGTGTTTGGATGCTTCACCTGCTACTTCTATGAGGATTAAGAACACAGCTTTTGGGATTAGAAATATTTTACACACTTTCTGGATGACCTTGGGAAAATTACTTGAGAAAACTCTCTAAGCATAATTTCTTCATTTCTAAACTGGGTTACAAGCATGCCTACTTCATAGAATTGTTGGGAGAATTAAAAAAAAATGTGTATTAAAGTGCTTATCTTAGGCTCTGGCACATAGATCAATGGTTGTTGTTGTTATTATTTATTTTCATGCCTTTATGGATTTTCTGTGTTTGATGGGCATGTACGGGTATTTGTTTCTGGTTGTTTCATAGGTGTCTTAAGGTTTAAAGGAGGTCTGGTACCAGGAAGTAGATGCAGCAGTTTTGCACTTCCTTGATTGTGTGTGAATTTGAGGATATTGTCTGAGGTTACTGAGATTTGATGTTGATTGAACATTTTGATTGTCAAATGGGCAAATGGTAAAAAAGAGGGATAGAAAGTTGTTGCAGGGAGGAAGGACAGAGATATTAAATACTCAGTACTCCAAAAACACAGTCTCACCCAGCCCTGGTATAACCTCAGAATCTTTCTCAGCAGAACTGAGCAATCTACTGGAATTGCCTAAAGAGATAAAACTTGATTAACATCTGTTAAAATGATCAATGACATTCTAAGTGTGTCCATGAGCCAGCAGAATCAACTTTACTTGGGTCTTTGTTAAAGTACAAATTATTAGACATAACCCCAAACTTATTGAATCTGAATCCCTGCAAGTGGGGCCCAGAAATCTGTGATTAACAAGCTATCTGGGTGATTCTGATGCAGACAAAGTCTGAGAAGGCTGCTTAGATATTCAGCACAACAAACAGGTTGGCCAGATTGCGTAACAGTGAAATGAACAGAAACCAGTGGCTATGAAGGATCTACTACTTCCTGGCACTGTTCTGTGGCGGTACTTCTTATCCCTCTCAGTCATCCTTTGATGTAGATAATATTGTTATTGATTGTTTTGATGTTGTCAGTTGCCATCAAGTTGGTTCTGTCTCATGGCCACGTTATGTGTAACAGAACAAAAAGTTGTCTGCCTGGTTCTGTGACACCTTCGTGATCATTGGTTTGAATCCATTGTTGCAGCTATTATGTTAATCCATTTCATTGAGAGTTTCCCTCATTTTTATTGACCCTCTACTTCACCAAAAAAAATGTCCTTTTCTAGCAATTGATTTTTCCTGATGACATATCTCAAGTAAGCAAGTCGAAGTCTCACCATCTCACTTCTAAGGGACATTCTAGTTATAGCTAACTAGCTAGATAGATGATAGAAATGGAAATAGACTTCAGAGTTGTTATATAAACTCCACACAGCTAGTAAGAAGACAGAGTTAGAACTCACGTCATGGTCTAATTTCAAATCCTAGTCCCCTCCCTCTTTTTTTCCCATATGTCACATTACACAATACAGATAAAAACTAAGACATTTCTATGTTGGCTGCAATAATGGGCTCGAATATTTCAACAATTATGAGGATGACACAGGACTAGGCAGTGTTTCATTCTGTTGTATATAAGGTCGCCATGAGTCGGAACTGAATCAACAGCACCTAACAACAGCAACAACAATGGAGTTTAAATTATTTGTTTGGGACAGAAAACAATTCACTGAAAAAATTAGATCTCAATTCACTGCTCTCTCCACAGAATAATATCATTTCTCACAAAATCATTATGACCCAAAAAGTCATCCAATTTCTAAAAATTTGGAATAACTTCATCCACCGTGCAATCCAGAAGGCTGTGGGAATAAAAGCATATGTCAGTGCCGGATTTGGCCCTTAGAGCTAGGAGAGAAAGTTACGGTCAGAACATTGGGATTGATAATAAAAATTCCCAGTCACTTTTTAAATTTTTAGCAGATTATGTGTTATGTTTTCTAAAAGGACTTGCCAGATAAAGTTTCAGGAAGAGGTTTGAATAAAATGTTCTAGCAACTGTTTCTTTTTCTTCTGTTTTCTTTTTGAATACTTCTCTTTTTGGCTAGAAACCATTTCTCATGTGCTTGACAAAATAAGCAAGATGCAAACTAGGCAAAGAATAATGTACTTAAAAATATTACTGGATGAATGTATTTGTTTTGGCTAATGAAAATATTTCAATAAAATCCAAAGTCTCCATACTTTAATTGGAACCTCAGTGTTTGATCAGGTAGAGAACTAGATGTATTTGCACAAGGAAGAAGAACATGAAGATTACGTGGACTCCTCTGGACTAGGTGATTGCTTGGCCACTTGTTGCTGACAGCACTGTCATTGGCATTCATAGTCCAATAACTACAATCATTGAACCAGTGTGGCCTGAGGGGCTGGTGTCTTTCCAAATGGCATATCGTCACTGTGCAAGATTAATGCTGATCTTTGGTTGCTATGAGTTGGAATTGACTTGGCGGCACTGGGTTTGGTTTGGTTTTCACTTCTTGTCGTCATTTGAGATGCCCGCAATTATTTCAGCACCTAGAGGGCAAAGTAATAAGTCAGCCATCATGTCGAAAAGGACAGACTATCTCCCATTTGATTCTCATTCTATACAGATATGACATTAGTCTTAGCGATTTCTTTATCTGAACCACGATGTCTGGGAAAAAGTATTGTGAATCCTCTTTGTTCAATACTAGTTGGTCAGAATGTACCAATAAAATGTCTTTTCTGTGTGGCATATTGATCTATATCTAATATTCTTTTTTTAATGGTTTTTTCCATTATGTTGTCAAGTTATTATTATTATTGTACTTTAGACAAAGGTTTACAGAGCAAACTAGTTTCTCATTAAACGGTACACATTGTTTTATGACATTGGGTAACAACCTCATGACATGTCAACACTCTCCCTTCTCGACCTTGGGTTCCCTATTACCAGCTTTCCTATTCTCCTATCTTCTAGTTCTTGCACCTGGGCTGGTGTGCCCCTTTAGTCTTGTTTTGTTTTATGGACTTTTCTAATCTTTGGCTGAAAGGTGAATCTCTGTAGTGACTTCACTATTGAGCTAAAAGAGTGTCCAGGGGTGTACTCTCGGAGTTTCTCCAGTCTCTGTCAAGCCAGTAAGTCTAGTCTTTTTTTGTGAGTTAGAATTTTGTTCCGTACTTTTCTCCAGCTCTGTCCACGACCCTCTATTTTGATCCCTGTCAGAGCAGTCAGTGGTGTTAGCTGGGCACCGTCTAGTTGTACTGGCCTCAGTCTGACAGAGGCCATGGTAGATGTGGTCCATTAGTCCTTTGGACTAATCTTTCCCTTGTATCTTTAGTTTTTTTCATTCTCCCTTGGTTCTGAAGGGGCAAAACCAGTGGAGTGTCTTAAATGGCTGCTCATAGGCTTTTAAGACGCCAGGTGCTACTCACCAAAGTTGAATGTAGCACATTTTTCTTCATAAACTATGTTATGTCAATCGAGCTAGATGTTCTCCGAGACCATGGTCCCCACAGCCCTTAGCCTAGGAGTTCAGTCCCTCAGGGAGTGTGGATGTATCTGTGGAGCTTCCATGACCTGAACTGCATCTAATATACCAACTAGAAGTTTCCTTTCCTGCCCCCATCCTATACCTGGTAGCGGTAGTTCTGCAGGTTATTGTGTTTCTATAGATTTTTTTAAGCTCCAATGCTCTATATTCTTTGCTGAAAGTTGATCAAAACTTGAAATATAAACACAATGTATTATACTTTTATAGCTAGTTTCCCAAATTCTCAAGTTCTTATGCTAATTGTTTCCGTAAGATTTTCTATAGCGAGTAACAGAATTCCTAATTTATTGAGAATTCCTAATTTATTGTATAGCCTTTTGTCAGTCACGCCACTGTTTACCTTACTTAGAGCTGTATGAATATTTTCAGGCAGTCTCTGTGTACTACACAATGACAACCCCAAACCAAACCAACTGCTGTTGAGTTGATTCTCACTCATAGAGACCTTATAGGACATAGTAGAACTGCCCCACAGGGTTCCTGAGGCTGTAAATCTTTATGGAAGCTGACTGCCACATCTTTCTCCTTCAGAGTGGCTGGTGGGTTTGAGCTTCTGACCTTTTGGTTAGCAGCCTAGAGCTTTAATCATTGCACCACCAGGGCTCCCTTGCACAATGCCAAAGTCATATTAAAAATGGGAGAAGTAACTCCACCCCCCCACCCAGGTGCTTTGAAGCCTGCCGAAGCTCCCAGATAAGGTATTTGGTGTCATGTGGTCCAGAAGATACCCCATTGTTCTCTTTACACAAATGTGTCCTTAGTATTCGTGAAATAATCCACAATATCATAGATGGTAAGACCACTAGTTCAGATGGGGGGGGTTGGAGATTTCCTACACCAATGGTATGCCTATGACAGCTGTTTCCCAGCTGAGAGAGGAGGAGGTTTTGTGTCATTTTCAAACTAAACTCTAACTCTGCTTTCAACACAGCAACTCATCATATGTGTTTGGGCTATCAAATAAGACACTTGATTAAAAATTAAGCTGAGTTAAACATTTACTGAGTAGTTTATTTGACATTCTGGATAAATGAAATAAAATGAAATACCTGCCTGTCCTGGTCATCTAGTACTGCCATAACAGAAATACCATAAGTGGATGGCTTTAACAAAGAGAAATTTATTTTCTCACAGTCTATTAGGTTACAAGTCCAAATTCAGTGTGTCGGCTCCAGGGGAAGGCTTTCTCTCTCTGTCAGCTCTGGAGGAAGGTCCTTGTCCTCAATCTTTCCATGGTCAAGGATCTTCTCAGGCACAGAGACCTCGTGTCCAAAGGATGCACTCTGCTTCTGGTGCTGCTTTCTTGGTGATATGAGGTCCCCAAATCTCTGTTTGTTTCCCTTTCCTTTTACCTCTTGAGAGATAAAAGGTGGTACAGGCCACACCCCAGGGAAACTCCCTTTACCTTGGATCAGGGAGGTGACCTCAGTAAGGGTGATGTTACAATCCCACCCTAATCTTCTCAACATAAAATTACAATCACAAAATGGAGGACAACCACACAATACTGGGAATCATGACCTAACCAAGTTGATATGCACAGTTTTGGGGGACATCATTCGATTCATGACACTATCCTTAGGTAGTTTCCAGTCTAGTGAATTGTAGTGATGGGAAGGTAAAGTTACAACCTACTCAAGCCAGAGAATGACAGCCTTTCCTCAGGAGTCATGAAGATAATCATGATAACAGTAGCTAGGAATGAAAATTACATATTATAAAATTACTGTGCACTAGATATGGTGCTAAACTCTTCTTGCATGTTATTTCCTTCATTCCTCATAAAAATCTTTACATATTACTATCTCTATAACACAGTTGAGGAAACTGAGGCTCAGAAAGGCTAATCGTGTGAGTAAATGCTGGCTACTTAGTATAGCTAAAGCCTGGCCACAGAAATTTTTGTCTGTCTGCGTCCTATTCTTTTGTATTCCGGACATTTCCAGTCCCCCAAACGGCCATTATAATGTTGGCATTTTGGTCAAGAGCATTATTTGGGGCAAGATATTGGATAACTTGATCTTTTCAAAAGGACATATGAGTTATGCTTGTGAATAAAATGCACAATGAAGAGAAATGGAAATCAGGTAACCGACACAGTTATAGCACGGCAATAATAACCTCACAAACATGCACAGTTTATTAAACAAATGGCTAAGTACTTACTTTTAACCATTTTATGGGAATTAGCTATTTCAGTCCTACAGTAGTTCTATTAGATGAGTAGCGCTACCATCCTTATTTTACAGTTGAGGAAACTGAGGCACAGCAACAATACATTGCTCAAGATCACCCAATTAATGTGGTAGAAGATTTAAATGTTACCATTCTTTTGGACCGATCTCAATTTTTTGTCTGTTTTAAGACAAATTGTTAAATAAAACAGCATTAAACGCAGTGCTATCCAGTTGGTTCTGACTCATAGCGAACCTATAGGACAGAGTAGAACTGCCGCATAGAGTTTCCAGGGAGCACCTGGCGGATTTGAACTGCCGACCTTTAGGTTAGCAGCTGTAGCACTTAACTACTACCCCACCAGGGTTTCCAAAACAGGATTATCTATTTAAAAAGATTTAACCGCCTCAACTTGAATTCATTAAGCAAGCATTTATTGAGCATCTACTGTATGCCAAACATGTATTGTGTTAAGTACTAGGGATAAAGACATGACTATACATCTTAAATCATCTTTTTATTCTTCCTTCAAGAAGCTCAGTTTGGAAGGGCCAAATGACATATAAGAGATGATTTTAATGTCACAAAATAGAGAGGCTGATAGAATTGTGAGCAGAGAGATGTGGAAGCATTTAATAGCCTGGAAATTCAAATAAAAATTCCTGAGAAGAAGTAATAACCAGGGGAGTTTTGAAGCATTTGTAAGGATTGACCAGATAAAAAGATTAATATAAGGTGTATCTGTCAGAATAACTTAGAAGAGGTTGCAGTAATAAATATGAGTCATTGTGGGTTCAAAGGTAGAATTCTTGCCTTCCATTTGGGACACGCATGTTCAATTCCCAGCCAACGTACCTCATATTCAGCCAGCATCCATTGGCGGAGGCTTGCGTGTTGCTATGATGCTGAACAGGTTTAAGCAGAGCTTCCAAATTAAGGCAGACTCAGAAAAAGAGGCTTGGCTACCTACTTCCGAAAACCAGCCAACGCTGGGGATCATGGGGATAGCTTATGGCCAGGCAGCTTTTCATTCCATTTTCTTGGAGTCACCATGAATTAAGGCAGCTAGCAACAATAACATGGTAGGTCAATGGGAACACAGGGTCAGGAGACGGTTTTCATAAAACTGGAAATTCTTGGGCATGCTTATAAGCTCTGGAGAAGGATAAGACAATACTGGAATTACAGGAGATGGAAGATAGAGAATAAATGGCATCTGTATTTCATAAATAGTCAATAATTATAATTTTGACAACTATACACTTTATTATAGATGTTGAAAGGGAGGCTTCAATTTTTCAAAAACAAAATTAAACAATATATTACAAAGTAATAAAACCCTAATGAAGGGCTGAATGTTTCAGCGAACTGAGCTGGAGCTAAGGGTTTTAATCACGGCCAGATGATTGATTCAGTATGTAATTTGGGGCATTTTGATTTTCATTGGCTAGGAGGCATACAAAGATTTGTTAACTTCTTTTGAATTTATCTCTCTGTCTTGTTTTTCACATATGTAATATAAGGGTGATGTAGCCCCTAAATAACTGAAAAAAAAAAAAACTAGGAAGGATAATTAACTAGAATGTTTGCAATAAAAAATATTTGGCAAATGAAAAACGCTGCATAAACATTTCTGAAAAACATGCCATTTTCCCTATAATTTCAAATGCTTTATGGTGTATCCTATTTAGTGCCTAAAATCCTAGTTTTGAATAAAAAATTAATATTGGCAGAATTTCAAAGAGTGGCGGAGCATGGGTGTTATTTATAAAGGAGTCAGAGAGAGAAACCACAATGAAGAATTCTCTTGAATTTATTTCAAACACCACAGCTTAGCAGATACCACCAGTCCGATGAAAAGCCTGAAATAACACCTCTGTAGCCATCTGGTTCAGACTTGCTTTCTGATATCCCGATCAGCAACTTGCTTTTGTGAACTGGGGCAGCCCTCTGGCTTTTGCTCAGTTTGCAACCAGGTAAGTATTCATCATCTTACATTTAGGGGTCATGATATATGCTGTAATATAGAAGGAAATTGTTTTTGCTACTCTTCCATATTTTAATTTATTTTTTAATTTAACAGTAATTAACATTGTTCAGGAGCCCTGGTGGCGCAGTGGTTAAGAGCTTGGCTGTTAACCAAAATGTTGGCAATTGAAATCCACCAGCCATTCCTTGGAAACCCCATGGAGGAGTTCTACTCTGTCCTGTAGGGTCTCTATGAATCAGCATTGACTCAATGGGAACGGTTTAGCATTGTTCATCCCTGTCTGGTTGGTAGCCTGGTAAGCTTCCTCCTCAAAGCTGTGGTGATATGGTCCCTCCTCCACTGACCACTCTATTGTTAACTCGCAACAAGAAGAATTTAAAAATGGTAATCCTTATTTTCTTTCATATGCATTTTCAATTGATTGTTAGTGGCCACTTTGAGCACTGAACTGAAAAAGATTTCCCAATGGGAAAGAACATAGTGACAAAAAATTGATGTATCCCATGGTTGTAGAAAAAGAAAGGAACATGAACATCAGGTTGGCCAACATTTTGAGATGTAGAATCTGTCACTGGGGGTTCTGATCTTGTGCCCTAATTATCACCAGGGCTTTTCTGTTTTGTTAGTTTCTGAAAACTTTATCACCAAGTTGTGCTGTGTTCATGAGTCAGTCTTGGTAATCTTCAGTTGACTGGTTGGGTCTTGAAATATGACAGGCATCTATGATATAAAAGGCCATGTGTTAATTATCGAAAGAGGAGAAAACATAAAAAGCTGAGGCTTCTGTCCATATGCGTAGATTGTTTCAATTTGCTTTCTTCTTTGTTGCTGTTAACTTTCCAATTTGCCTTCTGTGGCTGGCATTATGTGGTTGACTAGCTATAAAACAATTATTTTAAATTGACTGGGCAGAGAGAGAAAAGAGGAACTCATATAACCCACAGCCTTACATTTATCAAATATAAACCAGTCTATACATTTGAAACTATTTTATTTTGAAATAAAATATTTTAACCAGCTCAAGACACATTAAACAAAATACTTAGAAGCCCCATATGTTTATAAATTAATAATGTTTAATCATTGAAATTTTGACACTCATTACATACAAATCATATTCCATAAACTAATGAAAAAAGGGATTTAAAAAAAAATAGTCTGTTCTGCAGTGAACAAAATGACCAGTTTATATTCAAATTATCCCAATTGTCCCAGTGATCTATTTCTTGGTAAAACATTTTTTAGCTGATTTTTAAATTCTGGAATCCAATCAAGTATTACACATCTTGCATTTAGTTGTTCTATCTTTTCAGTGTTCTTTAATCCAGAACAGTTCCTTAAGGACATCTTGCCTTTCATGAAGTTGCCCTTTTTTATGAGTCCAGGACTGTTATCCTGTAGAATGCCTCTGGACTTGTCTGATTGTGCCCTCATGATTACATTCAGGTTGAACGCCTTTAGCAAGAATACTAGACAGGTGCTGTTGTGTATACCCTGTTACATCACGGCAGGAGGCCCAGTATGTTAACTTTGTTCTCAGTTTGTTCACCTGGTTTAGATCATATTTGCCTTTTTTTTTTCATTTTAAAGGTAAGTCTTTTTTTTTTTTTAATAATTTGTGAGTAATCTATGGGATGACATTTTGATACTATGCGAAGAGCTTATTCCCCTGTGCGATTTCACTCAATAGCATTGATGATCCTTGTCTGAACCCCCCACTAGATATTGGTAAACAGTAGTTTTCTAATTTTGTTATTCCTTTTACATTTATTTGCCAGCATTCTTCTGTAAAGAAAAAAATCACTCCCACCCAATAACGCAATGGATTTATGGGTTTTTAAAAAATTCAGTGTGTTATAATCCACTACTTTCATTTCTAATTCCTAAATTGTTCCATACTTGACCACTTCATGCTTGCTGCTTTGTCCTTTTGATATGTCCTTATCTTTCTCTAGGCACTTTCTTTGCTTTCTGATACAAAATGTTCTAGGTTCAACTTGTACTTTCCCTGTACCTGATCTGGGATTATCATTTCTCCGGCGAACACAGTTTCCTTTCAGTGACTAATAGTATTAAGACAGCAAGATCTTGGCGCTAGCATGTTCATTTCCTCTGGGCAACATTGCTCTGGACCCCTTCAGTGGACAGAGCCGGGGATATATATTTTTGAAATCATAATTTCATATTGATTACTACGCTTCAAATCCAACTCCTCCTTACCTTCTTTTTCCCTATCCCATATTTATACATCAATTCTCCCATGGTGTGGATCCTGAATCCCAACAATATCAACATATTTACTCATTTGTTTTATCCTACAATGCATACAAGACAGTTTTAGGAATCAACACAAAACCTACTAAGTTCATATATTTTTTTAATTTTAGTTTTTATACAGTGGTAATTATATATATATATTTTTTATATGCATATATATTTAATAATATTTTGTTGGGTTTTTGGTGAAGGTTTACACAGAAGTTTACATTCGTATTTCAACAATTTCTATATAAATTGTTCAGTGACATTGGTTACATTCTTCACAATGTATGAACAGTCTCATTATTTCAGTTCTGGTTGTTCCATTAAGATCATAATATTTCTGTTGTTCTTTTTATCCTTATAAAATATCTCATTAAGTCATGTACAGTCAGAAAAATGTGTTCAAAAGTTATTTGAATTTTTTTTCTGTATGCTTGTGTTATCCTCTTAATATATAGCTGTTGTTAGTCAGCTGCTGACTCATGGTGACCCAAAGCACAATGTAACAAAATGCTGTCTGGTCCTGGGCCATCCCCATGATCCATTGCACATCAGACTATTGTGATCTATAGGGTTTTCACTGGCTGATTTTTGGAAGTAGATCACCAGGCCTTTCTTCCCAATCCATCTCAGTCTAGAAGCTCCATCAAAACCTCTTCAGCATCATAGCAACATGAAAACCACCACTGCCAGATGGGTGCTGACTGTGTTTGTGGTGCATTGGCTGGAAATGAAACCCAGGTCTCCAGCATGGAGGGCAAGAGTTCTACCACTGAACCACCAACAACCTCTCGAATATAGAGCTGGTTCATTTACTTCTGCTTAAATTCAATTTCAGGGTTTGTTTTTGCATCCATTTTGATATAATTTTGTTTTTGAATATGTGGATTATTTACATTTCTCAAAAATTCCCCAAACTATTAAAAAAAACTTGTACTCAGAGAAGCCTCATAGACTTCTGGATTCCTTTCCACCTCAATATCATTCCTTCTGACCTCAGATAGGGAACCAGCATATTTGTTTCTGGTTTATTCCTTTTATTTTTTTTGCCAGAATGAATAATTGTATCTTTATGTCAATACCGATACGTAGAATGGTAGCATACACTTTTGCATCTTGTTTTTTTTTCCCACTCCATATCCATTCTCAGAGATCGTCCTCATTTTTTAAAAATCTGTACTGTAAAGTAGTATTCAGTTGTGAGGATATACCAGTTTGTCCAACTAACTGGCTTCCTAAGGATAGACCATGGTGATTTCTAATATTTTCCTATGAAAATACGGTAAATAACCTTGTGTGTGTGTGTGTGTTTTCTATAGAGGTGTATCCCTTGGGGTAAATACCTAAAAGAGAGGAATTTCTGGGCCAAAGGCATATATTATTTTTGTATAACCAAAAACCAAACCAAACTCAGTGCCGTCGAGTCGATTCCGACTCAGCGACCCCATAGGACAGAGTAGAACTGCCCCACAGAGTTTCCACAGAGCACCTGGCAGATTCGAACTTCCGATCCTTTGGTTAGCAGCCGTAGCACTTAACCACTATGCCACCAGGGTTTCCATGTTTTGGTATATATTACCTAATTCTCCCCTCAACGGGTTGGATCTTTTTTTTTTGTTTTTGCATTCTTACCAGCAATATATGAGTCTGTTTCTCCACAGCTTTGTCAAAAATCAAAAACTTGTGTTACCAAGCTTTTGTTTTTTAAATGTAGATATTTTCAAAATCTTCTAGACAATTTTGACAGGCAGTCAGGCTGACAACTATTGGCCTAGATCGTCAGTGATACGAGGATATAGAATGAAAGCAGTGGTGATGGGGTGTAACTAGGACACAAGATAACCTAAAAGGAAGGGGTAGGGAACAAGTCATACTATCTTCACTCAATTTTCAACTTTCCCCAGGTTTGACATTGCCCAGTGGTACAGATTAAATTTCATGTGATACCTGAGTGGAAAATATATCCCAGGCTTACATTAAAAAGGACTTGCCATTAGGTAGGAACCTTGGGGGCAGTGAATTTATGTTAATGGCAGAGGAACAACTCAGAGAAGTAGAATGAGAATGTTTACACAACTTGAAGAATGTAATCAATGTTGCTGAATGGTACATGTAGAAGCTGTTGAATTAGTACATGTTTTGTTGTGTATATTCTCAACAATAAAATAAAATTATATATTTTTTATAAGGGAGTATACCTGTTTGGTATCATTTACACACCTTATTTATCTGACAATGCCTAATCTTCGTTGATGCCTGTTCAGCGACTGGCTAGGGAGCACTTTCAGAGTACGTGACATCCTGGAAGACTTTTTCAAGTTAATATTCATCCAAACATTAATACTGAAATGAGCTGATGGAATTCAGGTACCATATTTTATAGCTTATAAGATATCGCTCCTCCTTCTGCAACTTTAAAAAAAAAATTTTTATTGTACTTTACATGAAGGTTTACAGAACAAACTAGTTTCTTATTAAACAGTCAGTACACATATTGTTTTATGACATTAGTTAACCACCCACGACATGTCAACACTCTCCCTTCTCAACCTTGGGTTCTCTATTACCAGCTTCCCTGTCCCTTCCTGCCTTCTAGTCCTTGCCCCTCCTGTTTTGTTTTATGGGCCTGTCAAATCTTTGGTTGGAGGGTGAACATCAAGAGCGATTTCATTACTGAACTGAAAGGGTGCCTAGAGGCCATACTCTCAGGGTTTCTCCAGTCTCTGTCAGGCCAGTAAGTCTGGTCTTTCTTTTTGAGTTAGAATTTTGTTCTACATTTTTCTCCAGCTCTGTCCAGGACCCTCTATTGTGATCCCTGTCAGAGCAGTCAGTGGTGGTAGCCAGGCACCATCTAGTTGTACTGGATTCAGTCTGGTTCCTCCCCCCTTTTTTTTAACATCTCTGAAATCAGTTTGTGTCTCACAATTGACAGTATGCCATAAGTGAAGTGACAGATTTTTTTTTCCCTCTTTTAAAGATACATAAAATAACAGGGCATTGCACAGTTAATGGTATCTTAGTTTTGATGAAATAATGTATGGTCTATTTATAATATCTTTGATTTTTTTTTTTTTTGGAAATGGGATTTCAGTAATAGCAGGGTATTTAGTTATAAAGAATCACAGTGGCATTCTACGCAAATTATATGCACACTTTCTTAGTAATACTGGGCACATATATATTGCTTAATCAGGGTAGAGAATAATATGCTTGTGGTCACTCTCCAATATCTCTATCCTAAGCCCTTTAGTGCCTGGGGACTACAGGTAGTCTTGGTCCCTGCATTCTTCTGCCTCAGTGGTCCAGCCTTCAGCATTCTGCTCTTGACCCTCAAGCTGGTCTCCGTCAAGTGGTTACAGGGCCTCTTGGGCAATGTCTCTTTTGCTCTCGTGTCTAGTTATTTATCAGAAACAGGGTTGATTGTCTTCATCCCTAAAAATCTTCTCTGCCATGACTACCATTGTACTACTTTCTCTCTCTGCTCCTCAAGCACTTACTGGGCCACCTGCACTCTAAGAACAGCTACAGGTTTCCTGCACCGTGGAGGGAACCTATCCTTGCCTGAAAGGTCAATAGCCTTCCTGGCCATATCTTCCTAGTCTGGTTGCTCAACTGTGGCTCCTTGATCCCCACACAGTGACCTGTGCTATGCTGGCCTCCCAGTGAACACTTGTCTGGTCCAGTGCCCAGTCTGCTCTAAGGTCACTAACAATCTGTGGTGATATGATGTCTCCTTGCCTGTTGTGTCAAAACACTTGAAGAAGCAAGGTATACTCAGTCCATGGTTTCAAACAGAAGAGAGTTTCCTAACAGATTTAAACTAGAAACGCTGTATCTTAATAAGAATCAGACAGTCCATTAATTCTACTTTTAAATTTCCCATGAAATATCTGGCCTAGTGGAGAAAGTATTTGGAATAAAAACCCTCAGAAATTTAGAATTCTTTAACTTTTCTTCAACAACGTACTCTTTGAATGGCAGATTTTAAAAGTATGCTTTGCAATAGCTTTTTTTTGTTGTTGGTGTTTTGGGGATACCATCACAGCAGTGGCCCAATATATTTAGAATCTGACTAGTGAGCTTTTGAGAAAAACTGTTAATGATGCTATCTAGAAAAACTAAATGCTAATTTTCGTTTAAAATGTCAATTGAGAAATTTATTTGGGTTGAAATTTGTCAACCCCATTTAGAACTGAAAAAGAATTTCAAATCAACGTCTAACTTAAATTTAAACTAGCTATTTTGTTTTTCTCAATTGACCTGGTCATATTTCCTAATATTAAATCTAATTTTTTGGAGTTCTCTAACCGAATAAGGAGATAAAACTTTCTTTCATATGTTGAATTTTTTTCGATGGTCACTGCAAACACAAAGAGGAGTAAGACATTGTTCCTGCAGTTATGAAACTCAGTCCACCAGGTAAGTCTACACATGAAGATATATTCACAGCAGAATTATAGGAACAGACCAAAAAGAGAACACAGAAGAAAAACAACTGCCAGAAGGGTGAAAGGGGAAGTTTTCCTGGAGCAGGTACTAGCTGAGCAAAACCATAGGCATAAGTAGAGTTGGTCTGGTAAAGCTGGCAAGCTTCATGGAGGAGAGATTGAGAAGACCTTCCAGGCACTTGGGAGAGATGCAGGAAAAACACAGCTGTAGAAAAAATCATTGTGTAAGGATGGATGATGATGGGAGGTAAACTACAAAGCATGAAAAATAAAGAAGGAAATCAGGAAGATTGGTTGGAAACCAGGCAAGACATTAAAGACATTACTGTTAAGGAGTGTAAACATTACTCAGTAAAGAAAGAAGCCATAAACGTGTCTACTGAGGCTCTATTATGTGCTGGTCCCCCACCAATCAGGAGAGTGACGATGATCTCTGTGGGGGTGGTGTGGAGGCTGGGTTTTGAGAAAATCAAGATTACCTCCAGGGGGACTGGTTAAAACTCTATTTTAAGAGCTCAGGAAAGTGTTTGCTACAGAGAAGATTAGGGCTGCTATGGTTTAATCTACTTTTGGGTTCTAGTTCCTGATAGTTAAAACTAAGCATATTCCTGAATTGTTAAATTTCAGGTTACATTTTTTAATTTCTTCTTACAGCAATGTTTCTAAATTACTTGTTATACATTCACACTTGTGCTCACACAAGTTAAATATGAAGGATGTAAATAACCAGATGAAAGGGCAAATGTGGACCTGAAAGAAATACCTTGGGCAGATGTCCACTTAAAAGGGCAATTTTAGACAAATTTAATTGTTTTAATAGACGATTTTAAAATGCATTTTCTATTATCATTATACAAAAGAATATCGCAAAGAAAATATAACCTGGGCATGTTAAAGACTTTTTCAGGCCCTTTCACCTCTTACGTGAACACCAATAAGGACAGATTGAAAATCACTTTAGTTTGAGCTGATGGTGTAGTTTTGTTAAATATAAGTTTTTATCTTCTTTGTCCTATTTGGATGGGGTACTGAAGAAGCTAGAGAGCTAAGATGGTCATAATTGAAAGGGCAAATAGAGCTATAAGAAGTCTCTGTTTGCAAGCAACAGAAAACCCAATTGTGGCTAGCTTGAAAAGTAAAAGGCATTTATTGACTAATGTAATTGAAAAGTACAGAGGCAGGGCAGATTTCAGGCATAGTTTGACTCAGACATTCATGATTTTATCAGAGTAGTGGATAATTATCTCCATTTTGTACTCCTCATCTGCTCCCATAAAGACTACAACCTAGAAAACCCTTTGGAGGCAGTTCTACTGTATTACATGGGGTTATTACCACTCAAAATCAATTCACTGGCACCTAACAACAACAGCAACAGTTATAGGCTCACTCTGAGGCTGGCTTATCTCATGGTAAATGCCAGAACACCCCAGAGCCACATGCTTTCTCATTTATTTCCAGACAGGAATAAAGAATTTCTTGAGCAATCATAGATAAAAAGCCCTGAGCTTCACTCTGATCAGAACAATCTCAGAAACATACCTGCCCTTGTGCCAATTAACCAATTGTTATGACCAGAAGGTAATCACATGCTGATTGGCTTGGGCCTGGGCTCTGTAGCCATCACTGAACTAATGACTGACAATTGGCTTAAGTCAATTAGGGTCCACTGCAGGTAAGGCCATGATACAGTTTTGTGCAAGGTACCCAGCCAAGTAAATGAATGTGAATTTCAATCCAGCCCGTGCATTGAGAGAGCAAGCTTAACTGCTTTGTATCTCTCCTATTTGCATCTTCAGATTGAGTGTCCACCCTGCTGGTTCTCCAAGAGTATATGTCAGGCATTATCAGGCTCCCTTACTCTCTGGACATCAGTTGTGGAGCTCGGGGAGGAGTCCACTACAGGTCAGCTTCACCCGCCATTATAGACCAGGCTCTTGCCAACAGTCCTCTCCATGTGCTTCTTTCTAAGTCTGCTCTCTGTCTCTTGGTTCTGGAAACTGCATCCTCCCCTTCCCCCTTCAGGCTCAGGGTGGCACCAATCCTCCCAACCCACCCTGCTGTTACTAGTCTCGGGGTGTTTGTGGTTCCTCACCTTACCCTCACCTTCAAAAATAGTCCCTCAATTAATCTTGCCTCAAAAAAACCAATTTGAGCAGGCCACCTGTTTCTTGTTGGAACCCTTACTGATACACCAACCAAAGTACATAGCTCTCCACTATGGTGGGGTACTGTGAGAAAGCCGAGAATGAAGCCACAATGCCCCATAGTCCCTTCGGTCATCTTCTGATTCCCTGTAAAACTGAGCCCAGTTGGTTCAGGCATAAATTATCTGATAGGAAATGTTTCATTTTGTGAGAATGTCTACTGCAAGTACTAAAGATTTGAAAGTTTGAGAAAACCTCGAGAAAAGGATAATTCCACTTCAGGGTATTTTACTCTAAATTTGGAGATATATGCATCTTTTAGCATGTGCAGATTAGAATGCTGAAATCTTCCAGATCATTTGCAAACAATATTTTATGAGGCCAAAATAAGAAAGGAGAGGAAAGAGCTCAGGAATCCCAGGAGAGTACATCTAACACTACCTTTATTTTAGACTGCTTTTGAGGACACCTTTGTAAATCAGGATTGAATACACCTAAATGACAGAGTTTTTAGCTGAGGGAAACAGATGTCATAGCTAACAAATAGAATGCAACGTGAGTTTGTCTTGAAGTCTGTTCTGTGATGCGCAGCTTTTCTAAGTGAAAATGTTAACCTTGTGAGCAATCAGTTCAGTGCTGCCCTTAGCAGAGAACCATATATTAAAGATAAGCAATGGTTCAGACTTTCCAGGGCTTTGGCTTGGAACTAACTCTGGAATCTCAACCAAATCTGCATTTGGTGAAGCAATTTGGCACGCTTTTCTATTTTGAGGCATTAAACTGTAATTATAAGTCGCTTGTTTCATTCCAGATAAATGTCTCTAAAGTAGATGTAACTAGAGAAGATTCTTCCTTGTCTTTAAAGGAAAACAATAACAACAACAAACAACAAATGAAGAAAACTGAAGAGAACAAAATCAAAACAAAACTCGGTCAAGATGGAAAAGTGTGTTTACGATGTGCTTTATAATTTCATTGATATACAAAATTGATTGTGCAAGTACATCTGAAGATTTAAATAGTCAATAGGTAATCCAGGACAAAGAAATTCTAGTAGGGTTCTCTCATGTGGATAAAAATAAAGTTCCTCTGAAAAATCCACGTATTGAGGTAGTGATCATTGAACCTCCTTATAAGTTTTTATCTGATTAAAAAATCCTTTTGCAATTTTTCTCTAAACTTTATTCTAAATGGTTCAAAAAGACTGATGTTTTCTTAGTTGGAAGTATAAGCTGATACAAGGGGTGGGGAGAAGAAAGGCAGAGATTCATTAATAGTCAATTAAAAAAAATAGTTAGCAAGTCAAAACGAAAGGAAAGGAAATGTGGGGCTGGTGGAGAGTGTTTTGCCTTCTTGCTGCACACAGGCCACGAGCAAACCCCACCATAAATATTCTATGTCCCTAAGAAAAAGGGTTCTCTGCTGAATTATATAGATCTGTTTATTATCTGAAACAGGCCCTGGTGGTGCAGTGGTTAAGCATTTGGCTGCTAACTAAAAGGTTGGCAGTACAAATCCAACAGCCAGTTCCTTGGAAGCCCTATGTAGCAGTTCTGTTTTGTCCTATAGGGTTGTTATGAGTCGGAATTGAGTCAATGGCAACAGGTTTGGGTTTTGGTATTATCTGAAAACAAGACAATGGGTTCAAAAACATCTCAAATCTTTTCAAGTCTTATGATTCATTTATTCAGTGCCATTTCTTGTATAAGTACCAGGGCAATTGTGCTGATTTCTAATGGGGGGTAAGAAAAAAATACAGTTTCTGCCTTAAGAGAGTCCACAATATAATTAAAATACACACTGCTTAGAAAAGCATAGAAAATGTAGCTTTAATTTCTATTCCTTGTCTAATGTTACTTTGTTGTTGTTGTTGGGTGCTGTCTTAGGTATCTAGTGCTACTTTAGCAGAAATACAAATGGATGGCTTTAACAAATGGGAGTTTATTCTTTCAATGTATAGGAGGCTAGAAGTCCAAATTCAAGGTTCCAGCTTCACGGGGTAGGCTTTCTTTCTCTTTTCGCCCTGAAGGAAGTCCTTATCATCAGTCTTCCCCTGGCCTAGGAGCTTCCCAGCACAGGGACCCCGGGTCCTAATGACACGCTCTATTTCTGGCACTACTTTCTTAGGGGTATGAGGTCCCCCTGTCTCCCTACTCACTTCTGTCTTTTATATCTTAAAAGAAGTTGACTCAAGATACAACCTAATCTTGTAGATTGAGTCCTGCCTCATTAACATAACTGCCACTACTCCTGCATCATTAACATCGCAGAGGTAGGATTTATAACACAGGAAAATCACATCAGATGACAAAATGGTGGACAGTCACACAATACTGGGAATCATGGTCTAGCCAGGTTGACACACATTTCTGGGGGACACAACTGAATCAATGACTGATGCTGTCCACTTGGTTCCCACTCATGGTGACCCCATGTACAACACAGCAAAACACTGACCTGTCCTGCACCATCCTTGCAATTGTTGCTGTGTTTAAGCCCACTGTTGCAGCCACTGTGTCAATCCGTCTCCTTGCGGGTCTTCTTGTTTTTCACTGACCGTGTACTTTACCAAGCATGATGTCCTTCCCCAGGGACTGGACCCTCCTGATAACATGTTCAAAGTAAGTGAGACAAAGTCTTGCCATCATCAATTCTAAGAAAATTCTGGCTGTACTTCTTCTAAGGCAGATTTTTTTGTTCTTGTCAGGCCAAAAAATCCAAATCCATTGCCGTTGAGTCAACTCTGACTCATAGTGACCCTATAGAACAGAGTAGAACTGCACCATGGGGTTTCTAAGGGGCGGCTGGTGGATTCGAACTGCCAACCTTTTGGTTAGCAAATGAATGCTTAACCACTGGGCCACCAGGGCTCCTGTTCTTCTGGCAGTCCATGGTATATTCAATATTCTCCGCCAACACCATAGTTCAAATACATCAATTCTTCCTTCTTCCTTATTCATTATCCAGCTTTCACATGCATATGAGCCAATTGAAAATACCATGGCTTGGTCAAGTGCACCTTGGTCCTCAAAGTGACATCTTTGTTTTTTAGCACTTTAAAGAGATATTTTGCAGTAGATTTGCCCAATGCAATAAGTCTTTTGATTTGTTGACTGCTGCTTCCATCGGCATTGATTGTGGACCCACGTAAAATGAAATCCTTGACAACTTCAATATTTTCTCAGTTAAAGGTGATAGAAACCATCATTTTGTTAAAACATAATTTGTTTAACTAGCTTTAGTATTATACTTCATATCCATGTTTTAATTTTGTATTTATTCTTTAAACATCAATATAGAATGTTGCAAAGAAATTTTACTCACGATCCCTCTAGACAAAACCCAGTTGCTCTTCCCAACTTATTTCCTTAAATCATATAATATTATAAATGTGCCTTCACGCAGTTTCAGTAATAGGATATACACACTTTCATGTTCTTTTTTCTCTTAAATATAATTTTCCATGTTAGTAGGTATATATGTATGATATTATTAATGGTATAATATTCCATCAATTACACAGTCTCCTATGAGGCACTTAGGCCATTCTTAGTTTAAGATAATACAATGACCATTTTTATGAATATAGTGGTGTTTATCCCCCTTTGGTAATTTCTTAATACTATGTTCCCAAGAAGAGCTCACTGGGTTGCAGAGAATGGACATCTGGGTGGTTTTGATAGTCCCCTGGACTGTCCTCCAAAACGATTGTGTCGCTAACAACGCCTGCAGGGTCCTGCTTTCCCATTGCAGCCCCTGCTTGATATAGTTCAAGTTTCATGGGCAATTCTTTCTTCTAGTCTTGTTGGATCTCTTCTTACCAGAAGTTTTCCATTTCAATTCTAAGTTGGGTTTAAAATCTGTTTCTTCCGGAGCTTGTAAATTTTTTTTTTTTAGGCTTTTATTTTAAACATCTCACTTAAGTATAGCAAAAAAGATTAAAGTGCTTTTCACAGAAAAAAATTTTTTTTTAATGTTTAATATACCTGGAAGTAATAAGTAAGGCTCATTAAGTGTTCATTATATTCTAAGTAGCCAGTTGCCATTGAGTTGACTGTGACTCGTGGTGACTCCACGTGTGTCAGAGTAGAATTGCTCCAAGGTGTTTTCAATGGCTGATTTGTCAAAAATAGATCTCCAGGCCTTTCTTCTGAGGAGCCTCTGGGTGGACTCGAACCTCCAACCTTTCAGTTAGTACTTTATATATATATTAACTCATTGAAACTTTACAACTCTACATTATTTCCCTCTCTACAGATAAGATCAGGGAGACACAGAACAGTGAAATGATTTGCCCTCCATCACACACCTAGTAAGTGGGGAAGTATAGTTTCCAACCCAAGAAGTCTGATTCCAGAGTCTACACACTAAATCACCGTGACGTTCTGGAAAGGACAGCAGAAACAAATGTCTAAAAAAAAAAAAAAGTCTACTAAGTAACAATTCAACAGAAGACTTGTCGCTTTTCTTAGGAATTCAGATTTAGCTTGGAAATTAGCTGAAAAAATATAATCCTCTTTTAATAAATCTCTCATCATCCCCCTATTCTTCCCTAATACATACATGCTACCAATCTGTTTTACCTTCATAAGCTTTTCAGTCACTGAAAATTACCAAATAAAATACGGAAACAATTCTTCTATCAACAATTTCCAAGCCAACACTAATCATTTTCTTTAGTGGAACCCAACATCAACATGCCATGTGTATGACAATAATCTGTTAAGCTGCATCTTTTTGTCCAACTCCACTCAGACGTTTATAAATATTAGAACCAAGAAGGTTGCAAACTATTGACTTTTTAAAATTATGATATTTATTCATTGATTACATGGTCTCTTTGAGATTATTACTTGTAATCTTGTTGATCTAGAAAAGTTATGCACTTTTATATATTAATATCTAATTCTATTTTTATTATTAGATCTGACCAGTTTTTCTTTATATTTCTAGGTATTAAATGTTCCCACACTATAAAGGGAGAAGCAAAACACAAAGGAAATGGACTTGTAAAAAAATCAATAGCTGAAAGAAGAAAATCACCTCCAATAAAAGTTATACTTTACATTTTTAACTTTTAAAATGCATTTTCTTATTTCTCTATGTTATTTTCAAGTCGATACTAGGAGATGTCTTTATTTTACAAAAGAGTAAACTGAGGCAAAAAGAAGTCAAAGTCGCAAATCGAAACGAATCCATCCTTTGTGTTTTTTCACCAACTTAATTCAGCTAGAAGGATAAACCACTGCCTAATCTACACTTCTCCACGTACATTTCTACTCACCTGATGATTAACAGCAGAAGGTATATAAAAGCATGTTTTAGGAAAATTTTAGGCCTAGCACAGATATTCTGTTAAATAGTTGTTCTCTTGGCCTGCCTGAATCTGCAATTTGGCAGCTGTAGCCAATTTGCTGAAGAATCATATCTCTGTCATCTCTTTTCCTTATCCAGGTGGTAAAATGATAGCCTACTTCTACAAATCTACTCATTTAGTTTCCTAGTATCTAATTAGAGAAGAAGTGCAGTGTTCTTTCTCTCACATCAGAGGTGAACTGACCAGCTTGTGGCTCCTTCAGCCAGGTGAGCTCTCAGTCCTGCTTAGCTGGGTTTTCTGGACTGAGTCAGCACAAAGTCTGTTGGAGTTGACTTTCACTGGGGTCTTTCAGAAGCCTGGTGGTTTGTGAAGACGACCTCAGGGTCAGCACAGAAAAATGCTCTGGGGTTCTAGCTGTTGGTGGAGCTACTGGCAAGCTATGGCTAATCAGACACACACCTTTTTTTTGTTTTCTTTTTAAAATTTTTGTTTCCTTTCGATCCCAATTCAGCTAAATTTTTGTAGATCCAGACTCAATGCCCCTAATGAAGGTTCTATTATAACATTCTGGTAAAGTTAAACTTCCTTCATACTCAACTTTCTTTGTGCTTTAATTGGTCCAGTAAACCATTTAACCAAGTATCTTTTTACTATGACTCTATTTATTGTATTTGTTAGCTTGACTTCGTGTTCAACATAGGCTTGAACTTTGATCTTGACACCTGAGGTGTGACTGAGTTCTTATTTGTTAGAAAGATTTTGAAAGAGACAACTGGTTTTCCAAAATGATACAGGTATACTAGATGTAGGTATTGAGCAGAATAAATGTCTAATTGAGATTATTCTATCTCTTTAGTCTAAAACACATGGGGTCACCATGAGTCGGAATTGACTCCACAGCAGCTGGCTTGGTTAGTTCTCTGTTGTTTAGATATAGCTAAAGATGCATAGCTATGTTTTCTGGCACTAATTTTTTTGTGTGTCTGTGAATTTTTTGTGTGTGTGTGTCTGTGCAAGTTTTTTTTTCTGTTATATGCATTTTCACGTGAGACCCATTATTAAGTGACATCTCCTTGTCCAATACATGTCCTCATTCTTCTTTAGCCAGTGAGGGCTATCTGCTTTCTTACGTGTTTCGGTTTTCCTGCATGTATGGATTCTATTCTGTGCGTCTGAAATGACTGAGAGTTGATAATTCAGAATTACTTTTTTTGGCCTGTGATTTGACTTGTACTCTAAAGAGTAGAGCTAAATTTTTTTGCTGTTGTTTTGTTCTTATAGGGGCTCCATTTGCATTTTGACAACATCCGGTGGTATTATACCTTCTATTTAAAAAAAAAAAAAAATCCTGCTTTTCAAAAATGTTTATAATGATAATCTGTTAGGTCCTTGTTTGTTAGAGATTCATATTGAAGTATTTACAAGTAAAAAGATGTACTATCTGAGATTAGCATTTAAATACTTAAGTAAAAAAAAAGTTAAGTAGGAAATGAAATAAGATTGGCAAAATGTTGATAATAGTTGAAAGTGAGTGATGGACAAATGGGGTTTATTTTATCTTCTGCACTTTTTTGATTTAAAATTTTCCAGAATAAAAGAACCATGTTTACTGTTTCAGAGGCTCATTCTATTTCTTCCTCTTGCTTCAACCAATCACGTACTTTCACTGTTAACCAAAAAGAATTTATCATGTTATCCATCTCATGCCTCCAAAACTTTAATTTATTTCTCTAATACTCCCCTCAATAAGAAGTCCTGGTGTCACAGTGGTTAAAGCACTCAGATGCTACTGAAAGTTCAGGGGTTTAAGCTCACCAACTGTTTGTTCCTTGGTAGAAAGATGTGGCAGTCTGCTCCTGTAAAGATTACAGCCTTGGAAACCCTAAGGAGCAGTTCTACCCTCTCCTATAGGGTCACTATGAGTTGGAATTGACTTGATGGCAATGAGTTTTCGAGTCCCTGGATAAACATAGAGTAGAAACACACACCTTGAAGTAAGGCAGACTCCAATTTGAACACTCATTCCACTGCTACTGACTGCATGACCTCAGACAATCTACTTAACCTTTCTTCCTATCCAATTTTTCACCTGTAAAGTGGGGATAATAGTCTTTTAGCCAGGTTATAGAAATTAAGTGAGATTAGTGCCTAGTATTAAGTACTATGTATTTTTTAATATTTAATAAATCATAATTTTTTGTAAGATATTTTTAATAAATGTTAATAACAGCATTATTAACAACTGCAACTGCTAGTCTTATCTTGAAGTTAGGTGTACTTGAGATCTACTATAGATGGCTTATTTCTTGCAAGGTAATTCATAATAATAATTAACACGCACAGAAGCAGCAGTCAGGAAATCAAATGATTTCCTTGCATTGGGCAATCTGCTGCAAAACACCTCTTTAGAGTGTTAAAAAGCAAAGATGTCAATTTAAGGACTAAGGTGCTCCTGACCCAAGCCATGGTATTTTCGATCACCTCATATGCATGTGAAAGTTGGACAATGAATAAAGAAGACTGAAGAAGAATTGATGCCTTTGAATTATGGTGTTGTCAAAGAATATTGAATATACCATGGACTGCCAGAAGAACAAACAAGTCTGTCTAGAAAGAAATACAACCAGAGTGCCCCTTGGAAGTGAGGATGGCAGACTTCATCTCACATACTTTGGACATGTTATCAGGAGGAACCAGTCCCTGGAGAAGGACATCATGACTGGTAAAGTAGAGGATCAGCAAGAAAGAGGAAGACCCTATAAGAGATGAATTGACACAGTTGCTACAACAGCGGGCTCAAACCTAACAAAGATTGTGAAGATGGTGCAGGCAGTGTTTCGTTCTAAGTAGATAGAGTTGCTGTGTGTTGGAACCGACTTGATGGCACCTTAACAACAACAAAATTAATAACAGCAATCCATTCTCATATGGGTTTGATTTCCCTGCCTAAAGTTGCTGCCTCAGCAGAGCAGTGGATTGCCTTACTGTCCAATAGGTATTTTGGTGGGAAAATATACATCCATCTGTGAAAGTCTGCTGAAGGGCTACCTCTTCCCAGAAGACTCCCAGGACCCTCCAAGAAGCACTAGACCTTCCTCTTCTGTGGTCTCCTGGTGCTTTGCTGGTATATTTAAGCACTTGCCCAACATTATTGTGTTTGAGATTCTGATTATCAAGCTCAGCACTTTGTCTATCTTTACATGTTTTAATTCCCCTTTTCCTCCTCCTGTAGCACTAATCCTGGCAAACATAATTGGCTTAAAATGCATAGGATTTCCTGCCTGTCTGAATGAATGAATGGCCCTTCTCATTTATTTAGAGTTTGCTTTTTTGTTTTTGTTTTGTTGGACAGATGTGTGTTAGTCAGGCCTTAATAGCGATCAAAGTTCACAGCTATTTCTTATTTTTTTTTTTTTATTGATTTATATCACTCAATATTCATGTTTTATGAGTCTGTTAACCCTTCTTCTTACATTTCTGGGAAAGCCATGTTGTTGTGATTCCATTTTTATAAATGGGGAGTGGCGAACTGGAGCAATTGAGAGCCACATTATTCAGCCAGTTTTCTCCCATCTTTGCTAAAAGACAACATTTAGAGGCAGACTATGTGTGTCTAGCAGGCCAAAAGGGTAATATCACAAGTAGACACATGTATTGGTAGAATAATTGTCTTAGAAGAATTGCATGCAGCCAAATGCAAACAAAAAGAATTTTAATCAAAACAAGTCAGATAAAACTTCCTGCCACTGTCCTTCCTGATAATTTGGTCCATTTCTCTAGCTGTGTGTTTTTCTAAAATACTCAGCTTCCTGTCATAATGAATAGTCACTGTTCTGGCCAGACTCTTAATAAATTATAGCACTAGACACATCGGGGTAGCCCCAACCCTTGCTAAATGGAATCGAAAGCACCAGAAACCCAAGATAAGGGGAAGTTTACTGGATAGTAACCTAGGAACACTTGTCAAGCAATTACACTCCAGGTACCTTTTATTTTATTTTTGTCAAACCTTCTGTGATGTCATACACCTTATGAATCATTTTGTGCTTACTGAAGGAGTGTACCTGCATTTACAATATCTACAAAGACTCTGAGAAGGAAATCCAGCGTATACGATTTCAAACTTTTTTGGAAAACCATGATAATAGCATTGGGAACAATGAATAAAGTGCTTCTGCTGCTCATTAGAAGTGAGTAACTTGTGTAGCTTGTCTGTTTAAAAAGGGTGTTTATTCCTTTATTTCTTCCATTGTCCACTGGAAGTTTGGTGGTATTTTCTTAAGAGAAACTGTCTCAACAATACTGAGTTGCATACCAGGAATTCAGACGGAAATAAAGTAATTTTCAGGTTCTCCAAATCATATAAAATGACCTGGTGGGAATGTACTCATCCATTTCCTACCTAGAGCTGCATTAGTTTAAAGAGATGCAAATACACATTCGTACCTTTACTTCATTAATCCTTCAACAAATGCTTTTTACACTTCTATATGTGCCAGGAACTATGGTGTATAATAGGAACACAACTGTGAGCCAAAGAGATGTCAACCCAGATCTCATGAGGGTAAAAGTCTAGAGAGGGAAACAGCAATCAAACAGAGAGCCATGAGAAGGTGGTGGGTAGTAGTGTTAGGAAAACCTTCTCAGAAGTAACAGATAAGTTAAAGGATGAGTTCATTTATAGAGGATTGAGAGAGAATGGTTCTAATGAAGGAAATGACTTGTGCAAAGGTACTGAGGAGGGAACAGTACTTTTTAATTATTTAAAATGTAATTTAGAAGGTGCTGTTTTTTGTAGTGCTGAAAGGGAAGAGGGATGCAGGAAATGAGATGGAAAGGTCAACAGAGCCACTATACCACAATATTCAAGGCCTTCCTAGTAAGAGTGGAATAGTACAATGTGGGCAATTCTTTGCTAAAAATAGGAAATTCGTAAAAAATACACCTGATGTAAATAACTACTTGTTGTGGATTGAATTATGTCCCCCAAAAATGTGTGTATCAACTTGGTTAGGCCATGATTCCCGGTATTCTGTGGTTGTCCTCCATTTTGTGATTGTAATTTTGTGTTAAAAGGAATTGAGTGGGATTGTAACACCACTGTTACCCAGGTCAGATCTGTGACTCAGTGTACAGGGAGTTTTCCTGGGGAGTGGCCAGCAAGAGATAAAAAGGAAAGGGAAGCAAGCAGAGAGTTGGGGATCACATGCCACCAAGAAAGAAGCACCAGGAGCAGAGCACATCCTTTGGACACTGAGTCCCTGTGCCTGAGAAGCTCCTCGACCAGGGAAGATTGAGGACAAGGACCTTCCTCCAGAGCCGACAGAGAGAGAAAGCCTTCCCCTGGAGCCAACGCTCTGAATTTGGACTTGTAACCTACTAGACTGTGAGAAAATAAATTTCTCTTTGTTAAAGTCATCTACTTGCGGTATTTCTGTTGTGGCAGCACTAGATGACTAAGACATTACTCGATATATAGAGTTATACACACACACACACAAACACTCACAGCCTTGATGGTGCAATGGTTAAGTGCTAGACTGCTAACCAAAAGGTTGGCGATTTGACCCCACCCAGCAGTTCCCCAGGAGAAAGATCTGGTGATCTGCTTCTGTAAAGACTACAGCCAAGAAAATCCTATGGGGCAGTTGTACTCTACCATATGAGGTCACTATGAGTCAAAATCATTGGCAGTTAACAACAACAGCAAAAAACATACTAATAATATTCATCTTACCTGTATTACTCTTGCTGTGTATCTAGAGAATTCTGGAGCCCTAAGGAAGTCCAGGATATACGAAGTACAAATCTAGGGAAACTGGAAATAGGCAAAAATGAAATGGAACACATAAACATTGATATCCTAGAAATTAGTGAGCTGAAGTGACTTGTATTGGCCATTCTGAATCAGACAATCATATGGTCTGTTATGCAGGGAATGACAAATTGAAGAGAATGGCATTGCATTCATTGTAAAAAAGAACATTTCAAGATCTATCCTGAAGTACAACACTGTCAGTGATAGGATAATATTCACATGTTTACAAGGACAACAAGTTAATATGACTATTATTCAAATTTATGTACCAACCACTAAGGCCAAACATGAAGAAACTGAAGACTTTTACCAAACTCTGTAGTCTGAAATTGATTGACCATGCAATCAGGTTGTATTAGTAATTACTGGTGATTGGAATGCAAAAGTTGGAAACAAAGAAGAGGATTGGAAACTAGAAAATACGGCCTTGGTGATAGAAATGGTGCCAGAGATGGCATGATAGAATTTTGCAAGACTAATGACTTCTTTATTGCAAATACCTTTTACAACAACATAAACAGCAACTATACATGTGGACCTTGCCGGATGGAACATACAGGAATCAAATCAACTATACCTGTCAAAAGAGACAATGGAAAAGCTCAATATCATCAGTCAGAACAAAGCCAGGGGCTGACTGTGGAACAGAGCACTGATTGCTCATATCCAAGTTCAAGCTGAAGCTGAAGAAAATTAGAACACATCCGCAGGAGCCAAAGTATGACCTTGAGTATGTCCCACCTGAATTTAGAGACCATCTGCAGACTAGATTTGATACATTGAACACTAATGACCAAAGAAGAGATGAGTTGTGGGATGACACCAGGGATATTACACATGGAAAAAGCAAGAGGTCATTAAAAAGACAGGAAAGAAAGAAAAGACCAGAATAGATGTCAGAAGGACTCTGAAACTTGCTCTTGGATGTAGAGCAACTAAAGCAAAAAGAAGAAAAAGTAAAAGAACTGAACAGAAGATTTCAAAGGGTGTCTCCAGAAGACAAAATAAAGTATTATAATGAAATGTGCAAAGACCAGGAGTTAGAAAACTGAAAGGGAAGAATACGCTTGGCATTTCTCAAGCTGAAAGAAATGAAGAAAAACATTCAAGCCTCAAGTTGCAATACTGAAGGATTCTATGGGGAAAAAACTAAACAACACAGGAAGCATCAAAAAAGATAGAAGGAATACACTTAGTCATTGTACCAATACGAATTGATTGATGTTCAACTATTTCATGAGGCAGCATATAATCAAGAACCAATGGTACTGAAGGAAGAGGTCCAAGCTGCACTGAAGGCATTGGCAAAAAACAAGCCTCCAGGAATGAGCAGAATAACAATTGACATTTGTCAAAAAATGGATGCAATGCTGAACATGTTCACTCGTCTATGCCAAGAAATTTGGAAGACAGCTTTCTGGCCAGCAGACTGGAAGAGATCCATATTTGTGCCCATTCCAAAGAATGGTGATCCAACAGAATATGGAAATTATCCAATGGTATCATTAATATCACACTCAAGTAAAATTTTGCTGAAGATCCTTCAAAAATAGTTGTAGAAGTACCTCCACAGGGAAGTGCCAGAAACTCAGCCAGATGTTGAAGAGGACGTGGAACAAGGGATATCATTGCTGATGTCAGATGGATCTTGGCTAAAAGCAGAGAGTGTCAGAAAGATGCTCACATATGTTTTATTGACTACGCTTAGGCATTCGACTGTTTGTGGGTCATAACAAATTATGGATAACATTTCAAAGAATGGGAATTCCAGAACACTTAATTGTGCTCATGAGGAGCCTGTAGATAGACCAAGAGGCAGTCATTCAAACAGAATAAGGGGATACTCTGTGGTTTAGAATCAGGAAGGGTGTGCATCAGGGTTTTATTCTTTCATCATACTTATTCAATCTGTATGCTGAGCAAATAATCAGAGAATCTGGACTATATGAAGAAGAACAGGGCATCAGGATTAAAGGAAGACTCACTAACAACCTGTGATATGCAGATGACACAACCTTGTTTGCTGAAAGATGGCTTAAAACACTTACTGATGAAGATCAAAGACCACAGCCTTCAGTATGGGTTATACCTTGACATAAAGAAAACAAAAATCCTCACAACTGGACCAATAAGGAATATCGTAATAAGTGGAGAAAAGATTGAAGATGTCAAGAATTTCATTTCAATTGGAATCACAATCAACACCCATGGAACCAGCAGTCAGGAAATCAAACAATGTATTGCATTGGACAAATCTCTCCAAAAGGCCTCTTTAAAGTGTTAAAAAGCAAAGATGTCACTTTAAGGACTAAAGTGCACCTGACCCAACCCACGGTGCTTTCAATCGCCTCATATATACGTAAAAACTGAACAATGAATAAGGAAGAGCAAAGAAGAAATGATGCATTTGAATTGCGGTGTTGGCAAAGAATATTGAGCGGACTGCCAGAAGAATGAACAAATCTATCTTGGAGTAAGTATAGCCAGAAGTCTCCTTAGAAGCAAGGATGGTGAGACTTAGTCTCACATACTTTCGACATGCTATCAGGAGGGACCGGTTCCTGGAGAAAAACGTCATGCTTGGTAGAGTAAAGGGTCAGTGAAAAACAGGAAGACCCTCAACAAGATGGATTGACATAGTGACTGCAACAATGGGCAAAGGTATAACAAAGATTGTGAGGATGGTGCAGGACCGTGCCATATTTTGTTCTGTTGTACATAGGATCACTATGAATCAGAACTAAGTGGACCACACCCAAAAACTAACAAGAGGAAGTCCCTATGTGCAGGAAGAATTTGGGTTGCTCAAAAAGGAAATCTCACTCTATAAATTTTGCATACATGTTCAGATCTTTCAGTCAACAGCTGTTTACTGAGTTTTGTTTATGTTTCAGATACAGAGTAAAAAAGAGTCTGGGAGGGTAGAAGGAATGAACTGAGGGACAAGGGAGGAAATTCACCCTGTGACTGATCATCTATAGCCTGCCTGTCATTTCACATATATTAATTTATTTATTATTTCCAGAAGTTCCTTGTGGCAGGTGTTATCAGGCATATTTTAAGATCAAAAAACTGACATTTACCAAGGTGAAAGGATTTCTCCATGTAAATGGTGCAGCTGGGATTCTGACTAAGTTCTGATGGACTCCAAACCCATTTCCCTTTCTATTATTATGCTGTGCTCCCTGCCTTTGAGGAGTGGATGGTTTCTACTCAGGTATATTGCTGAGCACAGCCAGAGAGAGCTGTGTCCTTGATAGCATGTTCAGTCCGACAACTTCACCTTGTCAGAGTCAGGACAATCAGAGAAGGAAAGAGATGCAGTTGAAGTCTTGCTTGGGAGTATGATAAAATAGCAAAGGAAGGGAGGAGGGTGGGTCAGAGTTGAGAAAGAGAGGGCAAGTTAGACTACCGCCAAACCTTCTCTGAGCCAGATAATTACCTTCTAAATTAAATATACTAGTTAGAAAATACTAACAGAAATAGTGTACTGGCTGGTTCCACATTATGCCCTATGCATCCCAGACTTCTCAGGCAAGGGTCCTGATAAATAACTTGAGGTTATGAAGAAGTGAGGAAGAGAAGGAAGGGTAAGGATCCACCAAAATATGTTGAATGCAATAAAGAAGTAACCCAGTGATGTCACCACCAGTTGACAAATATTGATAAGCAAAGATTAGAGGAAGGTTAAATATGAGAGGACAGAAGTTCTGTCCTTCATGCCCCCACCTTTAGATACCTGCATCACAAGACTGCATTGGGGAAAAGGAGGAGGAAAGACATTTTAAATCTTGGATAACAGGAGCTCCCAGAAGTGGCTGTGTGTTGGGGATAGAAGGTGGGACATGTTTGGTCTCTTTAGCTTGGAAAACCCCAAATCTAGTGGGTTGATTGGGAAGGAGTTTCATCCACATGGATGTTTCTTGGAACAGGTGATACATCTATATGTCTAGAAATAATTTTCTGTTTGACTTGGTTAAAAATAATGTCTTTGGCAGAATACATTTCAATTTTTTTTTTCTTTACTTTGTTCACTTATTTCTTGGAGAGACTCACATGTCTACATCGAATTTACAGTTCATAGAACTCTTCCTTCCACTTCTGATAAAGTGAAATAGCCACAGTGACGCCCGCTGTTTATCTAGTTTCCATAAAAAGACTACATGATAGTTGGCGAGGTCTACAGAACACTGTAACCAGACAAAGCAGAGCCTGACGCAGTTGCCTCCCCATTTACTTCCTGATAAGGTTGTAGATGGCTTCCCACCATCTAACAACAGGAGCCACAACTCTCTGTTCCATTCAGGACTTTTCTGTTGTCTTTCTAGCCAATGAACTGGGAGGACTTTTGCTTTCAGTACTGTGTTTGAATATCTGTTGTCATTTTGATTCTTTGATTCTGAATCATTTATAAGAATGTTCCACCTTTCTTGAAGAAGAATGTGTGGGACTGTTTTTCTCTATAATGTCTGATGTCAGAGAGGAATGAGTTTAACCAAACACAGTTATCCATTTTGGCCACAGCTGTTGGCCAAACATCCAGGAATCCAAAACCAAAACCAAATCCAGTGCCATCAGGTCGATTCCGACTCATAGCGACTCTACAGGACAGAGTAGAACTGCCCCATAGAGTTTCCAAAGAGAGCCTGGCGGATTCAAACTGCAGACCCTTTGGTTAGTAGCCAAAGCACTTAACCACTACGCCACCAGGGTTTCCATTCAGGAATCAGCTGGCCAAAATCCTCTCTAGGATGGTAAGCCGTACTTAGCATTTAAAAAAATGTTCCTGAAACGAAGAAAGAAAGAATGATTTCCCTTCCCCCTCTTCAGGAAAGAAAGCCTACCTGCGAAGCTACAAATCCACAACCAGGGATTTTTCAAATGTATCTTAGAGAACTCTAGGTATTTATAGGGCAAAGTTGTACAAGAATATCTTGAAAAACTAAGCCCTACTTTAATGGCCTCATACGGTCTTAAGTTTTGTGGCAATAAAACATAAGATAAAAAAATTTTCAAAGCTGCTTGAAAATCACCACGGCCAAGAGCATCACTTGTTCTGCTTCTTTCTTACATAATTCTTCTAGTTATTGCTTGTTCAAGGTTCATTTTCATAGCCCAAATGGGTTTGTGGTGTTATTCGAGGGAGAACGATTATCATCCAGGAAACCTATGGAGTGTCAGCAGCATGCAGGTAAAAACACAGTACTAAACCTGATTCCTTGGCTCATAGTCCACATTCAGTAATTACAAACTCTAAAAGAAAGCTTTAATAAACCCAGGGAAAAAAGAAAGCAACACAAGGTTATTCATTTTCCACAATCAAAATGATTTTGACACATTATTATCTAACCCCAGAAACAAAAGCTGAAATGCATGAGAATCTTTAAACCACAAAGGTGTGCACTTAATAGTTGTTTATAGTAGAAAAAAAAGAAAATTGCCTAAATGTTCATCAGTAATGGAATATTTAAATAAATTATGGCACATTTACATGCTGGAATATTACGCAGCAGTTTAAATGATGTTCTCATAGTGTTTTTACTCATATGGAAGAAATGCTATGATTATAATGTTCCATGAACAAAAATAGATTAAAAAGTGTATACAAAATAGGATCTCACCTGGATAAATAAATATATACATTGAAGAAAAGAGTGAACATAAAAACAACAAATTTTAGTTATATTTTTTTCCCATGCATTCAACTCTTTGGTATTCATTATAATGCAGATATAGTATAAAGAAGCCTTTCTATTAAAAACAGGATACTTTTTGAAGATAATAAACAGTTTTTTTTCCCCAAACCCCCTGCTCTTTCATCTGTTCTACCCAGCTATTCACCAAGGTCTAGGGTAAAATTGCTTTATTAATAAACAAATTCCATTCAATATAGCAATTTTTCCATTCTGGGACATTTTCTTTTTTGATGACTTCAATTTGTATGCATACGTGCTCTCAGCACTTCCATTTATAGGGTCTTGTATTTGCTAACATCTCTGAAACATTCCTCCTAAGCTGTTGGCAAAGCTAAAAAGGTTTTCTTGAGTTTGCAATCAAGAAATAAAGATTAAGCCTTTAGCCAGCATAACCAGCTCTGTTTTTAGCAAATCCATTGCAAGGCTCACTTCCTGAGGCTGAAAATTTCTCCTTGTGCTCAGTGGATTTTGATGTTCCTTGGGCTGTGCTGTGCGTGGCTGACTTCTACCTAATCAGGGTCCAGAGGAACAGGCCTCCAATCAAATCTGCATCAACTCTCCCTGTGAAGTGATTTTATTGCTTCCAAAGGTCGCATGAATTAAGAGGGTGGCTGAGGCTTTTACGTGGAAAATGATGATATAATTTGAAAGGTCATATTTTTTCTAACTAGTCGCCTCACATAAAATGTGCTTTTATAAGCTCTATTATAAGGGCCTTGCAGCCCAGAGGCGTTAGAATCAGGCTTGGGAGTTAAGTGCTGCCTCTGAGTCGCTGGGTGGGTCTGAGCAAATTTAACCACTATATCTCAAGCACCTTTTCTTAAAAATGAACAATTATTACACTGTAACTGATAGTCAATTAATTGTTATAAAGAGCCTAGACAATGAAGTATTATAGAAATGCTTACTAATGACTATAATACTAAGTACAAAATTTAGAGGAGCCCTGGTGGCACAGTGGTTAAGTGCTTGGCTGCTAACTGAAAGTTTGGCGGTTCAAACTAACCAACTCCGTGTGAGAAAGATGTGGCAGTCTGCTTCTGTAAAGAGTTATGGACTTGGAAATCCTATGAGGCGGTTCTATTCAGTCCTACAAGGTCACTGTGAGTCGGAATTGACTTGAAGACAATGGGTTATAATAAAACTTAATATTTATTATACTGTAATTTATTCAAATACGATAAATTGTATGTAACCTAAACTATCTTCTGAAATGCTTTTCTAGTACTGTAGAGATGATCTTTTTCACAAAATCATTGCTTTGCCTCCAAAGTCTTTTAAGTCATTTAAATACCCAGGATGGGTAATAGTACTTTTATATTTTGAGTACCTTAATTTCTAATTTTTATTGCAACATTATAACACTGGAGCCTTTTGTGCACTTAGAAAAGCATGTGTTGTTCTAGTCTTTGAGTGAAATGTAAACAGGGAGAAAAAATACACCACACACTTAAAACGTAGAACTTTCCGACTTCAGTGGGAGACATTTAGAATACATATTGTACCAGAGTTAATGTGCGGTATCCAAGGTTTTTATCATTCAACACGCAATATTTCTGTACAACATTAGCTTGGCAAATAACCGGGCCAGCTGGTTAATCATTAGCCGTGATGCAGCCTTTGACTGAACCACTTTGCAAAGCCATTCTGTAGACACGCACTTAAAAACAGAGCTATTTATGAAAGAAAATGATATTGAGGGAGAAAGAGAAACTTGTGAAAAAATCATCTTGAACCATTTTCCTGCAACAACTTGGTACTTAGTGAGTCTTAACACTCAATTTCACTACTTTTGAAAATCTTTAAAACTTGAAGATCTTGCCTCTGGAAAGAATTTTCTTGTATTTGACCAAGGAATGGATGAGCTACAACTGAACTATTGCCACAGATCAGTCAATTTTTTCAGATAAAAAGTGTTCTTTAGAATATTTCCTTAAAAAAAAAAAAAAGACCACACACAATATAATGCCAATAGGACAAAATATATACATAGGACCTGAGCTTGACTCAATCAAAATATGTAAATGCATGGAAAACAGACTGGATTGGAATATTAAAAAATATTAGTGGAGTTCCCCTCTAGATTGTAGGGCTATTGATAGCTTTAATTTTCCTTTTAGTCCTATCTACAGTTTTCTTATTGAGATATAATTCATCCACTGTAAAACTTATCCTTTGAAAGTATAAAATTCAGTGACTTTTAGTATATTCATAAGGATGTATAACCATCTCCCCTGCCTATTGTCATCATACCTAAAAGAAACCTCATACCCATTAAGAATTACCCTCCATTCTTCCCTGCCCCTACTCCCTGGCAACCGCAAAGCTACTTTCTGTCTCTATGGATATTTCACATAAATGAGATCATATAATTGTGGTCTTTTGTATCTGTTTTCTTTCACCTAGCATAAGGTTTTCAAGGTTTATCCATCTTGTATCACGTATCAGCACTCATTAGTTTTTATGGCTTAATAATATTCTGTTGTATGAACATGCCACGTTTTGTTTATCCATTCATCAGTTGATGGGCATTTGAGTTGTTTCTACCTTTTGGCTATTATGAATAATGCTCCTATAAACATTTGTGTACAATTTTTTTGTGTGGGCATATGCTTTTGTTTCTTTTGGGTATATACCAAGAGTGGAATTGCTGGATCATATGGTAACTCCAGGCTGAATGCAGAGAATGCCAGAAAGATGCTTACCTATTTTTTATTGACTATGCAAAAGCATTTGACTATGTGGATCATAACAAATTATGCATAACATTGCCAAGGATGAGAATTCCAGAACACTTAATTGTTCTCATGAGGAACCTGTACATAGATCAAGAGGCAACCTTTCAAACAGAACAAGGGGATACTACGTGGCTTAAAGTCAGGAAAGTTGTGCATCAGTGTTGTATCCTTTCACCAAACTTATTCAGTCTGTATGCTGAGCAAATAATCAAAGAACCTGGACTATATGAATAAGAATGGGATAACAGGATTGAAGGAAGACTCATTAACAACTTGCGATATTCAGATGACACAACCTTGCTTGCTGGAAATAAAGAGGACGTGAAGTACTTACTGAAGTTCAAAGACCACAGCCTTCAAGTGTGGGTTATACCTCAACATAAAGAAAACAAAAATCCTCACAACTGTACCAATAAGCAACATCATGACGAACAGAGAAAAGATTGAAGTTGTCAAGGATTTCATTTTACTTGGATCCACAATCAACACTCATGGAAGCAGAAGTCAAGAAATCAGAAGATGTATTGTATTGGGCAAATCTGCTGCAAAGGACCTCTCTAAAGTGTTAAAAAGCAAAGATGTCACCTTGAAGACTAAGGTGCGCCTGATCCACCACATGGTGCTTTCAATTAACTTATATGCATGTGAAAGCTGAACAATGAATAAGGAAGACTGAAGAAGAATTGATGCCTTTGAATTATGCTGTTGGGGAAGAATATTGAATATACTATGGACTGCCAAAAGAAGGAACAAAGCTGTCTTGGAAGAAGTACAGTCAGAATGCTCCTTAGGAGCAAGGATGGTGAGACTATGTCTCAAACACTTTGGACATGTCATCAGGAGGAATCAGTCCCTGGAGAAGGACATCATGCTTGGTAAAGTAGAGGGTCAGCAAAAAAAAAAGGAAGGCCCTCAAAGAGATGGATTGACACAGTGGCTGCAACAATGGGCTCAAGTATAACAATGATTGTGAGGATGGCACAGAACCAGGCAGTGTTTCGTTCTTAGTGTCCATATGAGTTGGAATTGACTCGACAGCACCTAACAACAACAACATGGTAACTCTGTGTTAAATTTTTGAGGAACTGCCACTGTTTCTATAGTGGCTGAACGATTTTACATTCCCACCGGCAATGTTTGAGGCGCTCAGTTTCTCCACATCTTTGCCAACACTTTTGTTGTCTATCTTTTTGATCATAGCCATTGCAGTGGGTGTAAAGTGATATCTCACTGTGGATTTGATATTCATTTTCCTAATGACAAATGATATTAAATATGCTTTCATGTACTTATTGGACATTTGTACATCTTCTTTGATGAAACATCTGTGCAGATCCTTAATTGGGTTTATTCATTTAAATTTTTTATTGTGCTTTAAGTGAAAGTTTACAAAGCAAGTCAGTCTCTCATTCAAAAATTTATATATGCCTTGCTAGTTGCTCTCCCTCTAATGAGACAGCACACTCCTTCCCTCCACTCTCTATTTTCGTGTCCATTCAGCCAGCTTCTGACCCCCTCTGCCCTCTCATCTCCTCTCCAGGCAGGAGCTGACCACATAGTCTCAGGTGTCTGTTTGATCCAAGAAGCTCACTCTTTACCAGTATTATTTTCTATCCCATAGTCCAGTCTAATCCCTATCTGAAGAGTTGGCTTTAGGAATAGTTCCTGTCTTAGGCTAAGAGAAGGTCTGGGAAACATGACCTCCGGAGTCCTTCTAGTCTCAGTTAGACCATTTAGTCTGGTCTTTTTATGAGAATTTGAGGTTTGCATCCCACTGCTCTTCTACTCCCTCAGGAGTTCTCTGTTGTGTTTCCTGTCAGGGCAGCCATCTGTTGTACCAGGCGCCATCTGTTGTACCAAGCACCATCTAGTGCTTCTGGTCTTAGGCTAATGTAGTCTCTGCTTTATGTGGCCCTTCCTGTCTCTTGGGCTGTAATTACCTTGTGTCTTTAGTGTTCTTCATTCTCCTTTGCTCCAGGTGGGTTGAGACCAATTGATGCATCTTAGATGCCAATGTGCTAGTGTTTAAGGCCCCAGACACCACTCTCCAAAGTGGGATGCAGAATGTTTTCTTAAGAGATTTTAGTATGCCAGTTGACCTAGCTGTCCCCTGAAAGCATGGTCCCCAAACCCCCGCCCCTGCTATGCTGGCCTTCGAAGCGTTCAGTTTATTCAGGAAACTTCTTTGCTTTTGGTTTAGTCCAGTTGTGCTGACCTCTCCTGTATTGTGTGTTGTCTTTCCCTTCACCTAAAATAGTTCTTATCTACTATCAAATTAGTGAAAACCCCTCTCCCTCCCTCCCTCCCCACTCTCGTAACCATCAAAGAATATTTTCTTCTCTGTTTAAACTATTTTTTGAGTTCTTATAATAGTGATCTCATACAATATTTGTCCTTTTGCAACTGACTAATTTCACTCAGCATAATGCCTTCCAGATTCCTCCATGTTATGAAATGTTTCACAGACTCGTCATTGTTCTTTATTGATGCATAGTATTCCATTGTGTGAATATACCATAATTTATTTATCCATTCATCCATTGATGGGCACCTTGGTTGCTTCCATCTTTTTGCTATTGTAGACAGTGCTGCAATGAACACGGGTGTGCATATATCTGTTCGTATAAAGGCTCTTAATTCTCTAGGATATATTCCAAGAGTGGGATTGCTCATCGTACAGTAATTCTGTGTCTAGTTTTTTTAAGGAAGTGCCAAATTGATTTCCAAAGTAGTTGTACCATTTTACATTCCCACCAGCAGTGTATAAGTGTTCCAGTCTCTCCACAACCTCTCCAACATTTATTATTTTCAGTTTTTTGGATTAATGCCAACCTTGTTGGAGTGAGAGGAAATCTCATTGTAGTTTTGATTTGCATTTCTCTAATGGCTAATGATCATGAGCATTTCCTCATGTATCTGTTAGCTACCTGAATGTCTTCTTTAGTGAAGTGCCTGTTCATATACTTTGCCTGTTTTTTAATTGGGTTATTTGTCTTTTTGCAGTTGAGTTTTTGCAGTATCACGTAGATTTTAGAGATCAGACTCTGGTCAGAAATGCCATAGCTAAAAACTTTTTCCCAGTCTGTAGGTAATCTTTTTACTCTTTTGGTGAAGTCTTTGTATGATCATAGGTGTTTGATTTTTAGGAGCTCCCAGTTATCTAGTTTCTCTTCTCATGTTTGTGCATTGTTAGTAATGTTTTGTATACTGTTTATGCCATGTATTAGGGCTCCTAGCATTGTCCCTGTTCTTTCTTCCATGGTCTTTAGCATTTTAGATTTTATATTTAGGTCATTGATCCATTTTGTGTTAGTTTTTGTGCATGGTGTGAGGTATGGGTTTTGTGTCATTTTTTTGCAGATGGATATACAGTTATGCCAGCACCATTTGTTAAAGAGGCTGTCTTTTCCCCATTTAACTGACTTTGGGCCTTTGTCAAATATCAGCTGCTTTTACGTGGATGGATTTATGTCTGCATTCTCAATTCTGTTCCATTGTTCTATGTATCTGTTGTTGTACCAGCACCAGGCTGTTTTGACTAATGTGGTGTTATGATAGGTTCTAAAATCAGGTAGAATGAGGCCTCCCACTTTGTTCCTCTTATTTCAGTAATGCTTTACTTATCTGGGGCCTCTTTCCCTTCCACATAAAGTTGATGATTTGTTTCTCCGTCTCCTTAAAAAATGTCGTTGGAATTCGGATGGGAATTGCATTGTATCTACAGGTCGCTTTTGTTAGAATAGACATTTTTACAATGTTAAGTCTTCCTATCCATGAGAATGGTATATTTTTCCACTTATATAGGTCTGTTTTGGTTTCTTGCAGTGGTGTCTTGTAGTTTTCTTTGTATAGGTCTTTTACATCTCTGGTAAGATTTATTCCTAAGTATTTTATCTTCTTGGGGGCTACTGTAAATGGTATTGATTTGGTGATTTCCTCTTCAATGTTCTTTTTGTTGGTGTAGAGGAGTCCAAATGATTTTTGTATGTTTATCTTGTATCGTGATTCTCTGCTGAACTCTTCTATTAGTTTCAGTAGTTTTCTTGAGGATTCTTTAGAATTTTCTGTGTATAAAATTATGTCATTTGCAAACAGAGATATGTTCACTTCTTCCTTACCAATCTGGTTGGTCTTATTTCTTTATCTACCCTAATTGCTCTGGCTAGGACCTCCAGCACAATGTTGAATAAGAGTGGTGATAAAGGGCATCCTTGCCTGGTTCCCTATCTCGAGGGAATGCTTTCAGACTCTTTCCATTTAGGATGATGTTGGCTGTTGGCTTTGTGTAAACGCCCTTTATTATGTTGAGGAATTTTCCTTCTATTCCTATTTTGCTGAGAGTTTTTATCATGAATGGGTGTTGAACTTTGTCAAATGCCTTCCCTGCATCATTAATTGGGTTATTCTATTATTATTATTGAGGTGTATGAGTTCATTATATATTCTAGATGCAAGTCTCTTTTATGATTTGTAAGTATTTTCTCTAATCTGTGGGTTGTCTTTTCACTTTATTGGAGTGAAAAAGTTTTGAAGTTTATTGAAGTGAAAAAGCTTTAAATATTGACAAATCTCAATTTACCTTGTTTCCCCTTTTATTGTGTGTAAGTTTCGTGTCATACCTAAAAAATTATTGCCCAGCCTGTTGTCACAAAGATTTACTCCATAGGTTAATTAAAAATATATATATATATTTTATTGTGTTTTTGGTGAGGTTTTACCCAGCAGTTTAGGTTCCCATTCAATAACAGCTACAGTAGTTGTTCAGTGATATTGATTACATTCTTCATAATACATGAACATTCTCATTATTTTTGTTCTGGTTATTCCATTTGCATTAATCTAGTTTCCCTGCCCACTTACATTGACAATTTTGTTTTAAAGTACTTGTTGACTATTTGGTCTCATATAGGTAAGTTTTTAAAGGAGTCTAGTATTTACAGGTGATATTCATTATTTTTGTTTTTTAGGTATAAGGCGACTTCAGGGGTTAGTTTTGCTTTATGGTCTTAAGATTATCTCAGTGCAATAGTCTCAAGGAGTCCTCCAATCTCAACTGGTCCAATAGGTCAGGTTTTTTTTTTTTCTTCTTTAGGAATTTGAGGTTCTGTTCTACTGTTTTCTCCCATTCTATCAGTGTTCATCTATTGTAGCCCTGATTAGAACCATTGGTAGTAGTAGCAGGGCATCATCTAGTTCTTCTGGTCTTAGTGTAGATGAGGGGGTGCTTCGTGCAGACTTTTTGTCCTGTAGACTAGTTTCTTCTTTGAGTCTTTGGTTTCTTTCTTTCTCTTTTGCTCCAGAGGAGTAGCCACCAATAGTTGTATATTAGATCGCCAATCCATAGTTTCTTTTAAGAGTTTTAGCTCTTATATCCAATCTGTATTATTTTTTTCCCTAATTTCCCTGACTATAACCTCAAGTACAATGTTGAATCGAAGTGACAAGAGTAGATACCCTTGCCTTTTCCTTTCCTGTGATTCCTTTGCCTATCTTGGTATCTGGGTTATATTTACCTCGTAGGATGAGTTGGGAAATGTTCCCTCTCCTATTTTTTGGAACAATTTATGAAGGATTGGTGTTGATTCTTTAAACATTTGGTAGGATTCACCAGTGAAGCCTTCTGACCCTGGGCTTTTCTTTGCGAGAAGTTTTTTGATTGCTAATTCATTCTCTTTACTTGTTATAAGTCTGCCTTTGTTATCTAGTGCTGCTATAGCAGAAATACCACAAGTATAATGGCTTTAACAAACAGAAATTTATTCTCCTACAGTTTAGGAGGCTAGAAGTCCAAATACAGGGCACCAGCTCTAGGGTAAGTCTTTCTCTCTCTGTCGGTTCTGGGGGAAGGTCCTTGTCATCAATCTTGCCCTGGGTCTAAGAGTTTCTAAGCACAGGGACTGCTGGTCCAAAGGACACACTTTTCTCCCAGTTCTTCATTCTTAGTGGTAGGAGGTCCCTCTCTTCCCTGCTCGATTCTGTCATTTATATCTCAAAAGAAAATGACTCAGGATATAATGTAATCCTGTAGACTGGGTCCTACCTCATTAACATAACTTCCTGTAATCCTGCTTCATTAACATCATAGAGGTTAGGGTTTATGACATATACGATAATCACAACAGATCACAAAATTGTGGACAACAACACAATTCTGGGAATCAGGGCCTAGCCAAGTTGACACATATTTTTGGGGGACACAATTCAACCCATAACAAGGTCTATTCAGGTATTCTTTTCTTCTTGAGTCAGTTTTGCTAGCTTTTGGCTTTTGAAAATTTTAAAAATTTTACCTAGGTCACATAATTTCTTAGAGTATAATCATTCATCATAGTCCACTATGATCCTCTATACTTCCGTAAGCTCAGTATTATTGTCCTCTATTTTGTTCCTGATTTTAGTAATTTGAATCTTTTCTCTGTCTCTGACTCTCTTTTTCTTTCCTCTTCTCCCCTTTCCCCCTTTTTTGGTTAGTTTAGCTAATGGTTTTCCAATTTTGTTTATCTTTTCGAAGAACTAACTTTTGGTTTTATTGGATTTCTCCATTATTTTTCTATTCTCTATTTTACTTATTTCCACTCTAATCTTTAATATTTCCTTCCTTCTTCTTGCTTTGTGTTTAGTTTGTCCCTCTTATTCCAATGTCTTAAGTGAAACACTAGGTTATTGATTTGAGACCTTTCTTCGTTTTAACACAGTTCTTTACAGCAATAAACTTCCCTCTAAGCACTGTTTTAGCTTCAACCACATGTTTTGTTAAGTTGTGATTTTGTTTCATTCATTCCTATGCATACACATGGCCTGTTAGATTCCCAGAAATATGTCAAAGTTTTTCAAAGCTTCCTGTGGACATCCCATTCCCTAGCTTTTCCTTTAAAGCTTTTTGACCAACTTCTTGTTCGCTTCAACTGTTTTTATCACCTCAGGCAGCTGTGTTATCAAACAAGTATCACTGACTTTTTTTTTTCAACCAGTGTCTGCGGAAAATACTATTTTCATTGAGAGAGCTCTGAGTCCACATCAAATAAAGACAAGCCCTGCTGGATGGAGTTTTCCAGAAAACTATCAAACAGGTCAAATAATGACCATCCTCTAAGAATGGTGCTTTTCCCACCAGCGGTTGCTAGGCTGCTGATTCCCACCATGATTGTTGGCTTTTCCTTTTCAAGACCACCACAGAAATGGGAAGGGGAAGAGGGTATAGGGCAAGTCAAATAATACAAAACTCACTGGTCTTACCAAGGTTTAGCCATTTTTCTTGGGGTAAAAGAAAAAAAATAAGTCACAGATTGTTGCGAGCTTTGGTTAATATCCAGAGTTCTGAAAAAGTTCATTTTGACGTTTATTGCCAGTGTTCTCATTGCTTTCACGTAAAAGGGGATTTTCAGACATTCTTACTCTGCCGTTTCTGCTGAAGTCACTCTGGACAATTTTTTAAAGCAATAATTTTAAAAAAAGAATTAGCTACCTGCTTTCATGGATATTCCTTGATTATTAAAATAAACCTATTTGCTTTATCAATCAAGGACAGTATAATTTTATCTACATTTAGAAAGTTTTCAGATAAAAGAAACTAAATCTTCACAATTTTATTTCCCAGAGTTTTCTTTTTTCTTTTCAAGCAAATTTTAAGAAATGTTCCCAGTTGCTATTTATTTTCACATTGTTCCTAACCTACAATGGGAAAGTTTTTCTGCTCTTATCAGTATTTTCCTCCTCCCTGTCTCCTTCATGCCTTTTCCCTCTTCTTGTTATTCCCCACTGTCCCACCTCCCTACTGACTCTCCCTCTTCCGTTAAGTTTCAAGTAATATTATCATCCCACATTCTTCAGATATCTGGTGGTAATGTAATTCAAAGAACTTAGAATCTGTTCTATAAAACAAGTATACCACACAAACTCAACACAAATAAATGTTAAATGCCATAAAAGACATAAATAATATAATAGGAACACAGAAAAAGAAGTGATTCTTTCTAATTGGGAGGCTTGAGAAAGCTTCACAGAACAGTTACATATTAGCAAGAGGATCATTGTGAGTCAGAATCTACTCGATGGCAACAGGTTTGGGTGAAGGAAATTGCTTTAGATTTCCTCAAATGGTTCACCCCTCCCAAGGCTTCAAACTGTTTCATTTCGGTTTGACTGAACTAGACTCTACATTTTAACAGGATCCCCAGGATCACCTGATTCTGGGGATCTTGCTGAAATATAGATTCTGATTCACTATATCTGGGGATGGAAATGAAAATTCTTAGCAAGGTGTTGAACTGAACCAGTTTGAAGCTCTGCCTTCTCTGTCTTTCCATCTGCATTCTCCAAGCTTCAATTCAGGTACAGAAATGACTGAATTACTACTCATAGAAATCTTTCTCCAAGGCTGTATTTTTACAAAAGGAACAAAGTCACATATATGTTCCAAACCATTTCTTGTGAGTCTTAATACTGACTGGTGCAAACCAACCTAAACTAATCTGACCGTGAACAACCTCTTGTATTTTTTTTTTTTTTTTGTTGTTGTTCTATAACAATAGTTTTCCAAGAAGTCTGAAGTGAATACAAATTAGCTATGCCCTCAAATCACTCTACCGTGTTGAAAGCAAGTCATTATTAAGCATTTCTTAGCAGGCAAACAAAAAAGTAATTCATATATCCTCTTCTGTATGTTCAAAGAAGTTCCAGACTGCTGTTCAAAATTTTAGGTAATCCAGTGGTCACTTCATATAGGTAATAGTGCAAGAGATGCCTAGAATATTTAGCCAATCCACCTGTCCTGAACACGTTTAGAATTACCAGTGAGAACCCATCTCTGACATTCATCACATTAAATAACAAACAACTAATTTTGCTGATAAAAAATTCCTTTTTTTATATATTTGCTATGTTATTTAGCAAAACACCAGTTGTCAATCAGAAATACAGGAAGAGAGGCACTTGTAGAGGCTGCCTTTGATATAAAGCTAGCTGACTATTCTAGGAATGCAGATTTCTGATTAGAAAGCACATGATACAACTTTAGCTAACTAACGTACTCATTATGCTGAACTAAACCCTAAATAAAATTATTTATTTTCTGATTGTTCTGTCTGATGAAAATCTTCAACCTTAAACATTTCATTGGAATACATGTTACTATAACGATGGGATATAACATTACTGATAATTGGGGATTCAGAGGGCCTACATTCTAGGTCTGTAGTTATGTCACTGACACTGAATATTTATGATTTTAAGAACTTTCTCCAGCCTCCATTGTCTTATTTGTAACATGTTGGAATAATATGAGCAGGGTGGTTATGTATATTATTGGCATAGAGTAAATTTGGGAAGAGTTCCTTATAGCTTTTAGTTTGCCTTTATAGCCTTGGAAAAATGAGCAAGCATTAGAAGCCTATAGAGAAGAGCCAGTAATATTACATGATGAAATACTGCTGGTGAAATATTTATAGAATTACAAGTGAAACTATTTCACCCTAAAATTACATGAAGAGAAGTGCCTGAGCAACTTAACAGAAGGATAAAAAGATATTTAGGTACTATGTAAATTTAAGAAGTCTGGTGTGAAATTTAAATGAGAGTTTTCTCATAAGTAGTATAGGATTTGAGTGGTTCAAACACAAGAGCTGACCTAGAGAAATTTTCTGCTCTTTTCTCTTTTACATTAGCACTCCTTATCAACTTTTTTGAACACGTGATGATGACCTCATGGCATCTCTGGCTTGAAAGAGGATGTGGACAAGGCCATGCATCATCATTTAAATTTGAATGATTATGCTTCTTTGGACATTGGCACAATTCTTCTGGAAAAGGAAGAAGAGAAGCAGAGTCTCTTAGTGATCATTCATAGCCTGCACAGAAGCCTATACAATTAGTTATATTCTTGAAAATTTGTTGGCAAATCAGATCACATTAAACAACAGAGGGTTGCTATTTAAACAGATATTTTCCTGAACCCTGTTGTAAAGTGAGAAATCATACCTGTAATTATTTTATACAAATTCAAAATTATCATATAATGAGTTTTGTTTAGAGTTACATCTACACTTCTTCCTGAAGGCAACTTCAAAAACCATAGTCTGCTCTTGGGTAAAATCTTGTGTAGGCGTTATCTTCAGGGCTGTTGTAGATCACTGTTTATATTTTAATTTTAAACCAACTTTGAAATGGTTGCAGAGAATTAGTTTCCTGTCACTTATGACCATCATAGCCAAAGAAGTTATAAAGTCCTCACTGAAATCCATTCACAGGGCAGCATTTAAAGCGATCAGAGACAACTCATGTTCATGTGATGAGATACTCCACAGTCTCTACAAAGAGACCTCAGATGCAAACGCTTACATGCCCGCAATCTCTTCCTCGTACCACCACACCCCCCCCCACCCCCCACTCCCCACCCCCAAGCCTTCCCTGGCCAGTGTGCTTATCCTCGCTCTCTCACAGGCACTTCTCGATGGATGGAGAAGGTATGAGATAGAGAGCAAGCACAACTTTGGGCCCGACTACATTTTCTGGGATGGCCAATCATAATAGCAAGCATTTATTGAATGCTTATTCGATGCCAACCACTTTTCATGCACTTTTAATCTCACAAGCCCATGGAAAGAGTCTTAGTCATCTAGTGCTGCTATAACAGAAATATCACAAGTGGGTGGCTTTAACAAAGAGAAATTTCTTTCTTCACAGTAAAATAGGCTAAAAGTCCAAATTCAGGGTGTCAGCTCCAAGGGAAAGCTTTCTCGTTCTGTCAGCCTTCTCATCAGTCTTCCACCAGACTAGGAGTTTCTCCTCACAGGGACCCCAGGTCCAAGGATGTGCTCTGCTCCCAGCACTGATTTCTTGGTAGTATGAGGTCCCCCCTCTCTGCTCACTTCACTTTTGTTTGTATCTCTTGAGAGATAAAAGGTAGTTCAGGCCACTCCCCTGGGAAATTTCCTTTACATTGTATCAGGGATGTGACCTGAGTAAGTGTGGTATTACATTTCCACCTAATCCTCTTTAACATAAAATTATAATCACAAAATGGAAGATGATCACAAGCTACTGGGAATCATGGCCTAAACAAGTCAACACATAGTTTTAGGGGACAAAATTCAATCCATGACAGAGATATACTATTAATATCCCCATCTGACAATGAGAAGATGAGGCTTAAACCCATTGCCAAGGAGTGGATTCCAACTCATAGCAAACCTATAGGACAGAGTAAAACTGCCCCATAGAGTTTCCAAGGAGAGTTTGGTGAATTGGAACTGCAGACCTTTCGGTTAGCAGTCGTAGCACTTAACCACTACACCACCAGGGTTTCCAAATGAGGCTTGGGGAAGTTAAATAGTTTGTTCAAGTTTCATTCATCTGGGGATTGGTACATCCAGGATTCAAACCCAGATCCCTCTCGAATGAAATGTACTCTCTTACCCTGTATGAAAGGAGCCCTGGTAGTGCAGTGGTTAAGTGTTCAGCTGCCAACCAAAAGGTCAGTGGTTTAAACCCACTAACTGCTCTGCGGGAGAAAGATGTGACTGGCATCTGCTTCCGTAAAGATTACAGCCTGGGAAACCCTATAGGGCAGTTCTACTGTGTCCTATAAGGTCACTATGAGTCGGAATCCACTCCACAGCACACAAAAACAACATCTTCTATGATCTTTTTCTGTTAAAAATATAGCATCCTCCAGGATAGAAGAAGACACAATCCAAGAAAAGGCTCGACTGTGGTCTGGTCTTCGGAGGTAAGGAAATAGAGGCAGTGCTGATTGCAGCTCTATAGCACTTCTTTGTTATGAAAATGGTTGCGAATCCATTCTTTGGTATCAAGTACAACGTGGTCCTTCCTGGCTGGAGTGTTTAACTGGCAGTGGGAAACCCTCCAACACTCTCTTCTCTTGTAAAGTTATCAGCCATCTTGGAAGCACATGTTGAAATGGAAGTAAAACAAGATCACAGAACCTACCCTGGGAAACACCTGGACTGGCAATATACTTTGTATAAGGCATAAATATGCTTTTGTTATGTTAACCCCCTGTGATTATTGTGTTTGTTAGCACAGCATAGGTTTACCTAGCCTGACTAATATGTGATGATATCTGTGCTTTGTGTAGAGCATTTGTGGATTTTGCAGCATAAATTTTTTCAGAGTAAAACTATGACATTCTGTAGAACGGTGTGAGAATTGGTACCAGCATCTGCTGAGTTTTTACGAAAACACAGTCTTCATCACCAATTTGAGGCTAAGCTATGCATGCATATGCCTGGAATAGAATTGGGATTTCCTCCTTTCCAGATCAATAAAAGCCTAATTAGTTGATGTTCCTGGTCTACTTCAAAATATTGTTTTTGTGTCATATCATTTATTTATTCTTGATTTTCATTTCCTTTGCCCAAATACTTCTGGCAGAGAAAGCCTGCCATATGTTGTATGAATTAACCAATAAACTAATTCATCAGAACCACTGTTTGTTCCTTACAGTCAATCCTCATGAACCCATCAGGACAGGATCAAGGGAATAATAAACACAAATCTCAATTGTGCTGCCTTGGCCAAACCTCCCTCTGTTCTCGGACAGTTAAGTGACAAAAAATTACTTTTTTAAATCAGCAATTTCCATTGAAATGGCTGACTTTTCTTTCACGCATGATCAGGTTTGGAGGTTTTATTTTCCATGAAAAGAAACTGAAACTTCTCTACCAGTTGTTCAGATGGATTATTTTTTGCCTCATTAGCATCAGTTATCTCTAGGAGGAAGTGTAATAGGCCTTTAAATGGGTTACTGCACTACAGCTAACAGCTGGAAAGAAACTATGCTTCAAGCAAACAAATGGAAATAGTAAGGGGACTTTAACCTGGAAGTTTAATTAGAGAAAGAAGCCTGAGGCTGTGAGGGATGAAGGGCATCATAGAGGCAGAGTCTTGTGGAACAATACAGACAGCCCCAGTTCTCAACTGACTCCAAGGTGATCAACTCACAGAAGCATTTGACATCTGGAAATTATTTTTGTTCCTTGGTGCTGATGAGACATGCTAACACTTCTTATAACAGGCTCAGCAAAGAACGCCTAATAAGAGGGAGAGGTATATTTTTCAAAAAGTTAGTCCTTTTCAGGGTAACGTGTTTCCAATCTTTTCCAGAGAACAGTTAATTCTTTCAACAAGTCTTTCATTCATGTATTTCTTCATTCAACAAGCATTTACTGAATATTTACCATGCACCAGGAGCTCTGCTGAGTGCTCAGGATAAACAATGGATAAGACACATTTTGCCCTCAAAGATCTCCAGCATTTACTCAGTAAATCTTTACCCTTTATGGTCTGTTGGGGAAACCAAAGTTGGAAGATATTTGTCAAATGATAGGAATTTGTGAGCAGAGCTGTGTTACAGGTATGGTAAGAGGTGGTAGGTGCTGGAAAGCATCACAGATGATGTAGTAGTGAAGGAGGAGTAAAATGATATCCAGATCGATGCTGTCTATTCCTTCAAGCTTTCTTGGTCTTTCCCTTTTTCTTTGTTCCTCTTGCACAGATTGGATAGGAGGGCCTAGGGAGAACTCAGAATGACTTGAGGTTTTCACATGGGTGGTCAGAATTGTGATGATGTTCTTACCAACAGTGTTCAGGAATACAGAAGGAAGAGCAGGTTGATGAGGTGGCAGGCAATGAGCCATTGGCAGACATGTCAAGATGTATAGTTGGAGGTGCCTATGAGGTATCTGGAAGCAGTTCAAATCTGCCAGGCGCTCCTTGGAAACTCTGTGGGGGCAGCTCTACTCTGTCCTACAGGGTTGCTATGAGTCGGAATCGACTCGACAGCACTGGGTCTGGGTATGAGGTATCTAGGACATGTTTGGTAGACAGTAGATTTTTTTTTTTTTTAATTCTTACAAGTGTTTGACACTGCTAGGTGCTAGAGATGAACAAATAAGCATGTAGGTTAAAGACATGTATGTTGTAGCTTCATAAAGTACTCTCACATGTGCTGTGTCAATTGGGTTCCAGGCAGGAAGAAGATAGCATGCTCAAATTAAGTAGAGTTTGATAAAAGAACTATTTACAAGGGCATGGGCAGGGTGAAGAAAAACCAGGATAGCGCAGTACCTCAGAGCTAGCAATAGCAGAAAGTCTACCAAGGGGAGAGAGTGATTATCAGCCCTAGAGAGGGAGTCGGGTACTCTGTGGAGATAGCCATCTGAGAATTTTTAGTAGAGAGGTGACCCATGGAGCCTTCCCATGGAGGGAGCCCACCTCCTATTAGTCCCTCCACTGGCTCAACCAGAAACCAGAGGATAAAGAAGTCCTTTGATGGAGAGCCTTTAGATCAGCCTTGGGGGTCACATAGCTGGGTGCAGAAAGTTGGAGAGTAAATCTGGAGGGACAAACAGAATACATCCAGCACATGGTACTTTAGCTAACTAATAATAATAACTAATCGGGATTGAGTGCTTACCAGGGACCAGGCAGTGTATCAGTGCTTTATGTCTCATGTAATTCTCACAATAATCCCACACGTTATAGAGTAGAACTGCTCCATAGGGTGTTCTTGGCTGTAATCTTTATGCAAGCAGGTCGCCAGGCCTTTCTCCGATGGCACCACTGGGTGGGTTTGAATTGCCAACCTTTAGGTTAGTAGATGAGTGTAAACAATTTGTGCCACCTAGTGATCTTCCTATCCTACTTCTCCTCCCTAATTGTCTGAAGTAGCTTCAGTGCTTACAAGCAGGATTTTCATTCCTTCAATTAATATTTCTTGTCTCTACTATGTGTTAGGCCTTGTTTCTAATTGCTGGGATATGGCAGTGAACAAAACAGGCAAAAATCTCAGACTTCAAGAAGCTTAAATTCTAGTCGGGAGAAAACAAAGAAGTAAAATTTATGGACTCACCTGTCAATAAGTGTTATGGAGGAAAAAAAAAAAAGGTAAACAGGAATTTTGATGGAGGTTGCAATTCTCGATAGGGAGATCAGGAGATAACATCTGGAAAAGACCTAGGGCCTGAGAGAAAGGACCGTGGGATATCTGGGAAGAAGCATCCAGTTAGGGAATAGCAGATGCAAAGGCCTCAGGCCTCTGGCTTTTACTCTAAGTGAAGTGGGAAGCCACTGATGTTTTTCCAATAGAGATAATACATGACTCAAATTAAATTGTAAAAGGATCACTGGCTGCTGTGTGAGCGGACTGTAAGTGGATGAGAACATAAGTCAGAGACTAGTTAGGAGGCATTTGCAGTAATGTCGGGGAAAGATTATGGAATCTGTGTTGAATGATTAAAAGCTTCTGGATCTATTTTGGTGGTAAGAGCTGAAAGATTTGCTGATGTATAGGGTATGAGAAAAACAAAAAGAGAGGTGGCAAAGATGAGGCCAAGATTTACTGCCAGAAAGCTGGAAGGATGGAGTAGACATTTACTGAGTTAGTGAGGACTGCAGGGGGAGTAGGATCGGGAGGGGAAAGATAAGCAGTTCAGTTTGAACATGTTAGGTTTGGGATGCCTATTAAACATTCAAGTAGAGATGTTGAGTAGGCAGCTAGATATGGGAGTCTGTAGTTCAGGGGAGAAGTCCAGACTGGAGAAATAAAAGTGGAAGACATCAGCATGTAGATGTTACTTAACACCTTGAGGCTTCTTGAGAGGGTGTATTTAGAGAAATGCTGATTCTGGAGCACTCTGACCTTCAGACGTAAAGTTCATGAGTGAAGCGAGCAATGGGAAAGAGATAACAAAGAGCGGTTTGGACAGTGGTAAACTGGAGTTCACAGATAGTGCCCAAAGGTGGTAGCCACCTCTCAAGCCATGCAAACTGCACAGGCTGGCCCAGGGGTGCCAGGACTCCCCAACAAAACATATCTTCTGGTCACTAGTTGGTGACCCGCCCCATAGGCAGGAAGCTGGAGATATGGTCAAGGGTTTATTCCCATTTCTGTCGTATTATTCGATTAGCTTTCTCCCTGCTTACAAGCTCAGGTTTTGCATGGAACTTAGTGCTTGATGTTGTGGGCCTAGGTTCTCCTTTAATTCACATATCCAGATTCACCTTCTGCTCTGTAGACCAGTGGTGTGTCAGAGCTGGTTTCTACTGTCTCTGTCTCATGAGAGCCAATTGTTTAATTTCAGGAATTTTTTAAGCCAAATTATAAACCCAGCCATTATTAACTTATATTAATTTACATTACATAAATTATATTTTTAAAAAAGTCATGGTTCTTGCTTAAGGGGCACTGAGTTTCTGTTAAGTGTCGTGAAAAAATTTAGAAATGGACAGTGGTGACAGTTATACAACACAGTGAATGTAATTAATGTCACTGAATTACACACATAAAAAATGTTGAAATGGCAAATGCTTTGTTATGTATATTTTTACCACAATAAAAAAAGAATGGATGAACAAATGAAAAAATAAAATGTCATAAATACTAAAAAGTCATTTCTTCCTAATTATTATACTAGTTTACTATTATCTATGCTTTTAAGATTATTTATTTCAATTGTATCTGTGTTCCGGAAACATAATGGTGTATCTTTTCCCAACTCTGCTTTTAGTGACTTCAGGGTGGTAGCTTGAAATCAGCCAAAGTGGGAGAATCTACACCACAGAAATTGGCAAACACTACAAAGCAGGGCTCTTTTTCTTGGAAAGCCAGTTTTAAGCCTTACCAGCACACCACTGTGCGAAAGTCATCCCTGGGATTGTGTTACAGCTGGTTGTCTATCAAGTTGTCTATCAAGTTGTCACAGTTGTCTGTCAAGAAACTGGGAATGACAATGGTAGCTTCGACGGGTACTTAGATATTAAAGTTTAGACCCACTATTGTCTTATTCATAACAGAATATTTACTGGATAATTATTTTTTTTAATAAGTCTGAAAGGTTGCTGCATATATCTTCCGAAACTGACTTTGGATAAATCACACCCACAATTTGCATCTTTCACTTTTCCAGTAGTAATTACAAAGACTGATGGGGGACATCACAGAAGGCCAACAGAATTAGGCCCCAAGGAGTTGTCCAGAAAATAGCTTGACATTTTGAGTTAGTGTTTCTTGACTTCTACCCAACAATAAACTCTCTCATAAAAACACATTTAGAAAGAGTACATTTTCCCCAGAATTCAAGAGCATATAAAGAGAGATAAAATATAAGTGGAACAGTTGAGAAATGACTCTTTAGGAGCAAAACATAGATATTCAATTTTTTTTTAATTCTGTGTCTTTGTAATGAATTTTTGAATAAGCTTTTAATCATCAAGGGTTCAAACTGGGCTTACCTAAGACGGGTTTCAGGTAGGTAAAACCAAATGAGGCTCAATTTCCCTCTTCCAGGTTTCCTGAAGCTAACTTTCTTCCTTCCTTTTTACATGCCCTCTCCACAAATAGAGCTCGTAAAAAGTATCTGTTACAACGACCCAGGCTTTACCATTCATGGCAAATCTCTCTAAATTATAGGCTTTTCCTCATAGAGACCATTTACGGTGGGCATAATACAAGGCTGTGTTCTACCATGCCATTCTTTGAACTAGCTGTACCATATTATTACCACACTAAACTAGAGTGGCCAGTTTTTCTATAAATAAATATCCTCCTTACCGGGTAGATGAAAATTCTTAGTAGCAGTTCCTGTATTATTGATTTTCTGGTTTCCACCTCCTCTGCTGGGAATGACTTTTGAGTTGTTTTGAAAAGTGAAGTCTTGTAAACACCTGACTGTTGCTGGTTAAGAAAACTCTGATTAGCAGGGAATCAATAACATTATTACTCAGCTGGGCCAGGTAGATGGATGGGGGCGAGGAAGCAAGCTCTTTCAAAGAGATTGTGTGTTCTTCCTGGATTCCACTTGTTTCTCTACAACAGTCCTTTAATTTTGTGGTGTTAGAAATGGAGCTAATAATGACAGTTTGAACATGATTGGCTTCCTCTCTGTGGGGGAGAACAAAGCAGCCTTATCTGCTTTGACAAAGAGGGTTAGAGGTTTAATCAACCTCTCGTGAGATTCCCCATCACTCAAGTGAAATAAAGCCCAGGAATTTGCTAGGAATGGATAACTCTTCACTCACCATCAGAAGTCCACACACACATCCACACACACCTACACCCCCCTACCCCATATACACACACAATAACTCAGGACAGTGGTTCTGTTGTTGTGGTCATTTGTTTTGTTTTTCCTTCTTTTTCTATAAAACCCTTTAATTAAAGAGATGTGTTGGAAGTATGAAAGGTAGGATGTCTTCTAAAAGCTTCAGATGCCATCTGATTTCTTTTATTGCCATTTTTGGGTTCCTACAGCTACATCCTTCAGTTCCGGGACCACCTTCCTGGCCAGGAGACCTTGGGTCAGAAGCCTGTGCTTCCAGAATCAAGTCAGCTGTGTGGGTCACAGCTGGGTTCTAATCTTTGGTGCCCATTCTGATATTGAATGCTGCCAGGTTTTTTTGAACTGGCCCTTACTACCTGTTGCCATGGAGTAAATTCCGACTCGTAGTGGCCTTACTAGCAGCTCAATTCTCTTAACTGAATTCTCCATCCATCCACTCTTATGGCAGGATTTGGCTGAATATGGTGTCCTAAGCTACACTTCCCATGCTTAAGTTCTTGCTACCTGATAACACCCTCCCTCCTTGCTAGCGTCTGCCTGCCTGACTGCAGAATGTGGCCACTGATGTCCATTCCCCGTGACGCGCAGCATCTCTTAGCAGTTCACCTGTTACAGCCAGCTTTTCAGTCCTGGTTACACATTTGAATCACAAAGGGGCTTTTAATAGATACTTATATCTGGAATAACAAATTCAAATTTATTTGGTTTTGTGTGAAACATTGATTTGCTTTTTTACCAAAAAGATTCTTAAAGAAAAGAAACAAAAAACATGCAGTTGAGTCGATTCTGACTCATGGAGACCCCAAGCATTACACAGTAACTGCTCCACAGGGTTTTCCTAGGTGTAACCTTTACAGAGCAGATCATCAGGGCTTTCTTTCTCAGCACTGCTGGGTGGGTTTGAACAGCCAATCTTTAGATTAGTAGCCAAGAGCAAACAAAACCTTTTCAGTACCCACAGACTTTTTTAAGGTCTTTAAGTGGATGCAATAAGTAGCCAGGGTTGAGAACCTCGAATCCAGTAGTTTTCAAACTTGAGTATGCATCAAAATCAACTCGAAGTCTTGATAAAACACAAGTTCTGGCTTTCATCCTCAGAGTTTCTAATCCAGTAAGTCTGGGATGGTGCCTGATAATTTGCATTTCTATCAAGTTCCCAGGCGATGTTAATGTAACTGGTCCTGGGACCACATTTGAGAACCACTGTGCTGACTTGTGTGTTGCAGTCTCCTGGACTTGAAAAAAAATAGTCTCTGGCTTCCCCTCCCAACTCTTGACTATTTTATTTTACAACCTCAGTGCCCGAGGGGGCCCCTTGTCCTTGGTCTTGGTCCTCCCTGAGCTGACCTGGTCAGCTGCCCTTGATTCACACGTGAATCTCTTTTGGATAATCGAAATTCTGGGGGGAAATTATTTTGGAAGAATTGCAGCCTCAGTAAGTTCATATATGTATCTCTGTACAAAGCATTTGAGGTAACTACAGTAATTTGGAAGAATTGTGTCACTTCACATCTGGAGACCTGAATAAATGTTTCAATTTCAATAAGTTAAATATTAAATACTTCTGTGGGATTAGTATTGCAAGGCATAAAAATAGTTTTTTCCTCACAATAATCTATTAACATTCACTTTGCAGAGCCAATAAAAATAATAGTGCTACTTCACATTTGAAGAGTACCTTGCAGCATGCTAAGAAGACGATGTATGCACCAGCTCTACATGTATCACCTGCCTGATCACACTGGAATTTTTAACTCCTTTATTCCTGACACCCCATTTCTTTGACTCTGGGTTAGCTGATGCATCAGAACCTGTAGGAAGCCATTCCTGTACCCTGTCAACTCCTAAATATGCCATTAAGTTAAACTTGCCCAACCCACCCTTTAAGCACCCTAGTGGAGAAGGCAGCCTTGCTTTGTCCAATCTTCCCTGTTGCTGTTAGCTGCCATTGAGTTGGCCCCATGTATTATAGTGACCCCATGTATTATAGATGCACAATGGAACAAAACTCTACCCTGTCCTGTGCCATCCCCATGACTGATTGGGGATTGGACCAATGTGATCCACAGGGTTTTTTTTTCACTGGTTGATTTTCAGAATCGGATTGTCAGGCCTTCTTTCCTAGTCCATCTTAGTGTAGAAGTTCTGCTGAGAACTTGTTCAACATCATAGTAACACACAGGCCTCCAGTGAGGCTTTACAGATGGGTGGTAGGTACGCATAAGGTGTACTGGCTGGGAATCGAGCCCAGATTTCCAGCATGGAAGGTGAAAGTTTTACCACTGAACCAGCACCGCCCTTACGACCCACCTCAGTCTGTGAGTTTCTTGTGGGCAGAGACATGCATCATTAGTCATCTTTATGCCCCAACGTAGAAGAGGATGTTAGGCATGGATTAAGTATTCAGAGATGGTTGTCAAATCAATCAGATAATGAAAATTGTATCCCATACAGAATATGCTCCTTCTCACTTTTATGCCTTCGCATATGGGCTTCCTTCTCCTAGGCTGCATGTCCCTTTCTTCACCTACCTGAGCTTACTCCCGAGCAGAGTCCATAACTGTGCTTTTCTTTTTGTAGTGAGTTTACTTTGAAATTCAGTGGCTATTGATTTATTAGCCCAATCAATAATATACAAGCTTCAGAGAGCCCAGTGAGAAGTGCATTCACATACATAATCTCATTTAATTTCCACAAGTGCCACCTGAGGGCTTTTTAAAGGTGTACTTTTCAACATACCTGAAATCAGTTAGAACACGGAGGTGAGTCCTGGGGCTTGACATTTAAAAGTCCTATAGTGATTGTGGGACACCTCAAAAGACAGGCCTAATGATCTGCTTCCAAATGGTCACATCCTGAAAACCCTATGGAGAAGTTCTACTCTACACATGTGGTTGATTTGAGTTGGAATCAACTAAAGGACAGCTGATAACAGCGTAGTGATTTTGGAGTCCCTGGGTAGTGCATATAGTTAATGTGCTTGGCTCAAAGGCACCTCAGAAGAAAGGCCTGGATATCTACTTGAAAAAATCAGCCACCAAAAATACTATAAGCACAATTTTTTTCTGGCATACATCGGTCGCCGTGAGTTGGAACTAACTTGACAGCAACTGGTTTAGTGTTTATAAAAAAAAAAAAAAAACATTGCCATTGAGCCAATTCTAACTCATAGCAACCCTATAGGACAGAGTAGAACTGCCCCACAGGGTTTCCAAGGAGCAGCTGGTGGATTTGAACTGCTGACCGTTTGATTAGCAGCCTGAGCTCTTAACCCCAGGACTGAGAATCGCTGAGCCATAGGGTCCACATCTATGACACAAAATATAATAATTTTCTTCATTGAATGAGTTCTTATAATCTCAGAGATTTTAAAAACAGTTCAAAAAGTTCTCCTTCATTCTTGGTCTCTTCCTTTATCAGGTTCCTACTCCCCCTGCAGTTTTCAACTCTTCTGAACATCTAGAATCCAGTTCCTCTACCCACTTGCCAGAGTAAAACACTCTCATTCCCCTTTCAGTTCCTCCTATCTGTTCCCCAATTACCACCAAACTCAGCAAAACACAAATTGTTCTCAAACTAACCCCTTACAGAGATTTAGTACATCTCAACTCAAAAAAAAAAAAAAAAAGTTTTTTTTTTTTTTTTTTTTAACTCTAGTAATCACCTGTTCAAAGAGAGTAAATCCCTTAAGGGAAAGAATAGGTATGTCTTTGTTTTGTTGTTGTGACAATCATTCAGCTAACAGCCAATTATTTGCTCAGTGATAAGACCAGGGGTATAGACAATGAAGGGATTTGCAAATTGTGTTAAAGATCTTAGGATTTCTTTACGGTGTACCTTTGAAAATTTCTAGCTTCTAAACTGGGGGATTATAGGATCAGAATAGCATTTGCAAAGGTAACTGAGGCTGAAGTTGAATTGAAAAGGGTTATGAGTTAGGAGATTATTGGAGAGAGACAAGAGTGGGGTTGTGGACAAATAGTAAAATACTTTAGAAGTAGAATTTATGGGACAGTTTAAGATGATACAACACCCTATTCCTCCATTTTATTGCATTTACTCATGAGAGGATCTGATGTCACTCTGCAGGGGGACCTCTACATGGTAAAATGTTACGTAAAATAAAAGCATTGTAACATCTTCTTGAATAGAATAATCACTTCTGAAACTTGCTTTCCTTTTTAGATTAAACACAAGGTCAACTGTTAATAAATGAGAGCCAAAAGTAATTGGATAAGGTGACCATACGTTGTAGTGTGTCCAGGATAGTCCCGATTTATGTCTGTAATCTCCACCTATTTGTTAATCCCACCCCTTTTACTTTGAAAAGTGTCCTGGTTTACACTATGAATTAATTGATCACCCTAGCTATGTGTTATAGATGGAACAAGGTCCTCCTGGTTTAGACTATGAATTAATTGATCACCCTAGCTATGTGTTATAGATGGAACAAGGTCCTTCAAAATAGGACAGTTCTCTTTTTCCTTCCTTCTTGACTCTCTGTGTAAATAAACTGGGTCAGTGGTGTGATTCTTTCAGTGATTACTGGAAATGGTCACCGGGAAGGAGGTGGAAGTGCGCTTGGGCTAGAAGGGCAGATCGGAGGCCAGAGACAGGTCTCTCAAATCCTTATTATGGGGAAATGGGAACTGGAGAAGGGGTAAAAGAACATTATTTAAAAAGTCAGGAAATCAGAGAAAAACTGTTGAAAAATAGGATAGAGATTCAGGTCTTAACATCTCCCTGGAAAACTGAGCTAGAAACTGCCTGGGAAAATTCCAGAACATCACAATAAAAGATAGAATCCCCAGGGAGCCAGTGACATGTGTGAGGGTAAGAAGTCCAGAGGAGAAGAAAGCCACATTGGTACATCAGCAGTGTGGCCTGCGTGAAGAAACTTTTCGCAATGTCAGTGGGCCAGGTTTTATTTTCCTGCCTCCTCTGGGGCTGGCTGACTATGCCATCTTGATCAATTGATTAACCTCTTTGTACCTTGGCTTTCTAAACAGGGACTGTCCTAGTTACCTAGTGCTGCTAAAACTGAAATACCACAACTGGGTTGCTTTAACAAATGGAAATTTATTTTCTCACAGTCTAGGAGGCTAGAAGTCCGAGTTCAGGGCACAGGCTTGAGGTGAAGCCTTCTCTCTCTGTCTGTTGGCTCTGGAGTAAGGTCCTTATCTCTTCAGCTCTGCTTCCTGGTTCCTTAGAGATCTCCATATGGCTTTTTCTGATTCAGGGACTGTGGCCGATTGTTTGGCTGGATGGTCAGGAACTTGAAAGAAACATGATGGAAAATTGGTGAAGAGAAGGAATGGGGAAGAGGTATGTGGATAGGCCTCTCAGAATGGGCCAAAGAAGTGAAGATATTTGTGTTTCTTGTGAATGCTCACTAAAAGGTGACCTCAGCAGAGGAGAATTCAAACAATCAAGTAGATAGGATGACGGGTTCTGTGGAAACTAATCATCCTCTTTCCCCATCCACTCTCATCATTTCCCAGTGGGCTCATGAACAAAGTGGCCATGGTGGCAGGGATGGAGGTTATGCATGGGCTCAGCAACATGGACTTCCACTCACCAAGGCCAACTTGGCCACAGTCACTGCTGAGTGCTCAATCTGCCAGCAGCAGAGACCAACACTGAGTCCCCGATATAGCACCATTCTTTGAGGTGATCGGCCAGCAACCTGGTGGTAGGTTGATTCCATCTTAGAAAGGGCACCATTTTGTTCTTCTACTGGGACAGATACTTACTCTGGATATGGACTTGCTTTCCCTGCATGCAATACTTCTTCAAAAACTGCCATCTGTGGACTTACAGGATGCCTTATCCACTGTCATGGTATCTCACACAGCATCACCTCAGATCAAGAGACTCACTTCATAGCAAATGCAGTGCAGCAATGGGGACATGCTCATGGAATTCACTGGTCTTACCATGTTTCCCATCATCCTGAAGCAACTGGCTTGATAGAACATTGGAATGGCTTCCTAAAGACGCAATTTCTACACCAAGCATGTGGCAATACTTTGCAGGTTTGGGGCAATGTTTTCCAGGAGGCTGTCTACGCTCTAATCCAATGTCCAATATATGGTGCTGTTTTTCCCATAACGAGGATTTATGGGTCCAGGAATCAAGGAATGGAAATGGGAATGGCACCACACACTATTATCCCTAGTGACCCACTCACAAAATTTTGGCTTCCTGTCCCCGTGACCCTATGCTCTGCTGGTCTAGAGGTCTTAGTTACAAGGGAGGAATGCTCTCACCTGGAGACACAACACTGATTCCACTGAACTGAAAGTTAAGGATGCCACCTGACCACTTTGGGCCCCTCATGCCTCTGGATCAACAGACAAAGAAGTGAGTTACCATATTGGCTGGTGTGATTGATTCTGATTACCAAAGGGAAATCATATTGATATTGCAAAATGGAGGTGAAGAAGTATATGTCTGCAATACAGGAGATCCCTTAGTCCTTCTCTTAGTACTACCATGCCCCGTGATTGAAGTCAATGGAAAATTACAACAACCCAGTTCAGACATGACTAGTGGCCCAGACGCTTCACGAATGAAGGTTTGGGTCACCCCACCAGGTGAAGAACCACACCAGCTGAAATGCTTGCTGAGAGTAAAGGGAATACCAAATGCATGGTGCAAGAAGGTAGTTCTAAACACCAGTTACAACCACTTGACCAGTTACAGAATAAAGGACTATAATTGTTATGAGTATTTCTTCCTTGTTTGATTACGTGTATGTGTGTGTGTGTATATGTATGTATTTGCTATATATGTACATGGCAAATATTTTTGTCTTCTTCCCTCCCTTATCCCATCATTCACAAAATGCAAGATGTAAATGGGGCTGGTGTATTTTTGATTGTACGCATGGTAGTTTTATCATATTAGGTGCAAGTATGACTTTATAATTGTGTTTATTTAGAGATTATGTATCATTTAAGAAGATGTGTAAAGGTGCCAAGTTGACAACGGGCGAACTGTAATGGTTAATATTATATGTCAACTTGGTTAGGCTATGATTCCCAGTATTGTGTGGTTGTCCTCCATTTTTTGATCTGATGTAATTATCCTCCACTTTGTGATATTATGTAATTATCCTCCAGTTTATGTGTTGTAAATCCTAACCTCTATATGTTAATGAGGCAAGATTAGTGTGAGGTATATCTTGAGTCACAGTCTTATAAGAGAGTTTGACTCAAGCTATGCCCTTACTCAAGTCACACTCTTACTCTGATGTAGGGAGAGTTTCTTTGGGGGTGTGACCCATATCCAATATATATATATGGATGCTCTGGTGAGGCTCTCCCTTGCTCTGGGTTCTGCACCTGGCTCGTTATCATCTGACACCCAGTTCTGGGGACATAAGCTAGTAGCCTGTCATCTGACCTGTCAGTTCTGGGGTTCGCCAGCTTCTGCAGCCCCGTGAGCCAACAGCCTGTTGTCTGACTGGTTGATTGTGGGTTTGTCAGCCCCTGCAACCACTTGAGTCAGGAGAAACAGCAAGCCTGATACCCAACCTGTGGATTTGGAACTTGCCAGGCTCCACAACTGTATGAGTCACTTCCATGAGTTAAGTCTCTCTCTCTCTATGTGTGTGTGTGTATATATATACATATATATATATACATACATATATACATATATGCTTTACTGGTTTTACTTCTCTAGTGAACCCAGCCTAAGACAGCATCTATCTTCCCCATCTCTGTTTACTTGCTTCCTTGTTTAATCTCTTTTATATCTCAAAAGAGATTGACCGAAGACATAAAAAAAAAAAATTTATACCCCACACTAATCCTACCTCATTAACCTAACAAAGACATCCATTCCCAAATGGCTTAATAACCACAGGCATAGAGGTTAGCATTTACTACACAAATTTGGGGTGGGGGGGGAGGCTACAATTTAATTCATAAAAGGAGCATAGAAGAATCAAACCTTTCTCTTAGTCACTGATAAAGATGATATTACTTTATTTTACAAATAGAAATCTTATTCTGAGATTCTTTTTTTCTAATCTGAAGCTTCTTAAAGAGAGGGAAAAAATCTGTGTACCTCCAGTATTATGTAGCATTTAATTAGACTAGATTCCCTTGACTAGACTGAAACATATTATTGTTTGACAGAAAGAAACTCCAAAATTGTGTTGTATGCATTTTGCTTCAACGTCCACTATTTTGATTTAGACAACATATGTGCACCCCTGCAAACTAAGTGAAATTGGTGTTTATTTTTACAGCATCGTAAATTCACCATAAAAGAAAAAAAAAAAATATTAGACCCTTAAAAGTAGAAATCTAGATTCATTTTCAGTTACATAAACCAGATTTAACATTTGAGGAACTAACTGGTCTCAGATTCCAGAAGTCAGCAAAATAAACAAAAAATTGTTTATTAAAAAAATTCAAGCATAAAAGGTTTCTGAAATGAGGCTGAAATGGAATGTCCAATGTGCATAGAATTTTTTTTTTTAATACAGAGTGAGTATTTTTTTAATCTCATTTTCTAACCTATTAAATCTTCCTACCCACACGCCCCAATATAGTGTTTTATAAACAAGATCCTTGCTACTTAAGGTGGGGTTCCATACCAGCAGTATAGCTCTCCCCTGAAAGCTTATGAGAAATGCAGAATCTCAGACCCTAACCCAGAGCTGGTGGCACAGTGGGTAAGCGCTGCAGCTGCTAACCAAAAGGTCAGCAGTTTGAATCTACCAGGCACTCCTTGGAAACTTCATGAGGCACTTCTACTCTGTCTCATAGGGTCTCTATGAGTAGGAATTGAGTCAATGGCAATGGGTATGGTAACCTAGAGCTATTGGATCAGAATTCACATTTTCATAAATTCTCAGATGATTTTCATATACATTCAAGTTAAAGAAGCATCGGATTAGACAGCACTTTGTTAGAAATAGGATAGATCATAAAAACAGATAAGTTACGTAGAGGAGTAAGAGGAATTAAAATGCCTTGTGCTTTCCTCCAAAAGGAGAAATTATATTAATCCTCTGAAAGCTACTTTCTCATTCCTGTGTACACAATGATGTTTGCCTGAATGTCTTTCCTTACTACTTTTTCACAGAATTTCTCTTTCATATTATGTATGATGGGTACATGTAATTGTGATAAAACTTTATCATTGCCACTACTTGGCAAAATTTCAAACTTCCTCTAAAATTACTTCACTCTCAACCTTGGAATACATTCTATTTACACAGCCTATATCTGTTTCCTTTTCTCTGAGATTCTTCCCCCCATGAAAGCAGACATAATAGGAACTAGAAGAATGGCTTGGCTTGTAAATGTGCCGATTCTGGGAGTACGGCCAAGGACCAATGCCAACCAGAATCAGATGAATGATACCAGGGGTAAGGCAAGACTCAGGATCTTCATTAGCAGAAGGAGGGGCTTAGTCATGGGACTGCAGAATTCTGCTGTAGCATGGATCATAGCTGGTGAGAATGTTCATTTTAATTGACTTTGAGGGCTGAAATATGGCATAGTCTTGGTTGAAAGTGTTTTCCAGAAACAATCAATGGAAGATGTTTAGAAAATTTTTTTTTTCTATTACATTTTCACTAATAAACTATGAAAGTTCTTCCTAATTAAAATTAAAATGAAGACTATGGGCCCATCTTGACTGAGGAAGACAGGGGAGGTAAGAGTATAAGTAGTCCTGACTTAAAACTTACTTGAGTTATGATTGTCCTTTTTTGTACATCTTATCGTTAGTAATATGTACAACATACAATATTGCAGGACATAATTTGCTAGTGTTATCATTCTCATGCAAACCTCCAAAGACAAATTAAGATTGGATTTATAAAGATACTGATAATAAAAGGCTAAAAAAACAGGTATTCCACTTACACCAAAACTGACTTACAACGGAGTCTTCAGAATGGAGACTACCTACATAGTTACAGAGTTGTTGTTAGTTGCCATCCAGTCGATTCCAACTCATGTCGACCCCATGTATGCAGAGAATAACTGCTGCATAGGGTTTTCAAGGCTGTGAACTTTCAGAAGCAGGTTACCAAGCCTGTCTTCTGAGATGCCTCTGGGTGGTTTTGAACCACCAAACTTTTAAATGCTTAACTGTTTGTGCCACTCAGCCACCCTTACAGGATAAAGAGAACAAAAGCTGTAGCGTCATACATCATTGTTGTTGTATGCCATCAAGTAGATTATGACTCATAGCAACCCTACAGAACAGAACTACCCCATAGGGTTTCCCAGGCCATAATCTTTATGGGAGCAGATCACCAGGTTTTTTCTCCTGAGGGGCTGCTGATGGGTTCAAACTAACAATCTTTCGGTTAGCAGCCAAGCACTTAACCGTTGCTCCACCAGAGAGTCAGGCAATCCAAAGTTCAAATCCCATCTCTGCCATTTAAGCACTGTGTAAACATGTCCAAATTACTTGACCTCTCTTAACCTCAGATTTCTAATCCATAATATAGGGATTATAGCACTTATCTTGCAGAATTGTTTTAGAGAATACAATTAGAATGCATTTATGGTATATAGCTTAGGACTTAGCCGTGCAGTGAGTCAGAATCAACTTGATGGCACACAACAACAAAAACAGCACAGGACTTGGTATTTAATGACTCAACGAATAACGAATATCTTCCTTGCTCCTTGCTTCTCTAATCCATTCTGAATCAGTAGGCAGAATTATTTTATTTTATTGGCTAAATAACCTGAAAGATAGTCACCACTGTGACTGGAATCCAAATAGGTGAATGTGATCTGCACATACCAAAACTAAATTGATTCCAACTCACAGCAACCCTACAGGACAGAGTAGACCTGCCCTGTAGGGTATTCAAGAAACAGCTGGTGGATTCGAACTGCCAACCTTTTGGTTGGTAGTCAAGCTCATGACCACTGTGCCACCAGGGCTCTGATCTGCACATAGCAGTATTATAAACAGATGCATGGTTATTGTTTGTGCGGACTGCACTGATGTGCTGAAGGAACACGCAGATTAGTTTGAAAAAATGTCCTGGAATTCCTGTACAGCCTCCAAAAGGAGAGTACCATGGCCATCCTCAGATGTTTTCCAGTATCTAGGAGGGGTCCTTCCTTTCCACTGTCTTACTTTTTAGGACTATATAGGAAGTGATTCTCAAAAGGAAAATGTTACTGAAATGGCTGCATGATATTCTTTTCTTCTATGAATATCATTGTCATTTCATTCGTTCAGACATTTATTCAATGTTTAAGTACTTACTATGCCACAAACTATGTTGTTAAGGCTATAGCCAGCCTACAAATAAATAAGTAACTTCAAATTTTGTTAATATACCTAAGGAAGAGAGTCTTATCACAATATAGCTTTTCTATCACCTTAGGTTTTCTATCTGGAAGTAAAGCAGTGATTCTTCTTACTTCTTATACCCTTTGCACACACCTTATTATGTGAGTCTATTTTTCCCTCACCATTTGTAAATTCACAGCTTTTGGGGCATATCTTCCTTGGTGTTTGGAATGTTAAATTTTATTCAGCTTCTTTAATTCTACTAAATTTCTTTTTAAATTTTTTTCTCTATGACCTGATTGCACTTGCTTGTTTGCAGTACATGGAATTCTTTTTGTGAAGAAGGAAGAACCATGACTATAAATGCTAGCTAGCTATTTTATCATTATCTGTAATTGGTCTGTTAAATTGCTAATATTCATAAAATGGAGGAGGGGAGCAGGGCCATAATCCAGGGACAAAGAGGATTTTTGGTTGTTTACAGCTGACCTGACCCCATTCATAAGCAATTTGTTTAACCAAACTAAACAAGGTTACAGCACTATTATTTGTAGAAGGGAGAAAGCATTGTGGTGGACTGACAATTCCGATTGTTGATGCCTTTCTCTAACCACATACTTTGCAATATGACTTCACAGTTCCTCCCAATAAGAGGTGGAATCAGTATCCCCACCTCCTGAATCTGGGCTTGACTTGTGACTTGCTTTAGCTAACCAAATAAGGAAGAAGTAAGTTTGTATCACTTCTGAATATAGGTTTCAAGGGGCTTTTGTTAACCTTGTACAGATTGCTATGAAGTTTAACATGAGCTAGCCTACTGATGGATGGAGATGTGGCCCAGTTACATCCATCACTCCAGCAAACTGCCACCCCATTGCCAGACATACATGGGAGTGAAGCCATCCTAGACCAGCTAGTCCCTAGTAGACATCAACAGAACAATAAATCAAGCCCTAATTTGTAGTGTTGGCTAATTTCCGAGGTAAAACACTGAAAGCATGACTAATTTCAATCTACCAACCTGGCATCATTGAAAGCAGAATTGGGAAGACATAGACAGTAGCACACCATTATATGTTATTGTTAGATGCCATCCAGTTGGTTCTGACTCATAGCTACCCTAGGTACAACAGAAAGAAACACTATCCAGTCCTGCACCATTTCACAATTTTTTGCTGTTTGAACCCATTGTTGCAGCCAGTGTGTCAATCCATCTCATATAGGGTCTTCCTCTTTTTCAACGACCTTCTAATTTACCAAGCATGGTGTTCTTCTCCAGGAACTGATCTCTCCTGATAACATGCCCAAAGTGCATGAGACAAAGTCTTGGCATCCTCACTTCTAAGAAGCATTCTGGCTATACTTCTTCCAAGACAGATTTGTTCATTCTCCTGGCAGTCCATGGTATATTCAGTATTCTTAACAACATTGTAATTAAAGGCATCAGCTCTTCTTCGGTCTTCCTTATTCATTATCCAGCTTCTACAAGCATTATGAGGCTATTGAAAATACCATGGTGTAAGGGTCAGGGGCACCTTAGTCCTCAGAGTGACATCTTTGCTTTTTAACACTTTAAAGAAGTCTTTTGCAGCAGATTTGCTCAACGTAATTTGTCATTTGATTTCTTGACTGCTGTTTCTGACGGCATTTATTGTACATCCAAGTAAAATGAAAATCCTTGACAATTTTAATCTTTTCTTGATTTCTCATGATGTCGCTTATTGGTCTAGTTGTGAGAATCTTTGATCATCACCAGTAAGTTATCTAAGTATTCTTCATTTTTAGCAAGCAAGTTTGTGTCATCTACATATTGCAGTTCGTTAATGAATCTTCCTCCAATCCTGATGCCATGTTCTTCATCATATAGTCCAGCTTCTCGGATTATTTGCTCTTCATACAGATTGAATAAGTATGGTGAAAGGATACAACCCTGACACACACTTTCGTGATTTTAAACTACAGTATCTCCTTTTTCTGTTCAAACGACTGCCTCTTGGTCTATGTACAGCTTCCTCAAGAGCATAATTAAGTGTTCTGGGATTCCCATTCTTCACAATGTTATCCATAATTTTTATGTTCCACACAGTCAAATACCTTTGCATAGTGAATAAAGCACAGACAGGTAAACATCTTTCTGGTATTCCCTGTTTTCAGCCAAGATCCATCTGACGTCAACAATTATATCCCTCATTCCACATACTCTTCTGCATCTGGCTTGAACTTCTGGCAGTTCCGTGTGGATGTACTGCTGCAACCACTTTTGAATGATCTACAGTAAAATTTTACTTATGCGTGATGTGAATGATATTGTTTGATAATTTCCACATTCTGTTGGACCATCTTTTCTTTGGATGGGCACTGTTATAGGCTGGGTTTCCTAGAGAAGGAAAACCAGTGAAGTATATATATGTGTGTATGTGTATATACACACATATATATATACATACATTTATTTATTTAGTCATTCATCCATCCACCCACCCATCCACCCACCCAGCCTCCCAGCCACCCGTCATCCATCCATCCATCCATCCATCCATCCATCCATCCATCCATCCATCCATCCATCCATCCATCCATCCATCCATCCATCCATCCATCCATCCATCCATCCATCCATCCATCCATCCATCCATCCATCCATCCATCCATCCATCCATCCATCCATCCATCCATCCATCCATCCATCCATCCATCCATCCATCCATCCATCCATCCATCCATCCATCCATCCATCCATCCATCATCTCAAGGAAATGGCTCAGGCAGTCGTAGAGGCTGGCAGCCCCCAAGTCCCTGATCAGGCGTCAGGATGGAGGCTTCTCCTGACTCACGTAGTTGCAGGGGCTGATGAATCTAAGATCGATGGATAATACAACAGGCTGCTGGCTCAAATTCCAAAAGCCGGAGGTCAGAGAATGACGAGCTGGATGTACGTTCCCAAGTGAGAAAAATCCAGCAAGCTTTGCAGAATGTTCACATATATTGGATGCAGACCATACCCCCAAGGAAACTCCCCTTATACCTGATTGGTCAATCACATTAGGTTACATCATGAAGATGATTACATTATAACTACATCATTATATAATTGCCAAATTACATCATTATATAACTGCCAAACCACTGAGCATCATGGCCCAGCCAGCTTGACACTCAACTTTAACCATCACAGTCCACCCTTTGTCAGCTTGGCAGCTATACAAATCTCTTTAAACTATTCATAGTCTCTAAGTAAAGACAATGAGAAAGTCATACATGTATCTAACATGACACAACTAACACATGCACAGCAGAAAACTCACTAACCCCATTTACATCATATAATTTATAAATAAAGAAAAAAATTGTTTGATGCACACGTACAGGGAAGAAATACTCATAATGATTACAATCTTCATTTCTATAACTGGTCACACAGTCATAACTAGTATTTAGAACTGAATTTTTCCCCCACCTGTTCCATATTCCCTTTGCCCCCATGAGGCACCTCAGATGATCATGGTTCATTGCCTGGTAGGGCAACCCAAACCTTCATTCCTGAAGGGTTTGGACCATTGGCTGTCATGTCAGAATTGTGTTGCTGTAGTTTTCCATTGAATATAACCACAGGGTGTAGTAGTACTAAGAGACAGCCTAAAGGATTACTTATATTCCAGACAGATTCTTCTTTACATCCATAGTTTAATACCAATCCAATTTTCCCTTGATAATCAGGATCAATTACAACAGCCAATACATTAACTCCCTTCTTTTCCTGTTGATCCAAAGATATGAGGAGCCCAAAGTGGTTGGGTGACATCATTAACTTCCAGTAGAATGGAATCATTTTTGTGTCTCCAGGTGGGAGCATTCCTTCCTTGGAACTAAGACCTCTTGACTCGCAGAACATGAGGCCACAGAGACAGGAAGTCAAAATTTTGAGAGTGCGTCACTAGGGGTAATAGTGAGTGTGCCACTCCCATTTTCAACCCGTGATTCTTGGACTCATGACTCCTGGCTATAGGAAAAACAGCACCATATATTGAATACTGGTTTAGAGCATATACAACATCCTAGAGAACATAACCCCAAACCTGAAAAGTATTTCCACCTAGCTGTTGCTGTAATTGTATCTTTAAATGTCCATTTCTTTATTCTACCAAGCCAGCAGCTTCAGGATGATGAGGAACATGTTAAGATCAGTGAATCCATGAGCATGGGCCCACTGCCACACTTCATTTGTTGTGAAGCGAGTCCCTTGATCTGAGGCAATGCTGTGTGAGATACCATGACGGTGAATAAGGCATTCTGTATTTCCATGGATGGAAGTTTGAGCAGAGGCATCATGTGCAGGAAAGGCAAATTCGTATCTAGAGTATGTATTTATTCCACTAAGAACAAAACACTGCCTTTTCCATGATGGAAGTGGTCCAATGTAATAAACTTGCCACTAGGTTACAGGCTGATCACCTCAAAGAATGGGTGCCATATCAGGGACTCAGTGTTGCTCTCTGCTGCTGGCAGATTCAGCACTCACCAATGGCTATAGCCAAGTTGACCTTGGTGAGTGGAAGCCCATGAATCACCTCCATCCTTGCTGCCTTGGCCATTTTGTTCATGAGCCCATTGGGCAACGATGGGAGTGGATGAGTAAAGGGGATGATTGTTTTCCACAGAACACGTCATTCTACCCACTTGATTGTTAAGATCCTCCTCTGCCAAGTTCACTCTTTGGTGAACATTCACACGAAACACAAATATCTTCACTTTTTTTGGCTCATTCGGAGTCTATCCACGTACCTCCTCCCCATACCTCCTTGTCTCCAATTTTCCAATCATGTTCCTTCCAAGTCCCTGACCGTCCAGCCAAACCATTGACCGCAGCCCATAAATCAGTATTCAATCACACATTTGGCCATTTCTCCTTCCAAGAAAAGTGAACAACCAGGTGCATTGTTCAAAGTTCTGCCCATTGGGAGGATTTCCTGTCAGCACTGTACTTCAGGGAGGTCCCAGAAAGGGGATCTAGTGCTGCTGTTGTCCTCTTTTGAGGGATCCCTGATATCACACAGAGCCATTCGTAAACCAGGGATGAGTTTTCTCTTCCTCAGTCAACTGATCATAAGGAAATCCCCATGAGGTCATACTTGCAGAGTAGGTAACGTGAAAGGAGTGGAGGCCATGGGCATTTGGATCACTTCCTCATGCAACTTACTTGTGCCTCAGGTCCTGCTCTGGCCTGATCTTGTATATACCACTTCCATTTAATCATTGAGTGCTGCTGTGCATGTCCAAATTTATGGCTCTGTAGGTCAGACTACAAGGTGACTTTGTGACCTCTGGTTAAGTGTTCTGTCTCTACCGAGACCCAGTAACAAGCAAAAACCTGTTTCTTAAAAGGAGAATAGTTATCTGTAGAGGATGGCGAGGCTTTGCTTCAAAATCCTAAGGGTCTGCACAGTGATTCTCCAACAGCGGTCTGCCAAAAACTCCAAACAGCATATCTATCTGTTACTAACACTTCAAAGACCATTGGATCAGCCAAATCACATGGTTCAAGAGGCAGAGAGGTTGGCATGGCAGCCTGAACCTGTTGCAGAGCCTTTACTTGTTCTGACCTCTCTCAAACTGGCAGCTTTTCAAGTCACTTGATAAATAGGCCAAAGTAGGATACCCAAATGAGGGATATGTTGCCTCCAAAATCCAGAGTTTCACCAGGCATTGTGGCCAGATGCAATAACTTATCCTTCACTTTAGGAGCAACATCTCAACAAGTCCCACACCACTGGACCCCTCGATATTTCACTGAGATGGAAGTGCCTTAGTTTTCATTGGATTAATTTTCCAACCTCTAGCATGCAAATGTTTTACCAATATGTCCAGAGTACTGACACTGCTTCCTTACTAGGTCCAATTAACATAATGTCATCAACATAATTGATCAGTGTGATGTCTTGTGGAAAGGATAGGTAATTAAGGTCCCTGTGAACTAAAATATGACATAGGGCTGGAGGGATGACATATCGCTGAGATAGCACAGTGAAGAAGTGTTGCTGGCCTTACCAGGTGAAATCAAACTGCTTCTGGTGTTCCTTTGAATCTAGATATCTAGAATCTAGAAAAAGGCATTGACCAGATGAATAGCTGCATACTAGGAGATGTATTAATTTGCTCAAGCAATGAAACCACATCTGGAAAAGTAGCTGCAATTGGAGTTACCACTTGGTTAAGTTTATGATAATCCACTGTCATTCTCCAAGATCCATCTGCTTTTTACACAGGACAAATAGGTGAGTTGAATGGGGATGTTGTGGGAATCACCACCCTGCATCCTTCAAATCCTTGATTGTGGCAGTAATCTCTGCAATCCCTCTAGGAATGTAGTATTGCTTTTGGTTTACTATTTTCCTAGGCAAGAGCCATTCCAATGGCTTCCACTTGGCTTTTGCTACTATAATAACACTTTCTACACTTGTCAGGGATCCAATGTGGGGGTTCTGCCATTTGCTGAGTGTATATGTTCCCATTATGCATTCAGGAACTGAGGAAATCACTACAGAATGAAATTGGGGACCCACTGGACCCACTTTGAGACAAACCTGAGCTAAGACTCCCTTAATTAACTGACCTCCATATACCCTCCCCCTTTGACTCGTGGGCCACAGTGACATTTTGGGTCTTCTGCAATTAGTGTCATTTCAGAGCAAGTATCCAGTAATCCTGAAAAATCTGATTATTTCCTTTTCACTAATGAATAGTAACTCTAGTAAAAGGCTGTAGATCCCTTTGGGGAAGGCTGGGAGGAAGATTAACGGTCTAAATTTTTGGCACTGCAGCAGAGTCCTTCCTCAAGAGGACTGGACCTCGCCTTTATTCAAGGAGTTGTGGGTTTTTAAACTGGCTTAATTCCATAAATTGAGTGAGGGGCTGTGACTCTCTGTTCTAGTGATTTGAAGACAAATCTGTTCATTCTTCTGCTGGTCCATGGTATAGTCAATATTTTCTCCAACATCTTAATTCAAAGGCATCAATTCTTCTTCAGTCTTCCTTATTCATTGTCCAGCTTTCACATGCGTATGAGTCTACTGAAAATACCATGGCTTGAGTCAGGTACACCTTAGTCTGTGATGTCTTTGCTTTTTAATACTTTAAAGAGGTCTTTTGCAGCAGATTTGCCCAATGCAATATGACATTTGATTTCTTGACTGCTGTTTCCATGGTCATTGGATCGCAGTCAAGTAAAATGAAATCCTTGACAACTTCAATCTTTTCTCCATTTCTCGTGATGTTGCCTATTGGTCTAGTTATGAGGACTTTTGTTTTCTTTATGTTGAAATGTAACCTACATTGAAGACTGTAGTCTTGGATCTTCATCAGTAAGTGCTTCAAGCCCTCTTCACTTTCAGCAAGCAGGGTTGTATCATCTGTATATTGCAGATTGTTAGTGTTCCACCAAACCTGATGCCACGTTCTTCTTCATACAGTCTTGTTTCTTGAAATATTTGCTCAGCATACAGATTGTATAAGTATGGTGAAGTGATACAACCCTGATGCACACCTTTCCTGATTTTAAACAGTACAGTATCCCCTTGTTCTGTTCAAATGTCTACCTCTTGATCTATGTATAGGTTCTTCATGAGCACAATAAACTGTTCTGGAATTCTCATTTTTTGCCATATTATCCATAATTTGTTATGATCCACACAGTTGAATGCCTTTGCATAGTCAATAAAACACAGACAGGTAAACATCTTTCTGGTATTCTCTGCTTTCAGCCAGAACCCATCTGACATCAGCAATGATATCCCTCTTTCCATATCCTCTTCCTAATTCAGCTTGAATTTTTTGGCAGTTCCCTGTCAATGTACTGTTATAACCACTTTTGAATGATCTTCAGCAAAATTTTACTTGTGTGTGATCCTAATAATATTGTTCTGTAATTTCCATATTCAGTTGGATCACCTTTCTTTGGAAAAGGCATAAATGTGGACCTCTTCCCGTCGGTTGGCCAGATGGCTCTCTTAAAATTTCATGGCATAGACGAGCAAGCATTTACAGCAATAGATCCATTTGTTGATACATCTCAATTGGTATCTTGTAAATTTCTGGGGCCTTATTTTTCGCCAACGTCTTCAGTGCAGCTTAGACTTCTTCCTTCAGTACCATCAGTTCTTGATCATATGCTCTCTCTTTAAATGGTTGAATGTCGACAAATTATTTTTGGTGCAGTGACTGTGTATTCCTTCCATCTTCTTTTAATGCTTCCTGCGTCACTCAGTATTTTACCCACAGAATCTTTTAGTATTGCAACTTGAGGTTTGAATTTTTTCTTCAGTTCTTTCAGCTTGAGAAATGCTGAACTTGTTCTTGCCTTTTGGTTTTCTAACTCCAGGTCTTCGCCCAGGCCATTACAATACTTTATTTTGTCTTCTCGAGTCACCTTTTAAAATCTTCCCTTCAGCTCTTTTACGTCACCATTTCTTCTGCTCACTCTAGCGACATTCAAGAGCAAGTTTCAGAATCCCTTCTGACATTCATTTTGTTCTTTTCTTTCTTTCCCGTCTTTTTAATAACCTTTTGCTTTCTTCACGTATGATATCCTTGGTGTCATTCCACAGTTTCTCTGGTCTTTGGTCATTTACATCAAATCTATTCTTGAGATAGTCTCTAAATTCAAGTATTTACTCAAGGTCATACTTTGGTCTCATGGGTTAGTTCTGATTTTCTTCAGCTTCAACGTGAACTTGCATATGAGCAATTGATGGTCTGTTCTGTAGTTTGCCCATGGACTTGATCTGAATGATGATATTGAGCTTCTCCATTGTCTCTTTCCAGAGGTGTAGTTGATTTGATTCAGTCTGCTCCATTCAGTGAGGTCAACATGTATAGTCGCCACTGATGTTGTTGAAGAAAGGCATTTACAATGAAGCCATTGGTCTTGCCAACTTCTATAATGTGATGGAGTAAGCTCTTCAGATGGGAGTGAGACAGGAGGTTCTGTTGGCAGAAGTGATTCAATGAAATTTAGGGGCTCTGTGTCCCCAGCTTCCTAATTATCTGCCCATATGTCCCCATCCCGAGCTTCATGATCCTGTTTCTTCCCAATCAATGCCTTCATTTTAACTTCATACACCATTTGAGTTTGAGAACTCAATTAGAGTTGTAATTCAGCCACTCTTACGATAAGACTCAGACTTTGGTTTTCAGCTATATCATCTTTGTTACTATAAGAAATTAGGCTTTCTTTCAGGGCTCAAGTGGAAACTTTGAGGTCTTTTAAGCGGCACTTGAACTGTGATCCTGAAGCCCTGAGGTCATCACTTCCTTTCTTCACTTTGTCTAGTGGAAGTAAGACCAAACAACCAGTTTCCTTATACTTCTCATTTTGACAAAATTGTAAAGTATCAAACATGCCATCATGCAGAATCTTACCTCTTACCAATACTTGATCTATTGGCTTTGATATTTTGTGTATTTTTGCTGCCACCTCATACCATGGATTAAGAGTGCCCTCTTCATTACTAGAAGCAGAGTCATCAACATCTTTAAAACTAACCAGACTTGAGAACCAATTTAGAAAATTCATTCTTACAATTTTGTTTCTCTAGAACCATTCTTGGTACCAAATGGCTTAGGCTGTGTTCTCTAGAGAAGTAAAACCAGTGAAATGTATGTGTGTGTGTGTGTGTGTGTGTGTGTGTGTAGAGAGAGAGAGAGAGATTTATCTCAAGGAAATGGGTCATGCACTTATAGACACTGGCAAGTCCCAAGTCCTTGGGAAATGTCTCATGCAGCTATAGAGACTGGCAAGATCTCTTGACTAACACAGCTGCTGAGACTGAGGAATCCAAGATGAGCAAGTAAGATGGCAGGCTGCTGACTTGCAGGCTGCAGAGGCCAACAAATCCCAAGATCAGCAGGCAATTTGCAGGTTGCTTGCTCAAGTCCCAAGAACTGGAGGTCTCAGATGATGACAAGTCAGTTGCAGGATTCAGAGTGTGCAAAAGCCAGCAAGTTTTGCCAGAAAGTCCATGGATGTAGGCTACACCCCTCAAAAAAACTCCCCTTATAACAAGCTAGCTGATCTTATCATGATGCATCATGGAGGTGATAACTTTATATCACAAAATGGAAAATAACTGCATCATTACATAACTGCTAAACCACTGAGTATCACTACCCAGCCAAGTTGACATATAATCTTAACTATCACAGTCACAAATATGGATCTCTTCTAATTGGTTGGCCAGTTTGCTGTCTTCCAAATTTCATAGCATAGACGAGTGAGTGCTTCCAGAGTTGCACCCGTTTGTTGAAGCATCTCATTATTTTTATAATTCTTTAAATCCACCACTTAGGCAGTTATGACAAGAAAAATGGATGAGTAGACAAAAGCAGAAAGTGAGGGCAGCCCAAAGAATGTTTCATATCTGCATCAAATCAAGTAAAATAATTTGGGACTCTAGCTGAACTTTAGCCTTAACGGTGCATGTTTTATGCCTGGAAATTCACCCAGTACAAGTTTAGTCCTGTAGTGCATTTGAACTTGCCAGTGTGCTGGGGCATAATATGCACCAAAGAAAGGAAGCACAGAGGTGTATATGAAGGAGGGAAAAATTGAGGCATCATGGTGGAGCCTTTGATGACATGGTCTTCTTCAGGTATCCCTTGATAGATGGCAATGAAAATTGAGACAGATTTTACAGCAAGAATGCATTCATGTATACTTATGCAATTTTAAATGATAAATACATGTGATGGGAAGGGAAATGAGGTAGATTCACATGTTCTGACAAGCAAAAATATCTATCATGTATTAATAAATTTTTAAAAACGGAATTAAAGAATATATGAATAGTATGGATCAGTTTCTGTTAAAAGGAACTTTCTCGCACACATTCATATACACTCTTACACACGCACACACATACACACACGGATATCTGCATAAAAAATACGTGGGATAATATACATCAAACTATATATTAAATAGTAGTTAAACCAAAAGATTGAGATTGGTATGGGGGAATGGGACATTTTAAATTTTTTACTTAATCCAAGTGTTTTTTATTTTTCACAAAGAATAGCTATTTATTTTATTAAATTCATTGTTTTAAATGTCTACAGAAGGTAAGTAAATTATAAAATTCTGGACTGTGTCTGATGAGTGTTTATTAAAAACGATCATCAACCTTAATACATTTTATAGACAAGTATATAAAATACTATATAAAAGTGACTCTTTTTCAGAGAATATTCTTGTCTCTCCTATTAATCCATCCAAATAGGAAAATATTAAGAACAACTTCTTAATGATGTCAGAAGAGGGCAATCCTCAATTGTAGCATGAAACTTTTATATTTATCCTCATACACTAATGGGTTTGGGAAACACTGGGGAAACTTTTGCTTCCTTGACGTCCTCAAATGAAACTCTTAAATGGGCTGTACATAACAAAATTGTTTCTAACTGTATCATTTTATATCTTGTGCTCAAAAAATTATTAAAATTATGGCACAACATTTAGAAACTTAGTAATTTGAGTCTCTTGCTCCTTTTGGAGCTGCTATAGCAAAAACTGGAAACCCTGGTGGCATAGTGGTTAAGTGCTACAGCTGCTAACCAAGAGGTCCGCAGTTCAAATCCACCAGGCGCTCCTTGGAAACTCTATGGGGTAGTTTTACTCTGTTCCATACGGTCGCTATGAGTCCGAATCGACAACAGCAGTGGGTTTGGTATAGCAAAAACCACAGACTGCTAGAAGAATGAAAAGATCTCTCTCGGAAGAAGTACAGCCGGAATGCTCATTAGAAGCAAGGATGGTGAGACTTCACTTCACGTACTTTGGACACATGATCAGGAGGGGCCAGTCCCTGAGAAGGACATTATGCTTGGTCAGTGAAAAAGACAAAGACCCTTAATGGATGGGTTGACACAGTGGCTGCAACAATGTACTCCAGCGTAACAATGATTGTGAAGATGGTGCAGGACTGAACAATGTTTCATTCTGTTGCGCACAGGATAGCTATGAGTTGAAATTGACTTGATGGCACCTAACAACAACAACATAGCAAAAACCCACCATTATTCATCACCAAAATCAATTGATGTAACAAAGCTCTTCATCATATCAACAGTCCCACATATGCAGAAAGATTTTGCAGGAACCTCATGTGGAAAATCTTACTTCCTCTCTTATTCCATACTAAAAGCGAATCTTAGCAATTTCTTTTTAGTTTAATCCATTAAATATTATTGTTGGGCACTTTGCAGTGTACTAAATGTTTTATGTATATTTCAATACTTTTATATTCTCAGGGTACTTGAGAATTCGCTAAACACACACAACTTGGAAGTGGTGTAGCAGGTATTTGAACCCCTCTTACTTTCTACAACAAGAGTGAATTTTAGAGATCTTATTAAATAAAGTTAATTGAACAAACAATACTGCATATAAACTATGCTGGGGATAGTATTTTTCACATTCAGTGTAAAAGATAAATATGCAGAGATACTGGGATGCCAATGGTATAGTCTCTGTCATCAACAACCTTATAATCTAGTAGAGTAATAAGATAAAAGCACACTAGCTATGAAGCTGAATATAATAAGTGCTTTACAAGAGGAATGACATGCTTCAAAAGAGACAGAGAAGAGACAGATTCAATGGAAACGGGAAAATGGGCTAAGGGACAGGAAAAGCTTTAAGTAAGCAAGCCATTTGATAAGGGTATGAAAGGTGAGGTAGGATTTTTTTTTTTTAACTTTTTATTTTAAAATAATTTTAGGCTCACAAGAAGTTGCAAAAATAGCATAGAGATGTCTCGTACCGTTCACCCAGCTTTCTCCAATGAGAACATATTACATAATCATAGTACATTATTATCAAAACCATTAATTGAAACGGATGGAATAATACCAACTAAACTCCATACTGTGTTAGGCTTTCATCAGTTTTTATTTTATTTTCACCAGTTTTTAAATGTATTCATTTGTGTGTGTATGTGTAGTTTTATGAAATTTTATTACATGTGTCGATTTGTGTAACCAACACCACAATCAAGACATAGAACCACAGAGAAACAGTCACACTGTTCCCTCAGCTCTAACCTCTGGCAATCACCTATCTGTTCTCCATTTTCATTTCTGTCATTTTAAGAAAGTTATGGAAAAGGTACAAAAAAGTATATAACCTTTTGGGATTGGCTTTTTTCACGCTATGTAATACCCTTAAGGTCCATTCAAGTTGTTGTGTGTATCAACGGTTTGTGCCTTTTAATTGCCCAGTGATATTCCATTGCATGGATGTGTCACAGTTTGTTCATCTGTTCACTAGTTGTCTTAGTTATCTAGTGCTGCTATAATAGAAATACCACAAAGAGAAATTTCTTCTGACACAGTCTAAGAGGCTGGAAGTCCAAATTCAGGGTGCCAGCTCCAGGGGAAGGCTTTCTTTCTCTGTCGGCCCTGGGAGAAGGTCCTTGTCATCAGTCTTCCCCTGGTCTAGGAGCTTCTCAGCGCAAAGACCCCAAGTCCAAAGAACGTGCTCATGCTCACCTCTTTCTTGGTGGTATGAGGTCCCCCTGTCTCTCTCTCTTTTATATTTGGAAAGAGATTGATTTAAGACAAAACCTAATCTTGTAGATTGAGTCCTGCCTCATTAGCATAAACTGCCTCTAATCCTGCCTCATTAACATCACAGAGGCAGGATTTACAACACACAGGAAAATCACATCAGATTACAAAATGGTGAACAATCACACAGTACTAGAAATCATGGCCTAGCCAAGTTGGCACACATTTTTGGGGGACACTATTCAATCCATAACACTAGTTGAAGGGGAATTTGAGTTGTTTTCTAGTTCTTGGTGATTATAAACAAAGCTGCTATGAACTTTTGTGTACAGGTTTTAGTATGAATGTAAATTTTTATTTCTCTAGGATAAACACCCAAAAGTGTGATTGCTGGGTCTGTTGTGAGGACATGTTTAGTGGTGAGATTTTAAGAGATTTTCAGTTCTTAACCATTATAAACATCTGTGTATAAACATTATTTGTGAATTTGTCCAATTATTTATTTAAGATAAATTTCTATAATTAGAATTGCTGAGTCAAAGGGGCATCAATTTTTACATGCTTTTATAATATGTATTTGTTTTCAAGAAAAGTCATGCTAACTTACATTGATCTCACCAGAATTATATGAGCGGGCCCATTTCTCCAATCTTTCAATAACATGAGTACTAGCCTTTTTAATTGCTGTCAATCTGAAAGCCCGTTGTTGAAATTTATTTTAACTTGCATTTTAATTACTTATAAAGAGAGCCTTTCCATTGAATATTTGCATTTTTTTCCCCTTGTGTATTTCCTATTTATATCTTTTTCCAGTTTTCTGCTGAGATTTTGATTTTTTTATTTGGATTTGATACAGTTACGTACATATGTTAAGAAAAGTAATATTGTCACATGTTGCAAATATTTTCAAAGTATGTGGTTTGTCTTTTAACCTTCTTTGGTATATAAACATTTCTAACAGTTACGTAGGCAAATCTAACACCCTTTTTTTCCTTTACGATTTTTGCACTGGATATCATGCTTGAAAAGGCTTTCCTCATGTGAGGATTATGTAATGATTTACCAGTGTTTTTATGTACTAATTTTATGGTTTCTTTCTTTTATTTATTTGTTTTTTTAACACACATCTTTATGCCATTTGGAATTTACTTCAAAATAAGAAAATAGGTGAGGTAAACAGCTGACCTTATTGTTTTCCAAGGTTAGACAGTAGTCTTAAACACCATTAATACAGTTTTCTGGCTTTCCCTGCTCGTTTAAAAGTAGCCCTTATCAAATGCCAACTTCTTAAGCTTTTTTGAGTATGTTTCTGAATTTATGCTGTTCAATTGTTCTTTTTTTCTATTTTTGCACCAATGTAATTATATTTTGTTAAATATTGGCTTCGTGATATATTTTATAATCTAGAAGTTAAGTAAATCGTTACTTGATCAAATATTTAAAAAGTTGCATTGGGAAATGGGGATTTTTATTGCAGTTAGCAAAATATTCAGATTTATTTGAAGATGACTAACCTCTTCTCAATATGAAAAACTTCCACTCAGTCTCTCAGTAAAAAAGTATTACATATTACGTGCTAAATTCACTCCTACGTTATTTAGTTTTGGAATGTTATTACGAACTGCTCATTTTTTCCAGTATGTTTTCTATTGGTTATCATTAGAATAATGGAAAATGCACCTTGCTGGACTTTTTTAAAAAAACAAAACAAAACAAAAACTAAACCCATTGCCATCAAGTTGATTCTGCCTCATAGCAACCCTATAGGACAGAGTAGAACTGCCCCATAGGATTTCCAAGAAGCAGCTGGTGGATTTGAACTGCCAACCTTTTGGTTAGCAGCTGGGCTCTTAACCACTGTGCCACCAGAACTCTCTTACTAGTTATAATATATGTTTTTAAGCTACTTAATTTGAGTTTTCTAGGAAGAGAAAATAATCATCCCATGTACAAATAGTGATAATTTTATCTCCACTTTTCCACTTACTTTTCTAATGTTTATGTTGTGTGCCATCGAGTTGATTCTAACTCATAGTGACCCTATGTGACAGAATAGAACTGCCACATAGGGCTTCCGAGGCTTCATTCTTAACAGGAGCTGATCACCAGGTCTTTTCTCTTGAGGAGTAGCTTGTGAGTTCAAACTGCCGACCTATTGGTTAGCAACCCAGTGCTTTACCGTTGCACCACTAGGGCTCCTTCCAATACTTATACCTTTTTTAATGATCTCTTCTGAATATACTGATGATTATGCATACAACAATAGTAAAACACAGGAGTGATAGAATTTTATTATACATTCATCATATTTATATTAATAAAATACCGTAATACTAAACCATCCTTGCATTACAGAATAAATACATGTTGTTGTTGCTATGTACCATCCAGTCAGTTCCAACTCATAGCGACCCTATGTACAACAGAATGAAACATTGCCTAGTCCTGTGCCATCATCACAATCAGCTATGGTTGAGCCCATTGTTGCAGTCACTATGTCAATCCATCTCGTTGAGGGTTTTACTCTTTTTTGCTGATCCCCGACTTCACCAAGCATAATGTCCTTCTCTGGGGACTGGCCCTTCCTGATCAGTCCCTGGATGTCCAAAGAATGTCATGCTAATTTTTTTTTAAATTATTTTATGCATATGTGAGATTGTGCTACAGTGGGTTTTGCTGATTGTATGTAGATAAACTATAAAGCTTTCCTTTACTTTCTTTCCTCTAAAACTATTTGAGTAGCATGAAAATTATTTGTTCAGGAAATATTTGGGGAAAAAAATCTTCAGTCATACATCCAATTGTGTCGAGTACCTGGGGCAAGGGGAGAACCCTTCTTGGATATCACTCTTCATTTTTCTACGTATTTATGTATGTGTTTCTTGGAAATTTCTATCTCTTCTTGAGCCCATTTTTTTATATTTGGCCATGTAATTTTCTTAGAAAATAACTTTCCTTAAGATTGTCAAATTTGTTACCACAGAACTACGAAGAGCATCCTACTTATGATTTAGTAATTTATATTGAATTCTTTCTGAATATAAACCAAAACCAAGCCCATCACTGTCAAGTCTATTCTGGCTTATAGCAACCCCATAGGACAAAGTTGAACTGTCCCATAGCATTTCCAAGGAGCGGCTGGTGGATTTGAACAGCTGACCTTTTGGTTAGCAGTCAAGCTCTTAACTACTGTACCACCAGGGCTCATTTCTGAATATAGTGCTATTCAAATAGAAGTAAAAATTAAAATACCTGCTTATTAAACTTGGTGAAAATTTTCCTCTTTTTTGCTCCATTTCCTTATTTTCCCCAAAAGAGGGAACTTTTAACTCATATCTGCTTTCATGTGATCTCTTTCACATCCTCTCTTTTCTAGTCCCCTTTAACCTGAATTTTGTCCAGCCTTTTTTTCTCTTCTCTTTATTAAAAAAAAAAAAAAAAAAAGGAATCAGAAAACCATATTCCCAAGATACTTCAGATATTAATAGCCGGAGCAGAATCATAATTCCCTTTAGGAAACTTGAGTATGTGGTCTCTGAGAACTCTATAGCCTGACTTAATGGGGACCTTTTCAAAAGCCACGTATGTCAAGAGTAAACTTGCTTACTAGATGGAGGCTGAATGAAGCAAGGTTAGTTATGAGAAGTATCTATCTGTGGTTGCTATTCTGTCTTCTAGCCTGAATTATGTTTCTCTTAAGAAATATGGACAGAAACAAGTAATTTGGAATGAAAGGTAAAAACATGGTTCCATGTTAATGAACAGACACTGAAGAGGACTGTGCAGCTCAAGGAAACTACTTGGTCATTTCTTAAATTAGGCTCTTATAAATATTGAAACTTGATTATTTTTCAATGAGAAAAATGAACTCAAGTCACTTCCAGAAGAAAGGTTTGTTGAAGGATGAACATAATGCTAGAACTAGAAACCTACCGAGATCTGAAGTAATAAGAGGACTTGTACCTTGCATCTCTCTCATGTGCTTCCCTAGATGTCACATCCTGGGTGAAGGACCCATCTGCCATCAACACCACCCCTGATGCCTCTCCCAACAAACACAAGACATGATCCCTGCCATCAAGCAGCTTGCAGTCAAACTATATTACCTTGAAAATAGAAAATGGCCTCATAATTGCTAACTGTCTGAAAACCTGCAGTGGTGACCTCATTAATAGTGACATTATTTAGGAATATTTAGCTTTCCAAATTGGTGGTGCAAATGGTTAACACATTCAGCTGCTAAACGAAAGATTGCAGGTTCAAGTCCACCCAGAGGTACCTCAGAAGAAAAGCCTGATGATCTACTTCTGAAAAATCAGCCATTGAAAATCCTATGGCGTACAGTTCTACCCTGACGTACATGAGTCCCCCATGAGTAGAAGTTGACTTGACAGCAACGGGTTAGCTTTTCATCTGATGACAGATACTGAGGTAGGGACAAAGTAAATTTAAAAATTGCAATAATAAAAAAAGAGAAATTGATAGTTTCCCTTCATCAATGTTGCATTTTACTTAAAAAAAAAAAAACTCTTAGTACTTACTTGAAAATAGTCCTTTTCCATCCCTTCCTCAATGCCTCTTAAAGAAAACATCTTAGCATGTGTATTATTGTGCTGTGATTACAGTTGAGGACATAGTGGCATGTGATTGTGGGATAATAATTGTAGCCCTGGAGTGCCTTTTTATTCCATTAAATGTAACCTTAACCTTGGATCACAGAGCTTTGTATTGATTTGTCTTTTTTGTGGTTTCCTCTCCACAGGTCTGCTTCCTCATCCAGAGTGATGCATTGAATCGTGACACATGGGGGTCAGTGAAATTAACTGTCTTTCCCGTGAGAAATAGTATATCATTGAGCTTTGCTATTAATGTGCCTCTGCTGCCAGTGAATGAAATCATATGAAGTGTTTGGAAGCTGTGGAACAGAGAGGTATTACATAAATATCATTTTGTTTTCATGATGGAGACAACAAGAATTTTCTCATCTGCAAATGGGAGGCATTTGGGCTGCTAGAAGAGGGCCTGTTGATAAGTATGTTTTCTGTAAAAGAAAGACAAAAAAGTGTTTCTAATTGCTTCAACAGGAGTCATACCTATTTGAAGTCATACCTATTTTCTGCCTGATTCAGAAAGGTCTTTTAAAGATGATAACTAATCTTAGATGTAGCTGTGTCTTCTCTCAGTGGGAAGACTAAAAGCAGCTTTCCTAGCCTTCTCTAGAATTGAGACAGTGACTCTCTTCTCAGGAGTCCCTGGATGGCACAAATGGTTAATGCACTCAGCTGCTAGCCTAAAGCTTGGTGGTTCAAGTTCACCCAGAGATACCTCGGAAGAAAAGCCTGGTGATCTATTTCTGAAAAATGAGCCATTGAAAACCTTGTGGATCACAGTCCTACTCTGACACACGTAGGGTCCCCTTGAGTTGGAGTTGCCGCCAAGGCAACTGACTCTGTTTTCAGCACAGGTAGCATGGATTTCAGTTCACTTTGTCTCTGGGCAGATTTCTATTTGAGGAACATGTGCTAAGAGGGTTGGGGTGAGCTAGGATCCAATCAGTCTAAAAAAATCTACTAAGGGCTACTGTAAGTTAGACTTGTGCTTACACAAAAATGAATGACAAACCTAGTAATTCTTATCTTAACCATCTTAGAAAGTATACTGGAACCCAAGTAAGCATGCTCCAAAATGTTCACTTAGACCTTGCTTATAATAGAAAATTCAGAAGTGATCTACATTCCAGTTAATAAGAGACTGGCAAAGTAAGCTATAAGATATCCATACAATGGAAAATCATCTATCATTTGTAGAAAATGAAGTAGGTTCCTGTGTAGAAAGCTCTCCAAGACATGATGTTAGAGTAAAACTAACTATGCAAAGTGATACATCCTGTATAAACCCCCCCCCAAAAAAAAACCAAACCCAGGCCGTCGAGTCGATCCCAACTCCTGGAGACCCTATAGGATAGAGTAGAACTGCTCCCTAGGTTTTCCAAGGAGCGCCTGGCAGATTCAAACCACCGACCTTTAGGTTAACAGCCGTAGCACTTAACCACTATGCTACCAGGGTTTCCACATCCTGTATAGTACTGTTTATAAGCACACACCACATATACATTCGATACTATATATTTTCTTCAGAATCATCAGATGCAGAGAAAACAACTTTGAAAGAATACCCTCCAAAATAGGACCTCCCACTGACAGTTGCAGGAAATGCTGTTCACATTGGTTGTTTGATGATGTCTAGAAGCCGTACCTGATGGTCCTACATAAAATTAATGACTAGTTAACTTTGGGCAGTGGAGATGAGCGTCTAGGGCACAGGAATTGAAGACAGCGATCAAAGGGAGTTTTAGTTATTATTAACAATGCTCTAATTTTAAAAGGAGATGATATTAATGGATTAAATGTATATAAAAAATTCACTTAAGTTGTGTAACATGTAATTAATACTTTCCAGATGCTAACAGTTTGGAGGAGAAAAAGGTATATACTCAAATAATTCTGTTATAAAAGAAAGTGTGGCCAGTGCTCTCCTGGAGTACCTAACCATATGCATTGGAAGTATGAAGCCAGGAGAGGTCTGTCTTTCTGGAAAGGCTTTTTAGAAGAGGAAAGATTTAGTTAGAGTGTCTTTGGTGCAAGAAGATCTTCTACTGTACAGCATTCTGGGCTACACACTGAGCATGACTGGGCAGCTCTGGTAGAATAAATTACTATTATCATCCATCAACTCAACCACCTTGGAAGATATAATGGAGGGGGGAAGGAGAGCAGTGCTGGAGGGTGAGCCAAAGGGAAGGTTCTACCCTGCAGCAATTCAGAATGTTTTCTTTGCAAGTAAACAAAACGGATTCAGGCTATCTAAAGTCAAGAGAAATGAAAGGTATGATGTTAGGGGTTTACTGTTCCAATGGGAGGCTGGAGGACTGAAAAATATAGGTAGGTAGCAAAGTACCTTGAGGCAATAGGAGCAGTGGTGTTGGTGGAGAACACAAAATATCTCATTTAGCAGGAACAGTCTGATGGTGAATAAAATTTAATCAATTGCTGTCAGCTCTGACTCATGGCAACCCCACCTGTGTCAAAGTAAAACTGTGCTCCTTAGGGTGGTCAGTGGCTGTTTTTTGGAAGTAGGTTGCCAAGCCTTTCGTCGAAGGCACCCCTGAGTGGACATGAACCTCCAGTCTTTCAGTTAACAGGTGAGTGTGTTAGCTGTTTACACCACCCAAAGACTTCAAATAAAATTTAGAAATCTCACAATCTTTTTTACCATTTTAACTTTGATTGGCCCTAGTCACATGCACTTGGCTGCCAGAGAAAGAGAAGAAGTGCCCTCTTTCCATAGTAGGTGGACGGTCATTCAAAAACACAACAGTATGGGAATCCCCCAAAATGGAGTTGGAGTAGGCAAGTTGGATGATGGAGATCTAGAAGGCAGCCAACAACCCGACTTTTGGGAGTCATTTCTTTCCACTTTCTGCTATACTCTTTGTCTTCCTCTTGTTCCCAAATACTCCAAACCAGTTCCTGCCCTAGGGCTTTGAATCATTGACCCTCTGCTTAGAAAGTTCTTTATATGCCTGGCTTCTTCTTGCCCTTGAGCTCTCAATTTAAATGGCATCTCATCAAAGAAACCTTTCCTGATCACCTAAAGTTAACCTCACTCCATATACCTTCATCCTATGTTCATTTTCTCATAACACTTATCACTATCTGGAATTTTCTTTTTCATTTTTAGTCTGTTATTGATTGATGGATTCTCTTCCTTAGAAAGTAAATTCCAAGATGACAGGGTTCTTGTCTATCTTGTTCAAGTCCATATCCTCAAACAGTACTCACAACCGTAGTATCTGGCACATGAATGTTCAGTAAATGAATTGATTTCCCTTTACCCCTCAAAGGTCAAGTAGCTGTGGGATTATAGTAAGCCTGGATAGGACTTTGGAAGATTCCTTTAGTTTCCTAGTTCAAAAACTTGAACAAAATGGTAACCTGCCTAAGGTCATAAGCAAGTAAATAGCAGATGGACTAGAAACTGAATCTTTTTTACTTTCAGAATAGAGCTCTTTCAGTACATAGTGATAACCACACTCTGAGTGAGGTGCTGAAGTGACCTTTGACTTTTTATCTTTGTAGGTACCATGCATGAGAGGAGCATGGTTTCCTGGAAGTATTGCTTCTCTGAAGATGAAGATACCATCATTGATATCGTTGGGCACTTGTACTGTGTATAGTGACAGGTACATTTTGTGCACTTTCTATGTCCTATGCACTGTTTTAAGAATTTATCACATATTAATCCACATAATCTGCATATGTTGTTGTTGTTAGAAGTTAATTTTGGCTCATAGAGACCGCTACATACAACGGAAAAAAACACTGCGCCATCCTCACAGTTGTTGCTATGTTTAAGCCCACTGTGGCAGCCACTATGTCAAACCATCTCGCTGAGGGTCTTTTTCTTTTTCTTTGACCCTCCACTTTACCAAGAATGGTATCCTTCTCCAGGGACTGGTCCTTCTTATCCAAAGTACGTGAGATGAAGTTTCACCATCCTTGCTTCTAAGAAGCATTCTGGCTGTACTCCCAAGACAGATAATGTTTGCTCTTCTGGCACTTCATGGTATATTCAATATTCTTCTCCAACACCACAATTCAAAGATATCAGTTCTTCTTCAGTCTTATTCATTTTCCAGCTTCCACATGCATATGAGGCGATTGAAAACACCATGGCTTGGATCAGGCGCAGCTGTCCTTAAAGTGACATCTTTGCTTTTTAACACTTTAAAGAGATCTTTTGCAGCAGATTTGCCCAATGCAATGCATCATTTGATTTCTTGACTGGTGCTTCCATGGGCAATGATTGTGGATCCAAGTAAAATGAAATCTTTGACAACTTCAATCTTTTCTTTGTTTACCATGATGTTGCTTATTGGTCCAGCTGTGAGGATTTTTGTTTTCTTTATGTTGAGGTATAATCCATACTGAAGGTTGTGGTCTTTGATCTTCATCAATAAGTGCTTCAAGACCTCTTCAGTTTCAGCAAGCAAGGTTGTGTCATCTGCATATTTCAGGTTGTTAATGAGTCTTCCTCATATTATCCTCATATGCTGTTGTGTTGTTAGGTGCTGTTGAGTAGGTTCTGACTCATAGCCACCCTATAGGACAGAGTAGAACTGCCCCATAGAGTTTCCAAGGAGTGGCTGATAGATTTGAACTGTTGACCTTTTAGTTAGCAGCTGACTTTTAACCACTATACCACCAGGGTTCCAAACCTTATATAATCCCTGTTGAATAAATACTATTACCATATTTATTTATAGATGGGGTATCTGAGGCACAGGTGTTAAGAAACTTGCCCAAGGTCACATAGCTAATAAGCTGTATTTGGAGCTGGGATCTAAACCCAGGTGGTCTGCTCCAAAGCCCATGTTTTTAGCCATTAATGCTGCTCTCCTTCCTCTGGTCCTGAAGCACAATTTGTCTCCCAAAACACCAAATCAGAGACAAAACAGATAAAAATGCTGGGTAAGCTATGAGGCAAACAGGAATCGCTGGTACAGTTTTAATCCATGCAGTGTTGGCAGAACTATCTCTTTTAGGCTTTAATTTTCTTTGTAACAAAAGAAATAGAACAAACACCATTGACTCACCAGCTTCTGAGGAACTCATCTGTGCTTTATTGATGGCAGGTGTACGGAGCTTCCTGGAACATGTTGTTTACGAATAAAGACCTCTTTCTGGCATTAAGAGAGTGGAGGGGATGTGGATCCTGCTGGTTTGGGAGTGTGACACACTAAATAATTGATTAAAGAGGAATGGCTTTACTGCACCTCCATGCGAGCCAGAGAGTTTTGTTAAAGCTACTCTCTGAAGTTGGAGATTGCACTTGGGCTATGGGAAAGGCACTGGGTTGGGGTGTGTCTTTAACAACAGAGAGCTACAAGATCTCTCTCATCTGATTGGAAGCAAGCATCCTCCGTTAGATCAAGAGCTATCTGTTTCCCAAGTGAGTGGGGGCAATCTTCCTAGGCTAGAACTTTACCCATGTTTCTTTTCTCTCTTCCATTAATTTTAAGTTACTGACTTTTCATCTGATTACTACTAAAATTTCTTTTAAAATCAGAGATAGAGTTCAGAAAAATGCAGAATCTCATATATAAAAAGAAATAAACTGTCTTTAGGAAGATTGGGGTGCAAACTGAGTTTGTAATCCATTTGATAACATAGATGGATGAAATATCATCCTCATTCCCATTTTTTAAACTTTATAGATTCTTCAGCTATAGAATTTTCTAGTATAGCATGAATTTCCTTAATAATGAGTTTTGACCACAGAAGAGGTGTTTTTTCTTACCCATAATCATTTTTCAGAATGACTCTGTATAGAATGATTGTGTTGTTTCTAAGATATTTTCTGAAGCAGCTACAAACTCTGAAAGATGGATAGCTAACCATGCATAGGGGTATCTGTGTTAGAAAAGTGCTGTCAGATCAGCTAGGGGTTGAACCTCCATTAAAACACTGTATTTTCTAATACTGTGTAGCTGAAACCAGGTGCACATACTATAAAAACCCAGTCCATAATTTTAGAAATATTTAATCTCAGTCTCAAAAACTATCACAATTAATTAATTGAATGCCTACTATATGGGGAAAGGGACTTATTAAATTACCGTATTGACAAATATTTCCAAACTAATTGGCAACTATATAGAATTCAAATCTATTTCTTCCTTCTCCACCTATCTCTCAACTCCAAAAAACAACTGCTAATTGTCATTGTCAGAAGTGCTTTTGAGAGAGGAACTGAGTTGTATTATGTCAAATCATTTAAAATTGCCCATTTTTATTAGTTGAAAAATAGTCTACTATCAGCAGTTAAAAAATGTTGTTGGTCAAGTTGGTTCTGACTCGCGGTGACCCTATGTACAATAGAATGAAACACTGATCAGTCCTGCGAAATCCTCACAATTGTTGCAGTGTTTGAGCCCATTGTTGTAGTCACTGTGTTGATCCATGTTCTCAATGATTGTCCTCTATTTTGATGCCCCTCTACTTTACCAAGCATGATGTCTTTCTCCAGAGACTAGTCCCTCCTCATTACATGTCCAAAGTATGTGACATGAAGTCACTCCATCCTTGCTTCTAAGAACTTTCTAACTGTACTTCTTCCAAGACAGGTTTGTTGGTTGTTCTGGCAGTCCATGGTTGTCTTAGTTATCTAGTGCTGTTATAACAGAAATACCACAAGTGGATGGCTTCAACAATCATAGAAGTTTATTCTCTCACAGTTTAGTAGGCTAGAAGTCCAAATTCAGGGTGTCAGCTCTGGGGGGAAGCTTTCTGTCTGTTGGCTTTGGAGGAAGATCCTTGTCATCAGTCTTCCCCTGGTCTAGGAGCTTTTCAGCACAAGGACCTGGGGTCCAAAGGACACCAGCTCTTGGCTCTTCTTGCTTGGTGGTAATGAGGCCCTCACTGTATTTCTACTTGCTTCTCTCTTTTACATCTCCAAAGAGAATGGTCCAAGACAACCTAATCTTTTAGACAAAGTCCTGCCTCTTAAACATAACTGCCTCTAGTTCTACCTCATTAACATCAGAGAGGCAGGATTTATAGCACATAGTAAAATCATATCAGATGACAAAATTGTAGACAGTCACTCAACACTGGGAATCATGGCCCAGCCAAGTTGGCAGATATTTTGGAGGACACAATTCAAACCATGACAATGGTATAGTGACTTTGTATTCCTTCCATCTTCTTCTGAAGCTTCCTACATCATTCAATAGAATCTTTCAATATCCAACCTAAGGCTTGGATTTTTTCTTTAGTTCTTTCAGCTTGAGGAATGCCTAGCATGTACTTCCCTTTTGGTTTTCTAATTCCAGGTCTTTGCACATTTCATTACAATACTTTGTCTTCTAGAGCAGTCCTTTGAAATCTTCTGTTCACTTTTTTACTTCATCATTTCTTCTGTTTGCTTTAGCTACTCTACGTTCAAGAGCAAGTTTCAGAGTTTCTTCCAACATCCATTTTGGCCTTTTCTCTCTTCCTGCCTTTTTAATGACCTTTTGCTTCTTTGTGTATGATGTCTTTGATGTCATCTCACAACTCATCAGGTCTTTGGTCATTAGAGTTCAGTGCATCAAATCTATTCTTGAGATGGTCTCTAAATTAAGGTGGCATATACTCAAGTTCATGCTTTGGCTCTTGTGGAGTTGTTTTAATTTTCTTCAGCTTCAGCTTGAACTTGCATAGGAGTAGTTGATGGTCTGCTCCACAGTCAGGTCCTTGTCTAGTTCTGACTGATGATATTGATCTTCTCCATTGTCTCTTTCCACAGATGTAGTTGATTTGATTCCTGTGTAGTCCATCTGGTGAGGTCTATGTGTATATTCACCATTTATGTTGTTGAAAAAAGGTATTTCCAATGACTACGTCTTTGGTCTTACAAAATTCTATCAATAACTCTCCAGTATCATTTCTATCACAAAGGCCACATTTTCCAGCTACCAATCTTTCTTAATTTTTCTAACTTTCTCATTTCAGTCACTGGTAATTATCAGTGCATCTTGATTGCTTGTTTGATCAATTTCAGACTGCAGAAGTTGGTAAAAATATTCAATTTCTTCCTCTTTGATGTCAATGATTGGTGTATAAGTTTGAATAATAGCTGTATTAACTAATTTTCCTTGTAGGCGTGTATTATCCTATTACTGACAGCCTTATACTTCAGAATAAATCTTAAACTGTTCTTTTAGACAACCAATATGATGCTGTTCCTCTTCTTCAATTTGTCAATTTGCCATTCAATTTATCATGTTAAAAAATAGCTCAATTCAAATAGTATAAAAAACATGGATTAGGAGACCTAGATCTTTCTCTAATTAGCTCTTCGGTCATTGGTATGTTGTTTATATTCTCTGACCTTCACTTTCCTCAGCTCTAAAGTGGGATTTATGGTATACGCTCTCTGCATACCTCTTTAAGGTTGCTGCCAATATCAAACAAAGCAATATTTGTAATGAAAGCAATGTTTGTAAACTAAAATATGCTCTATAAATGCAAGATATGGTGAATGTTAAATAGACACACCCTGTGTCAAGGTTTTGTCCTCAGAGTATTATATTTCTGTAAGTGGAACCGTACGATTTGGAACTTTAATGTTATTGTCAAGCAGCCAATTTTTTCTCTCAAAAAAAAATTTTTTTTTTTAACATCAGCCTCTGAATTAAGAAAATTCAAATTGACAGATCTTTTGAGTTTTTTTTTTTTTTTTTATATATAATCTTGCATTGTTTTTTTGGATTTCCCTGTCTGGGTTGACTTCTGGTTTCTCTACCCAGTGCTGTGGTCTTAGGTTGATACCTGATATTATTGATTTTCTAACCAAAGAACTCCCTTTAGTATTTCTTGTAGTTTTGATTTGGTCTTTACAAATTCCCTAAACTTGTGTTTATCTGGAAATGTCTTAATTTCACCTTCATATTTAAGAGACAGTTTTGATGGATATACGATTCCTGGTAGGCAATTTTTTTCCTTCAATTTTTAAAATATGTCATCCCATTGCCTTCTTGCCTGCATGGTTTCTGCAGAGTAGTCCGAGCTTATTCTTATTGGCTCTCCTTTGTAGGTGACTTTTTGTTTATCCCTCGCTGCTCTTATAATTCTCTCTTTATCTTTGGTTTTGGCAAGCTTGATTATAATATGTCTTGGAGAGTTTCTTTTAAGATCTACCTTATGTGGTGTTCAATGAGCATCTTGGATAGATATCTTCTCATCTTTCACAATATCAGGGAAGTTTTCTGCCAACAAATCTTCAACAATTTTCTCTGTATTTTCTGTTATCCCTCCCTGTTCTGGTACTCCAATCACTCATAGGTTATTTCTCTTAATAGAGTCCCACATGATTCTTAAGTTTTCTTCATTTTTTAAAATTCTTTTATCTGATTTTTCTTCAAATATATTAATGCCAAGTGATTTATCTTCGAGTTCAGAAATTCTAGCTTCTACTTGTTCAATTCTGCTTCTCTGGCTTTCTATTATTTAATTCTGTAAGTTTATTCTTAATCTTCTGAATTTCTGATTGCTGTCTGTCTATGGATTTTTCCAGCTTATTGAACTTTTCATTATGTTCCTGAATAATCTTTCTAATTTCTTCAGCTGCTTTATCTGTGTGTTCCTTGGCTTGTTCTGCATATTACCTCATTTCCTTCCTGATGTCTCAAAGGATTCTGTATATTAAACTTTTCTATTCTACGTCTGGTAATTCCAGGAATGCACTTTCATCTAGAAGATCCCTGGATTCTTTGTTTAGGGAGCCTGTTGAGGTGATCATGGCCTGTTTCTTTATGTGGCTTAATATTGACTGTTGTCTCCAAGCCATCTGTAAGTTATTGTATTTAGTTTATGCTTGCTTACTGTGTCATAGCTGCTCACTTTGTTTTGTTTTGGTATACCCCTATGGGTTGCTTGAGTGAGCTAGCTTGATTATTTTCACCTTTGGAGCTCTGGTGTCCTGTCCTCAGCTGGCTAGAGCTGTTATCAGGTATATCAGTCTAGGAGTTCATTCAGTTTTCTTGTATGAATTCAGCTCAGGTTTCCAGGTAGCTGATATCAAGTGTGTGGTACAGGCTCTGTCGTACAGTCTTAGAGGGGCAGGGGTGATTGACATATATACTGGTATCTGATTGCAGCAGGGGGTCATGCTCTGAACAAGGCAGGGGGCTGAGAACCAACCCCCAAGTGTCTCTGAGGAAAATGTGTCTCTGTTCTCTAGAGCACGCTGGCGGATAGGTTCTGCAGAGGGACCATGGGCACCCAAAGTTTTTGGTTGTAAGGACTGAGAGGTACCAGTTATCTTTGGACCCCTGTCGCAGGTGGCTGGGTGACCTGAGTGGAGCTACCAGTCCTTAGGTCCCTGATGTGGGTAGGTGAGGACCTTGTTTAAGAGGCAAAGCAATGTCAAACATCAAACACCCACCTCTCCACCGCACAGCTGAAATGGTTGGAGTTTGCCAACAAGGGTCTATTCTCCTGAAATAGTCCCACACAGGTCCATGCAGAAGGGAAAGGTGCTCAAGGTCCATGGGCGTTTTATGCCTGGACAGGAGCTGCTTCTGTCCTGAGCTCCCCTGGTTAATGGAACTAGCAAATTATCTTTTCCCCCCAGTTGCAAATGTTTTCCTTCCCCAAGGCCAGGAGGATGGCTCTAGGTGATCACCAGGGTCTATCTCAAGCCTAGGGATTCAGCCGCTGAAGCCAGCTTGGGGGTTGGGAGGGGGCCGCGGTATAATATACACAAGTACTTAGCTTTTGCCAAGAGCACTGTTCTCCTCAGGTTGCAGAGGTGTGAGTAGGCTGTGTGGCTGGCTGCTTCTTCCTGAGGAAACTGTGGCCAAACACTAGTACCAGCCAGCCACCTCCACCGCCGCCCTTCCAGGAATGGTGCCTGAGGGCTCCCTGTGATTCAGGTCCGGTAACTCCTCTCTGCTTCTGAATGGCCTCTTCCTTCCCCTGCCCCTCAGCTTGTTGTCTAAGCCTGCCTTTGATGCCAAGGGCTCCCAGCTTGTCACAAATATACTCATTTCACTTGTTTTTTCAGGTCTTTGTTGTAACGAGGGCTCGACGGACGCGCCTGTCTATTCAACCATCTTGGCTCTGTCTCCCTGTTGAGTTTTTATTTTCAGATTCAAACCTAAGAATCTCAGTTTCTGGGACTATATATGCCTGTCAAGAAGTGCTGTCAATCAAAATGGCAATATGCCAGGTTTGTTGACGTCATCATGAGCAGATTTTTTTCTTGCTTTGCCAATAATGCAATTTATATTACTGCCTTAAAAAGAGTTATATAATCATCTTTTCCTTCCGTTAAAATTTTGCATAACCACTCTTGATTCTGTGTGATAAAATGAAGTCCTGGATAAAACCTGCTTTGGGGAGGATGTGTGAGAAAGTGACCTTGGTAACTGAAGTTCGATAAGTGCTAGAACATGTCTCACTCATTCAGTGAAATCAAATGTCTAAGTAAATGTTTGAATTTCATTTAAAAAATCTATTTAGAACTGATATTGGTAAATTCTGAAAGAGGCAAAGTAGTAGGAACCACTGGGCAAGAAAAAAGTGCATCAGAAAGGACACACACACACACACACACACCCCCAAATAAATAAGGATGTGTCTCTGAGAAAAGAAAGCTGAAAACATCTCACATAAAGTAAATAAATAAAAATAAAAACAAAATCGCATTGGCATAGCAGTGGAAAAAAAGCACCCTAGTAAACTAAGAACATTTGCAATTTACTAAAAATAAAACTGAAAACTAAAGCACTAAAATTAAAATTAGCCAGTGGATATATTAATAATATTTTAGTGCCTCTACTTCATAAAATGTAAAAACATAAAATATGGACAACAGGGCAATTTCTGAAGATTAAATGCAAAAGTGGGATTTGTCCTAGAAAAGCCAATTAAAAAGTAAATCCAAACATTTTGTTACCTGCCTAAACTCATCTTTCCTGGAGAATGAAAAGGTCAAAGTCTCTGTAAGGTCATATTACACCAATGCTTCAAGTGGGCATTTTAAATCTACTTAGAGAATCACAGAAATCCAAGTATACACAACCTTTGGGATCACATGATTTGTTGTCCTGATGTTTAAGGCAGACTTCCCCAGGTGAGCAGACAGGCAGATAGACAGATTAAGAAACGTCCTTCAGAGAAGAAGGTTCTGGTCTAATATTTAACTCTTTATAGCAGCTAAGGAATGTCTCTATCACTTTAACAGAAATTTCTTCTACTGGGAAGACTTTGCCCCACAGGCTGTCAGCCCAAAGAGGTGTGTGTTCTTCATTATTCCCTGTAATGGTTCAGTGGAAAGAGAAATTGACTTGGATTCAGAACCCAGGTTTGAGGTCCATCACCAACAACTATAAGCTAAGAGACCTCAGATATTTCGCGGAACTTCTCAAGGTCCAGCCTTCTTTATCTATGAGAGGAGAGCTGTAATAGCTTACCTCATAGGCTTGATGAGAGAATCAAATAAAACGATATCTGTGAATGTGCTTAGTAAACCATGAAATACTAATAAACGTAGGGCATGAGGAACTTGCTTTGATTTTACAGGGTGATTATCTTAGGCTGGGTTCTCTAGAGGAACAAAACCAATAAAGAATATATATATATACATACATATATATATATGGAAACCCTGGTGGTGTAGAGGTTAAGTGCTACAGCTGCTAACCTAAAGGTCAGCAGCTCAAATTCACCAGGTGCTCCTCCACCCTGTCCTATAGGGTCGCTATGAGTTGGAATCAACTTGACGCCAACAGGTTTTTACATATATACATACAGAGAGAGAGAGAAAGATTTATTTCGAGGAAATAGTTCACACAGTTATGGAAGCTGGCAAGCCCCAAATCAATGGATCAGGTGCCATGCTGGAGGTTTCTCCTGACTCATGTGATTGCAAGGACTGATGAACCCCAAATCAGCAGTCAGATAGCTGGCTGCTGGCTCAAGTCCCAAGAACCAGAGGTGAGAGAACAGTTAGACACTGGATTGAGAGAGATTTGTGAGAATATCCATATATTTGGATGTAGGCCACACCCCCATGGAAACTCCCCTTACATCAGATGATAAAATGGAAAATAATTACATAATACTGCGAATCATGTCCTAGCCAAATTGACACATAACATTAACTATCACAGTGGTCTAACTTAAAAACTCAGTGAAGTGTGAATATTTCTGCTCTCTCATTTAGTACAATGGCACTCGTGTTAATTAGTCCTAATCAACTCCATGTTGTTTAGGAGGTTTTATCAGACTTTAGAACTGATCCCCATAAGATGCTACAGATTATATAAAGTGCCCCCAAATTGTTTTCATCACTGGAATCTGCACTGCGCAAGAAGCAGCAGAACTGGCGTTGCTCACGGTAGCATATTTAGATGCTGTTAAGGCATTTTACCCCTCCACACCCAATTCCACCAATTTCTCATACTTCTGCCCTCTAGCCTAAGGAGCCTTGGTGGCACTGTGGTTAAGCTCTTGTTGCTAACTGAAAGGTCGGCCGTTTGAACCTACCATCTACTCCTAGGGAGGAAGATGTGGCAAAGATTGTAGCCTTGGAAACTCCATGGGTCAGTTCCACTCTGTCCTATGGGGTTGCTGTCAACCCCCAGGCAACAGATTTTGGGTTTTGGACCCCTAGCATGGTCAAGTCTATTTGCCTTCCATTTCCTGCACACCATTGATTATTTACACTTGTATTTTTGCATACTGTTTACTTCAGATGTTATCCTCCTTTCTCTACATCAATGCATTTCTCTTACCCCCTTAAAAATCTACCTCTTCTGGAAAATCTTCCAAGATTGATGCCCATTCTTCTTTATTAATTCAACTTTCAACCCTCACAATTAGTAGAGAGTTGTGCAAAATCCCATATTTCTCTAGACATTGATGGGACTTTCAGACACTACATGAAACTAAGAATGGGTCTGCATAATGACAGTGGATCCATTAAATAGTTTCAGTCAGTTCTTTGCAACTTTTTATTTAAAAAAAACAGAAATACAAAACTGGTCCATCCAGTTTCCATTTTTGAAGAGAAACTGCAGTGAATCAGATTAGAAGCGAAGTTGGTCCCGGCTCCTCTCATACTTCAACTTAACATGCATATGCTTTAGTGTGTGTGTGTTCTTGTGTGTGAGACCTTTCCAGCTGCTTAACTCCCTAATTGCTTAATCAGTAGGGCATAGAGGAAATTCATTAAGATAGAAAATTGTAGTCTGTGCTGCTCCTAATTTGCTGTGAGTCTTAAGCAACCTACTGAAGCTCAATCCTCTCTTGTAAAATGAGAGTGTTATACTAGCTGATCTATAAGATACCTCCAAACCTGTGACCTATAAGTGAGGAGAAACTGGTAATACACCTATGCCAGGTCGTATCTGAGAAATACCTTGCTATTTTCTGCCATGCCATTTACAGTAAATTTAGAGTTAATGTACTTTATACAGATTTTATTGTATGAGACAGGAAGAAATGAAATAAAAGAGAATGAAAAATATGCTTCTCACTTGGCTTCACTCAGTTGGGGGTATATCGTGGACTGGCATAATGTGCCCAAATGTTGCAGCTCATTCCTTTGTCTGGTGCCACTGGAAGCCCTTCAAAGAGTCAAGAGTGGAGCCCCATCCGTGATTAAGTTCCTGACCCTTACCTGCCTATTGCCCTGTTGGGCCCAACTCCCAGGCTCTCAAGACCTACAATCTGTACTAAGTAACGAGGCTCTTCTCTTTTGCCAGGTATTGTTTGGCTTGCTCTGACTGGGCTGGAGCCTTGGAATGGAGCAGGAAATTGCACTGCTGGTCTCCTTGTGTCAGCTCTTAAAGTGTAGGTGAGTCTACCTGGGGCCCCTGCTGCTGCTCTGGGCAGCCTGATCCAGGATTCTGGATCAGCAGGTACAAAGAACAGCATCGTAAATCTTGAGCCAAACCACTCCTTCTGATAAAAAGACTGATATGGACAGTTGATAGATGACCTAGGAACTTTTAAAGTGTGGTGGACTTTCTAAGACATTGAGGAAAACTGATAATACTATGTCTTACAAAGAATAAATGCTTAGTAAATGTTTCTTATATTACTAAACCAGACTGAATAACATTTTAAAGAAGGTTGTCCACAAGCTGTGATGGTGAGCCCAAATTAGGAAGATAAAGTTTAATGGAAATCAGCATCAAATCCTGCTCCTAGGTTAACATCAATAATGAAAGTGCCTAACTTTTATAAATCATTTATACATACTTATTTTATTTAATACCTATCAAAATGTCACGTTCCTATGTTACCTCTTGCTTAATAAATAAACAAACCATGACTTACCCAAAATAACATAGCTAGTAAACTGCTGATTAGAACTCAAGATCTGGTCTTCTGGTTTTAAGATTCAGGCTGTTCCTAACATAGTTTAAGTGCTACATGCAGCTAAGAGACTGCTTATGTGCAGGTGGAAGGAGCCCTGTCTCAAGGAAAAACACTTTGGAAAGTAGCAATCTTAACTCACCTTCAGAAAATATGTTATCTAGCGCAAGACTAACAGTCCCACTGAACTGTGTATCATTAGACTGTATCTGATGCATATATTATATTCTGAGTATTATATTTTTAAGGTTTGAGATTTATGAAGGGCCCTAAAGTGGAGAGTTACCAGGAATCTGTCCTAGTGGTTAAAGTTCTGAAAACCACGGGAACAAGGAACAACTGAAGGAATTCAGGATGTTCAGTCTGGAAAAAAGGAATATGGTGGGGGCGGGGAGTGATATGGACAGGGAAAGCCTATTCATTATCTCCAAAGGCCTGAATGGTTGTTATTGTTACTTCACAGGGATTAGACATGTAGCTTCAGAATAAAACTGCTGGAGAGAAGTTAAAAGAGAGTCATTTTGATTCAAAATAAAGTAAAATTTCAAAAAAAAAAAGTGCTCAGAAATCAAATGCACTTTCTTGTGAGGTATAACTTGTAAATAATCAAGCAACAATGAGTAGACTATTTGCTGTGGGTGATGAAATCACGGTTTCTGCACTGGGTAGGAGGTTGGAATAAAGGCTCTTAAAGGCCTTTTCCAAAGAGCCCTGGTGGCACAGCAGTTAAGTGCTTGATTCCTAACTGAGAGGCTGGCGGGTTGCTCCCTGGGAAAAAGGACCTAGTGATCTGCTACCATAAGGAGAACAGCCTAGAAAAACCCTATGGGGGCAGTTGTAGTCTATCGCAGGTGGTCACTACGAGTCAAAATTGATTTTAGGGCACCTAACAACAATAATAACAACAATAGCAACAAGAAGACCTTCTCTAAGGTCATTTAAGGGTCTATGGTTTAATCTTTCTCTAAAATAATTAAGCTTGAACGGAGGCAAAAACACATCCATCCTCATAACCTACATTTCTAGTGGTATCAATATTCCAGTTACTATCAGTCTTTTTGTTTTTTTTTAATCAGTCTTTACAATATTACCCCAAAACTTACACATGGGTCCTGTGGGCCAGGGCTATGAAGAGGGGCCCACAATGTCTGGGCCCTCATCTGGGAAGACTCCATGCTGAAGGCTGGAATAACTGAGAGGTGTGCTGTCCAATACAGTAAACATAGCCACATGTATCTATTGAATGCTTGAAATGTGTCTAGTCTGAATTGAAATGTGCTCTAAGTGTAAAATATGCAGTGTTCCAAATATGTAGTATAAAAAAGAATTTAACCTATGTTATTATTTTTGTATTCATTATATAGTGAAATAAAAATTTTGATACATTGAGTGACACAAAGTATATTAAGAAGATTAATTTCATCTGTTTCATTTATTATTTTATTATATTTTTAGTTGTGGCTAATAGAAAATTTTTAATCATATACGTGGTTTACATTATATCTTTATTGGACAGTGTTGATCTCAAGGTGTTTGTAACTCATGTGTATTATGGTTGATGCTCACTGTTGGCTGGCACCTCAGCTAGACAATTGACTGGAGCACCTATGTCTTAGAAATCTCTAGAGAAATAACCAGTGGTAGATAGATAGATAAATAGTTAGGCAGGTAGATAGATAGGTAGGTAGGTACATAAGTGAGAGAGAGAGATTTTAAGGAAGGATTTACATGATTGTGGGGGACTGACCAAATTCTGTAGGTCAGGCAACAGGTTGGAGATTCCTACAGGCTTGTGTCCAGAAATTTATAGTCAGGTGAGGAGAAAGTGAAAGTGAGGGAGTTCTGGCAAAATGTCTATTTATTGTCTGGAGGCAGAATATACTCTAGGAAAAACTCCGTTTTTGCTCTTAAGGCCTTTAGCTGATTAGATGAGGCCCATCCACATAACAGAGGGTAATATGCTTTACTTTAGCCATCAAAATCTACATGTGGTCTCTTCGTGTGGTTTGGACTTCCTCCAATAAAAAAAAAAAAAAAAATGGTGGTCTTAAAATAGTTGGAATTTTTATATGGCAAATCAAGGCTTAAAAAGCAAGATTTCCAGTGAAGAAACAGAAGCTATATTGCTTTTTTTTAAACCTAGTCTCGGAAGTCATGCATTTTATTAGTTACTAGCACATCACAAGCCTGCACAGACTCAAAGGGAGGGGACATATTGTAGCAGAGCATGTGGGATAGAAGATACCATTGAAGCCATCATGGAAAATGCAAACTTTCACAACCTGTTACCATCAGACCAACAGAGTTATGCAATCTCTTTTTTCAAATTTAAAAGGCCATTCCTGAAGTCCAACTTTTGAATTATAAGAGAGATTAGAGTTCTTCTACAGAAATATTCAAGTCTTAAAATTAAGAAAAGACGTTAAGTTTAGAAATTACATTGATATTCATTGGCAAGTGGGAATACAGTATAAAATAAAAACTGTCTTTAAAGTGTTTAAAAAACTGCCCACATGCTAAGGAAACCATCATAAATCCAGCCTGCTTGTCACAGAGTTGAATTACACTGCAAAGAATACTTCCAGTTTTTTAATGTTTCTTTTATTTATTGTTAACTGACAGAAGCCTGATGCTAATTTCTAATAGGTACCTGTTCAAAACTTACTGGCAATAATCTTTTATTTTTCTAACTGCACTTAAACTTTTCTTCATTTCAGCCTCAATTCACAATTTATTCAATGTGGGTGTGACATGTGTGATGTGTATTGGCTGGGAGATATGGCTTATTTATAATAACCATAAAATTATCTTATAAGAGGTAACTTATCTTGTTTTTTTTAAAATTTATTTAGTATAATCACCCTCTATTTGCTTTTTGGGGAGGGTGGGGAGTGAAGCTGTACCCAGAGCACAAAATACCTTGAAGGTTAAATCAACATTTGACTTTAGTTAAGCAAATGTGATTGACCTGGAGGGCTTCTAGTAAAAATGGAGTTCTGGAAATGAGCGTTGATTTTTTTTTTAAGCGTGATTTTAATTTTATTTTTCTAAAGTATTAAAAGGGCACTGTCAACGTAAAGTTCGTTTTGATGTTTAGTTTGCATTGCTCCCTCTGAGCCTCCTTTTCATGGTTTCAGTTGCTTAGATGATTTGTGCTTTAATATTAATTTGTTAATAATAATTTCCTTTATAATCCATTTAATTATTAACCCTCTATCAATCATCAAATGATTAATAAATAAAATATTAAATAATCCCCAGGCTATCAGTCCGTTATGTTGCTTTGGGTTACAAGGGGAAAGGACTTTTTGGCAGTCTTTTTTGACATGTCTCACCAACAGATGGTCTCATGGGCAGTTAATTGAACTAGGCAATGGGAGTGGAGAGAAAGGGGGTGAAAACAACAAAAACAACAATATACAGAGCTAAAACTGGAAACAAACAAACTTGTAGTATTTACAAATGTTAGAAGAATTCTATACTGTCTCTTAATTCCAGCTAGCATTTTATTCCTCTTCGTACAGCAACTAGAACACACAGAAACACTGCCCTCTTTCTCCAGAACGGTGACCAGATTCACATGTTTGAAAAACACATGGAAATGGGTAGGATTTTATTGCACACACAGAGAATGTGCAGGTCTGCTCCTAACATTTGCTTTCTAAATAACAAAGACTGCTGACCCGAATCATGAAACTAAAAATAAATTCCCAAATCCTTTTGAAAGGATTTTCACTTAGATGAGAAGCTCTTTAGTTTGTGGAACCTTTTACTCCATTCCTTATTCTTAAGTAAACAAGAAAGACTAACAGGTAGCATAGAATACTAATGTTCTCAATTTTGTCTTACAGAGAGATGGGCTACTATCTAGGGAACTGAGGAGACAGCTAAATGAAATAACTTTAATCAATACTGAGCAAAAGTCCTGTGGATGTTATTGTACTGAGTAATAAATCTCAGACATATGATGCTATTAAAGATTAACACATGGGCTGTGGGTCATATAGACATGAGCCATATAAGTTTCCTCATCTGTAAAACGGGTATAAAAATATTTGGTAGGATTCTTAGCAAGATTAAGTAGGATAACATAAACCAATAGCTTAACACAGCACCTAAAAAAAAAACACAGCACCTAGTGAGTTCTTATTACTGTTAGGATACAACAGAATAGGGTAGAAAAAGGACTGAACTAGAAGATAGAAAACCCAAATTTTAGTACTGGTTCTGCTACAGATTAACTATATGACCTTAGTTGATTCTCTTAATTTTTCTGCCAGAACAGTTAGGGCTTGGCAACGTGGTTCCTATCTTTTTGAACTTTAAAATCATATGATTATGAATAAACAAGAGAATTGCCAACTTCTATTTTCATACTAGGCTGTGTAGGCCTAAATCTAAGGTCAATGGATTACCAAAGGATGCCTTCTAAATTGAATAAACTACTTCTAGGATAGCTCTTCCATTTGTTTGGTGGGGCAATGTCTTGGAACTAAAGTCTAGGACGGTTGTATAGTGGTCAAGAGTATGTGCTCTGGAGCCAGAAGGCCTGGGCTTAAATTCAGATTCTATTATTTTTTAGCATTGTGTCCTTGGCTTAGTCAGCTTCCTTGCCTGTACGGAGACAATAAGAGTATATAACCCGGTAATGTTGTGAAAGGGAATGAGTTCACAATTCATGGCTAACAAGGGTCAATAAATATTGGCAATTTTAACTCATTCGCCTTAACTTTTTCCTCTTTCTTCTGCTTCCATTTTGGCAATCGATGATTTATTAATATGATAATGTAAGTCTTTAAAGTAATAACACACTTTAAAATGTAATGTTAATATCCTTGTTGTTGTTGTGTGCTATTTTGAGTCAATTCCTACTCCTACTGTAGGACAGAGAAGAACTGCCCCCTGGGGATTCCTAGGCTATAATTTTTACAGGAACAGATGGCCAGGTATCTTCTCCTGCAGAGCCGGTGTTGGGTTTGAACTGCTGTCCATTTGGTTGGCAGGAGAATGCTATAACCACTGTGTTACCCGGGCTCCTTACATTATCCTTCCAATCCCTTAAATATGTGGATGGCAAAAAGAAAAAACTTTGGCTTGATTATTTGTTTAGTTAGAATTAATCAAATTCCCTGAGTTCTCTTTCCGTTGTCTCACCTGAGTTACCTGCAAAACGCTGGTGCAATTTGCAGCATGATCTTCTGCCATCTGGATTCACCACCTACAGCCTTTCTTGCTAGAAATCTCTAAAGGCAGTTTGGTCTTAGCTACACTCTCATAACAATCTGGAATAGACTATTAACATACCAGTCTGAATTTTAATCACTTTTATCACTAGTTGAAAGATTTCGCCTTCACAATTAAAGGGGTTTCTAACATCTTCTGAACAAGTGTGGTGGAAGTGGCTCTAGCTGCCGAGTATTTACAATGCATCAGGATATTATTCTGAGCACTTTGCAAATGTTCCCTCATGTAATTCTCACAATTAACCTGTGAGGTGAGCATGATCCTTGTTTTACATAAGAGGAAGGCCCTAACAAGTAGGAAATGGCAAAACTAAAATCTTGAACTCATATTTCAAATCTTTTACTCTTTCTACAACAACAAATAATGAGAGAAATGAGCATGGAGGGAGAAGTAGAAGATAAGGGGCTTCCAGGGATTTCTGACATTGTGGCCTCGCTACTCTCCTTGTATCCTGTGAGCCCAAGCCAGCATTTCTACAGTTCCTTTGTCCTATCATTAGAGGGTGAGGCTTCATCCTAAAGGAGAGTTTAGAAGATGTTGCTTTGGGCAACCTGGTGGGTTCTTTTAGTCTGTGCATTGGGACATAGGGCACATTTTTATCAAAATGTCTGGGGATTCAGGAAGGTTCTTGCCACATCTGACATTACAGAAAATCTATTTCAAATAATCTTCTGGTTGCTTTATTTGAGGGGAATGAAGCCTGGGTTTTGCAGAAGGAAAACAAAACCAATGAACAAGCAAATCTTTCTAGAAAACACTTTGGGATTCTGCTCCTTAGCTTATCCAAGTCAAATGTCAAATGTCAGTTCAAAGCAAGGGGTTGGGTAGTAAAGAGTTGTATGCAACATGAAAGGTCAAACCTGAAAAGCAAGACTTGAAGTTAAAACTCTCCTTGTGAAATAGGTAAAAAAACGATTGGCATCTGTTGATGGCATCCACCTTGCTTTGTTCTTACCACATTGCTGTGGGTGTAGATTTTTATAACTCTAGGTGCCAGAAGCTACTCTGTCCAACAGGAGGGCCGAGTTATCTTTGTTTTTCCAGGATTTAAACCAGTGGACCTCAGAACCCACTGGAAGGACTAACAAGGTGATACCAGAAAGCAGAGCACTAGGAATGCTGTAGAAGCTGTTCTCACAACCTATCTGCCATGATTTATTAATATGACCTCACAAGTGAGGACTTCTTTTGACACATTCTATAAAACTTCTGGAGGATGGGCACACTCATGCAAAAGGCAAAACCAAAACTCATGCTGGCAGTTTTACTTTAGGGACGCATTCATTGTCAATGATTGCTTCTGACATGACATGTCCCACATCTGAAGAATTTTGCATCTCAGAAAAATTCTTGATAATTGGCCTTTAATTTTGTGCTGCCATCTGGCTCCATCCTCTATCTCCTGATGTGACAAGGGAATGAGTTTCTGTGAAGGGCTCTGGCTGGAGTGGGCGCATCACAAGTCCTTGTTGAACTTGATACCTCTTCATTCTGGCCGCTTAGATGCACTCTGTTACTCCTGTGAAGAAAGCACTCCAGGAAAGCTCTGAAAGATCAGCAGGGTCTCCCCTAGGAGCAAGGTGAACCAGGTTAGGGCACTGTTGCCTAAAAGGCTGCTCATTTCTAACTTTTCAAGAACTGAGCCATGCTTATGAATGAAACTTTTCCTGCAAAGCCTTAAGGTTCAACATCGACCACTATAAGTATCTTTTCATCAAGGAGGCCTGCCCATTCCTCTCATGCTTAGCTCAAAATTCCCATCCTCAGAGTAGTCCCTATTTTGGTTTAGGTCAATTTTGAAAGATTGCCTCTGGCTGATCAATTCCTAAAATCTACATGGTAGACAGTAGAAGCTACAGGCCAGACTGGTTGGCCATGTACCCAGACCCTTCCACTTCTCAGCAGAGCAGCCTTTGGCAAGTTATTGAAATTTTCTGTACCTGTTTCTTCATCTTTGAAATGACCAATGATAAGAGAACCTATCTCATAAGTTACTGAGAGGGGAAAATGGGCCATTCTTGTAAATGTGTAGAACAGTGCCTGGTCAAGAAAGCACCAGAATCAATAAATGTTTTTTTTTTTTTTTATTACTATAGGGTCGCTATGAGTCGGAATCAACTCGACAGCAGTGGGTTTGGTTTATTGCTTTCATTGGAAACCCTGGTGGTATAGTGGTTAAGTGCTACGGCTGCTAATCAAAGGGTTGGCAGTTCGAATCCACCAGGCGCTCCTTGGAAACTCTATGGGGCAGTTCTACTCTGTCCTATAGGGTCGCTATGAGTCAAAATCGACTCGACAGCACTGGGTTTGGTTTTTCTGGTTTATTTCATCTACAAGTCTGAAGAGTTCTCTCACTTTTTAGAATCAATCTGGCCTTGAGGGAATGAGAAGAAAAAGAGGTAAAATAGAGCAACAAAAGAGCAATCTTGGCTTTCAGCGCAGTGGAGACGGCCTGAAGATCTAACCCATAAGAAAGGCTAGAATGATGGACCCCGGGAGTCCTAGGTTCTGACTTTCAGAAGCTGAAACAGAAACAGCAGGGCTGTCCTACATATCTTTGATAACTTTAAAGACTGGTAACTTAAAAAGGTTATGCAGATAAACAAAGTGAGACAGCTAATTATATATGCCTCTCCTTGGGCTAACCTTGGCTGACCAGGATTAAGTAGCTATAAATTCCTTTGAAGTATAAACTGTTGTTCTAGTGCTCACAGTTCATTCTTTGCAAAGGCTTGTGAATGATGAATAAACAGTCCGAGGTGGAGGTTAAATTTATTTGCTCCATGAACCTGGCTTGGCTAAATCCAAAGATGGTCTTTAGAGAGAGTTTCAGGGATGCAACTACTCCTATGCAGTCTTCTTCCCCTTGCTGATTGAAGTTCTACCAAAAAAAAAAAAAATACAGCTTAATACAGAGCAAATCACAACTGTGTTTTTACAGTTCTGTTAAGGATCCTGGACACTTTTCTTGGGGGTCCACAAAAGTGATTCCTTTGGTATATGAGTAGAAATTCATACAAATTTTCTTCAGCAGATTTTCTTCATGTAAATGTTTTTTCTTAAATGATATGGTAGTTAATTGGCTGTAACTATATATATACACATAAACACACACACACGTATAAGCATGTGTGTGTGTGTGTGTGTGTATATGTTGTTTTTGTTAGGTGCCCTCGAGTTGGTTCTGACTCATAGCAACCCCATGTACAACAGAATGAAACACTGTCCAGTCCTGTGCAATCTTGACAATTATTGCTATGTTTCAGCCCATCATTGCAGCCACTCTGTCAATCCATCTCCTACAGGGTCTTCCTCTCTTTCTCTTATCCTCTACTTTACCAAGCATGATGTCCTCCAGGGATTGGTCCCTCCCGATAACATGTCCAAAGTACTTGAGACAATGTCTTGCCATCCTCGATTCTAAGGAGTATTTTGGCTGTACTTCTTCCAAGACTGATTTGTTTGTTCCGGCGATCCATGTTATATTCAATATTCTTCCCCAACACCATAATTCAAAGGCATCAATTCTTCTTCAGTCTTCCTTATTCATTGTCCAGCTTTCATATCCATATGAGGCAGCCAAAAATACCGTGCCTTAAGTAAGCCACACCTTAGTCCTCAAAGTGACATCTTTGTTTTTTAGCAATTTGCAGCAGATTTGCCCAATGCAATATACCATTTGATTTCTTGACTGCTGCTTCCCTGGCTGTTGATTGTGGATGCAAAGTAAAATGAAATCCTCAACAACTTCAATGTTTTCTCTGTTAATTATGGTGTTGCTTATCAGTCCAGTTGTGAGGATTTCTTTTTTTTTTTTTTTTCATGTTGAAGTGTAATACATACTGAAGGCTATGGTCTTTGATCTTCATCAGTAACTGCTTCAAGTCCTTTTCACTTTCAGCAAGCAAGGTTGTGCCATCTGCATATCATAGGTTGTTAATGAGCCTTTCTCTGGTCCTGATGCCACATTATTCTTCATAGAGTCCAGCTTCTTGGATTATTTGCTCAGCATACATATTGAATATATGTGGTAAAAAGATACAACCCTGGCATGCACCTGTCCTGATTTTAAACCACGTAGTATCCCTTTGTTCTTTTCAGAAAACTGTCTTTAAGTCAATATACAGGTTCCTCATGGGCACAATTAAGTGTTCTGGAATTCTCATTCTTGACAATGTTATCAATAATTTGTTATGATCTGCACAGTTGAATGTCTTTGCATAGTCAATAACACATAGGTAAATATCTCTCTGGTATTCTCTGCTCTCAGCCAACGTCCACCTAACATCAACAATGATATTCTTCATTCCACGTCACTTCTGAATCCATCTTGCCAGGCAGTGTTTCGTTCTGTTGTGCATAGAGTTGCTATGAGTCGGAACCGACTCGACGGCACCTAACAACAACAACAACCATGTCAATGTCCTGCTGCAACCATTTTTTTAAATTATCTTCAGCATAATTTTGCTCGTGTGTGATATTAATGATATTGTTTGATAATTTCCACATTCGGTTGGATCACCTTTCTTGACAATAGGTGTAAATATGGATCTCTTCCAGTTGGTTGGCCAGGTAGCTGTCTTCCAAATTTCTTGGCATAAATGAGTGAGCACTTCCAGCATTCCATTGTTTGTTGAAACATCTCAACTGGTATTCCATCAATTCCTGGAGACTTGTTTTTCGGCAGTGCCTTCAGTACAGCTTGGACTTCTTCCTTCAGTACCATTGATTCTTGATTATATGATCAGCCTCTTGATCAGTCTCCTGAAATGGCTGAATGTCAACCAATTCCTTTTGGTACAGTGACTCTGGGTATTTCTTCCATCTTCTTTGATGTTTCCTGAATCATTTTATTTTTTGTCCAAAAAATTCTTCAGTATTGCAACTTGAGGCTTGAATTTTTTTCTTCAGTTATTCCAGCTTGAGAAGTGCTGAGCATGTCCTTTTCTTTTGGTTTTCTAACTCCAGGTCTTTGCACATTTCATCATAATACTTTATTTTCTCGAGTTGCCCTTTGAAATCTTCTGTTCAGTTCTTTTACTTCAGTTCTTCCTTTCACTTTAGCTACCCTAATTTATATATACATATATATAAAATATAATACCCCGCTCACCTGCTGTATGTATATATAAATCATTACCGTCCTTGTTGGTGTGGATAGGGAAGAGATGGTCCTGAAAGAAAAGGCTTTCTAGATTGTGTTTATTGAGGCATATTTTTACATGATCTGAATTATCTTTTTCACTATAGTCCGTATAGTTCGGCACACCCTCAAAACAAGCAGCTAAAATAGAGTGTTTTAATAACAATTAGTCAATTGAGATGACAGGGATTTAAGAGGCAAAAAATGTGAACATCCTTTGAAAAAGAAAAACAATAACAACAACCAAAAAAACCAAAACCTAAAACACAACAATGATGTGTGGTAAATGAAAATGAATTTTAATAAGGATACCACAAATATAGCATCTTAAATGACATATAAATGAAATTAGAGTTACTATAATTGCTCCCTTCCAAAAATAATTATTAACTTTTTTTTTAATCATACTGCCTTAGCATCAAATATTAAATCAAGGATTGGCCAAAGGGCCAAAGAGTAAATATTTTCAGCTTTGATGGCCAAGAGGTCGAATGGAACGTATTATGTAGGTACTTACTAACAAAAGAGAAAATAAATTTCCACGAATTTTTTATTGATGAAATTCAAAATATAATAATAACAACTGAATACAATTGTTTGTAATATGATCCACTAATAAGAAGAAGGAAGAGTCCCTGGGTGGTATAAATGGTTAAGCGCTCAACTAGCCGGAAGGCTAACAGTTTGAACCCACCCAGAGGCACCTCAGAAGACAAGCCTGGTGATCTGCTTCCAAAAGGTTATAGCATTTAAAACCCAATGAAGCAGTTCTGTTCTGCACACATGGGGTACCCCTAAGTTGGCCAACAACAACAATGAGAGGAATGAATTTTTTTCCCTTGGTATAAGGTTATAGTTAATTGAGATTCAACATTAGTGTTGAGGTTCAACGTTAGTGTTCTCCATCATCGAATTGGCTGCAAATGATCATCTGTAAAAAGTTTCCTAGTTTCTGGGCTGCATAAAAGCAGGCTGTGGGCTGTATTTGGTTTGCAGGCTGTAGTTTGCTGATCCCTGGGTTAGATGCTTGAAAGAAGTCCAGCAAAAGCATTTCCATACAAGAGTGAATAATGGTTAATCAGCAACAGCTCTTGGTTACTGCTTCCTATGGTTTGTTACTGGGCCCTGGCATTCATACAGTGGACTAATTTTCATTCTGGAGCCCAACAGGAAGTAACTCTTGATGCCAAAGGACATGGTTTACAGCCATACAAGCAAAGACTACTCGGCACAGGAAGCAGTCATCAAAGAGAACCAAAGTCAAACACACAGTTCAGGTAAAAACGATTTGCAGAGACGGGCCAACAGGAAAATACCCCTGCCTGGTAGTCAGACAGAGAGGCACTTACATTTTACAGAAAATGCTGGCGTGAGGCAAAACCTCTAGAAAACAAGTAATAGGGAGTTCTTAAAATAAACTTGGAATCTTTGCTTTAGCAGAGATTGACTGCAATGTGTAAATGATAACAAGCATTCTCGTACAAGAAAAGGGACCCAGTTCAAAGCAGTGTGAGCTAAATTTAGCCAGTACGGAAGAGGGAAAAAGAAGGTAAGGGCAGAGGGGGTCCCCTTTGTATCAGTAGTAACAAGCATTATCTATTCCTTAGTGAGCAGGAACTAGAAATATAAATCAGAACCCATGCATAATTGTGTATATTTGCGTTCAAATTATCAGTAAAATTAGTATTGTTTTCTTTCCAGAATCTGAGTGACTTCCATTGTTACCCACATATTCCTTTGCATCTTTATAAAGGGCTGAGTTAAGAAACATCCTAAGTATGTCTATGGTATGTGGCCAATTATATATTGAGCTTCAAATTGAGCAACAACAATGAGCAGCTGTGATCTATCCCCCCATAATTTACACATATACTCTGATGCTGTATTAATACAACTTAAATTTGTCTGTTATATAAGAATTCCTGAATTTGTCCAGATCTAGGTTTTATTTTGTGTACAAAGACACATTAAGCAAAATTGTTTGGCCTGGGGCAGTCATTTATTCAGTCACAAGCCTTTAATAGTTCATACAAACATTTTAGACACTTTTCATATCTTTATCGTCCTCCAGTCAAAGTATTCTTTTTAAGAAAAGAACTCAAGTGACAAACTCAGATTCTAGAGTCAGGCTGCTGGGTTTGAATTTCAATGCTACCTTGCATAATCTTAGAAAAGTTACTTTATTTTATCAGTATTAGCTTCCTCAATTGTAAAATGGAGACAGTAACAGTTCCTACCTCCTTGGAAAGAGCCTTGGTGGCACAATGGTTAAGCAGTCCTTTGCTAACCAAAAGGTTGGTGGTTCAAACTCACCCAGGAGTTCCGTGAGAGAAAAGATTTGGTAATCTGCTTTCATGAGGAAACTCTATAGGTCAGTTCTACTCTGTCACATGGGGCCACTGTAAGTCAGAATCTACTCAAAGGCACACAACAGCGACAACCCCCTTGGGGTTCTGTGAGCATTGACTTAGTTAAATCATGTAAACTGTTTAGCATATTGCCTAGTACATATTACATTCTCAATAAATGTCAGCCATTTGTGTGATTAGTTATTATAATCAATTTAAATATGATATTAAGCATAACACCAAGATCATTTTTTACGTCAAATGTATACATACTTATCTAAACAAATTCATTCACAAATATTTATCAGTACTTTGTCTGTGCCAGGCATTATTGTAGGCAGTGAAGATATAGCTTGGACAATGTGGATAAATATCTATGATCCGGTGAGACTTTCATTCTGGTGGGAGGAGGGGAGAGCAGAGAATAAAGGAACAAAACACAAGTAAATAAAAATGTTTATATGCCAGATAATGATAAGTGCTATGGTGAAAATTAACATACGGGTGAAATAGCGTGTGTAGAAGGGGGTGGTATTGCAATTTAAAATAAGCTGAGTGATCAGGAAGTCTTCATGGCTATGGTAGCCTTTTCTCCTACAGGGTTGAGAAGCCTGGGCTAAGGTTGACAGATTTAGCAAATAAAAATACAGGATGTCCAGTTCAAATTCAGCCGAGCAGCCTGTATTTTCTCTGGCAATGGTACCTGGGGATGAGAGATGACCAGTGAGCCCTTGTGAGACTAACACAAGGAATAAAGGGCAAATGAGTTGAATTACAAATTCTGAAGGGGCAGGGATGTCACAGAGTGTGAAAGTCACAGAGGTCTGGGGCTCTCTTTGCATTACTGCAGGCACCTGGGCCCATCTATCTTATCCTGAGTAAGTGGGGCTTGGGGGTTCATCCAGACTTGGCTGTAGGAGGGTGGAGTGGGAAGCAAAACATGCGGAGCTCTGAAGCTCTCTCTTGACTCCTGATATTTGTTACTTATGGTTATAGAAGATCAGGTTGGAGATGATCTTAGATATTAGGTAATGCAATCCTCAGGAAACAGACCCAGAAAAGTTTAACAAGTTGCCCAGTATCATGAACAGAGTGCTTCTTTGAACCAGGATATTGATTTAGGTGTTCAAAAAGTCAGTGAGCTGCAAGAAAAAAATTCTCCTTGCATGATTTTCCTTTCTTTTCCTCTGAAATTTTTCACCCATGGTTCAGCATAGCACAATTTCCCCACATGAATGATTTCAACACTTTGTAGTGGTAGTTTCTATTATACAATGTGCTTTTCCTTCCAACGATTCATTGCTGTTCTGTTTTACACAATGAGTGGAGAGTTAGTTCATCTTGGCTCTGGGATTGTAGTGGTAGTGATGATTATTACATGCAATTGAAAGATGGAACCAGTGGACCTCAGCATAAGAGCAGAGTTTTTGTCCATTTTGTTAATTTTTAAAAGTCCATTTTCTAGAAAAGTGCCTAATACATAGTTGGTGCTCATTAAATATGCTCTGGACAATGAGAAAGGACTTGCAAATAGTATGAGGTTTTCTTGAAGTCATAAGTCATACCTGGTGTTTGTTAAATCACTTTGAAATTATGCTTATTTGAACCATACAAATAACAAGAATTGTGTTACAAAGCCTCACAGATGCTAAAAAAAGTATGTCATAGTATTTCAGAGCATAGACACAGACCAAACTGCTGAGTTAATCCTTACATCACCATTTTATAGCTGTGTGACTTTTCCTTATCTTTGTACCTCAGTTGTCTGATCTGTAAAATAAGGGCAATGATATTATATCATACTAATACCTTCTCTCTCATCAAATTATTGAAATATTAAAGAACATTGATTAGTGCCTGGCACATAAAAAGAACTAAAATGTTAGTTATGAATATGATATTTTTATCCCTAAAGTTTAACCTTCAGTTGAAGCTGAAGAAAATTAAAACAAGTCAACCAGAGCCAAAGTATAACCTCGAGTATGTACTACCTGAATTTAGAGACTATTTCAAGAATAGATTTGAAGCATGGCACACTAAAGACTGAAGACCAGACTACTTACAGAATGACATCAAGGACATCATACATGAAGAAAGCAAAAGGACATTAAAAAGATAGGAAATAAAGAACAAAACCAAAATGGATGTCAGGAGAGACTCTGAAACTTGCTCGAGAACGTTCAGCAGCTAAAGCGAATGGAAGCAATAATAAAGTAAAAATGCTGAACAGACGATTTCAAAGGGTGGCTCAAAAGACAAAGTAAAGTATTATAATGAAATGTGCAAAGGCCTGGAATTAGAAAACCAAAAGGGAAGAACACACTCAGCATTTCTCAAGTTGAAAGAACTGAAGAGAAAATTCAAGCCTCGAGTTGCAATACTGAAGGATTCTATGGGCAAAATATTGAAGGATGCAAGAAGCATCTAAAGAAGATGGAGGGAATATAGAGTCACTGTACCAAAAAGAACTGGTTAACATTCAGCCATTTCAGGAGATAGCATATGATCAAGAACCGATGGTATTGAAGAAAGAAGTCCAAGCTGCACTGAAGTCTTTGGTGAAAAACAAGGCTCCGGGAATTGATGGAATACCAATTGAGACATTTCAACAAATGGATGCAACCCTGGAAACAATAACTTGCCTATGCCAAGAAATTTGAAAGACAGCTACCTGGCCAACCAACTGGAAGAGATTCATATTTGTGCCCATTCCAAAGAAAGGTGATCTGACAGAATGCATAAATTATCTAACAATATCAATAATATCATATGAAAGCAAAATTATGCTGAAGATAATTCAAAAATGGTTGCAGCAGTACATTGACAGGGAACTGCCAAAAATGCAAGCCGGATTCAGAAGAGGACATGGAACAAGGGATATCATTGTCAAAGGGTTATCATGTCAAGCAGGTCTTGCCTGAAAGCAGAGAATCCCAGAAAGGTGTTTACCTATGTTTTTTTGACTGTGGAAAGGCATTCAACTGTGTGGATCATAACAAATCATGGATAACATTGTGAAGAATGGGAATTCCAGAACACTTAAGTGTTCTCATGAAGAACTTGTACATAGAACAAGAGGCAGTTGTTCAAACAAAACAAAGGGATACTGCATGGTTTAAAATCAGGGTTATGTCCTTTCATTGTACTTATTCAATCTGTACACTGAGCAAATAATCTGAGAAGCAGACTTATATGAAGAAGAACAGGGCATTGGGATTGGAGGAAGTCTCATGAACAACCTGAGATGTGTAGATGACACAACCTTGTTTGTGGAAAGGGAAGAGGACTTGAAGCACTTACTGATGAAGATCAAAGACTACAGACTTCAGTGTGGATTACACCTCAACGTGAACAAAAATTCTCACAACTGAACCCATAAGCAACATCATGATAAATAGAGAAAATATTGAAGTTGTCAAAGATTTCATTTTACTTCGATCCACAATCAATGCCCATGGAAGCAGCAGTCAAGAAATCAAATGACATATTGCGTTGGGCAAATCTGCTGTAAAAAACTTTGAAGTGTTCAAAGGCAGAGTTGTCACTTTGAGGACTAAGGTGCTCCTGACCCAAGCCATGGTATTTTCAATAGCCTCATTTGAAAACTAAACCTGGACAGTGAATAAGGAAGACCCAAGAAGAATCGATGCCTTTGAATTATGGTGTTGGTGAAGAATACTGAGTATACCATGGACTGTCAGAAGAATGAACAAATGTGTCTTGAAAGAAGTACAGCCAGAGTGTTCCTTGGAAACAAGGATGTTGAAACTTTGTCTCAAGTACTTTGGACATGTTGTCAGGAGGGACCAATCCCTGAAGAAGGCCATCATGCTTGGTAAAGGTGAGGGTCGGTAAAGACAGGTGAAACCTAAATGAGATGGACTGACACAGTGGCTGCAACCATGAGCTCAAACATAGCAACGATTGTGAAGATTGCACAGGACTCGGTAATGTTGTATTCTGTTGTACACAACTTGTAAACAACTCAAGGACACTTAATAACAAAAACATTCCTATTGTAATGGCTAGCACATTGCTTTTGCTGTATAAAGAATGTGACTAGACAATGCTTATATACAAGAAAAAATAATCTAAACTATTTGCTTAAATAGTTTTAAAGATACTGTAAAAGAATATAATTAAGACAAGTACGGATACCTTACACTCTTTTGCAGTATCTTTAAAAGGATTTTTTTAAAAGGGCTCTAAATATTAAAACAAATAGTTTAAATCATTTTGGCCCAGTGGTTAAGAGCTGTGGCTGCTAACAAAAAGGTCAACAGTTCGAATCCATCAGCTGCTCTTTGGTAACCCTATGGGGCAGTTCTACTCTGCTCTACAGGGGCACTATGAGTTGGAATTGACTTGATGGCAACAGGTTTGGTGTTTTTTGTTTTTTTTTCTTTTTTGCTTATCTAGTCATTAACAGCTACAGCTGTGAGGGGAAGTAGACTAGATTATGAGAGGGTCGAATAAAACTTTTTCATCAGCCTCTCTTAATATCTGGAGAGGCAACATAGTTATATGGGAAGGAGGCAATGCCTCTCTGTTCTAACCATGCATCATGCCTACCCTGGCAAGTTTGTGGCCTTTGATGAACTTTTGTGTTGGGAATCCAAAGAAAATACAGCTGGGAGTGAGGTGGAGGAGTGGCTTGTTAAGATATGTTTTTGTACCATTTTCCCTTTTCCAGCTATGCCTACGTTCAAAGTATATCGCAGTGGTAAGTGACCCCATCTGTAATCCACCACAATTTGGCTATCTCTCTCCAAAGATCCATTTGGCTAGTTACTGATATCCTCCCTGATAGTCAAACCCAATGGTCCGTTCTCCCCTTGGTTCTCTGAAGGGTATCTGGCATGCTGTCATTTGTGAAACTCACTATGTCCTGAACTCTGAGGACCAACACCACCCCCAGCCCTCCTTGCCTTCTCCTTCTCTGGCTGCTCCTTTTCATTTCCCTATGATGATTCTTCTTCCTTTGCTTCCCTGATAAGTGTTTATGATCACCAGGGTTCTGTATTTGCTCCTCTTTTCTTCTTATGATTTCATCTTCACCCATGTCACGCAGTTTTGTGCATTAACTGGTATAGCAGGATGAATAATGGTCCCCAAAGATATTAAGTCCTAATCCCTGGAATCTGTCTTTGCAGGCTTTTGCAGGGTCTTTGTAGATTAAATTAATTTTCTTGAGATGGGTAGATTATCCTAGATTTTCAGGATGGGCCTTAAATGCCATCACATTTCCTTACAAGACGGAGGTAGAGAAGCTTTAACACAGACAGAAGAGGAGATGGCAATGGGGCCACTGAGGTAGAGGCTGGAGCAATGCAGCCATAAGCCACGAAATGCCAGTACCTATTAGAAGCCAGAAGAGTCAAGAAATGGATTCTCCTTCACAGTCTCTGAAAGGTGCAAGCACTGCTGACACCTTGATTTCAGACCAGTGATGCTGATTTCAGACTTCTGTCCTCCAGAATTCTGAGAGAATAAATTTCTATTGTTTTAAGTCACCAAGTTTGCGGTAATTTGTTGCAGCAGTCATAAGGAACTAATAAAAAAAACCAAACCAAGTCCAGTGCCGTCGAGTCGATTCCAACTCATAGAGACCCTATAGGATAGAGCAGAACTGCCCCATAGAGTTTCCAAGGAGTGCCTGGTGGATTAGAACTGCCGATCGTTTGGTTAGCAGCTGTAGCACTTAACCACTATGCCACCAGGGTTTCCAAGGAACTAATACAGGTTATAAATTTGTCTTTAATTAGTATCTGTCTTCTGAGTGCCAGATCCACATAATCAAATACCTGTTGGACATCTCCACCCAGATTTCCCATACTACATTTACAACATTTATAGCTAATGTTATTTACACTTTCAATGTAATTAATGTTAATGTACTTACAATTTTCGGAAGCCCTTCAGAAATATTTGGTCATTTAATACTTGTTTTAATACTTACTCCAAATCTATGAAGTAGATACTTTATTATCTTCACTTTAGAGTTAAGAAAATGGAGGACAGAGAATTTAGGTAGCTTGCCCAAGGTTGTAAGGATGGTAGTGCTAGAGGTTGGAGTTTGGGCCTAGGGCAGTCTGGCTTTAAAGCCAAGCACTAAAAAAAACGCTAAAAAAAAAAAAATGTTATCGAGATTCTGACAGTTGGCAATTCTGACTCTTGGCAATTCAGACTCATGATGATTCTGACTAATGGCAATTTCATGTGTTTCAGAGTTGAACTTCATAGGGCTTTCATGGTTGTGACCTTTTGGAAGCAGATCACCAAGCCTTTCTTCTGAGGTGCCTCTGGATGTGTTCAAACTGCCAACCGTTTAGTTAGTAGTGGAGTATTTAACAATTTACCCTTAACCCAGGGACTCCAAAAATGACAGTGCTATGCTGCCTCAAATATTCTTATGTCTCAGTCTACTCAGAGCCTGTGCCGTGCCTGAGCAGCGATGCCCAGGACCTTCGAGGACAGATCAAGTTAGCCGAATTGAAAAAACATGCTACATGTTAGACATTAGATGCCAGATCCTTGCAACCACTGCCAGGGGCAATTTGCTGTTCTTGTTCAAATATCAAACTATTTGAGGCTAGAATATTTTCCAAATCTCATTCAATTTTAGATTTAGAGTCTACATCCAGAGTAAGCCCAGAGCCAAATATGAATTATTTTTGCCTCCTAAAAGCCTCATGTTTGTTGACAAACTCTGATCATTAGAGTGCTGTGGCAATCATGTTGCCATGGTCACTTTCACTGTGTTGTTATTGGGATCCAGGGCAAAGTGGAAATGTGGAAACCAAAAGTATCCCTTTTAGAGTTTACAGCCTTTGACCTCACAAGTCATGTTTTTACATCTGGAGTCCCTAGATATTCCCCTTTTGGTTTCTTCCTTATTGTTATCACTTGGAATGCATATAATAATAATAGCTACAATTATCGTAATCATCTAGGTGAGAGATAGGATACGTATCTCAGTTAATCATGTCCACAGTTTGGCAAAGAAGACTCAGGAAAGGGGCAGCAGAGAATCAAGTTCTTCATAGTTCAAGAAGAGGTCAACTCTGTTTCCTTCTCCATTCATCAAGCAGCCAAATATTGTGATTCCTGCCTCTGCGATTGCCTCATCCTTGGACATAATGGACTTTGGTAATAATATTGATATTACATATTTTTATAATATATGCATAAGTCTTCACAGGTTACCAAGTGCTTCTGCATAAAAGGGCTCTTTCTATAAGTACAGGAAGATGAGACCTCCTCCTTTATCCTTAGAATTCTGCATGGTCTAACTTGTCTGTGCAGAGGTGGATTTTCTGCGAGGCTAATGAAGTTTAAATCTTCAGAGATTCTCATTTGCTCAGGTATATACTTTTGCAAAATTTGAAAAGGTAAAACATGTAAACCACGATCAGTTAAGTCTATAGTCTCTGCGTTCTGACTTACTCTCCATGTCCCTTCATGTCTGGTGGGCTTGGAATGACTGTGGATGTTTTGGGAATTTGGCTAGTGGGAAATTGAATTGGGTATGTTAATTTGGGTTTAGTGGGCTGTGTTTAATGTGATTTGTCCTCACTTCCAGGTATAGCTAAGTTATTGCTAGCTGTCCTTATGCAGAAATACTTCCAAATATACTCCCACTGCCCACCTGGGAATATGAAGTGAAGTTGCAGGGCTAGAGATCATAATTTGATGTAAGTATGTCCTTTTTTTTTCTGTTTTTATGTCCTATGGTGTCATAAGTATGCAGGTAGTAGAGGAGAAATGTCCAGAGTTAGCTCATTTGCAGAAAGTTCTTCAAATCATCATACATGCATAATTGTAAGCAAAGGTTTTGGTTCTCATCAAAGCCTTGTTAACTCAGAAGTTCTATCAGAAAAAACATGAGGACGCAGAGTGTGCAACAAAAACGTAGGAGAAAACCACTATGCTGTCGTTGTTGTTCGTTGCTGTCCAGTCGGCTCTGACTCATGACAACCTTATGTGTAGCAGAATGAAACATTGCCGGGTCCTGTGCTATCTTCATGATCGTTGATATGTTTGAGTTCGTTGTTGTAGCTATTGTGTTAATCCAAGACGTTGAGGATATTCCTTGTTTTCGCAGACCCTTTACTTTACCAAACATGATGTCCTTTTTTAGCAATTGGTCTTTCCTGATAATGTGTCCAAAGTAAGCATGTGGAAGTCTTGCCATCCTTGTTTCTAAGGACAATTCTGGTTGTATTTCTTGTAAGACTGATTGTTTTGTTCTTTTGTCAATTTTCTTCCCAACAGCACAGTTTGAACACATCAATTCTTCTGTCTTCCTTTTTCATTGTCCAACTTTCGCATGCATGTGATGCAATTGAAAACCCTGGTGGAGTAGTGGTTAAGTGCTACATCTGCTAACCAAAGGGCTGGCAATTCGAATCCTCCAGGAGCTCCTTGGAAACTCTATGGGGCAGTTCTACTCTGTCCTATAGGGTCACTATGAGTCGGAATCAACTCGACGGCACTGGGTTTGGCTTTTCGGTTTGTGGATCAGGTAGACCTTAGTCATCCAAGTGACATCTTTACTTTGTAAAACATTAAAGAGGTCTTTTGGATCGCTATGAGTAGAAATTGACTCGACGGCGGTGGGTTTGGTTTTTGGGGGTTTTTTTTGCAGTAAATTTGTCTAATTTAATATATTCTTTGACTTCTAGACTACTGCTTCCATGGATGTTGATTATTGATCCAAGTAGAATGAAATCTTTGACAACTTCAGTTTCTTCTCCATTTATCATAATATTGATTATCAGTCTGGTTGGGAGACTTTTCATTTTCTACACTTTTAGGTGTAATCCACACTGAAGGCTGTATAGTCTTTGACCTCCATCAGTAAGTGCTTCCAATCTTCTTCATTTTTGGCAAGCAAGATTTTATCATCTGCATATTGCAGGCTGTTAATGAATCTTTCTTTAAACTTGATGCCATGTTCTTCTTCATACAGTCCAGCTTCTTGGATTATTTGTTCAGCAAAAACACTACAGGTGTAATTAATTAATAGATTATTTTTCTGGATTTTGGATGTATTATGGTATTTGTCAGCTTTCTAAATGTACAATTCGTGGCAATCTATTTTCTTATTCTAATCAAATATTCAGACTTGTATCTACCCTTCAGTGAGTGGTAAGAGGGAGGTGGAAAAATGCCAACATGTGGGCTTCATGGGACTGCCAGAAGATTGGTTTTGGAACTGAACAGGGACATGAATTCTCTAGCTCTGAAGTGAGCAGCCAGGTTCTATACACTGCTTGGCCCACATGCCTGGCTTACACTATCATATTTTTTTCAACAAGTCCAGCCTAATAAACAGGCAGGTGTCATCACTGCAAAGGAGCGAAGCCTCCCACTAACTCCTCTACTATATCTCTTCTCCACCTTGTATAACTCAACCTGTTGCCATTGAGTCAATTCCAACTCATAACGACCCTATAGGACAGAGTAGAGTGCCCCACAGGGTTTCCAAGGAGCGCTTGGTGGATTCAAACTGCCGACCTTTTGGTTAGCAGCTGTAGCACTTAACCACTATGCCACCAGGGCTCCCCACCTCGTATGGGGGTCTGAAATATTAGAATCTGAGACACATTCCTTTGGGGTAGGAAAGTTTTTCAGTCTCCAAAATTGAAATTATCAAAAGCAAATGTTCTTACAAGCCATTTCACCCTGAATCACTTTTAAGTATCCCTTAGTCCCTAAAGCTTAGGAGACATTGATAATGATGATGATGACCAAACAATTTTAAAACATTTTCTACGCATCAGGCAACATGCTATATGCTTTAATGTGCTTAGTCTCAGTCTTCCCAATGGAGGAGGAAGCTGAAGCTTAGAGGGGTCACAGAGTTCCTGTAACTAGCTGGACAAGATTTTAGAGATTAGGACACAAAAAGGTTAAATGACAAATCAAGAGGCAAGAGCTTTAAAAATTTTAAGCATTTCACAATCATGCCTTGGGCCAGCCCTGCCCTTTATTGTTTTTTCCCAACTCTAGTAAAATGCTGATTACTGCTTCTCTTAATCACATAGAGCTGGGTGGAAGACACTCTACATAATGTAAGGTATAACAAAAAGCAACCTCTGGGCAACGAAAGTATGTTCACCCAGCATAAGGAACATAATTGGGATTAAAAGTCAAGCAACACCTGGATTTCAACAAAAATCAGTCACCTAGGGGGAAAGTCTTAGAAGACAACTAGAACCAGGCAGTTAAACATTGAGCATTCAGTGGTTTGAAGTGTTTAGATTTTGCAATGGTGTGGTTTGGAAGCCTTCCAGCAGAAAAAAGCTATTTTCTTTTAAGAGGCATGCTCTCTGCAATATTTTCTTTGCTGAAATAAAGTGATCCTTAATGACGTCTTATATGACCCAAACTTTAAATAGAGCCATTATTTTAGCTGACCTCATTCTTACTAGATTTTTTACAGGTCAGCAATGAACTATCAACAGCTTCCTGATAATTAATCCTACTTACCCAAAGAACGGTTGGCCTGTTAGTCTTATCTATGCTAAGAGGAAGCTTTTATATGTACCAGACTTCCTCAGTGAATAATAAAAATCAAACTGAAATTCTCCAGAAAGCTTCCAATGTGGTGAGGTTTGAGAATGAAGAAACAGATTGAAGGTTTTGAAGCCACCTGTCTTCAGCTCATTACTTGCTGAAATTCTGTGGTTCGTCTAGCACCAGGATAACTTTACAGTAGAGTCACCCACACAGATGGTCGGGTCAGGTGTGGCTCTCTGGGTGACCTTAGCAAAATGTATGGACAACGCAGCATAAGCAGTTACCTGGGTGGTCTGGTTTAAGAAGCAATGGGGAAGACATCCCAAGTAGCAACCAGACCAGTTCCCATGGGAGTTAATTTTATATGATTAGAGGCTCATTCCTTTGGCTCCAAAGATTTTTAAGAACCTACTGTTAAAATACAACTGCGGTCTTTGGTTGTCACCTACCCCAAAGCAAGGCTGTTGCCTGATAGAAGGAGGAGAGAGGGGCATGGTTTTAGAACAGGTACAAGGGATCCCGGGAAAAAGGAGAAAGATTATGGAATAGTAAACTTGCTTTCTTCCAGTGGTGGAGGGAGTAGAGAGCTGATGTTGGTCCCATCTAGCAATTTGTAAATGGGTTGTTTGAACATATGGGTCTTAACATGTTCATAGATTGTGGGTGTGTGCATGTGTGTGTGTGTAAAACGAAAAGGCTTATTATTAGATTCAGCTTCTCGTCAGCATAGTATAAAGTTCCTCAGGTAAGGGCATGCTTTATAATTAAAGGATTTCTGCATCTGCTAATTGCGTATGACATGCACCCTTTCTCTCCAAGGCACATTTCTGATTTGCAGTGTTGATTTATTATAAATCCATTTTCTTATGCCAAATAGCAGTTTATAGCCAGTCTGCTCCAGTACGTATGGATAGGGAGACCCGTAAGGACCTGGACAATGAGAGGATGGTCTTTTCTGAAAGATGTCATTGTTCCCTATATTAGGCAAGATAAACATAAATAAGACATTTATTCCAATGCATTATGCTTTCTAATTACTCACCGTGATAATGATGCAAATTTTTGAACTGTTAGTTGTATGGTGGTGACTTTATGCATTAAACTGAGCAGAGATCAGATTGCTTTATGAAGAAGTTCAGCAAAGCTAGATTTAGAAACTCAGGAGACCAAGGGACATTGTCTTTCAAAAGAAATGAAGACTGAATAGATACATTGTGGATGTTATTTGCCATCCAGGTGATCCCATGTATACAGAGAAACTGCTGCATAGGATTTTCAAGGCTACGGCCTTTTGAAAACAGATCGCCAAGCCTGTCTGCCACGGTGCCTCTGGGTGAGTTCAAACTGCCAACCTCCTTTACATGCAGCTTTGGAAACATCCTGGACTTGTTTATGAACTCTGCTAGAGATTTACCAATGACCTAGAAAAGCACAGCCAGGAAGTCAGAAAATGACCATCAAATTACGTTCCAATTCTTTTTATAGTCACCCTTCAGATATCTGCCCTTTTCCTATGTCAATGGTCAATGATATAATCTTATTACATTTTTACTATGCATAAGTTACTGTTAACCTTTTTGCAAGAATGTTGTCGTTAATTGCCATCCAGTCAATTCTGACTCATAGTGTGCAGAGTAGAGCTGCTCCCTAAGGTTTTCAAGGTGTGACCTTTCAGAAGCAGATCGCCATGCCTTTCTTCCAAGGCACCTCTGAGTGGGTTCGAACTATCAATCTTATGATTAGTAGTTGAGTGCTTAACCTTTGTGCCATTCACCAAAAACCAAACCAAACCCGTTGCTGTCCAGTCGATTCTGACTCATAATGACCCTATAGGACAGAATAGAACTGCCCCATAGTGTTTCCAAGGAGCAGCTGGTGAATTCGAACTGCTGACTTTTTGGTTAGCAGCTCAATGCTTAACCATTGAGCCACTAGGGCTCCGTTGTGCCACTCAGTACTTCCTTTTTTAAGAATAAAGAAAAACAACCAAACTCACTGCCATTGGGTCGATTCCGACTCACAGCAACAACATAGGGTTTCTAAGGCTGTAAATCTTTACGGAAGCATGCTGCCACATCTGTCTCCTGCAAAGCCCCTGGTGGTTTCAAACTGCCAACCCTTCGATTAGCAGTTAATTGCTTTACCCACTGGGCCAGAACAGGTGGGTATAAATATATGAATGTAATACTTAAAATGAAATAAAATTTATCTCCAAACTCTGCCTCTTCTCTCTTTTTGTCTTTTCTTAGGTGATATCTTCCATTCCTATGTACTCGAAGGCATTTGTATGTTGATGAATCCCCTGTTTGATGAATCCCCCTCTTCCTTCTACCTCCTCCACCACCACCTTAGTCTAGGCCAGTGGCTTCTTTGATCACTGTGCAAGGTAACAAATCCATTTCACAGCACAATCCAGGACTTGTCTATATGTATGGATGTGCACAAAAAACTGGAAAAAAAAAGTCATAAAATGATGTGATGGCCACTGATATTTTTATTTTGCTTTATTCTATTTTGCTGATATTGCTGATTGGGACCACAGAATTGATTGTATGACCCTGATGGATCTTGACTCACAGTTTGAACAACAGTAGTCTAAGCCAGCATCATCACTTGCCCAGATACATGCAGTTGTCTTTTAACAGGCACTTCTTCTATTTTCCCTCTTTTATTCCCTATTCCATATAGCAGTAAGAAAGATCTCAAATATAAATCAAATCATGTCACTCTGCTGATTAACATCTTCAGTGGTCCCTTGCACTCATAATAAAATCCAGACTCCTCACTATGGTCTGCATCATCAAATCCTTGTCTCTCTCTCTAGCACAATCTCATACCATCTCTCCCTTCCTCAATATGCTCTGGGTCCACAGAACTTGTTTCAATTCCCCCGGGGCACCAGATTCTTGCCTGCCTGGGTACAAGCTGTTCTCTCTGCTAGAAAAAATCTTTCCTCAACTTCTTGTGACTCCCGGTTGCTCATTCTTTAGTTTTTAGATTGAGAGAGGCCAAAGAGGCCTTTCTTGACCACCCTAGCTTAGGTAGGTCATCCTTATTTTTTTATGTTGGCTCATTCATTGTTTGAATACTTACCATACTTGGAAGATGAGGGAAAAAAACATAGCATCTAGAAAACTTTGACCCAGGAACAGGCAGTACAGATGGGTTGGGGGAAAGGGGACTCACACATGAAACGCGTCTGTGAAATTGTGCAGTCATTTGGGGCTGGACTGTTTTTGCCTTAGGTTCAAGAACATAGACTTTGGAAATGTGACTTTGTGCCATGTGTCTCGATTATAATTATTGCATTTTTGTTTTATTGTAACATTTATTAAAGTTCATTTTGAAATTTTACCCATTTCTACTTTGCTATGAAGAGCTAAGAAAAGGGAGAGTTTGGTTACACATAGGCCAAAAATTTCAAGAGAGAACAGTACACTATCGGATCCCAGAATTAGTGGTGACAACAGAAGCCTACAGGAAAGGCAGTGCTCTGGTGAAAGAGTCAGAGGCTACTGATACAGTCAGCTGCCCTTAGCTGGGGGTTCTCTTTAAGATCTCTTCTTGACTCAGAACTGACTTAGAGAAATTTATGTGGTCTTTTAACAAATATGATGTTTCCATCCTTGAGTCATCCCTTCTCTAGCTTTGGAGAGTCTTCCTACCATGAAGATCATGGATTACTTGGCTTTGTACATGGGCTGAAGAGTCAGCCCCCCATGCAGTCCAGTTGAAAGGGTGCTGCCAGCTTCTTTGTTCTAGAGACTAAATGTCTCCATTTCTGCCACAGCAGTTCTAGATCTACAAGCAGCTATTTGCTTATGGTGTCAAATCTCATCAGAATCCAATTCAAGTATAAATCTGCTTTTCAGTTCAGGTAGGATTTGGAATCAACCAAATTCGCCTGAGCCTTGAGGTGGATGCCCGAGAGAGGACTCCCCACAGCCTGAGACTGGCAGCATAATTTGAATCCCCAGGGGACTAATGCCTAGGAAGAACGTCAGCTCTTCCATGGCCCATCCCTCTGCCTTTGCCAGCCTCTACTCCTAAGCATTAGGTTTCATTTCAGCTCCTGCAGAACAGTTAGCATGCATTGAGTGCTTACAAAGTGCTAGTCATTCTCTAAGTCATATTTACTTGTATTTACTCATCCAGTAGGAGTCCCTGGGCAGTGCAAACAGTTAAATGCAGGCTACCGACTGAAAGGTTGGCAGTACAAACCCGTCCAGAGGCACCGTTGAAGAAAGGCCTAGAGATCTGCTTTCAAAATGTCACAGCAATGAAATCCCTGTGGAATGAAACTCTACTCTGACATACTTGGGGTCTTCATGACTCAGAATCCACTCAACAATAACTGGTTTGATTTTAGTTTAAATTTTTTTTTTCCCTCAAATACTGCTCAGTCTGCTTTCTCAGCCTGACCCTCTGCCCCAATCTTGCAAACATTACTTTTCAGCCTAGTATAAGCAGAGTATTTCCCTGAAGCTCTGACATGAATGTACAAGTACTGTTGGGTGCTCCCAACAACCCCCACTTATTCAGTCCCCTATAATTCCTCGACAAAGATTTATGTTAACTATTTTACTTTTTTTCCCCCTGAGGCCCAGCCTTGGGGGGAGTTTACTACGGCCACATCAAATAAAGTGTGGGCTGCTTTTAAGTGAACTGCTTGTTACATGTTTTCATAGGAAGAATCTTCTTCAAGAATGAGGAAAAATAGCCATCCTCAGGGTTCCTGCAGAGAATCTTCAACCTCATCATTTAATCTTCTCACTTTAGAATTTTTCACTCAGCTGTTTCCATGTCAGCCATTGACTTTTCCCAGGCCATTAATAAGGAGGAAGGTGAGGCAGCCTTGCCATAGGTTGAAGAAAAACGGACAGATGATCCCTAGCATGTCTAGGCCTTTGGAACAAACTCAGTTTTTTCCTAGGGCCATTGCCTTTGAATTATAATTTATTCGAAACAAAATGGACTGGCTCTTTTTGGGCTAAAGTTTGAGTTATTACCTAAATCCTGATTAATCTTGGTTTGTGAGATTCTGCAAGAGCAGCTTTCCTTCCTTCCTTCCTTCCTTCCTTCCTTCCTTCCTTCCTTCCTTCCTTCCTTCCTTCCTTCCTTCCTTCCTTCCTTCCTTCCTTCCTTCCTTCCTTCCTTCCTTCCTTCCTTCCTTCCTTCCTTCCTCCCTCCCTCCCTCCCTCCCTCCCTCCCTCCCTCCCTCCCTCCCTCCCTCCCTCCCTCCCTTCCTTCCTTCCTTCCTTCCTCCCCCTCCCCTCCCCCCCGTTCCTCTCTCCTTCCTCCGTCCTTTCCTTCCTTCCTTCTTTCTTTTCTTCTTCCTTCCTTAAGGAATACCTTATTTTGAACAATGTAACAGGTAAGAAATACAAGAAATTGCTGGGGGTTCAATTGCAATTATGGAGTCATGAGGATGACCTACTGACAGTGAGTGCAATAACCATAAAACAGAGACTATGATTGGCAAGAAACAACAGATCACTGCCTACAGGGAATGGCCAAATCAGAAATCTGTTTCACATGCTTGTATAATGTAATCTAACACAGATGCTGGACCAACATATGCTACAATGATATTATACTTGATACTGCTACTTAATTGAAATCAAAGGCTCAATTTTCTAGTGCAATTAAATATAGTAAAATATATCGTGGGCATTTATTAGCTAAAAAATGATAAAATACAAAATGGTATCAGCCCTAAATGAAAGCAAATTGGACTGGGGCCAAAGATAAGGGGAGACATATGGCAGAGTAAGAAGTCAATTGAAGAGACTTAAAGCTAGGAGCCTGTCCATGTGTTTGAGAACACCAGGATAATTTTCAGTAAGACAGTGCATTTGACCACAGGTTTTGGGAGAATAACTTATGTTTCTGTCTTACAAAATCAATATTTATGGTCAGTGCTTTCAACTAGATGTGGAAAAATCTTTACCCATTTTATTTTTAAGTTGAAGAGTGTGGTGATGTCTCTGTGAGTTTGTGAATGTTGAATTAAATCCCTCATATTTCATTACTGCTGTAACTTAACAACGATCAGTGTTTTTGTTGTTATTAGTTGCCACTGAGTCAGCTCTGACTCATGGTGATCTTATGTACAAGAGACCAAATCATGGCCTAGTCTTGAGCTATGTTCACGATCGTTGGTATGCTCGAGTCTGTTGTTGCAGCCACTGTATATCTCGAGTGTCTTCCGACCTAGGGGCCTCATTTTCCAACTGTACATAGAAAAATATTCTGTATGATTCATAGTGCTTCTGTTGGCTAATTTCTAGAAGTAGTTTACCGGGGCTTTCTACATTGTCTGTCTTAGCCTGGAGGCTCTACTGAAACCTCTCCACCATGGGTGACCCTGCTGGTAATTGAAAATACCAGTGGTATAACTTCCAGCATCATAGCAAAATGCAAGCCACCACAGCAGGACAAACTGACAAATGGATGGTAGAGCAACAATCATTAAATGATAAGAATTATAGCTGTTAGACTTTTCTGGGGATGAACTGAAAGAAGCAGAATCTACACGATAGATGCAAGACCACCATGCATCTTAAGTTTGGGGAAACTAGGCAGATTTAAATGATCCCCAGTGGCACAGTGATTAAGTGTTCAGCTCCTAACTGAAAGGTCAACAGTTTGAATCTACCAGCCACTTTGCAGAAGAAAAATGTGGCAGTCTGCTTCTGTAAAGATTTCAGCCTTGGAAATCCTATGAGGGCAGTTCTACTCTGTCCTATATAGTTGCTATGAGTCAGGATCACCTTGACGGCAATGAGTTTGGTTTTGTTTTATATTTAAATGTTCTAAGGATATAAAGGAAACCCTGGTGGCGTAGTGGTTAAGTGCCACAGCTGCTAACCAAAAGGTCAGCGGTTCAAATCCACCAGGCACTCCTTGGAAACTCTATGGGGCAGTTCTACTCTGTCCTATAGGGTCGCTATGAGTTGGAATCGACTCGACAGCAGTGGGTTGGGTTTTAAGGATATAAAAAGTATGAAAGTTTTAATTAAAATATATAAATGCTTATTACTATAGAAGTTGAGTAAATAGTAACATTCTAGTAAAAATAAATAGCATATTTAAAAATTTTCACCCCATGAATGAGAGCATAATTTGAAATATACTTGATTAAGCTCCATACGTCACTTGACTAAAAAACAGAATAGCAATGGAAGCCTCTAAAGTATTCCCAGAAGCATTGAGAGATAAACAAAAGAGAGAAAAGCGAAATATGAAATAAAAGTCCATTAATCATAGGTAACTGGGGCTTCAGAAAAAATGAGTCATCAAATGGTCATAAAATTGGAAACTTTGCTTCATAATAACATTGAGGATATTTACTAAGACTTTAAAGTTGATCATATTCCAATTGAAAATTTTATCCTCCTGAGTAAAGGGGAAATTTTCACTGAAGACACACAGAACAGATTTAGGCTATTTAATCTAGGTTATCTTCCAGGTGATTTTTAGGTAACCATAGTGACCAGACTTAAAGGATTTACAAAACGTGGCTATTACAGTGGCTGGTGGCACTAGATTGATTCAACAGCCATTTATCTGTATTAATGAATAGGAAATGAGAAAAAGAATGTGTGAAAGAACAAATAATCTAGGAAAAAAACCAAGGGTGACATAAACACATTCTCTGCACACACATAGTCATCTCCCTCTGCAATCATGTCTGAGACCCCTAACACTGCAGTTCACCTTTGGAGGGTCATTACAAGTTGAGAGAAGCTGACAGCTAGGGCTACCCACACTTCTGCAGTGGAGGTTAGTAAAGTCTCTAGCTAATTTGATCAATACATGCATTCGAAATATATAACACAAGTTCCAGAGTAAATGTTTTGATCAAATTGTCCTTTAATTAAATTTAGAAGACAACTGAAATTTCCATTTTACTTTATTAGAAATGAGAAGTTTAACCAGATATCTGACTGTTTAACATCATGTAGATAAAACATCTGAACAATTAGTTTTTCAATTTTTTAAACCAAATGTTTGCTCACTTTGGGCACAAAGTAGATTAAGAATTAGTCATGACAACTCAATTTCTTTGATTAATGAAGAAAATGTGACTCAAAGTAACGATCAACCCAATATGCAAAGGGCTATTGCCTTCAAGTCAGAATTATATTTTAGTCATCTCTGCTACTTGGTCAAGAGTTATAAAATACAAAAATAAGATATATCGTATTGTGAACATAATTAATGTCATTGAATTGTACGTGTGAAGATTGTTGCAATGTCAAATGTTTTTTGTTACATATATATTTAGCAAAATAAAAAAATATTACAATGTTGTTGTGCTTATTAGGTGCCATCTAGCTGGCTCCTACTCATAGGGACCCTATGTACAACAAAATGAAACAACGCCCGGTCCTGCGATGTCCTGACAATTGTTGCTGTTGTTGCCCATTGTTGCAACCACTGTGTCAATCATCTCCTTGAGGGTCTTCCTCTTTTTGATGACCCTCTACTTTGCCAAACCTGATGTCCTTCTCTGGGGACTGGTCCCTCTTGATAACATGTCCAAAGTAAGGGAGACAAAGTCTTGCCAGCCTTGCTTCTAAGGAGCATTCTGACTGTACTTCTAAGAAACATTTTTTCATTCTTCTGGCAATCCGTGGTGTATTCACCATTCTTCACCAACACCATGATTCAAAGGCATGAGTTCTTCTTAGGTCTTCCTTAATCACTGTCCAGCTTTTATATCCATATGAGGCGACTGAAGATACCATGGCTTGGGTCACGCGCACCTTAGTCCTCAAAGTGACAACTTTACTTTTAACACTTTAAAGAGCTCATTTGCAGCAGATTTGCCCCGTGCACCATTCGTCTGTTGGTTTGTCATACTGTGGTGTTTTTTGTGTAGCTCTGATGGTGGAAGCTATGCCACTGGTATTTCAAATACCAGCAGGGTCACCCATGGTAGACAGGTTTCAGGGGCCTTCCAGACTAAGACAGACTAGGAAGAAGGTCCTGGTGACCTACTTCTGGAAAAAATCAAATCAAATCAAATTGACCAGTGAAAACCTTATAGATTGTAATGTACCAAATATATATAGTTGAAATATGATATTATGGTACAATAAAATTTAAAATAAACAAAATTACTGTTTTTAATGCTACCTTTTTATTATTATTGATTTTATTTTTAAAATAGCAAATTAAAATATAGGCATACTACCTTCAGCACAGAACGGACTTGCTTTCCTGGTGTTTCCAGGCCTCAGGAGTGTATAAAAAGTCTGTCCTGTGTCTGAGTACTTTGACCTCCTCAACAGACTCTGTAACCCAGAGAAGAAAACAAACAATGCTCCAATAGTAGAATATTCCAGTAGAAAACAGCAGAAGACTCTAGATAAGCTACAAATGCTTGTAAGAAGTATTTATCCCTTAACACACAATGAAACCCTCCATTCTTGGTCAGTACGAGGACACTGAACTGCTGCTTATGAAGGACTCACAAGAAGCAAATGGAGTGGAATGTGGTTGCTGAATTAATGCCAGTGAAGAAAGTTTGAATTTTTCAGAATTCTAACAGAAAATAGAGAGAGGTTGTGAGACAAAGAATCTTGGTTGCCATATATACATAAAAACTATACATGGAAACCCTGGTAGCATAATGGTTAAGTGCTACGGCTACTAACCAAAAGGTCGGCAGTTTGAATCTACCAGGCGCTCTTTGAAAACTCTATGGGGCAGTTCTACTCTGTCCTATACAGTCACTATGAGTCGGAATTGACTTGATGGCCATGGGGTTGGTTTTTTGGTGTATATATACATACGTATGTTTTTTTTTTTTTCCTATCCTAACGTGGCTTTGGAAACCCTGGTGGCATAATGGTTAAGAGCTATGGCTGCTAACCAAAAGGTTTGTGGTTCAAATCCACCAGGTGCTACTTGGAAACTCTGTGACGCAGTTCTACTCTGTCCTATAGTGTCGCCGTGAGTCGGAATCAACTCTATGGCAGTGAGTTTTGGTTTAGAACATGGCTTTATGCTGGAAACAAACAACAACAACAACAAAACACTTCTTTTATACTAAATAATTATTTCCTTCAGTAATTACAAATTTCAAAACCTGGAGATTAGTTCTTCTATTGTCCTTTAGAAATATCTTACTTATCTAAACCATGGATACACAGCCTCCTTAATCATGTGTCAATCGTAAACCCATTTCAATCCCCAGTCCCCCTGCCAGAGTTGTGGCTTTATTAGAAAACAGTCTCCTTCAGTCAGAAACTTCCCTGGCTCAGCTATCAGTAATTTTTATAGCCCCTTTTCTCCCCTACACCTTCTCAAACACCTAATTCACTAATATCTGAAGTCTTTCCTTTTGTTAGAAAGTTGAATTTGAATCTCTTTTATTCCATAAAGTTACTAGAATAAAATCAGGCATATTACTGTTACACACTGCAGAGTATCTAAAGTTAGTTTCCTTGCCCACATTTAACTTATAGATTCCAGGATTTTCAAAGCAGGTCAGATTTATCTTCCAAGAGTTTTGTTTGTACAGTTTAAAAAACTGTCTTCTAAAAAGGTTCATTGTTTGGTAGCTTCAAGAAAATCTTTTGTTTAAATGCTATTTGTTGTGCTCAGTGTCCCAAATTTTCCAAGACAATGTGGTATAATTTCTTACCTTATTCCATAGTAATTTCTCCTAAACATCAAGGTAACATTAACTGTACTGTTTTTAATACCTTTTTGAAATTTTAAAAGCTTATATAGAAGAAATCAGCTACAAGTGACCAACAAATATATCAACTAGGTACAAGGTAAAAATGAACTGAAAATGTATCAAAATGAGTTGGATACACCCAAAATGACAGTCTTATTTCTCAAAAGGTATACAAATATTTTTGGCCAAATAATAAAAAAGAGGGATAATTTATTATATTCCTCCATTGTATCCTTCTCAAAACTTTACAGTCTTTACAAACATCAATGTTTTCTTCAGAGAAGTCAAACACCCTTCCAGTGCAAACTTACAGATGAAAAAAAAACCTCAACACAAATATTACTTTGGGGAAAAGCAGTTTACTTTTTCATATTTGGTAGCATTTGAAAATATATGTGTATTTCTAGTTTACATTTTTCCAAATGAATGTAACTTTTGAATGTCTTTTTTATTTGGAGTAAAAAAAACAGTCTGACCCACAGCGGCATCACTAAGGGGTATGGGGGGGTTGTCATGGATTGAATTACGTCCTCCCGAAAATGTGTGTGTTAACTTGGTCAGGCTGTGATTCCCAGTATTCTGTGGTTGTCCTCCATTTTGTGATTGTAATTTTATCGTAAAAAGGATTAGGGTGGAATTGTAACATCCTTACCAGGTCACCTCCCTGATCCGATATAAAGGGAGTTTCCCAGGGTATGGCCTGCACCACCTTTTATCTCTCAAGAGATAAAAGGAAAGGGAAGCTAGCAGAGAGTGGGGACCTCATACCACCAAGAAAGCAGCACCAGGAGCAGAGCGTGTCCTTTGGACCTGGAGCCTCTGCGCCTGAGAAGTTCCTTGACCAGGGGAAGATTGAGGACAAGGAATCTTCCTCCAGAGCTGACAGAGAAAGCCTTCCCCTGGAGCTGACACCCTGAATTTGGACTTGTAACCTACTAGACTGTGAGAGAGTAGGTTTCTCTTTGTTAAAGCCATCCACTTGTGGTATTTCTGTTACAGCAGCACTAGATGACTAAGAGAGGGGTGAAGGCTGAACTGGGTAACACTGTCAGAGGGGGTGACACCGAAATGACTGTCTATAGAATTTTTGTGCAGTGCAAACTGTGGGTGCTGGTGCATGAGACATTGACAGGCCCTGCGCCTCGCAGTGGCACAGCTGGGCCAGGGGCTAGTGCAGGAGGAGGCAGCTGAGGGCTGGCAGGCCTGGAGCACCTAGTGGCAGTGGCACCAGGGACCCAGGGGCCTGGGTGGATTCTGTATGCTCTAGTATGGGAGGAGGTCCATGGGTGGGGGCCACCGTGAGTTACTGCACTGGGTGACACCAATCCTAGTGGCTACAGTGCTGGTCCATGGGACTTGCAACATTGAAACGGCAGGCTTTTCACCAAAATGTCAAAACAGGAAGAACATCTGGCATAATCAGCACTGACAATAGCATAAGAAAATACCAGCTCCTCTATCTGATGAAGAACTCTACTAAGGGACAATCTATATTGAGTCTGATTTCAAGGGTGAATATGTAGACCTGTACAACCATACTTGTTGCTTCCCTATTAAATTTCCAAAGTTCACTGATCTGTGACTGTAAATAGAGTTATTTTTATGTGGTCATATACTTCAAATAAATACCCTTAAAAATAACACCTCAGGAAATTGCACTTACTAGATGCCCAACAGAAGAGCAGTGATGCTTTTTAAAGGTGATCAGAGCTGAAATAGCGTAGCTCAGACAGATGGCCCTTTGTGTAGCTAGAGGATCTCTTCAAACTTAGTTGTTAGTCATCATTTAAATCCACTCACAAAGTTGTAAGATTAAATTGTATGGTCAAGAAAAAGGAGTGCTGACCCATGACTGAGGGCCGCCAAGTCTAACATCAATTTTCCATAGATATCTATATAAACTTGGGGTAAAATCACCTAGCCTTTCTTCATTTCCAAAATTATAACCACACACTGGCCAGAAAAGTTTTGAAGATAAAAATGAGACACCATAAAGGTTGAAAAGTTATAAACTATAAAGTTATAAAAATTAAACTGTTGAACACCAATAATCGTAGAAGCAATAAGAAATTGAATTGTTATGCCCAAGCTAACCTAGAAGTTGTGTGACTTTGGATGTTTCTGGCCCTGAAAGGCTCTGAATAAACATTTGTTACTTACTGGAAAAACATAATTGTTTCACATTCAACATTCCCTGCAAAAGGAAGTAATTTAATTTCCCAAGTGAATTTTAATTTTTATATAAAGTACTTTGATTCTACTAACATTAGCTGGTTAGCAGACAGATCTCCAGTTCACCTTGCAATATAGACATCTGTGAGTATACTTGGAAAAGTGTCCTCCATTCCTAATGGCCTTGGGTATTGCTGGGATTTGCCCTCAAAGGGGGAGCTGCACATTCCTCATATCCTCATATCCCCACTCTGTATGCAATGTGCTCCTACAGTATCATGTCACTTTCTGTAGACAGGATCAAAAAACAGAAACCCGTAGGAGATAGAAAATCAATTGAGAGAGGGAGGAAGGCACGGGAAGACCAAGAATGGAACAAGAGTTTGGTGGGAGATTGGCCAGAGTTCTGTGGGATAAGTAGTAGGTGGAACAGCAGTTTTTCGGGACTCTACTCTTCTCTGTCTCTTCCTGGGTATAAGTATGGGAGAATAATTTCTTGTTTGCTTCCTGTCTTCTCAAACCACTTTCGAGAAGCTAGGAAGCAGACAAAGTAAAAAGGGAAAGGTAGCACCACTGCTAAGTGAACTTGGGGCAATCTTCAGACTTCACAGTGTGTTTTTCATTTGTGTGGTGTTTCTGGAAAATCCTCTGTAGGGCTGCTAGCATGCTAGCTTTCCACTGCCTCAGGGATCATTCATGGCTGAAGGAAGAAACTCCCATCAGTCCAGTTAGGTCACTGTGCATTCTGGCTTTCAGTTGTTGTATCAGGATAAAGCACTTTGGTCTTCAAAGTTTAACCCAATCTAAACATCCAGAACTTGGAAAGAATGAAGAAAGCCCAGTTCTAATTCAGTTTTAAGTCTGAAGGGAAGGTGAGAAGATAGGGAAAGGTAAACTCACAGAATGAGAGGGACAATAAGAGTGGCCACAAGCCTGGGTCTGAATTAAGGCTCTGCTACTTATGTAAATTACATAACCTTCCTATGCCTTATTTTCCCCATCTGGAAAATGGGTAAGGAATACGTAACCCAAAAGCTCTGGTTTTTGGAAAAAGTTTAAAAGAAATTCAGTCAGCCCATACTGCAGGTTCAGCATCTGCAGGTTCAACTAACCATGGATGGAAAATATGCAGAAAAGAAAGTTCCAAAAAGCAAAACTTGAATCTGCGACATGAGTAGCACTACACTGAATTCACCGAGTGAAGTGATGTGTGGGCACACCCTGCTGTAGCCGCCCACCATTTCACAGATCCTCAGTCTGTCTCCAACACTTGTTCCTCGCCTTGTGTCTTCTCATTATTCCTAAACAATATAGTACTTTATAACAGCTATTTATGTAGCATTTGCATTGTATTATGTATTATAAGTGGTCTAGAGATTATTTAAAATAGATGTACAGGAGGACGTGCATAGGTTATAGGCAAATACTACACCATTTAAATAAGGGACTTGAGCATCCACGGATTTTGGTATCCGTGCAGGGTGGGGAGTGTTCCTAGAATACTGACGGATGACTGTAATGTATATAAAATATTTAGCATATTGTCTGATACATAATAGCAAACTCAATAATGGTAACTATTATTGAGTTATCAAAACTGAATTTCTTATTTTGCTAAATCCAGAATGATAATTACTATAACTTGTCACTCAAGATCAACTAATTATAATGTGTCTTTCTCAAAAATGTGTGTAAAGCCTTCCTTTAAAACTTTCAGATAATGACTATTTTGCTCACTCAGAAAGCAGTCTAGGTTTAGGTGTCCATATTTCACTTTTTTAGTGGTCCTAACTTCATCAACTCATCACATCATATTGGCATGGATTTTTTTTTCCTTTTAAGTAGAGGGGAGGGGAGAGTAAATTGTTTACCAAATAGATTCAGAAGCTAAAGTCTGAAAAACAACACCAACTCTACCTAAATTTAATCTAAGAGTAACTGTGTTTAGAGATGTCCTGGCTGTGAATTTGTTTGGAGAGTATAGAATTTCTAATTTAACAATTATTTGGGTTATCTAGAAAGAAAATAATGCTTCGAATTACAAAATATGCAATTTCATTTAAGAATCAATTTTTTAAAAAATGAAAAAGTAATTATACCTCAGTTTGAAGAGGAGAAAGAATGACTGACATACGCTTTCATTCAACAGTATATAAAGAAGGACCACCTTGTATCAGGCACATGTTATTCCAGTCAAAGGTTCAATTGCCCATAAAGGCACTGCTAAAAGTGAGCCATCCTAGATAGCCCAGTGCAAGAAGCAACACAATTTGAATTATGAAGACTTGGAAGCTTGCTGTGAGGGAAGAAATGGGTTGAGGAATGGGGAATGCTTTGTTAAAGTGTTATTGAAGTATCAGCCATGAAGCACGGGTAGCTCCGGGGAAGGGGTCTTGCCCCATTCCTTGTAGGAGCCATGTTCTTTCCCACAGTGCAGAGTCTCATGCATAGCAGGCTCTCCATGAAGACTTGCTTGATGTTATGCTTTGCTTCCACCTCTTAGCAGTGCCTTTCACTCTCATGAGAGGCCATAGGAGCAGCTGGGCAGAGGAGGGCAGCCTCTACTTGGGAAAGGAGTTCCTGCCTACAGAACAGGGCTGCCATGGGGGCTGTCGTTAGTGCAGTTCAGTGTGTGGTTGGGGCCCTTGTGTCAGGACCACTTGTGCCTCTTGTTAAAATGCAGATTCCGTTAGGCTCACAGAACCAGATCCCTGGGCATGCACGAACCAGAGGTGCTAACCAGGTCTGAGAAGCTTCTATTTTTTTTTCGAAGAGGTTGTTGTAGTTGTTGTTGTTAGCTACTCTTGAGTCACACTGAATCATGGTGATCCTATGTAAAACCGAATGAAGCACTACCCAATCCTGAGCCATCCCCATGATCAGTTGGGGACCGTTGTGACCTATAGAGTTTTAATTCGTTGATTTTTGAAAGTAGATCACCAAGCCTTTCTTCCTGGCCCATCCTAGCCTGGAAGCTCTGCTGAAACCTGTTCAACAACATAGCAACACACAAGCCTCCACTGAGAGACTACGGGTAATCGTTGTGCATTGGCCAGGATTCAAACCTGAGTTTCCTGAGTGGAAGATAAGAATTCTATCATTGAACCATCACTATGCGTAAAACAATGGCAGTGGGGCTAACCCTTTGATTTTCTTCCTTTTTAAAAAAAAATTTATTGTGTTTTAGGTGGAAGTTTACATCACAAATTAGTTTCTCATTCAAAAATTTATGCATCAATTGTTTTGTGACATTGGTTGCAATCCCAGCAATGTATCAGAACTCTCTCCTTTTCGTTTCCACCCTGGGTCCTCTGTGTCCATTTGTCCAGTTTTCCTGTCCCTTCCTGCTTTTGGGCAAGTGTTGTCCATTTGGGCTCCTACACTTGATTAAACTAAGAAGCACATTGCTCACGTGTATTACTGTTTGTTTTACAGGCCTGCCTAGTCTTTGGCTGAAAGGTGACTTCAGGAGTGGCTTCAGTTCTGACTTAGCAGGGTGTCTGGGGAACATGGTGTCAGTGGTACCTCTATTCTCTGTTAGACCAGTAAGTCTGGTCTTTTTTGGTGAATTTGAATTTTGTTCTACATTTTTCTCCCACTCTGTCTGGAACCCTCTACTGCTATCTCTGTCAGAGCCATTGGTGGTGGGGTCAGGCTGGTGGACATGGTGATTCATGTGGTCCAATAGTTCTTTGGACTAATATTTTCCTTGCGTCTTTGGTTTTCTTCATTTTCCTTTGCTCTGAACGTAACGGGACCAATAGATGTATCTTAGATGGCGGCTCACAATCTTTTAAGACCCAGACACTACTCACCAAAGTGGGATGTAGAACATTTACTTATGAACTATATTATGCCAATTGACCTAGATGTCCCCTGAGGCCATGGTCCCCAGGCCTTAGCTCCAGTAACTCAGTCTCTCAAGGTGTTTGAATATGTCTATGAAGTTTCTAGGAAACCCTGGTGGTATAGTGCTTTGATGACTTTTCCTTGTTCAAGTTGTGCTGACTTCCCCAATATTGTGTGTTGTCTTCCCTTTCACCTAAGTTAACACTTGGAAATGCTGGTCGCTGCTAACGAAAGGGTCGGTGGTTTGAAACCGCCAGATGCTCCTTGGAAGCCCTATAGGGCAGTTCTACTCTGTCTTATAGGGTTGCTATGAGTTGGAATCGACTCGATGGTAATGGGTTTGGTTTTGTCTTAACACTTGTCCACTATAGAGATAGTGATTTTTTTCTCCCCACCCCTCTCATCCCTCGCAACCATCAAATATATTTTTTTTCTGTGTATAAACCTTTTCTTGAGTTATCTTGTGGTCTCATACAATATTTGTCCTTTTACTATTGACTTATTTCATTCAGCATAATACCCTTGAGATTCGTCCATGTTGTGAGATGTTAAACCCTTGGTTTTCTTTAGTGCAGTGCATCTAATATTTTATCTACCCCTTTGGCCTTGTTTTAAGAAGTTGCAGAACTCATATTGGCCTTTGAAAGAAACAATTTTTAACACACCTTTTCTTTCTTTTTTTATTTTCTGCTATTTGTACTTCCCTTCCAGCCAAAAAAAAAAAATTTTTTTTTTTTTTTTCCAGCCAGAAGGTACTAGTAAGCTGCAGGCAATAAGGGCAAAACATCATTCACAAACAAATGGTTTGGGCTAAAGGTCTGGCCCACCACTTACTAGCTGTGGGCCATTGTCAAGGCTCTTAACCTCTCAGTTCCCCCGTTTACAAATCCCTATGACAAGGAATAACTTCTTCTTGAAGATTGAATTAGATATTATGAGTAAAGAGCTAAGCCAAATGAGCCCAGAATTGCTCAGTTAGTTCCTGGAACCCCCATAAAGCTGACCCTAATGCAATGCCAACCTCACTTTTTTTTGCCACGGTGGACCTCTATATACTTTCTCAAACATTCTCTTAATTCTATAATCTTCCCTTTGTTGATAATGCCCTTCTCCTCCTTTCTCAACTTTTTTGAGGGTAAATCCATTCTTTCAACATCCAGCTCAGATGATACCTTTCTTCCGGGATTCACCCCTAGCTCGCAGGTATCCTAGTTAGCTGACCACCCCTCTGTGTTGGAACATTATTCTCTCATAACACAATTACAGTTGAATTATAGCTATGTATTAGCCTGTTATGCTCACTAGGCTGTGTGAAACTTAGTCATTCTTCAATACTAGCACTTAGCTTCGTGCCTGACACATAATAACCAAACCAAACCCAGCGCCCTCAAGTCGATTCTCATAGCGACCCTATAGAACAGACTAGAACTGCCCCATAGAGTTTCCAAGGAGCTCCTGGAGGATTCGAACGGCCGACCCTTTGGTTAGCAGCCGTAGCACTTAACCACTATGTCACCAGTGTTTCCTGACACATAACAGGTGGTCAAAAACTTTTTTTTTTTTTTTTTATGCTTGGATAGGCTGGATGGATGTGCATGCATGGGTTGCTGGACAGAAGTAAATACATGGATGTAATATAACGGAGGTGATGGGTCTATGAGAATTGAGTGGTTGTCCTAAGTCCTTTTCCCCAACCCCCACAGTGCTAGGCTGGTTACTGAGGAACACGGCCTCCTTAAACAGGTCCTGCCCAGTTTCTCCGCTTTGGGACGCAGCTTCGTAGGGCACCGGCAGGGGGCGGCGTTGTCCCGCCACTGCATGCTCCGCGGGTGCCACCCCCCTCCACCGCAGCTCCCCCCGCCCTAGGAGTGCGCAGCTTTCTTGGGGAGGCCAGAGCTCCCCAGTTCAAACGGGGGCAGACAGTTCTTGCTCCCAGACTTGGTGGCTTGGTTTGCTCAGCTCCTTGGGGGAAGGAGTTTTCAGCTTCCCTTGCGCTCTACTCCCTTCCCCTCCCGCAGCCTCTTGGTCAAGGGGAAGCTACTCTAGTTTAGTTTGGAAACAGTCGGCGAGCGACCAAAATAGATGGCCAGTGGGGGGAAGAGAGGGGGAGACTTTGTAACAAAAAAGGTGGTGCGAGCGAGAGTGTGCTGGGGATAACCATTACACTCCTTCAGCTGTGCAGCGGTGGGACCCAGGCCTGATGAAGCGACCCAAGCTGGAGAAGAGAAACTCTAGCTATTCTGCAAACTCGTACGTTTTCGTTTGGTGAGAAACGAAATGATTTCACACTGATTTTTTTATTCACGTGAAGCAGAAAAACTTTAGCGGGCTGCAACAAACTCGCCTTGCCTCCTTTGGTTCGCGGACAGTGCTCCGCGGAGCTCCAGGGCCCTCACACGTACCCTTCCCAAATCCTGCGGCAACGCGCTTGCAAACGCGCGCTCCCCGCGCCACGCTCTGGCCCGCCCCGACCTCGGCGATTGGCCGCTCGCCTGCCCAGTCGTCCGACTCTCCAGGGCGTCTGTTTGGTGACGCGCGCTGGCCCGCGCTGCGCTCCCCGGCGCCCGGAGCAGCTCGTGCGCAAGAGTCAGACGCATCCCCGCGGCGCCGCCCCCGCGGCTCTTCGGTCTGGCTCTGCGCTCCTCCTCGTTTCCCCGGGCTTCGAGAATCGAAACTTAGTTATCGAGAGCTTCCGTTCGCGCGCGGCAACTGACGTGCGTGGACAAATGGACTGATAAGTACACCGTCAAACCGGGCTTATGAGTGGGGTGAACCATCTAGCTGTATACACATACACTGCGAAACAGGGAGATTGAAGTCTCCGGGGCCCCGTTATTAAGATAATGACGCGCTCTCTGGCGAGAATTTTATTTTCCCGAAGTTCTTGCAGTTGTGCGGTTTTAGTCATGATCCAGTTTTGATGGCCATTGTGACTTTTGAGGCCTTTTAACCGTACCGCCTGGCTGGGGAAAAAGGAGAAGCGGAGGACAGAGGGACCAAATATGAATTAAATATATACGTATAAATACACGCACATATATATGCACACACATAAAGCCTCGGACCTTGCACTCTGTACCCTCTCTGCTAGTTACACGGCGCGAACCCAGGCTCAGTTCCCTAGGCGTCCCGCGGCCTGGCGGACGGGGGCGGTGCCCTATGCAGATGAGGAGGGTGTGGCGAGCGCGCCGCGCCGGGGCCCCGGAAGCGCGGAGAAGCCCGGTATAAAAAAAGTACTGAAGACATTTCCTGACACAACTGCTAAAGCTCCAGAGACAGGAGCGTGTGCGGCGGCGGCGGCGGCGGCGGCGGCGGCAGCAGTAGAAGCCGCCACCTCCGGGACTACCGCAACTAGGGCGGCAGCGGCGCGGGCGGAGGCGAGGGGCGGGATTGGCCAGCGCAGGCAGCGGGGGTTTGGGAAGGACGAAGTCGCTTGCTGCTGTCGAGAGCGCACTCGTCACCCCTGAAGTGTTGTCGCCTCTCAGTTCCTCGGCTTTGCTCTCCTAGAAGGGGCGGCCGCCTTCAGGTGACACAGACGGGATTTCCGCTTGCCCTTTCCAGATGCATCAGAGATACTTTTGGTGCGGGGCTGCTCTGCGGGGCGCGGCTGGGGGTGGCGGGGGCCTGGGAAGGGAGAGTCTCAGAGGAGCTCTCGGGTCGGGGAGTGATCCGGAGAGGGGACGCGCTTTTTCCTCCGCTGGCCCCTGCCCTCCGCCGCCGCGCGTCCTTACCGCGCTCTCTCCCCCCTCCCCCCTTTTAGGACTGAGCAGGGCCAAGTGGCGCTCGGCGGGCACTTCATGGAGGAGGGCGAAGGGTACTTTGCAATGGCCGAGGACGAGCTAACCGGAGGCTCCTACATCCCCCTGGGCGGCGACTTCAGCAGCGGAGACTTAGGCGGCGGTAGTGGCGACGGCGGCGGCTTCGATGGGCACTGCTTGGACTATTGCGAAAGCCCCACGGCGCACTGCAACGTGCTGAACTGGGAGCAAGTGCAACGACTGGACGGCATCCTGAGCGAGACCATCCCGATCCACGGGCGCGGCAACTTCCCCACGCTTGAGCTGCAGCCCAGCCTGATCGTGAAGGTGGTGCGGCGGCGCCTGGCGGAGAAGCGCATCGGCGTCCGCGACGTGCGCCTCAACGGCTCGGCCGCCAGCCACGTCCTGCACCAGGACAGCGGCCTGGGCTACAAGGACCTGGACCTCATCTTCTGCGCCGACCTGCGCGGGGAAGAGGAGTTTCAGACTGTGAAGGACGTCGTGCTGGACTGCCTGTTGGACTTCTTACCCGAAGGGGTGAACAAAGAAAAGATCACACCACTCACGCTCAAGGTAAAGCAAGCCGAGAGGGCTTGGTCCTAAGCAGGGCCGGTTGGGCCCCAGTGCGGCGGGTAGAGGTGGGGGGAGGGGGCTACCGTTAGATGTCAATCTGCGGCCCTGATGGGTCTGGGCGCGCTCATTTATCTTTTATATTTTTACGGGTAAATTAAGGTGCGTGAACGGCATTAAGTGTTCTAGTTTACTTGGTGCTTAAGCGCCACAACTCTTCTCCTGCTTCCTCCTCTGTCCTCCTTTCTCTTCCTCCTTATTTTTTAACTCTTGGTTTTCCTTGCTTGAGTCTTCTCCAGAATGGGTTCTAATACGTGGAAGAACGAAATGATGTAAAAAATTCTTTTGAGTCATTTTATGATCTAGCCTTTGAGAAAAACAGAAGCCTAGCCCGAAGCAGAACTGAGTCAATGAATTTATTATTGTGTTGGAAAATCTGAATAGATGACATAGCTGCATTCGGCTGACTCCCTGTGTTAAGGATATAGTGGTTTCCCTAGTTGCCTCATGTGTTAAGGTTATAGCGCTCCCTTTGTACCCTTCCTTCCCCTTCCCCCACCCCCTTGCTTCAAGGCGCGTTTTTTATAATTAAAATTGTCTGAGGAGTCAATCTTGCAGAGTGTTATAATTTAGCTTGAGATTTGCTTGTGACTGCAGATAGCGCTCCACAGGAAGGACACACAAGGGAACAGTGGTTGCCTCAGGGAGGGGGAAAAGGGTGAGGGGGCATCCAGCTTTTCACCATATACCCTCTGTGACTTTGAATAGTGAGTGCCTATTGTGCCTGTTAGATCATTTTCAAGAAATAAATTAAAAAAAATCAGACATGACAACAGAACCTCTTAGTACTGTGCTATGTCTGCCAAAAGCCTCAAACTATTACTTCTTGTCTCTTTCCCAGACAGTAAAACCACTCGTTAAATGTATTTTTTTTTTCTGTTTTCAGAAGACTGTTTAAGCCTGTAGGTAGTGTTTTGCTGAAACTTGACAAAACAAAAGGGGGAACGGCAAAATAATTCTCAGCTGTGTAGAGGATGCATTTATTTATTTTGTAGTTAGGCTCATCATCTTGTTTTGTTTTTTAAATTGTAGGAAGCTTATGTGCAGAAAATGGTTAAAGTGTGCAATGACTCTGACCGATGGAGTCTTATCTCCCTGTCAAACAACAGTGGCAAAAATGTGGAACTGAAATTTGTGGATTCTCTCCGAAGGCAGTTTGAATTCAGTGTAGATTCTTTTCAAATCAAATTAGACTCTCTTCTCCTCTTTTATGAGTGTTCAGAGAACCCAATGACTGAAACTTTTCACCCCACTATCATTGGTGAGAGCGTCTACGGCGATTTCCACGAAGCTTTTGATCACCTTTGTAACAAGATCATTGCCACCAGAAACCCAGAGGAAATCAGAGGGGGAGGCCTGCTTAAGTACTGCAACCTCTTAGTGAGGGGCTTTAGGCCTGCCTCGGATGAGATCAAGACCCTTCAGAGATATATGTGTTCCAGGTTTTTCATCGACTTCTCAGACATTGGAGAGCAGCAGAGAAAACTGGAGTCCTATTTGCAGAACCATTTCGTGGGATTAGAAGACCGCAAGTATGATTATCTCATGACCCTTCACGGAGTGGTGAATGAGAGTACGGTGTGCCTGATGGGACATGAAAGAAGACAGACTTTAAACCTTATCACAATGCTGGCTATCCGGGTGCTAGCAGACCAAAATGTTATCCCTAATGTGGCCAATGTCACTTGCTATTACCAGCCGGCCCCCTATGTAGCAGATGCCAACTTTAGTAATTATTACATTGCACAGGTTCAGCCAGTGTTCACATGCCAGCAACAGACATACTCCACTTGGCTACCCTGTAATTGAAGATCATTTAAAAATGCCCGGTGGGGAAGCCATTTCAGACAAGCTAGAGGGGAAAAAAAAATGACCCAGCCCTGATTAGGGGTGTGTTTTGTGCAATGCTGATCTGCTCCTGATTTTAAGGCTGGCAGAGGTTGTAGATTTTTTTTTTTATAGGTATGGGAGCATGATCTACAAATAACTTTTACCCGCCCCCTCCCCCCAAACCTTCCCACCTCGTCGTCTTACCCAATTGGATTCTTCCTTGGAATACAAGAGAACTGTCATTAAAAGCAGCCAGATTCTCCTAAAATAACAAGAGAAAAATGCTTGATGACAATATGGGTTTGCAGTCAGTACCTGCTCCCATAGCTTTGCCACAGAGGGGGTGAAAAATGGAAAGTTTCTTTTAAGAGGTAATTCACAAAAGGGAAAATACAGAAAAAAAGTTCTCACTCCAAGGAATTTATAAATTCAGGAGTTCAGATAGTAACAGTACAGGAAGAAGGGGCAACTCCAACACTGAGATCTCTGTTGGGGCTTATAGCAAGTTCTTTCTGTGGAATGATGCTATTTAGCTAACAGAAACAGCTTGTTCCAAATAAACAGTAGTAGGTTGGTGCAGTTCTGATAACCAACATCAGAATATATGATGACACAATCTATTATTTCCAGCTGCGCTCGTAGCTCGCATTTTTTAAAATGTGAAAATGCAGGCAAAAACAGCTGTAGCAAAGAAAGTACGCTTAAGGACCAAAGATTTAACAGGTTAAAATACCCAAGTAGAAGAGATAGAATATATAAAGAGTTACTATATTTGTTACACACCAATATACATCAAAGTGCCTGTTACCTTCTGAAAATTTGAAGTGGAAAAAATTATTTTATGGTTTAATGATTATTTTATTTTATCAGGGACTCGAAGAAAAAAACACATAAGCTTGTGAATGGTGGAGGAAATGCCCTATTTTTTTTCTTGGCAAATACTTGTATAAAGTTAACGTTGTTGGTGTGATATTATCATAGGTACATGTGTATGTGTGTGTATATTATGTGTGTGTATATGCATATTTAGGATACGTATATATACACACAGTACATTGACTATGATCTAAAATAATGTAGCAAACAGATGTTTAAATACTGTGTGCTTTTATGTTTTCAACAGGATGACATGAGACGTGGGCATATTGCAGTGATGAATTAAAACCCACATCTAAAAAATTAAAGCAGATGAAGGAAGGAAACAAGTAATATATTTGATAGGAAAACAGATTATACATTTTTAGTGAGGTTCTCCTTCCCCCCACTTTTTTTTTTTTTTTTGTGAGCCATAGACTTTCACAAGTGGGAGAATATTTGTTTGGCAGAGCACTCTTTTATACTGAACTGTCATTTTGACAGATTGAACTTTTTTTTTTTTAAAAATGCATATCTCCATGGTTTATAATCCAGTGGATCATGGATCAATGATAGGCTATTTAAATCCCTGACTGCTAAAAAATATTTTTTCTGGTGATCTAAACACTACTTACTACTACTTAAATGAATTTTTAAATGAATGCATTCTGCATTCCACGACCACTAGGATTTCAAAATGTGAAATGACCCTTTTTAAAGAGTATTTGCACAATTGCTTAAAATTTATATATGAGATATATATTATATATAAAATTTTATAAATTCATGCCAAGATGAAACATCTTTGATCTGGTTGTCACACTGCATTTAAATATTTAGTACTGTACTTTAAATCACTTTGCATTAAAACAATCCCAACTTTATTTTCTTTCTTTCCCGAGAGACTGTACCTTTGTGAAATGAACTGGCATCGCTGCTCCAGTTCAGTGACACCTAATCCTGAAGCCACCCATTCTCCCAGCCCCTAATTCCTCTAGACACTGGCCTCTGAAATTGTGTTTGTTAAAAACAAAACTAGCCTTCCCTTTGTTTGATGAAACCAGGGCTTCAAACCTATTAGGCTCAAACCCCTGCCGAGAATTTGCATTTCTAACAGGTTCCCTGCTAAGCATTTGCATTTCTAACAAGCTCCCAGAAAGTTGTACATAAAAATCACCTGGGCATCTTGTTAAAATATAGATTCTGATTCAGTATATCTGGGCTGGAAATGGAGCTCTGGTGGTACAGTGGTTAAGCGCTTGGCAGCTTAACCAAAAGACTGGCAGTTCAAATCCACCAGCCGCTCCTTGGAAACTCTGTGGGGCAGTCCTACCCTGTCCTTATAGGGTCGCTATGAGTCGGAATCGACTCAACGGGAGTGAGTTTGGTTTTTTGGGGGGGGGGTTGGGGGAAATGGAAATGCAGATTCTCAGCAGGGAACTTGTTAGCAAATTCTCAGCAGGGGTTTGGACGGGAACAAATGAGCTCAAAACCTCGAGTGAAATAACCACGTAATCCCCACCAACCTTAGTGGGTGATTGTTTACTTTGATAATTCCTCAGAAGATCCAACCAGAATATTTTTGTCATCAGTAAATAAAGAGGGATTTAGGAAGAAAGTAGCATCATCCTATTGGCAGTGTAATATTTTTGTTGTTTATTTGTTATCTGGGGATCACTGAGGTGCACAGTGCTAGGTTAATCTATCTGGTCTACCTTTTGTGCGTCTTTCTCTGGAGCTTTAATGGGAACTTGATGGATTTGTCTTTGCAGCTTCCCTGTGAATTCTGTCAGAGTTGTAACAGCTATTGCACTGCCACTCACTGTTTCCTAGGGAACTCTTCCTACTCCCAAGTGGGCTCAGCCTCCTTCACTCCAACCCTGGGTTTGAAAAGTTAATTGCGAATTCCCAGGAAACATTATTTGCAGATTAAGCCTGACACTCACCTGTCAGAAACCAATGCTCTGCCTGCTTCACTGTTTGGAAGCTTTCTAACAGAAAACTAAGGGAAGGCCCAGAAACAGGTACAACTGGTGACCTGGTTTCTTCCTTTTCATCCCAACTCTTGTCAACTGAGATGTCCGCTATTCTAAAGAGTCTGGAGGTCTCTAGCTCTGCCATAGCAACAACCTGCTGTTAATATATGACACAGATTTTTGTTTGGAGGAGCTTTATTTTAAAATATATTTTCTCAAATATTTATGTTCTTTTTTTCTTGCTTACTCCAGGGTTGGTAGCATAGTTCCAAGTGCCAGCACCTGGCAATCAGATAGAACAGGCTGTACTCAAGACAACTTTGAGCATTTACTTTAAGACCTATATAATTTATTTCTCTTTTGTATGTACTATAGTCTTGTGCATATGTAGTTGAACAAACAGTGGAATATATGTCTCTCTTTGTGGCTGTGTGGCCTAAAATTCTGAATGTCTGATGAGAGAGAGCCATGTGTATAGGTCAGAAAAAAGAACAACTCTCAACTCCCAATTAGTGCCTGTGATTTGCTTGCTTTTGTGTTTTTCTGGCCTAGTGTGCTGTTACTTTAAAACAGGAAGAAGTTTTGTCTTCTGGAGGCTCTTCTCACCTGTCCAGTTTGGCTTGTCAGAGAACACTTAACCTGTGATGATGCCCTTTTGAAAGGTTTACTTCATTTGCAGTAAATCCAGCTGCCTCAAGAATTGTACACCAAGGTGAACTTTTCCCTTCTAGAGATGGGATGAAGTATCTGCTCACTTTGGTACTGGGTGGACTATTTTAACGTGCCTCCAAAAACTGCAAGGATGGAAGAATATCTGTAATCCAAGCCAAGAAGGAAATAAAATGAGAACATAATTTTTACCACCCCTTTCTGTTCGCTTATTGTTGGTTGCTTTACTGTGCATAAAGTTTTCAATGCAATGCTTGTTAAATGAATATTGTGAACTATTTTGTAAATGAAATGTATTCTGTTGAAAGCTGTCAGCCGTTCAAAAATAAGCTTTTTTTGTTGTTACTGTTGAAGATGAAATGTGTTAGATCAAACCAAAAAGCCAAAAAAAAAAAAAAAAAATTTCATATATAGCACCTATTTGAATATAATCTTTTCTTAAGGTTTCTTTTAGCATAGCCTTTTCAGTGCTGAGAAAGAATCTCTATGTAATATTTTGTTGTAACAATGGCTTGCTAACAAAGTAAATGGTAAAAATACAAAGCCTGAAGATGTCAAGGTAACTTGGCGAGACTTGCTGCAAAGCCTTGCAGAATGGAGGAAGCTCTGCCCGCTGGCTGTCTCTCCCTCCAACTTCTCCACAACCATTGCCTGCTTTGAGGCGTCGTATTGCAGCAAGCTGCACCTGGGTCACTCTTGGAATATTTTGACTATGGACTATGTCACAGGCAGAAAAGGAGTTGATGGAAAAGACTCTTAAAAACTGACATGTTTGAATCAGTGCAAGAGGGAACAGATTGTGAATTTTGTTTACAGCATCCAATATTTGGATTCTTTTTTTTTTTTTTGTAAATAAAAAGAAGTTATTTTTTTCTACTGATTTGTGCCTGCTGTCTTTGGTATCTGTGCTGGCTCAAGAGCACTTCCTCTGAATCCCAACCCGTGTCCATGAGAAAGGATGAGGCGGCACTTGAAGGAAACCAGCCTTTAGCAACTTGCGGATTAGAGCACAATAAATTAAAACATCCAGCTCTCAGCCAGCCCATCTCTGACTAACTTAGTTGGCTCCGAAAGAATCTGGCTGAGATGTGCCAAAAAAATCTTGTCAGGCTATTGACTAAGCTGTGTTAAAAGATCTAGAAATCAGCTGTTTTCATGTATCAGTAGAGACTCAGGGTTTTGGACTCTAGGACTCCTTAACCCTAGCTGGGCCTTGGTTTTCATGAGTAGCCCAAGTGATGTGATTCAGTCATCAATGGTTGTATAATCTCTTTGAGGATCTGTAGTTACTTTCAGAGTTTAAATTGGGGTGAAGTATTGGAAGCCAGGGGTTGAGAGGGTACATAGAAGGAAGAGCAAGCATAAGATATAAGATGGTATTTTTTTCTGTGTGAGCTGGGGTGCAAAGAAGCTGCCCTTTTGGAGAGTATTTAGTGCAACCTCACTTAAGTTTCCAGGGGGCATACATGTATCATTAAAATTTCTATTTGTATAGCATTGGAGACTATCAGCAGTAATAGCATGAAATTTAGGAAGCCTAAGCTATTATGGAGTCCTGGTGGCACAGTGGTTTAAGAACGCAGCTGCTAACCAACAGGTCGGCAGTTCAGATCCACCAGCTGCTCCTTGGAAATCCTGTGGGGAAGTTCTACTCCATCCTGTAGGGTTGCTATGAGTCAGAATCGACTCAATGGCAAAGGGTTTTTATTTTTGGTTTTAAGTTATTATAGAATGTTCTTGTGGTTTTTAAAATCATTTAAAGTCCTGACGTTGGATGGAATGCGTGATTGACACTTACGAAAGAGCCACTCCTGGTATTAAAAGCCGGCTCTCCTCACATATACATCATAAAAACACAAGGTGGTTATTTGGTTGGATAATGGTATTGGTGTGTCATTCTCCTCTTCCTTTGTTGCAACCTCCTCACCCTTCAACCAGTCCCTCACATGTCTGTGGTGATCACATAATTCTTTTTAAACTCTGAGTGAATGAGAACAGTATATATTAAGCTCCTCCTAGACTTTTTTTTATTTTAGACTTAGATACACCCTGCCATTTCTAGTTGAATTACCAGGTGGCACCCAGCTAAGTCTAGAATGAAGTAAACCACCCTTCCTTTCCTTAGGAACCTCATTTCCTGAACATATTCAGTTCCTTTAAAAGCAAAAGACAAAAATTTAATACCCAAGAGCAAAAGAAAAAAAAATTAAAATCATAGTCTTTAAATGTAAAGTGGAATAAGAACTGTTGTGAACATTAAGTACTTACAAAGTTAAATTGCAATGTCTTAGAACCAAATTTGTGAAATAAATAGTATAAATATCCTTCAGTGTAATGGCCAATGCATTCAGGTAGGGAGAGGGGGAGGACAAATGATTTTAAAAATGACAGTGGCCTGCACCCAGGACCCAGATCTTGGTTTGTAATGCCATTCTATAATAAAAGAAACCAGAGCTCCTTGGAGAAACAGCTGAATGTCGGGTTGAGACAGAGTATACAAATCTGTAGCATCTTGTAGTTGCAGAAAATAAGGAAGTGCTACAAAAAAACCAACAAACCAGCCAAACCAAAAAAACCCCACAATGATGGGGATATGTCAAAAGCACACAGGGGTCAACTGAAAGAGTTCCCAATGGCCAAAACTGAAATAATGTGAACAACAAAAGAAAGCAGTAATGGGTTATAACCCAAAGTATGAAATACATAATCTAGGAGTTCATGCTGATATAAATAAATGATGAAATAAACATGAGTGAAGAGACAAATTCCTGTGCAGAAGAATTCCAAATAACGTATGTGGATACTGCCCCATCGAGGAGGTGGCGCGTAACTCTACACCCCTTAAGTACGGGCTGCATATAGTGACTTCCTTCCAAAGAGTTTAGTTTGAAAAAGGAGGGAAAAAAGAGTAACTTTACAATGGAGAACCTTAACAAACACTACCTTAGCCAGGTGATCAAAGTCAGCATTAACAGCGAGAAGTCATATGATAATATACAGCCTAGGTATTATGCAATTAGAATGGTACTTTGTATGGTTTTTCTCCCAAAAGCCATAACTGCACATTAATCCTGAGAAAAACAGATGAATCACATTCGAGGGACATTCTACAAAATCCCTGATCGTTACTCCTCAAATCTGTGAAGGTCATCAAAAACAGGTAAAATCTGAGAAACTCACAGCCAAGAGGAGCCTGAGGAGACATGCCGACTAAATGTAATGTGGTATCCTGGAACAGAAAACTACGTTAAGTAATACCTAAGGAAATCTCGATAAAGTATGAACGTTAGCTAATAGTAATGTATTGTTGGTTCATTAGTTGGGACAAATGTACCATACTATTTTAAGACATTAACAATAGGGGAGAGTGGGTGTGGGGCATTTGGGCTCTCTGTACTATCTTCACATTTTTTTCTGTTAGTCTAAAACTATCCCCAACTAAAAAGTTTATTAAAAAATGAAGACTGAATGACTCTTCCTTGCTATTTCTGGCGAAGTGACTCCATTTACAAAAAATAATAATGAAAACACTTTCTTAATGTCTTCTGTACTGTAAAGAATTGGGAAATCATATGAAGGAGTGAAAATAAAATGCTTTATGTGTTTTATTCAAAAGATTTAGAGAAACTTTTACGTATAAGTTTTTGGGAAAAGAGTGTTGAGGAGAGCTAAGTTCTATAGAAGGTGTTTTTCTTATATAAAGTTTTAAGGAAGGGGACTGCTAAATATAACCACAAAACAAAACGTTGTGTAGATGTTTATAATAATAGAATGCTGTGATGAGCAAGGGGCTAAACCTTATAGCTCAAATGTACAGAAAAACCTAAAAAGTTGCTAAGGAATACTTTAGGCAGTAGTTGATGTAATAAAAAAAAAAAACAATAATAGGAGTCTACTATTTAATGGAGTATTGCATTGGATTATTAATTAATATAAGTAATGCAATTAAATTAACTACTCCTATAATTTTTCTCATAAAGACCTCACGTGACAAGAGTAGAACTGCCCCCATAGGGTTTTCTAGGCTGTAATCTTTTCAGGAGCAGATCGCCAGGTCTTTCTCCCGCAGAGCCACTGGGTGGGTTCAAACTACCAATCTTTCAGTTAGCAGCTAAGTGCTTAACTGTTGCACCACCAGGGCTTCTTGTGTGAGTCCAATCAACTCAGCAGCACGTAATGACAACAATGTAATTTATCAGCTTACCTAAACTTATTTTTTAGGGTATCTTTCTTAAAGCAGAAGGACAACTGTACTTTTATTTGCTTTCTCAACTTAGTCAGTGGCATCCAAAATAGATAAGAAACAATACAGTTTAAAAATGTGGCTACCCTTCGTAATTTTTAAAAGCAGTTCAAGCTCATCAGTTTATGAAGTTAGGATAAGGCTCGTGCTTCCTTGCTTAGGGACACGGAGCACTCTGAATTGCAGGAATTTATGAGTGTGGGGCTAAGTTATTTCTAACCTCAATAACGGAAAGTTCCCTTCAGGATACCCTTCAGAAACTATTGATTTTCCAGCACAGTGTGTACTTATCAGTAATGCCAAGATTTTGTGGCATCATCTGGCCATGTCATTAGAAAACGGCTGAAATCCTATTCTTTCATTTTTTTCTTCTTTTAGCAAAATTCAATGTAACAGGCTACAGTGAGCACTATGGATATTGCCATTCTATGCATTAATCCTGAACCATATATGGAGTCTCTTCCTCTATACCTCTTCAAAGAAGGATCATGGTTTATATGTTCTTCATTTTAACAGAGAGTGGTTAAAAACTCTCTTTTATAGTTTAATCATCAGAGAAAAGAGAAACAAATTTAATCACATTCAAAGCCTAAAGTTTGAATTATGATCGCCAGATTTAGCAAATAAAAACAAGTTCAATTTGAATTTCCAATAACAACTTTTTGTATTTTTTTAAAAGTATAAGTATGTCCCGTGCAGTGTTTGGAACATACTAATACTAAAAAATCGTCTGTGTTTATCAGAAAATCAAATCAAACAAGGAGCCCTGTATTTTATGTGGCACCCCTAGAAGGGATAGCCTCAAAATAAGGCTGGAAAAGTTTCCTACTACAGTTTGCATAAGGAACACTTTTATAACTTTTTAACATCTGATTTTTCTTCTTCTTGTACTCCTTAGAGTCAATTCTGTCTCTTAGCAACTCTATAGGGCAGAGTAGAACTGCCTCATAGGGTTCCTAAGACTGTAATCTTTAAGGAAGCAGATCACCACATCTTTCTTCCATGGAGTTGCTGGTGGGTTCAAACCGCTGACCTTTTGGTTAGCAACTAAGTGCTTTAACTACTGCGCCACCAGAGCTCCTTAATCACGCTGCCGTTGAGTCGATTCTGACTTACAGTGGCTCTGTAGGACAGAGTAGAACTGCCCCATAGAGTTTCCAAGGCCATGAATCTTTATGGAAGCAGACTGCCACATCTTTCTCCCATGGAGCTGCTGGTGGGTTTAAACTGCCACCTTTCGCTTAGCAGCTGAGCACTTAACCACTATGCCACCAGGGCTTCTCAGGTACCATTAAACACTACATTGACATAGAGTACCCATGGCAGCAAACCCTTTGAAATATGGTTCATTCATGAAATATGCACAAAGTGCTTTTTATGTATGTAGTCTTGTTATAGACTCTGAGATGGACCCCAAAGAAGTGAAAGGCCTGGTCTACTGTCCTTTAAAAGGCTCGGTTCCACTTGTAAATAGAATTTACTTGCTGCAAATTATTTTTTCAGCTACCTTGGGTTAATTACTCACGAAGGTTAGCTCTGCCTGAGGCACCATAAAGAGCCATGTGGACTAATAGAGAGTCAGGATGAGGGTAATAGCCCTTGAAATGTGCCTTCTTGGTGACTTTTCAAGAGGCAAAGTTCCCCACAGGTAGCCCACATATCGACAGGACGCTGGCCATTTGCTTGCTTTGCAGTAAAAGATAAGGGTAGATGTCCTGCAGTCTTTGCTGAGGGAAGCAAAAATTGTCTCTGAGCCTCTGGACACTTATATTTTCTTTCCAAATCTACTGCAAAATGAAATTTTAGGACTTAACTAGAATGTACCTTGAAATTTTATTATTGTCCTATAATCCTGTTGCTACAGCACATTAAAATTCCATTGAATGTTATGTAACCACTGCTGGTTAACTGTCATATTGAAGTTAATACAGTTTAGTCTTTGGTGCCTTTTCCAGAGCTGTGAAAGTCCCTCTCTTGAACCAAATGTGTCATATACCCCAGATCTTTCCTCCCTCCCCGTTTGGTAAAGCCAGTTGTTTTGTCAGTCTGGATATTTACTCAGGGTAGAGACCTCTTTTAAACAGGATTTAAAACTGTTGCTCTAATTATGCACTTACCTGCACTGCACTGGGTAGAGGAAGTACCACAGCCTTCATCATTATCAAAACATTTCATCAACAATATCTCGTGCCATTATCTTGGTACTATCTGAAGATTTACAAAGAGTTACACAAAGCTAGCTTCTCTTTTCTAGCATATTTAACTGAAAATAAGGCAGAGGGATGTGGACAATCAAACAGAGCAACAATGAAATTAAGAATTTTGCCCAGTCAATATGGGAGTGGCCAAGCTCATTCCCACGTTGGAACATGTGCTTGTTCTTCCATTTCCCTGGAAAACTCTTTCTCCAGATCTTTGCATCTCTTGCACCCTTACTTTATTATTATTATTAAATATTTCTTCGTAAGAGATTGTCACTGATCCCCCTACTTGAAATAGGGTTTCCCCCCCAATATTTTTGTCATGTAGTTCTGTAAGTCCTTTCTCTGATTTTTTAAGTGTATGTTACCATTATCCTTGTCAGTACCTGGACTTATGTCATCAGTCTATTTATTTCTTTGCTTATGGTTTATTCGTCATGATAGAATGAAATTCCATAAAGGCAAGGACTTTTTATTATTTACTCCTACACTGGCACAGCTGAAATAGTGCTTGCCATACAGGAAGTTCTTGTTAAAATTTGGTGAGTGAGTCAGCTAGTGAGTGAATGAATGAAAGAATGCAGTCCATTTGGGACAGGATGCATTTTGGGGATGAGAGGTAAGGTGAAGTATCTGATGGGGGAAGTGTTAAAGAAGATGTAAACAGAGTGAAGAGTAATCAGGAACACTGCTAAAATAACAGCAGAAACTAAGAGATGGCCGGCTCGCTGAAAGAGTACAGGAGAGCCCAGGTGGGAAAATTCCAGTCCTGAATTTGGGAGCGCTCAAAAGCAAGTCAGAGATTGTCTCAGAGGTAATGTTTTAAGTCAGGAGTATTTAAAGCCAAAAACTGTTGCCTCTTCTGGGTTCCTGAGGCTGAGCAGCCAAGAATGGGGGGATAGCCTGTGCTAACAAATTTGTCACAGCATGGTGCTCAGGGACAAGAAACAGGGTGCACTTTTTCTAGAGCCCATGTGTCTGTTCTCTTACTTCCAAACACAGTCTGGCAGCCCTTCAGTTGTGGCCTGCCGCTGACCTGGGCAGTGGCTGCACGCTCCTTTGCATCCCCTGCTACATCACTCAGAACTAGAGGGTCCCTGAGAAATTTTCAGGACAAGAAACACAAAGACTCAGGTTAGCTGTCATATTCTGAATATGGGTTGGGGACTATTAGGCTGGAAATGCACAGTGCCATTTGCGGAAGGCAAATGTATAAAAGGTAGTCTGTCCATTAGCCCTTTCTAAAAAGAGACAGTTATTTTCACAGATGTCCTTAGCTGGTCAAGCCTCACAGAACAAACAGTCTTGCCTTGGGGCGTTATACCTATTGTGACCATTCATTGTTGATTTTCCAGGAGTGTCCCAATTTCAGAATTCTACCCTGTTGTCAGACCATGGGCCTGCCATGTCATTGTATATAGTCACAGTAAGGCTTCTAATTTTTTCTTATATTGTGCTTTAGATGAAGGTTTACAGAGCAAATTAGTTTCTCTTTAAACAATTAAATAACATACTGTTTTGTGACATTGGCTGCCAACCCCACAGCGTGTCAACACTCCCCTTCTCGACCATGGGTTCCCCATTACCAGCTTTCCTGTTCCCTCCTGACTTCTTGTCTTTGCCCCTGGCCTGGTATCCCATTTCGTCTCGTTTTGTTTTATGGGCTTGTTTAATCTTTGGCTGAAGGGTGAACCTCAGTAGTGACTTCAGTACTAAGTTAAAAGGGTATCTGGAGGCCATACTCTCAGGGTTTCTCCAGTCTCTGTCAGACCAGTAAGTCTGGTCTTTTTATATGAGTTAGAATTTTGTTCTACATTTTTCTCCAGCTCCATTTGAGACCCTCTTGTGTGATCCCTGTCAGAGCAGTCAGTGGTGGTAGCCAGGTACCATGTAGTTGTGCTGGACTCAGTCTGGTAGAGGCTGTGATAGTTGTAATCCATTAGTCCTTTGGGCTAATATTTCCCTTGTGCCTTTGGTTTTATTCATCCTCCCTTGCTCCAGACAGGGTGGGACCAGTGGAGTATGTTAGATGGCAACTCACAAGCTTTTAAAACCCTAGATGCTAATCACCAAAGTAGGACGTACAACATTTTCTTATAAACTATGTTATGCCAATTGAGCTAGATGTTCCCCGAGACCATGGTGCCTAGCCCTCAGCCCTGTAATTTGGTCCCTCAGGGAGTTTGGATGTGTCTGTGAAGCTTCCATGATTTTGCCCTGCTCAAGTTGTGCTGAATTCCCCGGTATTGTGTACTGTGTTATCCCTCACCAGAGTTACCACTTATCTGTTGCCTATTTAGTGTTTTTCTCTCTCCACCCCTCCCCTTCCTCATAACCATCAAAGATTGTTTCTTTCTGTGTATAAACCTTTTCATGAATTTTTATAATAGTGGTCTCGTACAGTATTTGTCCTTTTGTGATTGACTTGTTTCACTCAGCTTAATGCCCTCCAGATTTATCCATGTTGTGAGATGTTTCACAGATTCATCATTGTTCTTTATTGTTTCATAGTATTACATTGTGTGTATGTACCATAGTTTGTTTATCCATTCATCTGTTGACGGGCACTTAGGTTGTTTTCATCTGTTCGCTATTGTGAATAATGCTGCGATGAACATGGGTGTGGATATGTCTATCCATATGATGGCTCTTATTTCTCTAGAATATATTCCTAGGAGTGGGATTGCTGGATCATATGGTATTTCTATTTCTAGCTTTTTAAGGAAGCACCATATCGTTTTCCAAAATGGTTGTAACATTTTGCATTCCCACCAGCAGTGCATAAGAGTTCCAGTCTCCCCACAGCCTCTCCAATATTTTCTATTTTTTGATTTGTGCCAGTAATGTCTGGTGAGATGGTATCTCACTGTAGTCTTGATTTGCATTTCTCTAATGGCTAGTGATCGCAAGCATTTCCTCGCTTGTCTGTTAGCCACCTGAATGTCTTTTTTGGTGAAGTGTCTGTTCATATCCTTTGCCAATTTTTTAATTGGATTATTTGTCTTTTTATTGTAGAGGTGTTATATTTTCCTATAGATTTTAGAGATTAGACCTTTGTTGGATTCGTCATAGGCAAATATTTTTTCCCCAGACTGTAGGCTATTTTTACTCTTTTGGTGAAGTCTTTTAATGAGCTTAAGTGTTTAATTTTTAGAAGATCCCAGTTATCTGTCTTATCTCCTCGTGTTTGTATATTGTTAGTTATGTTTTGTATCCTGTTTATGCCATGTATTAGGGCCTCTAGCATTGACCCTATTTTTTTCCTATGATTTTTATGGTTTTATATTTAGGCCTTTGATCCATTTTGAATGAGTTTTTGTGTATGGTATGAGGTATGGGCCCTGTTTCATAATTTTACAGATGGACATCCAGTTTTGCCAGCACCATTTTTTAAAAAGACTATTTTTTTCCCCATTGAATGGACTTTGGGTCCTTGTCAAAGATGAGGAGACTGTAGGTGGATGGATTTACATTTGGGTTCTCAATTCTGTTCCATTGGTCGATGTGTCTGTCATTGTACCAGTACCAGGCTGTCCTGACTACCATAGCTATATAATAGGTTCTGAGGTCAGGTAGTGCGAGTCCTCCTATTTTATTCTTCTTCAATAGTGCTTTACTTATCCAACTCCTCTTTCCTTTCCATGTAAAATTAATGATGACTTTTTCCATCTTGTTAAAAAATACTGTTGGTATTTGAATCAAGGTTACATTGTATTCGTAGATTGCTTTGGATAGAATTGACATTTTCACAATGTTGAATCTACCTATTCATGAGAATGGTATGTTTTTTCCATTTATGTCAGTCTCTTTTGGTTACTTACAGTAGTATTTTGTAGTTTTATTTGTATGTGTCTTTTATGTTCCTGGTTAGATTTATTCCTGGGTTTTTTTTTTTTTAAGGCTGTTATAAATAGTATTGCTTTCCTGATTTCCTTTTCTTAGTTCTCTTTATTGTTGTATAGGAATCCAAGTGATTTTTGTATGTTTATCTTGTATCCTGCCACTCTTGTCAGATTTTTCTATTAGTTCTGGTAGTTTTCTTGTGGAGTCTTTTGGGCTCTCTATGTATGTTATTGTTGTTAGGTGCCATCGAGTTGGTTCCGACTCGTAGCGACCCTATGAACCACAGAACAAAACATGCCCAGTCCTGTGCCATGCCCACAGTCATTGATATGCTTGAGTCCATTGTTGCAGCCATTGTGTGAATCCATCTTGTTGAGGGCCTACCTCTTTTCTGTTGACTCTGTACTTTACCAAGCATGATGTCTTTCTCCAGGGACTGATCCAACCTGACAACATGTCCAAAGTATGTAAGATGCAATCTTGCCATCCTTGCGTCTGTGGAGCATTCTGGTTGTACTTCTTTCCAGACATGTATAAGTATTCTCTATGTACAGTATCATATTATCTGCAAATGGGGACAGTTTTACTTCTTCCTTACCAATTTGGACACCCTTTATTTCTTTTTCTTGCCTTATTGCTGTAGCTGGGATTTCCTGCAGAATGTTAAGAGGTAGTGGTGATGAAGGGCATCCTCGACTCATTCGTGTTCTCAGGGGTAATATTTTCAGTCTGTCTCCATTGAGAATGAAATTGGCTGTTGGTTTTGTATAGATGTCCTTTATTATGTTGAGGAATTTCCCTTCTACACCTATTTTATTGAGAGCATTTATCAGAAATGTGTGTTGGACTTTATTGAATGCGTTTTCCTCGTCAATTGAAATGATCATATGATTCTTTTCTTTCATTTTATTTATGTGGTGAATTACGTTGATTGATTTTCTAATGTTGAATCATCCTTGTACACCTGGTATGAATCCCACTTGGTCGTGGTGTGTTATCTTTTTTTCATATGATGCTGAATTCTATTGGCTAGAATTTTGTTGAGAATTTTTGCATCTACAGACATGAGAGATATTGGTCTGTAATTTTCTTTTTTGTGGTGTCTTTGCCTGGTTTTGGTATTAGGGTTATGCTGGCTTCGTAGAATGAATTTGGGAATATCCCTTCCTTTTCTATGTTCTGAAATACTTTGAGTGATATGGGTGCAAGCTCTTCTCTGAGTGTTTAGTAGAATTCTCCAATGAAGTCAGATGGGCCAGAGATTTTTTTTTGGGGGGGGAGAGTTTTAATTTTATTACATTTTTAATGGCTTGTTATGGGTCTGTTCAGATTTTCGACCTCAGTTTGTGTTAGTTTAGGTAGGTGGTATGCTTAAGAAATTTGTCCAGGCCCTCTAGCTTTTCAAATTTGTCAGAGTATAGTTTTTCATAATACTCTGTTATAATCCTTTTTATTTCCATTGAGTGTCATGTAATGTCCCCCATTTCATTTCTTAATTTGAGTTATTTGCATCCTCTTCTGTTTTTATTTTGTCAGTTTGACCAGTGGTTTGTTGATTTTGTTGATTCTTTCAAAGAACCATCTTTTGGTTTTGTTGTCTCTTTCTATTGCTGCTCTACTCTATTTCATTTATTTCTGCTCTGATCTTTATTATTTCCTTTTTCTGATAGCTGTGGGCTTGTTTTTCTGTTCTATTTTTTTGAGTTGTATAGCTAGTGTTTTGATTTTGTTCTTTTTTTGGTGCATGTATCTGTTACTATAAATTGACCTCTGAACTCTGCATTTGCTATGTCCCAGAGATTTTAGTGTGATGTTTTTTCATTCTCATTTGTTTCTAGAATTTTTTTTTTTATTCCATCTTTGGTATCTTCTATTACCCAGTGGTTTTTAAGCAAGACATTATTCTGTTTCCATATATTTGATTTTTTTCCCTTGCTCTTCCTGTTATTAATTTCTACTTTTATGGCATTGTGATCAGAGAAGATGCTTTGTATTGTCACAGTGTTTTGGATTTTGTTGAGAGTTGCTTTGTACCCTAAGAAGCAGTCTATTCTGGAGAATGTTCCACATGCACTGGAAAAGAATGTGTACTTTGCTGCTGTCGGGTGGATTGTTCTATATATATCTGTGAGATCAAGATGGTGGTTTTGGTCTTTAGATACCTGTCTTTGTTGTTTCTTTCTAGATGTTCTGTCCTTTACCAAGAGTGGTGTGTTGAAGTCTCCTACTATTATTGTGGAACCGTCACTTTCTCTTTTCAGTGCTGTTAGAATTCTTTTTATGTATTTTGGAGCCTTGTCATTGGGTGAGTATGTATTTATTATGATTCTGTCCTCATGGTGGATTGTCCCTTTGATCATTATATAATGCCTTCCCTTGTCTTTTATGGTAGATTTTATTTTAAAGTCTATTTTATCTGTGATTAGTATTGCCACTCCTCCTCTCTTTTGGTTTCTGTTTGCTTGGTGTATTTTTTTCTTCCTTTGATTTTTAATAATTTTTTTTTTTTTTCTGAGATGTGTCACTTGTAGATAGCATATTTATGGGTCCTTTTTTTTTTTCAAATCCATTCTGTCACTCTGTCTCTTTATGGGTGCATTTAAGACATTTACATTCAGTGTGATTATTGATAGTTGTGAGTTTATTCCTGTCAATTCGTAGTGCTTTTTTTGGGTGCTAACATTTAAAAAAAAATTTTTTTTTTAACATTTTATTTTTTCCTCTTACTCTCCTGTGCTGAATTCCTTTTGTATGTGGATTTTTGTTTGTTTGTTTCATTTTCATAGATTTGGTGTTTACTGAGACTTCATGTTTTTCTTCTTTATTTTAATGAGTAGTTTTGTTAGCTTTCTTTGTGGTTACCTTGAAATTTACCCCTATCTTCCTAACTTTACCCAGTCTTTTATTACTTAATATCACCTTGACTTCCTCTCCATTTGAAAGTACTATACCTACACTGTTTATTCCCTCTTTTATTGTTTTGACATTGTGGTCATTTACAGATTGATCCCTCTTATTCCCTGTTGCAAATCTGTGAGTTTTGTTTTATCCTTGAGAGTTCATTACCTAGGTTGGTATCTGGCTGATGTTGTCTTGTGTCTTCGATTCAGGCTGTCGTCTGATGTTGCTGGTTCTCTAACCGAAGGACTCCCTTTAATAATTCTTGTAAGTTTGGTTTGGTTTTTACATATTCCCTTAAATTAATTTTTTCTGGAAATGTCCTAATTTCTCTGTCATATTTGAATGAGAGTTTTGCCGGATATGTTATTCTTGGTTCGCAATTTTTTCTTTCAAGGTTTTATATATATTATCCCATTGACTTCTTGCTTGCATGGTTTTGCTGAGTAATCAGAGCTTAGTATATTTCCCTTTTGTATGTGACTTCGTTTTTTTGGAGCTGCTCTCAGGATTCTTTCTTTGCCTTTAGCAAGTGTAATGATGATATGTCTTGGTGATTTTCTTTTGGGGTCTATCCTAAATGGAGTTCCTTGAGCTTCTTGGATGGTCACCTTTCTGTCTTTCATAATATTAGGGAAGTTTTCAGTCAGAAAATCTTCAATGATCCTGTCTGTGTTTTCTGTTTTCTCCCCCTGTCCTGGAACTTCGATCACACCAAATTTTTGCTTTTGACTGTATCTCACATCATTCTCAGGGTTTCTTCATTTGTCTTCCTTCTTTTCTCTGATTTTTCCTCAAACAAAGTGGTATCCAAGGATTTGTCTTCAATTTCACTGGTCCTATCTTCCATTGTTTCAAATTTGCTCCTGAAATCTGTTGCACTGTCCATTTTTGAAATCTTGTTGTTTATCTTTTGGACTTGTAATTGCTGTTTTGTATGATTTCCAGATGTTTGTTTATTTTGACATTTTTTTTCTGTATTATTTTCCTGAATTCTTCCATTGCTTTGTCTGTGTTTTCCCTAATTTTCTCTGTATTTTCCATGATTTTGTCTAATTTCTTTTTTCTGTGTTTTCCTTCATCTCTTGCAAAGCCCTAAATGTTAGAGTTTTGAGTTTCCTGTCGGGCAGTTTCAGTGCCTTTTTTTTCTTCTGGAAGGTCACTTGGTGTTTTATTTTGGTCACTTTCTGGAGCCATCCTGTCCTTTTTTTAAAATATGTTTTGATGTTGTCCACTGTCTTGGGTACATTCAGGAATTATTTTTTTCATTTATTAATTGTAGATTTGTTTGTTTTGTCTGTTTTTTTGTTTTGTTTTATTTGGGTATGTCTGGGCAGCAGGCTTGACATGCTTTGTTGCTTGCTCGTCTCTGGGCATGATACTTCTCACCACCTTGTCCATGTAGGCAGGGCTAGTTGCTCAGGTATGGTGCAGCTGGGTAGGTCCAACAGTGGAGGGGAATGGAGATTGGTTTTTTATGGCACATACTTGGGCTGATGGGGCAGGCTCAAAGGGCAGTGCAGGGCAGGATCTGGTGGTCTGCTTCCATGCCAACTGGGGGCACAGTCCTTGGTCAGCAGTGCAGATAGGCAGTAGGGAAGGGAGAGGATGTGACATGTGGAGATAAGTGGGAGAGAGAAAGAAAAGAAAGAAGGAAGAAAAACAAGCAAAAAAAATTAAATAAAAATGGTGGTGTGGTAGGATTTGGTGGGTGGGGCCAGGGCCGACCCAGCAAGGCTGTGTGCCAGTGGCTCAGTAGTCGAACAGTTCAGCTTGGCCTGTTGAGAAGATGCATGGGTAGTACAGAGGGCTATGTGGGCAGGAGAAGGGAAATAAAGAAATAAAAGAGAGAGAAGAAACAACAACAGCAACAACAAAAATGAACAAAACTAAAACAACAACAACAAAAGAAATGTGGTGCTAGGTGAGTTAGCCATAGGGGGTAGGGCAGAATTGGTGTGGTGGCAAGCTAATGTCTCTCTTGCCAGGTGGTGCAGCATGGCTTGTAAGGAAGAGGTAGAAGGAGTGCAGGGCCTGGATGGGAGGGAGAAGGAAGAAAGAGAAGGGGAAATATAATGAAAAATAAATATGACACTGAGGAGAATTGGCCTGTGGTGGCGGTGCAGACCCAGGGAGTCTGTGGGTCAGAGGCTCTGTAGCTAATTGGTACAACACAGCCCATCCAGAATGGGAGGGGTGGCACATGGGGCTAGGTGGTTGGGATAAAGGAAAGGAAGGAAGGGAGAAAGAAGAAACAACAATAAAAAGAAAAAGAAAGAAACAAAAGCAAATAAACAACAACAACAAAAAAAGACACTGAGGGAGGCTGCCAGCAGGGGTGGCCTGGACCTGGGGAGGCCATGTGCTGGTGGCCTATTAGCTGATTGGTGTGGCACAGCCTGTCAAGAAGGGGTGGGGGCAACACTTGGGGCTAGGCGTGCAGGAGAAAGAAGAGGAAGAATGGGAGAGAGAAGAAACTGAAAAAAATGGCACTGAGGGAGCTTGCTAGTGGGGGCAGAGTGGACTTGGGGAGGCTGTGGGCCATTGGCTCTTTAGCCAAGCTGCATGGCACAGCCTGTCAAGAAGGAGTGGGGATGAAACACAGGGCTAGGTGGGTGGGAGAAAGGAAAGGAAGGGAGAGAGAGAACAATAACAAAAAAAAGTAAAATAAAGTAATAACAACAACAACAACAACAAAAATGGTGTTGAAGGAACCAGCTGGTGGGGGTGGAGCAGACCTGGTGGCAGTGAGCTGATGTCTCCCCAGTCAAGTGACTGTGGCTCATTGGAAAGCAGTAGAGGCTGTGTAGAGGGAAGAAGATGGGGGAGGGGGAAGCATGTATCCCCCGTTGCCAGGTGCTTTGTCTCCTTTTGGGAGCTCCATGAAGTTGCCTTCCCGTACTCCCTGTCCGCCATTCTTGGTGGCTGAGGTCCAAGATGGCAAATCTGTGCCACATTAGCTAATAGGGAACTCCACAGCATAGCTCTCCTCGTTCTCTGTTCTTTGTCAGTGTCTTATTCCATTCAGTCCTTGATTGAGTTCTTTATCCCTTCATTTGACACTTAGAGTTCAGGACTGATGTTTGTATCTGTTTTACTTAGTTTTTCAGGTCTTTGCTACAGAGGGATGGCATGATACTTCTATCTATAGTGCCATGTTGGTTCCACCCCAGGGTTTCTGATTTTTTATGTTGTTTTATAATTATTGAGTAAGTTAGATATCTGGTGCAATAGGGATCCAATAAGGATGAACAGAATCTATTAAAATCATTTAAAAATTAGTTCTAAATTTTAAGAATTGTGACCTACATATACTAAAATGAATTCTCTGATTTTCTTGCTCCCTTTCGTCTTAATTGCCAACCCATTTAACCAATGGTGGCGTAGGGGTTAAGTGCTATGGCTGCTAACCAAAAGGTCGGCAGTTCAAATCTGCCAGGCGCTCCTTGGAAACTTTATGGGGCAGTTCTACTCTGTCCTATAGGGTCGCTATGAGTCGGAATCGACTCAACGGCAGTGGTGGTGGTAGTGGATTCTCATTAGAAGGGAGAGAGGGAGGGAGATTGGTCAAGAAAAGTGAAACAGTATGACATATTTCATAAAAAGTATGGAGCATATCATATGAAGTTGCCACTATAATGGAAGCAGATTTGGAACTTCTGAATGAACTTAAGGTTTCAAGGGCCATTTGAGGAAATCTGCAATGGAAGGGACTAGAAAGAGATTTATCTTCCTCATTTCCAGAAAGAGACTACCTTTTACTGAAAAGGTACATACCAGAATTTTGACACTGGAAGCCTTTTTTTTTCCCCTTTCTTTCTCCCCTGCATGCCCCCCCCCCACCCCCCCACACACTGTGTGATCTTTTCAGGCCATCTAGAAGAAGGGAACTGACATTTGTTGAGTTTTTACTCTGGACCAGGATGCTTAGCACTTTACATACACCATCTGTAATCAACATACTCATCTGACAGGTAGGTATTATTTTCCCCACTTTACTGGTTAGGAAATAGCGTCTAAGAGAGATTAAGTTCTAGTTAATCTCTCTTAGGCTGGAGAAGATTAACTAGAAAGGCCTCAGGCTAAGTCTTTAACTTCATATTCTTTTCTCTACCCCTCAGTGAATAACTCAGTACCTTCTGTAAATTCATGAGAGGTGGGGGCCCAATTCCACACTAAAAGGAGTTTCTTAAAACGCTGCACTTTTGTCCCCTAACTCTTCTACCTCTCATTCTTGGCTCTGGATTGTCAGTACCACAGTTTCTCACAATCCTATGTACTTTAGAGCAGGAGGAAGAATAAGCAATGTCAGCCCAGCTGAGGTAGTGGGAAACTCAAGAAAAAGAGTGTTTATATGATGTGGCCAGTAGTCCTTGATTGCAGGATTTTCATATAATTTACAATAATAGTAATAGTAGTACATGTTCAGAGCAATTTTTTTATTTTGGTAAAAAAACTATATATGTATATAAAGCAAAATATTTACCATTTCAACATTTTTTACATGTACAGTTCAGTGACATAAGATTAATTACATTCACCATATTCAAGTTCTACTCTGTCCTATAGGGTTGCTATGAGTCGGCATCGACTCGACGGCAGTGGGTTCTGGGTTTTATAGTAATTTGATAAAACAATTACACTACCCATTTAATCATCACAATAATCCTAAAGAGTTAGGTAAAACAAGTATTATGATTATCCCACTTTTAAGGTAAGAAAAATAAGGCTTGTATGTATGACAAAAAAGCCTTTAGAACTCTTTTCAGCGATTCCACTGAAGGAAAGTCTATTTATGCCTGAGAAGCACAAGGCAAATTGGTCTCCAGGTCCTTTAACAACTCTCTCCTATCAACCATCTATTAAAAAGGCAGGTGCAGCCCAACAGCACAGCAGGTAGAAGGTTCAGGAAGAACATCACAGCTTTTCTTATAGGATGAGATCATGTAAATTGCCTATTGTGAGTGGATTACCTTACGAAAAATAAGCATGATTTAAATTTTCAGTTGGCAGTCAAAATTCAATAAACTATTTCAGTGTTGTCAAAGCTACTTTCCGTATGTCATATTACAGAGAATGAAACACTTAACCTTAAAAAAAAAAAAAAAGATCAATTAGCCTGACTTACGTCACTTCTTACTGATAACACATGCCACCAGCTGGCTGCTTTTGAATTTATTTTTTTTTTCTTATTTTGAAGAAAAAGGCTGAAAGGAAAGGTGAAGAGCATAATGAGACATGCTAACCGCTTACAAAATTCTGAATAAATTTCTATAACTTCTAAAATGCTCATTAGTCTTCTTGTGCTCTGAGTTTGTCACACCTGTTTGGTTTATGCCACCTTGAACATGTTCTTGGCATTTTTCTCCTAGTTTATGACTTCTGCTTAATAATCTCTTAAGCCTTCCTCAGTACTCAATTTCAACAAGGTTCTTTGTCACTTGATAGATAGTGCGGGGTCATTGGAGAGCCAGACCAGATCTGGACCAGATCCTGGTTCTGTGTTTGTATACCAACTGGTGCCCTTCTAAAATGAGGCTGCAGGAAATGTATGTAGGCCCAAGTCCCACCGTTAGAAATTATGTGGTCACCCTGAGTGAGGCAAGAACATCTACAATTTTTATGAAGTGATTTTGAAGCACACCTCTGCTCAGAACCCCTGCTTTAAAGGTGCTGATAGTGCAATGCCCATGTTAGCCTGGGCCCTCTGGAAATAGAGCCTGAGACAATGATGGCCATTCTTAGGGCTAATTTGCCAGGCACAATTGCAGGATAATGAGTTGAGGAAAATATTTAATTTATTGCTACACAATGTGTTACTGTGCACCATGGCTACTGTGTCACTGTTCCAGAAGCAGGTGACAGTTTGTAGCACAGTAGGTGACGTGGCAGGCTTGTTGAATTAGCAGGAAGTCTTCTTCAGGAGGTGTGCAAGGAAGCACTGCACCTTGGAGTAGTACACAAGAATGAAAAGAAGGGACAGTTACATGCCTGGTTTCTTCTTGTTTCCCTTTTCCCACTGGTGAATCTTCATCCCTTGAAGAAACTCTCTTTTTCACATTCCCATTTGCTTAGCCTGGTCTCTGAGTGGCTGTACAGGAGAACAGGTCTCATGTTCCTGCAAGGTGTTGCTGAATTTATGTCCAAGGGTAGAGGCGATCTGGGATGCTGACTGAGAAATAGAGAAGGAAGGTGGTCAAAGTTGGCATGCTACAATGCAATGGTGTCACTGGAAGTAAGAGACCACGGAGGAGTTATTTCAGCACATCAAGATATAGTTGGAATTAGAGAGGGCATGGATGATGAGGGTCGGGCAGGAGCCACACAGAATGTATTGGGAAAAGCTACAGTGTTGAATATTGTTGATTGGCACTCAATATCTCTTGGCACCTTTCTATATTCCCCCCTGGATCCCAGGAGTTGGAAAGCAAAGAACTACGTTTCACCAACTCCTTTGCAGCTAGGGTTCTGCACACAATTCAGTTTCTGCCAAAAGCAGACATTTGCCTCTTTTTGTTGCTGTGGTGCTGACCAGCTAGTTCCTGTAAATGTGAGCATTGGTGACAGCAGTAGTTTTTGGCCTCTGGATTGTAGCTATGGTGTTGTGATTTTGAAACCCAGAATTCTACAGGGCCCTCTGACTTCCTTTCCTTCAGCCTTTCCAAAGATTTTATAAGCACTCCACTTTCTGCATGTAAACACTTTATGATCAAAATACCCGGAGCAATTTTTGTTTCTGGTAACAAATCAGATAGTTAGAAGCACTGGAAGCAAAGTAAGCCTTATGAGAGTCATATGCACTAAGCTTCCTGTTCTGCTGCTCATCTCTGGCCGTCCTTAGCCTGGCAATGAGGAGTGTTAACAGCAGCAAGCCTATGTGGTTGAAAGAACACACAATATGGAGTCAGATTTCAGGTTTGAATTTTAGTCCCACCACTTGCTACTTATTTAACCTTAGACAAAGTACTTAATCTCTTTGGACTTTTGTTTCCTCGGCCTCTAAAATGAGATTAACACCTGCTCTAAAAACTTTAATACACTGCTATCCAGACTTAATGAGATAATGGATATAAAAGCTCTTTTAAATACTATATTTTTAAGTGCACAAACCAGAATAACAAAGCATCGGTACTTCAGGTGATGCGTGTCGTACTTGTATTGTCAATTGAGATTACTGTTCTCTATCGGAGGGCTTCCCTCTTTCATTTGGAGGATAATAGCAGAAAGCAAGAAAACTACCCACACGACTATGAAATGCCCAGAGGTTTAATAGTACTCACTGGGTAATGCAGCCAGGGAATAGACCACACAGCATTCTACCTGTCTAGGCAAATCCTCTGGGGAGGAGTTCCCAGGGGTGATTTGGAGACCACTCCTTCTTATACCAAAGCCTGCTCCAAGTTGTTACCAGGTACATCTGTCACCAAAGCAGCTATTTTGGAGATGCTTACCCCTTGGCGCCATCGTTAAGTGTTTGGCTGTAACCAAAAGGTCAGCAGTTCAAATTAACCAGTCACTCTTTGGAAACCTTATAGGGCAGTTCTGCTCTGTCCTATAGGGTCGCTATGAGTAGGAATCGACTCGATGGCAGCAGGTTTTTTTTTTTTTTCCTGGTACTCCTTGGTGATGGACACCTGTTCCTTAGGGTTTTGCATGTCTTAACCAATATACCTACGGAAGGTGATTTTTTTGCTTATTGAGAAGTGTCACTCTGAGGCCCTGCCAGAGGCTTTTTGGGCCATAGTGTCACACTATGACTCTGTGTATTCTTTCCATCTTCTTTTGATGCTTGCTGTGTCATTTAATATTTTCCCCATGGAATCCTTCACTATTGCAACTCGAGGCTTGAATTTTTTCTTCAGTTCTTTCAGCTTGAGAAACACTGAGCGTGTTCTTCCCTTTTGGTATTCCATCTCCAGCTGTTTGCACATGTCATTATAATACTTTATTTTGTCTTCTCGAGAGGCTCTTTGAAATCTTCTGTTCAGTTCTTTAACTTCATCAATTCTTCCTTTTGCTTTAGCTGCTCGACGTTCAAGAGCAAGTTTCAGAGTCTTCTCTGACATCCATCTTGGTCTTTTCTTTCTCTCCTGTCTTTTCAGTGACCTCTTGCTTTCTTCATGGATGATGTCCTTGGTGTCATTCCCCAACTCATCTGTTCTTCAGTCACTAATGTTCAATGAGTCAAATCTATTCTTGAGATGGTCTCTAAATTCAGGTGAGATATACTCAAGGTCATATTTTGGCTCTCGTGGACTTGCTCTGATTTTCTTCAGTTTCAGCTTGAACTTGCATATGAACAATTGATGGTCTGTTCCACAGTCGGCCCCTGGCCTTGTTCTGACTGATCGTATTGAGCTATTCCATCGTCTCTTTCCACAGATGTAGTCAATTTGATTTCTGTGTGTTCCATCTGGTGAGGTCCATGTGTATAGTCACCGTTTATGTTGGTGAAAGAAGGTATTTGCAATGAAGAAGTCGTTGGTCTTTCAAAATTGTATCATTTGATCTCCGGCATTGTTTCTATCACCAAGGCCATATTTTCCAACTACTGATCCTTCTTCTTTGTTTCCAACTTTCGCATTCCAATTGCCAGTAACTATCAATGCATCTTGATTGCAGGAAGCATCAAAAGAAGATGGAAGGAATACACAGAGTCATTATACCAAAAAGAATTAGTCGATATTCAACAATTTCAAGAGGTGGCATATGATCAGGAACCAATGGTACTGAAGGAAGAAGTCCAAGCTGCTCTGAAGGCATTGGGGAAAACAAGGCTCCAGGCATTGATGGAATATCAATTGAGATGTTTCAACAAACAGATGCAGCGCTGGAAGTGCTCACTCGTCTATGCCAAGAAAGATGAAAGACAGCTTCCTGGACAACTGACTGGAATAGATCCATATTTATGCCTATTCCCAAGAAAGGTGATCCAACCAAATGTGGAAATTATAGAACAATATCATTAATATCACAAGTAAGCAAAATTTTGCTGAAGATCATTCAAAAATGGCTGCAGCAGTATATCAACAGGGAACTGCCAGAAATTCAGGCCGGTTTTAGAAGAGGACGTGGAACCAGGGATATCATTGCTGATGTCAGATGGATCCTGGCTGAAAGCAGAGAATACCAGAAGGATGTTTACCTGTGTTTTATTGACTATGCAGAGACATTCGACTGTGTGGATCGTAACAAACTATGGATAACACTGCGAAGAATGGAAATTCCAGAACACTTAACTGTGCTCATGAGGAACCTTTACATGGATCAAGAGGCAGTTGTTCGGACAGAACAAGGGGATACTGATTGGTTTAAAGTCAGGAGAGGTGTGCGTCAGGGTTGTATTCTTTCACCATACCTATTTCATCTGTATGCTGAACAAATAATCTGAGAAGCTGGACTATATGAAGAAGAACGGGGCATCAGGATTGGAGGAAGACTCTAACAACCTGCGTTAGTGCAGATGACACAACCTTGCTTGCTGAAAGCGAAGAGGACTTGAAGCACTTACTAATGAAGATCAAAGACCACAGCCTTCAGTATGGATTACACCTCAACATAAAGAAAACAAAAATCCTCACAGCTGGACCAATGAGCAACATCATGATAAACAGAGAAAAGATTGAAGTTGTCAAGGATTTCATTTTACTTGGATCCACAATCAACAGCCATGAGAGCAGCAGTCAAGAAATCAAAAGACACATTGCATTGGGTTAATCTGCTGCAAAGGACCTGTTTAAAATGTTGAAGAGCAAAGATGTCACCTTGAACACTAAGGTGAGCCTGACCTAAGCCGTGGTATTTTCAATCACATCATTGCATGTGAAAGCTGGACAACAAATAAGGAAGCCTGAAGAAGAATTGATGCCTTTGAATTGTGGTGTTGGCGAAGAATATTGAATATACCATGGACTGTCAAAAGAATGAACAAATCTGTCTTCAGAAGCACAGCCAGAATGCTCCTTAGAGGCAAGGATGGCGAGACTGCGTCTTACATACTTTGGGACATGTTGCCAGGAGGGATCAGTCCCCAGAGAAGGACATCTTGCTTGAGAGGGTACAGGGTCAGCGGAATAGAGGAAGACCCTCAACAAGGTGGATTGACACAGTGGCTGCAACAATGAGCTCAAGCATAACAACAATTTTAAGGATGGCGCAGGACCAGGCAGTGTTCTGTGCTGTTGTGCATTGGGTCACTATGAGTTGGAACCGACTAAATGGCACCTAACAACAGCAAGCCATATTATGTAATTTGATATCACACTATGTTACCACCTGGTCTGGAATAAATCTGCCCAAACATTTCCAGAGGCAAGAATAATTTGCCTACCGTTGCATACCTGGTTTCTGACATTTAGAAGGTCACTCTGTATATATTTACTGAATGACTGAGTGAATGGCAGGCACCTGACAGCTTATATCCAGACTATTTGCACATGGGAAAATAAGATTAGACCAACATTTGGTTTTGCTCATGATTGGCCAACATCACTCCCTGTAGAGTGAAGAGAAAGCATTTTTCAAAATTATTTATTTTGTTGTTGTTGTTGAGAATATACACAGCAAAACATACACCAATTCAATTGTTTCTCCAGGTACAATTCAGTGACGTCGATTATGTTCTTCAAGTTGTGCAATTATTCTTACCCTCCTTTTCTAAGTTGTTTCTCCCTCATTAACATAAATTCACTACTCCCTAAGGTTCCTGTTTAATCTTTCATGTTACTTTTGTCAGTTTAATCCCTTATAGATAGACCTTAAAGGAGCGTAATGTTCAAGTCAGACGTTCTTTACCGGTTAAGCTGAACAATTGTTTGGTTTTAAGAAGGTTTCAAGGGTTATTTTTGGCTTAAGGTTCAAGGATTATCTCAGGGCAATAGTTTTGGGGGTTCGTCCAGCCTCCATGACTCCAGAAAGGCAGGATTCCATGAGAATTTGAAATTCTGTTCTGCATTTTCCCCTTTTGGTCAGGATTCTTCTATAGAATCTTTGATCAAAATGTTTAGTGATGGTAGCCAGGCACCATCTAGTTCTTCTGGTCTCATAGCAAAGGATGCAGTTGTTCGTGGATGCAATTAGCCATACATCCATTTCCTCCCCTTATTACAGACTCTCCTTCCTCTGTTGCTCCACAGGAATAGAGACCGATTGTTGTGTTTAGGTGGCTGCTTGTACACTTTTAAGGCCCCAGGCACTATGCAATGAATAAGGAGGAGGAACAAAAGCAGTAAACATATTATTAGGCCAATTAACTGAGATGTCCTGTGAAACCATGACCCTAAACCTCCAAACTAAGGAACCAAATCCCATGGGGTGTTAGGTTTTACATAAGCAGCCTCAGCAACTATTTTTTTGTTATCGTTGTAGTAACTGTGTCTATCAGACAACCTTTGCCAATTCAACTTTCTGCAGATGTACAACTTATTGACAGCAATTATAATAATGGGCTGAGCAACCCTACCCTTAGTCAATGCAATTTTTCCATCATGGTAAACCAGAACTGAGTATTTCATAAGCAATACCTTAATAGGTGTTTGAAGCATTCCTCAATATATAGAATTTTCTGGCCAAATCTTAGAATTGAAATGGTTAGGAATCCAGAGAATGTATTCCTTTCTTTGCCCCTCGTCTGTCTCATGAAGTGCTGCTACAGAGGGTCTCGATTTTCCGTGTATCAGAGCTTCCTGAGGAGCTTGTTACAGAACCTGCTTTCCTTGCGCATTTATATTTCTAACAAGCTCTATAAGTGATTTTGAGGCATGAAGAAGTTTGGGAACTAATGATATTGTGGCTTTCAAACATTTTGACCAATGAGACAGTCTTTTTATATGATCACACATGTACTGGTTTGTGAACTTTATTTTGCAAAACAGTTTTGAAACTAACTACCTGAAATAAACACCATTTCCTATTCTATCCTATTTCATTTTTGTAAAATGCTGTCTGTGACCCACTAAGTTGTTTCCACAAATCACATGTATATAGTTTGAAAACATCGGTGTAAAACATATTAGACCTAGAGGTAAGAAATATGGCCACTAATAATGTAACTACCCTGCATTTCTGTAACAAACAATATATCATACTTTTTTTTTTAATTTGCACTTCACAAGAGCACTAAGATGTATATTAAACAACAACAACAGCAACACAAAAACCCTTGCCATCGAGTAGATTCTGACTCTTAATGACCCTATGTTCAGAGAACTGCCCCATAGGGGTTCCAAGGAGTGGCTGATGGATTGAGCTGCAGGCCTTTTGGCTATCAACTAAATACTAAACCACTATGCTACCAGGGCTCCAAGATGTGTATTATGTCTGGGGGCCATACTCTTGGGGTTCCTCCAGTCTGTGTCAGGCCAGTAAGTCTGGTCTTTTTATTTTTTTCTGTGAGGCCAGGACATGCATTTTTTGCCAATTCTTTAAATTTAAAATTTAATTCTATTGCTTTCTATAACGACAATAATAACAAAAATCAATAGCTAACATTTATTGAATACTCATTCTAATTCAGGCATTGTGCTTAGAGTTTTGCATACATCATTTAATCCACATAACAACCATATGTTAGAAGCCATTATTACCCATTCTGCAGACATAGAAACTGATGCTTAAGTAGTTGCCCAAGGACATGCAGCCTGAAAGTGGGAGAGCAGTGGGCTCATGCCAGAGTAGTTAACCACCGAGCCACACTGTCTGCCTCCAGGAAGCACCACTCAATGTGAGTGACTGGGGTAGATCTTTTAGGGACTTCCTAAGACCCAATCTAACTTATTAAAAACAGAAGCGTTTCATGAATTGGCCTATTTTAATTGATATTTATAACAAATTACTTGCATAACTGACATCAGAGTTGAGAACTATTTAGCTAAAGCTTCCAATGCCTCTTTTCATTTTAAAAGTATCTGTTGTTTCCTCAAGTGATTAAAAAAAAAAATATATATATATATGTATGTGTGTGTATATATATACACACACAAATAACACGCTTCCTCAAACGTCATGACTTTTAATCATTTCCTGACTAGAGTTGTCTAATCACCCAAACCTTCACAGACATTATCTAAACAATTCACATACTAACTCCAAAAGTTTTCAGAGTTGGCTGAGCATGATAATCCTTTTTGGGACAGGGAGAAAATATTAGAGTTTCTACTTTTAGTTCATGCTTTTAAAAGTCTAGATTTATGCACAATACATTAGTGTAGTCATACCCATTGCTGTTGAGTCACTTCTGACTCATAGCGACCCTATAGGACAGAGTAGGTCTGCCCCATATGGTTTACAAGGAGGATTTGAACTGCCAACCTGTTGTTTAGCAGCCAAGCTCTTAACCAGTGCACCACCAGGGGTCCTAGTGCAGTCATACATGTATTAAATCAATGAATAAGTAAACAAATATTTATTTGGGGTGTGTAATCAAAAAAAGTTGGAGATTACTGATTTAGCCCTTTTTTTCAATGTGAAGCTTGACTTTCTACATGTTGTTCCAACTCAAAGAGACTCTATACACAAGAGAATGAAACACTACCCGGTCCTGCAGCATACTCACAATTGTTGCTATGCTTGAGCCCGTTGTTGCAGCCACTGTGTCAATCGATCTCATTGAGGGTCTTTTTCTTTTTTGCTGACCCTCTACTTTACCAAGCATGATGTCCTTCTCCGGGGACTGATCCCTCCTTATAACACATCCAAAGTATGTGAGACATAGTCTCACTGTCCTTGCTTCTAAGGAGCATTCTGGGTGTACATCTTCCAAGACAGATTTGTTCGTTCTTTTGGCAGTCCATGGTATATTCAATATTCTTCACCAATACCACAATTCAAAGGCATCAATTCTTCTTTGGTCTTCCTTATTCATTGTCCAGCTTTCACATGCGAGACGATAGAAAACACTGTGGCTTGGGTCAGGCACACCTTAGTCTTCAAGGTGACATCTTTGCATTCTAACACTTTAAAGAGGTCTTTTGCAGCAGATTTACCCAATGCGATGCATCTTTTGATTTTTTGACTGCTGCCTCAGTGGGTGTTGATTGTTCATCCAAGTAAAATGAAATCCTTGACAACCTCAGTCTTTTCTCCATTTATCATAATGTCGCTTATCTGCCCAGTTATAAGGATTTTTGTTTTCTTTATGTTGAGGTGTAATCCATTCTGAAGGCTGTGGTCTTTGACCTTCATCCATAGGTACTTCAAGTCCTCCGCACTTTCAGCAAGCAAGGTTGTGTCATCTGCATAACGCAGGTTGTGAATGAGCCTTTGTCCAAACGTGTTGCCCCATTCTTCTCCATATAGTCCAGCTTCTTGGAGTATTTTCTCAGCATACAGATTGAATAGGTACGGTGAAAGGATACAACCCTGACGCACACCGTTCCTGAATTTAAACCAATCAGTATCCCCTCGTTTTGTTTGAACAACTGCCTCTTGATCATGTACAGATTCCTCATGAGCACAATTAAGTGTTCCGGAATTTCTGTTCTTCACAATGTTATACATAGTTTGTTATGATCCACACAGTCGAATGCCTTTGCATAGTCAATGAAACACAGGTAAACATCTTTCTGGTATTCTCTGCTTTCAGCCAGGATCCATCTGACATAAGCAATGATATCCCTGGTTCCACGTCCTGTTCTAAATCCAGCTTGAATTTCTCACAGTTCCCTGTCGATATATTGCTGCAGCTGCTTTTGAATGATCTTCAGCAAAATTTTGCTTGCATGTGATATTAATCATATTGTTTGATAATTTCTGCATTCAGTTGGGTCTCTTCCTTGGGAATGGGCATGAATATGGATCTCTTCCAGTTGGTTGGCCAGATAGTAGTCTTCCAAATTTCTTGGCATAGATGAGTGAGCACTTCCAGTGCTGCATCTGTTTGTTGAAACATCTCAACTGGTATTCCGTCAATTGCCAGAGGCTTGTTTTTTGCCAGTGCCTTCAGTGCAGCTTGGACTTATTCCTTCAGTACCATTGGTTCCTGATCATATATTACCTTCTGAAACGGCTGAAGGTCGACCAGTTCTTTTTGCCTAGTGACTCCGTGTATTCTTTCCATCTTCTTTTGGTGTTTCCTGGATCGTTTTATATTTTCCTTCACTATTGTAACTCAAGGCTTGAATTTTTTTCTGCCATTCTTTCAGCTTGGTTTTCTATCTCCAGGTCTTTTCACATGTCATCATCATACTTTACTTGGTCTTCTCAAGCCACCGTTTGAAATGTTCTGTTCAGCTCTTTCACTTTATCAGTTTTTCCTTTTGCTTTAGCAACTTGACATTCAAGAGCAAGTTTCAGAGTCTCTTCTGACATCCATTTAGGTCTTTTCTTTCTCTACTGTCTTTTTAATGATCTCTTGCTTTCTTCATTTATGATGTCCTTGATGTCATTCCACAACTTGTCTGGTCTTTGGTCATTTGTGTTCAACACATTAAATCTATTCTTGAGATGGTCTCTAAATTCAGGTGGGATATACTCAAGGTTGTATTTTGGCTCTCATGGATTTGTTCTAATTTTCTTCAGTTCTGACTTAAACTTTCATATGAGTAATTGATAATCTGAATCCACAGTCAGCCCCTGGCCTTGTTCTGACTGATGATATTGAGCTTTTTCATTGTTTCTTCTACAGATGTAGTTGATTTGATTCCTGTGTATTCCATCCAGTGAGGTCCACGTGTATAGTCACCATTTATGTTGGTGTAAAAAGGTATTTGCAATGAAGAAGTCTTTGCTTGCAAAATTTTGTCATGCAGTCTCCAGCGTCTTTTCTATCACCAAGACCATATTGTCCAACAACCGATCCTTCTTCTTTGTTTTCAACTTTTGCATTCCAATCACGAGAAATTATTAATGCATCTTGATTGCATGTTTGATCAATTTCAACTGCAGAAGTTGGTATAAATCTTCAATTTCTTCATCTTTGGCCTTAGTGGTTGGTGTGTAAATTTGAATAATAGTCATATTAACTGGCCTTCCTTGTAGGCGTATGGATAGTATCCTATCACTGACAGCATTGTACTTCAGGATAGGTCTTGAAATGTTCTTTTTGATGATGAATGGAACGCCATTCCTCTTCAAGCTGACATTCCCAGCATAGTAGAGCATACGATTGTCTAATTCAAAATGACCAATACCAGTCCATTTCAGCTCACTAATGCCTAGGATATCGATATTTTCCTAGATTCATATTTTGTACATTCCAGGTTCTGATTATTAATGGATATTTGTAGCTGTTTCTTCTCGTTTTGAGTTGTGCCACATCAGCAAATGAAGGTCTGAAAAGCTTGACTCCATCTACATCATTAAGGTTGACTCTACTTTGAGGGGGCAACTCTTCCCCAGTCATATTTTAGTGCCTTCCAACCTGAGGGGCTCATCTTCTGGCACTATATCAGACAATGTTCCACTGCTATTCATAAGGTTTTCACTGGCTAATCCTTTTCAGAAGTAGACTACCGGCTCCTTCTTCCTAGTCTGTCTTAGTCTGGAAGCTCAGCTGAAACCTGCCCACCATGTGTGACCCTGCTGGTATTTGGATACTGGTGGTGTAGCTTCCAGCATGACAGCAGTACAGAAGCCCCCAAGGTATGACAAACTGAAAGACGTGTGAGGGATTTTCTACGTGGGTAAAGATAAAGTCTGTTCCACTTATCTATTGCTATGCAACACACCACCCCCAAAATTAGTAGCTTAAAAAGAATATCATTATTTAATTTTCTCACAGATCTGCACTATGGGCAGGGTTCAGCAGGAACAGCTTGTTTCAGCACTATCAATTGGAGCATCTTGACGGAGGGCACTGGAGTCATCTGAAGGCAACGCACTCAGAGGCCTGGGGTTGATGCCTACTGTTGTCTGGGAAGACTCAAACAGCTGGAGACGGAAATATCTGGGGATCCTGGGCATGTCTTTCTTTCTCTGTGTGGTCTCTCCAAATGATCCCTCCAGCACAGAAGCTTCAAATTAGCTGTACTTATGACATGTCAGTTCAGGACTCCCAAGGTACATGTCCCAACTGAGAGAAAGTCAGCCGGAAGCCCAATTTCCTTTTCTAATGTAGTTTCTGAAGTCCTACAGCGTGATTTCTGCCACATTGTATTCTCTAGAAGTAAAGCACTTTGGGAATTAGACTCCACCTTTTGATGGGAGGAGAGTCAGAAAATTTGTGAACATATGTTAACACCTCTACAGTTTGCTTAATCTGACTGGGGTCAGTGAAAGTCCAGTGATGCAGTTGTTGTTATTGTTAGTTGCTATCATGTTAGTTCTGACTCATGCCAGCCATATGTATAAAAGAATGAAATGTTGCCTGGTCCTGTGCCATCTTTATGGTCACTGGTATTTGAGTCCATTGTAGTGACTGTTGTGTCAGTTCATTTCATGATGTGGTTGGGAACCATTTAATTAAATGTGGGAATTAAGTTGTGGAATGGGTGTGAACCAGAAGGGCTTAGCTCATGTGAATGGGTATCCAGATTGAGTAGATTAAATCCATTTGTCTTCATTCCATTTCCTTCTCTACCTCAGCTTCCTCACAGGCAGTGGGAAACTCCTCTAGGCTTCAGGACTGGCTCATAAGTATTTGAAAAGACATTTGAAGACTATTCTTGAGAGTGGGGATGGAAAATAGATTCAAAAATAGATTAATTGGCACCACATGGAAGAGCTGGGAGAGCTGGGTTCCTTTCTTACTCAGGTAGGCCTGACAGCAAGGGGACAAAATCTTCCCAACAAAATATTATATATGCCAAAATGTCATAATAGGTGTGTGTGCTAATAAAAAATATGTACAACTCCCATTAGAAGGTCATGTCAATAACAGGTATGTGTGCTAATAACAATATTTATACTCTCCTTCAAAATGTCTCATCAATAATAAATGTATGTGCTAATAAAAAATATATACATCTCTCATCAAAAGGGCATATCAGAAGAACAATGTAGGAGGACTCGTACTTGCTAATTTCAAAATGTACTCTAAGGCTACAGTTAAAAAAAAGTCATATACTGTAATAAGAATAGAAATATAGACCAATGGAGTAGAATTGAGAGTCCAGAAATAAACTCATATCTATGGTCAATTGATTTTAGACAATGATGCCAAGTCCATTCAGTGGGGGAAAGAATAGTCTTTTTAATAAGCGGTGCTAGAATAACTGACTATCCATGTGCAAAAGAATGAAGTTGGACCCAGACCTCACACCCTATGCTAAAATTAACTCAAAATGGAGCAATGACCTAAATATAAGAATTAAAACCATCAAACTCTTAGAAGAAAGCATAGGCATAAAACTTCAGAGCCTATTTTTTGACAACAAATTCTTAGATAAGACCCCAAAAGCATGAGCAACAAAAGACAAAATAGATAGATGAGATCTTATCAAAATTAAAAACTTCTGTTCATCAAAGAACTTTTATCAACAAAGTGAAGAGATAACTTACAGAATGGTAGAAAATATTTGGGAATCATATATATGATAAGGGTTAAATATCCGGAATATATAAAGAGCTCCTACAACTCAACAATAAAAATACAAACAAGCCCTTTAAAAACTGGGCAAAGGAGTTGTATAGATACTTCTTCAAGAAAAAAGCATATATAAATGGCCAGTAAGCATGTGAGAATGTGCTCAATGTCACTGGTCATTAGGGAAATGCAAATCAAAACCATAATAAGATACCACTTCATACCTACTTAGGATGGCTATTATCAGAAAAACTAAAAACAAGTGTTGGCAAGGATGTGGAGAATTGGCACACTTATCCGTTGCTGATATGACTATAAAATGGTACAGCCACTGTGGAAAATAGTTTGGCAGTGCCTCAAAAGCTTAAACGTAGAATTATCATATGACCCAGAAATTTTACTCCTCGTTTCCAAAAGACTTGGAACCAGGGACTGAAACAGATACTCGTACACAAGTGTTTATAATAGCATTATTCACAATAGCCAAAAGTCGGAAATAATTCAAGTGTTCATCAATAGATGAAATGATAAACAAAATGTGGCATATCCATACAATGGACTATTAATTTCAACATGAATAAACCTTGAACATGTTATGCTGAGTGAAATAAGTCAGGCACGAAAGAACAAATACTGTATGACTCCACTTACGTGACATATCTGGAATAGGCAGATGCATAGAAACAAAAGTCTATTTGTGATCACCAGGGGCTGAGGGGAGGGGCACATGGGGAGTTATTGCTTAAGGGATACTGAGTTTCTGTTTAGGATTACGAAAAACATTTGGAAACGGATAGTGGTAATGTTTGAACAAGATGGTGAATGTAATTAATGTCACTGAATTATATACTTAAAAATGGTTACGATGGCAAATGTTTTATTATATTTTACCATGATATGAAACAAATAAAATGGTTAAAATGGAAAATGGCATTATATATATTTTGCCACAATAAAAACATAAAATAATTTCACATGAACGATAGGTGTGTGTTCTAAAAAAAAAAACAAACAAAAAAAAAAAAACAGTACTTTTGCTATAAGCATTTTCCTGCTCATAAGTTGTGTTACGAAGAGTATAGCCAATGAACATTCAGAGTCACTTTCTTTTTACACCTCTCCGAGCATTTCAGATCAATAAAGTGAATTTATAACATGTATTTAAGTAAAACTCTTTTATATAAGTAGCAAAACATTAGTAAAGGAATTCCTTCTTGGTAACCTGTTCCACTGAAGGTGGTAGAACGAAATATTTTGAATTATGTAGCATTTATTTAAGTCATGATTTCTAAGTATATACCAATTTCTGAAATTATTTTGAAAGGCTAATAACAGCCTCCTTTGACATTTGATCAAGTAAATTAAAACTCAGAAGCCAGAAAAGACTGAATTCTGGAGGTTGTTCCAATGAGTCTCATAATGATTGAAGGATTAAAACATAAGACTGAGGAAAAGTATAGTTTATTGAGATTATTCAACTCTAACAGGAAAGAATTTGAGGGGATGATTTAATTCGCATTCTGTTGGCCAGAACTCTTCCCTGTGCTCTGCCATACTCTATGGCATTGTGCCAGCTGATGCCCATAGCTGGGAAACTAAAGTAGTGGAAATTTCTGTAGTAATTTTGATTCTATCTCTCCTAGCACCACGTTTAAATTTCACTAAATGCAGTTTTCTTGCATTCTAATTCTTTGAAAATGGGTAATCTGTGGGGTGTTTATTCTTAGACCAAGGCAGGAAATAGAATTTTTGCATTTTAAACTCTCAGACAGGGAGGTGTCTCCCTGTTCATCTCCATTTAGCTGAGGCATGAGCTTAACTTTGGTTAGCTTTGGGGAAAAAATAAAAGTCTTTAAAAATCAAAATTTGTAATTAAAAATTGCAATAGAGTTTCAATGCTGGTTATTTAATAAATTTCTGTAAAGTGGTTGCTAATTGATTTTTCTTTCCCTGGAATGACTTAAATATGATGCTCCTTAAGACTACAGATAGAGGTGACCTGCTTATCTTCTTTGGGGCCTACAAGAATTCTTTCTCTTTTCATTTTTTGTTTGTGTTAAGGACTTTTCAGTGTTCTACTTAAAAAGAAAACTTATTTGTGAGTTTACAGATTGTCTATAAATATTATACAACTCATCAGGGCATGGTTTAAGCTTAAAAAAGACAAATTTTATGTGTTAAATTTGCAAAGAAAATGTTGCATATTAATGTTTCCTAATTAATAGTAAACATTCTCTTTGAGGATTTTTCCTCAAATCGATTAGCTTACTTTCTATTTTGATAAACATAGCTGTTATGTCAGTGCTTGTTTTATGTGTAATATAAAGTTTTGCTCCAGATATGTGTTCTTGCCCTTAAAACCAAATATCTCCTTGACAAAACTGTTACACATAGAAAAGACCCTAGATCCTGACTCTTTTTGTAAATCAGTTTACTTATGTTTCAGTTTTGTGAGTTTCTAAATGTGATCATAAAAGAAGATGTGAGTGACAGTTACCAGAGGGCATTCAGATCTTCTGTAAAAGGCATTGAAATTTCCAAGAACCAAGTTTAATAAAGGAAAGATAAGAATGTCATATTGAAATTCATAAAGTTGGCTTGGCAGGATAGCCACAATTCATTTCATGCAAATGTGTAAGACAATTTCCCTGCATCACCAGCTATTGAAAAGGACATGCAGGTTAGTATAAAGGTTTTTTTTAAGACAAAGCACAAGCTAATTGCGACATAGCTAAAGGAACTCATAAAAGATAATATGGTTTCTGGATGTACTATGGCCTTCTGGCCCAAACTAGTGATTGTTTCTATGCTGCTGGCTTGAGGAAAAAAAAACTCAGTGGGACTACTGAATTTTAGAAAGCTTATTCACAAAATTGGTTCTCAGCCTTACCTCTGAATTGCTGACTTTGGGAAGTTTATAATATGTGGTCAAGAGGAGTCAAGATAATAACCAGACTATTGGAAAGAACTCTGAGTAAATTATTTGGCTTTTTTGATCCTTTACCTTGTACATTTTTAATTTCCTTCTATTCAGTCAGTTAATGAGTGAAGTTGGAGCTGTTTAGACAAGCATTCTGCTCTGATACAAATCACTTGAACAGAAAGTTAGGAAACCCCAGAGATCTGAGCCTGTCTGCTAGATGTCATGTACAAAACCACTGAGCCAGTGGCCATCACTTGCATGCAAAACCAGCCAGGAGTCCAGCTGGCTTTGATTTAGAACTTGTTAGGGAAATTGGCTCAATTAAAAAAACAAAATCATGTCTTTTTTACTAACAATAGCAATGCTTACATTGTGCTATTATATGCCAGGCATGGTTTGAATTTAATTAATCCTCACTTTTACTCTATGAGGTTGTGTATCAGTTAACTTTTGCTGCATAACAAACCACCTTCATGCTTAGTGGCTTAGAACAATAATTTAACATCGTTTACTAGTCTAAGGACCAGCAGAGTAGTATGCTGATCTAGGCTGAGACAGGCTGGGCTTGCTCACATGTCCTCTGTGAACTGTGGGTCGGGTAGGCAGCTTTTCTATCTCAGTCAGCTGTCATATCTCTGGGGCCTTGGCTGGGACATCAGGCTGACTGGTTCTGGTTCATGTGATTGCTCATTACCCAGCAGCATGTTTACATGAGGTAGGCATCATGTTCTTGTAGGGGAGGCAAGGTTCCCGACAGAGAGGGAGGGGGAGAGGAGGGAGGGGGAGAGGAGGGGGAGAGGGAGAGGGAGAGGGAGAGGGAGAGGGAGAGGGAGAGGGAGAGGGAGAGGGAGAGGGAGAGGGAGAGGGAGAGGGAGAGGGAGAGGGAGAGGGAGAGGGAGAGGGAGAGGGAGAGGGAGAGGGAGAGGGAGAGGGAGAGGGAGAGGGAGAGGGAGAGGGAGAGGGAGAGGGAGAGGGAGAGGGAGAGGGTATAGCCTCTTGAGGCCTGGGTTTGTAACAAACATGGTTATCACTCCTAATGAGTTCTATGGACCACAATGAGTCACAAGGCCGGTCTGTCTTCAAAGGGAAGGGAAATAGACACCACCTTTTGATGGGTGTGAATATAGGAAGGAGTAAAGGAGTGTGTACATTTTTACAATCTACCACAAATGGGTACAATTATATCCATTTAGCAATCAGGGAACTGAAATACAGAGTTTGAATGAACAAGGTTATGTAGCTTCTAAGTGTCCAAGTCAGATTTCAAACACAGAGTGTTGGGCTCCGGAATCCATGTTCTTAACTGATGTGCTGTGTATTTATTTTTGTGCATGTTACCTAGATGCCACTACTGCACATGTCTGGCAACATGGAAAATCGTGTTTGTTGCCCTTTGTCTTGTGCAGGACCTCCAGCTCCCTTGTCAATATCCATTCCACTCATCCCCTGCACCAAATGTTTGCAATAAATAACACTTCTTTTCTCCTTTTGGTATTTTCTTCTAGTCTTTAACCAAACCAGTTGCCATCAGATCAGCTCCTACTCATGGTGACCCCATGTGTGTAAGAGTAGAACTGTGCTCTATAGGGTTTTCAATGACTGATTTTTCATAGTTAGCTTGCCAGGCCTTTCTTCTGGGACATCTCTTCTGGACTTGAACCACCAACATTTTGGTTAGCAGCTAAGCATGCTAAACATTTGTATCATTCAAGGATCCCTCCTGGCCTTTACTCCTATCTAAAACAGAAAAATCATGAGGTTTTGAAAGTAAGTTTTAACAAAGTGTTATATGTTAATGTGCTTTTCTGGTTTAGGGTACAAACAGCCAAGGTTAAGAACTATTTATTTAATGTTTTTTAGCAAGTTGTAAAATATCTTTTCAAATTCCAAAATAAGCTCTCTCTTTCACTAGTGGGTAAATTCCATCAAGCAAATGGTAACTGTTCAATAACTATAAATTAAATGAAGAAATGAAGGAAATCAAAATTTTAATGACTATTAATAAATACCTTAACCATTAATTTTATCAAGCAGGTTCTACTAATGTTATACTCATGATTTTTCAAAAATAACTTTCTGTAGGTTTTTTGTTCAGTGCCAATTTCTTTTCTTACTATGCCTGTTACACTTTGTGCATGTGTTTGTGTATGGTATGATAATATCATATTCAGATTTTAAAGAAATTCCTTACTAATTTTGAATTCTCTTTATGTATAACTTCCTATTATGATTCCCGTCTCTCTGAGTCAGAATCAGCATGACGGCAAATAACAACATTGATCTGGAAATATAGAAGTCTTCCTAGTGCTTGTATTAAAGCTTTTGAGACGATGGAAACTTTTAACCCATGTGGGCCCTTTACAAAAATGGAGCTCACAGCCCGCCTCTGCCATTGCTCTGTTGTACTTTCAAAATCAAATCCTTGGGCTCAAATCAGTGCTATACTTTAGAACCATGCAAATATGAGTGTTGAAAACTCCTTGAAGTTCTTTACTGGAGACTTATCTCAGTTACCTAGTAAGTTTTTGTGATGCTTTACTCACTTTATCAGTGGGAATTGAGACACAACCTGGGTAGGTTTCTTGTCAAATTCAAAATCAAGGCTGAGGGATTGAGTAGCCAAGATAAGATCTGAAGGAACCTCATTTTATAGGCAATTGTTGAAGAGACTAAGAAGTGTAGTTTATAAGAGGAGTATTGCCCGGAGAAAAAATATCCCATCTCTTAATCAAGAGTTGTGTGTGGTGTGTGGAGATTTTTGATTGGACATGTTAAATGATTGGTATTTGGTTAGCTTACAGAATTGACAGTGGATAAGCATGGTTATTAATAGGAGAAACATTTCATGATTCATCTCATTAGTATGTATGATTGTTATCTGGAGACAGTTCTTATGCCTAGAAGACAAAGAGCAAAATGAGTTTAAATTGATTTCTTCCTCTAAAGATATGAGTGCAAGTCATCAGGAAGCACAAGGAGAGCCTCAAGCAAGAAAGCTCCTTAGCTATTAGTTCTTTCTTTGTGGTAAACACCATTTTAGCCCCGGAATCGGTCAATACCCAGGAATTAGTCTTAGGACATTTTCCATGAATATCTTTTTTTTTTTTTTTTACAATGAAATTTCTTGTCAGTGAGGATTGTGAGGTTTTAGTATTCAAGAAGTGGGAGTCCAAATGGCTCAGAAGTCTGTGGTCTTTCTGACACACCAAATTGTGTTTTCTTTTCTGACCATTATTTTAATATATATTTGGTCTCTCTTTTTTTTTTTTTTAATATTAGTGCCATGTGTTCATCTAGTTGCTGATGTAGTTTGCCAATTTCTGTATTTGTCTCCACAGTAAAGAAAGAAACTATTTCACTGTGAGAGCCATGGACTTTCCACCATCCTTCCTTGGAATGCTTCAAGGCCCATAGCTCAGGGCTGGGGATGACGTAGGCCTACCTGGTTGCACCTCGTTGTCGGAGGCCCAGGTGTGAGAGAGTACAAGGTGCATCCTCACAGAAAGGTGAGAAAAGGTGTACAAGATGTAAGCAACAACTACGAAAAATAATTAATGACAACTTTCTTCCTTTTCTATTAGTATACTTTTTTATTGTCATAAAAATAGATATAATATGACATTGTCCAGTTCAACATTTTTACACATCCTATTCACTGACATTATTACCTTAATCATGTTGTGTACCATTACCTGTGTCCATTGCCAAATTTTCCATCACCATTAGCAGATACTCAACGCTTCCTAAACAATAATTCCTCATTTTCCCCTCCCTTCTGCTTCTGGTAACCACTAATAAGCTTTGATCTTTATACATTTGCCTAGTCTAGATATTTCATATAAGTAGGATCATACAGTATTTGTCATTTCGTGACTGGCTTCACTCAGCATAATGTTTTCAAGGCCTAGTAAGAAGAAGTGAAATGTGCATGAAGAACTAGTTGATTGCCACTGATATGTAAAATAGATGAAATTTAAATACAACAACACACGCACACCTGTGAAAACTTGTTATATAGTATAATACAGTTGATAAAGGCTTTCATCTTGATTAGCAGAGGAAAGTGCAGTAGGGAGAACTCCATAAATCTGCAGTCTCTTTGTCTTTTTCAATTTGTGATTATCAAACTGCCTGACTGGGAGGCAGAATAATTAGTGTAATTTTTCCCACACTTAGAAAAAGAATTGCCCAGAGCCTTTGTTAACAACACAGATTCTCAGCCCCACCCAGATCCTGGTGAATGAGAACCTCCAGGGAAGTGTACTGAAAATTAATATTTTTAATACATTTATGGGTTATTTGTATTAGCTGGAAGTTAAGAGATCTTAAAGAGTTCACCTTTGCTGTTGGCTGTGTAGAGTTGAGCAAGTTACCATATCTCATCTAATATTAGTTTTTCCTTCTGTAAAATCAGGGTGATAATAGCACCTCCCTCAGGGTGATATTGTTAACACTTCATGACCTAATATGTGCAAAATACTTATCAAGGTGCTTGGCAGAAATGACGAATCTGTATTTGCTGCTGCTACTACTGCTACTGTCACTGTTGTTTTATACAGTTAGCTCTGGTGCTTTGGGCTTACCCAGTTTATGTAAGTAATGAATATAAATGACAGAGGGGATATTCAAGGGAAAGAAGATAAAGGAAAAGAACTTCTAATAGGTTGGGTGAGAGGTGAGACATTCTAGGTTGGAAGCAATGGTGAGAGTGGACTTAAAGTTCCCAAGGGAACCTTAGGCATCCAGTTCAGTTCACATCTACCGCCCCCCCCCCCAAGTATTTGCCTTGAGTTTCAATATTGAAGGATTCTATGGGGAAAATATTAAACAATTCAGGAAGCATCAAAAGAAGATGGAAGGAATACACAGAGTCACTGTACCAAAAAGAGTTGGTTGACATTCAACCATCTCAAGTACCATATGAGTGATCAAGAACTGAAGGAAGAGGTCCCAGCTATACTGAAGGCATTGGTGTAAAACGAGGCTCCAGGAGTTGGTAGAATACCAATTGAGATGTTTCAACAAAAGGGTGCAATGCTGGAAGCACTCACTCATTTATGCCAAGAAATTTGGAAGACAGCTACCTGGCCAGCCGACTGGAAGAGACCCATATTTGAACCCATTCCAAAGAAAAGTGATCCAACAGAATGTGGAAATTATAAAACAATATTATTAATATCACATACTAAGTAAAATTTTGCTGAAGATCATTCAAAAGTGAATACAGCAGTAAATCAACAGGAAACTACCAGAAATTCAAGCCAGATTCAGAAGAGGACATGGAATGAGGATATCATGGGCTGATGTCAGATGGATCCTGGCTGAAAGCAGAGAATACCAGAAAGATGTTTACCTGGGTTTAATTGACTATGCAAAGGCATTCAACTGTGTGGATCATAACAATTATGGATAACATTTTGAAGAATGGGAATTCCAGAATACTTAATTGTGCTCATGAGGAATCTGTACATGGATCAAGAGGCATTCCTTCTAACAGAACAAGGGTATGCTGTGTGGTTTAAAGTCAGGAAAGGTATGCATCAGGGTTGTATCCTTTCACCACACTTATGCAATCTGTATGCTAAGCAAATAACCCAAGAAGCTGATCTGTATGAAGAAGAATGTGGCGTCAGGATTGGAGGAAGACTTATTAACAACCTGTGATATGCAGATGTCATGACCTTGCTTGCTGAAAGTGAAGAGGGCTTGAAGCACTTGCAAAGACCACAGCCTTCAGTGTGGATTACACCTCAACGTAAAGAAAACAAAAATCCTCACAACTGGATCAATAGGCAACATCATGATAAATGGAGAAAATATTGAAGTTGTAAGGGATTTCATTTTATTTGGATCCACAATCAATACCCATGGAAGCAGCAGTCAAGAAATCAAATAACACATTGCATTGGGCAAATTTGCTGCAAAAGATCTCTTTAAAGTCTTAGAAAGCAAAGATGTTAAAGACTAAGGTGCACCTGGCCCAAACCATGGTGTTTTCAATTGCTTCATAAACATGTGAAAGCTGGACAATGAATTAAGAAGGCTGAAGAAGAACTGATGCCTTTGAATTATGGTGTTGGTGAAGAATATTGAATATGCCATCGACTGCCAGAAGAGTGAACAAATCTGTCTTGGAAGAAGTATAGCCAGAATGCCCATTAGAAGCAAGGATGGCAAAACTTTGTCTCACATACTTTGGACATGTTATTAGGAAGGATCAGTCTCTGGAGAAGGACATCATGCTTGGTAAAACTGAGAGACAGCAAAAAGGAGGAAAGCCCTCAATGAGATGGATTGACACAGTGGCTGCAACAGTGGGCTCAAACAGCGATGATTGTGAGAATTGCATAGCATCAGTCAGTGTTTCATTCTGTTGTGCATAGGGTTGCTATGAGTTGGAATCAACTCAACGGCATCTAACAACAACATCTTCAATTAAGGAGCCCTGGTGGTACGATTGTTAAGCGCTGGGCTGTTAACCCAAAGGTAGGAGGTTCAACCCACCAGCCGCTCTGTAGAAGACAGATGTGGCATCCTGATTCCATAAAGATTACAGCCTTGGAAACCATGGTGGTGTAGTGGTTAAGAGCTACAGCTGCTAACTAAAAGGTCGGCAGTTCAAATCCACGAGGCGCTCCTTGGAAACTCTATGGGGCAGTTCTACTCTGTCCTATAGTGTTGCAATAAGTCAGGTAGTTTCAGGTTTAGCATCTAATACCCGATTATCTAATGGTTTTTCTTTTCTATCTGCTTGTCTTTTTGAATATTGTTGTTTTTTTTTTTTTTTATAAGACAGTGAGTTTGATTTGATTTTGTGTACTCTGCCCAACGGGGTCACTATGAGTCAGAGTTCACTTGGTGGCAATGGGTTTTATCTTTAGTTATGCGTGATTATTAAGCACTCCATGTTCCCTTTACTGAAAACATTTATTTCTCAAATATATTTCTTTTTTCTCAAAGTGAAATGTGTTTTGCTATCAAAATTGACAATACCAATTATTCAGTAAAAAAGATACAATCCTATGTAGAATGGTGTCTAATGTTATTCTATATTTTCTGAGTCACAGAATGTGTCGTGTAATTTTGTCTTTAAGATGAGGTTACTAAGAGGGTCTTATTCTGGCCAGACATTTTGAATATGCATGTGAGGGCATTCAGTAAGAGCAGCAATCAAGGGGCTTCTAATAGCCAAAAATCCTGAGTTTACTTTTGTGTATGCTCAGATCTTGTCTTAGATAGATCAGCCTCGGGTTTCTTGGCTCCTTTCTGTTGAGATACCTTATTTATCCCTACCAATTTGCAAACGGTTAGAAAAGGGAATTTCTCTACTATGTTTGGTCCCTTGACTAAATGAACACATCTTCCTACCCCCTCCCAAAGTCCGGGATGCTCCCATTTAATGTTTTCATTACCAACATGGCAAGGTATGCTCTCCTGGAGAAAAATGAAAATAAGATCATATTTACACTTTCTTTACCCAAAGTGAACATCAGCTTAAAATATTTTAGCAAAAGTAAGTTATTGTAGCTAATCCACAGATTGGTGATGGTGGGGGGTGGGGAGGGAAGCAGTAGATTAAGGGACATTAAAAGAATGTGCAAAAGTTGAATTAAGTAGCATTATTTATAAGGCTTATTTATTAAGTAGCAGGTGGTGCAGTGGTTAAGCACTTGGCTGCTAACCAAAAGGTGTACGATTTGAATCCATCAGCTGCTCCATGAGAGAAAGATGTGGCAGTCTGCTTCCATAAAGATTTCAGCTGTGGAAACCCTGTGGGGGAGTTCTGCTCTTAGAAACCCTATGGGGCATTTGTATATGGTTGCTGTGAGTAGGAATCTACTCGACAGCAATAGGTTTGTTTGTTTATTTATTTACAGGACAATTATCTAAAAGGCAAAAAAAAAAAAAAAAAGGGCTTAAAGTTGAGAGTTTCATGACTGAATTTGAGCAAGTTTTTTTTCTTTCAATTTTTTCTTTTCATTGTCTCTCTGAGGTTTAGTAAAGAGGTCATCCAAGATATGTGGTTTTCTTTTCCTATTTCTTTCTTCATTTGGGGATGTTCATGACGAGGTTTATTGGGCAGTATTCACGTATTCATAAGCTACTAATCTTTCCGTTGTGGTGTCTTCTTTCAGTGAATTCATGATATTTTTATAAAGGTTAAAAAATAATTTTCCCTGGACTCTTGAGAATTAGTCTAGTTAACAGTATCAAAAAGTAGTAGTTATTAAGAAATACATAATTAATGACTTTTCATCTAAGCTTCCATCCTAAATTAAGCAAGAATGTATTCCACACATTTTATGGTTAGACAATCATGGGCCTATTCACTCTATTTCATGTGTTAAACAAGTTCTTGTTGTTCAAAGAGACATTCACTTTCTTTTGATAATTGTTTTTAAACATGACTTCCTATTTCATATTTGTAGAGTGATTATCTATATCAATGTCACCTATTTAGTACTGCTAATAAATTTTTTTTTTTTTTAATAGTGTTTCCGTGCTAACCAAACCAAACCAGTTGCCATCTAGCCAATTCTGACTCATAGCGACTCTATAGGACAGAGTAGAACTGCCCCAGGGTTCCCAAGGCTGTAAATCTTTATGTAAGCAGACTGCCAGATCTTTTTCCTGCTAAGCAGCTGGTGGGTTCGAACTACCTTTCCTTTTGGTGAGCTGAGTGTTATAACCATTATGACACAAGGGCTCCATTTCCATACTATATTTTTTTTTATTTTAATTCTTCTGAATACTTAGCCTTTAGTATTTTTACAAGCCGAAGACTGCTCTTGTGCAATTGTTTTTTACCTGTTAAGTCACTATTTCCACATTAATAGTAGGGTAAAGATATCAGGCTTCAGTTTAGATTATGACAGTACCTAATGTCTTTTCCACATTGGCTTCAAGCAAGGAGACATGGGAATTTTATGAATTCCAATATGTATATTTTTCCAGCTGTAGTATTTTATTTGCAATTGGAAATTACCAGTTGAGATATCACTTTTCTTATGAAAAATTTCCTAATACTAAATCCTAGCAGCTAAAGCTGATTTCAGCTACTCAAGTAGAATGGTTTCTTTATGCGTAAAAGGGAGTATTTTCTATGTTCCCTTCAGCTGTTTACATTGATACTTTGAGGTCAGTGAAACATTGAATTATCTTTTTTTAATGTATACATTAGCCATCTTTTCATAAGTGTAATTACCTTTTTTGTTATATGGTCCTTAGTAGGTTAAGATAAATGGAAACTCTCTTGGCCGATATTGCTAAAATGAAGCCATTTGATCTGATAATTCTTTTTGGTTGCAAGCGAGAATCCTTGATTGCAAATGTTTATGTGTTCAGAACACAGTCTGTGCTGGTGATGTGCCTAATATAACCCTTATAGCAACACATCTTTATCTTTGTTTTTTCTCAGTCAAATTGTTTCCCTATTATACATTTAATAGACTAGCTCAAACAGACTAGGAGGACTGAATGGAAGGTTGTGAGGCTCACGTGGAATTTTGGAGTCATTAAAAACAGCTTTTTATTGAATAACACCTCTTCTTTTGTTAAGGTATCACCTGTTGCTTCCAAGAAAAGGAGAGGGTGGTTTTAGTCGGGAAGTACTTCACTGTGAGTCAGGATACTTAGTTATGGAAGACATCCCATCTCTCTGGTTCAGGTTCTTCATCTGTAAAGGATCCCGAAGGTCCTTTCTAACTGAGGCTGGAAATGACTTTTTCTCTATTTTCACCTTCTAGTTATCCATTTATTTTTTACTGACTTTGGGGTTGCTAAAATCCTAGGAGCTTAGGGAACAGTGAGTTTATGTCAATGGTGATAGAGTAATTTGGAAAGATGTAACCAATGTCACTGAACAGTACATGTACAAATTGTTGAAATGGTATATAATTTGGTGTGTGTATTTTCACACACACACTTAAATTAAAAAAAAAAAAATCCTTTAGAGCAGCCTCTAAGGAGCCAAACTTTCAAAACATCCCCATCCTCAGCTTCCTCTTCTTTTCAAGAACCCACTGAGTAGATCTGAGTGCAACTATTAGATTGTAAAACAGTTTGCAGGAGTTAATGATTTATGTTTTCACCTACAATCTCAGAAAAGAATTACCTCCATGAATATATTTTCCAGTTGCCGTGGAGTCAGTTTCGACTCATGGCAACCCCATGTGTGTCATAGTAGAACTGCACTCTGTAGGGTTTTCAGGGGCTGATTTTTCAGAAGTCAGTCTCCAAGCCTTTCTTCTGAGGGTGTCTCTGGTGGACTCTAACCTCCAATCTTTTGGTAAGCAACAGAGTGAGTTAACCTTTTGCATCACCCAGGGACTCCCCATAAATATGTATCAGTAGCAATTTGATTGTACCCCAAGATAAGATGCATTAACAGCAGACCTAAAGCCGACTGAAAAGGAAATGTTACTGTCTCGCCACTTTAATTTAAAATACTTTCTTTTTTCCCCCACCGGGACTACTTATTTCAAGCTTTAAATAAGGTCACAGAGAGTTTTCTGGGCAGTTTTCAGTCATGCTGCATATACTGTGCAGTTTGATATCAAGCTTCCATTCATCAAAGGGAACAGTTAATAGTGTAACATATAGAATGGGCCACTATTGACTAGGCTTTCATTTACATATAAGAAATGAGGAGTCATGTGACTGTGCTGGACAGTGAGCAGTGGCTCAGACAGGAGACACTTTTTTTGGTATATATGTATATATACATATATATATAGAGAGAGAGAGCCATCTGTCTTTCCTCAGAAGAATCTGAAATATTAGAAACAGAATAAGTTATGTTAGCTCATATTATAGAATTTTGGAAAAGACCACTAACAAACTGCTTTACCTTCCAACTTTAAGGATGGCATATGATTTTAAGTTAATCATGTACTAATGATGAGGGTTCCCCCCCCCCCCGTCATCTCAGGGGAAATCCAGTCCAAAATAATAATAACATTTTAAAGACCCAGTTTGATGGTAAGTGTGCATTGCCGCTCATTAGTTGGAGAGTTCAAACCTTCCACTTCTGCTGTGGGTAGCTTCTCCATGTTGAAGCATCTTCTAAAAATCTGCTTGTGTCATTTCTGCTTCAAACATTATTGAGGACAAAAAATTTAAAGTCTACAGTTGCAAGTAATTACATTTATAGAGTTTGGAGAGTAGTGGCATAATCTAAAAAGCAGCAGGTTTTGTGACTATACATGGACTCCCACTTCTGTAAAGAATCATTTTTATGCTCCTAGGCTATCGTGTTAAGTTGGTCAGACTCTCATCAGCCATTGATAATGATAATTGCATTGGTGGCATCAGCATCAGCATCAGCATCAGCATCAGCATCAGCATCAGCATCAGCATCAGCATCAGCATCAGCATCAGCATCAGCATCAGCATCAGCATCAGCAGACATCCTATGACTAAATGTTTTCACTGAGGAATAGGCCGTTTAAAATGTTAGACCTGTAATTGCCGCTATTCCATTCTCTTTCAATATCTAAAGGTCCCATAGATGTTAGACTTAATGTTTTTTTGATATAGAGAAAGTTCTTTGAGGAATGTTGCTTTATTCAAAATGGTCTTTTTAAGTCTTCATGTTTCTTTCCATAGACACTGTTACTTTTAAAAGGCCCATTTCGGTGGCTGATGATTGAGAATGTAGCTTCTCTCAGTCTAAATTTAAGACCTGTTTTGCAAGGACATTTACCCGAGAGTGATTGATACACCCTATTTATCTCTCTCCAGCCCACTCCTTTAATACCCCAAAATACGTCTCATTTCAGGAAATTAACTAATCATGAAATATCACCATGAGTTGGAATCAACTCAACAGCAACTAACAACAACCACATTAATTCTAAATTAAATAAAGCCATGTGATCTTCATATTGAGACGAAGAAGTGAGAAAAGCCTTTAGGCCACAGCACCAAGTTTTTAAGAGATGGAGCTATGGAATAATGAAAACCTGGGCTTAAGTTTTACATTTGTCACTTTCCGTTGTGTGGTCTTAGCCAAGGTATTTCATTTCTCCAAGTCCATTTTCCACATCTATAAAATGGTGTTCATGTTGCCTGCTTTTTATAAATTTTATGATGAACAAATGAGATATTAAAAGACAGTTATGATAGTACCTGACATTAAAAGACAATTATGATAGTGCCTGTATTATTATTATTATTATACCATTGCCACAAGTCAGTGAAAAAATTCAGTTAGAATAGATTGTTAGACTTTTGCTTCTGACATAATGGAGTAAGATAGAACAGACTTAACTGCCTGACATAAACAACTAGAAAACTGGATAAAATGTTTGAAATAACTGTAATCAAGTATTGGACCACAGGCAAAGCAGGACTGTGATTCCTAAGTGAAGGGAAACAAATGAAATTAATCCTACAATTACCCTGACTTTCTGCCTGGAGGTATATTCTGGAACATGATGCAGGGAAGAGGTTCCCAAGCAGAGCATTTTGGTCTTGCTGAGTAGTGGAGAACAGGTATCAGAGTTCAGGGAGGCTGCAAGAGCTGAAAATTACAAGGCAGAATTGAATTCTAATATGTACATCTATATGGTGAAACTCCACAAGGTCAGGCAAAGAACAACCAGGAACCTGTATGCTAAACACAGAACAGGGAGATATTTGATCTCCGACCAGCCAGAATACAGAGCCCTTATTGATCACCTGGAGAAATAATAGAGAACTCAGAAAAGTCTTGCCTTGGTAGTAGTGTGAAACTACTCTTGATCCACCTTCAAAAAAAAATAAAAATAAAAATGAACCTTGAAAGGATCAAGTGACCCAGAAATAACTGCTTATTAGAACAATGCCCAGTACTCTTTAAAACACACACAAATGCACATACACAACAAAATCCAGATATTCATTGTGATGACATAACAATGCCCAGCATTTGATAAAAAGTTTACTAAACATTTCATGAACCATAATAGGGTGATCTATACCAAAAAAAGAAAAAAACAAACCCATTGCCATCAAATTGATTCTGACTCATAGCGACCCTATAGGACAGAGTGTACTGCTCCATAGGGTTTCCAAGGAGCAGCTGATGGATTTGAACTGCCAAACTTTTGGTTAGCAGCCGAAACACTTAATCACTGCTTGACCAGGTCTCCACAAGGTGATCTATAGTTAGGAGAAAAGTCAGTCAATAAAAACAGAACCAGAAACTGCAAAGTTGTTGGAATCGGCAGACAAGAACTTTAAAATGACTCTTATGCATATGTTCAAGAATTTAATACAAAACATGAACATAATAGGAGAAAAATAGAAAAAATATGCAAATGGAACTTCTAAATGTGAAAAATAGAATACGTGAAATAAAAAATTCACTGAGTGACATTAGCAGCTTATTAGACACTGTGGAAGAAACAGTAATATTCAAATTGTAGAAATAGAAACTATACAAAATGAAGAACACAGAGAATAAAAGACTGAAAAAGTATCAAAGTATGTTTAGAGTTCAAGGAAGGATCAGGAAAATGTGGGAAATACAATATGTTTATCAAGAAGAATAAACACAAAGAAAACTACACCAAAGCACATAATAACCAAATAGCTGAAAACTAGTGGTAAAGATTTAAGAAGAAACCAGAGGAAAAAGACACAGGAAAAGAAAGTTAAGCATAATCTCAGGCTTTTTTTTTTTAATGTATTTTTTTATTTATTGTGTATTAAGTGAAAGTTTACAAATCAAGTCAGTCTCTCATACAAAACTTTATACACACCTTGCTATGTAATCCTAGCTGCTTTCCCTCTAATGAGACAGCACACTCCTCCTCTCTACCCTGTATTCCCCGTGTCCATTCAGCCACCTCCTGTCCCCCTCTGCCTTCTCATCTCACCTCCATACAGGAGTTGCCCACATAGTCTCATGTGTCTACTTCAGCCAAGAAAGCCACTCCTCACCGGTATCATTTTCTGTCTTATACTCCAGTTCAATCCCTATCTGAAGCATCGGCTTTGAGAAGGGTTCCAGTCTTGGGCTAACAGAGGGTCCAGGGACCATGACCTCCAGGGTCCCTCTAGCCTCAGCCAGGCCATAACTCTGGTCTTTTTACTAGTATTTGATGTCTGTATTCCACTGTTCTCTTGCTCCATCAGGAATTCTCTGTTGTGTTCCCGGTCAGGGCAGTCATTGGTGGTAGCCAGGCACCATCTAGTTCTTCTGGTCTCAGGCTGATGTAGTCTGGTTTATGTGACCCTTTCTGTCTCTTGGGCTCATCTTTTTACCTTATGTCTTTGGTGTTCTTCATTCTCCTTTGCTCCAGGTGAGTTTAGACCAATTGATACATTCTTAGATGGCCGCTTGCTAGCAGACAGACGCCACTCACTAAAGTGGGATGCAGAATGTTTTCTTAATACATTTTTTTATGCCAGTTGACCTAGACGTCCCCTAAAACCATGGTCTCCAGACCCCCGTCCCTGCTACTCTGACCTTTGAAGCATTTGGTTGTAATCAGGAAACTTCTTTGCTTTTGGTTTAGTCCAGATGTGCTGACCTCTGCTGTGTTGTATATTGTCTTTCCCTTCACCTAAAATAGTTCTTATCTGCTATCTAATTAGTGAATACTCCTGTCCCTCCCTCCCCACCCTCATAACCATCATCACCTCTGTGTTTAAACTTTTTCTTGAGTTCTTAAAATAGTGGTCTCATACAATATTTGTCCTTTTGCAACTGACTAATTTCAATCAGCATAATGCCTTCCAGATTCCTCCATGCTATGAGATGTTTCAGAGATTCATCCTTGTTCTTAATCATTGCACAGTATTCCATTATATGAGTATGCCATAATTTATATATCCATTCATCTGTTGATGGGCACCTTGGTTGCTTCCATCTTTTTGCTATTGTAAACAGTGCTGCAGTGAACATGGGTGTGCATATATCTGTTCACGTGAGTGCTTTTATTTCTCTAGAATATGTTCCAAGGAGTGGAATTGCTGGATTGTACAGTTGTTCTATTTCTAGCTTTTTAAGAAAGTGCTAAATTGATTTCCAAAGTGGTTGTACCATTTTACATTCCCACCAGTGTATAAGTGTTCCAGTCCCTACACAACCTCTCCAAAATTTATTATTTTGTCTTTTTTGAATTAATGCCAGCCTTGTTGGGATGAGATGGTATCTCCTTGTAGTTTTGATTTGCATTTCTGTAATGGCTAATGATTGTGAGTATTTCCTCATGTATCTGTTAACCACCTGAATGTCCTTTTTGGTGAAGTGCCTGTTCCTATCCTTTGCCCATTTTTTAATTGGGTCATTTGTCTTTTGTTATTGAGTTTTTGCAGTATTATGTAGATTTTAGAGATCAGACGCTGATTGGATTTGTCATCGCCAAAAGCTTTTTCTCAGTCTGTAGGTAATCTTTTTACTCCTTTGGCAAAGTCTTTGAATGAGGATAAGTGTTTGATTTTTAGGAGCTCCCAGTAATCTAGTTTCTCTTCTGGTGTTTGTACATCGTTAGGAATGTTTTTATACTGTTTATGCCATGTTCGGAAACCCTGGTGGTGTAGTGGTTAAGAGCTATGGCTGCTAAACAAAAGGTCAGCAGTTCATATCTACCAGGTGCTCCTTGGAAACCCTATGGGGTAGTTCTACTCTGTCCTGTAGGGTCGCTACGAGTCGGAATCGACTCGACGGCAATGGGTTTTTTTTTTTTTTTTTTGGATGCCATGTATTAGGGTTCCTAGCATTGTCTCTATTTTTTTTTTCCATGATTTTTACGGTTTTAGATTTTATATTTAGGTCTTTGATCCATATTGAGTTAGTTTTTGTGCATGGTGTGAAGTATGAGTCTTGTTTCATTTTTTTTGCAGATGGATATCCAGTTATGCCAGCACCATTTGATAAAGAGACTGCTTTTTCCCCGTTTAGCTGACTTTCAGCCTTTGTCAAATATCAGCTGCTCATATGTGGATGGATTTATGTCTGGATTCTCAATTCTGTTCCATTGGTCTATGTATCCATTGTTGTACAAGTACCAGGCTGTTTTGACTACTGCGGCAGTATAATATGTTCTAAAATCAGGTAGTGTGAGGCCTCCCACTTTGTTCTTTTTCGGTAATGTTTTACTTATCCAGGGCCTCTTTCCCTTCCATGTGAAGTTAATGATTTGTTTCTCCATCGCATTATAAAATGTCATTGGAATTTGGATTGGAATTGCATTGTATGTATAGATCGCTTTGGGTAGAATAGACATTTTTACAATGTTGAGTCTTCCCATCCATGAGCAAGGTATGTTTTTCCACTTACGTAGCTCTCTTTTGTTTTCTTGCAGTAGTGCCTTGTAGTTTTCTTTGTATAGGTCTTTTACAAACCTGGTTAGATTATTCCTAAGTATTTTATCTTCTTGCGGGCTATTGTAAATGGTATTGATTTGGTGATTTCCTCTTCAACATTCTCTTTGTTGGTGTAGAGGAATTCAACTGATTTTTGTATGTTTATCTTGCATCCTGATTCTCTGCTGAACTCTTCTATTAGTTTCAGTAGTTTTGTTGAGGATCCTTTAGGGTTTTCCATGTATAAGATCATGTCATCTGCAAATGTTGTTGTTGTTAGGTGTCCTCGAGTTGGTTCTGACTCATAGCGACCCCATGCACAACAGAATGAAACACTGCCTGTTCCTGCACCATCCTTACAATCGTTGTTACGCTTGAGCCCATTGTTGCAGCCACTGTATCAAGCAAGCCATCTCATTGAGTGTCTTCCTCTTTTCTACTGACCCTGTACTTTATCAAGCATGATGTCCTTCTCCAGGGACTGATCCCTCCTGACAACATGTCCAAAGTACGTAAGACACACTCTCACCATCCTTGTTTCTAAGGAGCATTATGGTTGTACTTCTTCCAAGACAGATTTCTTCATTCTTTTGGCAGTCCATGGTATATTTACTATTGTTCGCCAATACCACAATTCAAAGGCGTCAATTCTTCTTTGGTCTTCCTAATGCATTGTCCAGCTTTCATGTACATATGATGCAATTGAAAATACCATGGCATGGGTCAGGCGCACCTATGTCTTTAAGGGGACATCTTTGCTTTTCAACATTTTAAAGAGGTCTTTTGCGGCATATTTGCCCAATGCAATGGGTCTTTTGATTTCTCGACCGCTGTTTCCATGGCTGTTGATTGTGGATCCAAGTAAAATGAAATCCTTGACAACTTCAGTCTTTTCTCCATTTATCATGATGTTGCTTATTGGTCCAGTTGTGAGGATTTTTGTTTTCTTTATGTTGAGGTATAATTCATACTGTAGGCTGTGATCTTTTATCTTCATTAGTAAGTGCTTCAAGTCTTCTTCACTTGCAGCAGGCAAGATTGTGTCATGTGCATAATGCAGGTTGTTAATGAGTCTTTCTCCAATCCTTATGCCCCATTCTCCTTCATATAGTCCAGCTTCTAGGATTATTTGCTCAGTGTACAGATTGAATAGGTGTGGTGAAAGAATACATCCCTGACACAAACCTTTCCTGACTTTAAACCACTCTGTATCCCCTTATTCTGTCCAAACAACTGTCTCTTGATGTATGTACAGGTTCCTCATGTGCATAATTAAGTGTTCTGGAGTGCCCATTTTTCACAGTATTATCCATAGTTTGTTAGGATCCAGACAGTCAAATGCCTTTGCATAAAACACAGCTAAACATCCTTCTGGTATTCTCTGCTTTAATCCAGGATACATCTGACATGGGCAATGACATCCCTGGTTCCATGTCCTCTTCTGAATCTGTTCTGAATTTTTGGCAGTTCCCTGTCAATATACTGCTGCAGCCACTTTTGAATGATCTTCAGCAAAATTTTGCTTCTGTGTGATACTAATGACATTGTTCAATAATTTCTGCATTTGGTTATATCATCTTTCTTGGGAACAGGCATAAATATGGATCTCTTCCAGTCAGTTGGTCAGGAAGCTCTCTTCCATATTTCTTGGCATAGACAAGTGAGCACTTCAAGTGCTGCAATTGTTTGTTGAAACATCTCTACTGGTATTCTGTCAATTCCTGCAGCCTTGTTTTTCACCAAAGCCTTCAGTGCAACTTGGACTTCTTCCTTTGTTATCATGGGTTCCTGATTATATGTTACCTCTTGAAATTTTACTAGTTTTTTCTTGAAATGGTTGTTTACTAGTTTTTTCTTGAAATGGTTGAACATTGACTAATTCTTTTTAGTGTAATAAGTCTGTGGATTCCTCCCATCTTCTTTTGATGCTTCCTGCATCATTTAATTCTTCGCTATTGCAACTCGAGGCTTAAATTTTTTCTTCAGTTCTTTCAGCTTGAGAAACACTGAGCGTGATCTTCCCTTCTGGTTTTCTGTCTCCAGCTCTTTGCACATGTCCTTATAATAGTTTGCTTTCTGGAGCGCCCTTTGAAATCTTCTGTTCAGTTCTTTTACTTCATCATTTCTTCCTTTTGCTTTAGCTGCTTGATGTTTGAAAGCAAGTTTCAGGGTTTCCTCTGACATCCGTCTTGGTCTTTTCTTTCTTTCCTGTCTTTTCAATGACTCTTGCTTTCTTCATGTATGATGTGCTTGATGTCATTCCACAACTCGTCTGTTCTTCGGTCATTTGTGTTCAACGCGTTAAATCTATTCTTGAGATGGTCTCTAAATTCAGGTGGGATATAGTCAAGGTCGTATTTTGGCTTTTGTGGACTTGCTCTGATTTTCTTCAGTTTCAGCTTGAACTTGAATATGAGTAATTGATGATCTGAATCCACAGTTGGCCCCTGGACTTTTTCTGACTGATGATATTGAGCTTTTCCATCGTCTCTTTTCACAAATGTAGTCGATATGATTCCTGTGTCTTCCGTCTGGTGGAGTTCATGTGTATAGTAGCCATTTATGTTGGTGAAAAATAGGTATTTACAATGAAGAAGTCATTGATTTTGCAAAATTCTATTATTCAGTCTCTGGCATTGTTTCTATCACCAAGGCCATATTTTCCAACTACCAATCCTTGTTCTTTGTTTCCAACTTTTGCATTTCAATCACCAATAATTATCAATGCATCCTGATTGCGTGTTTGATCAATTTTAGACTGCAGAAGCTGATAAAAATCTTCAGTTTCTTCATCTGTGTCCTTAGTGGTTGGTGCATAAATTTGAATAATAGCTGTACTAACTGGTCTTCCTTGTAGTTGTATGAATATTATCCTATCACTGACAGCCTTGTACTTTAGGGTAGATCTTAAAATGTTCTTTTTGACGATGAATGCAACACCATTCCTCTTCAAGTTGTCATTCCCAGCATAGTAGACTCTATGATTATCTGATTCAGAATGGCCAATGCGGGTCCATTTCAGGTCACTAATGCCTAGGATATTGATGTTTATGCATTCCATTTCATTTTTGACGATTTCCAATTTTCCTAGATTCATACTTCGTACATTCCAGGTTCTGATTATTAATGGATGTTTGCAGCTGTTTCTTCTCATTTTGAGTCTTGCCACATCAGCAAATGAAAGTCCCGAAAGCTTGACTTCATCCACGTCACTAAGGTCAACTCTACTTTGAGAAGGCATCTCATCCCCCGTCATCTTTTGAGTGCCTTCCAACCTGGAGGGCTCATCTTCTGGCACTATATCATACAATGTTCTGCTATTATTTATAAGGTTTTCACTGGCTAATTCTTTTCAGAAGTAGACTGCCAGGTCCTTCTTCCTAGTCTGTCTCAGCCTGGAAGCTCAGCTGAAACCTGTCCTCCATGGGTAACCTTGCTGGTATCTGAATACCGGTGACATAGCTTCCAGCATCATAGCAACACTAAAGCCCCCACAGTATGACAAACTGACAGACACACTGAGGCAGGCATCTGCAAATAGAGATACTTTTACTTTTTCCTTACCAATTTGGATGCCCTGTATTTCTTTATCTAGCCTAATTGCTCTGGCTAGGACCTCCAACACAATGTTAAGGGTGGTGATAAAGTGCATCCTTGCCTGCTTTCCAAGGGAAATGCTTTCAGTTTCTCTCCATTTAGGATGATGCTAGCTGTTGACTTTGTATAAGTGCCCTTCATTATGTTGAGGAATTTTCCTTCTATCCCTATTTTGGTGAGAATTTTTATCATGAATGGGTGTTGGACTTTGTCACTTGCCTTTTCTGCATCAATTGATAAAATCATGTGGTTCTTGTCTTTTGTTTTATTTATGTTATGGATTGCATTGATTGTTTTCTAATATTGAACCATCAAACATACATGGTATTGGTCATGATGAATTATTTTTTTTGATATGTTTTTGAATTCTATTGGCTAGGATTTTGTTGAGGATTTTTGCATTTAAGTTCATGAGGGATATAGGTCTGTAATTTTCTTTTTTTGTGGTGTTTACCTGGTTTCAGTATCAGGAAAATGCTGGCTTCATAGAATGAGTTTGGGAGTATTCCATCCTTGTCTTTGCTCTGAAATACCTTTTGTAGGAGTGGTGTTAACTCTTTCTGAAAATTTGATAGGATTCTCCAGTGAAGCCATCAGGGCCAGGGCTTTTTTTTTGTTGGGAGTTTTTTAATTACCTTTTTCAATCTTGGCATAGTGGTTAAGTGCTGCAGTTGCTAACCAGATGGTCGGCAGTTCAAATCCACCAGGCACTCCTTGGAAACTCTGTGGGGCAGTTCTGCTCTGTCCCTTCGGGTCGCTATGAGTCGGAATGGACTCGGCAGCAACGGGTGTGGTTTTTTTGGTCTTCAATCTCTTCTTTCGTTATGGGTTTATTTAGTCGTTCTACTGTGTTTGTGTTAGTTTTTGTAGGTAGAGTGTTTCTAGAGATTTGTTTTCTTCTAGGTTTTCAAATTTGTTAGAGTACAATTTTTCATAGTAATCTGATATGATTCTTTTAATTTCAGTTAGGTCTGTTGTGATATTGCCCATCTCATTTCTTTTTTGGATTATTTGCTTCCTCTCCTGTTTTTCTTTTGTCAGTCTGGCCAGTGGTTATCGATTTTGTTAATCTTTTCAAAGAACCAGCTTTCGGTCCTGTTAACTCTTTCAATTGTTTTTCTGTTCTCTATTTCATTTATTATTCTCTAATTTTTATTATTTGCTTTCTTCTGGTGCCTGAGAGTTTCTTTTGTTGATCTCTATTTGTTCAAGTTGTAGGAATAATTCTTTGATTTTGGCCCTTCATTTTGTATGTGCATTTATTGCTATAGTTTGACCTCTGAGGACTGCTTTAGTTGTGTCCTAGAGATCCTGATAGGAAGTGTTTTCATTCTCATTTGAGTCTATGAATTTCTTTGTTCCGTCCTTAATTTCTTCTAAAATAGAGTAGTTTTTGACCAAGATGTTGTTCAGTTTTCATGTGTTTGATTTCTTTTCCCTGCTTTCTCTGTTATTGATTTCTAGTTTTATGGCTTTATGGTCAGAGAAGATGCTTTGTAATATTTTGATGTTTTGGATTCTGTTAAGGCTTGCTTTATGACGTAATATGTGGTCTATTCTAGAGAATGTTTCATGTTTTTGGGAAAAGAACGTATACTTGGTTGCTGTTGGGTGGAGTGTTCTGTGTATGTGTATGACGTCAGGGTGGCTGATTGTGGTATTTTCATCTTCTGTGTCTTTATTGAGCTTCTTTCTGCCTGTTCTGTCCTTCACCAAAAGTGGTGTGTTGAGCTCTCCTACTATTATTGTGGAGCCGTCTATCTCACTTTTCAATGTTGTTAGAGTTTGTTTTATGTATCTTGAAGCCTTGTCATTGGGTGAGTAAATATTTAATATGGTTATATCTCCTGGTATATTGTCCCAAAAATCATTATATAGTGTCTTGTCTTTCCTTTCCTGTTGTGGTGGATTTAACTTTAAAGTCTATTTTGTTAGAAATAAATATTACCACTCCTGCTCTTTTTTTGATTGTTGTTTGCTTGACATATTTTTTTCCATCCTTTGAGTTTCAGCTTGTTTGTGTCTTTAAGTCTAAGGTGTGTCTCTTGTAGGCAGCAGATAGATGGATCGTGTTTCTTTTATCCATTCTTCCACTCTCTGTCTCTTTATTGGTGAATTTATTCCATTTACATTCAGCATAATTATGGATACATATGAGTTTACTGCTGTCATTTTGGTGTCTTTTTTTGTGTGTTGTTGACAGTTTCTTTTTTCCACTTAATTTTTCTGCTGAGAAGTTTTTCTTTATATATTGTCTTTTCCTCTTTTTCGTTGTTGCCAATTTTGTTTTTGCTGAGTCTTTATGCTTTTATTTTATTTTATTTTAATATGTAGGATTGTTAGTCTCCTTTGTGGTTACCTTATTATTTTCACCTATTTTTCTAAGTTTAATCCGAACTTTTATTTCTCCATATTAAAGATCTGTGACTACATTTTTTAGTCCCTCTTTATTGATTTAATGTTGTCATCTTTGGCATAATGACATCATTTTTTCCCTGTTTTGAGCATTCTTTTCTATCTGGATTTATTTTCATTATTTCCCTATCTGGGTTTATATCTGGTTGCTCTGTGCTGTGTTCTAGTCTTGGGTTATTATCAGATGTTATTGACTCTCTAACCAGAGGATTCCCTTTAGTATGTCTTGTAGTTTTGTTTTGGTTTTTGCAAATCCCCTAGACTTCTGCTTATGTGGAAAGGTTCTAATTTCATGTTCATATTTGAGAGACAGTTTTGCTGGATATATGATTCTTGACTGATAATTTTTTTTTCCTTCAAGGCTTTATATATGTCATCTCATTGACTTCTTGCCTTCATGGTTTCTGCTGAGTAATTGCAATTATTCTTATTGACTGTCCTTTGTAGGTGACTTTTTGTTTATCCCTAGCCACTCTTAAAATTCTCTCTTTATCTTTGGTTTTCGCAAGTTTGATTATAATATGTCTTGGTAACTTTCTTTTTGGATCTACCTTGTATGGGTTTCGATGAGCATCTTGGATAGATATCCTCTCGTCTTTCATGATATCAGGAAAGTTTTCTGCCAGCAATCTTCAACAATTCTCTCTGTATTTTCTGTTCTCCCTCCTTCTCCAATAACTTGTAGGTTATTTCTCTTGATTAGGTCCCACATGAATCTTAGGATTTTTTTTTTTTTAATTCTTTTATCTGATTTTTCTTCAAATATATTGGTGCTAAGTGTTTTATCTTCAATCTCAGTAATTCTGACTTCCATTTCCTCAGTTCTGCTCCTCTGACTTTCTGTTGAGTTGTCTAATTCTGAAATTTTATTGTTAATCTTCTGAATTTCTGATTGCTCTCTCTCTATGGATTCTTGCGGCCTATTAAATTTTTCATTTTGCTCTTGAATAATCTTCTTAATTTCCTCCACTGCTTTATATGATTTTTTCTTGGCTTCTTCTGCATTGTGCCTGATTTCCTTTGTGATCTCTCGAAGAGTTCTGTACATTAATCTTTTGTATTCTACCTCTGGTAATTCCAGGAAAATATCTTCATCCATAAGATTCCATGATTCTTTGTTTTGGGAGCTTGTTGAAGCAATCATGGTCTGCTTCTTTATGTGATTTGATATTGACTGTTTTCTTCAAGCCATCTATAAGTTATTATATTAATTTTTTTAATGTGTGCCTACTGTGTCCTAGCTTCTTGCTTTGTTTTGTTTTGATATACCCAAATAAGCTGATCAAATGAGCTAGCTTGACTTTTGGAGCCTTTCAAGCTCTAATGTCCTGTCACCTGATTGCTAGAGCCCTTACCAGGTATATGAGCCTAGGAATCCATTCACATTTCTTGTGTGGATTCAGCTCAGGTGTCCAGGCAGTCAATCACCATGTGTGTGGTGCAGATTCTCACCTATGGTATTAGAGGAGCAGGGTAGATTGGTGTAGGCACAGGTACCTGGTTGCAACAGGGGGTCACGCTCTGAGCAAGGCAGGAAACTGACAACCATCCCCTGAATGCCTGTGAAGAAAGCACGTCCCTGCTCCCTAGAGTGCACAGTTGGGTGGATTCTCCAGCTGGACCGTGGGTGCCCAATGGTTTTAAGTGTAAGGACTTGAAGGTACCACTTATCCTTGGACCCCTGTTGCAGGTGGTTAGGTGGCATGGATGGAGCCACTAGTCCTCAGGTGCCTGATGTGGGTAGGTTAGGACCATTTTTAATAGGTAGAGTGTGGTCAAATATCAAAATCCCGCCTCTCCACTGCACAGCTGAAACAGCTAAAGTCAGGCCTCAGGCACATACACCATTGCACACTGCCAACAAGGGCCCAAGCTGCTGAAATGGGCCTACACAGGTCCATGCGGGGGTGAAAGGCATTCAAAGTCCATGGACCACTTGTGCCTGCATAAGGGCAGCTTCTGCCCTGAGTTCCCAGCTTAGGGGACGTGGCAGATTATTTTTTCTCCATTTATTAATTTGTTCCTTCTCCAGGGCTGTGAGAATAGCTCAGGAAGCACAGCAGGACCTGTCCAGGCCCAGGGAAATTGACTGCCACTGATGCCAGCTTGGGGCCTGAGGGAGGGGGGATCAGATAAATGGGTGGGTATTTTTGATCTGCGTGGTAAATTAGACACAAGCACTTATCTTTTCTCAATAGCGCTGTTCTTCACTGATTCTGGAGGCATGAGTAGACTCTGTGCCACTAGTTCTCTGTGTCTGAGGAAACTGCATCCCAAATGCTACGACCAGCCCCACTGCAGTCGTGCCAGGGGATCAGGGCTGAGGGGTGTTTGTTCCCACTGAGTCAGGTGCAGCAACACCTTGCTGCTTCTGAACTGTCTCTCCCTCGCCCTGCTGCTCGGTCTGATTTCTTAACTTTGCCTTTGATGTTCAGGGCTCCTAGCTTGTCATATATGTAATTGATTCACTTGTTTCTTTGGGCCTTTGTTTTAAGAAGGACCACCAGAAGCGTCCGACTACCCTGTCATTTTGGCTCCCCTTCTAAGGCTTCTTTTCAGAAGACAAATGAACAATATCTTTAGCATGCTGTAAGAAAAAATATCATATTTTAAAATATTCTTTAAAAATGGGGATGAAAGACTTTTTCAGGCACACACAACTGGATTTTATTGCCATCATATGTGCACTACAATAAAGATTATAGAAAGTTTTACAGGTAGAAGGAACATGACACCAAATGAAAACTTGCATCTAAATAAAGGAATGAACATCAGAAATGTTAAATATGTAAGCAAATATGGAAAATATTTTTTCTAATTAAAAAAAAATTATTTAAAACATAACTGACTGTTCAATAAAAATCTGTAAGAATGTATTGTGGGATTCATAAACTATGTAGGTGTAAAATGGATAGTAACAATAGCATGAAAGACATGAGATAAGAAAATGGAAGTATACTGTTTTCACATTATATAGTTCTTCCAGTATGTGTGAAGTGATATGGTTTCAGTTCAGAATAGACAGTTACAAGTTACAGATAATTGTAACCCATAAAAGGACCAATAAAAAACAAACTTGTGAAGATAAAATGGAATAATTAATCCAAATCAACCCAAAAGGAATAAAAGTGGAAAAAGAATGAAAAACAGATTTAAAAAATTCGAAGAAAAAAAAGATGGTGGGTTTAAATTCAACCATAACAATAATTGCATTAAATATAAATGGCCTAGCCAGTATGATTCAAAAAGATTAGACCAGCAAAAAATAAAACAAAACAAACTCAAGTATATTCTCCTTTAACATATTAATCATAGGTATTTTAAATTCCCTCTTTGGTAATTCCAGATTTCTTATATTTGCTTCTGGTTCTGATGTTTGCTTTGTCTCTTCATACTGTGTTTTTTTCTTGCCTTTTAGAATGCCTTATAATTTGTTGTTGAAAGTCAGACATGGTGCATCAGGTAATAGGAACTGAGGTAGAGGATCTTTCTTGAGTCTTTACCCCTTAAGACTACACCCCTCGGGAATTTCTCTGTCTCATGTTAATCCACACTCAGCTTCCAACATTACTTCAAAATTATTATTTAAGGGTTTCTACCAGTTTTTTTTTTTTTTTTTTTTTTTTTTTTTTTTTTACCAGTTTATAGCTGTGTAAGCTGTTTGTCTGCATTGCATATGCAGACAGGCTGTGCCTCAAATTTCCAGGCAACCATAAGACTGCTAGGCATGAAGCATGTACACCCACTGTCACCACCATTCCATGGGTCTATTTTCGTCTGTGTTTAAGCCAGACACATAAGACAGTTACACAGTGTTGGCAAAATGAAAGCCATTATTATTTAAAGAAAGCAAAGAGTAAACAATAAAACAACAGATTCTCAAAGGAAAAACACTTACCCTTCCCAAATTACCCGTGTCCATTCTTATGTCACTGTGCAGGCAAGCCATGGTTCAGGTCAGATGCTGTGGACATGTCAGCACTGCTTCTGGCTACCACCGTGCTGCGTGGGGGGACTGCGTGGCTCTCAAGACCTCTGCTCTGCCACTGGGCCTTGCTAGGCCTTGTCTTGCCAGCAGGAAAACTGCTGCAAAGGATCTCCTAAGCCTCTATTGCTGGGCCCTTCTAGGCCTCTGCTGCTGGGCCTTGCGACCAAAACCCACATGGTTCTCTCTCTTGCTGCCACATTACCTGGGTCACATTACTTTGTCCAAGGGCCCTTGTGGCTTCCAGCATGCTGCCTGCTATGTGTGTGGGGTGGGGATGTAGAGGTTGTTGCAAGAGGCACACTCAAGTCTCTGCCTTCATGGCAAGTGTTACACCTCTTTAGTAGCTGGCAAACCTTTTTCACAGAGGTGCCCAGCTCTCTCCATTGGCCAGCTCACCTCTGCTGTCTCTCTTTGTGGGCTGACCAGCCTACAGTCTCTTCATCTTCAGTGTTACAACTCTCTCTTCCGGGTCAAGGAGGTTCTCAGTGTAGGGACCCTGGGTCCAAAGGATGTGCTCTGCTCCAGACTCTTCTTGATGATAGTGAGGTCCCCCCAAACCTCTGTGCGATTGGCTCTTACATAAGCCTGGCAGGATAGCAAAACCAACCAATCCCCTGGTTGTACTACAAGGGGCTCAATCCTATTGGGTGGATTTTCAAACACCTATTTACATAGTAAATCAACCAATCCCTTGCAACACTGTGGCCTAGCCAATCATTTTGTGGGAGGTACAAGACAATGGCTAGAACGACCATATAAAAGCAATTCATTGCACACAATAGCTCTAGCAGCTTTTGCTCCCAGAAAGTAAATCTCTGTTGTGACCCTCTGAATTGACCCATCCTTCAGATTTTGGGGTGACAATTGCCCTACAAGCTCTAATGAGTCCAAGAAAATCATTGATTTTGATTTCAGTTTTTTTTTTTTTTTTAATGGGCAGGAGCAATGACTTCCACAATGATGTACGAATTCAGTGTAATCCTAATTGAAGTCCTAATATTATGTTTTTTCTGTTCTAGAAATTGACAAGCTGATTCTAAAATTTATGAAAGTGCAAATAACCTAGACTAACCAAAACAATTTTTTGCATGCTCATTTATTTTTTCTTTCTTTTTATTGTGTTTTAGATGAACCTTTACAGAACAAACTAGCTTCTCATTAAACAGTTAGTACACATATTGTTTTATGACATTGATTAACAACCCCATGATATATCAACACTCTCCCTTCTTGACCTTGGGTTCCCTATTAGCAGCTTTCCTGTCCCCTTCTGCCTTTTGGCCCTTGCCCCTGGGCTGGTGTGCCCCTTTAGTCTCATCCAAAACAATTTTTAAAAAGCAGAACAAAGTTTGAGACTTCAACTACTTGACTTTGAGATCTACTAGGAAGCTACATAATTATGAGTATTGGTAAAAGGATAGACATGTAGATCAATGGAACAGGATAGAGTCTAGAAATAGAATACAGTCTACACATGTAGGATTTTTGACAAAAGTGCTAAGGTAACTGAATGGTGAAGAATAGTCATTTCAATAAATGGTGCTGAAATTGTTGGGTATCCATATGCAAACAGGAACCTGATATGAATATGATATGTATTTACTGTATACATAAATTAACTCAAAATAGTATCATAGACCTAAAGATATGGGCTAAAAGTATAAAACACAGGAAAAAATCTTTGCAAAACCGTGACAGGTGAAGATTCCCTACATAGGACATAAAAAGAACAAGCCATAAAAGAAAAGCTGATAAATTAGACTTCATCAAGATTATAACCCCTGCTTTCAAAATGAGACCATTAAGAAAATAAAAACGCAAGCTCCTGACTAAACCCAGTACCCAGTGCCATCCTGACTAGAGGGAAATATTTATAATATATACATTTTACAAAGAACTTGTATCCAGGAGGTATAAAGAACTGGTACAATTCAGTAATAGAAGACAAATAGCCCAATAAAAAAATGGCAAAACAGTTTGAGCAGATACTTCAAAAAAGAAGATGCATGAATGGCCAGTAAGCACAGGAAAAATCATTAGGTAAATGCAAATTAAAGTAACAATAAGATACCACTATATACCCACTAGAATTATTAAAATTAAAGAGACTGATAAAACTAAGTGTTGGTAAGGACGTGGAGCAAATGGAACACTCTCACATTGCTGGTGGGACTGTAAAATGGAGCAGTCATTTTGGAAAATACTTTGGCAGTTTCTTATAAAATGGAACAGGCACTTAGCATACAACTCAGTACTTAAGGTTTTCCATCTTTTTCGATCTTCTGTTATTTCTACTGCTATAACTGGCAGTGCTCTGCTTTATTCCTGGAAGAGAGAATGGAGGACTGGGTAGTACAAACTAAGCTAATCATATTCCTCCTGGAAAGAAGCACATCAAACTTGAGGACCAGAACTTGTTGCCTCTAATTTTTAATAAACAGACTAAGAGAGAAAGACAAAATAAAATACTTACACGAGGTAGCAACATAATGGGGAAAGGGTTCATAATAGATGACCTTTGGGGTCCTTTCTTAAAATGAGGTTCTGCGATTTAAGGTGTCATTAATTAATATTATTAATTTAATTACGAGTGCCTGGATGGCACCTAACACTTTCGCTGCAACAGAAAGATTGGAGGTTCCAATCTACCCAGATCTACCTCTGAAAAATCAGCCACTGAAAACCTGATGGAGTACAGATCTACTCTCATGCAAATGGGTCGCCATGAGTCACAATTGACTCGATGGCAACTGGTAAATTTAATTAAGACCTATGTCAGTTTTACTCTGGGAAGATATACGGAGAAGACGAATTTTAGAAATGCCTTTTCGATTAAAGAAAAAGTGAGATTAATCCCTAATTTTTATTTACCCATGAACTTAGTTGGTTCCTGATTGTTCTTCCTTTTTAAATGAACTTGGGTTTATTTATTTCCAGTGTTGGAACAGAAGAAAAAGTATGGTCACAGTTCACTGGTAAAATTCAAAAAATTGTTATGGATTGACTGTTACTAACTCTCGGCAGGTTAGCAGTGGTTATATCTGGGCTGTGGGGTCTGGGTAGGCTATCTATCTATCTGTCTATCTATCTATCATCTATCCATCCATACATATATCCATCCATCCATCCATCCATCCATCCATCCATCCATCCATCCATCCATCCATCCATCCATCCATCCATCCATCCATCCATCCATCCATCCATCCATCCATCCATCCATCCATCCATCCATCCATCCATCCACCCATACATCCATCTATTTCATTTAATTCTCACAAGAACCTAGTGATATATGTATTATTATCTTAATATTACCAATGGGAAAAAATGAGGCTTTGAGTAAATACATTTACTACTTATTTGTGTTTTCTTATTTTCTGCAATACCCCATGTTGATTATACAATAAAAAGTTAATATATTTATTTAGTTTCTTCTATAAATTTAATTAAATTTATTTTTTCTTAATTTCAAGGAATTTTAAGGGGACAATTTCTAATATTTGGAGAAAATTCAGTGCTTCTGTTCTGAGTATATTTCACTTCATAGAAGAGAATAATTTCCCTAAAGTTGATTTCAAAACAACTTTATATAAATAGAATTGTTTTTCTTCAAGTATTAATATTATAAATTTTTGTAAAATGCTTTGGACTATCAAAAAGAAAATTATTCTTAAGTTCCAACTAACTTCTAAAATCTTATAACTTTTTTAAAGGAAAACCAGTAGAATAATATAATATTAGTGGATAAAGGAGGCTTTAATATCATGAAAGCCAGTCCTGGAATTTTTCAGAGAGGCTAACTTTCTCAAAGTCATATGGCAGGTTTCTAAAGACAGTGCCTTCCCATGCAGCCACACCACTTCCAGGATACTGGTAGAATCATCAACTTTATTAATAGGGATGCACTATATCTTGTTACGTTTATTTGTTCACAGTAGTATAAATGCCTGAGAGTACAACCAACAATAGTCATAATCTAAACAGCTGGTCCACTTACTAACCACTGCTCTCAGCCCTGACCCACCTTCAATAAACTGTGGCAAGGCAGCATACAAATCTACTTAGCTGGAACTGTCCTTACCTCTCTGGACATGCTGTCATATAAAAATAAACAGGTTAATTCCAACAGAAGTAAGGAGAAGGTTTGAGTAAAGCAGCACCAAACATTCAAGTTGCTATAGTAAATGAACTGATTGAGGGACTCAGTAACTTGCAGAGTCAGAACTTAAATTAGGTTCTGGGTTGGTCGGATAGGAGTAGGGAGCTTAGTTCCTAAAACTTCCTCCAGAGAGTCCCTGAAAAATCGGAGCTATTTTTGTCAAAAATGTGCAAATCTGTTCCATGGGAAATTCTGTAATTAATACCTATCTCATGTACCTGTATGAGTGAGATAAATATTGAATCTGAAGCACAAGATTATTTATTTATTTTTTGCAATATGTAAGAGATTCTTCATTTGAGCAAAATATAAAAAATATTGAAAGCATTTCCTCCACTGAAAAATATTGCTGAGAACTGTTAGCATTAGAAGTTAGGTTCGCTCTTATCCATAGCTAAGCCACTTCATCTTCAGAAACATTTATTTCTGAATACTAATTTGATGAAAACCATTTTAACAATGTAAAATCACATTAAAGAGTTTCTGCGAACATCTGGCTGTACTATCTCATGGGAGTGTGTTTCTCATGCAATTACATAAGGTAATTCAGACAGACGTGTGAGTTGGAATACAGTTTCATTTGGGTTTTCAACATGCTTGAAGGTTCGATAAATCTCAGGAAATCTTTCAGTTGACACACACAATTATCTCCTTGCTGTAGTTTACAGTGACCAGGGCTGATATCAGTCTTTCCTCACAAGCAAGGTGGAGCTTAGCAAAGACTTGGTATACAAATAGAGTGTGAAACTTAATGTTGGGTTTAGTCCCCATGAGCTTACGTGTTATATCTAAATTATTTGGTATAAAGAAGAAATAACAACATTCTGGGAAATTTCTCTACCTCCAAAGGGAGCCTGAGGCAGCAAACCCCATTACTTGAGTTTATAATTATTTAAATTATTCATTGGATGCTAGGCAGCCAATTTTGAATGATCTTCAGCAAAATTTTACTTGCATGTGATGTGAATGATATTGCTCGATAACTTCTGCATTTGGTTGGATCACCTTTCTTGGGAATAGGCATAAATATAGATCTCTTCCAATCGGTTGGCAAGGTAGTTGTCTTCCATATTTCTTGGCATAGACGAGTGAGTACCTCCAGAGCTGCATCTATTTGTTGAAACACCTCAATTGATATTCTGTCAATTCCTGGAGCCTTGTTTTTTGCCAATGCCTTCAGAGCAGCTTGGACTTCTTCCTTCGGTACCATCAGTTCCTGATCATATGCTACCTCCTGAAATGATTGAACATCGGCCAATTCTTTTTGGTATAGTGACTCTGTGTACCCCTTCCATCTTCTTTTGATGCTTCCTGCATTGTTTAATCTTTTCCCTGTAGAATCCTTCACTATTGCAACTCGAGGCTTGAATTTGTTTTTTCAGTTCTTTCAGCTTGAGAAATGCCAATCTTGTTTTTCCCTTTTGGTTTTCTATCTCCAGGTCTTTGCACATATTATTATAATACTTTGTCTTCTCAAGCTGCCCTTTGAAATCTTCTGTTCAGCTGTTTTATTTCATCATTTTCTTCCTTTTGCTAAATTCACATTTAGGGGGTTGCAAAAGAAGCCAGCCAGGGTGTCCAGAGAGAAGTCAGAATGATAAACATCTAGCTGACTGCAGAGTGACTGAAATGATGTCAGTGGCTCTCAACTTTTTTCTCAGCCTCAATTCACCTGCAGTACATTCTTAATAGTGAAGGGGTTCACCATGGTGGTGACTCTGGACAGGGCAGGGCAGGAGGAGGAAGCTTGAGGTGAATATAATGTTGCGAAGGCTTCGGGGTACTTGAGATATGTCCTGGTTTGAGGCAGTGGGAGGGAGTGCCTATCATTAAAGCCTTATTAAAATCAGATGAGCTGCACCACCGTTCTGCTCATGAAGAGTTGTATATCAAAAAGGTGCTTTGATTAAGCTACTTGGCTGAGAGGAGCATGCCTGTGTACAACCCCTGGTCACTAAACTGCCTTTAAAGTGTGTGGACTGCTGTTCACTAACTGAATTGTGTGTGCAAGTTCGGAGTCGGAGAGGAATTGCTCTGCAGATTAGAGGATGGGTTGAGTGCTGTAGTGAGGGGATGAGGACATCCAAGATTGGCGTCAAGGGAAGAACAAAACTGGGGCAAATAAGGATGATAGTGAGTTTTGCAGAGTTTGTTAAATCTCCTCTATAAAACTTCTAGTAAATTTTTTATTGGATTAGTCACTAATATTTTTAGTGCAAATGGATTATTTGGGAGCAAATTCGGGGGGATGGTGACAAGCACTTAATTTCTCTAGGCCCATCTTCTCATTTGTAAAATCAAGATATCATGATTCTAATTTTCCAGTGGACATATTTATCATCTTAACCTCTCTCTCAAAGAGTGTATCAATCCTTGGAATAGTTCTATGAGGATGCACAGCCAATAAGGGGAGAAGGTGAAGAAAACAATGCTGCATTTAAGAGGCTTGAATTAGAGGAAGTAAATGGAAGAATGGATATTTTTCCTTTTTGTAAAAAACTACTCTTATAGTAGAAAAACAATCTTTGTGCCCCATCATAACCATTGCTATTTTTGGGTATTTTTCCCCAACATCTTATATGTTTGCATCTTGCACAATTATAACTATGTCGTTATTGTTGTTAGGTGCTGTCGTGTGGGTTCCGACTCATAGTGACCCTTTGTACAACAGAATGAAACGCTGCCCGGTCCTGTGCCATCCTCACAATTGTTGCTGTGTTTGAGTCCATTATCACAGCTGCTGTGTCAATCCATTTCATTAAGGGTCTTCCTCTTTTTCGCTGGCTCCCTGCTTTGCCAAGCATGATGTCCTTCTCCAGGGACTGGCCCCTCCTGATAACATGGCCAAAATAATGTGAGATGAAGTCTCTCCATCCTTGCTTCTAATGAGCATTCTGGCTCTACTTCTTCCAAGACGAATTTGTTTGTTCTTCTGGCCATCCATGGTATAGTCAATATTCTTCACTAACACCATAATTCAAATGCATCAATTCAGCTTTTGTCTTCCTTATTCATTGTCTAGTTTCCACATGCATATGAGGCAATTGAAAATATCATGGCTTGTGTCAGGCACACCTTAGTCCTCAAAGTGACATCTTTTTTAACACTTTAAAGAGGTCTTTTGCAGCAAATTTGCCCAATGCAATATGTCATTTGATTTCCTGATTGCTGCTTCCATGGGCGTTGATTGTGGGTCCAAGTAAAATGAAATCCTTGACAACTTCAATCTTTTCTCCGTTTATCATGATGTTATTTATGGGTCCAGTTGTGAGGACTTTTGTTTTCTGTATGTTGAGACGTAATCTATACTGAAGGCTGTGATATTTTTTCCATTTTTCATAGTGTTGCTTATTGGTCCAGTTGTGGTCATTTTTGTTTTCTTTATGTTGATGTACAATCCATACTGAAGGCTGTCGTCTTTGATCTTCATCAGTAAGTGCTTCTAGTCCTCTTAACTTTCAGCAAAGTTTTGTCATCTCCATAACTCAGGTTGTTAATGAGTCTTTCTCCAATCCTGATGACATGTTCTTCTTCATATAGTCTAGCTTCTTGGGTTACTTGCTCAACATACAGATTCAGTAATATGGTGAAAGGATACAACCCCGATGTATGCCTCAACTATCACTGGCCTTGAACAAGACATGCTTTAAAGTGCTCAGTCATTAAGGTCATGAAGAGAATTCTTCAAGATGCAAAATTACCTCCAATCCTGGACTACCTTTCCTGACTCACCTATTTGGGAATCAGCTGCCTTAAACATTTGTACCATATTTGAATGTCTTATTCTAAATGCAGTATTTTTTTCTTGTCACCTTTTTTACGCTTTGATGAATTTTGTGCCTACTTAACCTAAAACTGCGCCAACTACTCAAAATGTTATGCCCTGCTCTGAGATAGAAGGTGCTATTCTCCTGAGAAATACATTGCCCTGTCATTGGAACCTGCGGGTTTGAAGATGATCCCTGCCTGTACATGACATGAGAATCAGCGAAGTGTTTAAGACCTGCCTGGAAACAGGCTAAAATGACTCCAGTGGGGCAGTCAGTAGGAGAGCATGTTCAGAGGGAAGGTCTGTCCCAACATGGTAGAATTACACCAAACTATTTTCAGAATGAATTTATTTCTGCCATCTTTTGGAATAAATTATTTTTCTATTCTCTATGGAAGAAAAAAAAAAAAAGGAATTACAAAACTGACTTTGCCACTTGTCATTTGGAGCTCTGTCCCTATCCCCCTATCCCCAGTAAATCTTCTTCCTGACAGCAAGGTATCAGACTAAAAGAATGAAACTTCGTGATGCCAGAAGAGGCAAGCAGGACTGACACAGTGAGGACTGACCTTAGGTGACTGAAAGTTGCATCTCATAGGAGAGCATGCTCCTTAAAGGAACCAATCAGAAAAGTTTAATTATTATCCTTGTCATTTTTTCTGTTAGCTGCTAAATAAACATGATTTTTTTTTAACTGTACAAGAAGAAGAATTGCAATATTAAAACGATTTTGAGAGTTTTAAAATTTCTACTGGATGTAGGCTCCTTTTTGGAAAAGTAATAGCACCTTATTTTGCCAAACAACTCAATACAAAATGAAACACACAATCCCTCCATACTGTCCTTAAACAGAATACATCCATGTACATAAAAATTATTTTCTTTGTATCAAGAAAGATCCATGTTATAAATTTGGGCTAATTGTTGTATTATAACTTATATGTTTTATGATAAGAAAAGCAATTTTGAAGCTGAATGCATGTTACCATTTGAATTTATTGAAATTTGGTCACATCTAGAGCACTGTAAAAAAAAAATTTTTTTTTTAGAGTACTGTAGCACTATAAATTTAGCTGCATTAATGAAAATAGGTTTTAATTTCAAGAGAAAATTTTAAGATAGTATTAAATAAAAATAATAAAAGGACATTGATGATATGTATCAAAATTGATATCTCATCCTATATTATATTTACAAAACTCGAATTGGATCCTTCAATGTTTATCAACTTGTGATACCACAAACATTTTACTATACTTTGACATTTCAGATGGCTATTTCTTCAAGAGATTTTTGACTAATGCTTTTAAAAAAATAAGGTAGGTGTCACTCATGGAACTTGGATAAATGTGGTATTTGACTCATAGACTGTGGAATGTGTGGTAGGAACCCAGCCAAGCATATTACAAACTCAGCTATAAGCCATAAACAGAGGGAGCAGTAATCAGTGGAAAGAAGGAATAATGCCTTCCAATCTGCCTCTGATTTTTTACATCCTCGACAAGAATTTTCAGGTGTGTGTGTGTGCAAACGTGATCTATATTCATTTCACTTTTAGGTTGGAGATAGTTGCTTAGTTACAAAGACCTCTTTGGCAGATTAGAGTTGCTTTTCTCTTGTTTATTTTCTTTCCCACCATGGGGTTATTACCTTAAAATATCTTCATGCTGAGATTAGCTATACCTGTGCTGTCCAATATAGTAACCACTAGTCATGCGTGGCTATTGATATTTAAACCTAAAATAACTAAAATTAAGTCAAATTGAAAGCTTAGTTGCACAGTCATACTAGGCACATTTCGAGGGCTCGATAGCTTTTTGTGGCAAGCGCCTACTGTATTGGACAGTGTAGGACTACAGCTGTAGAGCATTTTTGCCGCTGCAGAGGCCCTATGCAACAGCACAGGCTAGACTAAATAACTTATAAAGTATTGCCTCTTTAATTAGAATCCTACACCTTGCTTGATTTGTAAATAATATAATAAACTAAATAGTAAATAAAAATGACTGAGCAACTCTAAAACCATGAAATTACATTTGTTTAATGTTACATGTGTTGGTTTGTATTAAGATGAAGGCAATTTTTATATGAATACCACTCTTAAAACTTGGTGATGCTCACAAGATAGGTCTGGAGGCAACATTTTTGTAGGTATGGCTAATAGCACTTGGCTCACAGGGGCAGCATGATTTCAAGATGACCTCCAAATTATTTGCCCAGTGAATTTTTCTGTCATCTTAAAATTGCATTTTTTTTTCTGTTTCATTTCTTCAATATATTGCAGAACTAGAAAGTAAAATTTAGTGCTTTACTAGACAAATGATAATATTTTGCTTTTCTTTAACCAGTTCTTAGGATAGTACATTACTATTAGATCATAGTCTCTATATACAACAGATATATTTTCCTAGAGACTTTATCTAGATTGTTCTTTTTCAAATTGAGGGTATACAGTGAAAAGAAAAGAATATCAGCCTTTAATTCAGATAAGAATAATAGGTCATCACATTTTAGAGGCAGAAACAAACAAACAAAAAATAGCAACTTTCTTCCTATAATGAAGGTTCTACATTATAAAATCAGAAAAATAACACATAAATATATTGTTAACTTAAATAGATAAAACACCTTACATTAAATGTAAATATTACCTTATACAAGTCATATAATATCACTGTCCATTTATTTCCTCATCTCTAAATGAAAGTCCCCTCCTTTTCCAACTTTCTGTTATATAGTTGCTTTTAAACAATTTACTAACAGTATAAAAATATAATAAAATCTCTTCCAGTTTTAGCTCCCCCAAGTAAGAAGCATAGAAGTTATAAAAAAAAAAAAGAAACATAGGTATCTTGACTATTACCTCACACCACACAAAAATCAATATAAATATGAAAGGTAAAATAAACAAAGTTTCTATGTTTTTTTTGGAAAAAAAATAGAAGGATATCTTTTTGACCCTTTTGGTAGGTGAATATTTTTAATCTTAAAGGAAAAAAATTGATAAATTGGGTTAATATTAAGGACTTCTGTCGTCAAGACACCATTAAGATTTTGAGAAGGCAAAACACAGAATGGGTGCTCTCTTTGGCAGCACATATACTAAAATCGGAACAACACAGAGAAGATTAGCATGGCCCCTGTGCAGGGATGACTTGCAAATTTGTGAAATATTCCATATTTCTTTAAACATTTCAATTAAAAAAAAAAAACATGGAATAGGAGAAGATATTTGTTAATACATGTAATTAACAAAGGATTTGTATCCAGGATATATAGTTCCAATAAATCAATGAGAAAAAGGTAGAAAACTCAATAGCAAAATGGGCAAAAATCTTAAATACGAATTTTAAAAAGAGGATTACCAAATGATTTATATATAATTATAGTTGCTCTGCTTTTTTAGTTATCAATAAAAAGTAAATTAAAATCATCATATAATTTCACTATACATCCATCAAAATAGCATTGATGAAAAAAGTGAAAACATCAACACTGATTCCTTGCTGGTTGGGGTACAAAGTTGACCAAATCCCTTGGGAAACATTTGTCATTAAACCAAGCACTTGCATACACTATCATCCAGCACTTCTATTCCTAGGTATACACCCGACAGAAATATGTACAAATGTTCACCAAAAGGCATGCACAAAAATGTTCATAGCACCATTAGTCTCAACAGCATAAAGCTGGAGATAATCCAAGTGTTCATTAAGAATAAAATGGGTACACTTTAGTCTGTTCATACAGTGGAATATTATATGGTGGTGGGAATGAATGAACTACAAAGTATACAACGACCTGGATGCATCTCATAAGCACAATATTAAGTCAAAGAAACCGGGCACATTAGGGTACGTAATTTATAAGCCCATTTATATAAAATTTCAAAAACCATGTAAACTATGATATTACAAGTCAGGGGCGGTGGTTATTCTTGGAGGAGCAGTGACTAAGAGGGGATTGGCCACATGGGCGTGTTCACTTTGTATATACTTATGATGAGTACTTTGCTGTGTATGTAATTTTTCAATAAAATCTGTATTTTAAAACAAAGAATAGCAGATCATCATTTATGATTTTGGGACAGAGAAGATATGTTCCCAGGCAAAGGCCTTTGACAAATCTCCTGTGTTACAAAGTGCATCAAAAAGATTATAGGTAGAAAGCCTAATTATTAATGCGCACTTGTGTGTTTTGAAAGGATCTACAGAAAATAAGAACATCCCAGTCTGGAAAAAGAAAAAAAAGAAAAATCCTCCTGGGGTCTCAGGTAATGCTAAGGAAAACCTAATTGGTTCTACCTAGACCCCCTCAGTAGGGCTCCTGTTTTCTGAGTCCTACCAGAGGGTCAAAAAAAGTCTTCCATTCTTCTCAATCCCAAGACAAAGCACTGTGGTGTCACAGAAATCTACAGTATGAGCAGGAAGAGAAAGATGAGTCTGACTTATTTGAGAAATGTTTTTTGTTAATAAATACTGACCTCAGTGTTCTCAGAGGGCCCTCAGAATTATGGCCTCAGGAAGCCATCGTTTATCTGCTTAATCATGATACGTCGGTGTCAGTTCAAAGAACTCAGAGTGATGGTACAAAAAGTACTCATATCACTGAATGCCTCTTTCCAACGGAGTGTCGTGCTGCATGTCCCTGAGGATTTTGTATTTACATATATGTATTCACAAGCATACATTCAGTGTGTTAGTTTATTCAGTGGATGATTAATGAGGGTCTACATTGTGCAAGGCATTTGCAAAATAGAACATAATGCTGCTGTTGGAAATCATATTTTGAATTCTCTTGGGGCAAAATGTCATATTACCAATATTCTTCTCTGGTGCCAGAAATCTGCAAGTGAAAAATTGTATGCTCGATTAAATCCAGAAAGCCAGACTAGAGCTCCCAGACTGCACTCCTTACAGTTTGTATACTTTATGCCAAGACAAGTTAAGTTCATTACCTTCTAGGACATTTCTAAGTATTAATATACGCAAGTGAAAACAAACATTGCTTAATATTCTCTGAAATTAGCCAAAGGGCATCTACAATAGGACCTTTTCCTCCTAAAAGAAATTAGAAAGGAAAAGAAAAATAAATGCCTTTTAAAGGAGAATTTTATTTTGAAAAGGTAGATTGCAAAGGATTTAAGAAGAATCATTCAAAATGCATGAAGAAAGTATTTGAAATAATTCCAAATATAAGAACAAAGTACTTTTTATTACTTTGCCAAAAGAAAGATTATTTTGTTGTTGATTGAAGGACTTGACTCATTTAAATCTACTTATATAGGTGATGAATTTGTTGGGCGAGAAATTTCCAACTTTTGGAGAGAGAAATGAGATACTTATTTTAATGCATCTGCCCATGATGTAGGGGTCTGTAAAGAAGACAGTTAAGCCTGGGAGGACATGTTTCATGTATGAATATTGAGACGGGGTCCCATGAGGTCCACATTTACTCTACATTCACTGAAAACACTTGTACCTTCTAAGCTCTGCTTATTCATCCAACTGGATTAACTAAGTACATAAACTGCTGCTTTCAGCTCTGGTTCTCCTGTTTTCTGCCGGTAAAGGTCACACTGACTCATACACGAAACCTTTTGTTTATATCTCAGAGGTAGCTGACCCCATTGCACCTGCTTTTGAATATCTGGCAAGAGACAAGCTTCCAAATGAATATAGCTCTTTTAAGAAGTTGCTTGTTTTAAAATGAAATTAGCATTTGCGTAGGTGCCAAACCACTGGCAGAGGAGAATGGAGACCTCTGTGTAGGCTGAAGACAGGTAGGTACACTGTGGAATTATGGCAGCGTCTGCATGTTCACCTCGCCCTATGAATGTGGCTTCTAAATGTTTGGTGAATGGATGAATGCATGCCTGAATGAATGAATCAATGATCTAATGAATAAAATAGTTTTCTTTGCCCCTTTTTACCTCAGTTGCCAACATTTTATTTTGTGTGGATATGTCTGTTTTATGACTATTTTATGACTATATAGAGAAGAAGGAGCCCTGGTGGTGCAGTGGTTGAGTGATCAGCTGCTAACCAAAAGGTCGACAGTTCAAACCCACCAGCTGCTCCTTGGAAGAAAGATGTGGCAGTCAGCTTCCATAAAGATTACAACCTTGGAAACCCCATGGGGCAGTTATACTCTGTCCTATAGAGTCACTAATATTTGGAATTGACTCTACAGCAACGGGTTTGTTTTTTGGAGAATAGGAGGAAAGGAGCCTTTGTGGCATAATGGCTAAGTGCTCAGCTGCTAACCAAAGCATTGGCAATTGGAACCCACCCAGCAGCTCTGCAGGAGAAAGACCTGGTGATCTCCTTCTGAAAAGATTACGGCCAAGAAGACACTATGGGGAAGTTCCGCTCTGTCCTATGGGGTTGCTATGAGTTGAAGTCAATTTGGCAGCACCTAATAACAACCACTTAATAACAACCACAAGAAGGTGTGATTCAAGCATGTCTTCTGTTTTTTTCACAATACTCTGTCCTTTCACAAATATCAGCCATGTATGTGTATGAACTAAAATCTTTACTATCACAGTGACTGATGTTCAGTAATTTAGGATTATCTTCCTTTTAAGTTAATCAGTGCCTAAAACTTTCAAATAACATGGAAGAAGCTGAAGGAGATAAATTTCTGGAGGTTGTAGAGGATTAAATGAGGATCAGGGGGAAGTCTTCATGAATGAAATATCAATAGGTTTGATGTCATTCTTTCATCTAAAGGAGAAACAGTGGGGGTTTGGGGCAGAGGAATACCACAGACAGCTTGTGTTTTAGAAAGAAAGTTCTGGTGATCATGTATAAAATTGATTAGGAGAGCTTCTAGAGATAGCATATTCAGTCTAGAGGCCATCATAATCTTGTTGTCGTTAAGAACGTTAGATGCCATCAAATTGGTTCTGACTCACATCTACCCTATGTGCAACAGAATGAAACACTGCCCCGTCCCGTGCCGTCCTCACAATAGTTGATATAGCTGAGCCCATAGTTACTGCCACTGTGTCAGTCATCTCCTTGAGGGTCTTACTCTCTTTCGCTGACTCTAATTTACCAAGTATGATGTCCTTCTCCAGGGACTGGTCCCTCCTGATAACGTAACCAAAATACATGAGATAAAGTCTCACCATCCTCTCTTCAAAGGAACTTGTACTTTGAAGGAAGCTGTACTTCCTCCAGGACAAATTTGTTTGTACTTCTGGCTGTCCAACGTATTCTTCGCCAACACTGTAATTCAGTTCTTCTACATTCTTTCTTATTCGTTGTCCAGCTTTCACATGAAGACGAGTCCACTGAAAATACCACAGCTTGTGTTAGGTACATCTTAGTCCTCAAAGTGACATCTTTGCTTTTTAACACTTTAAAGAGGTCTTCTGCAGCAGATTTGTCCGATGCAATATGTTGTTTGATTTCTCGATGGCTGCTTCTATGGGCGTTAATTGTGAATGCAAATGAATGAAATCCTTGACAACTTCAATCTTTTCTCCATTTATCATGATGTTGCTTATTGGTCCACTTATAAGGACTTTTGTTTTCTTTATGTTGAGAAACAATCCATAATGCAGGCTATAGTCTTTGATCTTCATCAGTAAGTGCTTCAAATTCTCTTCACTTTCAGCAAGCAAGATTGTGTCAACTGCATAATGCAAGTTGTTAGTGAGTCTTACTTCAATCCTAATGCCCCCTTCATCTTCATGTAGTTCATCTTCTCTGATCATTTGCTTACCATACAGATTGAATAAGCATGGTGAAAGGATACAACCCTGACAAACACTGTTACTGACTTTAAACCACAAAATATCCTCTTGTCGGGTTTGATTGACGGCCTCTTGGTCTATGTACAGGTTATTCATGAGCACAATGAAATGTTCTGGAATTCCAGTTCTTTGCAATGTTATCCGTAATTTTGGCTGCTAACCAAAAAGTCGGCAGTTTGAATCCACCAGTAGCTCCTTGGAAACCCTATGGGGCAGTTCTACTCTGTCTTATAGGATCTCTACGAGTTGGAATCGACTTGACGGCAATGGGTTTTGGTTTACATAGTCAGATGCCTTGCATAGTCAATAAAATACAGGTAAATATCTTTCTGCTGTTATTCTCTGCTTTCAGCCATGATCCATCTGATATCAACAATGATATTCTTCCTTCCATACCCTCTTCTGAATTCGGATTGAACTTCTGGCAGTTCCCTGTGGATTTACTGTTGCAATCGCTTTTGAATGATCTTCAGCAAAATTTTACTTGTGTGTGATATTAATGATATTGTTAGATAATCTCCACATTCTGTTAGGTCACCTTTCTTTGGAATGGGCACAAATATGGATCTCTTCCAGTTTCTTGGCCCGGAAATTGTCTTGCAAATTTTTTGACATAGACAAGTGAGCATCTCCAGTACTGCTTCATTTGTTATAACATCTCTATTGATATTCCATCAATTCCTGGAGCTTTCTTTTTCGCCAACCCCTTCAGTGCAGCTTAGACTTCAATTCTTGATCATATGCTACCTTCTGAAATGTTTGAAGGTCAATCAGTTCTTTTTGGCACAATGACTCTGTGTATTCCTTCCATCTTCTTTTGGTGCTTCTTGCGTCGTTCAATATTTTCACTGTAGAATCCTTTAATATTGCAACTCGAGGCTTGAATTTTTCTCTTCAATTCTTTCAGCTTGAGAAATGCTGAGTGTGTTCTTCCCTTTTGGTTTTCTAACTCCAGGTCTTCCACATTTCATTACAACACTTTCCTTTGTCTTCTCTAGGTTCCCTTTGAAATCTTCTGTTCAGCTCTTATAGTTCATCAGTTCTTCCATTCAGTTTAGTTGCTTGATGTTCAAAAGCAAGTCTCAGATGTTTACCTGTATTTTATTGACTATGCAAAGGCATTCGACTGTGTGGATCATTACAAATTATGGATAGTATTGTGAAGACTGGGCATTTCAAAACATTAATTGTGTTTATGAGACACCTGTACATAGATCAAGAGAAAGTCGTTCGAACAGAACAACGGTATACTGCACAGTTTAAAGTCGGGAAAGGTGTGCCAGGGTTGTATCCTTTCACTGTGCTTATTCAATCTGTATGCTAAGCAAATAATTGGAAAAGCTGAACTATATGAAGAAGAACAGGGTATCAGGTTTGGAGGAAGACTCATTAATGACCTGTGTTATGCAAATAACACAATCTTGCTTGCTAAAAGTGAAGAGGACTTGAAGCACTTACTGATGAAGATCAAAGACTGTAGCCTTCAGCATGGATTACACCTCAACATAAAGAAAACAAAAATCCTCACAACTGGACCAAGAAGCAATATCATGATAAATAGAGAAAAGAGTGAAGTTGTCAAGGATTTCATTGTACTTGGATTCATAACCCGCAGCCATGGAAGCGGCAGTCAAGAAAGCAAATGACAAATTCCATTAGGCAAATCTGCTGCAAAAGACCTCTTTAAAGTGTTGAAGAGCAAAGATGTCACCTTGAAGACTAAGGTGCGCCTGATTCAAGCCATGGTATTTTCAGTCACCTCATATGCATGTGAAAGCTGGACAATGAATAAGGAAGACCAAAGAAGAACTGACACCTTCTAATCGTGGTGTTGGTGAAGAATATTGAATATACCATGGACTGCCAAAAAAACGAACAACTCTCTCTTGGATGGAGCACAACCAGAATTCTCCTTAGAAGCAACGATGGTGAAACTATGTCTCACATATTTTGGACATGTTATCAGGAGGGATCAGTCCCTGGAGAAGGACATCATGCTTAGTGAAGTAGAGGGTCAGTGAAAAAGAGGAAGACCCTCAACGAGATGGATTGACACAGTGGCTGCGACAATAGGCTCAAGCAGATAGCACCTAACAACAACAATCTGACGTTCAAAAGCAAGCCTCAGAGCCTCTTCTGACACCCATTTTGCTCTTTTCTTTATTTCCTATCTTTTTAATTGCCTTTTGCTTTCTTCATGTATGACATCCTTGATGTTATTCCACAGTTCTTCTCGTCTTCAGTCATTAGTGTTCAATGTGTCAAATCCATTCCTGAGATGGTCTCTAAATTGAGGTGGTATAAACTCAAGGTTCTCAATTTGAACTTATATATTAGCAATTAATGTTCTGCAGGCAGCCCATGGCCTTGTTCTGACTGATGATATTGAGTTTCTTAGTCTCTTTCCACAGGTGTAGTCAATTTGATTCCTGTATGTTCCATCTGGTAAGGTCTACTTTTATAGTTGTCATTTATGTAGTTGAAAAAAGGAACAAATCTTTGGCCTTACAAAATTCTATTATGTGATTTCCAGCATCGTTTCTATCACCCAGGCCATATTTTCCAACTATCAATCCATCTTTGTTTCCGATTTCTGTATTACGATCACCAGTAATTATCAATGCATCTTGATTGCATGTTTGATCAATTTCAGGTTGCAGAAGCCAGTAAAAATCTTCAGTTTTCTCATCTTTGACTTTAGTGGTTGGTGCATAAATTTGAATAACAGTAGTATTAACTGGTCTTCTTTGTAGGCATATTATGTAGATATTATGCTATCATTAACAGTGTTGTACCTCAGGATAGATCTTGAAATGTTCTTTTTGACCATGAATGTGAGGCCCTTCTTCTTCAATTTGTCATTCCTGGCATAGTAGACCATATGATTGATTTAAAATGGTCAATACTGGTCCATTTCAGCGAACTAATGCCTAGGATATCAATCTTTATGTGGTCCATTTCATTTTGACTACTTCCAGTTTTTCTAGATTTATACTTCTTACATTCCATGATCTGATTGTTAATGGATGTTTGCAGCTGTTTCTTCTCATTTTCATTCAAGCCACATGAGCAAATTAAGCTCCCATATTAAGGTTGACTCTACTTTGAGGAGGCAGCTATTCTCCAGTTGCATTTTGAGTGCCTTCCAACCTGAGGGGCTCATCTTATCGCAATATATCAGGCAATGATCCATTGTTATTCATAAGGTTTTCACTGGTCATTTTTTTTCAGAAGTAGACCACCAGGTCCTTCCTAGTCTGCCTTAGTCTGAAAGCTCTTTTGAATCTTGTCCACTATGGGTGACCCTACTGGTATTTGAAATACTGATAGCATAGCTTCCAACATCACAACAACATGCAAGCCACCACAAAATGACAACAAACAGATGCATGGGGATTGTGGGTATAGTGACTGGGAAAAAGCACAGGGGAGTTCTAGGGTACTGGTGAGATTCTGCTTCTTGATCTTGATGCTGGGTATTTGGTAATATTTATCTACAAAAATTCATTAAGCTGTATATTTTGTACAATATTTACAGAAAGTATATATATATATATATATATACTTTCTGTAAAAAATTAATGATGCCTGATTCAGGGCAGTGGGAGTGAATAGGAATGGGTTGATTCTAGAGATAGAAAACCAAATGGATTTGCATAATGACTGAAAGAGGAGAATAAAGGAGAGAATAAATGATAACTGAGATATTTAGACTTAGAAATGGAAGATAGTTATTCCGTTTATTGAGTTAGGAACCTTATAAGGAAAAATTGCTTCTTGGGTGGAATTAATGAGTTCAATATTGGGTATTTGAGATACTTAGGTGGAACTACCCAATAAGCAAAATGAATGCTATTTGGAACTCAGGTGAGAATTAAAAATAGGAGCTTATTGGAAGTCATGCAGATAGGAAAAACAAATAGTTAAAAAAGTCAGAATATGAGAGCTCCCTAATTGAGTAAGAAAAGAAGATAACTGAGCACTAAGCTTCAGAAAACTTTGTTGTTGTACCAACTTAGTCCATGGCATTGTAGTTTCAGTACAAAATGTGTAAAATTCATAATTCTGCTTATGTAGTAAAGTTTTAAATCTTTTTTATTTCCTGTATTTTCCAAATTGTTTTCAATGAAAGTTCATTACTTTTGTAATTATATAAGAAAGTTATACAATGAAATAAAATACATATATTGTACAGAATGATAGGAAAGAGACTGAAGGTAGCAGTTGGTTGGATAATATCTGAAAACAACAGCTACCCCTGCATTTTTAGATTCTCTTTACCTATACAAATATCTATTTAAAAATATTTATTTGTTTATTTTTCATCAAAAATATTCAACTAAATGAGACTGGACATTCCAGATTTACCTCACCATTTGTACCTTCTTCATGTTTATCAGTTCACATAGTTTTAAGTAAGAGAAAACAGATATGTTCTTAGCGTGTCACTTATGAAGAAAAGGGACCTGATATTAAGAAAGAATTTTTTACAGTAAAATAATGTAATTGGCAAGTATACATTTTATTTACTAGTTCAAATGTTGGGCTCTGATATTTGGGGTTAGTTCTATTCCAAATGGATTAATCATTAGTTCATTAGTTGAAAGTGTCCTTATAAATGATAGAAAAATCATGAAGGAAAAAATATATTCTTAAAAGAAATTCCAAATAACCTCCATAACCCATCGTCATCAAGTCAATTCCAGCTCATAGCAACCCTATAGGACAAGGTAGAACTGCCCCATTGAGTTCTAAGGCTGCAATCCTTATGGAAGCAAATCACCACATCTCTCTCCCGAGAAGCTGCTGATGGGTTCAAATCACTGACCTTTCAGTTAGCAACTGAGTGCTTTAACCACTGCACCACAAGAGCTCCTTAAACTCACTGCCGTTGAGTCGATTCTGATTCACAGTGGCTCTGTAGGACAGAGTAGAACTGTCTCATAGAGCTCCCAAGGCTGTAATCTTTATGAAAGCAGACTGCCTCATCTTTCTCCCAGGGAGAGGCTTGTGGGTTTGAACCCCTAGCCTTTCGGTTAACAACTGAGCGCTTAAACACTGGGCCACCAGGGCTCCTTCAAATAACGCCAAATGGTCCTAAAAGGTTTTAGTTATCAATATGAAATTTTATGGAAATCATTGCTATTGTGTAATATGCATAGAAAGTAGCCCTGATGGCTCAATGGTTAAGCTTGTGGCTGCTAACTGAAAGGTCGGTGGTTTGAACCCACCAGCCGCTCTGCAGGAGAAAGGACCATTCGATTTGCTCCCATAAAGATGAGCCTGTGAAACCCTGGGGGCAGTTCTACTCTGTTCTGTAGGGTCATTATGAGTCAAAATCAACTGGACGACACACAACAACAACAACAACAACATGCATAGAGTTTATCTGTGGGAACTATAATTTTAAGCTGCTAGTCGTGATTTCTTTTTTATGTGATATATATGCTCTGATGACTCATTTAAAACCATGTGGCATGTATGCTGACAAGAGTTTGCTCTAGCTAACACAAGGAGCCCTGGTGGTGCAGTGGTTAAGAGCTCAGCTGCTAACCAAAAGGTCAGCAGTTCGAATCCACCAGCCACTCCTTGGAAACACCATGGGGCAGTTCTACTCTGTCCTATAGGGTTGCTATGAGTCAGAATCAATTCGATGGCAATGGGTTTGCAAACCCTGGTGGCGTAGGGGTTAAGTGCTATGGCTGCTAACCAAGAAGTCGGCAGTTCGAATCCACCAGGCTCTCTTTGGAAACTCTATGGGGCAGTTCTACTCTGTCCCATAGGGTAGCTATGAGTCAGAATTGACTCGACAGCAGTAGGTTTGATTTTTTGGTTTATCACATGCTAGAGACCAGCGATAGTCACCTACTTTGACAGCATCGGTCAGACACAACCTGCCACCCCTACCTAAATACAACAGGTCAGAGAACTGGTTTTCCACAGCAATTCAGCCCAAATCTAGTTCATTAGATTTGGGTATGTTTGAGGTGTAGAGAATAGTTTCCTTGAGAGCACAAGACAACTTGTGAGATTTTTAGTCAAGATATTTGTTTAGATTATAGGTGCCTTTTAGATTCCTTAATTCCATCCAATCCAACATTCTGTATGTTCCATGTAAAACATACTTCTTGTTGTTATAAAAAGGTATAAAATGTAATACATATATTTTGAACCTGGAGGAGCAGAAAAATTTATCATATGTACCAAGAAATATTAACTGTCAATCTAAAGCTAATATATATGATTGCTCAATAAAAAGAAATTGAGGTTTTTCCCCATTAGGTAAAATGACTTTTATATTCTTATAAGGAAAAGATTATAATTGGAGTTTTTCACTCTTTTTTAGTGCCTAATGCTCTATTGGAGCCCTGGTTGCCTAATGGTTAAGAGCTTGGCTGTTAAACAAAATGTCGGCAGTTTTGAATCCACCAGGTGCTCCTTGGAAACCCTATGAGGGCAGTTCTACTCTGTCCTATAGGGTTTGATTTTTAATACTCTGTTTACTAAGGTGCTTAAACATATTGTTGATGTGAAATGCCCAGTTCAGAACTCCCACATGTGGAAAGAATATCTTAATTTCACTCCCCCGCCCATCTCCACCCTTGTCCCATTTTTCTAAAACCCTTAGTACAATGAACACATTCATTACCATTTCCCCTTTGTTTCTGAGGCAATTGATGGACTCTTCTCCAGGCAATGATGATTCAAGATGTTGAAGGAAACAAGGCCAGGACTGTCACTAGCCTTGCCTTTCAAAACGTTCCAATCACATATTAATCCTTTTCCAAATAGATGCCGGACAAATCCATTTTGACCCAGAACCAGAACAATGAAGCCAAATCTAGAATCATCCATTTTGGCTAAGGTTGAACCACTGGCAAATGCATTTTTGAAAATTTCGTTTTTTAAGGAATTAAATCCAATTCCTTTCCACAGGGGGAAAAGCCAATAATGAAAGCTGATGAGTGTAAAATGAGACCAAAGAGCCACAGGACATATTTATTTTGGAAAGAAAGTTAAAAAGACTAAGAAGTTTAGCCATAAAACATTTTACACTGGTTTAGATTAAACCAACAGTTTAAAAGATAAATATTTTACATTTTTCATACCAATGTGCAAGATAAAAATAGCTATTGTGCTCAGAGAAAGCTTAAGATTAGCGTAGAAAAGCCCCCATAAATGGTTCCTGAGGTATATGCAAAATGGGAAGGGGTGTCATTTTACAGGTTTTTAAAAAAGCTTTTCCTCAAAGAAAATTAATTCTCAAAGTAACATATAGAGGCTATTTAGCTAGGTGAATGTCTAAAATAGAGATCAGTAAATTCTCAAAAAGTGGTACTTCTCTTTGGATTCCTGGAATGGTAGCCAGGGATGGAAATAACTGGAACAAAGAGGTTTACTGTCAGTTGGCTGATCTCTATGTGGTGCTAAATGATAAAGTTGATGTAGTTTCTCGCAAAGAACAGGGAAGAGCACTGTCGGCACCATCTGGCCCTCATGCCACCTTACATGCAGAGGGACCACATACAAGTGAGGATCCTAACAGGAGGCAATAGATGGCATATTCAAAGTAAGATAATTAGAGGAAGTTTTACTGACAATTGGAAAACTCCATGGCATAGTGCAGTAACCGAGGCTGATGAAAGGCGGGTTGTTACCATACTCAGGCTGGAAAGGTCATGGGGAGGAGCAGTTTCCTGAAACCTGGAAGAGGAGAGACATACAGTCTTAAATGCCTTGAGAGGAGTAGTGACCTTCAGTGGGGTGACACAGTTAACTCAAGGAAGCCTGGTAGAGTGGGGGCTGAGGGAATAAATACCTGGACCTTGCTCTACTCTCTGCCTCTGATCTTCTGCTGAGGCTCCCCATTGGCTGAGCTGAAATCTAACTGGAAGCTAGAAGGTAGGGGAAAGAGTATCAATTTAAGGTCAGCATCCCATTGCGAGCCAGTCTCCAAGATGCAGAGCAGGTAGAAAAGGATCTACAGGTGAAATTGAAGACCCTGGTCCAGACCACTAGCTGTCAATCACCAGATGAAACCAAATGATCGTTCTTCGGATCCTCTGGGATCTACTTGCAACCTGGAAGGCTAAGAAACTCTTCTCTTTTTTTTCCTCCTTGTGTCTTAATTGAATTGACTTATTTCTACTTCTTTCATGAATTTTATTCATAAAATAACCCTTTTTGAATTTGAAGATAATGATTTCTCCAGCTTTTTTTTTTTTTTTTTTCAGTTGAGCATTGTGCTTAACCTAGATTGTACCCAGAACATCTCTTTTCTTTCTCTCTGACTACCTTCTGGACCCTTAAAAAAAAATTCTCCACCACTTAAATAGAAAAAAAAAAATGGTATTGCCACGTACTATAGTTGTTCTTGTGTTTGTATGTGCATTTCATGTGTTTGTGGGTGTGTGTGTGTGTGTTATCCGAAGTCTAACATGTCCACAATACATGTAAATGTTTTTGCAAGATGGCTTTTCTTATCCAGGCTGTTTTAAATTGTAATTTGAGTATTAATAGTATGACTGAGCCTAGTAACACTCATAAATTTAAGAGCGTATTCTTCAATCATTTCTGGGTTATCACATAGACATACTGGAAAGATGGGGCTCAGGGATGATTCCTATAATCCTTTAGGTGATATTATATAATGTCTAACTCTTTCTTAGATATGATCTTGAAGGTAGGTATTGACTATGCCAAGATTAGAATGATCAAGATTATTCCATCTGTCATGGATTGAATTGTGTCCCCCAAAAATATGTGTCAACTTGGCTAGCCCGTAATTCCCATTATTGTGTGATTGTCCACCATTTTGTCATCTGACGTGATTTTCCTGTGTGTTGTAAATCCTATCTCTATGATGTTAATGAAACAGGATTAGAGGCAGTTATGTTAATGAGACAGGACTCAATCTAGAATATTAGGTTGTGTTTTAAACCAGTCACTTTTGGGATATAAAAGAGAGAAGTGAGCAGAGAGACAGAGGAAACTCATACCACCAAGAAATAAGAGCCAGGAAAATAGCGCATCCTTTGGACTTGGAGTCCCTCTGCTGAGAAGCTCCTCGACAGGGAAAGATTGATGACAAGGACCTTTCTCCAGATCCGACAGAGAGAGAAAGCCTTCCCCTGGAGCTGATGCCCTGAATTCGGACTTCTAGCCTCCTAAACTGTGAGAGAATAAACTTCTGTTTGTTAAAGCCATCTACTTGTGATATTTCTGTTGTGGCTACATTAGTTAACTGAGACACCATCCTAGTTGGAGATGAGAATATCTTTAGGACTGAAACAAAATTATGTCTCTTGGAATAACATTTATCATTTCTCATTACTTACCTATCTTTGGCTACCTACTGTGTAAGTACCATATAGTGAAAGAAAATAATTCTGATATGACTTTCTCTTCACAATGCTACAGAGTGGTTTAGTAGAATTGTATAGGATGGGCCCAGTCTTAGACAACATTTTTATAAAGACATTGATGAAAGTACAATTTGGAATCTTATGAAGTCTGCACATGACTCAAGTGTTGTATAACGGACCCTATTGATGCCCCTTGGGTCCCTTTTCGCAGCTCTGTTTTCCATCTTCTCTGTGCCTGGCTACTAACTGCTTGCACCTGTTATCTTCAGAGGCTTCCTTGTGAGCACTGGAATCTTCTTGCCCAAAGAAAGCCAGAAGGCTGGGGAGTGTATATCACCCTCCTGCACCACCAACCTCAGCACCCATAACTAGTGAATGACTGGAGTAGGATTACAAAACCCCAGTTCCTGTGCTTTGAGGGGGATCAAACTCTGAAGTGTATTTTATGCTCCCCTTTTCCCTTCCCTTTTCTGCAGCCCCCACTCCTCTATTGGTTTTTCCTGGGAGCATTTTCTTAATACTTGCATTGGGATCCTTGATTCAGTTGCTGCTTTTGAGAGAACCCAACCTACAACAGGTTGAAGGGATGGCTAATGTCTTTAAAGGCTGTGCTATCACAGATTTGAAATTAAGAATATGGAGTTTAATAGGAATTAATAAAGAGTTCTGCAGAGGTTAAAAAACAACAAAGCAAAGCAAAGCAAAACAAAATAAAACAAAAAAGCAAACAAACAAAAAGAAAAAAAAAAACAAATGCAAGAAGGGCCAAGCTTTATGGTGCTTAATACAATATGGGATCAGGGTAGTGTAGCGGAATGTGATCATTATATAACTCAAACTTTAATAAGTAATTTAATGTGGAATTTTTTATGTAATAGAGGTGAAGAGCCTGGGTCCTGGTTCCTAATAGTCCCATCATGTTGTGCATTTATGACAAATAGGATTTAATAAAGGAAATAGAAAACATTTTATGCATTTTAAGTAGAAAATGATTTAAATACAGTAAATTAGGTAATTGATGCAAAGGCCAGAGAAGCAGGTGTTAAGCCGAAACTCCAGGAATGACTCTCAGAACATCGTGGGACTTACCTGCCAAGGGATCTACTATATTCCAGGGGATTTGCTTTAATCAGGAAAGATGGGGAATCAGAGGCCACCATTAAAAAGAGCTTCAAAAACATACCATTGTAACTGCAGTGTTGGGATCAGGAAACAATTGCTGCAACTGCCTGTCACTGTTATGTGGAACCCAGATGTTCAGTTGCAAATTGTCTCTTGAGAACAAAGAGGTTGGTGGTTTGACGCTGGAATCTCAATGTACATTCCTGACAGTAGAAAACAGCCAAAAGCAGCATGAAGATGGCTCTCACCTCCTTGTGCATTCCAAATATCTCATGATTGCTTCTAATTGTCAGATCTATTTTCCAACCAAAATCTTAGCTGCTAGAAAGCCTAAGAAACAGTTTTTAGCTTTCCACCCATTGGAGTATTGGGCAGCATACTTGAAAGAGTTGGTGTAATTGCTGAATGCTAATCAGGACCACCATGTTGTACAATTCCAAGGAGCATCACTCACAATGCAAAGAGGTGGCCTGGCGCTGCCAATTGACCATATTGCTCACAACACCTATTAAAGACCGTCTAGAGTCAAGTGTTCAGTTTCAAGTGTCACGTTATAAAACACACTAAAAAACAAACAAAAAAACCTAGTATGTGTTCATGAACACCCATCAAAAACCACATCAAAAGGAGAAAGAAATGGAAATGGGAATTAAAATAGTCGTCTGTAAACATTCAGGAAGCAGCTGTAGACTTGTTATGGGTTTCAGTATATGGTAGAAAGAATATTGATATGTACGTGTTAAAGAAGTAGGCTTCAAGTTGGGTTTTTCATTTGAAATTTCATTTAAGATTCCTTTCAAATCTAAGAGTCTATGATCATAAGCTATTCTATATATTTGCAGACAGATTCTAAGGCCCTAGGTAGTCTTTGGAAGGTTCAACATAAAGTAAGACTTTAACAGCCCCTTCTTTTTCATTATTTTCTAACCTTAGTTTCACTACTTTTTTTTTAGAAGAGTTATGTGACATTTTCATCCCTTTTACTCGCTGTTATTTATATTTTTATTAAAAAATTAGTTTTCCTTGTCCTGTTCATAAATAATGCCTTTATGGCCTACAAGTTTGTGGGAGAAAGATATTCTGTAGTTAAAAAGGCATTATTCATTAATATTTTAATGTTATTTTTTGAAAATATGTACTTGCTAAGAAATGAATATTCCAAGAGAATTGGGGGAAAAAAAGATGAAGAAGAAGAAGGGGTGGTGTAGATTGGTAGTTTAGGCAATTGAGAGTCAAAATGAATTCTAACAGGAAAAAATAATTTGAAAAATAATAACCCCAAACTCAAGTATTTTATGGGCAGAAGAAACTTAGACTACTCTACTGCCAAAAGAGACTTTGATGAAACCAGAGAGCAAATGCTTTTGCCATGTGTGGTGTCAATAAATTAAGCCTGATGTAACTTTGGCCTGTTAAGGAAGGATCCTCATGGACCAGGGTGGAGATGGTTTTACAGTTTCAACAGTGCAATAGTCGGCTTTGGGTAACTGAATTCTGGAAATACATGACAGAAAATTGGGGAGCATTAAGGAAGCTCTTAGGTAAAAATGACTAAGAGACTTGAAGATTGGCACAAAGGAATGACAGAGAAATGGTGTAATTAGTCTAGGAAGGTAATATTTTAAAGGATGTAGACAATTACCATAAATAAAATACTTAAAAAATATTTTTCATGTAATTATTCAATCTTTGGGTTGCTCTGGTGAGGCCTAAATAAAAGAATAATAAGAAAACTCTTGAGACAGAAATAACTGAAAAAAAAATTTCTATCCTTTAGGGGAGAAATAGAAATAAATATTTATGCCAACTCATTAACTGTCTAACATCCCATACACTCTAATGTATTATTTGCTAAATGAAGATGATAATAGAAATAATTTCTTAAAAATATGTATGCAAAATAGAAAAATTTAGATTGAAAACTTAGTACATTGGCAAAGGTGAAATTCAAATTCAGCAGCTCTAATTTTGGTAATGTATGCAATAAAATTAATGATATGTATATATATATATATATATATCTAAAATAAAGGGTACTTTTTCCCAGTATTCTTGTAATCATTAAGTTTGTGTGTCAACTTGGCTGTGCCATGATTCTCAGTGGTTTGAGAGTTATGACGTAGTTTGGCAGTCATATAATGATGTGATCACCTCCATGATGGGATCTGCTGTGAGTAGCTAAAAGGGAGTTTCCTTGGTGGTGTGGCCTGCATCCAATATAGGTGAACTTTCTGGCAAGGCTTGTGGGCTTTTGCTTGCTTTGTATCCTGCAGCTAGCTCCTGTTCCTCTGACCTCTAGTTCTTGGGACTTGAGCTAGCAGCTTAACTGCGTCTAGCCTGCCAATCTTGGGATTTGTCAGTCTCCGCAGCCTGAGATCCACAGGCCTGTTGTCTGACTTGCCGATCTTGGGTTCGCCAGCCCCTGCGACTACGTGAGTCAGGAGAAGCCTCCAGTCTGACCCATGGACTTGGGAATTTACAGCCTCTACAACTGTGTGAGCCATTTCCTTGATATAAATCTCTCTCTGTATATATTTATATGCTTTACTGGTTTGCTTCTCTAGAGATCACAGCCTAAGACAATAGTTTTGTTTCATCCAGGGCTTTGAACTGCTTGGTTCAGATTTGAATCCCTGCTGAGAATTTGCATTTCTAACAGTTTCTAGGTGATGTTAATGCTGCTGGTTAGGAACCAATTCTGAGAACCACTAGTAGAGCAGTGGTTCTCAAAATTTATTATACATAAGAATCACCTTGGAATCTTGTTAAAATGTAGATTCTGATTCAGTATATCTGGGGTGGAAATGCAAGTTCTCAGCAGGGGTTTGAGCTGGAACAAACCAGTTCGAAGTCTCGGTGTCATAATTGACAGCTCTCTCACCTGCCCTACCACAAATTGTGCACAGAGTTTCCTAGGGAGCAACAACATTATCAGCACGTTGAGCAAAGTCTGCTCACTGATTATTGTAAGATCCTGAAAGTAATTAGCTTAATTACTTAGCCTTAAGTCGTCCCTGGGTGGCAAAGATGGTTAAGCACTTGGCTACTAACTAAAAAAGTTGTTAATTAGAACTCACCCAAAGGCACCTTGGAAGAAACGAAGGCCTTGTGATCAGCTTCCAAAAGGTCACAGTCGTGAAAACCCTATGGAGTGTGGTTCTATTCTGCACACATGGGATCGCCATGAGTCAGCGTCAACTAGATGGCAGCTAGTTTGATTTTGGTTACTTAGCCTTAGACTGTTTCCTTTTGATGACAAAACGTTAGAAAAACAGGGAATGGTTTGTTAAGTCAGTCAGCTTTTTTCCTTTACACAGCATTTGCTCAAATAGATAACGTTGACAGGCACAGGTGAAGAATGAAAAGCTGGTGCAGGTCTACATTAGGCCAGGCAGATTTTATCAGTTTGCAGCAGTGACTTTGGTATAGGAGGAAATTTTTTCCTGTGGGGAAAGCAGAGGAAACCTTCTTCATGTGAGATTGGCTAGTGTACTGCAAGATTAATAACAGTAATAATGAATCCACCACCTACTACGTGACAGGCACTGTTCTATGTCCTGTACATATATCATCACTTAATTTTCTCAACCTTATGAGGGAGATAACATTATCATTGATGTTTTTGCTGGGTGCCACTTAGTTGATTCTGACTCATAGCAACCCATGTCACAGAATAGAACTACCCCATATGGTTTCCAAGGCTGTAAATCTTTATGGAAGCTAACTGCCACATCTTCCTCCTGTGGAGCAGCTGGTGGGTTCATACTGCCAATCTTTTGGTTAGCAGCCAAGCACTTAACCATTGCACCACCAGGGATCCTCAATGACATTATTAGATCATCTCTATTATACAGTGAATTAAAAAAATTGACATGCAGAGAGGTTAACTTGCACAAGATAAATACAGGATTAAAACCAGGCTCTTAACCATTGATTAAACTATACTACCTCAATTAGTTGTTATATGTATATATGTGTGTGTGTATATATATATATATATATATAAGATCAAGTAACATTATCACTTTATTATTCTGAATAGAAAAAAAATTGCTTACACTTAAAATGAAAAAAGGAATTAATATTGAGTGTTTTTTTTTTTTCTTTGACCCGTCTCTTCTGGACATTCCTGCTTCATAAGTGATGTGTTCTTTCAGTTTCCTAGTGAATTGATGTGAGAAGACTTGAAGAGCATTAGAGTTAGTCATTCTTCTTTCTTATTTGCAGATGTGGCTGGGGCAGAAAAAGCAGAAAACCCATCATTTTCCTCTTTGCAGAGCCACACTTGTCATTCAGCTTCATCCCGGAGTCCATCTGGTAGTATCAATGGAGGAAATAGTTTGATCAATGAAAAAATTCTCTTTGGTGGGTTAACTAAGTCTTTGAGGCAGACTTTGGTTTAATTGATTTGAGCACTTTACTGAAAAAATTAAAAAGAAATATTTTTAGTGGCATGTAGACAGCTGGCACGAGAGAATCTTTTTTGTAAAAATAGCTAGTTTTAGAGCCCTTTACCCTTCCAAGTAGTACTATGAGAGATACTATGGCAAAAACCAAATTTGGTGTAAACATTTGACTCCATGTGCTTACAGAAAAAGGGACAGTTTTCTGTACATCAGCTCAAAACTAATTTTATAGAAAGCCCTGAAGTGTTTTAAGCACCTGCTACATCTCTACAAACTTTGACAGCAACTAAGTTAATTGTTCACCCTATTCTTTTAGAAATTTATTACTTTATACAATGTAGAATTTGAAGTTTGCAATTATCTAAGTTACTTAGCAGAAATGATGTTAGTTATCTAGTGCTGCTATAACAGAAATACCACAAGTGGATGACTTAACAGTCAGAAATTTATTCTCTCACAGTTTAGGAGGCTAGAAGTCTGAATTCGGGGCTCCACCTCTAGGGGAAAGCTTTCTCTTTCCATTAGCTCTCTGGGTGAGGGTCTTGGCATCAGTATTCCCCCGGCTCTGAGAGTTTCTCAGTACAGGGACCCTGGGTCCAAAGGATGAGCTCTGCTCCTAGTTCTACTTTCTTGGTGGTAGGAGGTCCCAAAGAGGGGCTGCGGTGCTGCCACTGTCTACTTTCAAGTAGTGCCTGCATATTGCACAGAACCGTCTGTAAACCGGGCATGAGTTTTCTCTTTCTGGGACAACTGATCATAAGGAACTCCCCAAGTGGCCATAGGTGCAGACTGGGAGATGGAAAGTAATGTGACAAGATGGAGACCATAGGCATTTGGGTCACTTCCTTATGTAACTTACTTGTGCCTTCAGGTCCTGCTCAAGCCTGACCTCTTGTATACTACTTCCATTTAATGATGGAGTGCTGCTGTGCATGTCCAACTTTATGACTCTGTGGGTCAGACAACACCCGGTTCATGACAGGCAGCTAAGGTCACATGGTAACTTGGTGGCCCGTGGTTAATTGTTCAGTCTCTACTAAGTCTCGGTAACAAGCCAAATGCTGTTTCCCAAAAGGAGAGTAGATATCTGCAGAGGATGGGAGGGCTTTGCTCCAAAATCCTAAGGATCTGCACCATGATTCACCGATAGGGGCCTGCCAAAGGCTTCAGACAGCATCTCTGTCTGCCACTGACACTTCAAGCACCAATGAATCAGCTGGATCATATGGCCCAAGTGGCAGAGCTGCTTCTACGGAAGCCTGAACCTGTTGCAGAGCCTTCTCTTGTCCTGGACCCCACTCAAAACTAGCAGCGTTTCAAGCCACTTGATAAATAGGCTGAAGTAGCATACCCAAATGAGGGATATGTTGCCTTTAAAATCCAAAGAGACCCACTAGACATTGTGCCTCCTTTTCAGTGGTAGGAGTGGCCACAGGCAAAAACTTTTCCTTCACTTTAGAAGTAATATCTCAACATGCCCCACAACACTGAACCCCTAGAAATTTCAGGTTAATTTCTCACTCTCTAACACACAAATGTCTTACAGACAGGTGTAGAGTCATTGATAATTCTTCCTTACTAGGTCCAATGAGTATATTGTCATCAATGTTATGGACCAATGAGATGTCATATGGAAGGGAAAGGTGATCAAGCTCCCTGCTAACTAAATTATGACATAGGACTGAAGAGTTGATATATCCCTTAGGTAGGACTGTGAAGGTATATTGCTTGCCTTGCCAGCTGAAGGCAAAATGCTTCTGGTGATCCTTTGAAACTAGAATCAAGAAAAAAGCATTGGCCAGCTCAGTAGCTGCATACCAGGCACCAGTAGGTATATTAATTTGCTCAACAATGAAACCACATCTGGAACAGCAGCTGTGATTGGACCCACCACCTAGTTAAGTTCACAATAATCCACTGTCATTATTTAGGATTCATCTGTTTTCTGCACAGGCCAAACTGGCAAGTTGAATGGGGATGTGATGGGAATCACCATCCCTGCATCCTTCAAGTCCTTGATGGTGGCAGTAATCTCTGCAATCCCTTTAGGAATGAAGTGTTACTTTTGGTTTACTACTTTCCTAGGTAGGGGCAGTTCTAATGCTTTACACTTCACTTTTTCTACCATAATAGCCTTTAGTCTACATGTCAGAGAACCAATAAGGGGGTTCTACTAGTTGCTCGGTATGTCTCTTTCAAATTATGCATTCTGGAACTGGAGAAATAACTACGGTATGAGTTTGAAGTTCCACTGGACCCACTGTGAGACAGACATGAGGTAAGACGCCATTAATAATCTGATCTCCCTGTACCCCCACTCTGACTGGTGGGTCACAGTGACATTTTGGATCTCCTGGAATTAGTGCCAGTTCAAAGCCAGTGTTCAGTAATCCCAGGAAAGTCTGATTATTTCCTTTTCCCCAGTGAACAGTCACTCTACTAAGAGGCTATAGATCCCTTTGAGAAAGGCTGTGAGAAAGATTAACAGTTTAAATTTTGGCAGTGTAGTACGATCCTTCTTCAAGGGGACCCAGTCTTCCCTTCATTCATTCCTGGGCTTGGGGGTCTGTAAACTGGCTTAAATCTGGGAATTGATTGAGGGGCCATGACTCTATATTCTGGCGATTCAAGTTAGACATTCGTTCACTTGACCTAGAATTCTTCTGCTTGTATAGATCAAGTAAATATTTAATAGATTTCCCATCTATTTCTAGGGACACCATGACTAAGTAGCCAATGTCACAACCCATGTAAGTCAGACTATTCTAATTACTGCTTTGACTCTGCCTTCTATTACGGTAACCACACACAATTTGTCTTTATTGATTAAGTCCTGCCACTTGACCCCTACCACCACAGGGCCCAGTTGGCCCCATTGTAGTCAGGTGTCTTAATTTAGTTAGGGCAGTTCCTACTGTCAAATCTGATTTGCATAAAACAGCAATCACAGCAGTCTTCAAGGATGCTGGGGTTCCCTTCACAAATTTGTTCCTCACCGTTGTAAAATGTGTGTCTTCTGGGCAGTCCATGTGTGGGTCTGTGGGACTAACTTGATAAATCCACTCTAACATGCCAACTTTCCTAAGCCTTTGGACACCTTCTTCTACAGTATACCAAAGCAGGTCTGGTACTTCAATTTGATTTAGTGTAGGCCACTGCTTAATTCATGCTTTGGCAAACCAACCAAATAAACTATTAGATCCTTTCCTAACCTCTCAAGCTAAAACATCAAATGAAGGAACTGTGCTTAGTGGGCCCATATCAATAAACCCCAGCTGATCCAACTTTATGTTCCTTGTGCCATTATTGCACATTCTTAATAGCCATTCCTCCACATAGTCCCCAGTTTGTGTTTGTAAAAAATTAGAAAGCTCAAGCAGGTTTTTTGAAGTCTAGTGTACCTCCTCCTTGGTCACACTTTGTACTTCACCTTTTTATGCTTGCTGGAACTTAAGTCTATTTATAGATCTAGAAGTAAACTGGGTGTTGGGAATGGGTCCTGAGAGCATTCAACCTTGTCTTTTAAGGCATCTGCCTCAGTTAATGCCCCAAAAAGCACCTTAGTCACTGCCACAGGCAATATCTCAGACAAAGATTCTTCAGCTACAGCTGGATTGATCTCATAATATGGGGGTAGAAGGGATAATGGTTTTATTTGGGAGGGTGGCTTAGAGGATAAAAAATGAAGAAATCTTATCAAATGGGATTAAGAGGGCTAGTTCTGTTGGCAGGAGTGATTCAATGAAATTTAGGGGCTTAATATCCCCAGCTTCCTGATTATCTGCCAATATGTCCCACCCCAAGTTTCAGGATCCCATTTTTCCCAATTGATGCCCTCATTTTAACTTCAGACACCATTCGAGGTTAGGAATTCAGTTGGCATTGTAATTTAGCCACTCTTACAATGAGACTCAGGGCCTGATTTTCAGCAATATCATTTTTGTTACTACAAGAAATAAAGCTTCCTTTCAGGGCACAAGTGGCAACTTTCAGGTCTTATATGTGGTGCTTGAGCTGTGATTCTGAATCTCTGAGCTCATCTCTTTCTTTCACTATTTTGTCTAGCACAAGCAGGATCAACCAACCAGCTTCCTTAAACTTCTCATTTTGAAAAAAACTGTGCAAAGATATCAAACACGCAATCACCCAGAGCCTTGCCTCTCACCAACACTTCATCTATTGGTGGCGATATTTCGCATGTTAATATTGCCACTTCACACCTTGAATTAACAGTGCCCCCTTTACTATTGGAGACAGTGTTGTCAGTGCCTTTAAGATTAGTCAGACTTGAGAACCTATTTAGAAAACTCATCTTCACAATTTTGTTTCTCTAGAACCACTCTCAGCGCTAAGCGTCTTAGGCTGGGTTCTCTAGAAAAGCAGAACAAGTGAAGCATACACACACACACACACACACACACACACATATATAGTCATGATTTGAATTATATCCCCCCAAAACATAGGTCAACTTGGTTAGGACATGATTCCCAGTATTGTGTGGTTGTCCTCCACTTTGTGATTGTAATTTTACGTTAAAGAGGATTTAAGGTGGAATTGTAACACCCTTACCCAGGTCACATCCCTGATCCAATGTAAAAGTAGTTTCTCTGGGCTGTGGCCTGCACCATCTTTTATCTCTCAAGAGACAAAAGGAAAGGGAAGCAAGCATAGAGGAGGAAACTCATACCACCAAGAAAGCAGTGCCGGGAGCAGAGTACATCTTTTGGACCCAGGGTCCCTGTGCAGAGAAGTTCTTAGTCTAGGGGAAGATTGATGAGAAAGCCGACGGAGAGAGAAAGACTTCCCTTGGAGTTGAGGCCCTGAATTTGGACTTCTAGCCAACTTTACTGTGAGGAGATAAACTTTGTTAATTCCATCCACTTGTTGTATTTCTGTTATAGCAGCACTAGATGACTAAGACATATATATATAGAGAGAGAGAGAGATTTATCTCAAGGGAATGGCTGTTGTGGTTGTGGAAGCTGGCAAGTCTCAAGTCCATGGGTCAGGTGTCAGGATGAAGGCTTCTCTTGATTCACACAACTGTAGGGGCTGACAAATCCAAGGTCAGCAGGTTAGATGGTAGGCTCCTGACTTATATGCTGCGGAGGCTGACAAATCCCAAGATCAGCAGGTAAGCTGATAGCCCAAGCCCCAAGAACTGGAGGTTAGATGATTATGTGCCAGATGCAGGATTCAGAGCTAGTGAGCAAGGGCCTTGCTGAAACATCCATTTAAGTATTAGAGGCAGAACACATCCCCAAGGAAACTCTGTTTCAACTGATTGGCTGCTCATATCAGATCTTATCATGGAAGTGGTTACATCATTATATAACTGCCAAACTATCATAACTGCCAAACCACTGAAAATCATGGCCCAGCCAAGTTGACACACAACCTTAACCACCACGTTGTTAAAGGTGTTTTTGTCAAAAATTTCACATGTTTCTGTTTCTAGGATATTCTCTATAAAAATCAGTAAAAGTGGATACCTGAACTGATTTTTAATGTCACAAATTCAGGGACCTATTTACGGAAAACGGTGCCTATGGCAATTTTAAATTGCTGAATGATCTCTCACAGCTGGCAATAGAAACTGCAATGGCCAATAGAAACTGCTCTTTAGAGCCCCTCCTGCAGCAGCATCCAGGGCACGTGCCCTACCTGCCATACCATAGTTACACCTCTGTACACGTGTTCCATTTGGAGCAGTAGTTCTTAACTCTAGAAGCATGTTAAAATCATCCAGGGAAACTTTAAAACATAAGAATTCCTGGGCCCCACCTCAGGAAATTCTGATTTGATTGGTTTGGAGTGGAACCCCAGGGTCAGAATTTTTTTAAAGCCCCTCGGATGAGGGTTGGAAACAATGGTTTAGAGTTATTCTTCAGTTCACAAATGTTTGAGAGGACTATTCTAAAGAAAAAAAAATTATAAAAAAAGATGCTTTGCTGGAATCTTTAATAAGATGTTATGGTTAACTTCTAATAATTTGTTGACTGTTTTCTTCCTACGAAATAATTTTCCAAGATCTGCCCTAATAGGATCAAAGGAAAAAAACAGATTGGAAGTTTATTCATATAAATAATTGAGTTCTATGTGTTAGCATAACTCAACTGAGGGAGAGAATATGTGTGTGTGTATACACACACGTATATATACATACATACATTATTAGATTGTAAATATATATATATACATATATATATATACACACACACATTATTAGATGGTAAATGCCCAGTAAGCATTTACAATCTAAAGAAGAACTAGACAACAAAGTTAGTGAAATCATCTCAGGAAGTAAGGTAGAATGTATTGTTACTCTCATAAGAATATTTCACCTCTTCTGCTCTTATCCTGATTATTTCTTATGCTGAACCATTTTTTCTCTTTTCTGTTCTTATTACTCTTCCAATCCTCAAAAGATATTTATATTTATTGTTAATCTAGATTTTTAGAGATAATGACTAAAAACTGCATGTCAGAGCAGTTTGGTAGAAGGATCCAACTTTTCTGGAATTTAATTCCATTTGGACATTGAAGTCCTTCATTACCTGTGTCAGAGACAATGCTATGTTCTCATCAAATCCTGTTTCATTTTCTGTTCTGTCAATGCCCTTCAACAAAAGACAACCAGGAACATACCTGTAGTTATTACTCATTCCAGTGAAGCAGAACACACACCATGGAAAACCATGGGGTATTTCAGTGTAGTAGGTTTAGTGGTGGCCCCCCAAAAGATATATCCACGTTCTAGTCCCTAAAACCTGTTAATGTTACCTAATTTGGAAAAAGGGCTTTTGCAAATGGAATCAATTTAAGGGTCTTGAGATGAAGAGGTCATCCTGGATTACTTGGGTGGGTCCTAAATCCAATAACAAGTGCCCTCGTAAGAGACACACACAGAAGAAGATAGACACACACAGGATGAGGTCATGTGGCCCCAGAAGCAGAGATTAGGATGACGTGACCACAAGACCACAAGTCAAGGAATGCTGACAGCTGCCAGAGGCTAGAAGGGGCAAGGAGTGGATTCTTCCCTGGGACCTCCAGAAGGGATACAGCCCTACTGACACCATGATTTTGGACTTCTGGCCTCCAGAACTATGAGAGAATAGATTTTCTGCTCCCAGTTTGTGGTAATTTTTTACAGCAGCCGTAGAAAACTAATACACTCAGTAAGAAGGTGCTAGAAAGCACCTATTTGGTGCCTTTGGTTTTGGTTAGAGGATTTGGGGAAGTCCTAAGAAAGAAGGTTTAGGTGTAGATTGGATGCTGTCAGAAATCAAGGGCAATTCTATGATTGGGTGTCTCAATTAATCTTACATACAGAAAGAGGATACTAGAACAAGGATAATGCTACAGTTGGTAAAGTAGTAGTTGGAAGTGTTTGGTATTTTTTAGGTAGCACAATGACTTTGTTTTTGTGTGTGGTTAGACAAATTATGAAGTGATTTTGCTTTATTTCATTTTATCATGGTCTCAGAGTAACCTCTGAAGTTGGTATTCTATGAGTTTTTTAATGTTCGATAGGAGAATAACATGACCTAGCTATGAGTACCACACCAACTTTCCAATGTTGTGGGCTGATCTTTTATTCTTTCTTGATTTCCATAGTAACATTGCACATTTCTAAGACCCCTGTATCTCTCCCTGCTCAAGGAGCCACCCTCCCCATGGCGGGGAGGTAAGTTTACACAGAATTGAGCTATAGTGTTTCACTGAAGCCCTACAGTGTTGAGCTTGTTTCATTTTCCTATTTCAAGGGGAAAGCAACAATATTTTATAAGATAATAATAATATTTTATAGTTTAAATTGAGCACAGATACTTTGTTAAAGCCCTTTGGCATTGAGTCTCTTTTGTTTTCATAGGAATAGGTCCCTTACTGGATTTTGGTTTTCTGAACAGATTTTTTTTTTCGGTAAAATTGCTTTTTAGCATCTAATGGAAACCCTGATGGCGTAGTGGTTAAATGTTATTACTGCTAACAAAAAGGTCAGCAGTTCGAATCCACCAGGTACTCCTTGGAAACTCTATGGGGCAGTTCTACTCTGTCCTATAGGGTCACTATGAGTCAGAATCGACTTGACAGCAACAGGTAGTTTTGGATTTAGCATCTAATGCCTGATTGTCTAATGCCTTTTCTTATCTATCTGCTTATCTTTTTGAATATTGTTTGTCTATGATAGTTAAAGTCTACTGGGAGAGGATGGGACTGTAAGTCTATTTTTAAGCTGGCCCCTGAGGCTGACAAGTTCAAAAGATTTTTTTTTTTTTATTCAGTGTCCTTTAGACAAACTTTGCCCCAGGTCACCATTTCAAAACCTCATAAGGACTTCTTCCCCAGTCTTGTTTTTGTGTCCCTGAGATGTGCTTTTGTTTTAGTTTCATATTCTTAAAATCAGGAAGTTTTGTCTGGCCCTGATGGGTAATGATTGATCTTTGACCAAGCTCTAGCAACACGAGGTCACCCAGCACCAGTCTTAGAGAGAGGTTGTAGTTCTTACAGAGTCCTTTCAATCTAAAACTGTGCCTATTCCAGGTCAAACGCCTGGTTCCTTTATGTTTTCACACTATAATGCTAACTCTTGTGCATAACTTTCTAACTGGCACAATTTCACTGAAGACAATTTCACACAAAGACAATAAAATAGAATGACCACTCTGGGAATATTTTGATATGGAGAAAATTGCTCATTTAGAGGTGACTTAGAACAAAAAAGAAACAAAATTTTGACTTTCCAATTGTCTTCTGTCTTTAATCGGGATAAGGAGAATTCTAAATAAAATTTACACTCAAAAAATTGCTTCCCTAAAAGATTCTGTAGCAAAAGCTAATGCAAAATGTGAGAAGCACCAAAATCCATTCCTATTCTTCCCATCTGTATCCTTTGCCTATTCTTCTCTTACGCCCTTTTCCTTCACCCTTAGAAACTTGTTCAAGATTTTTAGAGATGATGATCAGAAATTTCATGCCAGAGAAGTTGAATATATGGATCCAACTTTTCTGGAATATTCTTTCACTTGGACATTGAGGTCCTTCATAACTGTGCCAGAGACAATGCTATGTGCTCACCAAATCCTGTTTCATTTTCTCTTCCTAGATGTATAGGAAAGCTACATATTCCAGCTCCTCAGTCATATGTTGGAGTCATGTGACTATGTTTTGGTCAATGAGATATGGGGAAAGTGATGTATGCCACTTTCAGGCACGGAAGTAAACCTGCATAATCATCCGACATTCATTCTCCCTTTCCTTGGCAACCTTGCCAATCACACGTTTAAGATGGTAGTGTCATAGCATGGAAAGTCTAGACCCAGAGTCATCAGGAGTATGGTAAGGTGTGGCAACATCCTGCTATATTCTGTAGGTACATGCAGCAGAATTTGTTGATGGACTGGATCTGAAGTGTGAAAAAAAGAGTCCAAATGAAAGGGTGGATCTGCCATTAACTGGGAGGGGGAGTATTCTGGAAGAGCAAGTTTTGGGGGCTGGGGTCAGAACAGGTTTTTGGCTTTGGTCATGTTAAGTTTGAGATGGCTCTTAGGCATTTCTGTACCACAGGGAGCACTCATAGCGTAACTTTTCTAGTATAATATCTTGATCAGTTTGTTGTTGCTGACTGTTATTTTTCTTTCAATTCAGTTGTGAACTTGTTGCAAACAGTGGTGATATTTTAGACTCATTCCTTATCCTCCACATTGTCAAGTATAATTTTGAAGCTTAGATTTTCTCTGAAAGCCTGTTGATTTATTACATAAAGCAGATAATGTAAAATAAATCATACATGCAAGTTCTGTTTCATATAGACTATCTTTTAAAATTCAGTTTAGTATTGCTTATACTCTATGTGCTAGTAGGCTCATGTGCTTTATTATCCAGAAGAGCACAAGAAAGATGATAGAAGTTTGGCAGATAAAAGAGAAAAGCTCTCTAGCAATTAAATTGTACATGGAAAATGTTACCAGAAATGATTCCTGTACAATACACTCATTTACAGGAAGAATCTCATTTGCATTTAGTCTGTATTTCAGTTCATTCACAATGAGAATTCATGTCTTAGGGACTATGGCCAGGAATATGCCAGAGACCCAGGGACTGAGTCCAATTATATGGGACCCTGGCAGGGGCAGGTGTGTAAGAGCAATCTTTTTTTTTTGCATCTTGTAAAGTTGATGATGGTACTTTATTACCAAGGCAAGAATTCAAAATCAAATTATGATGAAGTGAAATAGCTAAAAAAAATCGAAAGAAATGATTATTTTTGAAAGAACCTCATGCGTGTTTTAGGAAGAAGGAGTTTATTATGTTGTTTTTGTTATCTTTGAATAAAGTGTTCAGGAAGGTAGCTTGATTCAGGAATAACATAATCTGTGCCTTTGTGAACCTAAATATGAACACTGCCAGGAGATGTCAAACTAAACTACTTTCAGATTACCTCACTCTCGATACTGATTCCCTGGCCCAATAGATACTTAATAGATATTGGTTAACTTGAGTGCGCTTTGAACAAAGACAATGTAGGGAAAAGAAACTTTGATTTTTTTACCCCTCCATGGGCTAGGATAACCTAGGAAGAACACGCCAAGAAACTTTTTAAAAGGTAGTACCAAGGAAAGATCCTATTCCTATGAAAAATTAGAAATGTATGTGTTATCAGTAAACTCAAAATATTGCTACTTTTAGCTATAAGACATCAATTACGTTCAAATGTAGCATTTCATGGTTAGCCTGTTAACTCAATTCCAGGTTATAGGTTCATGCTGAGACCACTGTTGAATCCACGGATTTAATCTTCTCCTAGATACACTAGGATATTCTTGATGTTGACATGGGTCTCCCCAAACGTAATATATGACTAAGGACACATTAAAAGCATACATTCATTTTTTTCCTTCATTATGGAACATTCTCATGCATTCAGACAGGATAAGATCTTTTTCTCATTGTATATATTATTCCTTTAATTGTACAATTTCATTTAAGATTAGTTGGTTTTGTCATTTTAGGATTAATTATAAAATGGTAATTATGAACTTGAGATATTTGCTGTTGCTTGACTTTTCTGAGGGAAGATTGTTACTTGGCAGGAATGTTTAAACTGGGGTGAAGAATTCATTTAGGGTCCTGAGCTTTCAGGTGAGGATGGGGATAGGGGGTAAGGCCCACCACAGGGCCCAATTCTGGTAACTTTGTAATCTAGAACCATTTGTATTTGAAGGCAGAACCCCTCAAAGAAGTCAGTGCTAACGGAACCACTTTGGTACCTTCTGCTGAATTTTGTTCCCTTTGTGCTAATAAAAATAAGTTGAGGAAACCGCTTTGTTACCAGGGCTCCTGGGGAAAGTGTAAAAGTCCTGCAAAAGCAATTACAATCAAAATGAGTCATAGTGCTAAAAAAAGGTGAGCTTGCTTGTCTAAATTTACAGTTCATACGTCATTCCAATAATTCTTAACTAATTACCAGTATCATCATGGTCTTCTGTTACCATCACAAATCTACTAGACTTACGTAAGGGAATATTTTTATTTCAAATTTTACATGTGAGCTGATGAGAAGAGGCTAGAGCTTTTATATATTTTTAAAAAGCTTTAATTTAAAATATTGTTCATTTTTGATGAATCTTTAAGTATCTCTAAGTACTGTAGAATTGTGTTCAGGTGTATCTCACAAGTTCTGCATATGCAGAGCTTTACCTATTTTCTCAGCTGAAGCCAAATATATTTGCTTTTTGTGGGCCACATTCCAGTCAGTCATTAAATCCAATTAAGCTTCCTAATTGAGAACACTTTTTTCAGGTGGCAAATGTCCAAATAGTTCATAAATGCAATACCTTTCTATGTTGATTTAGCAATAAGCAGGCAGGGAATAAATAGGCTCCAATATAAATCTTTCAGTGAAGTGATTATTATGTTGACTAATCACATTAGAAATGCAGCTATTGAACGCCAAAAGAGCAAATCAGTATTAGGAATGCAGAATAAACAAAAAAACAATAAACAAAAGTACATCCCCCCTAGTATCTAAAATCCCACTAAGTCCTATTCACCTGCATTCTCAGCCCAGTTTAGATTAAAGCCCTTTAAGCACTTATTTGAGATCATATTAATAGGTATTCACCACAGAGGTAAGGTTGCTTCTCTTTCCATTGGGACTCTGATAAGGTCTAGATCCAGATGACTTTGGAAAAGGATAGTCCAGTGAATCCACTCCTTCATTCCCATAGGGCAGTGGGATTAACCAGTAAGCAAGGTACAAGTGGGCTTACAGTAAACAAGTTATGCACAGCTTGGTGTTTATTTACTAATAATCTGTAGTACACAATTTCATATGGGTTTCACATCAAAGATATGGTAAAAAACGGGTGAGATTGGCAACTACAGATTGGTAAGTGCACAAGTAAGCACATGTGTACCTTGCTGATTGGGTGATCCGTCCACCATAGGGGAATATCCTCACAATTTGGCTACTTGTTTACCAGCTTTTGGGAACTTAAAGACACAGGCCCCTTATCTCAATTACTGAGACAGGAATTCATAATAGCCCAGTCACCTAGTTCCTACAGAAATAATAGGGAGAAAACCTACATTTCTGCAAAAGAATACTTGGGGAAGTCCTATTAGGCTTGGGATAAGTTTTGACATGTTATTGGAGTGAGTTGTACTACAGTAAAGGGATGCCTGGGTAAAACTAATGTTGTTTCATTCCTAGGAATGTAAACAGAGCTACTTTTCTCAGCTGCCTCCTGCTGAATATTTTTCCTTTTAGGAATTATTATAATTATTTTTGCTCCATATGGAGATGAGTGGCATATAAGAGTTTGGAAGCAGAGCTGAATTGTTTGGCACAACTGGAGAAAGGACAGCCAGAGAGGTTGAGTGAAAGAAACTATTGTTAAAGTAACAGAATTGTTGGAGGAGAGGGAAATTTGAGGGTTGTTTGCTAGTAAGATGTGCTATATAATTTTTTTTTAGTTCTTCTCTGATGTCTTTAGCAAACTTTGCAATGCTCAATAACAGTGCATGTGAGTGGGCTTCTCTGGACAGAAGTTCAGAGTACAAGAGGAGAACTGACGTAAGGTAATGCCAGAGAGGAAAACCTTTTGGCAAAATTGAATGAGTAAAACAGACTGACCAGCAACTGGAATGTATTTTTGTTTGCCATGCAATTACAATTGGAGGTGCAAGCCAAGAGATATTACCTCTCTGGTTGATTAGCAGGAATGTCTCCCAGCAGTGAACATGGAATGCCATTTTAGGAAATGATAAGTCTGACAAACTCACTTTCTGGCTGGATGCATCTAGGATATGCTGCTCCATGCTTTTAGTATGAGCATTTTCATGGGGCTGATGAGATGTGGTGATGGCAGGAGACATGTGTGGCCAGTTCTAACCCAAAGGAAGTAAATCTAGACCTGTCATCAGAAAAAAATCCTGCCTGGAAATCCAATGTTACAAAGCATAGGCACAGAACTCAAGAACAGCAAGAATTTGAGGTGAAATCAGGAGCACTTCAAGCTAGTTTGAGGGAAAAAATGTCCACACAATGTCTACAATATGTGTAAAGTTATTCCCCCAGGACTACCCTGCAGAATCAATGTGGACTCTTGACCAAAACCACATATTGTCATGTTTAAATTCAAAATTATATATAGAAAGTGCTGCTCAACATGGAAATCATTATTATTTGAACCAATTCCAGGCCATCAGAAAACTTTCAGGCTACTGTTTCTCAAATGCTTTCTTCACAGTCCATGTGTAGACTCCATGAAGTCTTACCAACTATTAGAATTTAACTTGTCTACTCTGTGCTATTTTTTTACTCTGTGCTATACCCTGTTGCATTCATGTCGACTCCTTCACATGCTATTGTCCCATTGATTCTGACTCATATGGAGCCCCAGTGGTGCAGTGTTTAAGACCTCAGGCTACTGAGCAAAAGAATGGCTATTTGAATCCACCAGCAGCTCAACAGCAACAAGTTTGGTTTGGTTTTGGTTAGCCTGCCCTATACTGTGAATCGTTCAAAGATGCCATGATTAAATACTTCAACGACTTTGCAGTTTTTCTTCCTTCAATGGAAAGACAATGTCCAACTTTCAGTTGAATAAATTCAATGACTGGATTGATACTGGTTCCCGTAAAGATTTCAATTCATATAAGTTAGTAATTTATTAAATGCTTTGTATATTAAGATTCTATGCTAGGTGCTGAAATAATTTAGGAAATCTATTGAAAAAAACTCATAGTTCAGCTACTCTTATGGAATTGATTCAGACCTATGCAAACATTCTCTTACACAATTTTTGTAGATTATAACTTGAAAAGATAAGTGAAAGCCTCCATGAGGTCCCCCTGTGATGCATTCATCATACAGCCTTTTTAGCCTTGTTATTCATGGTGGCCTAACAACTTTAGCAAATTATTATTATTATTTTAAAAATTTCCATTGACTTCTGTCTTGCATTCATGGTCATTTATGTGAATGTTCAAGAAATATTAATGCAATTCATCCTGTCATTCTGATACATCTTAGATCCTTAACTTTATCATTATGTGAAAAATCACAAATAGCTGTTACCGAGTGGTACCATAACAGTTTCTGGTCTTTAATGGAATGTGTTTTATATGGTGTGTGCTTTTATGGGGCACCTTCTTTCAGAAACACTACACTCTGTGCTCCTAATCCTGCTGGAAGAGAAACGATTTGTTGTAACTCAGCCTGAGCAGGGCTTGGTCTGTCAGAATTGATCATCAGCTGTTTAGAGCCTACATTACCAGTATTCTGTTGACCCCTATGGCAAGAGTCCTCCAACTGCATATTTTAGCAATCTTTTTATGAGAGATTTCTCCTTTAACCCCTGTGACAACAATGTAACCCTACCTGCTAGGTGACTTTCATGGTCTGTGTAATAGCAAAATATTAAAATTGACTTCAATCAGAGAGTTTTAGAAGACATCCCTGAGTAGTCTACCTACATGTAAATTTCACATTATATTGCCTGAGAAATTTCCAAAGTTATGTGTTTTCATTACTTTTACAAAACTTTTAATTTAAACAATTCAGTTCCTTGAATGGTGTCCAATGGTACAGTAAAATACTCTCTTTTAATACCATCATGAATTTATGAAATGTGTACATTCTGGGAGAAATCGTGTCATGAAATATCTTTTTTCTTTATTTTTTGTGAAAATATACACAGAGAAACCCACTCCCATTCCACAGTTCCTAGACATAATGACCAGTGACATTGGTCAAATTCTTCACATCCTGTCAACATTCCTGTTATTTCTGTTCTAATTGTATCATTTCCATTTACTTAATCTCCTTGCTCCCCAGCCTTCTCACCCATGCTTTAAAATAGCTGTTGACCCTTTGGTCTTATATAGATAATTTTCTTTTTTAAATAACACAATGCTAAAGGGTGATAAACTTTGCTCTTTGTACTAAACAGTTACTTGGTTTTCAGGTGACTTCAGGGGATAGTTCCAGTTCAAGGTTTGAAGAGCAACACAGGGCCACAGTCTTGGGCACTCCTCCAGGCTGAATAGGTCCAGTAAGCCTGGATTCTTTAAGAATTTTAAGTTCTGTTGCACATTTTTTTCCCTTGTTTTCAGAATTTCTCTACCATGTTTCTGATCAGAATGTTCAGTAGTGGTAGCCAGGCATCATTTAGTTCTTGTCTCAAGGTAGAGAAGACAATGATTTATATAGAGAACTAGCCCTGTAGTACAGTTCCTTCTCTGATTCTTAGATTTCCTTCTTCCTCTTTTGTTCTATATGAATAAAGACCAATACAGGCGTACCTCGTTTTATTGTGCTTCACTTTAATATGCTTCACAGATACTGCGTTTTTTAAAAATTGAAGGCTCGTAGCAACCCTGCATTGAAAAATTATATCAGCACCATTTTTCCAACAGCACGTGCTTACTTCATGTCTCTGTGTCACATTTTGGTAATTCTCACAATATTTCAAACTTTTTCATTATTATTATACATGATATGGTTAGCTGTGATCAGTGATCTTTGATGTTATTATTGTAATTATTTTGGGGCACCACAAACCGCGCCCATGTAAGATGGTAAACTTAATTGGTAAATGTTGTGTGGTATCCTGTGACTACTCCACCGACTGGCCATCGCTCCATCTCTCTCCCTCTCCTCTGGCCTTCCTATTCTCTGAGACATGACAGCATTGAAATTAGGCCAATTAATAATCCTATAGTGGCCTTTAAGTGTTCAAGTGAAAGGAAGAGTTTCATCTCTCTCACTTTAAGTCAAAAGCTAGAAATGATTAAGTTTAATGTGAAAAGCAGGTCGAAAGCCAAGATAGGCCAAAAGCTACACCTCTTGTGCCGAACAGTTATTAGCCAAGTTGTGAATTCAAATGAAAAATTCTTTTTTTTAAAAAAAAATTTTTTATTGTTCTTTAGATGAAGGTTTACAGAGCAAATTAGTTTCTCATTAAACAATTAATACACATGTTGTTTTGTGACATTGGTTCCCAACATGGCAACACTCTCCGCTTCTTGATCTTGGTTTCCTCATTTCCATTTGTCCAGCTTTCCTGTCCCCTCCTGCCTTCTCGTCTTTGCCCCTAGGCTGGTGTGCCCATTTTATCTCGTATACGTGGTTGAGCTACATGTATTATTATTTGTTTTATGGGCCTATTAATCTTTGGCTGAAAGGTGAACCTCAGGACTGACTTCAGTACTGAGTTAAAAGGGTGTCTGGGGGCAAAGGAAAAGTTCTTGGAGGAAATTAAAAGTGCTACTCCAGTGAACACGTGAATGATAAGAAAACAGAACAGCCTTATTGCTAATGTAGAGAAAGTTTTAGTGGTCTGGATAGAAGATCAAACCAGCCACAACATTTCCTTAAACCAAGCCTAATGCAGAGCAAGGCCCTAACTGTCTTCAATTCTGTGAAGACTGAGAGAGGTGAGGTAGCTGCAGAAGAAAAGTTTGAAGCTGGCAGAGGTTGATTCATGAGGTTTAAGGAAAAAAGCACCTCCATAATATTAAAGTGCAAGGTGCAGCAATGAGTGCTGATGTAGCAGCTATACCAAGTTATCCAGAAGATCTATCTAGGACAATTGATGAAGGTGGCTACGTTAAACAACAGATTTTCAATGAAACAAAACAGCCTTATATTGGAAGAAGATGCCATCTAGGACTTTCATAGCTAGAGAGAAGTCATCTTGGCTTCAAAGTTTCAAAGGACAGGCTGACTCTTGTTAGGGGCTAATGCAGCTGCTGGCTTTAAGTTGAAGCCAATGCTCATTTACCATTTTGAAAACCCTATGGCCATTCTGGAAACCCTGGTAGCATAGTGGTTAAGAGCTATGGCTGCTAACCACGAGGTCAGCAGTTCAAATCCACCAGGCGCTCCTTGGAAACCGTATGGGGCAGTTCTACTCTGTCCTATAGGGTTGCTATGAGTTGGAATCCACTAGACGGCAACGGGGTTTTTTTTAGGGCCATTAAGAATTATGCTAAATGAACTCTGCTTGTGCTCTATAAGTGAAACAACAAAGCCTGGATGACAGCACATCTGTTTACAACATGATTAACTGAATATTTTAAGCCCACTGTTGAGACTTATAGCTCAGGAAAAAAAAAAAAAAGATTCCTTTAAAAATATTTTGCTTATTGACAATGCACCTGGTTGCCCAAGAGTTCTGATAGAAATGTTCTAGGAGATTGTTGTTTTTGTGCCTGCTAACAGAACATCCATTCTTTCAAGTCTCATTATTATTTAAGAAATACATTTCTTAAGGCTATAGCTGCCGTAGATAGTGATTCCTCTGATGGATCTGGGCAAAGTAAATTGAAAACATTTTGGAAAGGATTCAAGATGCTTTTAAAAACATTTGTGATTCATGGGAGGAGGTCAAAATATCAACATTAACAGGAATTTGGAAGAAGTTGATTCCAACGCTCATGGATGACTTTCAGGGAATCAAGACTTCAGTGGAGAACTAGAATTAGAAGTGGAGTGTGAAGATGTGACTGAATTGCTACAATCACATGATAAAACTTGAATGGATGAAGAATTGCTTCTTATAAGTAAGGAAAGAAAGTGGTTTCTTGAAATGAGATCTACTGCTGGTGAAGATGCTGTGAACATTGTTCATGTCCTCTGTCCAGTTTTTGATTGGGTTATTTGTCTTTTTTGTTAAGTTGTAGACGTTTTCTACATATTTTAGATATTAGACACTTACCAGTTATATCATTGTGAAATGTTTTTTCCCAGTCTGTAGGTTGTCTCTTTACTCTTTTGATAATGTGTTTTGATGAACAAAATTATATAACTTTTATGAGGTCCCGGTTAATCTGTTTTCTTTTCTGTTGCTTGTGCATTGGTTGTTGTGTTTGATAATCATCACTGAAAAAAATTAGGACCCAAAACTCTGCTCTTACGTTTTCTTCTAAGAACTTTATGGTTTTAGAATTAATGTTTAAGTCCTTGGTCCATTTTAAATTAGCTTTTGTGTTTTTTATGGTGTGAGGTATGGATCTTGTCTCCTTTTTCTGCATGTGGAAATCCAGTTTTGCCGGCACCATCTGTTGAAGAAACTGCTCTTTCCTCATTGAATGAGTTTGGATTCAATTGTCAAAAATCAATTGATCATAGGTGTTTGGATTTATTTCTGGGTTTTTAATTCTATTCCATTTGGTATATGTATTTATCATTAAACCAGTACCAGGCTGTTTTGATTACTGTAGCTGTGTAATATGTTTTGAAGTTAGGATGTATGAGGCCTTTTACTTTGTTCTTCTTCAGAATTACTTTTGTTATTTGGAGACTCTTGTCTTTTTATGTAAAATTGGAGATTAGTTTTTCCATTCCTGTAAAGAATGCTGTTAGAATTTTGATTGAAATTACATTTTTATCTGTAGATCTCTTTGGGTAGCATTGACATCTGACTATATTAAGTCTTCTAATCCATAAGCACAGAATGTCTTTCCACCATTTTAGGTCTTCTTTAGTCTCTTTCAGCAGTGTTTTATAATTTTCACTGTATGAGTCTTTCACATCCCTGGATAAATTTGATTCCTAGGTATTTTGTTCTCTTAGATGCTATCATAAATGGAGTTGTTTTCTTAATCTCATTTTCAGATTTCTCATTGCTGGTGTATAGAAACCCAGCTGATTTTTGCACGTCGACCTTGTATCCTGCAACTCTGCTAAATTCCTCTTTTAAATATAGAAGCTTTTTAGTAGCTTCTTTGGGGTTTTCTATATTTAGGATTGTGTCATCTATGAATATAGTTTTACTTCTTTCTTTCCAATTTGGATACCTTTTATTTCTTTTTTGCACCTAATTGCTCTGGCTAGGATTTATAGTACAGTACTGAATAGGAGTGATGAGAGTGGGCATCATTGTTCTTGTTTTCAAAGGGGAAATTTCTCAATCTTTCTTCATTGAGTATAATGTTGGCTGTTGGTTTTTCATGAGTGCCCTTTTCTTCATATCTTGCTGAGAATTTTTATCAAGAAAGGATGTTGGATTTTATTGAATGCCTCTTCTGTGTTGATTGAGATGATTGTGTGGTTCTTTCGTTCTATTAATGTGGTATATTACCTTACTAATTTTCTAGTGTTGAACCACCCTTGCATTCCTGGAACAAATCCCAATTGATCACGATGTATACATTTATTATATTCTGTTGGATTCTGTTTTCTGGTATTTTGTTGAGAATTTTGGCATCTATATTCATAAGGGATATTGGTCTGTAGCTTTCTTTTCTTGTGGTATCCTTGTCTAGATTTGGTACCAGATAATGGTGGCTTCATAGAAAGAATTGGGTAGTATTCTTTCTTCCTCTACTTTTTGGAAGCATTTGAACAGAATTGGTGTCAGTTCTTCTCTAAATGTTTGATAGAATTCCCCAGAGAACGCATCTGGTCCCACACTTTTTATGACTAATGTAATCTTTTTGCTTATTATGGATCTGTTGAGGTTTTCTACTTCCCTTTGAGTCAGTTTATGTAGGTTATATGCTTCTAGAAATGTCTCTATTTTGTTGAAGTTGTTAATTTTGTTGGGGTTTAGTTGTCCGTAGTATTCTGTTATGATCCTTTTTACTTCAATTGGGTCAGCTGTAACATCGCCACTTCCATTTTTTATTTTAGTTATTTTCATCTTTTTCTCTTTGTTTCTTTGTCAGCCTAGCAAATGGTCTGTCAATTTTATTGATCTTTTCAAAGAACCAACTTCTGGAATTTTCATGAAATATTTTCAAGAATAAAAAAATAAATAAATAAAAACTTTTTTTTTTTTCAAGACATACCAAACAGGGTTCTCTTGATTATTTCCAACATAAAAAAAAAAAAAAAAAAAATAGTCTTTTCAGCATAATCAGTTGTAGGGATTCATCTCAGCTCGTACTCTTTGCTCTCCTCCAGGATATTTAAGCAGAGAGTCAGCTTGAGTTAAGGTAAAGACTCTACAGCTGCTTATCTGGGAAGTTACTTGCCAGTTTAGGTTTAGCTTACAAGTATACTACTTGCTTCCCCCACCCCTCCCTGTCTTAGTTACCTAGTGTTGCTGTAACACAAATACCACAAGCAGGTGTCTTTAAAGAATAGAAATTTATTTTCTCACAGTTATGGAGGTTAAGAGTCCAAATCAAGGTCTTAGCTGTGTAGATTTCTTCCTCATTGATAACCCTGGGCATTGCTTGGTTCCTTGGGATTCCTTGTAGGAGATCCTCATACAGTGTCTGTTTTCTCCATGTTTGTGTGCTTGTCTCTGTATCTATTCTGCTCTTTAAATAACTCAGAAGTGATTAGATTTTGGATCCACTCTATACTGGTATGATCTCGATTGATTACATTACATTAGATTGTATTATAGAAAGTGATTAGATTAGATTCCATCCACAGGTATGTTGTTGTTAGTTGCTGTCAACTCTGACTCATATTGACCTTATGTATAACAGAATGAAATGTTGCCTGGTCCTGAGTCATCTTATGATTGCATCCACAGGTATAGGGGTTAGAATTCAAACACATATTTTGGGAAAACACAATATAATCCGTAATACTCCCTCTCAGTTTTATTTTTTAATAGAATGCCATTCTGGTCACCAGAAGATGTTGAGATAGCAAAAAAAAATAGGCAGGGAATGAGCGAAAACTTTACCAATATTTATTATCTGATGCTAGAAGTACTCTGAATCAATTGTTTGATCATCCTTCAATCCAACTATAAATAATTAAAAACTTAAAAGGAACAAAACATAAAAATATAAATAATGTGTAATATTGATACTGTACTATATATTAACCCTAGTCATTGACAGCTTGAATTTATCTGGTACAAGTATATTTATTGTATAAGGTATTGACACTAAGAAAAAAATTTAAAAGAATTAGACTATGTAGTTTCTTCCTCTCACATAACTGAGGCTATAAGATCTCATTTGATAGTAAAATATTTAATGAGGAGGCATATGGGTAACATACATTATTAGGTACCAAATTTTTAGAAAACTCTTCACTGAGACCGTTTATCAGGGTAACTCCTGGAAGTTCCAAAAAGACCTTTTATATTTTTATTATGCAGGTTGAAGATACAAGTTCAAAAACATTAAGCATTAGTTGATTATGTGGTAGATGTATGGGATACAATGTTGAATAAAACATAGACTTTGTTTCAAGAAGCTCATAACTACATGGGGAATTGATCTCATCCCAACTAAACAGACTGAGAAGGTGAGGCAGCCTCAGCCATCCATTGCTTCAACTCCCTGGAATAAAGTGTAGCATTGCAACTCTTAAAAAAAAAAAAAAAAAATCCCAATGATCATATTTTCTTTTTGGAATTGGTTAGAAAAACATATAAATCAGACACCTGAAGTATTCATACAAAATTTTTGAAGCTATAAAAACACGGATTTTCCTTACTTTGCATCTAATAAAATAGAAAAGCAACCCACTTGACAGAAAGTGGGCTTCCTGAAGGCACTGGCAGGGCCAAGCTCTGCTGTACACAGTACTGTACATTCAGAGTAACCGGGCTGTGTTGACACATTGCAATAAATGGGGCTCTGCTGTTGCTACTGCTGCCACTACCAACTAAAGGGAGAATTTCAAAGATACATTTTCCACGGCTAAGGTTTTAATGGCTTTTTCTTAGGGTGGTTCACTCTAGGAAAGTACAGATAGCTCCTGGCAGCATATCTGGAAGGATCATCCATGGACATCTGAATGCCAGTGTGGGGATACTAGAGATGAATGCGAAGTGTTTATTCATAATCTCAAAACTTCTGCATTGGTTGGAAGGTGGATATTGTTAATCATTTTCTTTGATGAAGTTAATACTTTATCTTCCCATATTTTTGCTTTGTCCTGTTTTGTACCCTTTAAAGAAGGTTATTTTGGGACTCAATAACCTTCTATTTCTAATCAGCATTTTGCCTCAGGATATGAGTGAAGAAAGGTAAAAGATAAGGAACACATCTTAGTCTTATCCACTTTTTATGAATTTTTTTTTCCCATTTTCCTTTCAGGGGTTTAGCTGTGTTTCTGCTTTATTGATTGAATACAACTTGCTAAGAAACAAAATGGAAAGAAATTAGAGGGAAACATTAAGTAGTTTAGTCCTCAAATAAGTAATCGGATGGTGTGTGGAACACTTTGATAACAATGGGACAGAAGTTCTGAATATATGCAAGTTTCTAGCATTTCACTCCTCCTCTTTCCCACTACCCAGTTCTACTTAAGTTCCGAGGGTGTGTGTGCAGGGGTGGGGGGAGAGAGTTATTTTATGCTTTAGTGAAGTACAAACAGGAAGAAATGGGGAGGACAAGAAGAGTCACTTGGGATGGGGCTGGAGGAAGAGGCGTTGGAGAATCCTTAAAGAGAGAGGGTGGGAAGTAATTTTCAGGTAAGGAACGTGTATTGAAGTAAGAAGAAGCATGTTATGAAGTGTTGTTTTGGTTTATATATTCCATGTATGGTATTTGGAAGACTGAAAATTAAAACTTGAATAATTTCAAAATCATGTTTTGTTTTCTGGCCTCAGTTTCCTTTGTTCTGGCACTATTCTGGGAGCAATATATGGATCACATGAATGACTGCATGCTGAGTCATCTATCCAAAAATAACTTTATTTGATTTAATATGTCTCTTTCCTTTATATGCATTTCACCACGTAGAATTTTTCTTTAATTTTTTGTGTTCTGCCTCGGGTGGGTCTCCTAGAAACAGAGCCTGATCAGAGACTCAGGTATGCTTGATTTATGGAGGAAGTGCTGTTCATGAAAGCCTGTAAGGGAGGGAGTGAAGCAGAGTAAGGAAGGAGTAAAAAGTAAACAAAGATGTGGCCTCAGTTAAGTCTAGCCTTAGTCCATGGAGGAGATTCTGGAGTATAAACTGCATTGCAGAGTTGTATCCTTTGAGGCAAGGCAGCTGCTCCATAATTGCTCAGTCATGGAGTGATGCGTATCTTTCCTGGGTTAAGTGACTTTCACCATCCAAGGGTAATTCTCTGAAGGAAGGGCACAATTGTGAACCGTTAGCTGCCAACACTTATGGTAGCTAGGGGTCGTGTGGGTGCACTCGATTGATAAAGGTAATCTGGTGTTACTACAAGGCAGTAGCAGGATTTGTATTTACGTGGCACAGAGCTGGCTCTACATGAAGCAGATGAGGCGGGCATCTATGTTGGGCAATTTGAATAGGTATCTTATTTTTTTACCGTGCCAGCCAGACCACATGGTACCCAGACTCCTTCTTAGGGACCTTGCAAGGCTTGTGCCTAGGTCTTCATTCTCACTTTAGATCACTCTCTCTCTCTCACTCTGCCTTTACCATATACTAACCTTCTTCAGTTCCCTAAACCCATGATCTTTCTTTTATCAAAACCTACTCTCTCTCATTCCTTGCTGGTGTCTTAGCTTGACTATTTCCTGACATTCTTTGAATATCATGTCCTCCTGGAGTTCTTTCTTGCTACTCTGAATTAGATATCCTTTTTCGTGTTCCCAAGGTACTTTGTTCTGCCTTTCACAGTCTTTTCCAGAATGTACTATAATTGATGGTTGATTTCTTTATCGGTGTGTCTGAGTACAGACTCTATGAGGGCAGGTGTTATAACTGTATTCACTATTAGGTTCCATTAGCTGGCAGTTAGCAAGCACACAGTATGAATTTGTATATAAGTGTTTTTTATATATACAAAGAAATAAAAGGATATCTAAAATTTCCATTATTATGTACACAAACAAGTTATACCTATGTTAAAATGTTTAGTAGTACAAAATACAAATTCACTCTCTCACCTAAAAGAAGACCTCTTAGGCCAAAAGTAAGTTTTGGTGGGATCAGGAAAGAGCTAGATAGTGATTCCCAATGGGTAGGCTATAAATTTATGAGGGGGGCGGTGGCTGTGGAATTATTAGGAGGGTACCTAGAATCCGAGTACATAAAAACACTGTCTTTGTAACCAATTTATCTTTCACGTCATAGTGTATCTATTTTTTTTTTTTGCAGCTATCACTCTTAGTACCATAAAAAGTCATATGAAAACATAACTACAATCAAGGTACTGTTTTATCCTTATGTATTGTCCCAAAGGAAATTTAAAGTACAAGTATCATTGTGGAGCAGTGTAATAGAGGTTTATACAGTTTTATCTTCAAAAGGAAGCTATTATGGAAAAAACTTGGGGACTGTTTGTTGTCTAGTGCAGAAGAGTTACCACTCCATCAGGATATGTATGGAATTAGGCGCTAGTACTCTGTGATAAGGAAGGGCCTGGGCTTTGGAATCAGAAAGTCTTGGGTTTAGTGTCAGCTCTGATAGTGGCATGGGCAAATTACCTTGGGCAAGTTACATACCATGTTGGTTCTCATTCCTCAGGTTCAACATTTGTAACAGTTTCAACCTAATACGTTGTTGTGAAGATCAGCGAGATTATGCATGTGATAGACTGAGCACAGTGTCTACCACACAGTAAATGCTCAATAAATGTTAGCTATTAAAAAAATTTTTTTTTTCTTTTTTATTGCTATTACTTCTTAATATACCACACTGGGAGAACATGGGGTGAGTGGGATAGTTGGTCAACTTGATAGATAGGAGAATACCAGACATCTGCATGGGTATAGAGTATTGTTATGTAGAAATGACATGAAAGTAGAGCCAACCACAGATTCTACCCATTGCCTCATTGTGCCCAGAATAAGACCTATACATATTGAGTGTAAAAGCCTAATGATCATTGTCATCTCTTGTTGAGCATTCACTGTGTGCCAGGCACTTTAACATACACTTTCTCTAGTCTTTATGTTAACCATATAAGTTATGTACTATCGTCTTAGTTTTACATATAAGAGAATTAGGCTCGGAGACATAAAATGATTTGCCCAAGCGAATATACCCATATGGTGATAGAACCCGGGTTGGTGCCAGATTTATCTAACTCAAGGCAAATGCTAAAGTTAATTTTAGGAAAAAAAAAAAATTTGAGGGCAAAATGTAACTCACGATCTTGGCACTGCACTTTCTTTCCCTCCCGCCCTGTTAGCAAGCCACTAACCATTCCTCAAAGCAAGTGCATGTCCTCAGTGAGATAAAGATAGGATGAAGGCTAATTAGAATGCAGCTGAAAAGTAATTTTCTTATGATTTCCCTTGACCCTAGTCTCCACGGTGATCCACACCATTTCTCACTCCAGCCTCTCTAAGCGTTGGGGAATGTAGGTGCTTTAGGTTCTTCTAGATTCATTCTATTTTCTTTGCAATTTAATGTGCACTGTCTATTCATCAACTAGATATACATCAACCTTAAAACCACAAGTGTCTAAAAATTGCAAGCATCAATTAAAGTCTTCTCCCGGCTCATCTTTTATATTATACAAATCTTATGTTGTACATGAGAAAAAGGATAAAATATTCCTTGTTATTGAAATTTACTTTGGATGTGAAAGTATAGTCTTTAATTATTAATAATCTTCATGTATGGTCCATTTCTCACCTTGCTTTATGCTGCTATTAGACAATTCTTTCTAGTGTGAAATATCAGGAGAAAGGGATATTTGGCACTCATCATTTTCAGTAGAGACTTTTATTAGTCTTTTATTTGTCACCATATCTCAGCATTATATAAAATTTTCTGACATAAATGTCTTATAATCAGGGTACATCTTAACTACTCTTTAATAGACCAATGTAGCATCAGAAAATTTCAGTGCTAGAGGGGATGCTATTAATACAATCTGCAGTTTCTCAAATTGTGTTCTAGTGTTCTGAGTTCTCACCATCTCCACCTTCTTTCAACAACAGAATGGCTACATGTTTACATGAACTTTGGAAACAGTGATATAGGATGAATTACAAAGGTTTTCTTAGAGGTACCTACTTTACTAATCCACACTGTGTTCCTCTAAACAGGCAATATAAAAAACCTGAAACCCGTTGCCATCGAGTCGATTCCGACTCATAGCAACCATGTAGGACAGAGTAAAACTGCCCGAGATGGCAAAGGATTTCCTAGGCTACTGTAATCTTTTATTTATTTTTTTAAAATAATATTCTGTCATATTTTAGGTGAAAGTTTAAACAGAAATTTAGGTTCCCATTTAACAATTTTTATACAAATTGGTTACATTTTTTCACAGTGTGTCAGCATTCTCATTACTTTCATTCTGTTTCTTCTGTTTCCATTGATCTAGCTTTCCTGCCCCTCCTTACTTTTACATCTTTGCTTTAGGCTAAATGTTGACCATTTGGTCTCGGATAGTTGATTATTTAAGGATGCACAGTACTCACAGGTGATATTGTTTATTTTATATGCTAATCTATTACTTGGAATGAAAGGTGGCCTCTGGAAATGGTCCACTTCTAAGTTCAAAGGGTATCTTAGGGCGATAGTCTCAGGGGTTACTCTAGTCTCTATCAGTCCAGTGGGTCTTGACTTTTTTAAGAATTTGAGTTTTGTTCTACATTTTTCTTCCATTATAGCCGTGACCTTCTATTGTGTCCTTGGTCAGAATGGTCAGTAGTGGTAGCTGGGCACCATCTAGTTCTTCTTTTCTCAGGCTAGATGAGGCCATGTTTCATGTGGGCTGTTAGACATGTGGACTAGTTTCTTCCTTGAGTCTCTGGTTTTCTTCACAAGCTATTAAGACCCCAGACACAACTTACCAAACAAGGATATAGAACATCATTTTTATGAGCTATGTTATGCCAACTGACCGAGTTGTCCCACAAGACTATGGTCCCAAACTTTTTAACCGAGTAAACCAATCCCATGAAGTGTCTGGATGTCTAGGAAGTCTCCGTAACTGTGTCCTCTATGTGTTTTATCATATATGTATGAATATATATGCAGCACATACAAACATGTATATACATATGCCTACAGATACACCTATACATGTATTCACATGTAATCACATATGCTTTCCTATACACATATTTACATATATACCTACCTATGTGTTTTAGTTATCCAGTGCTGCTAACAGAAATACCACAAGTGGATGACTTTAACAAACAGAAATTTATTTTCTCACAGTTTAGGATGCTAGAAGTCCAAATTCAGAGTGCTGGCTCTAGGGAAAGGCTTTCTCTATCTGTGAGCTCTAGAAGAAGGTCTTTGTGTCTTCAGCTTCTGGCTCCTGGTTCTTTGGAGATCTTCATGTATCTTGGCACCTAACTTACCCCCATCTCTCCTTCTTAGTTTGCTTGTTTAATCTCTTTTATATCTCAAAAGAGTTTGACTCAAAATATACCCTATACTAATCCTGCCTAATTAACCTAAAAAAGGCAACCCATTCCCAAATGGGATTATAACAACAGGCATAGAGGTTAGAATTTACAACACATATTTTGGGGGGACAAAATTCAATCCATAACACTATGTAACCACAAACATATTTTTTGGTTGTTATTACTGTTGTTGCAAAATTGTATGTTAAAGCATTTACCAAAATTGTCTCTTATCCTTCTGTACTTCTTGGTGTCTTCATTTACCTTGGTCAAGTTGTGAAGACTCTACTCGTATTGGATTTTGCCCTTCATGTCACCGAAAATAACAAGCATCTACTATCTAGAAAGTAATTCTGCCTCCTTCCCCTCCCCGTCCCTGGTAACCATTAAAGAACATTGCCTTCTGTCTGTATACCTATTCTTGAATTTTTATAAAAGCTAGACCATACAGTATTTGTTCTTTTGTGATTACCTTATTTCACTCAGAATAATGTTCTCCAGATTAATCCATGTTATAAGACATTTCATGGACGGATCATTATTTTTATAGGTGTGTAATATTTCACTGTGTGTATGTACCATATCTGTTTATCCACTCATCCATTGATGGGCACTTAGGTTGTTTCCATCTTTTTGCTATTGTGAATAATGCTACAATGAACATAGGTGTGCATATGTCTACTTGTGTCACTGCTCTTATATCTCTATGATATATACATAGGAGTAGGGTTTCTGG